>NC_133164.1:47915000-49165000 GCF_040802235.1 Manis javanica | reverse complement strand
ACTATAATAATTCAGTAATGCAGTAATAATTACAGTGTTGACAATGAAAATATTAGAAGTGGAACAAGATTGAGAGAAAACTCTATGGAAGAATTAAATTGTAACAATGGATTGTTTACAGGAGACATAGAAACAAATGACTGAGTTCTTGTACATAAGTGTGGAGAGAATGGTACTGCATTGACAGAAATAGGGAGATCAGGATACAAAGTGTAATGACAGGAAGGATGAATGTAGCTTTACATAGTCAGTATACCAGGTGGCAGGGACCTTGTTCATGGAAAAGTAGGTGGTTTTAAACATGAGACAATTTGAAAGAAAAAGGTAGGTAAGTCTAAGCCAAAAGATACAAATTTAGAACATGTAGGCCAAAGAAAGAAAAATATTGCATGGTATCACTGATTGTGTGGAATCCACCAAGAAAAAAAAATCAAATTCATAGAAACATAGAGTAAGAAAGTAGAAAAGTGGTTTCCAGGGTCTGGAGGAAATAGGGAAATATTAAATAAAAGGGTACAAACTTTCAGTTTTATAAAATGAGTAAGGTCTGAGGATCTAATGTATTAATTGGTGACTATAGTTGATAACACTGTATTGTATAACTGAAAATTGCTCAGAATAGAACTTAAACCTTCTCCCCCCAGAAAGTAAATATGTGAGGTGATGGATTAATCTGCTTCATGGGGGGAATCTTTTCACATATATCAAATCTTCACAGTGTATATGTTAAACATCTTACCTCAATAACGCTGGGGTGGGGAAGAAAAGTATTTGTATAGAAGTAGGGGAAAATTAAATGCCTGAAAATAAAATGGATTCATTTTTCTCTTCATTGACTTGAGAAATACTTGTTCAGGTTGAATATTATTCTCTTTCGTATATTTTGCAGATGAATAACAGGGCAATTTCTTAGGAGACTTACCTTACCTTTAATGTCATTATAACAAAATAATATCAAGATTCCATCCAATAGACATTTAAAAAAAATTATTTCCCCAAAAATACTTGCATCCCTTCATAGGCAGAAGTTTGTAATAAAAATATACTAGATCATGGCTCACATCCCTTTTAGCTATACTATTCTATAGTGGTGTTCATGTAAAATATTTTTCTCTTTATTCCAAGAACTTTTGCCACTCATAGGGAATGACTTGAAGAAATATCTTTTTTTAGTGACAACATTGGCCTTAATTAAAAGTGTATGAAAGAAAATCTATCATGTTAGTAATGTACTTACTTTGTGTCTATTAAGGAGAGCCTTTGCTCCCAATAAAGTTATGTAGGCACAGTGTTCTCCAGTCATTCTAACACGATTTTCTTAATGAGATGGCTTTACTTTCATCTCAAAATGAAATAAAATATATTTTAGTGTGCTCTGCTTGGTCTATTCAAATTATGAAAAGCACATGCTTATTAATGGCAAGTGAAGAAAGCAATGGTTAAATACTCTCATCCTGCCGGCCTATGAAAATGATAATTACAATTTTAATTTGAACTCTAGGTTGATCTATATACTTATTTTTCATTATGAATCATACAGTTTGAATTAACTTTTTCAATCCTAAAAACATTTATATTACTACTATTTATTTAAACATTAAGAGTTTCAAGATGCAGTCTTTCCCAGTTAGTGATATTTATCATATACACTTTCATATAATAACCACCATTGTGGAGGAGTTTACTGCTGTTTTCTTATAAGCAAATGTTATGCCAGCAAAGCTCTGAAGAGTCATCTGTTTACGTGGGGATTTTTAAAAGTCAGAGAATACATTTTATTAAAGGTGAAAATGTACAATGTACAAACAAAAACAATAGAAAGGTTTAACAAAACAATAAAATTATATTATATTCATGCAAATACTGCTTAGCTGAAAATGCCTTGCATTTTAAATTATTTAGTATAAATATATACTATCATTTTTTAGTTTCCAAAATCTGTACAAACTCAGTGAAAAAGAGTACTCCATAACAAACTTGCAATAAACTTAAAAGCTTCAATTTGGGCTAACAAATATGACTTTTACCTTTGGACTAATGTTCTGGAAGTTTTATGTAATTTCCTATTTCTTTCTTATCTCTTTATAATTCCTCAAAGAATTCTTATTTCATTCATATTTGTTTAGAATTTCTTACTAATAGCTTCTTTTCAGTATGGTTTTAAAAAACTTATTAAAGCTCATCCTCAAATGTATTACATCAATTCTAAAACATATATTAAAATATTTACCAGCTGATAAAGCTTTCAATCATTTTTAAAGTTTTAGCTAAAAGCGGAAATGCACACTTCATTAACATGAATTTTTATTTTGTTTTTGTTTTGTTTTGTTTTCATTACCTTTAAATTGCCCTTATGCATTTTATTTACCTCTAGCACTGGATTCTGCATCCCAAATATTTAGGTGGTATTGGATCAAAGTAAAAATTAATTGTGGAAATAATATCTTTGATGAAAAATGTTCATACTAAAATCCTTACATTCAAGTATCTGGTTTCTGGATACACTCATTAGTAGGTGTTGACCCTGATAAATCTCACAGATGTAAACATAAACCTTTAAACACTGAAATTATTTTTAAGTATTTGTAAATATTAGTTTCTCAGGAAGCCACTTTTGGAACTGGCTTCACAGCTAGAGGTTTTCTGAAACTATCCAACCAGATTTTCTTGCCACTGCAAAGTATCTTGTATTTATTAACAATTTCCCAAATAATATGCCTGTGAACACTTTATATTTCAGATTTTTGAAGCAGAATGTTTGAATCCATAATACTTTGCTCTTTTTTTACCTTTAACTTGAAACGTCCTTTGAAAAGTTATTAATCACCTTCTGATTTTAATATATGTGATCTACTAAAGTGTCTGAAATTAATTCAGTAATCCATGGAGTAAGATAATATATAAATATACGAAATGCTACATTGTAGATCTATTTTCAAATGGGGTGGCCTATTAGCCCATGATTCATCATTAGCATGAAAGAACTTTTTAGATTAATATACTTGAACTAGCCCAGAAAAGGGCCCTCAAGTGAGAAATGGAACAAAGGGAGGAGTCCCATTTTGAAGGCAGTGGGATATTACCTAGTGAAGGTAAACTGAAGCTACATTTGACTGTAGTGACCAGGGGTGGATATGAAGGTGCAGAATGGCTGCAGAGCTTCCTGAGAACTATAGGTGTCCAAGGGTCTATGTGGAACATCAAAGAAAACCTGCTGGTGTTACTTTGCTTATGTAGAAACTGAAATAATCAACTTTGCATATCAACTATACACCAGACTCATTTATTTTTAAAACTGTATAAATAAGATCATGTAATAATTTCCTGCTTTAAGCCATTTTGACAATAGGATTTTGTTTCTTCAGTGTAAAGCTTATACACCCAGTCTTCTAAGGAGGTTTACAAATTGTAGATTGTCTGATTTGCTCTCCCACATGCTTATTTACATTGCTTTGCACCTTTTGTTTTAACCATAGGTACTACAGGGGTGTCTCAAAATGTGAACATTTCTAATAGTCTTTGACACTGCATGATCCCTAAGGAAAATGATGGTTGTGTATTAATTATACTTCTATATTAATTATGACTTTTACTTCTGCAAATTTGGTGAATCGTTGGAGGGTGGAAATGATGAGTGTTGGATATAAAGTCCTTTCTAGTTAATTGAATTTTTTCTTCTGCTTTTACTGCATTAAGAGGAATGGTGTTAGCAATGAACTTACCTGACCCTGAGTTTCACTCCTTTGAGCTCTTGCTTTGTGGAATCTATCACTCCCTTTCTTTTAATGTTCAATAACTGCCTACCATTCTTTTTTTTTTTTTCATCCTCTCAACCTAAGCTAATTAGTTTACTCCACTAGCATAACATTATAATAACTGTTATTTCTACCATTTATTTTTGGAGTGACACAAATATAATGAAGAGTCCCTTGAATTATATTTTAACTGTATAACTGTATAAAAATGGGAAACTTTGAAAAGTGAGTAAAGCTTATATTATGCATGTGATATAACACACCTCCTCTAGTCCTCATCTTAAAGCTCAGATCTTCATAGGACAACATCTTCAACCTGGAAAATGATATTTTGAGGCAAACAGACATTTCAGTGAGTCTAAATTTAAATTTGGAAGATTATCTCTAAGGTTGATCTATTGGAATTACTTATCTGAGCCAAAGTAATTCAAGTAATTCAGGTGTAGTGAAACACTTTTAATTTTAAATTCAGAAGCAGTGAGTAGTTGGATTATTGGCTCTAGCACTTAGTTGATCCTCCTTCTTATCATCCTTGACTTTTACAGCCTGGCCTTTTTAAAATGTGCTTCAGAAATCCATGTGCTCACAAGCATTCGATTCGTTAATTTTGAAAGACTCTTACAAAGGTCTTTTAAGTGATAAGTTCAGACATAACAAAAACTCAAGTGTGAGCATATACAATTAAAAGAAAGAACTCTGTAAAAATGTCACAATGAATCACAGGTTCCAAAGTGAATCTTGGGTGAAAGGATGATCATATTCTGATAGGCAAGTCATACAGTTTTTTTTAAAAAGTCTGAATCCTCACTCAGTGGACCCTTGGATTTAGAGATGGGCAGAGGATAAAGCACTTCTCTTTGCCTCTATGTTACATTTGATTCAGTGCATCCCTCTGCAGTACTTGCTAATGAATAACAGAGTTTACAAATGTATGCAGAGAATACAGATTTTATAGATATTAAAGGTCTGAGAAGGTACCTAATTTAATCTTGGAGTCTGGGCATAAACTAACTTTCAAGATTGTTCTTTCTTCCTTCCCTTCCCTCGTGAAAGATACAAAAAATAGCATTTATCAAGAGTAAAGATCACATTACTGCTCTGCATTAAAATCCCAGTTTCTATCCAATACTCCATTGTAGTATATGTGTGTTTATAATGTGTATATCTACAGATGCACACACATAAAATATATTTGTGTGTGTGATCTACAGATGCACACACATAAAATATATTTGTGTGTGTGTGTGTGTGTGTGTATATATATATATATATATATATTATTATGATACAACTAATACTGAAGAAAATACTATTTTCAGGTTAAAGAATTGTTTATAAGCTGAGCTTTTGATGCTTACCCAGTTGTATTAACATTGTATTTCAGCACTAATGTGAACTATTTTCACCTAAGAAGTCATATGGGCTACATATTAACATTGTATTTCAGCACTAATGTGAACTATTTTCACCTAAGAAGTCATATGGGCTACATATTTTAATCTGTTCTTATTGCCAGAAATGATGTTTACTTACTTCTGTTTTCCAAGTATATATGGTTCATTATTTGCTTGCTACTCTCCTGCTTAGTAGAGGTAAAAAGATGCTTCTCTGTGTTATTTTGAACTTTGATAATTTTACTGTCCAGTGGGTGGAAATGAGCCAGTAACTACTGCTTGATCTAGGCCTTGAGGTAGAATTAGAATCATTACAGGGAGAGGAAAGGGCCTTCAAGATTGGGGAAGAAATTTTAAAAACAGAGAAAGGACAAGGATGACTAGGATATATTGCAGGGTAGTGAGGAGAAAGCCATCCTGTGACAAAGTAGGGGTGTTGGATGTGGTGAGAGAATCTCTGCCTACACGCGCTGTGCCCCCATCAAGGAGGAGCTGAGCAGTCAGGATGAGCGGCGGGTGTGTCACTGCAGGAAGACCAAATATGTTTCTAGGCAAAGAGGACAGAACAAATAAAGGAGGAGATCCACTCTGAAAAAAGAAGAAATGATGATGAAGTCTCAGCAGACAAGAAAAGAAATAGGCTAAAAATGAACACAAGGCACATCTTAGGAAAGTGAGGATTCCTAGAGATTTTGCTCTACTTATTCTACTTCTGCCATTCATTATAAACATTACTAATTGACCATAGCAATTTTTTCCTCCAGAAAAACCTAATTAGCTCCAGAATCATTCACAAGCCAGTACTCTAGTAACTTCTTATCCATCATTACAGGCACACAAGATAAAACCTATTTGCTATCTTAGAAATAATACTGTAAAAATTAAAGAGTCATTGTAGATAGAAGGCACTAATATTACCATTTTTATTTAAAATGTTACAGATAAATTTACCTTTTTTCTCTTCCTGGATGGATATTTTACTGGTTGCACAATAGAGAGATTTTCTACCTAAATAGAGTTTATAAGGCTGTGTTTCTCAAATTGTGGTTTGCAGACCTCCAGCTAAATCTCTGGAGTCCTCTGCTAGGGTGTCCTGGATGAAAATCCAGGGCAGGCAGCAAAACAGCTGTGTTTTTAGCAAGCAGCTTTGATGAATTTGTTACACAGCAAAGTTTGAAACACCTGAGCACAAGGAGCAGTCATCTGGGTATCCTTCTGAGTATGAACACATAATGCTGACAGAGCCGACCTGGAGCCTTCCTTTCCCTTAATGACATTTAGTTTCTTTCAACTTACTGCTTTAGGAAGGCACCAAATATATTGGCTGAGATAAAATTTAACAGAGTAACTGTGTTTGCTAAATGGAAACACAAATATATACACTTGCAAAATATTAAAATAATATACATTATTGATGTAACTATATTGTTTCTAATGTTAACTACCAACGATTTTGAACATCTGAGGGTAAAAACTTGGCCAGCCGTCATCAGGGTGCACATCCTGACCTGACCCTCTTGCTTTCAGTGTACTGCTGTTACATTACTGTTCATCTTATTCCTTCTGCTTCTGTTTTCTGTAATCCTAATAGAGCATTGCCCATTGTAAGTTCCTAATAAAGACTTAACTAAATTTAATTGTGCTTGATTTTCCCCTCTGGTGATGCAAAACAAAGTAACATGCCATCCAGAGTTGTGAAGGGAGGAATACAGCTCTCCATGGGTGGCCAGATTCAAACCATATCTTAACATCATAGTCAGAGCTACTAAACTAAGTCATACAATTGAAAGACATATCCCTCTCTATTTTCCTTCACTTTTCTCCTATATGTACCTTTTACCTTTTTTGCATCTTTACTCATTTTGCTACTTCTACCTAAAATAACTTCATTTTCCCTTATGTCGTATACCTTCCTCATGTTTGTACAGATGAAATATTTTCAACCTATGACTATCCATAATGTGTTTACTATATCTTTCTTATGAGAGTCGAATATACTTTATTTTCTTATATTTATAAGAATATAATTCCTTATTTAAATATGTCCTGGTAAGTAACTTCTGAAACATCCTAAAATTAAGTGACTTAAGGGCCAGAGATTGAGGAAATAGATGGCAAAAGTAATCTTCAATAGCTGCCGGGCATAGCTACCCAGAACTCCACATGCCTGGATGAAAGTATTTCAACAATCATCTAGAAGGTCCCAGAACCGCTGCATCCCCCTTGAGCATGAGCACTGAAGGACCATCATCAACAAATCCATGAGCCTCCTCTATGGACTAAACCCCTATTCCCAGACATTCCCTACTTGGAATTAGTCCACCTTCCTTATCTGCAGCCAGTGTGAATTTAAAGAACTTTCTATCCTTGAGATACCTCATAAATGTGCCCAGTTTCATGATTCTGGCAGACAAGGTGTTTCTATTAATGGCCTTGCTGCTGGTGAAGCAGAAACTTCCTGTCCCAGGACTTAGTCCGTTTTGGGGCTAGCATTTGTAAAACTTCAGTAAACCCTTTTATCTCAGAGATCTCTCAGTCTCTAGAGTTTCTTGATTTGTCATGTGGTAGCAGCCATATGATCCAATCTTCAGGAGGGGTGGAAAAGGACACGATTCTTTTGAAATTGACATGCAGGTGCCCATAGGTGGTCCCCTTGTAACTCACCAAATCAAAGTGAATCCTCCTTTTTTCCCAGCCTCTCTGAAGCGTTGAACCATGCACCCACAAGTTGCAGTTCTCGCATTCTAGCTTTATCAGGCCCCTCTGTTTCTGATCATCTGCCAGTAGTCATTCAGGATGTCTGTGGCCTAAGTGCCAGTCTGGAGCTGGTGAGTTTGAGTAGACACCCTCAAATGTGGGTTTGGTTAATTTATGTCAGTGACTGTTTTTCCAGGTTTACAAAGTAATCACGAAAGAGTAATTCTAGATACATTTTGATTACTGTATCTGACATAACTGAGCTAATAGTGATACGTGATTTGGCCACTCAGTGCAATTTTAATTTGGACTATATTTGCTCACAGTTAATCAAATATCTCTGGTTCTCAAAACAAGAATAGGGTGAACTCACCCCAAAGATAAGAGAGAACTGCTCCTTCTGGCCCTCTCAGTGGTATTTCTAGGTGGAATATGCCCTGTTTCTTGAGTCTGGCAGACAAGAAACTTTGTGGAAGTGTCAGGAATTTGGTCCATAACGTGTAGTGGTCTCACAAGGCTTCCCACAGAAGAACATTGAGTCATTCCTAGGTTAGAAGGAACATCTTTCTAACTCATCGAGAAGATACCCTGTAAGGATTTGGTCTTCCAGCACGTTGAATGATTCCCAAATACTGCATGATGCTCAGGACCATCTGAGATAGGTGAGAGACTATAGGGACTGACTCTCAAAGCAGCAGGCAGACTCAAAGCACTTGGTCAGTTGAGAGCAATCGTCTACATTAAAGGGAAATCAAACATTCCAAAACTTCCCTTACCCCTCTTTCAGGAACACTGGGCATATTATGCATAAGAAATATAGGGCTAAATTATGTACATTGTGTCTTAATGGGTTAACCTTACCAAAAATGAGATGTCTTTGCAATTCCCCAAATGGGCACTTTGATTTTCCTAAATCAAGTCTTCTTGCTCTCTAAATTGCCTTCTTTTATGTAAATAAAGTCTTAAGCTAATGGGATCCTTTCAATTCTAGGGTAAAGTGCATCTTCTTTCAGCAGTAAAAACTATGGTTCCAGACATTGTAAATATTCAGGAAAAATGGCAAAATCTTATTAAGGTTGTTTTACGTCCTTAGAACATTGCTTAGTAACCATCAGGTTGGAAAAACCTAAGGTCAGGCAGAAATGTGAGTTGTACTCCATTCTAGTAGCTCTGTAGTCAAAAGCTGGCCATATTGGAAGGTGATATTTAGCAACTGACTTGAATTTTTTAAAGTATTCAGCCCTCAGGTAAAATTAGAGCCATATGCTCAAAGAGAAAAAAGAAAATTGAGGATAATGTGGTTGAATAGGCAGATCAACCTATGATGTCATTTAAGTTACAACCCAATTCTTTGAAGTGTTGAGCATAATTGTCTATATCTTACAAACCTTTACAAAATCAGAAATACAACTCTGGAAATAGGGCTAAGCCCACTCTTATCAAGGTCATCTTCTCTTCCTAAGACTGAATAGACAAAATGGAAAAAGAGACCATTTAAAAAACAAACAGTAAAGAGGCATTCTTGCCCAAAATCTAGCCCCACCTTCTATAAGGTAGTTTATAAGGACAAATGCAAATTTTAAGTGTCTTCTCCACAACTGTCAATAACTATAATGTCTCTGTCTAGGTCTATATATTAAATTATGTCCATTATGTGAGTAGATGTTGTCATATTTCTCTACTTCTAGATGATATTGCTAAAATTTGTAAAGAGCTTTTTTAAATTGTTTAAAATTAAGTGCTTATAAGTTAAGCATTTCTAAATCTCAGAGATATAATAAAAACTTACCCAAAGTCTTGTGATCTAGGATAATTTTCTGTAAGTAAAAGCTAGCTTATGTGTTGATTTAATAAAAATAGACATCTTTTCATACTTATCAGTATAAGTATACTTTTCTTCTACCTAGTCTTACCAAGAATAAGCTCATGCTATTTCTGTTACAAAATTTGTTGACAATAATATGTAATAAACCTTTGTTTAAAAATAGCTCCCAAATCTTTTTTGTAACTTAAATCTCTTAGAATTTTGCTAATTAAATGTGGGAATTCATAAAGTGTCATTTCCAAATAAGATAAAGTACTGCAACATTAACTGCTAAACAAGTCTATCTATTTTTGTCTTTTTTTTTTTTTAGCAGAGAACGTAAAGATTAACTTGGGTCTGTTAATAAATATGTTATATGCTTTATCAGAAGAATGTTCTATGAAGAAGCACACATTTCTAGAAATTATGAAATATATTCATAAATTTGCCAATCTAAAGAATCCTGGTGTAACTGACAGTTCACAATTATTTATTACTTAGTTTTCACCAGAATTTAGGTCTCTAGAACTTAAGAATTATAGTATAATTTTAAAGCCACAAGAAATAATAAAGGAAACATCTCTGCATGCAAGAAAAGCAGGATGTGTTTTTTTTTTTTCAGTAAAAGAAGGTATGACAGATAGAGAAATTTTTATTGAGGAAAAGATATTTTGTCCTAAAAGTGAAGGGCTGGTTATTTAAAGAGGAAAAACTCAGGACAAAATCTGAATGTAAAAAAGAAAGTTGTAAAAGGCCTATGAAAGGGAATCTTTTGGAAAAAAATTTTAATATGTGATCAAACTGGCTAATATTAAAATGTAACTATGTAGAAATGATTTAATATCAAAAGAAAGCCAGTATAAATTAAAATTTATTTTTCTCTCTGTTAAAAAGACACAATTATCTTGGATTAATGGTCTAGTCATGATAAGAGATTGAAAAGAGTTTTTCTTTACCATTAAAGTAATTGCCTAATAACAAAATTCTATGTTTCATGATTCATTTTCATCAGTTTTCTTAAATAATCAAAGATGTAAGTTTTGCTAGCAAACATGTAACCTTTCATATTTGCCTGTGAAGTCTTTGTCACTTTTATTAAATATTAGCTAATATAATGGGAAAATCAAGCTGCAGAAATCTAAAGCCCAAGTACCATCATAAAATTTTTTAGAATTAATCAGGATGTTGCTATTACAAAAATAAGGGTTTCTGAGTTATCCAACCCTGATTTAGGGGAAATAATAGAACAATGGTTCAGTTCACAGGGCTCATAATTCAGATTGTATTTGTTGCCCTACTTTTAATTTTGTTTGGTGTTATTTCATTTAAACTTTCACTTGTTCTTCCCAAGTATGTAAAATCTAGGAACCAAACCCCAGCCAACAATACGTTGTTAGCTCAATGGATTGATTTGGCAGTTAAGCCTTTCCAGACGAAGATACTCTTTAAAAGGAAACTGAAAATCCCTGACCAGAGTTGGCTGATGGTTCTTTCTCTCTCTCCCACCCTTTTATTGCCCATAATTGGCCTGAGACATCTTACTTCATCTGATTTAACCTTTAAATATCCCTCTGGTGGGACATGACTTCCTAGGAATGAGCAACTTTGAACAGACAATGAGCTGCACATAAGAGGGCCATTTGAAACACAAATTCACAACAGACATTTATCATTGATGATTTCTATGAAATATCTCGATGAAAATGGGAAAATAAGGAAAAATTATGAGATATGCCAAAATAACCTGACTTAAAGGCCAGAGAATGGTGGCAAGAGACAAGGGAAGATAATCAGTCAATAGCCATGGGCCATAGCTACCCAGAAAATCTACATTCCTGGATGAAGTCATTTCAACAGTCATCTAGAAGGTCCTCACAACCATCACATCCCCTTCAAGCATGACCAGTGTCTGACCATCATCAGCAACCAATTCATAAGCTTTGCCTATGGACTAATCATTTATCTCCGCTTCGTGTTAGCCCACCTTCCTTATATATAGCCAATGTGAATTTAAAGAACTTTCTTTGCAACAGCATTGATGGATCTGGAGAGTATCATGCTAAGGGATATAACCTAGGCAGAGAAAGACAAATACCATATGATTTCACTTATTTGTGGAATATGAAACAAAACAAACACAATGAACAAAATAGCAGTAAACTCATAGACACTGACAAGTGACTGGTGGTTACCATGGGAGAGGGTGTGAGGTGAGTGGGTCCTGAGGGCTAGGGGAATAAAGGGGCACAAAAATTCTCAATCATAATCTAAGTTGGTCACAGGGATGGAGAACACAACCATTGATTTTGTAACATTTCCAGTGTCGACAGATTTTAACTACCTAGTGGGGATGAAGATTTAATAATATGGGTAACTGTTGAACCACTGTGTTGTATACTTGAAACCAATATAAGATTGTATAACAATAATAGTTCAATTAAAAAATAAAACTTTCTTTCCTTGAGACCCCTTATAAATTTTCCCCATTTCTTGAGTCTGGCAGACAAGGTTTTTTCTGTTTAACGGCCTTGCTGCTGTGAAGCAGTAACTTCCTCTCCCAGGACTCAGTCCTTTTTCAGGCTAGCATCTGTAAAGACTCAACAAACTCTTTTATTTCAGAGATCTCTTGGTCTCTAGTTTTTTTGATTTGTCAATGTTTACAAGGGTAGATTCTCTTTTCTTCCCCAGCATCTAGGTGTATACATTAGATGCTCAGTTATACTTGCCAAAATTAATAAATGAATAAGTCATCAGGAAAGTCAGCTCTAGGAGAATTATAGAACAGACTCCTTTTTTGCCTCACTGTCATTGTAAAATGATCTTGCTAGAAAAACTTTTGCTCTTACCTGGACACAGAGCCCCTCTATGAGTCCTGAAATATAACTATCTTACATTTGCAAAACACCAGTGGATATTTTTGAGTTTTTCATTTGTGCAAAGTAACACAGTTACCAGGTAAACACAAAGTATAGAGAAGAAATTCAGTTGTTTCTTTGTGATTCATTGACATGCCACCTAAGTAAGCACATATGCATTTGTTTTAATTATTCTTTCTAGAAGTTTTAGAGGCAATTAAGAAAGGAGTTATAATGCCTTAAAAGTCTATAAAAGTTTTAAAAAATTAACAATGGACTATAAGATTTTATGACAAGGATAGGAAGTGAATAAGGAGGACATGCTCTGTATTTAAATGTATTTGAATCCATTGTCAAAGCCACTGCAGAGACATGCTCCGTCTACTGATAGGCACTCAAACGAGTGAGATTTGAGGTTCAATGACACTCAGCCAAATATTCCAAAGGGCTCTGAAAAAAAATTCCAGAACTTTTAATACTTCCTTGAAAACATAAATTTGGGAAAAACACATTTCTCAGAATATTTCAGTCTTATGCCTAATATATTACCCTACTCTCTTGCCTAAATGCCAAAGACCAAATAGTAATTTATTCCCTGAGGTGGATGTTGAGGTTTTGCGTTATGGGTGTAAAAACTACCAGAGATAAAATAGAGTTACTTCACTACAATTTTTTTCTTAGGATCTGCTGTTATTATACATCCCCCTCTCTCGCTAATTCATTCTATGACACTGAAAAACATCAGGTCATCAAATTTAGCTATGAATTAATTGATACTGCTAGAAACAATGGCATTCCAAATAGTAAGTTAATTTTTCACTTTTGATTTCAGATTACCAACGTTTGGTGAAAAGGTTATGCTACTTTTTTTGGTCAAGTGTCGGTTGATGAGTTCTGTAAAGGCACAGTTAAAATGCTACAAAGATTTCCCGTCTTTATCAAATATCTTTAGGCAGTTGTGAAACCAAATAAATATATATATCCTGCCCCACACTCCAATTAAAGGGATAAGAAAACAAAAATCTTTATCTCATTACTGCATAAGCTTTCTGACTATATGTTTGTAGCTGCTGTTTTATGTTTCAGTACATTTTATTGAAATAACCCAAAACTTAAAAAAATTGTAAAACATGTGGAAATAATACTATAAAATCAAAACTATCCTTTAATGTCACTCTTTGGAAAGGAAGTTAAGAAGATCTTATACATATTTTCTTTGAATTTGCCTTGAAATATGCATAAATTCACATGACAATTGGTAAATGTATTTCTCTAAGATGCCATGCATTTCAGGCAGTGTGTGATTTGGCAATTACTAAAGAAATTATTCATTTCTCATGTATAAAAAATAAATAGTTGCGTTAAATACATGTAACCTGTCAGAATGTGACTTATGGTTGCCTCCAGCAATAACAACGTATGTGCTCTACTCATTTAATAATAAATAAATTAGGTAATAAATTTGTGTTATGTGCTAGAACCTAGAAATAACTCTCTCTCTCTCTCTTTCTCTCCTCATCTCTATCTTTCTCTCTCATTTTAATATACGGTCCTCCACTGAAGTTAAATCTTTTGAAAAAAATAAGACAAGTATTACGTCAAGAGAAACATATAGTCCAAAGGAGAATAGAGGAATAATGACTGTGATTAATAATTATTAAGAACTCCTCCTAATAATTTTAATTTTTAAATGTCAATCTTTTTTGTATTCCTAATATTATTTTATCTTGGTAAAACCCTGTGAAGACCTATAATATTACTTTGACAATTTAACATGTGTGGGAATCAAGATCCACTGAGGTCAAATGATCAACCAATTCATATAGGAAGTAGTAATTAGCATATTTAGTTCGAGAAAATAGTTTTCTTGATTCCAGTTCCATGTTCTTTCTACAGAACAAATAAGTAGATATTATTAGTATGTCAATTCCCACATTCAATTGTGCCAACTTAATGGCTTGTCCTGTACTTATGCTTAAGTATTTTAAATCCTTTTTCTTTGCCTCTGTCCTAATTCAAAAATGTAAGTAGTTGAAAAGGCTTTCCTGCTTTGGTCTTGAAGATGAAGACATAGTTATCAGTCTAACGGGCTTAATTAGACCTGGTGTTAAATGCTGAGGTGACATAGGAGTAGCGGATGGTTGAAAATTAGCACCCAGAAAAACAAACAAACAAAAAACCAAAACAGGAGAAATGCACATGATTTTTTATATATATAAAAAGGGAGAATATGCAAAACAAATCCCAAATCTTGAACCATACAATGTAGCTTGTAGCATTAGGGAAGCTGACATTTTTGAAAGTAGGAGCTGAAACCTGATATTTTTTGTGAATCAAAGGATGGGCTACAGACTGCAATGGGGTATGGGGGGAACTTGATAATATGGGTGAATGTAGCAACCACATTGTTTTTCTTTTGAAACCTTCATAAGAGTGTATATCAATGATACTTTAATAAAAAAAAATAGAAAAAAGGAAAAGTAGTGGGACAGTGTTCTGCTATAGTCAGTAAGTTTCAATATACTATTAATGTGAAGTTGTCATTGCATAGGTTTGATGTTCTCTTTCTCTCTCTCTACATATATATATATATATATATACACACACATATGTACATGTTTGTAAAGGAGTTACTGCTTATGTGGGGCGCAGCATAAGTGTTAGAATTAGATGAATAGGAGCCTTAACCCCAGTTCTATTACTAACCAGCTATGTGCTCTTAAAAAGCTGAGGTTTAGATTTTCAACTAGTATCATGATGAAGAGTTACTGTAATATTTAATTGAAATAATGCATATAGGTGTTCACTAAATGTTTACTGAATACTCTTATCTTGTATAAGCAAGCCCCAACCTTGCTTCTGTACCTAGCCTATTGGCACCGTGAACGAGCCTCATCTTCTGGAATAAGTTGGATTCAGACAATGAAAGTCATCAACAGGAGAGGGGAGAGTGAGAGAAAAGATTGGTGTGGGCATTTCTGGCTCCAGGTCCCTTCCTACAAGGTTGGCCATGACTACTTTTCTATACCAAAGGAAAACCCTGGTGTCACCCCCACAGTGTCCCATCCCACCTAGTCCTGGTAAACCCTCCCTCCTTCGACCTGTTCAGGCCCATGGTTGCAGCGGCATTCCCACCGTGGTTACCTCCAGAGTGCTGCACTGTGATTTGTTGACTCCCTTCAAACCAGCTCAGACCTTTTTAAATAGCCCCTTTATCTCTTCACATGCTCCCTTTTGATGTGTCATCTGTTCTCCAACCAGGACAATGATCAAATCATTATATTATAATTATTAAAGAATTATTGAATGCCATGCTAAGTGCTGCTATGAGGGTGACTCAGAGTAAGGTGATTCAGAGCCTCGAGATGAGAGCTATCAAGTGACACATGGAAATGCAGAACCATCCATCTTGAGAGGCTTGTGCAAGGGACTCAAAAATATTCATCTGTTTAGAAATATACTAATTACTAGTTATATATATATTTAATAGGGTATTGTTGGAAATTGCACAAGCATTATATGTCTACCAAACTCTATAAATAATGATAAATGTAAAAACAAAACAAAAATAACTTTTATATTTTGCAGTTATGGAAATCATGAAAAATACATTATGTCTTCCTGCTTCTCTATAAGTCTTCAGCCCCAGGGAGGCAGGCCACAGTGGTCGCAGCCGCCAGCCAGCCCGCCCTGACCTGCTCCCCGCCTGTGGCTCCAATGGCAGACTCACCATGGTACTGGCTCCACACTTGCTGGGATAAATAGCAGTAAACAAAGTCTCTTCATCTGCATGGCAAAAAAACCATAGGTACAGGGCTGAATGAATAAAAAAAAAAATGGTAAAAGAAAAGTTACCAAAATATGTTTTTCCACACAGAATGCTACAAACCACATCAGTTAAATAATTTAAATAATCTGACTTTCAAAAATTACACCCTTTTATTTTTCACGCTGATATTTTTCAGTCACTTTCTCTGAAGCAGTTTAATACATGCCAGAAAATCAGCTGATTCACTTTTACAAAGCCAGAGCAAAAAAAAAGTAGGATGAAAGATTCTCCTCCTTGTAAATGTTGAGAAGATGAGCATTCATTTCCTGATGTTTCCTATCAGTGAGATTTCCAATAACCTATAGTTTCAGGCAATTCACTCCTACCTCATTTGGTTGACCCAGGACTTGGGATTGATTGCTACGTGTTTAATATAGCTACAACTAGCGGCTTGTGGATTGTTTTATAATCAAGCCTTGCTTGAAATGTCTGTTAAAGTTTGCTCTGGGAATCAGAATGTCAAAGCACCTGGGATAAATTACTTTTTTCAAGCCAGGTATAAAAGCACTTCCTAACAAGATAGCAGAGGAATTGTTTATTTCAGAGTCTAACATTAATAAAAGCAAACAGAAATAAAATAAAACAGCGTACAAGGGATTTACATGACAGGTAAGATTTTTGGAGCCCTCTAGAAGTAAAGTGTATTGTTTCACAGTCCGTTGGTGATGTAATGGGTCACAGAAATTCCTGAAGGCGTTGGGCTTTTCACTTCGAATTTGACAGCAGTTCTGCCATCAATGCCCCCAGACATCACAGATACCAGTCTAAAAACATTGAACTAACTTCACACTTGGGCATTTTTGGGGCATTTGAACTTCAGTTTTTCAAGAATGAGAATCTTACAGATTTAAATACCAAAGGTGAAGACAACACATTGAGCCCAGTTATCTGGAGCCAGAATTTGTGTTCTTTGATGACATTTTAAAATAATTCTATGTTGTGACTGCAACGTACATCTATGACTCTCACTGTTTAAAAATTCACCTATTTTCCCAAGACATGCATTTAGTTTATCTTAAATGCATAGTAAAAGAATTAATTTAAGTAAAGCCTCTGTACTCTTTGAATAGTGATAAAGTGGAAGGAATACCAAAAAGTCATACACTGACACTTGACAGGAAGAATTAGGTAAGTATGAGAAATACAGTTTTGAAAATATTTTGCCAAAAGAGCCTAATACATCTGGGTTGTTGTTGAGGCTGATGTACTACTCTGTATTAATTAACAATAAGAGTAATTAAAATTGGTTCACTTTTCCCATTAGAAAATTGTAAGTTTCCCACCTTTGCTCATAAAGAGTCTAAAACAAACTTCTTAGGTTTAATTGAGAGGTTTCATTAAGTAGCTAATATAGCTGAATATTTATAAATATACTTATAAATACAATACATCCAAGTATATCTTATTAAGTTTTGATATATTGGAGAGTATTTGAAAAAAAACATCGCAATGTGAATATAATTAACATCTTCAGCTAAGAAATAATGACATCACAAGAGGACCAGATCAAAATGTTAAACCATATTGTTCCTGGTTTAATATCTTACATCCAAATATTTCTTCTCAATGTCTCTTGTGCTTTGACTAATGTATTAAAAAGCTAATTTGCATAAATATTCAAGAAATAAAAAAATGAACATTTCTCTACCTCAATATGTTTCCTCCTTACTCTTAAAGAAAGATTACCTCTTTGATTAAACCACAAACTAAGAATCAGTGTAAAGAAAAAATAAAAATGAAAAAAACCGTCATCAGAGACAACAAATTCTGGCTCCATAATGCAGACCCAGGTAATTGGGTTTTTGATTTATATTTTCCATCTTTATGTATAAGAATATATGAGAAATTTTTAATAAATATTTTGATTTGCCCTTCTGATAGAGAGCAGTGAATTAATAGCCATTAGCAAAAATCCTCTCCTTATAATTTCTTAATCTTTGTATTTCTTACTTCTTATATGAAAATGGATGACATAAACCCAGCATGCTGTCACTTCTGCTGGGTTAGGTCAACAAACTGGAACTTAATTGCAGTTTCAAACCCCCTGCAGAAATGTAGTGAGCCAGGAATTTTCTGGCCAGCATTGACAGGATAATGTCACATAAGCCCTCTCCATCCCCAAAGGAAGATGAGGTAACCACCTAATGAGATCTTATGCTTGCCTTCTCTCAGGCAGATAGTATCAAAATGTGTATACCATGATCTTTTATGATTGGACATTATCAGATATATCCATGCCACACTCCTTGATGTATTGATAATTGCACTCTGTTTTCTGCATGTATCCCCTGCTATTGAAAAAGTATTTAAGATGTCTCCAAATGAAGGGGCTTTGGAATGATTTACCAAGACCCCTCCTGGGTCATTTCATTAGCCATCATCCACAGTAAAACTATGAATAAACTCTATATTTCTTAAATATAACAGTCATGTTGATTTCAGACAATAAGTCTTGGTGACCAGGAAGAGACCCAGAATAGACTGCCTGAGACCCCCTGGAACTATGTGTGCACTCGGCACTCGGTAACACCAAGGGCCCATTGCACCCATCTGTCTCCCCGCAGTTCCAACCAGAGCAACGTGAGTCTTCTGTGCACCTGGGACGCCCCTTGTTTTAGTTGATGGTCCTTAAGCTTATTCAATAGCTGTTTGCTCTCTCTTAGTGTGTTTGCCCCCGAATAAGTGACAGGAAGGGAATTCCAAAGTCTCAGATGTAAGATCCTGGGAAGAATAAGAAATGCCTCAGTTATTAGATACTGGGGAGAAAAAGGGAAGGGAAAGGAAGGACAGGACAGGACTAGTGGATGGAAAACTGGTTATGCTTTTCCATCTCAACTGGTCTATTAAGCAGATTCAGTGGAACAAACCCAAATGTGTCAGTGCTCACACATGCCAAAGATAAGGGACACTAATCATTCTTGGTGGGGGTATTATAGGTCTAATCCTCATAACACGCAGCCGTCCCACAGGAATCCCACTCAGAGTAAAATCACTACAGCTCATCCGGGGATGCACAGGTAAAGACTGGTCATCCACTGCTCCAAGCCCAAGGTAGTTTTAGACTGCCAGTGGAGAAACTGAGTCACATAAGAGTATTTCATGGCCTTTGGGAAAATCAGAATCACTCTGTGTTCTGACCAGACCCTGACCCAGACACCTAGACCATAGTTTTGTTTCACTGAACCAAAATGGGAAATCAGACTTCTAAAGCAAAAAATCTCAGGGCACAGAACAACCAGCTTCTGGCTAGTTGTCATGACAGGTATATATTATACGTGCAAGTGGCTCCCTACATGGAAGAATTTTACTAAAGGAAATTTCACTCTGAAATGGCCAAGGTGGGACACTTTCAATGTGTCTAAGCTAATGTTTTTGCATACACATTAGAGAAAGCTGGCTATAAGATTAAACAACCTGAATGGGCTACATATCTTGATTGGTATTTAGAAATAGCCCAAAGGGGAAATAACCTTTAAAGTTAAAGATATCAAGTATGCCACCATCCAGTACTAAAAACTATGATTCTGGAAGCTATATATCTAGCAAAATTGGCAAATCTTACTAAACTTCTTTGTGTCCTGATAACTTGTCTTAATAACTATTAGGTTAAGGACCTTATGATTAGCACCTAGGTTTCTACCAAACTGCTGCCAGCCCGCTGGGGAATTACAAGCTGGAATATCTATGGCCATTACAAGGAACATTCCAACTAGATAAAATCACTTAATAAGTGCCCTTGAAAGCAAAATCTTCAAAATTCCAGAATAGTTTCATTAGATATTTTCCTTGAGAAAAACTTTAATAAGTAATTAAAGATATTAGACACCTAAAACAAAAGGCCATAAAACAGATGTAACTCCAACTGCTACCTTATTCCTTTAGATAGCAAGGAAAAACTCAAGCAAGATACCAAAACCTGTAGAGAGGATTCTGGATAAACTGGCAGAAGACAGCAAAGGGTGAAAATTCTTACAGAAGGGGATCTACTAAATCTCTGCCTTTGATATTCATTCAAGAAAGGGAAATCAAATTTTACACTGTGTCTTCCTTTCAAAATCTGGACCCATTGGTTAAGGATCCCTTCTGTGGGTAAAATTGCAATACTTCCAGAATCTCTTGCCTGCCTTTATTTCATCTGAGGATCAATAGGTGTCTCAAGGGATGGAGAGAGGTGTCCATCTACATATCAATAGGTAATTACAGGGGTTTGCCAAGGTTTATCTGGACTGTAGTGGTTGGGTGAAGCCCTCTTCTGCTGCAGCCAGGTCAGGAGAGAGACAGGGATGACTGTTCTTAAGAAATAAAAGGGTTTCTTAACTTTATTTCTCCCTTTGACTGATTTTGGTTTTAGAGGTATTTTGCCCTGGGATTTTCACCCCAGAGTTACACCTTCTCTCCTGGGAACAGCTATTGCCCTCTTATCCTGTTTTACATCCCAAAAGCTGGGCTTGCCTGGGACATACAGGCTGTTGTTCCTTTAGGTATCTTTGAGAGGTGCTCTGGATTTTAGGAAGGTGATATCCTTTACAGCCTTTCTGGGAACTGTTCCTATACTCAAGGGGTGTTATTCAATACTGCCAAGAATATTTAGTTTGTCCCAGCTGAAACTTACATGATATTTAAAAGAAATTTTTGTAGCTCTGTAGTTAAATGTTGACCATATTGGAAGTTTATATTTAGCACCTGATAGGAATTTATTTGAAAGGTCTTCTTATCTAAAGTAAAATTAAAACTATTTAGCCAGAGAGAAAGAAGTAAACTGAATATAATGTAGTTGAATAAGTGAATTAACCTACAATCCAGTATCTGAGGAACTGGGAGCAACTGTTCTAATCACAAATCTTTGTAAAACCAGAAATACAACCCTAGACACAGATCAAAGCCCACCTATAACTCTTTATCTAGGAAATCCTCAATTCCCAGGACTGAAGAGAAAAAAATGGAAAAGGAGGCCTTTTTAAAATACAAAAAACTAGAAGCACCCTTGCTCAAAATGTAGCCCACAGCTTCCGTAAAACTACTTGTCCAAGACAAATAGAAATTTTAAGTGTCTTCTTCACAGATACTAGTAAAAATTTTCAGCCATTTATGGTTAAACTTAACTTATTTCATCTGCCAGAAAATAGTTGGGATCCAACTGTTCCTTTTTTTAGTGAATTTTGCATTTTCATACCTGTCTCACTGCTATAACATTATTATCTCTAAAGTCTCTGTATCTGTTTTTATGTGTATGCTTTGTAGATGTGTAGTAATATGCTACCTCTGGATGGTATTGCTAAAGTTAATTTGCAAAGAGCTCTACTGAATTGGTTTAAAAACAAGTGTTTAATTCATAATTTCCTAATTTCAGAAAAATAATAGAAAGTAACCCAAATGTTCTCAAGTTCACATGATCTATAATAATTTTCAATGATAAAAGCTAGCTTTTGTTGGTGAAACAAAACTAATAAAAAACACATCTTTTTAGAATATCAACATTGAAAATACCTAGATTCTACATAGGTTAACTAAGAGTAAGTTCATGTTATCTGTTACAAAATTGTTGACAATAACTTTGAGAGATAAAACTTTAGCTTAAAAACAGCTTCCAAAGGATTAAAGATGGCGGCCTGAGAGGAGAGACAGAGGCTTCCTCCTAAAACTGGATACAATTAGAAAATTTAACTGGCACAACTAATCCTGAGAGAGCAACAGGAAAGAGGATGGTGTCAGACTGCACACACCTGGAGAAAAGAGCAGACCTCAGCTAATCGGATAATGTACCAGAGCTGTGGCTCCGGGGGACCCGAGCCCCTCCCCCACCCCAGCTCACCAGCAGGAGGAAGAGAAACGGAGCAGGGAGGGAGTGGAAGGCCTGGGACTACTGAAAACAAAGCTCCAGACATCTGCACTGGGAGCACAAACCTACATTTCATGGTTATTTCATGAGACTTGCATGACTACTGGGTTGGAAAGTTAATACAAGCAGAGTTCCTGGGGAGACTGGGATTCTGGCTGCTTGTGCAAAGCAGGGACCCATATCCAGTTGCTCTGGGACAAAAACATACCTGTGTGACCAGCCCACTGGCTCAGGCAGTGGAGACAGAGACAGGCACAGCAGCCTGGAGGCAGGGAAGAGCTCTTTCCTCCCCACAGGCACAAGTACCGCTCCCATGCGACTCCCGACATTGCTTCAGGGGCAGAGCAGCTCCAGAATAGAGCTTCTGGACACTAGAGGGTGCCATATACAAACATGAAACCCCAAAGAAACCTTCTCCAGAGTAAAATTATTAATACAAGTCCCAAGAAAGATTTAAATTATATGGACCTCGTGACTCTTCCTGAAAGGGAGTTCAAAAGAAAAATCATCAACATTCTAATGGAGGTACAGAAAGACATCCAAGAACTCAGGAATGAATTCAGGTCAGAGATCCAATCATTGAAGAGCACGATGGAGGGTATTAAAAGCAGGTTGGTTACAGTGGAGGAGACAATAAATGAAATAGAAACTAGAGAAGAGGAATACAAAGAAGCTGAGGCACAGAGAGAAAAAAGGATCTCTAAAAATGAAAGAATATTGAGAGAACTGTGTGACCACCCAAGTGGAACAATATTTGCATTATAGGGATACCAGAAGAAGAAGAAGAAGAGAGAGAAAGGGATAGAAAGTGTCTTTGAGGAGGTAGTTGCTGAAAACTTCCCCAATCTGGGGAAGGACATAGTCTGTCAGGCCATGGAGATCCACAGATCCCCTAACACAAGGGACCCAGGAAGACAACAGCAAGACACATAGTAATTAAAATGGGAAAGATCAAGGATAAGGACAGACTGTGAAAAGCAGCCAGAGGCAGAAATAAGATCACATACAAAGGAAAGCCCATCAGACTAACATCAGACTTCTCAGCAGAAACCTTACAGGCCAGAAGGGAGTGGCATGATGCATTTAATGCCATGAAGCAGAAGGGCCTGGAACCAAGATTACTTTATCCAGAAAGATTATCATTTAAATTTGAAGGAAGGATTAAATAATTTCCAGATAAGCAAAAGCTGAGAGAGTTTACCTCCCACAAACCATCTCTGCAGTCTATTTTGGAGGGACTGCTATAGATGGAAGTATTCTGAGGGTTGGATAGCTGTCACCAGAAGTAGTAAAATAATGGTAGGGATGGTGGAGCAGCTGATAGTGAGGCAAATGCAAAATTAAATTGACTATCCCCAAAGCCAATCAAGGGATAGAGGAAAAGTATAGAATCTGACACCTAATATATAAAGAACGAAGGAGGAAGAAAAAGGAGGAGAAATAGAAAAGAACCTTTTGATTGTGCTTGTAACAGCATAATAAGTGAGTTAAGTTTGACTCTTAGATAGTAAGGAAAGTAACCTGGAACATTTGGTAACCACGAATCTAAAGCCTGAAATGGCAATAAGAATATACCTATTGATAATCACCCGAAATGTAAATGTACTGAATGCACCAATCAAAAGACATAGAGGCACAGAATGGATAAAAAAAACAAGACCCATCTATATGCTGTTTACAAGAGACTCACCTCAAACCCAAAGACATGCACAGACTAAAAGTCAAGGGATGGAAAAAAATATTTCATGCAAACAATAGGGAGAAAAAAGCAGGTGTTGCAGTACTAGTATAAGAAATAATAGACTTCAAAACAAAGAAAGTAACAAGACATAAAGAAGGACATTGCATAATGATAAAGGGCAGAGTCCAACAAGAGGATATAACCATTATAATTATATATGCACCCAACACACGAGCACCAGCATATGTGAAACAAATACTAACAGATTTGTTACTACATTATATTCAGTTTACTTCATTCTCTCTGGCTAAATAGTTTTAATTTTACCTTAGAGAAGGAGGAAATAGAATGCAATGCATTCATTTTAGGAGACTTCAACACACCATTCACTCCAAAGGACAGATTCACCAGACAGAAAATAAGTAAGGACACAGAGGCACTGAACAACACACTAGAACAGATGGACCTAATAGACATCTATAGAACTCTACATCCAAAAGCAACAGGATACACATTCTTCTCAAGTGCACATGGTACATTCTCCAGAATAGACCACATACTAGGCCACAGAAAGAGCCTCAGTAAATTCAACGAGATTAAAATTTTACCAACCAACTTTTCAGAGCACAAAGTTATAAAACTAGAAATAAATTGTACAAAGAAAGCAAAAAGGCTCACAAACACATGGAGGCTTAACAACACGCTTCTAAATAGTTAATGGATCAGCAACCAAATTAAAATGGAGATCCAGCATTATATGAAAATAAATGACAACAACAACACAAAACCCCAACTTCTGTGGGATGCAGCGAAAGCAGTCTTAAGAGGAAAGTATATAGCAATCCAGGCATATTTAAAGAAGGAAGAACAAACCCAAATGAAGAGTCTAATGTCACAATTATCAAAACTGGAAAAAGAAGAATAAATGAGGCCTAAAGTCAGCAGAAGGAGGGACATAATAAAGATCAGAGAAAAAATAAACAAAATTGAGAAGAATAAAACAATAGCAAAAATCAATGAAACCAAGAGCTGGTTCTTTGAGAAAATAAACAAAAATAGATAAGCCTCTAGCCAGACTTACTAAGAGAAAAAGAGAGTCAACACACATCAGCAGAATCAGAAATGAGAAAGGAAACATCACGACGGACCCAACAGAAATACAAAGAATTATTAGAGACTACTATGAAAACCTATATGCTAAAAAGCTGGAAAATCTACAAGAAATGGATAACTTCCTAGAAAAATACAACCTTCCAAGACTGACCAAGGAAGAAACACAAAATCTAAACAAAACAATTACAAGCAAAGTAATTGAAGTGGTAATCAAAAAACTCCCCAAGAAAAAACCCTCGGGCCAGATGTATTTACTCGGAATTTGATCAGACATACAGAGAACACATAATACCCATTCTCCTTAAAGTTTTCCAAAAAATAGAAGAGGAGGGAATACTCCCAAACTCAGTCTATGAAACCAACATCACCCTAATACCAAAAGCAGGCAAAGACCCCACCAAAAAAGAATATTATAGACCAATATCCCTAATGAACATAGGTGTAAAAATACTCAATAAAATATTAGCAAACCAAATTCAAAAATACATCAAAAGGATCATACACCATGACCAAGTGGGATTCATCCCAGAGTTGCAAGGATGGTACAACATTCAATAATCCATCAACATCATCCATCACATCAACAAAAAGAAAGACAAAAACCACATGATCATCTCCATAGATGCTGAAAAAGCATTCAACAAAATTCAATATCCATTCATCATGAAAACTCTCAGCAAAATGGGTATAGAGGGCAAGTAGCTCAACATAATAAAGACCATATATGATAAACACACAGCCAATATCATACTGAACAGCGAGAAGCTGAAAGCTTTTCCACTGAGATTGGGAACAAGATGGGGATGCCCACTCTCCCCACTGTTATTTATCATAGTACTGGAGGTCCTTGCCCCAGCAATTATACAAAACAAAGAAATACAAGGAATTCAAATTGGAAAAGATGAAGTCAAACTGTCACTATTTGCAGATGACATGATATTGTACATAAAAAAACCTAAAGACTCCACTCCAAAACTACTAGAACTGATATCAGAATACAGCAAAGTTGCAGGATACAAAATTGACACACAGAAATCTGTGGCTTTCCTATACACTAACAATGAACCAATAGAAAGACAAATCACGAAAACAATTCCATTCACAATTGCATCAAAAAGAATAAAATACTTAGGTATAAACCTTACCAAGGAAGTGAGAGACCTATACCCTGAAAACTATAAGACACTCTTAAGAGAAATTAAAGAGGACACTAACAAATGGAAACTCATCCCATGCTTCTGGCTAGGAAGAATTAATATCTTCAAAATGGCCATCCTGCCCAAAGCAATACAGATTTGATGCAATTCCTATCAAATTACCAACAACATTCTTCAACGAACTGGAACAAATAGTTCAAAAATTCATATGGAAACACCAAAGACCCTGAATTGCCAAAGCAATCCTGACAAAGAAGAATTAAGTTGGGGGGGAATCTCACTCCCCAACTTCAAGCTCTACTACAAAGCCATAGTAATCAAGACAATTGGTACTTGCACAAGAGCAGAACCACAGACCATTGGAACAGATTAGAGACTCCAGACATTAACCCAAACATATATGGCCAATTAATATTCGATAAAGGAGCTATGGACATACAATGGGGAAATGACAGTCTCTTCAACAGATGGTGCTGGCAAAACTGGACAGCTACATGTAGGAGAATGAAACTGGACCACTGTCTAACCCCATATAGAAAAGTAAACTCAAAATGGATCAAAGACCTGAATGTAAGCCATGAAACCATTAAACTCTTAGAAAAAAACATAGGCAAAAATCTCTTTAACATAAACATTAGTGACTTCTTCATGAACATATCTCCCCGGGCAAGTAAAACAAAAGCAAAAATGAACAAGTGGGACTATATAAAGCTGAAAATCTTCTGTACAGTACAGGCCACCATCAACAGAACAAAAAGGTACCCTATAGTATTGAAGAATTTATTTGTAAATGATAGATCTGATAAAGGCTTGACATCCAAAATATATAAAGTGTCGCGCGCCCCGTCCTCGCCGGCAAGAACAGCACGCAACAACAGCAGGATTCTTCTGCAGAAAGCTTTATTCTTCAGCTCTTTGTGAAACAAGTGAGTTGGGCAGGACCCAGAGGGGAAGGAGAGGCTTGCTTATATAGTTCTCATGCTCTGACCTGGTTGGTGCGGCTCCATATGCCTTATTAGCATAACAATTTGGTGGGTCTCATTGGTCCTTATGCCAAGGCGCAATTAGCATGTAGTTTAGTGGTGTGGGATGACTTGTCATTAGGAAGTTCGGGGCCTTCCGGCTGCCCTGCATTGGGCGCTATTTTCTGAGCGCGGCTGCCAACATCTCCCCCTTTTTTGTCTAACAGAAGCTCAAGGCGGAACTTGCCAGCAGAGGCGGAGACAGAGGCCTGACCTCCATCATACTTCCTGATGCCCCCTTTTTGGAGAGGGGTTCTGGGCATCCACCCCTATGCAGTCAGGCATGCCTCTCAGAGGGGTCCAAGACCTCTTGCAGTGCTTTGCCTCGCATCCTCTGGCTGGCGTTGGGACCACTTGGTACAAAGGGTTTGGACCTTTTTTCTCAACCCTCTTGCACCATGAGCTTCTTAAAGAAGGCTGTGATTAAGCATTGAGGTACTCGGGCCTGGTGCAGTGCCACATGGGCTCAGGGTGCAAGAGCTACCTCAAGCTAAAGCTGAGCTTCCTTCTTAAGCATGTTGAGCCACACTTGGGGAGAGGCGCCAACGTCTATCGCCATTAGGGCTTGAGCAAGGATCACCTTGTCCTGCTTATGTTGGTTGCGCAGTCTGCATAACAACCAGAGTAGGAGCATGAGACCTCCAAGCATGAACACGCCCATCCCAGCCATGCCCGCCCACTCCTTGACGTGGGAGAGAGCTCTGAGGAACCAGGAAGAGAGTCCTTCCGCTACGGAGATATCTAGACGGGTGGAGTTGATGTGGATAATTTCTCGCCGCAGCTCTTCTAGTGCTCCATCGAAGTCCTGGGACCAGTTTCCTGAAAGATACTGGAACAGGTCTCGTGACAGATTAGTGAAAGCATTTAATACTTCTGTTAGTGATCCTGGCTTGTTTGTGGCTCTGTAATATGGCTGCGGCTAGGCCTGCGTTGGTGAGTGGTCCTCCTATTTCTCTACAGGCTTTCAACCAAGCGTGTATCCCTTTCTGTTTCCAGGGTGTTATCGCCTGTCTGCATTCCTTGGTACATTGTTCAAATACTAATTGCTCCACTAGGGGCATTGCTTGTTCCTGATCTCCAAATATTCTGCCTGCGGCCTCCATCATACGAGCGACAAAGTCAGAAAATGGCTCGCTCGGCCCCTGAATAATTTTTGTCAAATTGCCAGACACTTCTCCTTTGTTGGTGAGGGCTTTCCATGCCTTGGCAGCGCACGTGTTTATTTGTGCGTATACCTGTAAGGGGAAGGCGGTCTGGTTGGCTACCCACTGTCCTTGGCCCGTCAGCATATCATATGACCACGCAGGCTGTCCTTCGGCTGCGTTTGCGCGTGCCTGGGTCATACTGATATCATGCCACAATGCCTTCCATTCTATGTATTGCCCCATACTAGAAAGGCATGCCTTAGTTACATATTGCCAGTCTGCGGGTGTCATGGCTGTCTCTGTTAGTCTTTCAATTTGTGCTATGGTGTAGTTAGCACTGACTCCATAAGCCCGAACGGATTCTGCTAACTCCTTAACTTGTTTATGGCTCAGGGGCTGGTGAGAGCGTACGCCATTATCCTCAAATACAGGAAACATTTGTCTAATTGCCTGAAGAGTATCTGGGTGGCAAAAGGAGAGTGCGCCACTCACGTAAGGTGGCGGGGCAAAGGGCGTCGGGGGACACCCTACTTTCATTTTTTCCTTGGTCCGCTTTTCAACTTTGCTGGTTCCCTTACTTCTGCACTCTGCGGTTTTATTTTCTTCCCCTTCCTCTGCGGACGTTAATTCCTCCTCAGATTCCCTGTTGGAGAGTTGGAGGTCCCTCAACTCTTTCCAGGGGTATTTACTATTTTCTCCGAGGCGATCGTCACTCACTTCTCGGGGCTCTTTCGCTTTTGCCCTGGGCGGGCTTTCTCCCTCACTCTGGGGTTTCTTTACTTTCATTTTTGTGGCCTTTTTTCGGCCGCGCGCGCTCTCTGTTTCCCGTTCCGTTTCTGACATGCTCTCTTGGATATCTGTCAATGCTCTCTGACCTTCTTTTATTACCTTTTCACATCTCTCATCTTGCAGACAAGCTCTAATCAGTTTCCAGAGGGGCCTGGTGCCTCCCCTCAGGCTACCCTCCTCCTCCTCTCTATCAAGATCTTTCCCCAGTTTGTCCCAGCTCGGGATTGAGAGGGACCCTGAACAAATGAACCAGGGGGCCACACGGTCTATCTCCTTCACAAAAGATCCTAAGACTTTGCTGGAGACCTTCAAGTTTCGCTCTTTGAGAGCTGTCTGCAGCGCCGTGACTAATGACGGTGCATTCCCCATGGTGCCTCCTTATTTACAGAGAACCATCAACCATCATCCTAAAAAGCAGGGGCCTCTCGGAACTTACCCCTCCGGGTTTTCTTCTGACCTGCAGTTCTGAATCCTCTCCAGATGTCTGAAGGGTCCTCCCTGTGCCGGTGATGTTCTGGTTCCCGGGATTCGGCACCACTTGTTGCGCGCCCCGTCCTCGCCGGCAAGAACAGCACGCAACAACAGCAGGATTCTTCTGCAGAAAGCTTTATTCTTCAGCTCTTTGTGAAACAAGTGAGTTGGGCAGGACCCAGAGGGGAAGGAGAGGCTTGCTTATATAGTTCTCATGCTCTGACCTGGTTGGTGCGGCTCCATATGCCTTATTAGCATAACAATTTGGTGGGTCTCATTGGTCCTTATGCCAAGGCGCAATTAGCATGTAGTTTAGTGGTGTGGGATGATTTGTCATTAGGAAGTTCGGGGCCTTCCGGCTGCCCTGCATTGGGCGCTATTTTCTGAGCGCGGCTGCCAACAATAAAGAGCTCACACACCTCAACAAACAAAAAGCATATAATCCAATTAAAAAATGGTCCGAGGAGCTGAACAGACAGTTCTCCAAAGAAGAAATTCAGATGGCTAACAGACACATGAAAAGATGCTCCACATCGCTTGTCATCAGAGAAATGCAAATTAAAACCACAATGAGATATCATCTCACACCAGTAAGGATGGCTACCATCCAAAAGACAAACAACAACAAATGTTGGTGAGGTTGTGGAGAAAGGGAACCCTCCTACACTGCTGGTGGGAATGTAAATTAGTTCAACCATTGTGGAAAGCAGTATGGAGGTTCCTCAAAATGCTCAAAATAGACTTATCATTTGACCCAGGAATTCCACTTCTAGGAATTTACCCTAAGAATGCAGCACTACAGTTTGAAAAAGACAGATACAGCCCTATGTTTATCACAGCACTATTTACAATAGCCAAGAAATGGAAGCAACCTACATGTCCATCAGTAGATAAATGGATAAAGAAGAAGTGGTACATATACACAATGTAATATTATTCAGCCCTAAGAAGAAAACAAATCCTACCATTTGCAACAACATGGATGGAGCTAGAGGGTATTATGCTCAGTGAAATAAGCCAAGTGGAGAAAGACAAATACCAAATGACTTCACTCATGTGTGGAGTATAAGAACAAAGGAAAAACTGAAGGAACAAAACATCAACAGAATCACAGAACCCAAGAATGGACTAACAGTTACCAAAGGAAAAGAGACTGGGGAGAATGGGAGGGTAGGGAGGGATAAGGGTGGGGAAGAAGAAAGGGGGCATTATGATTAGCATGTATAATGTGGGGGATGGGGGAAAGGGGAGGGCTGTGCAACACAGAGAAGACAAGTAGTGATTCTACAACATCTTACTATGCTGATGGACAATGACTATAATGGTGTTTGTGTGGGGGGACTTGGGGTAGGGGAGAGCCTAGTAAACATAATGTCCTTCATGTAATTGTAGATTAATGATAACAAAATAAAAAAAAAAACAGCTTCCAAAATCTTTTTGGTAACCTGAAAACTTAATATTTTGCAAATTTAAATTAAATGATGGTGTGGGTAAAATTGTAACACTTCCAGAATATTTTGCCTGGCTTCAGTATATCTGCATATCAGTAGTCCTTCAGAGGTAGAAAGAAGAATGGCTTCAGTGCATTTACATCTTTCCTCAGGGGTGGAGAATTTCATCTCCATGTCAATGGGTGATTACCTGGGTAACAGAGGGCTTATCTGTACCTGAGAGGTGAGGGGGAAGGCTGTTGGTTGGTGGTTGCTGCTGGAGGAGAGTAGAAAGACGGACTGGGACTGCAGTTTGTGAGAAATAAACGTGTTTTAAACTTTATTTCTCGCTTTGACTGATTTTGCTTTTTAGGAGTATTTTGCCCAGGATTTCCTTTCCCCAGACTGACAATTGGCATACTTGGCAGGATACTTCTGAACCCGAAATCTGTTATAATGGGTGTGACCTTTAGGAGGGTCATCCCTAGAAATGATTGGGAGAAGTGGCGCTCGTGCCAAGGGACATGTGTCTACACTTGTGTGGTCATGGAGGTGCTATCACTGCTGCTGGCCACGCAGACCCTGGCCCAGGGCCCAAGCCTAAGGCTACTGCTTCTGCCACTGCTGCTGCTCTTGCTGCCAGCTGGAGCCTGGCCACAACCATGGAAAGGAACAGAAGTCTGGGTCACCTTGGTAAAGAAGCAACTGGCTGCTGTGTACCACACTTTGCTGGCTACAGAGCCCATCACCGGAACAGCTCCGACCAAGGTAATAACCTCCTATCCCATCATGGGGTGGGTACAAGACTGGACCCAAAGGCCACAGAGTGGCATGGCACAGAGACCTACCTTACATCATGTGACTGGCCACTTGCCTTTGGCATCTCCAGAGAATGATGAAGCAGACACATTGGCCCAGATGCCCTGGCTAGAAGGAAAGCCTGCCTCTGATGTGGCCCAATGTCTACATCAGTGTTTGTTGCACGTGGGGCAAAAGACAATGTGGGCCTGTCAGTGGGGCTTGCCTTTCACCTTTGAAGAAGTCAGCTGAGCCCAGAAGGAGTGCCCTGCATGTTGTGCAGATTAGCAAACCGCCAAGAGGGGCCTACAGCATCTCTCTGCAGCAGCCTATGGTCGGTTGCCAGTTACTGAGAGCAATCAAGGCACCCACTTTATTGGACATGTGTTGCAAGGATTGGTGCAACAATTAGAACTAAAATGGACATGGCCCTGGACATTTTAACACATGGATCGGCGATGGCTAGCTCTTTTGGCACCTTGGGGAAAAGGCCTGGTAGCTGGCTTTATTTGCCTCTACAGTCTTTGTGTCCTGGATGCGCCCCCTGGCTGCAGCTGCCCACGTGATGACTGAAATGGAGGAGTTTGGGATTTAATCTGCATGGGACTTTGAATCTAGCTAAATCCTTTGGCTTGAGAATTATGATTGTGTTGCTGTTGTCAAGAAAATAATGTTTAAAGAGAGGCTTGACTTTGTCTAATGTTTGGCAATAGTTTTGTGAGCAATCTAGCATGATTGTTAGGAATGAGTAAACAAGTGTAGAAACATATTTTGTGCTTAGTGAGAGATTGTGCTGTAAAGTACATTTGCGTAATCTGCATAGGCTGAATCCTTTGGCTTGAGGATTATCAAGATTTTATTGCTGTTGCTATTGCATGTTATTAGATTGGTCGGAAGAGAGAGATAGAGAAAATTGTAAGGCGAGATTTCTGGAGGGGTGGATTGTGGGTAAAATTGTAACACTTCCAGAATATCTTGCCTGGCTTTGGTATATCTACATATCAATAGGCCTTCAGAGGTGGAAAGAAGTATGGCTTTAGTGCATTTGCATCTTTCCTCAGGGGTGGAAAAGTTCATCTCCATATCAATGGGTGATTACCTGGGCAACAGAGGGCTTATCTGTACCTGAGAGGTGAGGGGGAGGGCTAGTGTTTTGGCTGCTTGAGCCTAGAAGAAGGACTGCCTGGAACTGCCGTTTGTGAGAAATAAATGGGTTTTAAACTTTATTTCTCTCCCTTTGACTGATTTCAGGTTTTAGAGGTATTTTGCCCCAGTATTTCCTTTCCCTGGACTTACATGGTAGTACAGAGAAATTAAAGATATTTGTGAGTCTGTTGGTAAACTTGTTTGAATTTTATGGAAAGATTGTGAAACCCATGTTTATTAAGTGTATTCACAGATTTGCCAATCTAAAGAATTCTGTGTAACAAAGGGTTCACAGTTGCACACTACTTAGCTTTCACCAGAAATTAAAGTTTCTAGAAGCTAAATTCTAATTAAAGTCAATAGAAATAGTAAGGGAACATCTTTGCAGGCAAGAAAAGTAAGATATGGACTTTTAATAAAAGAAGGTATGAGTAATGGAAATGCCTTTTTTGTTGAAGGGAAAAAGAAAGTAATTTTGTTCTAAAAATGGCTATTTAAAGAGGAAAAACTTAGGGCAAAATCTGAATGTAAAGAAAAGTAATCTGATGCAAAATTAAAATTTAGTTTTCTATCTGTTAAATAGCCAAAGGTTTCTTGGACCATTGGTATTGAAAGGAAAGGAGCGACACACAACAGCAATTCACCGGATAGTTCCGCTTTATTAGGGAAAGGTGCTGGGTTATATAGGAAGGGGCATAGGGTGATTGTGGTGTTACTTCTACGGGGCTGGTGGCTGTTGGCTAGGTGCTGGGATTGGGAGGGGGGCGAGAGGTGATTGGGCTTCAGGTGGCGCCGGCGGGAACCGAGGACCCCGAAAAGAAGCCGGAAGTTTGCCATCTTACTGGTGGGGACCCTTCATTCCCCCCTTTCTCCTCTATGGGTTTGTGGACGTTGCTTTCTCTCTGACTGCTTCCTGCTGAACAGGGGCGGAGAAGGGAGTGAGGGTTTGAGGATTGGGAGGAAAGGGTTGATAGGACTTCCCACAGTAAGGATGAGTAGATGTGGACTTCTTCAGGTTGGAAATCAATGAAGGTTCCCTGTAACCATAGGTTGAGGACCTGTTGATTCCAATGGTGCCAAGAGGATATGGGTGTCAGGAGCCAGGCGTCTGCGGCCATTGTTTCCAGGAACAGTTTCCAGCGGAGAGAGGGGTCCATCTCAGCATATGGTGAGGAGGTCACGTGAGGGTGAGCGGTCTTCTGTGGCCAGAAGCTGGTAGTTCCTGAGTAAAAGCTGGTTGAAAGCTTGATTAGAGATTTTTCCGACTTGGGATTTGATGAACTTTATTATACAGGGTAAGAAGAGACAGACGAGAAGAATGACTATTATGGGGCCTGCAATGGGCCAGAGCCAGGTGAGGAGGGGGTTTGTTAGTATTGAAGAGAATGGGTTGGAATTGGAAGCAGAGTGGAGGCTGGAGGCAAGGTCAGTGAGTTTGGTGATGTCAGTTTCTACAATGCCGGATTCGTTGATGTAATAGCAGCACTCTTCCTGGAGGAAGACGCAGGTGCCGCCCTTCTCGGCTGTAAGCAGATCTAGGGCCCGCCGGTTTTGAAGGGTGACTTTAGCTAGCGAAGTGACCTGTCTTTGGAGAGAGGCTAGGGAATTGGCAGTGGATGTCAGGGCTCCCTCAAGTTTGGCGTCAAGATCTCTAACTGCCCATAGAGAGTGACCCAAGGCTCCTCCCGAAAACCCCACCCCAATGGCTGAGGTGATTAAAGAGATACCGACCATGATGGGAAGGAAAGCAGCCCTTTTTGTGCGCGAGTGCAAGGGAGGTTGGAGCTCAAGGAATTCTGCCATGCTGTAAAGTGTAAGCTGTGGGATTAGGGTGACGAGAATGCAGGGTGTATCGGAGTTGAGAGGTAGTGAGTTGAAAAGGCTGCCATTACAGCAAAAGAAGTGTCCCGGTTGTGTAAAAGTCTTAGAGCCGGAGGTAGGGGTGTAGATAGAGAGGCAGTGAAGTGCACTGGAGGGGGGTGGAGTTGGGCCTACACAGTGGTGGATGGTGAGATTATCTGGGTATTCTGGTTCCCATAGGGGTATGTCTGCCAGGGGACGGAGGGGTTGTCCTTCTGCATGGAAGGAGTAGTTGGAAATATTGAGGGGCATGGCGGCCAGCAGTGGGCGCTGTAGTGATGCGCACAAGAAACAATTGGCGGTGTTGAGGGTGTGGTTGAGAACGATGGTGGTGTCTTGAATGAGCTGTAACCAAGAGTAGGAGGAATAAGAAGATGAAGAGGTGCCATCAAGAGTTTGGATAATGACTTTCTCGGAATGTCTGATATCTGATGCAACTTGAGAGATCTGGGAGCGAGAGGGAACATACTCTCGAGAGATATGAAGGGTACCATGGGGGGTCGAGGACCCCTTGTAGTAAACTGAGGCTGTTACTCCAGCAGCCCATTGAGAGTCCCAGGGATCTGGGATTGATAAGGAGAATGAGCCGTTGGGATATTTCATGAAACGGTTGGAGGAGTAATACTGTGGGTACTGGAAGTCACCCATGTAGTGAATGGCGCAAGACCAGTAGGGACATCCCCCGTAGGTGATTTGCCATCACCTGCAATAGGCTTGTCTTTGATCATAGAGGAAGCAGAGGTAGGGAGAATAAAGGTAGCTGTAAATGAATACTTCAGTGGAGGGAGGAAAGTGGAGGTACAAAGGCTCAGAGCAGCCTTTCAGAGGGCAGTCTGATGTGGCAATGAGGGCAGTAACTTTTGTTTGATGCTGTGTGTAAGTCTGCTTGACTTTGAATCGCCATACAAAGGAGGGTGGGGCGGCAGGGAAGACAATAGGAATGAGGGAAAAAAGCGAGAGAGCAGTAAAGGAGGAAAAAGTCATGATTCAGGTATGGATGGCAAACGGGGTGCACGGGAGATGCGGAGCTTCAAGGGATCAGAGGGATGAGGCGTGGTAGAGTAGACAGCGTCTTGTGCTGTATCCGAAGGACTCTGGATTGTGACTGATGGGTCTTGGGTGTCCAGAGAAGGTGGGTCTTGGGTATTTGGTTTCAACCTGGAGATATGAATCCAAGGGGTGACAGAGTTATCAAGCAGTGAGAGCTTGGCGGCCGAGGGGGTGCAGAGAATAACTGGGTGTGGACCTTCCCATTTCGGGGTGAGAGAGGGCTGATCCTCTGGTGGCTTATAAAACACTAGTTGGCCGGGCTGTAAGACAGGAGGATTTTGGGAGGCGGATGGATCAGGAAGGAGCCAATCCTGATATTTCCACAATTCAGTGCGGAGGAGAGAGAGTAGTGGAAGGGCTATATTGGGAGGAATTGGTCCTTTGTGGGAAGGGAGCCCCGGGGGTAGAATCAGGCGGCCGTACATGATCTCAAAGGGTGACAGGAAGGAAGGTTTCTTTGGGAGGGCTCGAATGCGGAGTAGAGCTAAGGGAAGTAAGCGAACCCAGTCAAGGTGTAGTTCTAGAGATAGTTTGGTCAGGATGTCTTTTAGAGTCCTATTGGCTCTTTCTACTTTTCCTGAAGCTTGTGGTCGATAAGGACAATGTAAATGCCAGGGGAGCGAGAGCGACTTGGAGAGGTTCTGGATAATTTGGGCAGTGAACTCAGGGCTGTTATCTGATTGGAGGGAAGTGGGCATCCCGAACCTAGGAAAGATCTGGGTGAGGAGGATAGAGGCAACTACGGATGCTCGTTTGTTAGTGGTGGGGAAAGCTTCGACCCATCCTGAAAATGTATCTACTAGCACGAGTAGGTATCTGGTACGTCGTACAGGGGGCATGTTGGTGAAGTCTATTTGCCAATCTGCAGCGGGGACATTACCCCTTGCTTGATGAGCTGGGAAGGGTCGGGCTTTGAGGGGGGTATTAGGGTTAGTGTGTTGGCAGATGGTGCACTTGCAGGTGATTTGGTTAAGTAGGGTTTTGTCTTCAGGAGAGAGAGGAAAAAAAGATTGTAAAAAATGGATCAAGGATTGGGGGCTGGGATGGAACAGGTCATGTAAGAGGCGGAAGAGAGACTCTTTGTCCTGAGAGCAGAGGGCGTCTTGTGATAAGGCTAAAACTGCAAGGGCAGATGGATTGTTGTCTGGTGCGTTTTCTGATAGGGCAACTGACCGGGCTACTCTGTCAGCCTTGTTGTTACCTCTTGCAATGGGGGAGTCATCTTTTTGATGTGATTTGCAGTGGACTATGCCTAGTCGGTGTGGGAGTTGTGAAGCCTCTAGAAGTTTAGTAATTAAGGCTGAATTAGTTATGGAATTCCCTTTTGTGGTGAGGAGGCCTCGTTCTTTCTATACTGCCGCGTGGGACAAGAGAATGTGGAATACGTATTTGGAGTCAGTGTACAATATGAGAGATGTGTCCCGGGCCAGAGTGCAAGCTCTGGTGGCTGCAATGAGTTCAGCCTGCTGATTGGTTGTACCAGGGGGTAGGGCTCGTGCTTCAATGACATCTTCGAGGGAGACTACTGCATATCCTGAGTAGTGGATGCCCTCATGTTTAAAGGAGGACCTATCAGTAAACCAGATGAGGTCAGAGTGTGAGAGGGCTCCTTCGGAGATCGTGGAGTGGCACGGAAGGAAGTTGTGAAGGGCTTCCAGGCAATCATGCGAGGGAGTATGAGGAGAGTAGGGCAGAGGAAGAAGAGTGGCTGGATTCAGGGGCGGGCAGGGTAGGAAAGAAATGTTTGGATTTTGGAGGAAAGAGGACAGTAAGGTCAGGAGTCTGGAGGGAGGGAGAGTCTGTAAACTTTTGTAGGTTAAGAGATCTTTTAGGTGATGTGGGGACAGAATGGTAAGGGGCGCTCCGAATGTTAGTTTATGAGCTTCTTTCTGCAAGAGCTGTCCAGCGGCTAATGCCCGTAGGCAGGGGGCCCATCCCCGAACTGTGGGGTTTAATTGCTTGGAGAGATAAGCTACTGGGGCAAAGGATGGGCCATAATATTGGCCTAGGACTCCTAGAGCTTGACTGGACCTCTCATGAATGTATAATGAGAAGGGTTTTGACAAATCAGGGAGATGGAGAGCTGGAGCTTCTACAAGGGCTTGACGGAGCTTAATGAAGGAGTGTTGGGGTGAGGATGATAATGGTTCTTCAGGGGGGCCCTTGCTGAGGTCGTATAGGGGTCTTGCCAACAGGGAGAAGTTAGGGATCCACGCTCTAAAATACCCAGCCAAGCCTAGAAAGGAAAGGATTTCTGTCTTGGTTTTGGGAACGGGCAGGTCAGAGAGGAGTCGTTTTCTGTCTAAGGTAATGGACTTTCTTTGTTGAGACAGAAGGAATCCAAGGTAAGTGACAGAAGGGGAAGAGATTTGAGCTTTTACAGGGGTTACTCGGTAACCTCTGGAAGCTAGAAGGTTAAGTAGAGATGCAGTGTCAAGTTGAGACTGTTCCCACGAGGGACTGCAGAGCAGAAGATCATCTACATATTGTAATAAAGTGGACTCGGGGTGATCATGGTGAAACTGTTTGAGGTCTTGAGCTAGGACTTGTCCAAAAATATGGGGACTATCTCGGAAGCCTTGTGGTAAAACTGTCCAAGTAAGTTGTACAGAATGTCTGGTGTATGGGTCCGTCCAGGTGAAGGCAAAAAAATCTTGGGAGGAGGGGTCTAGAGGGATAAAAAAAATGCATCCTTGAGATCTAGGACTGAGAAGTGGGATGCGGAAGCAGGGATCTGCGATTAAAGGGTGTATGGATTTGGAACTAAAGGATGGATAGGGACAACGGCTATGTTGATGAGGCGAAGGTCTTGGACAAGGCGGAAAGATCCGTTGTTTTTTTTAACAGCTAATATGGGGGTATTAAATGGGGAGTGAGTGGGTCTGAGGTAGTTTTTGTTTAAGAGATCTTGAATGATGGGTTGGAGGTCTATGAGGGCTGAAGTGGTTAGGGGGTATTGGGCCTGACAGATATACTGAGAGGGGTCACATAATTTGATAGAGGCAGGGGGACATAGGGCCATGGAGGGGCTTGTAATGTCCCAAACTTTGGGATTTACAGGGTGTATAAGGGCAGAACCGGAGCTTTCATTGGGTAGAGGGGGGTTGTCGGCTATGAGGGCCATCAGAAAAGGAGTACTGTGGGCTGTGGGATTGGATATAGTTATGGAAACGTGGAGGAGGGAAAGGATGTCCCGTCCTAGTAAAGGCATGGGACACTGGGGCATAACTAGGAAGGAGTGGGTGAAAGGTATGGGACTGTCTAGGATTGTGCATAAAAGGGGGGGTTTTTTAATGGGAAAATCTGTTTACCTCCTACCCCGACTATAGGAGTAATGGCTGGCGTGGTAGGGCCCCAGTATTCTCGCAAGACTGAGAAGGTGGCTCCTGTATCTAGGAGGAAGGAGATGGGGCGACTGTCTACTGTTAAAGTAACCCTGGGCTCCTGTTTGGTGATGGAAATGGTTGGGCGAGAAGCCCCCGGGCCCCATCAATCTTCTTCTGCCAGCCCCACTACGGTGGGCTTAGGATGGGGGTTGTTCGTCCAGCCTCCCCTTTGGGTGGTTGGGCAATCAGACCCCCATTTGTGGCATCTGGGGCATGGGGTGGTAGGAGATCTGGGGGAGGGGCACGCCCTTGACCAATGTCCCTCTTTTCCGCACTTGAAAAAAGCTCCTGGGGGTGCTTGTCTGTAGAGGGGCGCCCAGGTTGTGGTTTTATCAGCTGGGCCAACATCTGGAAATTGGCCTGATCAGCTTTTTGTTTACGGCGTTCTTTCTCCTCCTCCCGGTTATGGAAGACTTTAAAGGCCACTGTTAGGATCTCAGTCTGTGGGGTAGCGGGGCCCTGTTCTAACTTTTTGAGTTTAGCTTTAATGTCGGGGTAGCTTTGAGCTAGGAAGTATGTCATAAGGACCTGTCTTCCTTCAGGTGTTTCTGGGTCCAGGCTGGTATACTGTAATAGGGCTTGAGTGAGTCTATCTAAGAACTTGGAGGGGGTTTCGTCTCTCTTTTGAATTATGTCTTGGAGCTTTTGAAAATTGACTACTTTACGAGCTGCCTTTTTTAGACCTGCTATTAAGCAGGAGGCAAAAATATCTCGAGAGTGGAGACCCACGGCGGTGTTATAATGCCAGTGTGGGTCTTGTTCGGGGACAGCAGTGGGACCAGTGGGACAGGTGGGGTCAGTCCTGTGGGTTTCGGTAGCATGCATTTGGGTGAAGTCCCAAGCTCATCTACGCTCCTCAGGGAGGAGAGTATTGGCCAGGAGCATGAAAATGTCATGATGCGTGAGGCTGTAAGACTGGAGGGTCTATTGAAACTCCCTGATGTAGGTCGTGGGATCAGTGGAAAAGGAACTTAGGCGTTTCTCTAGTTGGGCTAAATCTCCTAAGGAGAAAGGGACGTGAACGCGCATGATGCCTTCGGATCCTGCTACTTCCCGGAGCGGGGCGATAATTTTGGGAGGCCCTCGGGACCGAGTCTGAGGGGAACTGAAGGGTTCTGGCTCAGTCTGTGCGGGGGAAACAGGTGATGGGGGCAAAGCCGCGATAATTTTGGGAGGCCCTCGGGACAGAATCTGAGGGGGCAAAGACGGACGAGGCTCTTGGAACTTAGTTAGAGGGGGGCTGAAAGGCTCAGGCTCGATTTGCGTGAGGGCGGAAGGTGAGGGGGACGGAGGAGGAGGTGGTGAGGTGCAGGAGGAGATGGTGGAGGAGGGGGAAGGGAGAGGATGGGAGGCTTCTGCTGGGGAGGAGGCAGCGGCGGTGATAGAGGAGGGGGGAGGGGCTGTTGTAGGAGAAGAAGGGGAAGGGAGAGGATGGGAAGCTTCTGCCGCGGGGAAAGCGGCGGCGGTGGCGGCAGTAGAGGAAGGGGGAGGGGCTGTTGTAGGAGAAGAAGGGGAAGGGAGAGGACGGGAGGCTTCTGCCATGGGGAAAGAGGCAGCAGCGGCGGCGGAGGGTGGAGGGGTTGTAGGAGGGGGAGGGGCCAAAGGGGGAAGTCTGTATGGCGGAGGCTCGTCAGCCGGGTCAAAGGTAATTGAAGGGGGACTGGGAGTGTGTGGAGGGGAGTGAGACGGCTTGCAGGCTAGGAGAACTTGGGGCGGGGAGCAGGTGGTGCAGAGGCTGGGATTTTGAGCTAGGAGGCGAAAAGCTTTGATAAAGGGAATCTCCTTCCATTTTTTCAGGCGCTGGCAGTAGTTAAAGAGATTGCGAGTGATGTTAGGATCAAGAGTTCCCCCTGTGGGCCATTGGTTGTTATTGTCTAGGGGGTATGTCGGCCAATCTTAGGAGCAATATTTACGGAGAAGTTTTGGTTTTATATCAGGCGTCAGGGAGAGGGTAGCCAGATGCTTAAGCAGGCATTCAAGAGGTGAACTTTCAGGGAGGGATGAGGAGGCTCCCATGGCTAAAGGACAGAGAAGGAGACAAACAGGGGAAGACAAACGGAGATCCTCGGACTGGAGGCATACCACAAGGAGACAAAGGGCGTCCCCGATGATCCTTGGTGGTCTGCAGAAACTCGTATACGAGTCGGAATTTCTTGGGAAGTGTGGGTCGTCACCCAGACTTCCCTAAGAAGGCAGAGTGCTGGAGTCACGAGGTACCTAGCGCTAGGCGTTTTCGGCAGACTGAACAGGTTTCGGTGGATGGAACAGAAGGAGGAGGGGGTGGGAAAGGGAGCGTTCTCATCCGCAAAGGAGTCACCTTGTTTATGGCTGTTGTGGGTGGGGGGGGCTGAGAGTCTGCTGCAGCTGTGAAGGCCTGAGGTGGGGGTTTATGGCTTTTGGAGGAGGGGCCTGAGGGTCCGCTGCAGCCGTGAAGGCCTGAGGCAGGGATTTATGGCTGTCGGGGGAGGGGCCTGAGGGTCTGCCGCAGCCGTGAAGGCCTGAGGCGGGGAGCGTTCCCTCCTCGTCCCTGAGCGTCAGGGCCTTGCCGGACGATCACGGTCAATGGCACTGCGATAGCTCGGGGAAGAGTGGCCCATCCCTGGGGGGGTGGGGAACTTACCTAAAGGCCAGAGAGGAGTGGTGAGTGTGATGAGCCAGCGCCGGAAAAAGAGGACGAGGGCAAGCTGCTGCTGGTGTTGGGGGAAGACGGGGCCCAGTTGGGGTGTCCCGTCTCCCGGGTTTCGGTACCAATGAAAGGAAAGGAGTGACACACAACACCAATTCACTGGAGAGTTCCGCTTTATTAGGGAAAGGTGCTGGATTATATAGGAAGGGGCATAGGGTGATTGTGGTGTTCTACGGGGGGCCCCTTCTACGGGGCTGGTGGCTGTTGGCTAGGTGCTGGGATTGGGAGGGGGGCGAGAGGTGATTGGGCTTCAGGTGGCGCCGGCGGGAACCGAGGACCCCGAAAAGAAGCCGGAAGTTTGCCATCTTACTGGTGGGAACCCTTCAGGTATGCTCTTGATAATAAATTGTGAAGGGTTCCAATTTGCCCTTAAAATAATTGTCTAGAAAAAAAAAATCTGTGTTTTTACCAAATAATTGTCCATGCTTTATGTTATCTTTGTCAAGTCTTTGATTACTTAAGAAAACTGAGCCTTTTGAATATTAAGAGAGCTAAGTTTTACTAGCAACTATTTCACCTTCTGCATTTACTTGTGAAGTCCTTATCACTTTGCTTAAGTAGGTAATTAAGCATTGTTTCACAGTGACCCATAATGCTATTGACCAAGTACTTAAAAACTTTTCTGGTGAATTTCTCAAAATCTGGTAAGTCATGGTACAGTGTTACCACTTGTAGCTATTCTCTTACCTTTCTGAAATTGCTGTCTTTAATACTGAGGCTCACATGGAAGGAATTGAACCTGAGTAACAGGAAAATGCCCTAGCTGATTGTCATAAAAGGTAGCAGCCACAAGATCTGTAAAGGGTATGGTGCATATGGGTGAAGTCCAATCTGCTTCTACAGAAATGACCTCCACTGGCCATCCTGATAGTAACATGGCAATAATCCACTCCTGATTCAGAGAAATTAAGACGAGCATGTAATGGTTGTAAATCAATGAATAGTTGGGGCTATGAAAAACCCAAGACAGCTGCTCGGTTCTTCCCTGCTTCCTGGAAAACTCCATTTTTTGGTTTTTGCATTCCTCTGTTCACCTTGTTGCATTTAAGGAAACTATTTTGGTTCCCAGAGTCTCAGAGTTCCTCCCTCTGTGTGTTTTTGAATACTGGCAGCTGGGCCCCATTCAACTGCCACTTAGCGTGAGTTATTAATATGTTCTTGTTATTCTGTATATGTGGCAAAAGCCTTCTTTAGCCACAAGACTGATACCCAGTAGCAAAGAAACTTAGAAAACACGTTTCCCATTTGGGTATACCTTCTGTAGTCTCCAGTAATAGAGGCACCCACTTCACTGGGCATATCATATAAGCCTTAATGAAAGGCTTGCAAACACTTGGCCTCAAACTTAAAATATCTAACCTTGTCAGAACTACTGGACTTCCTTGGCCTCAAGTACTCACTGGTTTTGTTGACTATTCATAGTACCCCCTTTCTGAGAACATAAACTCACTCCACATTAGATAGTCACTGTCAGAACGTGTCTATTAGTATACATTTTGCAGATCCCTCGTCTCATGCTAATCTGCAAGTCTTTAATATCTGTCTTGCCAATGGGTTTCAGCCCTGGGCAAGTTCGCTATGGATTTAATGTGACCAAAGAAAATGACAGCAAAACGTTCTTGGGTGAAAGGGTTACATCCAACTTTATTTCCAGGTAGCAGGTCAGTCACTAGAATCCCTTTCACTCAGAGTGACCCTGCATGCAACCAGCCAGTCTCTGCCTCTGGGACCCTCTGTCTGTACAGCCATCTCTAGGCCCCTCTGTCCACACAGCCGTCCTCTGGGCCTCTCTGCCTGCACAGCTGTCCCACACAGCCGTCCTCTGGGCCTCTCCACACAGTCATCCCGCACAGTTGTCCTCCGGGCCTCTCTGCACAGTCATCCCACACAGCCATCCTCTGGGCCTCTGTCCTTGGTGCTGCCACCACTCCAGCCTCTGCTCTGCTCTCCTGCAGCCTTACAGCCCTGCCACCGTGGTGCCCAGAGCACTGGGTGGAGCTCTTTATACAGAGTCAACAGCTGTGTACTGCCCACAGGTGTTCAGGGAGCCAGTCAACCAGGGCCAGGTGAGAATCCTGGCCACAGGAACTCTCATTTTATCCACATATCTTATTCTAAAGCCTGTCATTGATAGGTTAAGGCGGCCTTCCTGAACCCTATTCAAAGGTTGGTCACAGGCTGAAGCCTGGTGACTGTGTATTCTGGAAACACAGGAAGACAGCTCTTGAATCTCATTAGCAGGGACCTTACCAGGTGCTCCTGACCATGGACACTGCTGCAAAATTAGAAAACACGGGAGGCCTCTGAATCAGATTAATGAGGAAGAGAAGAAGCTGATGTGAGCATAGCATAAACTGCTTTCAGCTAAGATGACTGATCAAGACTTCATATTTTAACTAGATGTGAAATACTTTCTTCTGCTTCTCCTTTCCTTTACCCTGACATTGGCCTGGAAAGATAACACCCTCATCCTTATACCCCAGGCCTTGCTAAAGAGAGTAACCTCTGGAATTTAGCACAACCTTTAAGGCTAGGAGAAAATTTAACTGTGCCCCTATCTTTACACAAACAAAATAAGACCTCTCACTGGTAGATTTCCCGAAATTTATACCATTAAATTAGAAAGGACGTTCCATAGGCTTTAATGATGCCTTTGGGCAGGCTCTGCTCCCTGGTTAGGGGTGCATGTAGATGGGGTTGTGATCAGGAAACTCTTAATTCCTGAAGTTACTGCAGGATCTAATGCTGAAGTAACCGCTGCCAGATAAGGGTTCTTAGGCAAAAGTCAAAGTGTTCTTCATAACATGATACCCTCAATTATCTTTTGAGAAGGAGGTGTCTGTACTGTGGCCAATGCCACCTGGTGTCCCTCTATCAACACTCCTGGGAACTCAGTTACATGAAGTCACTGAGTTTGATTTGAAGAGGTAGCTACTCATTTTATTTTGATCAGCTTGTGTCCTGTGAACCATGGTTCCGAAGTGCACTCCAAACAGGAATTATCCTGCTTATAGGAATCATAATAATCTCCCTGGTGCATTGTATCCTCTCAGAAAGCTTTAAGTGCATGTAAGCAGCTGCTAACTACCAAATAGATCATCTTCCTAAGAGTGGAACATTGGAGGAGAATCTAAAAGAATGACTGACTTAAGAATTATGAACCTGAAGTTAACTTGTGAGTATCACAGGGGTACAGAAAACATCATGACCCATGGACACCAAACAAAAGGAACAACGAAAGATACAGAACTACAGAGCAGTCGTTGAGAGTGGTGCTGCTGACTTAAATGATGATCACATCTCTCAGTTCAGCTAAGAGTCTGATCAGAACTGGGGAATTGTTAAAAAAGAAAGGCACAGACCCATCTGCTGGGCCATGTCACCAACCTGGGGCTTAATACAGAACCTAACTGCAGTTTCCACTATCCCGCAGAAATATAGTCAGGAATTTTTCTTGTCAGCGCTGCTTAGATAATGTCACATAAGCCCTCTCCATCCCCAAAGGAAGATGAAGTAACCACCTAATGAGACCCTTACCCTTACCATCTCTGGCACACACAGACAGCATCAGAATGTCAATAGCATGATCTCTTAGGACACTAACCAGATGTATTCATGTCATGCTGCTTGATGTATTGATAAATGTAGCCTCATTTCTACACATATCTCCTGTTACAGAAAAAGTATTTAAGATGCCTCCAAATGAAGGGTTTGGAGCAGTTTACCAAAACTCCTCTTGAATTATTTTGTTGGCCATAATCCTCAGTAAAACTATGGGTAAACTATCTTAAATATAACACTGTGTTGATTTCCACTGAGACTTATATTTCTTATTTGGGAGGCCTTGAATTTTTGAGGACCAAGAAGTCTCCCTGTTACCATTTTAATTTTGATACAAATTAATCTGTTTCAAAGAGCACCAAAATAGATAAGCTTATCAGAATAGTCACATTCATGCCCTTTTAAAATAATATTTTATACAGTATTTTGTAGTGTTTGTAAATGGGCTATCTATGGATAATCCTTCTTGAAATGGCTCTATACTTTAAATAGTGTAAAATGAATGAATGCTTTATATATTTAAATAGTCATACTAATTTGTAGAAACTGCATGGCTTTAGGAAAAACACCAAGAAACATAATTAAAAATGATTATGAAAACAATATTTATTATTTACTATAGCTAAAAAAGTTTAAAGTGCTGAAAACATTTTTATTTGTCTCTAATTAAAATAAATGATAAAGAAGACTTAAATAAAATGAATTCCCCATAATACATCCTATGCAACAATACAAAATTATGGTTGCTTTGCTGCTCAGAACTAAACATTTAAAGAAAAAGGGGCAAATATCAACATTTATATTAGAAATTACATTTCTCTTCAGTTGATTAAAGCAATATGCCCTTTTACTCAATGTTGTTCTTAAATGAGCTGAATTTACTTCTTGATATTAAATTCCAAACAATAAAAGCAAAGGGATCTCAATTTAAAGCCACCTTGCTCTATAAAACACATTTCATATGTAGCTGAATTCCATTTTTTTGTCCCTAATGAATGAGTAACAATGCTTAGGCACCTATTGGTAATAAAAAGATGAGGTTAGATAAGACAGGGCTGTCTGATCTTTGCAGGTCTCCCAGAATCATGATGTGCTGCTTTTCAAACATGCATAGTTAAGACTCTGTGAGTATGGAAGGATGCCTTAGTGATAAGAAAAAGTAGTTATAAAAAAAATATCTCAGTAATGAAGAGGAGATTATCTGTTGTGTCAGGACCTCCTAAGTAGCTCTTGTATAAATAAGGATGACATAGGCAGTTTAAGACCTTTCCCTTTAGAGAAACAAATGATAGACATGTGCTGATGATAACTCATGTGTCTTTCATAGAAATGAAGTTATACTGTGGCCTAGTTGGCCATTTTGAATTAGAAGCATTAGAACAAATTCCATATGCTGGAAATTGAGTAAATTCATGTTGAGTAATGAGGATGATAAATTAAAGAATATATGTGTGATTTATCACTTCTTCATGGAGAACACCTTTAGAAATAGCAAATGTAAATTAAGATGACACTACAAAATGTATCAGTGGAAAAGAGTAATGCAGAATTCCAGAGAGATTAACAATGCGAACAGGAGGCATTTTAAAAATCACAGAAGAAGCTCAAGTGCCTGTTGCTCTTGGAAAGAATCAGTGGTTTATCCCTTTCATCCAGGAATCTCAGTACATTTAAACATATTTCAAATTGATTTTCACATGTGAAAGTATCCATATTGTAACTTAAATCCTAGAGATCAAAATAAATATTAAAGTGTCCTATCTTTATTAAAAACTACAAAACAGAAAGAAGGCTACTAATGAATCCCTCTTGGTAAATTATTCACAAAACAGACACAATTGTAGGGAAGATGAGCAGAAAACACTGTGCTTCACTAATGCTGCGTGGCAGGATAATTTATAGGAAAATTCATTTGTGTTTTGTTTTCTCTGCTGAGGAAGAATCAGAAAGACAGAGTTCACTGTGTTTTGTACTTGGCATTTCTCCATAGTTCTGTGTAGGTCTTTGTATTTCTTTTTGCCTTGGGGCTTTTCATAGCCTAAAGCAGAAGGTGCTTGAAAATAACCTCTCTTTCTGGCTTTTGTGAAAGTACAAACCGGGGGTCACAGATTCAAATACCAACAGAGCCAGACAAGCGCCTAAACGAACAAAGCGTACTGGGTTTAAGTTTTTCTACATAGGCTCAATTTTATGGAGTATTTATCTATGCAGGAATAATCTTTACTCTCACTAAGTATACTTTCTTCCACTTTTCTTAAAACATTTAGAATTTTGGTTCACTCTTTTCTTCTTTTTATAGTATCAAAGAAAAATTGCACAGCAGAGCTAAACAGGCAAGAAAAACTTTACTCAATATTATTACCGTAGGGGTCAAGACAGTTAGAATAGGAGAAACTGAATTCAATTTTGTGGAAACAAAGGTGGGAGGATTTTAAAATGCTGGGGTGAGCTAATGAAAAAATATAGCAGAACGTTGAAAGGAGGGCTACTCTATGTGATTAAGCCATCTGTGGTGGTGTCACTTACTGAAGTAAGGCTCATCCCATACCATAGAAGTTGGGAGATGAGGGTACTATATCCTTCGATGATTATATTTCAAAGCAATGGCCCCTAGGTCCTGGAGGAAGACCTTTTTCAGTTGTAAAACTGGCAAGAGCCTGAGAGAAGATTTACGCTTTACAGGGGCGGAGAAAGAATTCACAGTTGCTGGTTTTCTAAGTAAAACGCTCAAGAAAAGGGGAGGTCAAGAGACCTGTAATCAGGAAAATGTCTGTCTGAAATTTAGTCAAACAGAAGGAAAGCTGAGGCCTCCCAGGTCAGCAGTGACATGGCTATAGGGAAAAATATTTCTCAGACACAAGGAAGATAGCAGTGCAAATGTGGTAAGTGGCAATGACTGCTGGATTAGTGTCCTGGGAAACATCAGCGGTACTGCTGAGGCCGACTGAAGCCTTTGCAAGGGCTCACCTAAACGGGCCAGCAGTGTTCTGCTCCAGCTAGTGCTAAGGGATGAAATGTAGCCCCAGTGTTGCCAATTTTTCTTTTCTAGATCTAATTTTCCAGAAGCACTCGTATTTTTGTCTGGGTGATTAATTTAAATTTTTTCATCACTTTGAAATACTAATTAGCCAATACTGGATAACCTGACCAGCAAGCCACCAATCTATCATCTCTGGACAAATCTCAAAAAGGAGTATATTAATCATCCCAAAAAGAGAGGGAAAAGAGGAAACTGCCCTTTTTTGGCTAGGGGTTGGGAGAAAAATAAGTGAAAAGAGGAAAGATAGTTCAAGAGGAGGACCAAGGATCGTCTCCAGGGGTAATGGATCATGGAGTCAACTTGACCCCAAGTCTCCTTTCCTCTGGAATCACAGGACGTTTAAGGCATGGAGTCAAGCAGATTTGATTTAAAGTAAAAAAGAAATCTGATATTTCCTGCACAGTGAAATTTGTGGAGTCAGAAGCATACCCCAACACAATTTACACGTGACTTCACTGTTCTACTTCATGTAAAATGTATGTCTGGTGAGGGGAAGGATGTGATTCACATTCTACTGCCTGCACATACAAAAATCTAATGTTACTTCGTTTAACTGATTTATTGAACTTCATTCCTATTTATGGGGTGCAGCTTGGGGACTAGAGGGCTTCAACTTGCCAAATAATACCTCAGTCTTTCCATTTATCAAACTTTCTCCTCTGCATTTTCAGTCTCTTTTGAATCTCATAGAATTTGAAGTTAAACCTTCAAGTCAGGGCTATTCATTCAAATCCTATTTCAAAAGGGGCTCCTTTTCTCCTCTCTGTCTTCTTATTTCAAGTAGCCCCTGTGTGCAGGGAACCATATATTCTTAGTGGGAGAAAGAGCCTTACAGAATGATAGCCTCATAGAATGTGATTGCCTAGTCCTATATCTTGGAAGCAAACTTATGGGCAGTATTGCTCCACGAAGGCCAGGTATGCATAGATTTTAAGAACATAGGCGGTGGAATTATGTTGCCTGGTTCATAGCCTAGTTCTGTTACTTATTAGGTTTATGACATTGGGAAATTATGTGTCTTGATTTTGTGATATGTAAAAGAAGGATTTAAATTGTACCTACTAAGAATTTTGAAAGGATTCAATGATTTAACACAAATGCCTGAGATATGGCAAGCTCTAGATAAACATTTTCTGTCACTGCATTCCAAGACAGGCCTGCTGAGGGGTGGTTGGTGATATACTGGCATCTCTAGGGTTGTGACCATTGCCTTTGGTGAGAGAGATTTGAATACACAGCGCCTTTCTTGCCCAAAACCATGGCTATTATTGTCAGTATCTTCTTAATGGTATCAGGTAGCTATCTTCTCCTCATCATAGTTATCATAAAAGTCATCTTAGGTTGGGTTAACTCAGTTATGATAAAAGACTCATTAAATGAGTATGAGCAATAGGAACTTAGAATCTAACTACTAAAATAATTTCATAAAATTATTTAAGCTTTGCATTTCAACCCAATCAATACTTATCAAACATTTCTTGTATGCAAGAAAGCAGATTAAGAACTAGGGGTGGGAAGCAGGGTTACTCAGAAATTATAAAAACATAATTTCCACCATTCCAGAGTTGGATTTTCATCCAGAAGTGAAGACAAATATATTCATATGCCTAATACCAGAAACAAGACAAATACACTTTAGTTCACAAAAGCATTATAAATAATTTCTAATACCCACACAAAGTAAGTTTTGACTTTGTACAAGGGAAACACCTCTAAGAAAAGGTGCAAACATTCACAGTTTAAAACATTTGTAGGGATTAAATTATCAGATAGAAAAGAAGCACAATTAAAATAGGGAAAATATTAGGGACGATGGGAGAATTTTTCTTTTTCTGAAAATTCTTACTTGAAGTCCTGTCTTGGGGTTGGCCCTAGAGGCAAAGATGGGATGAGTTAGAGCTGTGATGTCAGAGGGCTTTGGTCTTTGCTCCCTCAGCAGTAGAAACTTCAAAGGTGCATGAACTGGAAGGACTCAGATCTGTGTGTGAAGATAAATACTCCATGGAGACACATGAGATAGTCTGAAAGAAGTGAGGAAGTCTGAAAGAAAAGGTAGAATCATGTGGACTAAGTAGAGTCTCATTTGCAAATCTTTTAATAGGCTTTTTTTTTTTTTTGAGAAATGGAGTGCATTTCGGATCTATTTCTTTGTAGTGATTTGTAGGAATTTATTGGAAGAAAAGGGGGCGCATGAGAAACTAACCTGGTGGCCTAAATAACAAGTACTCTAGGCTGTTTTATTCTTTTTCACATCTCCAATTAACAAAACAATGTATCACAATGATAAATTCTGAATGGATTTAGATTGAATTGCACTGAATTATAAAGGCAATCTGAAGACTAAAGGAAATTTTTAAGAAGTCTTTGTTATTAAAGAAACAGAGGCAAAGATGATAAAACTCAGAACCTATTGACAAAATAAGCAAAACTTGAAGTGTTAATAAAAAGTGTTAAATTGGTTTGTGCAGTTGGAAAGAAGTTTCAATATATGAGTTCAAGAAGCCAAAGAGTCACCTATCAAAGCTATCTCATTGCCAGAAGGTCATTGTGGTCACCATCTCATTTAAAGTTTTTTTAGAGATAATGTGTCCATTCCAGAAAATGTTTATGTGTTATTGTCAGGGACTTTTCCCCAAGTATAAATTCAACTCTGCAAAAGATTTCTTGGAAATATTTTACCTTCTTTTATATTTTAGTGAAGAGAGTTAAATTATATTTATTGGTTCTGATCTATGTTTATTATATTTTTCACTTTAATACCAACTGCTCTTCCTGTCCCATATCCACTGGCAAGTTTTCCAGGTGTTGTTAAATGTGTATTATTGTTTTTGTGCATATATGTCAATGCACCTGAGCTGATTATGCCATACATCTTATTTCTTACTTTTTTTTTTACACTAAGCATTAAACTTTTAAATTCTCTCCATGGTTTTATGTGTAGATATATTTCATTGCTTATGACTTCTACTTGAATTCTATGGAGTGCATTAATAACACCTTATTTATCAATTCTGACAGTGATGGACACCATGATTAACTCTAATTCCTTGCACTCATAAAAATGCTGTCATGAACACTCTTGTTTGTTTCCACTAGAAATCTCCATGAGACTCTCCTAAGACTGGCATTGTTGGGTTGTATGGGCTGTACTTGGTCATACAAATTATAGACAATCTTATCTCCAGAATGGATATGCCAGCCTTCTCTCTCACCAGCAGTGCATAGACATTCCTATATCTCCACACCCTTTGCGAAACTTGCAATAAAGTGGTGTCTCCTCATATTCTAATTTTCAATTCTTTAATCATTAAATTAATAAATGAAGTTAAGCATATCTGAAATGTTTGTCAGCCTTTGTGTTTCCTCTTCTGTGAATCAAATGCTCCATTTTTCTAATAATCTGACACACAAAAGTTGATATACAAAAGTTCATTATTACTCATGTAAATTCCTCATCATTTTAGACCTTGCAATAACTTTTATAATCTATTATCTGTTTTTTTAGACCCTAATAATTATTCACTGAACATAAATGCTTAATTTCATTGTAATCAAAATTTCATATTTTAACCTTTTTTTTTCCTTTTTGCTTTGATGATTTTGTTGTTAGAAATTCTTCCCTATCTCAAGGTAACAAAGATCACTATATTACTCAAAATTAAGTTAAAAATTTTACCATTCACATTTTAACTATTTCTAAGTTTCACTTTGAAGCACCTGTACCCATGTAATCTCATGCAACTAATTATTTTACATGTCCTTTAAAACAGGGAAAAGTGAAGATAAGAAGAAAGAATAAAAACTCATCTTAAACAGAAAAATCAAGATATGTAATTCTTTGATAGAGAAGAATATAAAGAAGGGTACATCCAACAGGATTAAAACACATAAAGTGGCTGAATAGTGATTCTATGGACTAAATTGATCCCTTTCCTCTGATTCATATGTTGAAACCCTAATCCCCACTACCTCAAAATATTATTGTTATGGGGCCTTTCAGGAGGCAAAAATAAGGCCATTAGAGAGACACCAATTTAATCTGACTCGGTGTTCTTGTAAGAAGTGGAGATTAGGGCCATACAGATAAAGAAGGGCACAAGTGATGACTGTACCCAGAGTGTATCCATGTGAGGACACCCTGAGAAGGCGACCATCTGCAAGCCAAAAGAGAGGCCTCAGGAGACACCAAACCTGCTGACACCTCGATCTGGGACTTTCAGCCTTCAGAATTGCTGAAAGATAAGGTTCTATTGTTTAAGCCCCCTGGTCTGTGATACATTGTTACGGCCTGTGATACATTGTTACGGCAGCCGTAGCAGAGGCATACTAATGGATTAACAGGGAAGTGAAACTTTAGATGAAGTCTTCAGAAAACACTCCTGTCATTAAATACTATTAAAACTACAAGACAATTACTCCAGAAAAATGATGACAATAACATCTCCTGAAAAAATTTACAGCTACTGATTGTCAAATGCTAAAATATCTTGCATATCAACTGGTGCTTAACAGTTGGGGCTGTGGATTGTTAGCTCATTTCTAGTACTAACTTTCAAGTCCTGCTAATTAGTGTACCTTGTTTACTTAGCTATGCTAATGTAAGAAAAAATGTGAATGTTTGGCATATATGATGGAGCAGGAAAACAATGCAGTTGTATATAAACAGAAGTAGCTATTAGTTTAATTTCCCTCAAATAGCAATTTAACAAGCATGGGTCCTACTCTACTCAAATAAATTGTTTATTCTTTAACCAACCATAAATTGAAGAACAAGTCCGATTTTTTAGTTCCCTTGATTCTCAATTTACCATTTAACAAACAGTTCTTCACTGGAATAACAGTGGCTACTGTCCTTATGCAAATAAAAGTGTAGCATATTTCCACTTGTTATCAGTGCTTTGACAGAGGAAGTTTAAGTTCAAAACGATGTTTTTCTCTTAAATAGACCTCTTCAACCTTCAGAAACTCTGTTGGTCTGAGATAGGTTTCTTAATATATTCAATGCTTTGCTGATAACCACTGCAAGGCTGTACAGAACTGTCAATAAATACACATGGCAAGAAAAAGCATTATGAAATAACTCAAGAGAAAATTTATTGGTGAGAACTGGAGCCACTATCATCAGTCAAGTGTCTCCTTTCATTTCACCTAGGTATATTGCTTTTAATTTTTTTTAACTTACGAAGGAGCATATTGCAGAGGCTAAAGAAATGTTAAGGACTCATTCATTGATTTATAGAATGCATAAGCCTTCTGGCCCTAACTGGACTGGAGTTTATCTGAGTAATTCTTATATACCTAAATGATGACACCTTCTTAGAGTGGTGATAAAACACCAACTCTGTCCAACGTTAAACCAGCCAGGCATAGAGGACAACTACCTTCTCTCATCCTCATTCCTGTTGATAAGATTATATATCACTGGGACAACAGCATGTCTAATTCAAGATATGAAATGCCTCTTTGTTCGCTCACATACAGGGAGGAAAAACACTTCGAAGTTTGCCAGCTCTCTGAAGTAATCATGACAAGCTGACTCTCACCAGGCGACAACCATTTTACTCAGCCCTATCAGACTATGTGCTCTGTAAGCCAACTGGAAATGCATCCAGATGACCTGGCTTTTAGAATCTTATAATCTTATCTTCATTTTCAGAGAATAGGGTCAACAGCTGGGAGTAACATACTATGAAAAGCCATATGAAGGTAGTCTCCCTTTCTCACCCCCTGGCCACCCTCCTGCCTCCCCTACTCCTCTCTATCTCATCTAGTTCTCCTGCTCTCTCTCCTAGTACAATGAGCATAGCACTGGTGTGCTGATCTGGATTCAAATTCTGTTTTGGCACTTAATATCTGAGTAAGTATTGGCCAGATATTTAATTTTCTGAACTTAAATGTCTTCATTCATAAAATGAAGCTAAGAACATTTACCTCATAGTGTTGTTGTAGGGATTAATTAAAATAATGTATTAAAGTACTGAGGCACTTAGCACAGTGCCTGGCAAATATTTGTGTCTTAATAAATGTTGATATGTTCAAACTCCATCCCTATTTGGATTTTTAAAAGGACATTTTATAGATCTCAATGATCATTAACACAGAACTGGAAGGATATCTAAGAAGGGAGATGAACTTGTTTGATTCAATATTTTAGAATTCAAGATATAAATAAGAGTAGACACTTCATTCAAGATGGGTCTTGATTTGTGCATGTAATCCTACAATGAAAAACAAACATAATTCCTACTATCTATTACAGAAAACACTGTTTTATATTTTTCCCACTAACTCTTATCTCAGTTAATGTAGTTCTAACACATTCCAATATTTCTGCTGTACCATGTGCCATTGCGAAAACTGCTCTAAGCATTTGACAATTTCAACAGTAGAATGATGATGTCCGAGGGATTCTGGCTACTACAGCAAGGATACTTGCCTTGCTAACTGTCTTCTGATCTTATGCCAGATCCTTGCTTGCACATACACTAGTCATTAACTCATGATTCTGACTTCCTGTTGAATTGTGATGATTTTAGTTTGGGTTTTGAAGTAGCTTTCCCAGTTCCTCCAGAGCAAGGCCATGTTTTTCTTTGCTTTATTTTTGGTACTTACTTAACAAAGCCCTGTTTCCAGTAATGTTGATAATCTTCCCGTAAATAGATAACCTGTCTTGCTTGGCTTTAGATCTTTTCTTCTTTCCTGGAAAGCTTTGCAGTTGGAAACTTTTGGAGTCTATGTGAATGAGCTCTGAAGCCCACTGCTGGCCTGACTGTGTTGAGGAAGTATTTAGGTGGTGCTCAAAGTATCTGTGTGTATCTTTATAACGGGGAATTGATTCATGAGATTATGGAGATATACATCCTCTGGGTTGTATGTTTATGGAAAATTCTGACTATACATATACTGAAATTAGCTCTTATAAAAATGAATTATATAAAACAAGACATACAGAACATAAGGCAGTACTATTTTTTAGTATTACTAAATTACAAGATGTGAAATTATTCTGTCAAATTTCTATAAAAGTTTGTAAATGCTTTCTCTCAATTTTTCTTCTTACCTTACTGTAAACCATTAAGGAACAGCTTGTAGATATACAAAGTCCCTATCTAAACTTTGAGCAGTGTTGTTCTAATATATTTTAATAAGTTACTAATGAATATATATATATAAACTTTTCTAAGAGGGTTGAGGAGAGGTTGGAGAGAAGAATTAAATTAGCATAGGTCCCTTATAGTATTAAACATATTTTGTATATATTCAGTATTGAGCTATTAATATTGTGTTACGCTAAACACATGGGTGATACAATATCAGTCAAACAAAAACATTTCCATAGTGGAAATAAATAATCCTAATTTCAAGGAGAAATGGATTGTAGGAAACATTTAAGCAAGACAGTACATACGAAGGGGCTAAGATATGTGACTTTCTACTTAGAAAAGTTAGAAATCAATATTGTTTGAGAGATTAGCCTTTTGCCCTTAAACTCTGCAGTCTTTACGGAGGATGTGGGAACTTGTAGATGAGTTGAGAAGGAAAAATTCTGAAGTGCCCTAAAATTAAGTGACTTAAGGGTCAGAAATGAGGGAAAGAGACAATGAAAAGTCATCAGTCAATAGCCACAGGCCATAGCTACCCAGAAAGTCCACATCCCTTGATGAAGTCATTTCAACAATCATCTAGAAGGTCCCCAGAACCACCACATCCCCTTTGAGCATGAGCAATGACTGACCGTCATCAACAACCAATCCATGTACTTTCCCTATGGACTAATCACCTATCTTCAGACTTTTCCTGCTTTGTGTTAGCCCACCGTCCTTATCTGTAGCCAATGTGAATTTAAAGAACTTTCTTTTCTTGATACTCCTCATAAATGTGCCCTGTTTTTTGAGTCTGGCAGACAAATTGTTTCTATTAATGAATGGCCTTACTGCTAGTGAAGAAGAAACTTCATGTCCTAGGATTCAGTACATTTTCAGGATAGCATATGTAAAACTTCAACAAACCCTTTTATTTCAGAGATCTCTCAGTCTCTAGAGTTTCTTGATTTGTCATGTGGTAGCAGCAACAGGATCCAGTCTTCAGGAGGAGTGGGAAGGGACACAATTCCCTTGAAATTGATGTGCAGGTGCCCCTAGGTGGTCCCCTTGGGACCAATCAAATCAAGGTGGATCTCCTTTTCTTTCCAGCCACTCTGAAGCTTTGTGTTAGGCTGGAGGAAGGAAAAACAAGGACATGCAAACAGAACAGAGAGATGCCATAGGGGGAGAACAGACCAGACCCCAAAGTCCATGCTGTATATGGAAAGGGGACAGCTCTTCCTGAATTCCATCCTGATGTGCCAACTAAGACCCGGATGTCAGCTTCCTCCCTCTTGGAAGGAAAAAAAGTTTCTGGTTGACTATTATGTCACCTTTAGCCAATCATACCTCTCCACACCCCTTAGGATAGCTTGCCCACTCCTCCCCCTCCTAACCCCTTATAAGCACCCCACCTCCCTAACCGGGCTTTGACTTCTCCAGCTTGTAGTACCCAGGCTGTGAGAACATCACCCGGGGGTATTTAAATAAATTACCTGGCCCTTTGTTGCCTCTCTTTGCCTGCTTATTCCGGCTAGAATTTATCTTACATATGGTGCCGAAACGCGGGAGGAGTGTGAGTGCGAGGCCCTGACCAGCTACCAGTGGCCCCGCCCCCTCCTTCCCCAACCCGGGACCTCAGCCTGCTCTCCGCTACGTGGACTATTTTCCGGTGAGTCCCTCAGTTTCCCCCAGTCTGCTTCCCTTCCTAACTCCATTTTACCTGGTCCGTCTGAAATCGTAGCTACGTCCAGGTCCGGGCATTCAGACCAACCGTTGTGAGTATCTGGGATACTCGCCCCTGGCCCAGTGGTGGGGGAGACGTCCCTCACCCAGGCTCCCAGGCCTTCTCCCCTGACTTGGTGTGCTTGGGACGCTGGGCGCAATCCTCTCAGCAGGATTTTTTTGGGAAGTGAACACAGACATGAGGAACCAGCCCATGAAAGCAGAGGCTCAGACCCCACTGCGGTGTCTCATTTCTAATCTGGCTACTCTGTTTGTCCCAGGAAATTCGCAAACAGAAGTTAGTCTCCCTTTGCTCTGAGGCCGGGCCTCAGTATCCCTTGGACAACCAATCTCACTGGCCCCTTGAGGGAACTTTTGATTTTAGCCTCCTCACTGACTTAACTAATTATTGCCACCAGAGCAGAAAGTAGAATGAAACCCCATATGTGTAGGCTTTTTGGACTTTGCACTCCCGTCAAAACCTTTATGTTAAGTGTTCTATAACTCAGGTTCTCCTGGCCCAACCTCCAGTTAAAGATTATCAGCCTCTTACTCTGCTCAGTCCTCCCTTTTCAGATCTGACAGAAAACCTCAGTTGCCCCGCCTTCCTCAGCTTGCAATCCCCTCCGCCTCTCTCCACAACCATCTCTAAGTCCTTTGTCTTCCCACATGTCGCCTCCATCTTAAAGTCCTGCATTCTCAACCATGCCGTTGTCCTGCTCTCCTCTTCCGTTGGCTGCACCACCCCCTCCCCCTCTCCTTCCACCTTCGCCGCCCTCTTCCCCCACTGGAACACGCCCCTCCCGCCCTCAGGTTCCAGAAGCCACAGACAAGAAGCTGACAAGAGAGACAGCAATTGGATATCAGTAACTCAAGTCTTTGTATCAGTTTGTCTATCTGTGTATATGTTTTTATGAAAAAAGTCTTGCTGACTGTAGTCATTGTATCTCAGTTTGTACGTTTGTGTGTCTAAGTGTATAGATGAAAAATATTTGATTTAAAAACAAGCTCTTGTGAAGATTGAGCATTCTAGAACTTCCAGAGATTCTAGTAAAAAATGTTAAGCATGAAAGCTAATTTGAGTTTAGCTGAATTGGGCATGTCCTTGTTGTTATCAGCTGCCTAAGTTTACCTAAAGTCTTTTAAGTCGATGTTATCTGCTAAATATTTTAAGAATAAAATGCTTAAAGGCTTCTCTTTGTCTAACATTCAGTAAAGGTTTTGTAAGTAATCTAGCATAGTTGCTAAAAATAAGTAAACAAGCCTAGCAAATAAATTTTAATAATAATACTGTGTTAATGTATAACAGTATATATATATATATATATATATATATATATATATATATATATATATATATATATATGCAAACAGCCCGAGAATTTTTGCAGTAACCAAAATTCTTAAAGTTTGCTAAGTTATATAGACATATTCTGTGCCTAATAAGAAATTGTGCTATAAAGCACGTTTCCAAAAATGATAATATACATTCATAAATATATCAATCTGAAGAATGCTAGTGTAACAGTTTACAGTAGCTTATTTTTCAGTGTTCACTGAAGATTAAAGTAATAGTTTGAAGTTATCAAAGCAGTTTCTTATGGTTAAAGTCTTAGTGAGTTGTCAGAGTCTTTAAGAAAATGAGATCTTAATATTAAGAAGACTAAAAGCTAAACTTTGATAACAACTGTGTAACCTTTATTTGCCTTTGAAGTACTTTGTTGTCATTCTAGTTAATTAGATAAGTGTTGCTTCATAGCAACCTATAATCCTATTTAAGCAAGTACCTTAAAACTTTTAACAACTTCCCAAAATCAAATTCAAAAACTGCTTTTGCCTCTAGTTAACTCTGATACTTTCCAGAGGGCCCCTGGAACATGTCAGAGAAATTTTTTCTCATTGGAGAAAGTATATGGCTAATTTGGCTTATTTATCTGATATATAATTACCTGCTTAATTACCTAAGAAGCACTGTCAAAGAGAATGATGCTCAACTTTGTTACTGAATGTTTTGTGTTACAGAAATATCTGAATTTCCTTATGTCAACTGTCCTAGAGTAAGCTCTCATCAGATCTTTAACCACGGTCATTTGTAAGTCTTTTGCCATTTATAGTCACTGTTTTATTACTCCTACACCAGTAAATAACTAGATTTCAGCAGAACAGATATTGGTTACATAAGATTAAGTAAGGAAGATAGTTTTGTGACTTTTTGTTTCAGATGTTGCTGATAAAGTGTTTTAAGCTTTTTCTCTTAAGCTGACAACAGTTTAGTAAATGACTGCCTTTATAAGCAGAATTGAAACTATATTTTTCTCTCTACCTGATCCCTCCAGAATTTAAAAACTCTCAGTAACTATTTTTATATTTCATGGCAGTATATTTATTTGCACAAGTTCAATAAGAATCTGCTTTCCTTGTAAGAGGACCAATTAAAAACACTGGTTATACTACCAAGGCTTTGACTGGAATGTCATACCTGAGAGACACGTGCATAAACTCAGATATGGACAGCTTTAAGGAACTAAGGCTGACTTTATAAAGCCAACAAAGCCCCTTGGAAGAACTGGCCTGGTACCTTGCTTACAGAGTTCCCAGCAGCCTTATCAGGTGAGTAAAGAAGGTCACTTCCTGGCAGGTGCAGGAACCTCAAGAAGAGAGGAATTCACCCACATCTACAGGTACTGCAGGCACAACCTGATGGCAAGTCTGGCTTGGCTTTCTAGCCTCAAGAAGCCCTTAAAAGTTCAATCTGAAATTCCTTACAAAAAGTTCCAGCAAAGCATATTTAAAAGAGCCTATGCAATCAATTGCTCTTCTTGCTGCACTTATGCAAATAATAAATCCAACTGTTAATTATTTTCTTAATCTAGCTACTTCTAATAAAAGTAAGGGTGATTTTAGAGAAAAGTATTGTTTCAATAATGCAGTCTTATCTATACTAAATCCCAATACTAGTCATTGAGATGTAAACTCGATCCAGAATTCCAGTCCCCCATAATAGCCTGGCTAATGCCCCTACTAGGCCCCTTAATAACAGTTTGTGGTTTACTCTTAGTTGCCCCTTGTGTCCTCAGGTTCCTCCAAGAGCAGCTAACCCAGATGACCCGGGTCACCACCAACCAGATATTACTTCACCATTACACACCTCCTCCCACTGAACCCCCTCCTTCAGCCTAATACCAGCCTCAAACCCCCACGACACCCCTTGTCAGCCGGAAGTAGCCAGATTGAGTCGTCGCCCATTATGACCAAAAGGCTGGAATGTTAGGCTGGAGAAAGGAAAAACAAGGACATGCAAACAGAACAGAGAGATGCCATAGGGAAGAATAGACCAGACCCCAAAGTCCTTGCCATATATGGAAAGGGCACAGCTCTCCCTGAATTCCATCCTGATGTGCCATCTAAGACCTGGATGTCAGCCTCCTTCCTCTTAGAAGGAAAAAAAGTTTCTAGTTGACTATTATGTCACCTTTAGCCAATCATACCTCTCAACACCCCCTAGGATAGCTTGCCCACTCCTCCCCCTCCTAATACCTTATAAGTGCCCCACCTCCCTAACTGGGGGTGACTTCTCAGGCTTGTAGCACCCAGGCTGTGAGAACATCACCCGGGGGTATATAAATAAATTACCTGGCCCTTTGTTGCCTCTCTTTGCCTGCTTATTCCGGCTAGAATTTCTCTTACACTTTGAACTATACATCTGCAGCTTGTGGGGTTTTTTATTCCTGCTTTATCAGGCCCCTCTGTTTCTGATCATCTGCCTGTAGCCATCCAGGATACCTATGGCCTAAGTGCCTATCTGAAGCTAGTGAGTTTGAGAGGACACCCTAAAATCTGGGTTCTGTTTTGTTGTTTTATGCCAGCAACTGTTTTTCTAGATGTACACTGTTGTGATTATTTTGTACATCTAGATATTCTGTTGTTTGGATTGTGATTACTTTATCTGAAATAACTGAGCTCACAGTGACCTTACATGGCGTAGCCATTCAGTGCACTTTCAATTTGGATTCTGTTTGCTCACAGTTAATCAAATATCCTGAGTTCTCAAATCAAACTGAATGAACTAACTTGCCCTAAAGACAAGAGACAACTGTTCCTTCTGGCCCTCTTGGGAATGTTCCTAGGCAACTAGAAAGCTTTGTAAAAGTATCACAACTTTGACCCATGATATTTGGTGGTCTCACAGAGCTTCCCACAGAAGAACATATACCTCCTTCCTGGGTTAGGAGGGACATCTTTCTAGTTCATCAGGAAAGTGCACTGTAAGCATTTGGTCTTCCAGCACTTTGAACAATCCCGAATATTGCATGATGCTCAGGACCACGTGAGACAAGTAAGAGAGTAGCCAGGGACCCATTGGCGAGACTCTGGGGACTGGTGCTCAAAGCAGCACACAGACCCAAAATACTTGGTCATTTGAGAGCAACTGTCTAAATTATGGGAAGTCAAACATTCTGAAATTTTCCTTAGCCTTCTTCAAGAATGCTGGCTATGTTATGTGTAAGAAATACAAGGCTAAGTCATGTACACTTTATCTTTATGGGTTAACCTTAACAAAGATGACATGTCTTCACAATTCCCCAAATAGGGCACTTTGATTTTTCTAAATCAAGTCATCTTGTTATCTAAATTGTTTTCTTTGTGTGTAAATAAAGTCTTTAGTTAATGAGATTCTTTCAATTCTAAAGAGTCAAGTGCACTTCTTTTCAGCACTAAAAATTGTTGTTCCAGATGCTTATGACTGTCTAGCAAAAATGGTAAAATTTTACTTAGTTTTGTGTCCTGAGAACTTGGCTTAATAATCATTAGTTTGGATACCCAATGGTCAGACAGAAACAAAAGTTACACCCCATTTGCAGCCAGATATGGATGGACAGAAATGTGGCTTAAAACTCCATTTGCAACTAGGGTCCTAGCAGAATGCTGCTGTCCGTTAGTGGAATTGCAATGTGGAATAACTGCCAGTATTATGGGAGCATTCCAACTAGACAAAATCATTTAGGAAGTACACTTAAAAACAAAATCTTCAAATTTCCAGAATAGCTTCATTAAAAAGTTTTGTTGGAAAAAAACTAATGAGAAATTAAAGGTCTGAGATCCTAAATCATAACCTATAAGACTGATTGCTCCTCTCTTTCCTCCTTTGGGTTTTCATTCTAGCAACCCTCTATTTGAGTTGTATTTCCACTCTGAAAATGCTACATGACTGTAAACAGAAGTCCACCTTGTCGTTGTCTTATAGACTAGCCCCCAGAAGTACCCTTCCCACAGCTGACAAAGCTGATGGAGTGTTTGGTGAATGGCTATGTTATCCCTTAGCCAGCCAAGGGCAAACTCTGGCAGATACCAGATCCTATAGAAAGGGTCCTGGAAAAATTTGCAGAAGCCCACAAAGGATGAAGATTTTTATCAAACGCTGTTCTTCTGAATCTGTCTGTAGTGTCTAGTTGAGAGAGGAAAATAAATTTGACGTTGTCTCTTTTTTTCCAAATCAGGACCCATCGCTTAAGGATCTCTTCTCTCCTGGGAACAGCTATTGCCTTCTTGTCCTGACTTACTTCCTAAAAGCTGGGCTTACCTGGGACAGACAGGTTGGTTCTTTCTTCAGCTCTCTTTGGGAGTGGCTCTGGATTTTAAGCAGGTGGTGTCCTTTGCAACCTTTTTGAGGACTCCTTTTACACTCAAGGGGAGTTATTCAGTACTGCCAAAAATATTTAATGTTTGTCCTGGCTGAAAACTGAAAAAATATTTGAAAGAAATTTTAGTAGCTTTCCAGTGAAAACTTGGCTATTTGGAAGATGATATTTATAATCAGATAGGAATTTGTATAAAACTCTTCTTCCCAAGACAAAGATTAAAGATGGCAGTGTGAGAGGAGAGACAGAGGCTTCCTCCTAAAACTGGATACAGTTAGAAAATTTAATTGGCACAACTAATCCTGAGAGAGCAACAGGAAAGAGGATGCATCAGACTGCACACACCTGGAGAAAAGAGCAGACCTTAGCGAATGGGGTAACATACCAGAGCTGTGGCTCTGAGGGACCTGAGCACTCCCCCATGCCAGCTCACTGGCGGGAGGAAGAGAAACAGAGCAGGGAGGGAGTGGAAGGCCTGGGACTGCTGAATACCTAGCTCTGGAGATCTGCTCTGGAAGCACAAATCTATATTCATGGTGCTTTCATGAGACTCGCATGACTACCGGGTTGGAAAGTTAATACAGGCAGAGTTCCTGGGGAGACTGGGATTCTGGCTGCTTGTGGAAAGCAGGGATCCATATCTGGCTGCTTTGGGACAAAAATATACCTGTGTGACTGGCCCACTGGCTCAGGCGGTGGAGACAGGCACAGGAGCCAGGAGGCAGGGCACAGCCCTTTCCTCCTCACCCGCACGAGTACCGCTCCCCTGCAACCCTGGACATTGCTTCAGTGGCACAGCAGCTCCAGAATAGAGATTCTGGACACTAGAGGGTGCCATATACAAACATGAAATGCCAAAGGAACCTTGTCCAGAGTAAAATTGTTAATACAACTCCCGAGAAATATTTAAATGATATGGACCTTGTGACTCTTCCTGAAAGGGAGTTCAAAATAAAAGTCATCAACATCCTAACGGAGGTACAGAAAGACATCCAAGAACGCAGGAATGAATTCAGGTCAGAGATCCAATCATTAAAGAACATGGTGGAGGGTATTAAAAGCAAGTTGGATATGGTAAAGGAGACAATAAATGAAATAGAAACTAGAGAAGAGGAATAGAAAGAAGCTGAGGCACAGAGAGATAAAAGGATCTCTAAAAATGAAAGAATATTGAGAGAACTGTGTGACCAATCCAAGCAGAACAATATTCACATTTTAGGGATACCAGAAGAAGAAGAGAGAAAGGGATAGAAAGTGTCTTTGAGGAGGTAGTTGCTGAAAACTTCCCTAATCTGGGGAAGGACATAGTCTGTCAGGCCAAGGAGATCGACAGATCCCCCAACACAATGGACCCAAGGAAGACAACAGCGAGACACATAGTAGTTAAAATGGGAAAAATCAAGGATAAGGACAGACTGTGAAAAGCAGCCAGAGGCAGAAATAAGATCACATACAAAGGAAAGCCCATCAGACTAACATCAGACTTCTCAGCAGAAACCTTACAGGCCAGAAGGGAGTGGCATGATGTATTTAATGCCATGAAGCAGAACGGCCTGGAACCAAGATTACTTTATCTGGTAAGATTATCATTTAAATTTGAAGGAGGGTTTAAACAATTTCAGATAAGCAAAAGCTGAGAGAGTTTACCTCCCACAAACGATCTCTGCTATAGATGGAAGTGTTCCTAGGGTTGGATAGCTGTCACCAGAGGTAGTAAAATCATGGTAGGGAGGGTGGAGCAGCTGATTGCAAGGTAAATGCAAAATTAAATTGACTATCCCCAAAGCCAATCAAGGAATAGAGAAAAAGTATAGAATCTGACACCTAATATATAAAGAATGAAGGAGGAAGAAAAAGGAGGAGAAATAGAAAAGAACCTTTAGATTGTGTTTGTAATAGCATACTAAGTGAGTTAAGATAGACTCTTACATAGGAAGGAAAGTAACCTGGAAACTTTGTTAACCACGAATCTAAAGCGTGAAATGGCAATAAGTACATATCTCTCAATAGTCACCCTAAATGTAAATGGACTGAATGTACCAATAAAAAGACATAGAGTCACTGAATGGCTAAAAAAATAAGACCCATATATGTCCTGCTTACAAGAGACTCACCTCAAACCCAAAGACATGCACAGACTAAAAGTCAAGGGATGGCAAAAGATATTTCATGCAAAAAATAGGGAGAAAAAAGTAGGAGTTGCAGTACTAGTATCAGACAAAATAGACTTCAAAACAAAGAAAGTAACAAGAGATAAAGAAGGACATTACATAATGATAAAGGGCTAGGTACAACAAGAGGATATAACCATTATAAATATATATGCACCCAACACAGGAGCACCAGCATATGTGAAACAAATACTAACAGAGCTAAAGGAAGAAATAGACTGCAATGCATTCATTTTAGGAGACTTCAACACACCATTCACTCCAAAGGACAGATCCACCAGACAGAAAATAAGTAAGGACACAGAGGCACTGAACAACACACTAGAACAGATGGACCTAATAGACATATATAGAACTCTATACCCAAAACCAACAGTATACACATTCTTCTCAAGTGCACATGGAACATTCTTCAGAAAACTTACATACTAGGCCACAAAAAGAGCCTCAGTAAATTCCAAAAGATTGAAATCCTACCAACCAACTTTTCAGACCACAAAGGCATAAAACTAGAAATAAATTTTGCCAGGAAAGCAAAAAGGCTCACAAACACATGGAGGCTTAACAACATGCTGCTAAATAGTCAATGGATCAATGACCAAATTAAAATGGAGATTCAGCAATATATGGAAACAAATGACAACAACACAAAGTCCCAACTTCTGAGGAACGCAGCAAAAGCAGTCTTAAGAGGAAAGTATATAGCAATCCAGGCACATTTAAAGAAGGAAGAACAAACCCAAATGAACAGTCTAACATCTCAGTTATCAAAATTGGAAAAAGAAAAACAAATGAGGCCTAAAGTCAGCAGAAGGAGGGACATAATAAAGATCAGAGAAGAAATAAACAAAATTTAGAAGAATAAAACAATAGAAAAAATCAATGAAACCAAGAGCTGGTTCTTTGAGAAAATAAACAAAATAGATAAGCCCCTAGCCAGACTTATTAAGAGAAAAAGAGAGTCAACACACATCAACAGAATCAGAAATGAGAAAGGAAACATCATGATGGAACCAACAGAAATACAAAGAATTATTAGAGACTACTATGAAAACCTATATGCTAAAAAGCTTGGAAACCGAGAAGAAATGGACAACTTCCTAGAAAAATACAACCTTCCAAGAGGTAGATAAACCAATTACCAGGAAAGAAATTGAAGTGGTAATCAAAAAACTACCCAAGAAAAAAAACCCTGGGCCGGATGGATTTACCTCGGAATTTGATAAGACATACAGAGAAGATATAAAACCCATTCTCTTTAAAGTTTTCCAAAAAATAGAGGAGAAGGGAATACTCCCAAACTCATTCTATGAAGCCAACATCACCCTAATACCAAAACCAGGCAAAGACTCCACCAAAAAAGAAAATTACAGACCAATATCCCTGATGAATGTAAATGCAAAAATACTCAATAAAATATTAGCAAACTGAATTCAAAAATATATCAAAAGGATCATACACCACGACTAAATGGGATTCATCCCAGGGATGTAAGGATGGTACAACATTCAAAAATCCATCAACATCATCCACCACATCAACAAAAAGAAAGACAAAAACCACATGATCATCTCCATAGATGCTGAAAAAGCATTCAACAAAATTCAAAATCCATTCATGATGAAAACACTCAGCAAAGTGGGTATAGAGGACAAGTACCTCAACATAATAAAGGCCATATATGATAAACCCACAGCCAACATCATACTGACAGCAAGAAGCTGAAAGCTTTTTCTCTGAGACTGGGAACAAGACAGGGATGCCCACTCTCCCCACTGTTATTTAACATAGTACTGGAGGTCCTAGCCACAGAAATTGGACAAAACAAAGAAATACAAGGCATCCAGATTGGTAAAGAAGAAGTCAAACTGTCACTATTTGCAGATGACATGATGTTGTACATAAAAAACCCTAAAGACTCCACTCCAAAACTACTAGAACTGATATCAGAATACAGCAAAGTTGCAGGATACAAAATTGACACACAGAAATCTGTGGCCTTCCTATACACTATCAATCAACCAATAGAAGGAGAAATCAGGAAAATAATTCCTTTCATAATTGTATCAAAAAGAATAAAATATCTAGGAATACACCTAACCAAAGAAGTGAAAGACCTATACCCTGAAAACTCTAAGACACTCTTAAGAGAAGTTAAAGAGGACACTAACAAATGGAAACTCATCCCATGCTCTTGGCTAGGAAGAATTAGTATCTTCAAAATGGCCATCCTGCCCAAAGCAATATACAGATTTGATGCAATCCCTATCAAATTACCAACAACATTCTTCAACGAACTGGAACAAATAGTTCAAAAATTCATATGGAAACACCATTGACCCCGAATAGCCAAAGCAATCCTGAGAAATAAGAATAAAGTGGCAGGGATCTCACTCCCCAACTTCAAGCTCTACTACAAAGTCATAGTAATCAAGACAATTTGGTACTGGCACAAGAACAGAGCCACAGACCAGTTGAACAGATTAGAGACTCCAGACATTAACTCAAACATATATGGTCAATTAATATTTGATAAAGGAGCCATGGACATACAATGGGGAAATGACAGTCTCTTCAACAGATGGTGCTGGCAGGACTGGACAGCTACATGTAAGAGAATGAAACTGGATCACTATCTAACCCCATACACAGAAGTAAATTCAAAATGGATCAAAGATCTGAATGTAAGTCATGAAACCATAAAACTCTTAGAAAAAAACATAGGCAAAGAACTCTTGGATGTGAACATTAGCAACTTCTTCATAAATATATCTCCCCGGGCAAGGAAAACAAAAGCAAAAATGAGCAAGTGGGACTATATCAAGCTGAAAAGCTTCTGTACAGCAAAGGGCACCATCAATAGAACAAAAAGGTACCCTACAGTATGGGAGAATATATTCATAAATGACAGATCCAATAAAGGCTTGACATCCAAAATATATAAAGAGCTCATGCTCTTCAACAAACAAAAAGCAAATAATCCGATTAAAAAATGGGTAGAGGAGGTGAACAGACAGTTCTCCAAAGAAGAAATTCAGATGGCCAACAGACACATGAAACAATGCTCCACATCACTACGTATCAGAGAAATGCAAATTAAAACCACAATGAAATATCACCTCACACCAGGAAGGATGGTCACCATCCAAAAGACAAACAACAACAAATGTTGGCGAGGTTGCGGAGAAAGGGGAACCCTCCTACACTGCTGATGGGAATGTAAATTAGTTCAACCATTGTGGAAAGCAATATGGAGGTTCCTCAAAATGCTCAAAATAGACTTACCATTTGACCCAGGAATTCCACTTCTAGGAATTTACCCTAAGGATGCAGCACTCCAGTTTGAAAAAGACAGATGCACCCCTATGTTTATTGCAGCACTATTTACAATAGCCAAGAAATGGAAGCAACTTAAGTGTCCTTCAGTAGATGAATGGATAAAGAGGATGTGGTACATATACACAATGGAATATTATTCAGCCATAAGAAGAAAACAAATCCTACCATTTGCAACAACATGGATGTAGCTAAAGGGTATTATGCTCAGTGAAATTAGCCAAGCATAGAAAAACAAATACCAAATGATTTCACTCATCTGTAGAGTATAAGAACAAAAGAAAAACTGAAGGAACAAAACAGCAGCAGAGTCACAGAACCCAAGAATGGACTAACAGTTACCAAAGGGAAAGAGACGGGGAAGAATGGGAGGGTAGGGAGGGATAAGGGTGGGGAAGAAGAAAGGGTGTATTATGATTAGCATGTATAATGTGGGGGGTGGGTGAAAGGGGAGGGCTTTGCAACACAGAGAAGACAAGTAGTGATTCTACAACGTCTTACTATGCTGATGAACAGTGACTTTAATGGGGTTTGTTGGGGGGACTTGGGGTTGGGGAGAGCCTAGTAAACATAAATAAAATCAATTAATTAATTAATTAATTAATTTTAAAAAAGTCTTCTTCCCTAAGGTAAAATTAGAACTGTGTCAGAGGGAAGGAAGTAATTTGAAGTTTATATAGGTGGATAAAGCTGTGATGTCACTTAAGTTACAACCCAAGTGAGAGCAACTGTCCTTGTCTTACAAATCTTTGCAAAACCAGAAATACAACTCTAGAAACAGGTAGAAGCCCACAAAGAACTCTTGTCTAGATCATCCTCATACGTAAAACTGAAGAAAACAAAAATGGGAAAAGAGGCCTTTTGAAAATACAAATGGCTATGGAAGCACCCTTGCTCAAAATCTAGCCCCAGCTTTTAGGAGGTTGCTTGTCAAGGACAAATACAAATCAGGAGTGTCTTCTCTGCAGATACTAATAACTGTTTGGGTCTGAATATATGTTTAAGGATGTCTGTACATGTGGGTAGCTGTGTGATATCATCCTACCTCTGGATGGCATTGTTAAACTTACATTGCAAAGAGCTCTATTTAACTGGTTTAAAATAAATTAAGCCAATTTTAAAATGAGTTAAAATAAGTTTATAAACTAAATATTTCTAAACCCCAAATATAATAACCAAGATGTTTTTAATTTCAGATGATATAGGATTAATCTTTAAAAATACAAGCTTGTTTAAATATGTTGGTTTAGTAAAAATAGACATCTCTTTAGAGTTATCAACATTAAGTATGCTTTGATTCTACCTATTATTAAGAATCAGCTCATGTTATCTCTGCTACAAAATATGTTGACAATAACTTGTTATGATATAGCTTTCCTTAAAAATAGCCTCCAAAATATTTTTGGTGACCTAAAACTCTTAATTTTTTTCTGAATTAAATTAAATATGGGAATTCATTGGGTATCTAGATCATTTTCAATTAAGATAAAATACTGAAACATTAATTGCTAAACGAATCTTAGTTTGTCTATTCTGCCTTTCTCCTACAGAGAAACTAAGGATTAATTTGGGCCTGTTACTAAACATGTTATATGCTTTATTAAAAGACTGTATTATGAAGAAGCACGTATTTTTAGAAATTATGAAATGTATTAATAAATTTGCCAATCTAACGAATGCGGGTGAAACAGGCAGTTCACAAATGCTTACTACTTAGTTTTCACTAGAATTTTATGTCTCTAAAGTCAAGGATCATTATAAGTATAATTTAAAGCCACTAATAGTAATAAGGGAAACCTCTCTGCATGAAAGAAAGGTAGGATGTGTGCTTCCAGTGGAAGAAGGTATGACAAACAGAAAAGCATTTTATTGAGGAAAAAGAAAGTGAGAGCCTTGTTATTTAAAGGGAAATAGTAGGGCAAAATGTGAATGTAAAAAGAGTGTTGTAGAAGGTCCATAAAAAAGAATCCTGGGAAAAGAATTTTAATGTGTGATCAATTAATTAAATAAATCTTTAAATAAATGAAATTACTTAAAGATGATTTTAATATCAAAATAAAGCTGGTGTAAAATTAAAATTTAACTCTCTTAAAAAGACAAAGTTTTCTTAGATTGTTGTATCAGTCTGCTGGTGATAATATGAGATGGTGAAGGGTTTTGCTTTGTCCTTACAATAATTGCCTAGCAAACAAAATTCTGTGCTTCATGATACCTTTTCATCAGGTCTTTGATTACTTGAGAAAACTAAGGTGTCTTAATATTAAAAGAACTAAGTTTTGCTAGCAACTGTGTAATGTACTACATTTCCTGTGAAGTATTTAAATGTGACTGGTTAATTGACCAAGGGGTTCAAAACCTTCTCGATATTTTTTACTAACTTCCCAAAATCAAATTCTAAATGCTTAACCTAATTAGGCTTGCTATGTTAAATTGATGGGAAGCATTGTCAAATAAGAAGTAATACAAAGCCTTCTTTACATTGTATTTATATAGGCATATAAGTGTTCTAGAGATTGTGTGGAATTCATAGAAATCTGATATGTCTTGGCATAGTGTTATCATTTGTAATCATTCTCTTACTTTCTGAAATTGCTGTCATCAAAACTGAGGCTCTAGTGAAAAGAATGGGACCCAAGTTTCAAGGAAATGCTCTAGCTGACCACCGTGCAAGGGCAACAGGAACGGAATCTATAAAAATTGTGCATATGCATAAAGTATTTTGCTTCTACCAAAAATATGACCCTTTTTTGCCAGACTTTTGCCATGCTGTTTTTGCAACATAGTAGCATTCTGCTCCTAAATCAAAAGAATTAAGATGGGCTACTAATGGTTGTGAAATCAATATACAGTCAAGGATAGGGGAGACCCAAGATAGCCACCTGGTTCTTTCTGGACCCTGGAAGACCCTGTTTTTACTTCCTCACTCTGGACCCTTCAAATACATGCAACTGCAACCGAAGGTGGATTATCAGTATGTTATTGTTACTGTGCATGTGTTTTCAGGGGGGTTGAAGCTTTCCCTATTTGCCTTGCCACTGCCACCTCTGTGCCTAAGATACTGATAGAGAAAATTATACCAACCCAGGGAACCCCTTTTGCTTTACACAGTGATAGGAGAACTCTTTTTACTGGACAAATTATCCAGTAGATATGTGCCATCTGGTCAATACTACATCATTTTCATTGCATGTATCATCCACAATCCTCTGAGTTAGTAGAAAGAATAAATGGCATTATAGATGACTTAGCCAAATTCATAGAACTCTTACAATTCATTGAAAAATCCTTCCCTATAGTTCTTTTGAATCTGAGATCCACTTCCTTTGGAAAACATAAGCTTTCCCCTATTTGAATCCTAACAGGAAAACCCATGCCTCTTCCCCTTGTGACCTTAGACTCTTTAGTTATAAAAGGGGAGAATCCTTACTTATTGGCAACAGTTTCTTAAAGATAGTAATAAAACTCACTCTTTAAGAAAACAATCTTTTTTACAGTAACAAGTAGAGTGACCTTCCACCCAACAGAATCTAACCTGGAGATTTTGTGTACCGAAAAAAACATCTCCACAGTGTTTCTTTACAACCCCTCTACAGAGTCCATTTCAAGTGCTTCCTGTGAATCTCTGTGCAGCCAACCTCGAGGGAATTGATTCCTGGATCAGTTTTTCCCATTGAAAAAAGGCTAATCTAGTTGATTGGTTCAGTACTCCCACCTCCAATCTCAAACTCCACGTGTTCAGGAAGAAAAACCACTGACACCTTGAAATTGACTGCCACCACCCAAGAATCTGGATCAGGCCTGTATATTTTTAAAAACACCATTAATCTATATTCCTTTTATTTCCTATCATAATTCTTAACACTAATGATGGTCAGTTAGGCTTCAGAAAATCTAAGGCTCAAGCACTATCATAATATTTGTTTAATCAGGCTGCTGTTATTCTGGTGTCCTAGCACAGGATGGGCAGCTGATGGACATGTTTTCCTACATGTGGGCTTCTTTCTTTGCCCAGCATAGAAACCAATCTAACTGTTGGGTATGTGGACAGCTGTGCCTGTCTGCTTCATCAGGGTTACCCTGGTGGATGTCACCCCTTCAAGGGGGAATTTGAAAACAATATACTCAACAATGAGATAAAAGGAGACCTTTAGCTCCCCTGGCAATACTAATTTTGGTCCAGAAATGTGGCCCATTGCCTACACCATTAATGAATCCGTACATGGGTACTCTTTTTCTGCAAATGAAACTATGCATATATCCTATCAATGGGCTTGCCAGAAGAAACCAAAAATGACACTGTTGGAACCATGGGAATTTATGTCCAAATTTGAGGTGATTAATGTACTTACTCCAGACTATGGTCACTTGAGTTACCAGGATCCCCTATGTGGGGAACAAACAAAATCAATCTAAGCAGAACCAACCCAATTGTACTAGGATATGGGATGGATATCACCAAATCTCAATGATTACTCTATTGTTTAAAATCAGTTTGATTGGTTTGGGACAGACTGGTCAAGCCATCTGGGCATTTAATAGATAGCTCCAAATAGGACCTGATGGTTGTATAGTACTAATCTTTGGTTATGGCATCCCCTCAGTTGGGTGGGCCATTGTACCCTAGGTTTTGGATACAAGGAAATATTTGCTGCATAATTATAGGAGCTGCCAATCTCCCTTTCTTCTTGCCTAGGAATAGGACTCTTTCTATTTTTCCTTGTTATGATCATTTGGCCATTTTTTTGTTCCCTCTCTTGACATAGAGGATATAATGTACCTATGTAAGCCATTACAAAATTCACTCAACAAGTGCTAAGTGATAGCCAATGGAACCTGTCCTTATTAAACACTGAAATATCTTTAATAGGAAAAGTTGTCCTTCAAAACAGAATGGCCTTAAATACTATTGCTGCTTCTCAGGGAGGTATCTGCCCAATCATATAAACTCAATGTTGTATATTCATACCCAAAAATTATACCAATGTGCCAACCTTATTAAATCATATGAAGACTCAAATAAGGGCCCTATAATTCATTCCCTGATCTAGGGGAGATGTTAAAACAATGGGCCATGCCATGGGGCTCATGGATTAAAACCATCTTTAAGATTGTATTTGTTGCCCTACTTTTAATTTTGTTTGGTGTTATTTTATTTACACTTTATACTTGTTATTCCTCTCAGCTGTGTAAAATCTAGGAACCAAACCCCAATCAACATTATGCTGGCTCAACAAATTAATTCAGTAACCTATGCCATTCCAGAAGAAGATATTATTAAAAACGAAACCGAAAAAATACTCTTTCTCTCACTCTCTTCTTGCACATAATCGGCCTGTGACATCTTACCTCATCTGACTTTCCCTTTAAATTTCCCTCTTCTATGAGAATGGCTTCCTAAGAATGAGCCTTTCTAGCAATATAGGACAATGCCATAACATAAAAGAGCCAGTTTAAACACAATTATATTTACAACAGACATTCATCAGTGATGATTGCTATGAACTATCTTTATGAAAAGGGGGAAATGATAAGGACAAATTATGAAATATCCTAAAATCAAGTGACTTATATAAGGGCCAGAAAATTAAGGAGAGAAAGGGAAGGTTGATCAGTCAATAGCCATGGGCCATAGCTAACTATCCATGTTCCTGGATGAAGTCATTTCAACAGTTTTCTAGGTCACCAGAACCACTACATTCTCCCTTGGGTATAAACAGGGTCTGACCATCACCCCAAAACAGTCCAGGAACCTTCTCTATGGACTACCCACCTATTCCCAGACCTTCTCCACTTTGCATTAGCCTGCTTTCTTTATCTACAGCCAATGTGAATTTAAAGAACTTTCTTTCCTTGAGACCCCTTATAAGTTTTCTCTGTTTACTGAGTCTACTAGATGAGTTCTTTCTATTCACTGACCTTGCTGCTGAAGCAGAAACTTCCTATCCCAGGACTCACTCCTTTTTCTGGCTAGCGTCTGTAAAGGCTCAACAGACACTTTTATTTCAGAGATGATTCAGTCTCTATAGAGTTTTTGATTTGTCACATTATCTTTAGGTAAGTGGAGACAAGGATCAGCATCATTTTGTAAGAAATAAGAGATAAGTACTAGCAGTAAGAGGCATGAGCATGATGTATCCACGAGAGTAAAGAGGGGTATGGCCAAAATTTTAGAGGAAAATCTTCTGGAAAATGTAAATTGAGGCCAGGTAATAGACAATCTAGAAAAGCAAGATGAGAAGATTTAGATAAAAGAGATAGAAATGGTCTCAGGGCATAATAAATGCTGCATTTTAAGATTGAGGGGGGCCCTCCACTGCTATCAGGAAAGAATAAGAAGTCAGGAAAAATCAGTACAATGATAAAACATTTATATCAGATAATTTAGATAGAGTTAATGACATTCTCAATATTGAATATTGGGGTTGTTTTGTCTTCAAAATAGGCTTGAGAATCAGGGAATACACGTTTTCATTTCTCAAGAACAAGGGTGCATCATAAGACACATCATTAGGAATAAGACACATTACAAAAGGCAGAAGATACATGCCTCATATGAAGGAGGCCTTTGTGAGTTAAAATGGTGGTGAGAGATGTTTTTTCTTACGTCACTTAAAAGGCACCTAGCCATAGCCATCTCCAGTGAGCAGTAAACTTGGGTCAAACTTCTGGGGTTTTCTATGCACTGGGACACCGGAAATCACACCTTCCCTTTAGAAGCCTTTAGAAGGAGACCAGAAAGAGATAAATGTCTTATTACCTGGCTGAACCCTGATGTACTTTTACAACACAAAGAAAAAGATGGGACTGGATCCCCATTATCATGGAAGGAGCTATAGAGAAGGTATCAAAGGAGGGGCTAATGCTGAAGCAAAGATTCTCAAGCAAAAACAAGAAAGACAGGAAACTATAGGAAATCTAAACTAAGAATGGGAAAAATAGAGAGGAGGATCTATGCCAAAAACCCTTTCAAATTCAGCACAGCCTTGCCTTCCCTTTTTTTTTCAACTTCTGACCATTATGCCTAATTTTGTATGTTACTGGTGAATTTGTCCAATTTCTAGCTCCTTGACCCCTACTGTTGTACTCTCCTGGAATACTTAGGGAGATCCTGAATACATATATATATATGCCCATTAGAGGTCACTGTGTGCTAATCCAGGGAAGCTGGGGAGGGGGTGGAGAGATCTTAAGAGAAGGATCGCCTCTATTACTGTAGTCTGGAGGATCATAGCCTTTTCTTTTGGGGGAGATTACTAGGCAGTGAGGTCTCTCCAAACTTAGCAGACCAAAAGGACTTCTCCCTTGATATGAATAAGTACCTCTCCAGAATTAAGAAGGGGCCAGATCACAAGTTTTATTAGAAAGACTATTCTTGTGTAAAGTAAAGAACATAAGGACATCAGAATTATAAAAGAATATAATAATATCAACCAATCTGGTGAGCAAGTATTTATTAAACATCTGCTATGTCCATAGAACTGTGTAAGTCAATGTCATTGAAATGCTCCAGCATAGAGAAAGAGGTGACAAATACAAGGTATTATATGTTGTGATAAATACTTATATGCTAAATTCCATAATTCAAACATTAGGAGTTATGAAATGAGGACAGGACAGGGGCATAAGTGTGAGGTAGATAAAGGAGCAAGGAATTCTTCCAAGAGATGAAGCAGAAGTTAGCCACAAATGACAAGTAATACGAGAACAGGAGCATATTTTAGAGGACACAAATGAACCCATTATGGGTGATTATATTCTGAACTCCAGTCAATCAGCATATGATCCTTTCCTTGGAAATAAGTTCCAAAGAGCTGAGAAAATTCATCCTTCCCATAGAGAGCAATCTCATGGCCTCTAAGCACTCATTTTATCACTATAATTTGTATTAGTGTATTCAAAATGTCACATCAATTTTAAAGTTTATCTACATGATTTATGTCAAAATCTAAAATAAGTTTTCACATTTAAAATCTCAACTTCCCAATTCATACCTCCTTATTTGTTCATAGTCGCGGACGACAACCATGATATCCACTTCCTTGCTCCTGCATTATTGCTTTTTCACTCATGGATAAATACAAACAGGAAGAGCATAACTTACTTACAGATAAGATGCACACTGTTTATGATCAATAATGTTATATCTCCTGAATCCAGCAGCTCAGCTCGAACCAGATCAGCCAGAATTTATTACTAGTCAATCAATACAATGTTCCTCTGCAATGTATCTCTTCCAGAATCTGTATAGTGTAAGGATTGTATAATGAAGTCCATTCTCTTCTAACCATCTACATGGTTTTAGATATTATAAACCTGGGAATTAACTTTTCTCAAGAGAATCTATACCAAGTTCTCAATGAGTGGCATGCTTTCCACTCAGTCATAGCCAAGGTGCTGGTTCTCAAGTGGCCTTAAGAGTGAGCACACACACACGGCGAAATTCCTCAAAGATCTCAAGGATGACACCTCAAAGTTAAAGGTGGTTTATTCTCGTGGCATGGTTGAAATGAGAAGCATTCCATTCACAAACTAATGCTCTTTTCCCATTTGATTTGGTTCCTGGGGGATTTGATTGTCAGGAATATGGAGTTCTAATTCAATTCCAAGTTTCCGTGTGCTCCAACTCCCTAGCACATCTTGAGGGCATGTTAGGCAAACAGAAATAGTACTTGCCTTAAAAGACTCACTAGATAATCATCGCTTTGATTGTGATGGATCACACAGCAAGCCTGTGGGTTTTAAGCAGCTACATTTTCAGGGTTCCTGGTCACAGCTGTAGTCACTTACCCTGACTGATCCACAGAAAGTGTATAATGAAACACTTTGTTTTGCCCGGGGAATAAAAGACTATAAAGCTTCTAGGAGATCCATGAAAACTGATAGCATCCTTGATGGTTTTGCAGCTTAGAGATCTCCTCAGTATCTGTGTCTGTTAAAATGTATGTTTAACGAAAAGAAAAGCATAGGAGAATTGACTTGTTTCATTAATTTACTGCTACATTTTTGTAACCAGATAGGAGACTCTATCATTGTTATCTTAGCAACAATACACAGGCTTACTTCTGACACCACCATGGCGGGGATAATTTTAAGCAATTCATGTTCTCAGCCTGCCTGCCGCCCACACCAACATGCTCTCATTGTCTTGTATAACCATGGAAAATGAGTTTGCATTTTCCTTGATGGCTCTGGAAATGTGACTCAAAGGGGTTATTCACAGAGCAAAATGGAAATGGGATGGGTTGATAGATTTATCTGAATCATGTGGAAATTAATTGTAAGTCTTTGGTGTCATCTTAATAAGTGACAGATACATAGAGAGAGACATGAGCTACAGTGTAATAATAGCTGCTTTTTAGAATTGGAAGGGCTCTTGATGGGAAGCCAAGTGAACTACTGTCATTTGCCTGGACATACTGCATAGGCTTCTGTACAGGGATTTTCTCACATGGGATGACTTTACTATTGAATCTTAGAGGACACTTGAGCTGCATTGCTTATCAAAACATATAGTCACTCAGATCTGACACTAATGGCACATAAGGCAACATTGAAGCAAAGTCCCCTAGCCCAAATAAGTTGAATGACAATGAACCAAATTGTTCAAACACATTTTGAATCGTTAAAAGGAGATTTTCTACGGTTGCATTGTCAATGTTCAATTTTCCCAAAGTACTTGGAGCTCCATCTCATACCAAAATATATCCCAATGAGCTTTATTTGATAGGCATAATACCTTTCTAATTCTCTTTAATTGGCTAATTCTAAATTTAGTTATCATGTTTCATAGTGTATACATTTCCTTCCCAAACGTGCTGCTTCTCCCCTCAATTAAGTTTTAAAACGGTTATGGTGCTAGTACTATTTCTATAGTAGATCACAGTATCGAAGATCATAGCTTTTGGGTTAAGTCAAGGCAAAGTTTACATAACATGCCTGTTATTTGTTTGTTGAAAAATTTGGGCGAGTAATTGAAACTTACTAAATTTGTATCTCTTCATTTATAGAATGTGTAAATACATTACTTATACTATATCATCGATTAAACCAATAGGGTTTTTGTGAGCATAAATTGATTTTAGAACATTCTTTGATCAGTTTTGACTTAAAGTAAGCACTCAACATTTATTATGAAGTATAGATCAAAATATATTCATCAATACCTAAGCAACATTTACTAAGTAAAAGTAATTTACATAGAGCTGATAAGTATTCTTTTTTGTCAGAATGATATCCAGGACTGGAGACATAAAGTCAAGTGCATTTTACATATTTAACTTATTGATAATGGTTTGTGGTGATCTGGGCTCAGTTAAGTATTGTTCAGGATAATATTGTTCCTATCATCAAAGAACTATGAATAAAACCCTGAACTATTGAGTTTCATGATAGTACTTCACTCCTAAAACTTTAAATTGTCTTTAACTATAGTATTTACTTGTAATTTCACACTTTATCTATTTATTAATGTTTTTGATTAATTGAAAGGGGTAAAATTGCATCCACTTTCAACATTGAACCTAGGGTTGGTAACATCCAACCTAAGGATAACTATGAATAGAAATCATGTCCACTGGATTGTCAAAAATTAGTCATTTCTGTTTTAGATGATTAACTAAACCTCCGACTGGTGACGGTGGACACAGGGCCACCCACAGGTCCCTTGGCACTGTAGTTAGAAGGCAGTGTGCTGCATAAATGACAAATAATTCTCACTCATGAATAAATAACTGAGTTGACCTCCAGATTGTTGCCTAATCAAATTTCTTCTATTTTTTTACTCTTTAATCTTTCTTAAGGTATTTTACTATATCTTTTTTCTGTCAAAACATATCAATGTCATTTTGAAAAACTTTGATCCATAATGCCACCGTTTCACCTTTTCTTCATTTTTCTGTATAAATATCCATCATTGCTGACATTTAACATTCATGAATGATTATAGCAGATTTCACTTATGCATGATTGGGTATGATTTTCTATATTTAGACACGTGTTTGGTTTACCCATAAAGTTTCCCAAATTCTTTATATTCACAGATTAATATGTTAAAGTTATCACATTATTTTTTCATAGAATTAACTAGTACATTTATTATATTTTTTCTCAGGTTATAAATATAAATATATACTTTCCTGCAACTACAATAAAGTAGTAAATCATTATAGTAGACATTTCACAAAATCATACATAAACTACATTCAGAGAATTAGAATTAGAAGACCTGAGCAATGTCTTTAGATAAAATTGAGTTACAGTTCAGCCTGACACCTTATATATTTTGGACTCCCTGTTCTTTTAATATTTGACTCACTACAGGATTAGCTAGCCTTGAAAGATTAAATGAGATTCCACTTTACAGCTTTGCACAGATGTGGCCACCACTGTAGTACTGTCAAAGAGTTAAATTTTGTCCACTGTAATTGAAATTACCTGTGGTTAATTCCCACAGAAAATTAAGGTAGAATCTTAATAAGATCCACATATTTTATTTTAGACACTAAATTTTCTCTCCTTTATTGAGGGAATTATCTGCCAATCCAGAAGTATATTTTAATTAAAACATTTTACTCATGTGTACATATACATCCACATATTGTGGTCTTGCTCTACAATTTTTACCATAAGCCACAATTTGATTAAATTTAGGTCCAGGAACAACTCTCATTGACATACCAAAAGGACGTTACTAGAGCATGCTTTCCTCTAATGTCTTGCTGCTTAGGCCAAAAGGAGGGGTCTCAGTGTAGGATACACACACCCACACACCCAAATATGCATACATAATATATACATGTATATACACATATCCATCATTTGCATACATGGGTATGCATATGTACCATGTGTTTGTATAATGCAAATTTGTGTGTGTGTATATATATATACACGCACACACACAAATATATCTGTAATAAGCATAAATGAATAAATGCAAATTTTAGTTACCAAATAGCCTAGTAATCATTGCAGTTTAAAGCAAGTATAGAAGTCAAGGAAGGAGAAACGACCATGGATCTAGGCATGAAGAGTTGCCAATCCAGAGGACAGAGGGCAGAGGAACCAGCACGGGGCATGGGGTTGAGGCAACATTTCCACTCCCACACAGGCTTCCCAGCTCTATCATGAGCCCTTTTTGTGTGGCATAATTGCATAAATATTGCCACCCTAGCCGCTCTTTCTCCCAAGACTCTCTCTCTCTCTCTCTCTCTCTCAACCACTGCCATTACTAATTTTTATGGGTGCTACATTTTCACAAAGTAAGCTGGAGCCAAATTCTCTAGATATCTTTATAGTCTGATTGGCTATTTCTTCTGTTTCTGATTTTATTTATTGTCATATTTCTCTGAATATAAAGCAGGACCCACTGCAAGCATATACAGAGTCTTTATGTGCTTTGCCAAAAGGTATCCCATTTGGGTAAACCAGACTGGAAAAGGCACCTATCCCCCAAAGAATGCAGTCATTTCAGAGGGCAAAGCTGAGTGAGCTTAGCAAGGGAGAGATTTCTGCCCCCACCTGCAGGCTCTCAGCCAGGCATCTTTGTGCAGGGTACAATTGGTACAGCCCCATGCGTCACCCTTAATGGGAAGCCTACACTTGGCCACATTACTTATGCTATTATATCTTGTAATGGCTTAACCTAAGTTAATTTTCTTCGACCCCTGCTGTAATTCTTAACACAACTAGTCTGTTGTTTTGGGACATTGCCAAAGTCAGGGGGAGCTCACTCCATTTTATAATTATCTCTATTAATTAATTGCTTACTTTTTCCAAAGCTGTATGATAAAATTTCAGAACATTAAGAAATAGAAATAATTTGAAAAACTTTTTTTCAAGTGCCTTTTTTGGAATTTTTCCAAAACAAATGGAGTTGACAGAGAGGTTTGCCAAAGTCGAGCTTAATGACCACTATGTGGCAACTGCTTTAAAAGGGGATGTTTCTGTCCTCTGTAATCTTCCCAGGGACAGATATTTGACAGGTATGACATCTAATTATTACATTTTTCCTCTTCTGAAACATTAAAAGTAAGGGGTTCTGTAGTCTCTAAACCATTTTGAAGTAATAAGCAAACAAAATTCTAGTCAGAAGATAGGTAGAAGAAAACATTTTCGTTATTTTTTCCCCCTTAAATAACATTGATAAAATATCTCTTGGGCTGGGCAATTTACAGTAGAGACAGTTTATCTATCCTATGACTCCCCTGAGAAAAGGAAGAACTGTGGTCTGGCTAATGTCCTGACGGCTCCCTGCTGAAGCCAGCAGCATTCCCAACTCTATTTTAAAGCATAATTTACTTTAAAGGCTTTGGTGTTGTACTGAACTAGATTCAAATACTGCCTCTGACACCTTGAAGAAGAGAGTTGAATTTTCTATAGTACACAAATCAGATTATTAAATAATGCTGTTTCTGCATGTAATGTAATCCATAATTTAACTGAGTACAAAATCTTTTAACAAATCAAATGGTTTTCTCACTATCAGAGAATATTTACATATTTGACATATAAAATACAGCTATGAAAGTTTTTATTCACATATGTATGTAAATTGGGGGATGCAGTAACAGGATACTTTAATATGTGAATAAAATCCTCATAGTGCTGTTTGCAAACATTTTTATTAATAAAGCCCATTTAAGGCTCCATATCTTTTGTACCAATAAAACATGCATGGTGAAATACATTAGAGATGTGACAGAAGGAATGACATCACATACCATATGTATGAGTGTATTTTCTGGAGCAATAACTGGTTAATTACACAATTTAGGTATCTTACTTAAATCAAGTTTATATTTCACTCTGGATTTTAGTATTACATTAAGGACTATTGTAATGAACTCATTAAATCTGAAAGTCAATATTAATTTATTAGAAGATTCTTGGTGAATTACATTGGCAAGTGGAAAGAAATGGTTTAATATCATCTATTTGATTATTTCATAACCTATGTGCAGATTATAAGGCAGTTTCTGGTTGCTTAATTCTTATTTCAGCTATAGTTACCTGATATTGAAGTACACTATGTTATAGTGGCCTTTCAATGGAAAATCATAGCATAACTCTCCATGATAATCTTTATATATGTTTTCACAGAGAACCCTTCTATGTAAATTTTGTTTTATGGAATAATAAAATCCAAATCTTTTAGTGGGTTTAAGGGGGAAAAAAAAATCAGTCTTCTGATCACCTTCCTTATCCCACCCCAGGGGAAACTGATAAATACTGTTAACTTTTTGGGCTATTTTCTAAGTAGAATGCTTAGGAATTTTTAAGTAGTATGCTTCTCTATGTTTCAATTTTAAAAAACATGTTATCTACTTGTTTTCTTCTATGAAAGTATGGGTTTTATTCTAGAACCCACCTTCTACTACCACTCAATGAGTATTTGTGCAGATACGTATGCATGTGCATCCTATGTTTCCACACATTTCCCCTACTCCGATGGTCCTTAATTTTATCAATTTTTGGTTAAAGACAATGTTGTGTTTGTGTTATTAAAAGAATCTAAATATTATTCAGTGCTGATTCATGCAATTCACTATATTGTCTTTTTCAAAAAAACGTATTTCTAATGACTCTGGAGGTAATTACTGTGCTTATCATTTACTTCCTTTTCTTTGTCACGATTAGTATTCAGGCCCAAACTTTATAAGGGAAGTATAAATCCCTGTTCAATATATTAAAAAATATTACATAATGCATCGGATATATTATTTTCTTGTCTATATACTTTCCAGAGACTTTATATCCTTCTCCTTTCTGGACCAGTTGCTTTCTAAGTCTGCCATGCTGCTGTCACTCTGGGATGACTTTTGTCCTATCCTATTAAGTTATTATGCTATATTACTATATTATTATAATTATTTTAAAGAGCATATCAATATGGCTTCTTCTTAAGAAAGGGTAAATGTGAAAAATTTTGAAAATATATATAACTGAATTTTTTTTATTTTAGCCTCACCCATGACTGAAAGTTTAACTTAATATTAAATCCTTGTTTGAGAATCATATTACCTCCAAAGTTTGAAGGTAGTCTTCCCTTATCATGCAGCCATTTGCTACTGAAGTCTAATTCCATGTATTTGAGTTAGTATTAGTTTTTTTTTTGTTTCTTTCCTATGCATGTCCTCTAAATCTCTTTTTGATTCCCAATTGTTTGGAAAATTTCTTGATGATGTGCTTTGGTGTGGGTTATTTTTTTCATTCATTTTGCTAGGCTCTTGACAAGCCCTTTCAATCTAGAAAGTCATATTCTTTTTTATCTAATATTTCTTTGATAATTTCTTTCTTTTATTTTCTATGATTCTATTTCTGGGGCTTCTCTTATGGAGTAAGATAATGGAAAGGAGAAAAATGGAGCTCCTGGATCAATCCTCTAACATTTTTTTTCTCTTCTCTATTTCTTGGCCTTTTTCTTCTGTCTTCTGAGAGAGTTCCTCTCATAACTTTATATAAATAACTGTTAAAACTTTTGTTTTCTAAATGAAACTTTTATAACATGGTGTAGCTGTTGGGGTAAGGGGGTTCCCCACCTGGGGCAAGTTCCATATGAATGTGATGAGACCAAAGGAAGACAAGGGAAAGGGCAGGCTGGTGAGCAAAGGTTTATTCCTGGTGGCTCAGTCTCTCTTCCCCATGGTGCTTTTCCCTGAACCCCAGCTGCTCAGTTCTCTTTCTCTTGTTGTGTGCTCTGGCCCCTTTCACTGGGCTCAGCTCTCAAGCTCTGTCTCTCCTGTTGAGACACATGATCCCTGCCCCAGAACACCTTGCCCCAAGAGGAACTCTGTGGACAGGTCCCTGGTGACTGGCAGGTGCCTGACCAATTAATTACCTACCAGAAATGGAGGGGAGGAGAGAATGCCTGCAACTCTCCATCCCTGATCCCAGACTCACAATCCCAGTGATCGCCTTCTGAAGGCTCAATGGGAGAATCCATTCTTTCCTTATCTAGCTTCTAGGAAGAGAACACCCACATTCCTTGGCTCCTGGACCTCTTTCTCCATCATCAAGTCCAGCAATGGTCAGTGGGGCCAGTTCTTTTCATATCACATAATTCAGACCATTCTTTCATATCATATCTACCATTGATGACTGACAGGAAATTATTTGCTCTTGAGGGCCTATGTGATCAAATTGGGGCCACTGGCTAATACAGGATAATTTCCTTATCCTTATGATCCTTAATTACAGGTGCAAAGTTCCTTTTATCATGTAAGTAACATACTGACATTATCCAGGGATTAGGATTAAAACATCTTTGGGGTCCATTATTCTGCCTGCCAGCAGGGAATCAAACAGAGATCCAAACATTCTGTTGCTGAACTGTTTTTAGTAGTTGTAGTTCTCCATTATTTGAGTGAAATAGATTTTTATTCTCCCTTTTGAATATAATAATCTGTCTGCCAGCTCTCTAGGAGTTAAATTTTGAAAAGTGACTGATGTCAAACTGATTAGGATGCAAAATTCCTTCATCTGCCCCTGGTGCACATGAGTTCAGAGAGCCTCTCATTCAACCTCTGCAGAGAGCAAAACTGCAAGTAACACCCCACACAGAGTGGTTATGGAATTTCAACCAGTTGTGTTATTCCTCAGTCCTACATTGTGAAATATTCCGTGCCATCTTTTTGACACCTACCAGCTTGCAGTCACTTAGCTTTCAGCTTTCCCACATGCTGAGCTGTAGGTCTGCTTTATGTCTTCCAAAATTTGGTTGACATTTTTCATCTGCTGTCATTTCTTCCTCTATTGTTTTTGGCAGTATAGGTTTATCCTTTTTTTTATTTTTTATTCTTTCAGTTAGTTTACAGGAGACAATGAGGATTGAAGACTATGTTCAATTTAAAATAGAATTCCCTGTGCATAAAAATTAATGAAAGTATAACCTTCCTTATTTCTCCCTATTCATTGTTGGTTCGTTTTTGCAACATCATTTACCTTATGCTAAGTCATTTTGATGCTGTATTCTGTAGTATTATACATAGTATGAAAGATTTATAATTTAGATATAACTAAAAGACAGAACTATATGTAAGAACAATCTGTCATGATGACTACGAATAAGGCATTTATTTTGAGAGTGGAATATTAAACTCTAGGGGAAAAGAGGGAAATGGTCATCAAAGATAAACTATTACTACCAAATTAAATGTGAAGTTTTGGTATGCCATTATTATAATCTAAGTATCTGCATCATCTTTAATGAAATCCATTAACTTATCTTGATAATTTTTTTTTACTTGATACATTTGTATAGCAGAAGGAATGCTGTTGCGTGTTATTATAAAAAACAGACTAAATAATAATCATCCACAGAAAACCATTTTTAATATGGTTATAATAATAAGTGAAATTAAATTCAGTTTTATAATGTATCAAAATAATGTATTTCTCAAAAACAGAAGAAGGGACACATACCAGGATTCATGTATTTTCTTTGAATTTCTTTTTAGAGCCCAATGATATTAAATATTAAATAATTGGATCTAGTATATAATTTGGAAGCAAAACACTCTGCAAGTTCAATTAATTTTAAACAGGGAAAAAAACAAATTGCTAGGAGGCATTTGAAATGCCCCAGGCTCAGACATAATGACTAAACCCTGTCTGATCTCTAGAGTGTCACCTTTTTCTTTTGTTTGGAAACTCACTTTAGTTAAGATTCTAGAATTACAGGTTGTCAGCACATATGGTACATCTTATAATCTACAGCAAGTGATAGTAAGGAAATAAATAAATACATGGATTTGTAAAGACTAGTCAAAATAAAAAAAAATAAAAGAAAGGGTAACTACCAGTCTTGAAAATCAATATTATAGGACTTTAGATCCATGATAAAGGAAAGTATAAAGTGATATGAGATCTCTGCAAAACAAAGCAGTGAATTATGGACTGGGGGATTACATCATTCTGCTAAAGGACATCTGGAAAGTGCCTGTTAAATGTTCCTAAGACATGATTAGCCCTAGTGTTCTTTAAGCAGGTAGAAATCAGGAAGTAACCATGATGGCAGTAAATGGTGCAGCAGGCACTACCGAGAGGCACATGGGCTCTAAAAAGTCAGTTTTAGGTGGCCTATTTGTTAATAAGTCACTAATGGAATTAAGAGGGGGATCTTTTCTTTATGGCTAGCAGCAAATAATGGAGGGACCAAAACTCAGCAATCAGACTTAGATGTAGGGAAGAGCATTAGAGCATTAAGTAGGGGAATTCTCATGTAATAGAGGCAAGAGAATATAAAGTTCTGGAGGCAATATATTGGGTCTGTGTCAGTGAGATTAATTTCACGGCTATAATTAAACTTGATGGCTGATATACTTCTTATCCAGATCAGCATTTATTGTAATAAGCCCAGAAGTACACTTTAGATAGGAGGATTGGAGAGGGTAGGAACTAGCAAAAGGAAAGATAGATCAATCTCTACAAAGCCAACATTTGTTTTCTGAGACTTTCTGAATTAAGATGTATTTGGATATTAAATGAGACCCAATATGACAAGTACACTATGCTGAATTTCATGATCAGGAAATGAGTACAAGTCTTCCAGAATACTGACTGGCTCAATGGTTCTTCATCCTAGTTATGCATTAGAATCACCAGGATCTTTAAAAAAAAAAATGCTGATGCCCGGGACTTAAATCAGATTCTTTGCCGGTGGGACCTAGGAAGCACTATTTTTATAGACTCCCCAGGTGATTCTAATGTGCAGCTAGGTTCAGAACCACTGAAATAAGCAAATCTTTAAGAGGTAATTATTTTCCCTTAGATTGTGATTCAAGCGATTCTTGGAAACAAAGATGACCTTGAGAAATTCTGGGAAAATTGTTTAGTTCTGTTCAGTTCAAGTAAAGCAAAGACCAAAGTTACAAAATTCAGCTGTGAATAAAACTCAGAAAATCATTCTACAAGTTTCAATTATTTTTATAGTTCCTATGCATTTCTATAACATACCCAGCAGCTACTCTGATGTCTCTTTTGCAAGTCCACTGAGGAAAAACAATACCTTTTTTGCAAATCGTCTCTGTTTCTACACACTAAGCAGAAAGGAGGATGGGAGCTATTATGGCGATATTTTAAGCAAAAAATTCTTCCAACCATACACTTTATCTTGCCAATTGAAGCAAAAGTAGTGTGTTTTTTTTCTGTTTCCCATATTATCTGGAAAACTACCTTGATTATGGACTCTGCAGGCGTAGCAACAGCCTTCATCTAGAGAAGTCGAATTCATGATTTATTCACATCTCTAATGCTAATGAGTCATCAGTCTATGAGGAAAATTCGAGTCTATCAGTTATTCCAAGGGTACTGAATGTTCATCTCTGTGACATTCCTGGAGGGCGTCTTTTGATAGTTGATTATTATTTGAAGTGGCAGGAGGCAAGCAACTTCAAAACGAAGCAGCTTCTTCAGCCAGAACTAATAGTCTTGGGAAGATGTTTCCTATGCAAAATATACCTAAGTTTGTTGATTGTGACCACAGAAATTTGGAGGATGTTATGAAAGAATGTACATTAGGAATAAAAAAAGAATAAAGTAATATAATCTTGTCAACAAGTTAAATGTAGAATTAGTGCTATTTCCAATCAAGGAGAGATTTGCCAAAAATAGTTTATAAAAGATGTGACTAATTCTTTCCTTGAGTGGACTCAATATACTCACCTTTTAAATCATAAAACAGTAAAATTATAAAATAGACGTCTCTCTAAAACAGAGGAGGAAAAGAAATTAAATAAACTATTTTGCTTCAAACAAAACAGTCCGATTTTTACTCCTGTATTGGCATTCTACAAAATCTTTGTTTTGACAGAGTATTTTGCTACTGAAACAAAGCAATAACAATAATAATAAAAGCAAGGTTATGAAACCCACTATTGGAAAGGATCCAATTAGAGCTGCCACACTGTGGATAAAGTGAAGGTTCCTGTGGCCAGGATTCTCACCTGGCCCTGGTTGGCTAGCTCACTACACACATGTGGGCAATACATTGTTACTGATGCTATATAAAGAGCTCTTGCCCACTGCTCTGGGTGACACAGTTGCACAGCTGCAGGAGAGCAGAGACTGGAGGGTAGCAGTGCCCAGGACAGAGACTGAGATGGCTGTGGGGGTAGAGAGGCCCAGAGGCAAAGACTCACTTGCTGCATATAGACTTGCTCTGAGTATGGGATTCTAGTGACTGACCTACCACCATGGGAAAAATGTTGGGTATAAACCCTTTCACCCCAAGACGTTCCATTGTCATTCCTGTTTCAGTGACTCCATAGTGAATTAGCCTGGGGTTGAAACCCATTGGCAAGACAGTTGGTGTAGTTGGTGGGAGTTATCACTGACCAAAGAAAAGAACAGGCTGCCCTCATGGGAGGAGTGTGTCAGTGGGCTGCCGCTGTGGATGAGGAGACATTTGAGTGTCCCCCAGTGGACGTGTGGTCCAAGGTGGCTTGCCTTCTAGAGGACTGGGCCCCTTCCCAAGACTGGAAAGGGGTGGAGGCAGCACCTGGGGTAGTAAAGTTGCCCCTCAGAGAAATAGGAAATTCCTTAAAGAAACAGAGTTCCTGTGAGGCCAGAGAAGGGTGGGGAGTTTTCTCACAATATCGAGAAAGGCTATAAGGGAGAAAGACGCCCTCCTGCAGGAAGCATGAGAGAGGCAGCAAGAGAACATGAACTGTGAGGTGCTGTTGAGGAGGTAAAAAATTTGTTGGTGACTGAAATGGCATTACTGCGAGGTGCTGTGGACATGGTAAAGGATGTCACGGTAGCCTGAGAAGAAGCAGCATGAGAAAGAGCAGCGGCCCTAGAAGCAGCGGCCTTAGAAGCAGCACAAGACTGCAGGCTGCCAGGTGCCATGGGGCAGGTGAAGGATGTAGTGGAGCCATCAGCCCTAGAAATGGAGAGGTGGAGGTTTGACAAACAGGTGGGGGTGAAGGCCCTGCTGGTGTCGGAGGCATTGGCCCCTCCTCAGATGAAAGCCCGCCTGGATGGAAGTTGGTGGAAAGCCCAAAAGAAAATAACAACTTGGCAACTGCGGGTTCCTCCAGGAGAGGTGCAGACCCTCCGCAGGTCATGGAGCACACTCCATGCTCTGCTCTTGTACTCAGGTTCAAGCAATGAAAGCACAAAAGGAAATATGGTCTGCTACTCGAAGGAAGAATTTTAAAGGCCCCCATGAAGGTCACGAGGACACAGAGACTGAGCCGGCTGTGGGGGTAGACAGTTCCAGAGGCAGAGACCAACTTGCTGCATACAGACTCGCTCTGAGTGGTTGGGATTCTAATGATTGACCTGTCACCATGGGAATAAAGTTGGGTATAAACCCTTTCACCCCAAGAACATTACATTGTCATTCCTCAGTCTCATTGCATCCATAATGAACTTGCCTGGGGCTGAAACCCATTGGCAAGACACATGTATAATCCTAAAATATGTGCTGGCACCATGTAAACAGAAGTATCAGTGTCTAGGCATCTAGCACATTGTTAATGTAGACTGATCACCTCAAACTGTGCTGAACACATCCTTCTAGACTCTAGACTTCACTCTAGAACAGACTCCACTCTTCATTCTCTGTCTCCTCTCTTCTCCTTGGCAATTGACTATGAACCATGGTGTTAACATTTGACTTTGACCCCAACAGACACTCTTCTGTAGCCTAAGCAAGTTTGGATAGTACCTCTTTCCCTTCATTGTAGCTCTTTGAAAGCCTTACAATTTAGTTTCACTTGGTTTGTGCAGATTAAAAAATACTAAATAGATTGAGAACACAAATACATGAGGCTCAGAGCTGAAGGCAAAACCACTAATACTATTTTCTGTGTATCAAATGCTTATTAAAGTAACTAGAGAAAAGCTACTTTTTGCTACTGCCTTTGGATCCCTATAGAATGAGCAAATGCAAAATGTTTGTAGGAAGTTTGAAGTTGAAAAAAAAAGAAAACTAATAATATTATAAATCGTAATCCAAGTATGAAATTATTTTGTGAGAAATCACATATTTAAGAACCATTTTCATAACTGCATCTAGTTGCACAACTGTTTGTCTTAGTTCACTCACAAAACCAGGTTTTCTGATGACCTCACAACTCTACACCTTAAATCCCTATAAACTCATTGAAGGGCTGCAAAAGGAATCAGAGCTGGAATCCACTTGAAACAACCATCTAGTCAAGCCCCATTTCACACAGATCCACAATGGAACCATCAAAAGGATAGGGAAGATCTTAAGAGCTGAAAATTAAAATTGCTCCTTGGCTTTAAACTATAATGATCTTATTCCAACTCATAATCCCTTACTCCATAAGTTAACTTTGCTTATCTTCCCCAGATATGTGATCAACAACTATTTCTTAAACATTCTTTTGTATTCTGCTTTTATTCTGCAGTGTCCTTACATCCTTAAGTATAAACTCACAAATATCTAGTAAGTAATCAGTCCCCATCTTTCACAGTCTAAACTGCCCATTAAAGAAACGAATTCTTTTATTCCATTATATGGGATCGGCTGACTGGTTGGTTGACTTGAGTCATTCCTACCCAGTTTCTAGGAGTCTCTGAAATGCCCATCTTTTCTATCTTATTTGTGTCTGCTACCTGAGCTCTCCTCAGCTTTCAACTCTTTTACAATGCATACATCAAAATTGAATAAATTTTCATGACCAATGCAATAGTACAATGAAATAATTAACTCTGACCTTTGAATTTCAACTTTCCTAAGTTCTATTGGCCTTTTAGTGAAAGTGCAAGTCACAGCATGCTGGGCTCTGTGACGCTGCTGTCCTTTGGTCTTACTGATTTGCTACCACTTTCCTCAATGTAGTTTGATGTACATCCCTAAATATACTAACTTGTGTCTAATCAACTTAATTTTGGTTTGGGTGGTTTGTTATGCTATGGTTAATAATTTAATTCAAGTATTGTATTTTAATTAAATAAAGTGTACTTATATGACCTTAAGGTGTATGTAGCAGACATCATTCTTGGTCTGCAATCTTTATTGTGGGGTAGTTCACACAAATTAAAAGTGATAACACTGAACAGAATATGGTAACTACTCTAGACATTGTACAGAAATCTGTGATAGCTTTCCTATTCTTAAAATTCCATAGCAACCTCGATTTTGTAAATCATCAACTTAGATTCTTTCCAAATGCTTCATGAGAAACTTATATGGTCTGTAAGCAAGATTAACCAAAGGTTATATACTATTGTATGGAGACAGTGCTAGAGAAGACACTGAAGTGTGATGGGCAGAAGCAAACTGTACCCTAAGGCAGCGTGTGCACAAGTATCTGGCAGAGAAGGCTGGTCGAGGTCCCTGGAGGTGGGTGGTTGACGCCCCCCTCCAAGAGTTTGATGGGAGAAGCCCTTCAAAATCTGGCAACTTTGGTGGATCATTGTATTCCACACATTACGCTCAACTACATTTGCTAAAGCTTTTTTTAAAAGTAAAAATAAACTATGTAACTTTGTGATAAGAGTTCTAAGTATGTATGATTTTTCCCTCCAAAAAGATTTGGAATTAACAAATAAAACAAAATCATTCAGGATCTTGATGATATGTACACCTCAGATGGAAGGATAATGAATCGCACATAGAGAAAATATATATGGTCAACAAACAAACCAGCATCTCTTGAGTATGGCGCAGTGAAGCATGATGATGTAAATGCTCATTTGCATATCCATCAGTTACGATCCCTTTGGGGAAAAGTCACAGCAGCAAAAACCCTCACCTTCCCCTGGCAACAGCACAGTTACTTTTACCCTTGGTTCTCCTTTGGTTTAGAGGACCCTGATCTTAGCACTTCAGAAGTGTAAAGATAGTCGGATTTCTTAACTCAGGTGCCTTTTAGGCAATCGTTGGTCAGCACCTTGTATTGCAGGGGGCTCCTCTTCATTTTCTTGCTGAGGTGCTCCAGACACAATACCAGGTAGACCATGTGTTATACCTTTTGTATCCCTAGAACCTCATTCAGTAAGTAAAATGCAGCTGTTCTTTCACACCAGAATGGTTTTTAACAGACTCATTTATGTAATCTTCCTGATTCTTATATTATTTATATCAAATAGCCACAAATCAACATTGACTGGTGTTCTCCAAACACTTCCCTCAGCAAGTGAGAAATCTATTGATAACTAAAATGGCTTTGGAAAATTAACTGTACTCAAGGACACTGAGTATCATCCTAGGAGAATGATACAGCTGAGTCCTATGATAGCCTCTTAACTGAAACAGCAACAGGGAGTGTGGATAAAGTGAGGGGTTCCTATGGCCGGGGTCCACACCTGACCCTAAACTACTTGATGATGTAACTGGCCTGCTGCTAGGCTACTGCCTCCACACCCGTAGACAATGAGCTATTACTGACTGAGTCACTACATAAAGAGCTCTGCCCAGTGCTCTGGATGGAGGCAGACAAGGAGGATTACAGACCTGCAGACTGTTGGATGCAGAAGTAATTCTAGTGCTCAACCTATTGTGGGGAGAACAAGCCCAGTAATAAAACCTTTAACCCCAAGAACGTTCCATTGTCATTCCTCAGTCTCACTGAATCCGTAGTGAACTTGCCGAGGTGAAACCTGTTGGCAAGACAGAGAGGAATAGGCAATACCTCAAATGTGCACACAGTTCCTAGATGGTTTGAAACATTATTCAGTCTTGTAGACAGAAACCTAGTCCCAATTAGAGTCACTTCACAATATTTATCCTCTTTTTCCCACCTACAACAATACATATTTTTTTCTTTTTAAGGAGAGCTGGCAAAGGTAGTGTGCCCCCATCTCTTTGGGTGCCTATTCCTATGTAAATGAGAACATCTGTTTTATTCAGATGGACAAACCCTGTCCTCCAGTAAATACCAGAAACAGCAAAGCTAGACTCTAAATCACTAGGTGCCATACTAGGCACTAAAAAAGAAAAAAATATACTGTAGAAGCTGAATCATTTAAAATTAGACAGCACTGAAGCATTTGAGAATATGCTGTGGGGAACAATTTTGCTTTGCATTAGGTAGCAGGATAGATACTTGCATATCCTAATTTTATGATTTTTCTGCCCTGATAATAACATTCAGATAATGGGGTACTGCTTTCTTGGGAGCAGAAGCACTGTACATCTTGCTGACTTATGGAAAATTTCCCAAAAGTGAAAAGTCTAAGGGGAATCCAGTGCCAAGTGGCAGTGAGTACTTCTAGTTAGTGTTCCTCTCAGATGCCTGTCACTGCAGCTGGGCAGCCACAGCCACCAACAGACATCTGGGGGGCAGCTTTTGTGCAGACAGTACAAGTCGCCAGCAGTCTTTTGTGAATCCCCACTGATGTTTGAGTATTCTACTGAAATTCACAGACATAAGAAACTGGGAAGAATGGCTACCATGTATTTTTGTTATTGCTTTAGCAAGTGCAATTTTAAGTCACCCTTGTCTCAGTGACACTGCTTATTATGGCTTTTTACACTTGATAAGGACTTAGGTGCAGCTGCTAACTTTCTAGCACTTTGCTGAGATGTTGTGCAAGAGAAATCTAAGTGCTGTCCCTCAAGGAGCTTGCAACTAAGTCATTGTTTCTTAATCACCTATATCTGTTTAATATTTAGCTATAACTTTATTGAGGGGTAATAAACATCAAGGAAAGAAGATGCCTAAATTTGTGAGGGCTGTCTTGAATTCAAAATATATTATTACTGAGGGAACACTATAAATTTTTTAAATAGAGGAATGGTGGACATACAATATTACATTAGTTTCATTTTTACAACATGGTAATTCAACAATTATATATATTATGAAATGCTCACCATGGTAAGTTTTGTTACTATCACCATACAAAGTTATTAAAATACTATTGACTATATTTTCTATGCTATACTTTTCATCCCTGTGATTTATTTTATAAATGGAAATGTTTACCTCTTTATGCCTTTCACTTATATTGACTGTTCCCCTACATTCCTCCCTATGACAATCAGTGTGCTTTCTGTATTTATGAGTCTGTTTATTCATTTAAGTGAAAACACATAATATATAATGAACTGTTTTAAAGTGTACATTTTAGTGGTACTTAATGTATCCACACTGTTGTGCAGCACCTAGCTCTCTTCAGTTTCAAAACTATTTCATCTCCCCTAAAGAACCCAGTACACATACATTAAGTAGTTACTTCCCAACACCCCATTCCCAAGTAACCCCTAATCTACTTTCTGTCTGTGGATTTGCTGGTACTGAATTTGCTGGTATTGTATTTATAAAAATCATGCAATATGAAACCCTTTGTTTATGGCTTCTTCCACTCAGCATAATATTGTCAAAATTCATCCAAGTTGTAGTATGTACCAGTACTTTGCTCCTTTTTATGGCTAAATAGCATTACATTGTATGTACGGTTTCTTTATTCATTTGCCCATTAATAGATATTTTGGCTATTATGCATAATGATGCTATGAACATTTGTGTATAAGCTTCCTTGTGGACATATACTTTTATTTCTCTTGGGTACACCTAGAAGTGAATTGCTGGGTCATATAGTAATTGTATGTTTAACTTCTTGAAGAACCAACAAACTGTTTTCCACTGCAGCTGCATTGTTCATACAACTACCAGCAGTGTGTGAGCATTCCTATATCTCCATATCCTTGCCAATATTTGATATATATAAGATAATGACTCAAGTAACTCATCACTTTAGAAGCTTATAGCTATAAATGCCTACATCAATAAAAAAGTTCTCAAATCAACTATGTAGAATGACACCTTAACAAATTAGAAAAAGAAGAGCAAACTAAACCCACAGCCAGTAGAAGTAAGGAAAGAATAAAGATTAGAATGGAGATAAACAAAATAGAGAATAGGGAAAACAATAGAATCAGCAGAAACAAAACATGGCTCTTTGAAAAGATCAACAAAGTTGACAAAAAATAAGAAACAAAGAGAGAAGACAAATAATTAAAATTAGAAATGAAATTACTCCTGAACTTGCAAAAATAAGAAAGGCTTATAAAATAATATCATGCAAGGAGGAGCCAAGATGGCAGCATGAGTAGATAAGTGGAAATCTCCTCCCAAAAGCATATACATTTTTGAAAATACAACAAATACAACTATTCCTAAAAGAGACACCAGTAGATACAGTACAACAGCCAGGCTACATCTACATCTGCGAGAACTCAGCATCACACCAAGTGGGTAAGATATAAGCCATGGCCCAGCGGGACCCAAATGCCCCCCCCAACCCCAGAACCCCACGGGAAGAAAGGAGTCGGAACAGAGAGGGAGTGAAAGCCCAGGACTACTAAACAACCAGCTCTAGAAATCCACACCAGGAGTGCAGACACATGGTGCACGGGGTACTGAATATTAGAGAAACGGAAAAGCAAAACCTGTGGGCAGGTCCCTGCAACCAGCGTCCCTGAGATAAAGAAAAAGTGAGTGCTTTTTGCAAGTCTTGAAGGGACAAGGACCTCAAAGCTGGATGAAGTCGTCCCGACACATGCACCCCAGCACCTGGGAATCCAGGGAACTGTAGGTGACCTAAACCCCCTGGGCGACAGAGCAGCTCTGAAGCCCCTCACGGTGATAAGCAGTCTGCCAGTCATTCCCTCAACTGGCGCGGACCCTGACACACTGGCCCAGTAGTGGGAGAGTGGCAGTGCATGCTGGTGGCGGTGGTGATGAAGTAGCGGCCTGTGTGAGCCCATGGTGGCGGCACCTGAGTGGCCTGGGACTGGCCTGTGTAGGCCAGCAGTGGCGGTGACAGAGCGGCCCACACAAGTCCGCAGCAGTGGCACCGCAGGGGGCCGGGAGCAGCCCACATGAGCCCACAGCACCATTAACCGAGCAGCCCTGGAGCGGCCTGCGTGCGCCGGCAGTGGTAGTGCCAGAGGGGCCTGGGAGAAGACTGTGGGAGCCGGCAGCAGAGGAGCAGCCCAGGAGCAGCTGCGCCCCCAGTAGCCGCTCAGCCCAGCGCACAGCCACCTGGGCCAGACATAAAGTCCACTACTGGCATACAGCTGCCCGACAGGGGCACTGCTTTTGCGGGGGAGCACACCCGGTGTGCCTGCCACTTCCCGCAAGGCTCTGCACTGCTCTGACGGAGACCCCACCCACACCAGCTTAGGGGATTAACCTGGAAGCTGCTCCAGAGTGTGGGTAACTGACCCAGGCAGCAGAGAAGGTAAAGGAGACCAGCAGGCAGGAAAGGACTTTGTTTGCCCAGCTGACACATGCGCTACCAGCCTACAGCTACCTCTACCACCATGAAAAGGCAGAAGAATTTAGTCCAATCCAAAATAGTCCAGACAACCCCTGAGAAAGGGCTGGGGGAGATAGACCTAAACAATTTCCCCAAAAAAGAATTCAAAATAAAGGTCATAACCATACTGATGGGTCTTCAGAGAAATATGCAAGAGCTAAGGGATGAAGTCAGGAGGGAGATTACAGAAATGAAACAACCTCTGGAAGGACTTAAGAGCAAACTGGATGAGGTGCAAGAGGCTGTTAATGGAATTGAAATCAGAGAACAGGAATGCAGAGAAGCTGACACAGAGAGAGATACAAGGATCTCAAGGAATGAAAGAATATTAAGAGAACTGTGTTACCAATCCAAACAGAACAATATTTGCATTATAGGGGTACCAGAAGAAGAAGAAGAGAGAAAAAGGGATAGAAAGTGTCTTTGAAGAAATAATTGCTGAAAACATCCCCAAACTGGGGGAGGAAATAGTTGCTCAGACCACAGAATCACACAGAACTCCCAACAGAACGGACCCAAAGAGGACAACACCAAGACACATAATAATTAAAATGGCAAAGATCAAAGACAAGGGGAGTATTAAAGGCAGCCAGAGAGGGAAAAAAGTCACCCACAAAGGAAAACCCATCAGGCTGTCATCAGACTTCTCAGCAGAAACCTTACAGGCCAGAAGATAATGGCATGATATATTTAATGCAATGAAACAGAAGGGCCATGAACCAAGAATACTGTATGCACTACGATTACCATTTAAATATGAAGGAGGGATTAAACAATTCCCAGACAAGCAAAAGTTGAGGGAATTTGCCTCCCACAAACCACCTCTACAGGGTATTTTAGAGGGACTGCTCTAGATGGGAGCACTCCTAAAGCTAAATAGATGTCAACAGAGAAAATAAAATCACAGCAAAGAAAGAAGACCGACCTAATACAAGCAGCCTGTATTTAACCTAACTAAAGACAAAAAATAAAATCAACTACCCACAAAGCAGTCAAAGGAAACACAAAAGAGCACAGAAGAGAACACCCAACATATGAGGAATGGAGGAGGAGGAATAAGGAGAGAAATAAAGAATCACCAGACAGTGTTTATAACAGCTCAGTAAGCAAGTTAGACAGTAAGATAGAAGAGAAACTAACTTTGAACATTTGGTAACCACAAACCTAAAGAATGCAATGTCAATGCATACATATCTTTCAATAATCACCCTAAATGTAAATTGACTGCACCAATCAAAAGACACAGAGTAATAGAATGGATAAAAAAGCAAGACCCATCTATATGCTGTTTACAAGACTCACCTCAAACCCAAAGATATGGACAGACTAAAAGTCAAGGGATGGAAAAAGATATTTCATGCAAACAACAGGGAGAAAAAAGCAGGTGTTTCAGTACTAGTATCAGAAAAAATAGACTTCAAAACAAAGAAAGTAACAAGAGATAAAGAAGGATATTACATAATGATAAAGGGCTCAGTCCAACAAGAGAATATAACCATTATAAATATATATGCACCCAATACAGGAGCATCAGCATATGTGAAACAAATACTAACAGAATTAAAGGAGGAAATAGAATGCAATGTATTCATATTGGAGACTTCAACACACCACTCACTCCAAAGGACAGATCCACCAGATAGAAAATAAGTAAGGACACAGAGGAACTGAACAACACACTAGAACAAATGGACCTAATAGACATCTATAGAACTCTACATCCAAAAGCAACAGGATACACATTCTTCACAAGTGCACATGGAACTTTCTCCAGAATAGACCACATACTAGGCCATATAAAGAACCTCAATAAATTCAAAAAGATTGAAATCCAACCAACCAATTTTTCAGACCACAAAGGTATAAACCTAGAAATAAATTGTACAAAGAAAGCAAAAAATGCTTACAAACACATGGAGGCTTAACAACATGCTACTAAATAATCAATGGATCAAAGATCAAATTAAAATAGAGATTAAGCAATATATGGAAACAAATGACCACAACACAAAGCCCCATCTTCTGTGGGACACAGCAAAAGCAGTCTTAAGAGGAAAGTATATAGCAATCCAGGCCTATTTAAAGAAGGAAGAACAAACCTAAATGAATAGTCTAATGTTACAATTATTGAAATTGGAAAAAGAAGAACAAATGAGGCCTAAAGTTGGCAGAAGGAAGGACATAATAAAGATCAGAGAATAAATAAATAAAATTGAGAAGAATAAAACAGTAGAAAAAAATCAATGAGAGCAAGAGCTGGTTCTTTGAGAAAATAAACAAAATAGATAAGCCTCTAGCCAGACTTATTAAGAGAAAAAGATACTCAACATGCACCAACAGAATCAGAAACAAGAAAGGAAAAATCATGATGGACCCCACAGAAATACAAAGAATTATTAGAGAGTACTGTGAAAACCTATATGCTAACAAGCTGGAAAACCTAGAAGAAATGGACAACTTCCTAGAAAAATACAACCTTCCTAGACTGACCAAGGAAGAAACAAAAAATCTAAACAGACCAATTACAAGCAACAAAATTGAAGCAGTAATCAAAAAACTACCCAAGAACAAAACCCCCAGGCCAGATGGATTTACCTCGGAATTTTATCAGACATACAGAGAAGACATAATACTCATTCTCCCTAAAGTTTTCCAAAAAATAGAAGAGGAAGGAATACTCCCAAACTCATTTTATGAAGCCAACATCACCCTAATACCAAAACCAGGCAAAGACCACACCAAAAAAGAAAACTACAGACCAATATCCCTGATGAACATACATGCAAAAATATTCAACAAAATATTAGCAAACTGAATTCAAAAATGTATCAAAAGGATCATACACCATGACCAAGTGGGATTCATCCCAGGGGTACAAGGAAGGTACAACATTCAAAAATCTATCCACATCATCCACCATATAAACAAAAAAGACAAAAATCACATGATCATCTCCATAGATGCTGAAAAAGCATTCAACAAAATTCAACATCCATTCATGATAAAAACTCAACAAAATGGGCATAGAGGGCAAGTACCTCAACATAATAAAGGCCATATATGATAAACCTATAGCTAACATCACACTGAACAGAGAGAAGCTGATATCATTTCCTCTAAGATCGGGAACAAGACAGGGATACCCACTCTCCCCACTGTTATTCAACATGGTACTGGAGGTCCTAGCCATGGCAATTAGACAAAACAAAGAAATACAAGGAATCCAGACTGGTAAAGAATAAGTCAAACTGTCACTATTTGCAGATGACATGATATCGTACATAAAAACCCTAAAGACTCCACACCAAAACTGCTAGAACTAATATCAGAATTCAGCAAAGTTGCAGGATACAAAATTAACAGACAGAAATCTGTGGCTTTCCTATACACTAACAATGAACTAAAAGAAAGAGAAATCAGGAAAACAATTCCATTCAAAATAACATCAAAAAGAATAAAATACCTAGGAATAAACCTAACCAAAGAAGTGAAAGACCTATACCCGGAAAACTATATTTAAGAGAAATTAAAGAGGACACTAACAAATGGAAACTCATCCCATGCTCTTGGCTAGGAAGAATTAATATCTTCAAAATGACCATCCTGCCCAAAGCAATATACAGATTTGATGCAATCCCTATCAAATTATCAACAGCATTCTTCAACAAACTGGAACAAATAGTTAAAAAATTAATATGGAACCACCAAAGACCCCAAATAGTCAAAGCAATCCTGAGAAGAAAGAATAAAGTGGGGGGGATCTTGCTCCCCAAGTTCAAGCTCTAGTACAAAGCCATAGTAATCAAAACAATTTGGTACTGGCACAAGAACAGAGCCACAGACCAGTGGAACAGACTAGAGACTCCAGACATTAACCCAAACATATATGGTCAATAAAGGAGCCATGGACATACAATGGGGAAATGACAGTCTCTTCAACAGATGGTGCTGGCAAAACTGGACAGCTACATGTAGGAGAATGAAACTGGATCACTGTCTAACCCCATACACAAAAGAAAATTCTAAATGGATCAAAGACTTGAATGTAAGTAATGAAACCATAAAACTCTTAGAAAAAAACATAGGCAAAAATCTCTTGGAAATAAACATGAGTGACTTCTTCATGAACATATCTCCCCAGGCAAGAGAAACAAAAGTAAAAATGAACAAGTGGGACTATATCAAGCTGAAAACTTCTGTACAGCAAAGGACACCATCAATAGAACAAAAAGGTATCCTACAGTATGGGAGAATATGTTCATAAATGATATATCTGATAAAGGGCTGACATCCAAAATATATAAAGAGCTCATGCACCTCAACAAACAAAAAGCAAATAATTCAGTTAAAAAGGAGCTGAAAAGACAGTTCTCTAAAGAAGAAATTCAGATGGCCAACAGACACATGAAAAGATGCTCCACATCGGTAATCATCAGAAAAATGCAAATTAAAACCACAATGAGATATCACATCACCCCAGTAAGGATCGCCACCATCCAAAAGACAAATAACAAATGTTGGTGAGGTTGTGGAGAAAGGGGAACCCTCCTACACTGCTGGTGGGAATCTAAATTAGTTCAACCATTGTGGAAAGCAGTATGGAGATTCCTCAAAATGCTCAAAATAGAAATACCATTTGACCCAGGAATTCCACTTCTAGGAATTTACCCTAAGAATGCAGCAGCCCAGTTTACAAAAGACAGATGCACCCCTATGTTTATCACAGCACTATTTACAATAGACTAGAAATGGAAGCAACCTAAGTGTCCATCAGTAGATGAATGGATGAAGAAGATGTGGTACATATACACAATAATATTATTCAGCCATAAGAAGAAGACAAATCCTACTATTTGCAACAACATGGATGACACTAGAGGGTATTACGCTCAGTGAAATAAGCCAGGCAGAGAAAGACAAGTACCAAATGATTTCACTTGTATGTGGAGTATAAGAACAAAGAAACTGAAGGAACAAAACAGCAGCACAATCACAGAACCCAAGAATGGACTAACAGTTACCAAAGGGAAAGGGACTGGGGAGGAAGGGTGGGAAGGGAGGGGATAAGGGGGCATTACTATTATCATGTGTAGTGGGGGCGGGGCACAACACAGAAAAGATGAGTAGGGATTCTGCAGCATCTTACTATGCTGATGGACAGTGTCTGTAATGGCCTTTGTTGGGGGTACTTGGTGGAGGGAGGAGCCTAGTAAACATAATGTTCTTCATGTAATTGTAGATTAATGATACCAAAACAAAAAAATAGAAAAAATAATAATAATACCATGCACAACTATTCACCAAAAAAAAAATATTAGATAACCTAGGTGAAATGGAAACATTTCTACAAACACGTAAATATCTAAAACTGTCTCAAGAAGAAATGGGAAAATCTCAATGTACCTGTAATAAGAAGAGATTGAATCAGTAATCAAAAACCTCCCAAAAAAGGAAAGTCCGGGTCCAGATGGCTTCACTTGGTGAATCTGAACAAACACTTAAATAAGTAACACCAATCCTACTCAAAAATTTCCACAAAAATAGGAGAGAACATTTCCTAACACATTCTGTAAGGCCAGCATTACCTTCATACCAAAGCCACACAACGATATGACAAGAAAACTATAGACCAAAGTCCTTTATGAATGGAGACACAAAAATCCCCAACAAAATACTGGCAAACCAAATTCAACAGCACATGTAAAGGATTAGAGTCTGAAAACAAGTGGCATTTATCCCAGGAATACAAGGATTGTGCAACATAAGATCAATTAATGTAACACATCACATTAATAACATGAAGGGAAGAAAACTGTATGAGGAGCTCAATAGATGCAGAAAATGCATTTGAACAAAGGAAACATTCTTTGAAGACAAAAACTCTTAGCAAACCAGGAATAGGGGTACACTTTCTTAATTCCCTTTTTAGCCAGACTAGGAATAGGACATTTTCTTAATTTCCCTTTTAGCCAGTTAATTTTCTTTTTGTTTTCTTCCCTTCTGTCAATATTGGCACTTTTAAAGGCAATTCTCTTCAATTTAAATGTGTTCTATATTCATTAGTTATTGCCAAAACAATGATGCTTTAAATAAAATTTCCAAATTCCATAATCTGTAGCTACTGAAAAATAATCATTTTCTTTCTCAGCTAAGGATAAGATGGGCTTGGCTCATGACCTCACACTGGGTTCTATGTGACCCTACCTGATTCTTTCATTCACCCTAGACCAGGGGATATGATAGACCAGTCTATCCAGGGCCATTTCTCCTTGTTGAGACATCAGAGAAACTCAAGATTATAAATAGAAATACACACTGTTTAAGGCTTGGCTCCAGAGTAGTACATCTTCATTTTTGCTCAATTATAATTAATCAGAAAAAAAAAGTATATTGCAAGTCCACCATGGAGGGAGGAAGTGAACATACTTCACCCCCACTTCTACACTGCAAAATCACATGGCAACAGGGAGTTAAGAATGGAGAATAATCATTCAATCTACCAAAAACCTGTCATAATAATAATGTGATTTGGGAGGAATAGGCAGTATAGGAAAGAAGAGAGGAAAATGCCAGGAATGGGGATGCTCTGTAAAGAAATATGTTTGAAAAAATGGGCTAATTTCTGTATCATATTTTCTCAAAACCTCAGTGGCTTAAAAAAACGATTTTTTCTCACTCCCTCAGAATCAAGTGTGAATGTTTCTGGTCTGCTGGCTTTTGGGTGGCTGTACTCCAAGCAGTGACTTGGATAGTCAGGCTGTTCTTATCTTCAAGTTTATCCTTCTGTCATCTATCTTGCAGCCAGGAAGGGGGGCAGAGAAGAAGAAAAATGTTTGCCAGAAACATTCAGGAAACTTACCATCTTGGTATGGGAGTGACACACCCTTTAGCTTATAGTCTATCAAGCAGAACAAGTCACAGGACTTCACCTCCAGGTAAAAACGGGAACTGGAAAATGCAATTCTTGGCAATGCATCGATTTGTCAACTACATTACCACTCCATATAAAGGAAGCAGAATCCCTGGTGATCCACTAGTTCTTTGGCTTAGGGGGAAAAAAAAGTCGAATACAGATTTTTGACCAGGAACCTCCGTTTATCCCAAGATTAATGTAGAACAAAATCTTTGTAATTGCAAATAAACTTTTTTTTTAAGGAAGTAAAACAGGAGTATATAGAAATTGGTTTAAGTCAAACTACTCTGGTTCCAAAATGTGTAATCAAGGGATATAATAATCATTAACATCTACCTAATACTTTAATTTTACTATTAATTTTAATAAATATTATTAATTCTATCTTTATACCGATTTCTGTGTATTTATTTTTATATATTCTAATACCAAGACCCAGTCACTATACAAAAAAATGGACTCAAAAACACTATAAATCAGTCAAACTGAATTCTTAAACATGTTCTAATAACCCACACAGAGACAATATAAAATAAATTTAGGAACAATAACCAGAGCAAATAAACAGAAAACACATAATAAAATATCACACTTAAGTGCTGTCATATTTATAATTATCTTAAATGTAAGTGATTTTAATATACCAATCAAAAGCCAAGGATTAACAGACTGGACACAAAAATACGACCTAACTATATGTCTCTTAAAAGAAACTCATTTCAAATTCAAGAACAAAAGTGGGTTGAAAGTGAAAAGATGGAAAAGGCAATCCTAGGCAAATGTTAACTAAACAAGCAGGAGTGAGTAGCTGTATTAAAATGGAGACCACAGAACAAAGGAAATTACTAGACATAAAGATAGACATTTCATAGTGATAAAGAATAAAAGGATAAAAGAATAAAATGACTGCATAATGACACACAATTGTAAAGGTGTACCAGCCAAACAAGAGCCTAAAAATACATGAAGCAGAAATTGATACATGTGTAAAAAGAAATAGACAAATACACAGTCACCATTGAGGATTTCCACTCCCTGTTTTCAACAACTGAAACAAGTGATAAAAAATCAACAAGGACATAGAAAACTTGAGCAACACAATCAACCAACAGATCTAGGTGGCATATATAGTGCACTCCGCACAACAGCAGACTGCATGTTTTATAAGTGCCATGGAACATCTATCAAGATAAACTATATGCTGTGCCCTAAAACAAACCTTAATAAATTCAAAATAATTGAAATCAGATAGTTAATTCTCTTATAAAATGGGATCAAGCTAGAAATCAGTTAACAGAAAGACAATAGAAATATGTCTAAATACATGAATTTCAGAAAACACATCTAAAAACCTATGGGTCAGAGTTTAAGTTTCAAAGGAAATGAAGTATAGATCTAAGTGAAAATGAAATTACCATATATCTAATTATGTTGGATGCTTCTAAATCAGTGCTAAGAGGGCAATTTATGACATTAAATGCTTACATTAGAAATGAGAAATGATTATGATTAAATAATTTAAGCTCCAACCTCAGGAAATGGAAAAAGAAAAAAAATAGACCCAAAGCACAAAGAAGGAAATAAAGAGTAGAAAAGAATAAAAAGTGAAAATAGGATCACAAAATAGAAAATCAATGAAACAAAAAGATGAATCTTTAAAAAGAAATTAAAATTTAGAAACGTATAGCAGTAATAACAAAGATATAAGTAAGAAAGAAACCACCAATATATAAATCAAATAGAAAATATTACTACAGATTGGAAGCCATTAAAAAGTTAATAAGGAGACACTATGAAAACCTTCATGCACGTATAGTTAGACAAAATAAGTGGATCAAGTCCTTAAAAACCACAAACTACCAAGTGAAACAAGATGAAGTCAATGATCTGCATAGTCCAATAACCATAAAAAAAATTGAGTTCTTAATTTAAAATCTCCCAAAGAATAAATCTGCAGAGCCAGATAGTTTTACTGGCAATATCTAACAAATATTTAAAGATGAATTAATACCAATTTTCTACAAGCATTTCCAGAAAATAGAAGAGGGAATACTTCTTAATTCATTTTACCAGTATTACTCTGATACCAAAACAGCCAAGGGCAGTACAAAAAAACAGATAATATATGACCATAAAGCTTTACTTCTAGTGACCTGTTCACCGTTATATTAAAGGACAAGATATATTTGCTCAGCACACTTAAGTCACTTACCTGCCAGACCTGAGGAATCTGGGAAAGTGTGATTGCTGCACTGCAATACCAGATAGGATCTCAAGGAGATCTGAGAGGTAACACTATCAGTATTATATACCCTCCAAAAAGGGACTGACGAGGAAAATACTATGTGTGTGTTCTTTGAAATCTATCACCTTTTTAGTATCGAATGGAACATTATCTGTTTCTATTTACTGGAACAAAAGATGGTAGGTACCTTAACCTTGTCACTCAAAATGTAAAACGTTGACATCTTACATACATGTCTCAGCATAAGAACATTAAAATTATCTTAGAAGCTATGACAGCATCTAACATGCCTGATTCAAAATCTTTGTAAGTTGCTCTATGATGTTATTATTTGTGTTCATTAAAAGCTAAACAACATTTTAAAAGCCCCTCAAAAATGCAGTGACTTAAATATGATAAAAGTTTATTTTTCTTTTACATAACATTGTGGCCAGATGAAGCTGGTTTGGCAGCTGGATGAACAGTCGTCACTCCAGGCCTTGCTCTAACTTGTTGCTTTGCCATTCTCTGGAGCACAGCCTTCATCTACCCAGGAAAATCCAGGTTACTAATCCATTCGTATTTTAAAATCAGAAAGGCAAATGGAACTCAGTCCAGAAAACCTATTTTATGTATGTATGTATTTAAGTTTAAGGTAGTCCAGACATTTCACACATCACTTTGAATAATTTCTCATGAGTTTGACATTTAATAGCCACATCTGACCAAATGGGAAATATAATCTCTAATTAGATGCCCTACACCCGGAAACAAGGAGAGAATAATTATTGGCTAATTTATGAAGAATGGTATAAGGGGCAAATATAGGTACATGATAGCCATAAATATAAAGAGGCTTATGGCAGGGACAAATAGAAAAATAAATGGAAAAGTGACACAACCAAATCCTAAACCCATATCAACTAAAATACTAAGATTCCCAGAGTGGTTAAAACATTTCTAATTAAATGAAATTTATAAGAAACTCACTTGAAATATAAGGATGTAGACAGCTGAAAGTATAAACAATCATTAACTGGTGATTATATATCTGTCCCATATGTAAAAATTTATTAAGCTCTTCCAATTAGTACATTTTGTGTACTTTACTCTGTGACTGCTGGACAGAAAAGGTTAATTCAGCACGTATGGGTTGCTCAAAACCTGCATATTCCAAAGAAAAGCCTATCTTCAGAACTGACTCTTGGTCCAGTCTTGGAAGACAGTTTCTGAGCTGTTGGAGTACTTTGCCTGACACAAGAGATTCTGTGTACCTAAAGCCTTGGGCCTAATAGTTTTTATGATAAAGGCTTGCTCTGCATACCTGAGGCTCTGGTCTACACTGTCTCATTTTGACTAAATAAGTTTACATAACATTGTGATGTATGGTGAATGCCTGTTTTTGCTTTGAGGTTGAGGGCTGAGATAGTTAGAACTCAAGTGCTGAGGTAAGTCATAGGCTACATGCCTGTGTGATTAATCCCCAATAAAATCCCTAGACAGCAAGGTTTAGCTGAGTTTCCCTTTTGGCACCAACTTGCATGTGTTGTCAGATATCATGTTTAGGAAAAGTAAGTGCATCCCACGTGACGTCACTGGTGGGGGGTCACCTGGAAGCTTGTACCTGTTTTCTCCTGGAATTTGACTATGTGTCCTTTATTTCCCTTTGCTGGTTTTGGTCTGTATCCTTTTGCAATAATAAACTGAAATCATGAGGGTAATGGCTTTTTCTGAGTTTTGTATGTTTTTTTAATGTATTGAGTCTGAGGTTGGCCTTTTCAATAAAAAGGTGAAAAAAGGAAACAAAGACATAAAGAAAAGAAGTAAACAGTTTTAGAAGTCAGAGAATTAAGAAAGAGCGATTTATTTATTTATTTTTGATACAGCATTGTTAAAGTAAGGCATAATTAGAGACCTATGAAGTCCATAGTCTGACAGGTCTTGGCAAAAGGCTAATGACAGAGATGGATGTAGGCCATGTGCCTAAGCAATTTAGAAAGAATAAATGACTTCTAAAAGGCAAAAGACAATACATGATTAAAGAGATTGATTTAGAATTTATTTGAATACCAGCCTTTACTGATAGAAAGTCTGCTTTTCTCTTACTGAGAACAAAATGAGAATCTCCCAGTTTCAAAAGAGAAAAAAGCCACCTAAAAATATCTGTATCATTGTCATCTCATGTGAACTCAAGTATCTATTTAATTAATTAAAACCATTCACCAAGCATTCATTAAGCATCACCTATTTTGTTATTTGTAATGCCTTCTGTGTACAGACTTACGTGTACTCAGCAGAAGCATGCAGTGAGAAATAAGGTATAGCCCTTGGCTTCAAGATTCACTATTTATTTGGGCAAATAGACATGCAGATACATAAGTCTGTAATTGAAGCATCAGGAGTTTTGGTGACACAAAGAAGAAGCATCTACTACCAAGAAAGCAGAAAGGAAGTTACTTGAAAACTAGGTGACGATACACATGCATTGGTTCTATTTGTCTCCTGATGGTGTATGGGTAAATCAGTAAGAGTCCTGGGAATGAGACCCACTCATTATCAGTGACTGAACTGTCAACAAGGAAATCATACCAAATATAGTGGTCTCATATAGCATCTTCCTGGCATAAATATATGGTATTTATGATGATGGTGATTTAGATAATAAAAGAGGAAGATAGGAGAGAAGTGATATTCAAATTTCTGTATCAGTTTGGTAGAGAAGACATTTGAATAGCTTGCTCCCCTCATTCAGGCATAAGCATGACATAGAACAAAATGTAATAACACAAAGGAACTTCATATACTGATATATTTGTTTATGAAGCTGAATGTGGTATATGAATGTGGGTATATAGTTTCCAAGAAGTTAAACTAAAAACATTGTTATTTGAAAAAATAAAAGTAAAGCTTTTCAATAGCATCACATTATTTTATCACATTCTAGAATTACACGAGGTAAAGGGGATGTCAAAATTTAACACAATAGATAGATATGGTTCCTACCTTCACAAACTTAAAATGGACAAGGCAGAAAACTTAAAAAGCAATTATAATACATTATGTGTTACTGCATTTGAAGTGCTCTGGCCTCCACAGACTGGGAATAATTACGACTATTACTGAACTATGTAGCAGTAAAATAAAGCAATTATCAAAACTAACATAAATAGGACATAAGTCCCTAGGAAATTCTTCAGAAGACTAAACACTAAAAATGGGGCTCATTCTATGATTACATTCAATTTTTTCTTCTTTTCCATATGCTTTATTTATATATTATCAAGCAGGAAGGTCAGTGAGTCTTCCCTCAAGGGTTCTGGCTAAGCTCTATTTGCACATACCATCAGAGAGGCAATGCTGTCACACAGATGGCCCCCTGGTCTGGGCAGCTTGAAGTGCCTTTGTGTTCCTAATTAACTAGTGAACAACTGTGCCAATTGCTTTGATACATTCAAAACCTTCTGTTCTCAGACTTTTGATGAGCTGTTTATTCAGGAGCAATACCTGCATGCTTTATTGACTCCAGCACATCACTTTTAAAGGGCAAAACTGTAGTGAGATTGATAAAGATTCCTCTGTTCGGAGGAAGAATAACATCAGGAAACACTAACCACATTCAGGTAGTCAACTCTAGATCTCACTGAGGAAAGGAAGAAGTCTGGTTATAGAGTGCAAATATTTTCTGGCAGTAACTCAATAGATCTAGAGCTCACAGTTCAGTAATGAGCTGCCACACCAACACCGTGTTTGATTTTGGGAAGTTCCCAAATCTGTAGCAGTACTTAAATAAGGGAGGTTTCCAGGATCTTTACTCAACCCTTGAAAAGACCATTAGTAAATTAGATGCTGACAGAGAGAGTAAATTAAAACATCAAATGATAGTAGAAGAATAAATGTTAAAGAGTATGTTAAATTATATTTAGTATACAAAAGGAAAGATAAATGTTAATGAAGCCCAGAGCCCCAGACCACCTTTGTGCATATACTTGTGAGAAATGTAATGGGAAGGACAAATGTTAGTAGGTTTAAACATTTCCTTGACTGAGTATAATGTAGATAGTCTCAAGGCCACATGATAAAAAGCATTTTTTTTCATTTATAAGTGCATCTAATTAAGGAAAATAGCATTTTTCAAAACTAAAAATTACAAATCCTCAGGTATGTATTTGGAAAGACTCTTCGCATGTTAGAAAGCTGAAGTCCACCATCAGGACTAGAGGTCATCATGAAGAAGAAAATAAGTGATACCAATGTCTAATCCTAAAACAGATTTGAAAAGAAGCCAGTTTGTTTCAGCCTAATAAAGGAAAATGTTTAAATCAAAATATCTCAGCCCTGGCACTATTGACATTTGGACTGGATAATTCTTTGTTGTGGGGGACTGTTCTATGAAATATTAGATATTTAGCAACAGCCCTTTGTTCTACATACTAGATAGCCCAGTAGAACTTCCTCCCCTAGTGACAATCAAGAATACCTCTAAACATGGCCAACTGTCAGCAAGGGCAAAAGTGTTTTGAGTTAAGAACAATTGGTTTAAATTAGACAAAGAGTTTCCAGTCTTTTGTATACGATGGTACAAAATTGTCTCTGCCTGCTTCTACCCTCTAAGTACAACTATAAATCTTATTAATGACTTAAAAATGACCAGAGGAGAACTCTGAAACACAGTAAGAGGAAGGGAAACTGATTAAGGATCCCAGGATTGAAGGAACATTATAATAGCACAGCTCTTGCAAAATTCAATTCAACAGATGAAGACAATCTAATTTCATCCTTCCCAGACCCTTCCCAAGAAACTGAAGGTGATCAAGCTAAATTCATGCTTGCCAGGATCCCATGAGAGTCCCTCCAATGGCACAAGGTTACCCCTATAGAACTAGCAAGTTCTATATTAGATATTAGCAAGATGTATGTATTATTGATATATTTGCCATACTTACCATAAGAGGCCAGGGTAAGAACTCTCCTTCTACAATGGGCCTGGGTCTTCCCTCACCCCACCTACTGTGTGGCACTGCAATGGCCAGGGGACACCAGGCACTGGCAAGGCATATCCTGCCTCATCTCCTGGCTCAATAATTAGAATGGAGATGATAGAGATTGGATAGACTCTGGAATTGAGAACAGATTGGCTATATTTGCCCAATCTGAACAACACAGAGAAAACATACAAAACAATAAACACACAAATAAACAAAAAACAGAGCCTCTGGACCAGTGGAAGAATATTGAAAGATGCAACATTCAGTAATAATGGAGTCCCAAAAGGGGAGGAGAAAGAGCAGTAAGAAGAATTATGGCTGAAAACATCCCAAATTTGTTGAAATTTGATGAAATACATCAACCCACATATTCAAGAAGCTGAGCCAACCTCAACAAGATAAACTCAAAGAAATCCACCCCAAGACCCATCATAATTAAACTTCTGAAAACTAAAGCCAACAACAAAAAAATCTTGAAAGAAACCACAGAAAAATAGCACTACTTATGAGGAGACTCCTATTCAAGTAATAGATTTCTCATTGGAAATCATAAGGAAGTGCCACGGTTTTGAAGTGCGGAAAGAACTGTCAACGGTTCATTTTCTATCTGGGAAACTGCACCTTAGCAATAAATAAGAATGACATTTTCAGAAGAAATACAACTAAAAGAAATTGTTACTAGCAGATCTACCCTATAAGGAAGGCTAAAGGAAGTTCTTTACCCAAAAAGGAAATGATGAGATGAATCTTAAAGCATCAGGAAGGAAGAACAACAGAAAGAGAGGAAGTGTTAGTAAATATAATAAATTAGAAATACATTATGATGTGGCACAAAAAGAGTGGAAACAATGTTTTAAAACCATAGCCTAGTCTCAATTTAGAGGGTGAGATTGTGCCTGAAAACTAGAAGTGTCTCTTTGGAGGATATACCTTAATGCTCTCAGATCAGAACTTATGTATTGGCATGCCATTAAATCACCAAAATAGAGATCATTGGGTTTCTTGTGTCCAGGAAGAACTCAATGAGCCAGAGACTCCACGGAGACCAGCAGAAGACCCCAGTGAGACTCCAAAGCATTACCCATTAACTGAGAGATTGGAAAGAAGGACGTGTGGGCAACACAATTAGGCTTAGAATTAAAAAGGGAAATCAGCTAAACAAGCCAGTTCTCAAAGCCCAAATTCAAATGTCTTTGGAATGAGCTCATCTTTTGCCAGCACCCAGGAATTTTAATGTCTCGAAAGTTGACATCAAATTGTCTTTAGGCTGTCAGGAACCATTTTTATTGCTTCTAGACCATCCCATATGCACATCTCAGATGGTCTGATTTCAACAAACATGACAGAAATCTTTTGTTATCTTGAATTAATTGATTACTAATTAAAATATACAGTGGCTACTTTTATATCATTTGTTTTCTAAATAGATGAATTCAAACATCAAATTTTTTAAATTTTATTAAGTGAACTATTTTTAAAACTATGACTTAATCAATAAACTAAGCCTGACAAGTGAGAACCTGAGAGCACAAGTTTACATAAACCAGATTATAGAACCTGGCTGCTCCACAGTGTACTCAGTGAGGAGCTGATAAAAGTGCTCTAAGGTTATCAAGGTAAGATTTAGTGTAACTGGTTATTTATAGGAACAGATCTGTGAAAAAGTCCTAGTGAATGAAAGAGATACATTTAGAAAAATGAATAAAACATACAATAAGCTACAAAAAAAGTATTTAAAACACAGCATTCGAAATGCTGCAGGATGATTGGTACAATACAAATAAATATCAGGATGACTTTTGAACCCTTATAAGACCATCCCTCTATGTCCCAGGCTTTTGGGATCTGAAGGGAAAGGAGGAAGTGAAGAGCAACTGTAACCAAGCAACTGGTGTAATTCCTTTGGTAAATTGTCCAGGGGGCTCTACTTTTCCTTTCCTCCCACATTCTTAGGGGCTTCTAGTTCCCTCTTATGATTTCTCTTATCTCCCCCTCCTGTGTTGTAACATTTAGCTCCCTTTGTATGCATTTTTACTCTGTTTGAGCTTCCTGTTCTTAAAATAGCCCAAACCCCTTCCTTAAGCATCCATTCCCATACAGCTGTGGGTTACTGTCCCAGTTCTAAACTTCCTCTTACAGGGAAATTTTATTCCAGACATTCATTTAAATTGGTATTTCCACTTTCTAACTTTCTATTCACTGTACAGCCTGCTGCAGTACAGATTCTTTCCCTGTCACTTCAGTTAAACTACATGAAAGATTATAATTATGACAGTCACAAAATTCATCGAATACTTGAGTGTCCTTACCTTAGTCAAACATTTGGAAGCATTTGGTGGTGTTGACCCATCTCTAATTCCTAAAGGGCTTTTGCCTTTGGTTTCCATATGATATTTTTCAGACCATTTCTTCTTGGAGAGATCTTATACCTCTGCCTGTGTTTCTGTTAGTTCAAAAACCAGTCCCCATATGCAGAGGACAAGGAGAGGCAGAAGAGAGAGGCAGATCTCTCCACAGACTGTTAGAGAGCAGGCTTAATAAGCCAGGGTATTTGCATATGAGGCTTGCTTTGGGCAGCCAGAGACAAGCAGATCTCTGCACTGCCTGCCAGAATCTTAGAAGTTTAAATAGGAGCCATAACTGGATTCTGTCATGTATACTGTCTGGACGGTCACAAGAACACATTGGAATTTCAGGTTGTGTCCTTGGAGCGAATTCCAGTGTAGGGAAGGCAAGCCGAACACGTACTCATGGATGGAGCAGAGGGTGAAGGGCCTCTGACTGCCCGGGTGCAGCTCGAGGGTCGACCTGCGGTCATACACTTCCCATGACCTCCTCCAGCACTTGTAAATCCTAATGTTATTCAATACAGACTTTTTCCTCTTCTCTTTCTGGGTAATTTACCTGGTTCTTATCTACTGACTTCTTAGTTGTTATCCACTAACTAATTCACTTTTTACGTGATCCTTGTCCCAAATAAATCTTCTCACCAACTTTGTTCCTCATTTTCTACCACCTTATGTTGCTTATAAAAATCACAAATGTTCAACGACCTGACCAGAAAAACCTGTACATAATACATGACCCCTGTTTCTCCTTCTCTCTTCCATTATCAAGTCCCCTGTTTCAACTTTGATTTTCTGGAAAGAGGAATCTCCGCTCTCACTCTCTCCAATCCATCACCTTAGCTCAGGATATCATTATCTTTTACCTGTATTTCAGCAAAACATCTCTTCAGCAAGCTGCCTTCATCCAGCTTTGCTGTCCTCTTTTCCATTAAGTTGTCTTCATCACCCTATAGACATTGCTCTCTCCAAAACAAAATGTGATGTCATTCCTTTCAGTTATGCCCTTACAATAAATTCCAAATATGCTTAATGGGACATTCAAACCTTTTATTAATATCCTTCATTTACAGATTTTTTTTCCATCATCCTCACCTGTCTTGCCAATGGGTTTCAGTCCCGGGCAAGTTCGCTATGGATTCAGTGTGACCAAAGAAATCAACAGCAAAACGTTCTTGGGTGAAAGGGTTTATTACCCGGCTTGTTCTCCCAGCAGCAGGTTGAGCACTAGCGTCTCTGCCTCCGCCCAGAGCACTGGGCCGAGCTCTCTATATAGCGCAATAAGAGCTTATTGCCTACCGGTGTGGAAGCGGCAGCCCAGCAACAGGCCAGTTACATCATCAGGTGGTTTAAGTTCAGTGAGGATCCTGGCCACAGGAACCCCAACTTCCCCACATCACCTGTGCCAGTTATGAAGTTCTCTTTGTTTTCTTACATGCTTAGTTTTAGTTTTAAATATTAGCATATACTCTACTTAGAACAATTCTTTCTCCTCCCACCCCCAGGTACCCTCTGTCCTTTTTTCCTTCATTATTCTGTCCATTTTCAGCTTTGAAGTCACATTCTGAATAAATTTTCTTGTCTATGATATTTTTCTGTGCTCTCCTGGCACCCTACACTGTGTTTACCAATCCTAACTCTTAATACTGTGTAGGAATTATCTTATTATTTGTATTTATCTCACCACCAATCCCCACTGTCTGAAGCTCTTTGAAGGAAGAAATTATCTGTATTGTTCAATACCATATCTCAACTCTTATCTTATTTGTCCACACTTGGTAAGTTTTCAATTGTTAATTTTTTTTTTCAAGAACAAATCACAGACTACAACTCTAGAGTTGTAAAATAAGATGCAATGAGACAAAGAAAGTAGGCTACCTAATGAATGATGATGAATTCAAACAATAACCAAATAAAAAGTATCTGAACAGTTTTGTGCATGAATGTAATTTAAGTATTTTCCAAATTCCTTATCACAAAGCCATGTCATTGAGTTGACAAAAGCTAACAACAATCAACGAAATAATTTACTTTTTCTTTCTTCTTGTTCATTTGAGTACCCCTTTGAGGTAATCTGATGAGGTAATCATAAAGCCTCATCATTAAGGGAAGCAAGTGACACCCAAAGGCTCCAGGGAGTCCACAAACTAAATATAATCTTTAGACTGCCTTCATTATGATCACCAAAAAATTCCTATATGGGTCTTCCATTAATATTTGCTACAAATGTACTTTGATGGTAAAATTACATATAGTAATGATAGTATAAATGCTATATATACTTTTTTTTTACTTGCATAGGTTCTTTTTATTTTCTGCCCTTTCATTATGATTATAGTAATCATTTAAAATATACTCATTCATTTGTTTCCATTTTCTTACAGTTTCAGTTAGGTTTTGTCTACTTCTCATTCTGATTTATTATTTAATATGTAGGCTACTAACATACTTAAAAAGTCCAAATTACACATAAAGCTTACTAAGAGAAGCATCCCTCTCTCCTGTATCCCTTTCACACCACTTCACACCCTACCTTGTAGCTGTCCAACCTCATTGTTTTCTAGTTTATCTTTGTCTCTTTTTTTTTTGAGAGGGCATCTCTCATATTTATTGATCAAATGGTTGTTAAGAACAATAAAATTCTGTAGAGGGAGGTCATTGCTCAATGCACAATCATTAATCCACCACCAGCCCAGTTCTCATCAGTCTCCAATCTTCTGAAGCATAATGAACAAGTTTTTACATGGTGAACAAATTCTTACATAGTGAATAAGTTCTTATATGGTGAACAGTACAAGGGCATTCATCACAGAAACTTTTGGTTTTGATCACTCATTATGAACTATAAACAATCAGGTCAAATATGAATATTCATTTGATTTTTATACTTGATTTATATGTGAATCCCACATTTCTCCCTTTATTATTATTATTGTTATTTTTTTAAATAAAATGCTGAAGTGGTAGGTAGATGCAAGATAAAGGTAGAAAACACAGTTTAGAGTTGTAAGAGAGCAAATGTAGATGATCAGGTGTGTGCCTGTAGACTAAGTGTTAATCCAAGCTAGAAAAGGGCAATAAAACATCCACGGATGCAGAAGATTTCTCTCAAAACAGGGGGGGTTGGTGTTCTAAGCCTCACCTCTGTTGATCCCCAATTTCTCACTTGATGACCCCCCTGTGACTGTGCCTGTATTAGGTTGTTCCTCCCTTGAGGAATCTTACCTGTCTCTGGCTAACCAGTCATCTTCCGGGGCCGTACAGGGAAATGTAAAGTTGGTAAGTGAGAGAGAAGCCATATTGTTTGAAAAGGTTAGCTTTTTACTTCTTTGCAGATTTATGCCCTGTGGCTTCTATGCCCAGCATTTGTCTTGAGGTATCTCTAACATTTGGAGAATTCGATATGAGGCATGAATTCTATATAAGGGTTGTAATTAGGAAGGAAGAAGAAAAGCTATAGAGGTAGCAGATGGAAGAAAACATGGGAAGATTGGTTATTTCTTTGACATATCTTCTTGTAGAGTAACTTAAGTATGTATAGGTTTTAAACTACTAATTAAATTCCGCACACACATTAACATAATAGGAATAGAGTTACATAACCAAAGCAGATCTATAATTACCAGATCTAGTAAACCAGTCAGGCACGCCAGGCATTTGTGAAAATTTGTCTATGATATAATGGATATTGTCCAACTGTACCTGAACAGTCTTAGAGAAATCAAACAAATTAAAACAACCCATTCCTGGGAACTGTTCACATCCCATATGTTCTTTTAACAGTAGATAGTCTGTAGTTGTAAGATTTTGGAGCACTACAACTTGCACTTCTCCTAATTCTTGGTTGAGTTCCAACAGTATAGATCCAGTCAAATTTGTTGTTTTACTGTATGCACAGGCCAGCTTAGATATCTCCTCCATCATTCCAAGGGCAAGTCTAGGAACCGGTAGGATGAATGCAGCTACAACTGCAGCATCGCCTGGATCTTTGTTGAGGTATTTTGATGATCATCTTGTGGTATGAGTCTTCCAGAGAGTGCTGATGTTGGAAGTTCTTCTTCATATCGTATCTTAGTTCATTTTCTGGGTAGCCAAATTAGGCTTTGATCCTCTGTATAAACACAAACAGACCCTTTGCCCACACTTTGATATGCCCTTTATACCATTGTGTAGAGCTCATTGGAGGTCACCACACAGGAACTGCTTTTTTTTTTCTTTTTAAGAGAAAGGAATATTATCAGAAAAAGTGTACCTCCATAGCCGATTATCTGACACCCTTTAAGTGACCAAAATTAAGGATATTTAAAGCATGCATTAATCATTGATTTACAGTTAGTTTTATCCTATCAGAGAGTAATCCCCCTTCTTTTTCTTTTTTTTTTTTTGGTATCTATAATCTACACTTAGATGAAGAATATTATGTTTACTAGGCTCTCCCCTATACCAGGTCCCTCCTATAAACCCCTTTACAGTCACTGTCCATCAGCATAGCAAAATGTTGTAGAATCACTACTTGTCTTCTCTGTGTTGTACAGCCCTCCCCTTTCTCCCACGCCGGCTATGCATGCTAATCTTAATACTCCTCTTCTTTCCCCCCCCTTATCCCTCCCTATCCACCCATCCTCCCCAGTCCCTTTCCCTTTGGTACCTGTTAGTCCATTCTTGGGTTCTGTGATTCTGCTGCTGTTTTGTTCCTTCAGTTTTTCCTTTGTTCTTATACTCCACAGATGAGTGAAATCATTTGGGATTTCTCTTTCTCTGCTTGGCTTATTTCACTGAGCATAATACCCTCCAGGTCCATCCATGTTGCTGAAATGGTAGGATTTGCCCTCTTCTTATGGCTGAGTAGTATTCCATTGTGTATATCTACCACATCTTCTTTATCCATTCATCTATCGATGGACATTTAGGTTGCTTCCAATTCTTGGCTATTGTAAATAGTTCTGCGATAAACTTACGGGTGCATCTGTCTTTCTCCAACTTGATTGTTGCGTTCTTAGGGTAAATTCCTAGAAGTGGAATTCCTGGGTCAAATGGTAAGTCTGTTTTGAGCATTTTGATGAATCTCCATACTGCTTTCCACAATGGTTGAACTAATTTACATTTCTACCAGCAGTGTAGGAGGGTTCCCCTTTCTCCACAGCCTCGACAACATTTGTTGTTGTTTGTCTTTTGGATGGCAGCCATCCTTACTGGTGTGAGGTGATACCTCATTGTAGTTTTAATTTGCATTTCTCTGATAATTAGTGATGTGCAGCATCTTTTCATGTGTCTGATGCCCACCTGTATTTCTTTTTTGGAGAACTGTCTGTTCAGTTCCTCTGCCCATTTTTTAATTGGATTATTTGATTTTTGTTTGTTGAGGCATGTGAGCTCTTTATATATTTTGCATGTCAAGCCTTTATTGGATCAGTCATTTACAAATATATTCTCCCATACTATAGGGTTCCTTTTTGTTCTATTGATGGTGTCTTTTGCTGTACAGAAGCTTTTCAGCTTAAGATAGTCCCACTTTTTGCTGCTGTTTTCCTTGCCCGGGGGGGATATGTTCAAAAAGAGGTTTTTGCCTATGTTTTTTTCCATGAGTTTAATGGTTTCATGACTTACATTCAGGTCTTTGATCCATTTTGAATTTACTTTTGTATATGGCATTAGACAATGGTCCAGTTTCATTCTCCTACATCTAGCTGTCCAGTTTTGCCAGCACCATCTGTTGAAGAGACTGTCATTTCCCCATTGTATGTCCATGGCTCCTTTATTGAATATTAATTGACCATATATGTTTGGGTTACTGTCTGGAGTTTCTAGTCTGTTCCACTGGTCTGTGGCTCTGTTCTTGTGCCAGTACCAAATAGGTCTTTCACTTCTTTGGTTAGGTTTATTCCTAGGTATTTTATTCTTTTTGATGTTATTTTGAATGGAATTGTTTTCCTGATTTCTCTTTCTTTTAGTTCATTGTTAGTGTATAGGAAAGCCACAGATTTCTGTCTGTTAATTTTGTATCCTGCAACTTTACTGAATTCTGATATTAGTTCTAGCAGTTTTGGTGTGGAGTCTTTAGGGTTTTTATGTACAATATCATGTCATCTGCAAATAGTGACAGTTTGACTTATTCTTTACCAGTCTGGATTCCTTGTATTTCTTTGTTTTGTCTGATTGTCGTGGCTAGGACCTCCAGTACTATGTTAAATAGCAGTGGGGAGAGTGGGCATCCCTGTCTAGTTCCCGATCTCAGAGGAAAAGATTTCAGCTTCTCGCTGTTCAGTATAATGTTGGCTGTGGGTTTACGATATATGGCCTTTATTATGTTGAGGTACTTGCCCTCTATTCCCATTTTACTGAGAGTTTTCATCATGAATGGATGTTGAATTTTGTCAAATGCTTTTTCAGCATCTATGGAGATGATCATGTGGTTTTTGTCTTTCTTTTTGTTGATGTGCTGGATGATGTTGATGGATTTTCGAATGTTGTATCATCCTTGCATCCCTAGGATGAATCCCACTTGGTCATGGTGTATGATCCTTTTGATATACTTTTGAATTCAGTTTGCTAATATTTTGTTGAGTATTTTTGCATCTACGTTCATCAGGGATGTGCACCCAACACAGGAGCACCAGCATATGTGAAACAAGTACTAACAGAACTAAAGGAGGAAATAGAATGCAATGCATTAATTTTAGGAGACTTCAACACACTATTCACTCCAAAGGACAGATCCACCAGACAGAAAATAAGTAAGGACACAGAGGCACTGAACAACACACTACAATAGATGGACCTAATAGACATCTACAGAACTCTGTACTTTGCTTTTGTAAGCTGCATATAGATGGGTCTTGTTTTTTTAGCCATTCAGTGATTCTATGTCTTTTGATTGGTGCATTCTGTCCATTTACATTTAGGGTGATTATCGATAGGTATGTACTTATTGCCACTTCACGCTTTCAATTCGTGGTTACCAAAGGTTCCAGGTTACTTTCCTTACTATCTAAAGTTGGTCTGTACTTTCCTTTTTTGGTGGGGTCTTTGCCTGGTTTTGGTATTAGGGTGATGTTGGCTTCATAGAATGAGTTTGGGAGTATTCCCTCCTCTTCTATTTTTTGGAAAACTTTAAGGAGAATGGGTATTATGTCTTCCCTGTATGCCTGATAAAAGTCCGAGGTAAATCCATCTGGCCCGGGGGTTTTGTTCTTTGGTAGTTTTTTGATTACCACTTCAATTTCTTTGCTGGTAATTGGTTTGTTTAGATTTTGTGTTTCTTACTTGGTCAGTTTTGGAAGATTGTATTATTATAGGAAGTTGTGCATTTCTTCTAGGTGTTACAGCTTCTTAGCATATAGGTTTTCATAGTAGTCTCTAATAATTCTTTCTATTTCTGTTGCTTCTGTCATGATGTTTCCTTTCTCATTTCTGATTCTGTTGATGTGTGTTGATTCTCTTTTTCTCTTAATAAGTCTGCCTAGAGGCTTATCTCTTTTGTTTATTTTCTCAAAGAACCAGCTCTTAGTTTCATTGATTTTTGCTATTGTTTTATTCTTCTCAATTTTGTTTATTTCTTCTCTGATCTTTATTATGTCCCACCTTCTTCTGCCTTTAGGCCTCTTGTGTTCTTCTTTTTCCAATTTTGATAATTGTGACATTAGACTATTTATTTGGGTTTGTTCTTTCTTCTTTAGATATGCCTGTATTGCTATATACTTTCCTCTTAAGACTGCTTTCCCCGCGTCCCACAGAAGTTCGTGTTTTGTGTTGTCATTTGTTTCCATATATTGCAGGATCTCCATTTTAATTTGGTCGTTGATCCATTGACTGTTTAGAAGCGTGTTGTTAAGCCTTTATGTGCTTGTGGGCCTTTTTGTTTTCTTGGTACAATTTATTTCTAGTTTTACACCTTTGTGCTCTGAAAAGTTGGTTGGCAGTATTTCAATCTTTTGGAATTTACTGAGGCTTTTTTTGTGGCCTAGTATGTGGTCTATTCTGGGGAATGTTCCCTGTGCACTTGAGAAGAATGTGTATCCTGTTGCTTTTGGATGTAGAGTTCTGTAGATGTCTATTAGGTCCATCTATTGTAGTGTGTTGTTCAGTGCCTCTGTGTCCTTACTTATTTTCTGTCTGGTGGATCTGTCCTTTGGAGTGAATAGTGTGTTGAAGTCTCCTAAAATTAATGCATTGCATTCTATTTCCTCCTTTAGTTCTGTTAGTACTTGTTTCACATATGCTGGTGCTCCTGTGTTGGGTGCATATATATTTATAATGGTTATATCCTCTTGTTGTACTTAGCCCTTTATCATTATGTAATGTCCTTCTTTATCTCTTGTTACTTTCTTTGTTTTGAAGTCTTTTTTGTCTGATACTAGTACTGTAACTCCTGCTTTTTTCTCCCTGTTGTTTGCATGAAATATCTTTTTCCATCCCTTGACTTTTAGTCTGTGCATGTCTTTGGGTTTGAGGTGAGTCTTTTGTAAGCTGCATATAGATGGGTCTTGTTTTTTTAGCCATTCAGTGATTCTATGTCTTTTGATTGGTGCATTCTGTCCATTTACATTTAGGGTGATTATCGATAGGTATGTACTTAATGCCACTTCACGCTTTCGATTCGTGGTTACCAAAGGTTCCAGGTTACTTTCCTTACTATCTAAGAGTCAAACAACTCACTTAGTATGCTGTTACAAACAAAATCTAAAGGTTCTTTTCTATTTCTCCTCCTTTTTCTTCCTTCTTCATTCTTTATATATTAAGTATTAAGTACTGTACTTTTTGTCTATCCCTTGATTGACTTTGGTGATAGTCAATTAAATTTACTGTTTGCGTCTCAATCAGCTGCTCCACCCTCCCTACCATGATTTTACTACCTCTGGTGACAGCTATCCACCCAGGAACACTTCCTTCTATAGCAGTCCCTCCAAAATAGACTGCAGAGATGGTTTGTGGGAGGTAAACTCTCTCAGCTTTTGCTTATCTGGAAATTGTTTAATCCCTCCTTCAAATTTAAATGATAATCTTGCTAGATAAAGTAATCTTGGTTCCAGGCCATTCTGTTTCATGGCATTTAATACTTCATGCCACTCCCTTCTGGCCTGTAAGGTTTCTGCTGAGAAGTCTGATGTTAGTCTGATGGGCTTTCCTTTGTATGTGATCTTATTTCTGCCTCTGGGTGCTTTTCACAGTCTGTCCTTATCCTTGATTTTTCCCATTTTAATTACTATGTGTCTCACTGTTGTCTTCCTTGGGTCCATTGTGTTGGGGGATCTGTCGATGTACCTGGCCTGACAGACTATGTCCTTCCCCAGATTGGGGAAGTTTTCAGCAACTACCTCCTCAAAGACACTTTCTATCCCTTTCTCTCTCTCTTCTTCTTCTGGTATCCCTAAAATGTGAATATTGTTCTGCTTGGATTGGTCACACAGTTCTCTCAATATTCTTTCATTTTTAGAGATCCTTTTATCTCTCTGTGCCTCAGTTTATTTCTTTTCCTCTTCTCTAGTTTCTATTTCATTTATTGTCTCCTTCACCATATCCAACTTGCTTTTAATACCCTCCATCATGTTCTTTAATGATTGGATCTCTGACCTGAATTCATTCCTGCATTCTTGGATGTCTTTCCGTACCTCCGTTAGGATGTCGATGATTTTTATTTTGAACTCCCTTTCAGGAAGTGTCACCAGGTTCATATCATTTAAATCTTTCTCGGGAGTTGTATTAACAATTTTACTCTGGACAAGGTTCCTTTGGCGTTTCATGTTTGTATATGGCGCCCTCTAGTGTCCAGAATCTCTATTCTGGAGCTGCTGTGCCACTGAAGCAATGTCAGGGGTTGCAGGGGAGCGGTACTCGTGTGGGTGAGGAGGAAAGAGCTGTGCCCTGCCTCCTGGCTCCTGTGCCTGTCTCCACTGCCTGAGCCAGTGGGCCAGTCACACAGGTATATTTTTGTCCCAAAGCAGCCAGATATGGATCCCTGCTTTCCACAAGCAGCCAGAATCCCAGTCTCCCCAGGGACTCTGACTGTATTAACTTTCCAACCCGGTAGTCATGCGAGTCTCATGAAAGCACCATGAATGTAGATTTGTGCTCCCAGAGCAGATCTCCGGAGCTAGGTATTCAGCAGTCCCAGGCCTTCCACTCCCTCCCTGCTCTGTTTCTCTTCCTCCTGCCCATGAGCTGGGGTGGGGGAGGGGCTCCGTTCCTGCGGAGCCACAGCTCTGGTACATTACCAGTTTGCTGAGGTCTGCTCTTTTCTCCAGGTGTATGCTATCTGACGCGTCCTCTTTCCTGTTGCTCTCTCAGGATTAGTTGCGCCAATTAAATTTTCTAATTGTATCCAGTTTTAGGAGGAAGCCTCTGTCTCTCCTCTCATGTCGCCATCTTTAATCCTTTGTTTCTAAATATACATTTTTAAATATTAATTTTCTGTAGCATTTTGCTTAGTACACAAAACATTATGAGATTAGGAAATTGTTATTTCTCCATCTTATAGTTGAGAGACTGAAACGTAGAAACCACAAGTTATTTTTTAAAATAGTAAACTATTTTCCAGCATATGGGAAGTTACCAGAATGATTACATGGAGATATTACAAAATCAAATTATCTAGGCATTTAAGGGCTGACGTCCAACCTGATATCTGGGCATGAGATATAAAGAGACTTTTCATGATATATTTCAACTACACAGAAAAGTACAGGAACTAGCACAGAAAGAAAGCAGAAAAGGGTGACTAAAAATCTTCTTTCTCATCTAGTAATGTAATTTGGGCATTTGTAGAAGTAAAGGGCCATTTAAACCTCATCTAATCCTTGAAATTTTCCTGTATCAAAGAAGTAGAGTTTCAGCTTGAAAACCTCCAAAGATAGAGGATTTCTTATCAGAAAAGTTTCCATAACTTTTTTTTTCATTATAATGAAGTAATATGTGACTTTCTCTAATAAGGCTCTCTTCTACCATTGAGCACTCCCTCTTCTCTATCCATGCATTCATGTAACACCAGAATTCTGTCTCCAGAGCACAAGGCTTATGGCCAGTTCCCATTTAGGGGAATCACAGAGAGCTGTCTCTCCTGCCACCATGTTACAAAGAGGGAGGATTTTGATTTTAAATTGCTGATTAGAGTCCTTTCCAGACTTTCACTGAGCCAAGGAGCTCATTAGCCAGTGCTGTCACTTCCCGTGACCATGCGATGAACCCTGGCACAGCGTGTGTCTACAAATGCACAGAGGCTGTGTGCAAAGCCAAGCCTCCCCTGCTGTTGTTGATGAGAGAGCTCAGCCTGGTCTCCGTGAGGTCAGTGAGCAACTTCAATTGTGACCATGACGTTGTGGCTCTGACTGCAGACATAGCCTGAGTGGACTGAATTCAAGAATGAATTAATGAATTGGGACTTCTGGATTCCCAATCTGCAATTGAGCAGACTCTGCAATCTACCCAGACACTTCCTAATGTCTGTACACTGTAGTCCTTTCCCAATGCCAACTCCCAGGTCTTTTGCTACTCTTCAGACGTGGATGGGGCTACTTAGGTCTCCATTAACTGATGGAGCAAGAACCTGAAAGACACGTTCCCTTCTCCCAAGCTTCTTCTGATCCCTGGCCTTTATTCTTTTTAGAAAGTCATATACTACATTGTATGAGAAATCTAATATGCTAAGGCTATATGCCCATTTTCATTCACTTTATGAAACTTATGTGAACTTACTATTTAATGCTTCAGTAGTTTTATCTGTAAAATAAGGATAATAGCTTATTTTCAAAATTACTGTAATATTAAAAAGTATAGTTGCAAGTGTGAAATAGTTAAGATATTATATGACAAAATATATGCTTTATCATAATATGTTTATTATCTTGATATCTTCAGGATACTTTCATCTGTCAATAAACTTTCCTTTGTTTATCTTCATTACAAAATAAACCTTGATGCTACACACATACCTTTCTTAGGATGGAGACCGGAGTATTTTTGGGGAGTGCTATTCCTGCCTTCCACTTTTTTGCTAAGCTGCTTCTGTTTGGCTGGGAATTTCCTGATTTTAGCACCAATACAGTCCCACATTCAAGGAAACTCCTCAGTCTTCAGACAAACTGAGATGATTAGTCACCCTGTACTTCATGTACTAGCCCCTCCAGTTCCCTGAACCCTCCCTCTCCAACCCTTGTTTCAGCTATCTGTAGTGACTCAAAGCTAGTTTAGATTAGACAATAGCCATCTAGCATCCTGCTGGCTAATGAAAAAAAGGCTCAAGATTAACCTCACACAAGGTATAACAACACATTCATAAATTTCCTTGATGTATTTAATTAGGGTTGTCATTTCTTCTTTCCCTTTCTGCAGTCAGTGATTTTATGTTCATTCCCAATGATCTCCATTTCTTCCTAAATTATTGCATACTGTGCTCTTAGTAACCAATTCTAAAAATAAACCTCTGAAAGTTATAATATTGAGTTCTTCCCCCTTTTGAACAATGGGACTACAGTTGGACACAACTTCATACAGACAGCTCCTCAGTAGTATCTAGTAGAGATCATTAAATTGAGCTGGTGAGACTCTTTTTTGAGAAACCACTCACTTGAACTGAAATAGAGCACCTAGGTTTTCCTCACAATCTTTTTACTTACCTTAAGCCCCAATTTCTTCTCCCCAATGGATTGTTCCACTTTTCCCAATTGTAAATTCATTCTTGTAAGAGAGCAATAATAACCAATATTTATTGGATGCTTATTATATGCTAATACTTGTAATAAGCACTGTACATATACCTCCTTTAATATTCAAACAGATTAATTAGGTAGATAATATCCCCATTTTCAAATTAGGAAGGAGATGTTCAGATGGCTTTAAATTCCCTAGAATCTTGCAGCTGGGAAGTTTTGAAAGGGAAATTTGAAATTATGTTTTACTGACTTTAAAGCACATGCTTTTAACAACTAATAGCAGAAAAATTACTTGGGCCATTTCATTTTTCTGCCTCTGTAAACATTATATTCTGTGCCTACATCATCTTATTAATCTGACAAAGTACTCGTTTGACAGTGCTCTCCCAAAGTTACTCAGGAAAAATTAGTGTATAAATGTAATTGCATAAAATTTTAAATAACCTTTTTATCTTTAATAAAACTTCTTGATTCCAAGTCTTTTAATTCATAACTAGTCTGCTGCTTGAATGCATTTCAGATGGCTTAAGTATTAATATATTTGTACAAATATTATAAATACATATGTAAATATATATTCACCAGAGATTAAATGCATTTGAGAACATTTATATTTTATATAAACAAAATAACTGACATAAATTAATAGTCATATTAAAAATAAGACATGTAGACTAAAGAAAACATAGTTTAAGTATAAAACATCATTACTGGGGCCTTTTTCTGTTGAGTAAAGTAAATTATGGGGGTCGATACTTCCAAAAGTAGTTTGAGTCTAAGATGTCTTTTCGAGATTCTGTTACTCTTCATTTATTCAGGGCATTTGATTTCTCCTTCCTTTCCAAAGATATCTTGTCAAATTTCCTCCAAATCTTGTCCTGTTAAAGTAAATTTAGCCTAATCAAGCCCAAGCAGCTAAGAATCTTCCTTCAGAACACAAGTTGAAGGGAGAGCAGGTGTCACCAAGAGTAACCAAGCCAGTGAGACCCAAAGCCAACAGTCCATCTTCAAGTAGGAATCCCAGCCTGTTTAAAGAGTGGACACTAGTGCAGAGAGCATTAGAACTCCTCCTTTCCTTCATCCAGTTTCCCTACTTTTTCCTTCAGCTCCTCCTCTCAGCTCTGGACTCCATTTCTAAGTGACTCTCAACCTTGACCTTATGATACTTCTATGCCATGTCCTAAAACTAACTGATTTCATCTCTTCACAAACGTAACATTTGGTGGATCTACAGCATCAGTTTTGAATAAATCTTTGTCTCACAAAGGCACTTGCCATCCCAATTCTGATTATTATCTTAAAAATATTTCCTAATACTCAGGAGTCAAAGTTTTTTGCCCACTTTTTTTGTGCGGTAAAATACTGTTTACCGCATATGTAAAACCCTTCCTGTCCTCCTTACAGAGTCTCATCTTCCTGGTCATGACTCAGTGAACAATTCTTTTACTCCAATCTGTCTGTAGACATGTTAAAAAAAGAAATTCCCTTCACTGTATTACCAAATCCTTTCTTGATCATTTCCTGTTACCAACATCTGTAGAACAGAATGGGTCATTGAGAATTTTGGTGGCTGATTTATTAGGTTGTATGTGCAGTACTGACATTAATGAGAAATACTATGTTGTACAATTCCATTTTCCAAACATTATTTTCATTGTGGTAAGTAATGTCAACCCCAACTAATAGGAAATTGAAGTATAAATAGAATAATTTCCCAATACACTATTTTCCCAACTTAAATATGGACATTTTATAACATTGCATTTGCTTTTTCGGAGGCACTGTTCCAAAGAAATAATGCACGTAACAATTTTTTCACCTAAATTAATAACTTTTGACCCACTAACAGGTAGGATTAAAGTTTGATAGAGTTGATGCGTTATTTAAACTCTGCTAAAATTCTTATCTGAATTGATTTCTCCATCTCTAAGGTTTTTACTCTCCTTTGTCTTTTTAATTGTATTTTTTACAGCAAAATAAACACTCATATTTTGATAAGAGCAGGTATTATATAAAAATGAGTATAATCTAATTCAGAAACATAACCACAGATAATTCCAAGGTCATATATCTTACTTCCTAATAACACAGCTACCGTAATGACATGGAATACAAGGTTTAGAAGCAAGCTTATTTGTTAACTTTTCTTACTCTCAGTATGCTTGGTTTATTTATGTAAAAACAACAAAACAAAAGAAACAAAAACCCTCTCAAAATGGAAATATTTTTCCACTTTTCCCAAGTGTCTCTGGGCTTTTGTGAACTCCATTTATTTGTGTCTGGTAGTCCATCACTTTAGATCAAATTGGCTTAAATCAATTTCCTTAGAAATAAGGGACCAAGAAGAATCATGACTATCACCTCAAAATTTATGTGTAAAATAGGAAAACCTGTTTTAAAAATCTTACCATTACAGTCACATTCATATGGAAATAATCTGTGTTTGGAGCTCATATATATTCAGTGTCCATATATGGAGGAACCCTGCATCTACATTCTCTTGAATTCAAGAATTTTATGTGTATTAGTTTCCTAGGGCTGTCACCACAAATAGCATATACTGGCAGCTTAAAAGAACAGAAATATATTCTTTTGCAGTCCAAGAAGCCAGAAGTTAAAAGCCAATGAGTCATCAAGTTTGGTTCTTTATGGAGGCTCTGAGGGAGAGACTATTCTATGTCCTTCTCCTGGCTTCTGATGGTCCCCAGTGATCCTTGATGTTCCTTGACCTGCAGCTGCATCACTCCACTCTCTGTCTCCATCTTCACTCAAACAGCCTCCATCCCTGTATATCTGTATGTCTTCCCATGGCCTTTATAAGGACATCAGTCATTGGATTTAGGACCTATCCTAATCTAGTATTACCTCATCTTAACTTAATTACACCTTCAAAGAGCCTATTTCCAAATAGGATCTGGATGTCCCAGATGGGCATAATTTTGGGGGTAGGGGTTTTGGGGGCACTATTTAATCTAGTGCACTGCATCACCTTTGGCCAATAAATTGTAAGCAGAAGTGTTCTTTGTATTCTCCGCTTTTAAGAGCTAACACTTTGTTTGCCATGCCCTTTTCTCCTGACTTTGCCAATGTATTAAAATAAAATCTCCATCAGCCTGGAAAAAAACTCTGTGGTGGCATGTGCTGTAATGTCTCAGGAAAGAGATGTAGATATTATTGTTTTAGGACACTGAGAATTTCAAGTTTTTCTTTGCCACAGAATAACTGGACCTATCATGATTGATACAAAAAAGTAGTACTGGATCAGGGATTCTGCCTTAACAATTTAAAATATGCCACCCTGGCAATGACACCAGGTATTTGGGGCAACGGATTTTTATCAGAGGCTAGAAGGATGCTAATGCAGGCCATGCAGTGATTAAATATTTAGAAAAAGGATCATATACGATAACAGAGAAGGGAGATATTGTACCTAATAAGCTTTATATTTAAGTGAAAAGATGAAAAACCATTGTTAGGGGCATGAATTGGTTCCCGTTGTTCGTACTTGCCAGGATAATACAAGAGAGATGGGTTCAGAAATGACCTAGCTGTTTTGCAAGCAGAATTTAATGGAAATTGAGACAATACTAAGTTGAATGACTTTCTGGGCTGGAAATTTAACTGGTGTTCATCTCTACTTATAAAAACGTAAAACTGACAAAACAGTTGAATAAAAAAGCCAATTAAAGCTTAGGCCTAAGGACTCGGTGTGTAGTTATCACAACGATTTAAAAACCTCTTAATGGATATAATTTTCCCAGCAAATTCTTTTAGTTGGAAAAATACAGCTTAGAGGAAAGAGAAAATGGCATTCCTCTCCTGTGGAAGCACAACAGGTTTAAATGATCCAAATTAAATCCAGGGAAAGAGACATGGTTCCAGAATAAGTGTGTCTATTGACATGTGAAACAACAATCAGTATAAAGGAAATCAATGACCTTTTTGAAAGAATTTTACAGAAAAACAATCCATGGATCTAAAATAATTGTGTTTTTTTGGAATTTAAAACAAAAGTTGGGCCCCCAAAATTCTGTGGGCAAGAAACAGGCGGAGATGACCAGCTTCAAAGAATTCATAAAATATCAATAAAATAGTTCATCTTATTGGCAAAATTAAATTAACCCAGACTATTATCAATCAATTTTAACTACAAATGAATTTAGCTATAAATAAAAGTTCATCATTATTTTTTCCCACAAGAAAATGCATCATATTGTCCAGTTGTTATTGGTAATTATTATCTCCAACCTACATATAACACAAGATTAAATATAAATATGCTTTCTTCCATCTATGTTTTCCTGTAATTTGAGAGGCAGTAAGCTAATAATGGGGATAGATTCAAACCTTTCCCAGAATTTAAATCTTTTATATATTTTGGATCACTTTCTACAAAATACAATGTAGTGTGGAAAAAGTTTCAAATATCTTAAATTGCAAGTTTAGAGGAAATTTAAGTAAGGAACCTTTCCTTCAATGTTTTAATAATGAGAGATTAAAGAAATGTTTTCCATGTTCTAGTAATTTTTTTTCCACTGGAAAACATTGCTTCTCTTCAAAGCATGCTCTAATTTTAGCTGCAGGTACATTAGAATATTTCAGGTAGGACATTTATAGTAAATTTGCCCACAATACAAACAAATATGTTGTTTCATGTTGCTAAGACTGACTTAGTCAAGCTGTGAGCCCCACTCTTCTTCACAGCAGTAGGGGTACTAACAAAACAGAAGACAATAGGGGGGGAACAAAACACAAGGTTTTGTATCACATTGTAAATAAAACTAGGTAGATCTGATCTCAGAACAATGCATACTTCCCATGCAGTGCTAACTACTCTAGTATGGGAAAGCAATTCAGTAATAAAAGTAGAAAGTGACAAAAGGAGTAAACATCAAAGAAATATAAAGCAAAATATGGTTTATGGTTTAAATAAAAAATCTGTTCAGACTGCATTTTGAATGTTCAGAAAACAAGCTAAGCATAAGCTATATGTTTTCCTGTCAAAACAGTGATATGAAATCTATCAGTATTAAATAGGTACATTTGTGCATTTGACTGCCTTTTTGTAAAGCTAGTGACTTTGAAGAGTGCCTTTTGATATGATTCTAAACTAAAATTTGTGATAAGATTGTTAAGTCAATTATGAGTACTTATCAAGCAATGAATTAGCCATAGACATGGAAACACATTTGAAAAACATGTTCAAGAGTTTAAAATAAGCTTAAAAATGGATCAGGAAAAAATTCAGTGCAAGTGACAAGTCTGCAGAACTGAAGAGAAATGTAGAATATGTTTAAAATTTCTTACACTTCAAGTTATACTTAATGTATTTTGCCTATAAAAATGAGTATATTTTAATAGAATTAAGGCTAAAAGTTACATATTATTAATATCAGATGCCTTACCCTGATGTCCCTATTTTCCACTCAATCTTGTCATGTAATAATGAAATTATGAAATTATTCATTTTGTAAAAAAAAAGAACCAAAGATGTTTATTCATTACTACCGTACTGCAAGAACTACACCAGACTGTATTAAAGAACTAATCACACCACTTGGTACATTACATAATAACAGAAGCAAAACAAAAGTAAATAGATTGAAGAGTATGGTAAGTGGTATAAGAAGAGCTTTAGAAAGTACCTCAGGTTGGGTCTATCTCATTGGTCCATTCAGTTGTTGGGAGACGACTAGAATGCTAGGTGTTTATTTGATTAGTGATCTTAAGAAACACCAAAGGTCAGGGAGAAAGTAAAACAGAGAAGAGAAGGGACTACACAGGTTGTGTTAAAGAGCAGGGTACTATTTCGGTCAAGTGAGATGCTGAGAGATTGTGGGATATGCCTAAGACTGTTCACCCCAGGGCTGGTAGTATTTATCCTTGGTTAGACTCTCTCATGGATTTTAACTCCATGACATTTTAGCCAGGCCAGCACTCGTAGGTGCTTGCAATATGATGTAACCTGATGGCGTGGGGACCACGAGAGAGGTCGGAGCATGGGCAGGGTAGTGAGAGCATCTGCTACAGGGGAATACCAAAATGTACCTACCCCAAAAGAAGTATGGGGTCAGGGGAGAATTGAATGTCCCTTCCAGTAAGAAAATTAAATGATAGGAGTTTTGAAAGATAGGAGGAGTTAGCAGGAAAAAGCATGAAGTAGGACAATACCAAAAATAAAAAGAGTCCAATATTGTGCAGCACGCCACCTTCAGAAGTCCTTAGTTTAAGATTTTACTTCTTTTTTTCTTGTGTTTGCTCTGAAGGAGGCAGGGAGAAAAGGGAATGAATATTTTAAACTTTAACATAATCCTTTCTTTAAGCTTCTGTTTTAGTTTAGCAAGCTATCCTGAAAACAAGAGAAGGCTACGAGAATTTTAAGAAGAGCTCTTTTTAAAAAAATTGTTCATTCTTTTTCTTTTTCAAATATGTATTGAGCCTCTTCTCTCTGCCTATTGTACTAGGCACTAATAAAATGATAAACAAAGTAGGCATGTTTCTTGTCCCCGTGCAATTGGGAAAAGGCAAGTCAGTAGGAGTTTTCAATATAATGTCCTATCTGGTATGCTACGGGCTGTTCAGATAGCAATAGGAAGATGTAAAAAAGGGTAGTTGTACTGGGTTGAATATGGTTCCCCCAAAACTTACACCCAACTGTAACCTCAGAATGTGGCCTTGTTTGGAAAAAGTCTTTACAGGTATAATTAGTTCAGATGAGGTCATATTAGGTTAGGATGAGCCCTATATCATTACCTGATGTCAATTTCAGATTGGTGTGTGAAAACACAGGCACTGTAGGGGGAAAAAAGCCATGTGAGTATAGAGACAACTATTGGGATCGTGTATCTACAAGTCCAGGAGCGTCTGGTATTGCAGGCACCCGCCAGAGGTTAGGGGAGAAGTAGGTCATTTTCTTCCCTGAGTCCTCAGAGGAGCCATGGTCCTGCCAACACCTTGATTTGGGGCTCTAGGCTCTAGAATTCTGAGAGAATAGATTTCTGTTATTTTAAAACATCTCTGTTTATAGTGTCTTGTTAGTGCATCCCTGGGAATCTAAAAGAGCATCTAACTCAAACCTGAGGGAAGTTGAAGAGAATAGTTGGTACAGGGAAGGAATACTTCAAGCTGCATGAAACAAAAAGTGTAAATATTCAGAAGAGAAGGAGAAGATTTTGCACTGGAAAAACAAAAATTTTTTTTTGTAAGATGAAATATTGTAGTGTGGGATTCAAAGGCTAAGCTGGGAAGAAATACAGGAACTGGATAATAAAGGTGCTTCTAGATTGAGTCAAGGATGTTAGAACTTTATTTCCAGGACAGTAGGGATTAATCAAATGATCTTAAACAGGGAAAACATAGAATCATAAATTCAGCACAGATGAATTGTATTCTTCACAGGAGAATGGGCAGAAGAAGTAAAAATCTTATGGCAGAAACACCAGCTATGAGGTTGTTGTAGAAATCCAGATGGAAAGCGATGATTATCTAAGTAAGGAATGTGTCAATGGGCATGGAGAAATGTGGATAGATTTGAGACACATTTATGAAATAGATTTTTTACAATTTGATGGCTACTAGGATAGGTAGAAAGTGAAATCCAGAATGATCAGATGTCCCCTTAGACAACTACATGTATGACATGCACTGATTTAAAACAAATGGAATGAGCCGGTGAATGAGGGAGAGCTGATTTTAGGGTTGGACAATATCGCATCAACATGCCTACGGGATATGTGTAATGAGCAGTTGAATACGTGGGTCTGACGCTGAAGGAGAGAGATTTGTGGAATAGAGTCGGAAGGGAAACACTGATCAGGGAAACAACCAGAATAACACAGTAATAGAAAGGATGAGTGGGAAGGGGTAACAGTGATGATGGTTTCAATGAGAGGAGAAATTAAGATATATTAATGGAGTGAAATATTCAGGACTTATTGGAGATAAGAACATTTATAGAGGGAAGTGTGGAAATACTATGTTTTATTTTTGAGAGAGATTTGAGCATATATGTATGAGTGAAATCCATGAGAAGCAAGGGAATTATATTCCAAAAATAGGTCCATTGTAATGAATAATGAACCGATGGGGCATCCCTGATACCAAAATGGGTCTTGATGTAGCAAGGATTTGCTGGACAGTGTATATATAAAAGATGGGAGACACTCTTGAGAAGATTACATTTTCAGGTGCAAAATCCAAAGTGGAGCCATTTTTCTCTTTAACAACTTCACTTAATAGTGGAAGTGAAGAATAATAGTGGACTGTGAGGGGTGGAAAAAATTTGCAAAATGGAAAGATGCTTAAATAATAGAAATGCCTGCATGACTCTTTCTAAAAACTTTTATAACAGTTAGGCTTGAGGGTTTTATCACATATTCCTAGACACTAGCAAATTTTACAGTCAGTAGAGCTGGACTGGCCTTGGTATGACTTCATCCAGATACTTTACAGACATCACCAAGCACATGGAAGTGAGGCACAGGTGCCAGTTTTCAGATATCTCTGTGGAGAGAGAGAAAAAGATTATGTAGATGAAAATTAGGATACATTTGAAGGTATAAGATTTACAAGTGAAAAAGAGAGAAGGTGCTTAATTTCTCTGTAAGGTAACAGGCCAAGTTAATTGCCAAGAATGAAGGTGATGGGAGTGGGTAAAGGACCTAAGGAGGATAGTAAATTCTTAAAACAGCTCATTTGGCATTAGGAAGGTTGACTTGGTAAACACTACAGTGCAGTTTTGAAGAACTCATAATAATTCTACTGTACATTTTATCAGAACAGTAGTTACTGCTGGTGGTAGTAGAAAGAGGTTGTGAATCACCAAACACTAAGAAGTTCAGGTTCAGGTTGTGATTCATTGCAGTTTCTTTGCTGTTTCACTCTAGTTAAGTCACTGTTTGACAATACACTATTGGTCAAGGCCAATGATCATTTACATGTTCATTCATTAATGACAGTCCATGAAATGCTCAAATGTGAAAAATTGTTTTGTTTTGTTTTTGCTCTTTACATTTCTTCTTTTTAAAATGTTCTTTCTCTATCTCCCTGTTTTTATTCTTCACTTAGTTATTATTTTCCTTTCTCTTCAGTTTTCATCAAGCAAATGCCTTTTTACTGCTTGTAGACTCTGCTTTTATTATACTTCAAACTTACATATTTGCATTTAAAAAGTCAAATAATACTTCCTGGTTTATGAGGAAACAGCAATTATCATCTAGACTCACCATCACCCCCCAAAGTCCCTTGACAGTCCAATACTTCGCCTGTTTGTACCATGCTTGTGGTACTTACCTATTTAAAGCTTAGAGTTAACTTCGTACTCCTAATACGGCAGTTGAGGATTTAACTCCCATGTACCTACCACTCACAAACACATTCCCCACTCCTCTTCCTCCTGACACAATTCTATCACAATATTGGTTATGCCAACTTTTATTTAAGATTTATAACTTGTTGACTATTGAAAAATTGTTCAGAGCAGAAACAACATTTTTTTTCTTGTCTAAATTTTGATTTTCACTGGAGTTAAAATTGCCTAGATATTTCTTTAAAAAATTTTTTTTATTAAGATATCATTGACATACACTTTTATGAAGGTTTCACAAGAAAAACAATGTGGTTATTCATTCACCCTTATTATTGAGTCCCCCCCAAATACCCTATTGCAGTCACTGTCCATCACTGTAGTAAGATGTCACAGAGTCCCTATTTGTCTTCTCTGAGCTACACTGTCTACCCTGTGACCCCACACAGACCATGTGCACCAGTCACGATACACCACAATCCCCTTCTCCCTCCCTCTCCACTCATCCTCCCCCACCCCTCCCATTTGGTAACCACTAGTCCCTTCTCAGAGTCTGTGAGTCTGCTGTTATTTTGTTCCTTCACTTTTGCTTCATTGTTATATTTACAAATGAGGGAAATCATTTGGTATTTGTCTTTCTCTGCCAGACTTATTTCACTGAGCATAATAATCACTAGCTCCATCCATGTTGTTGCAAATGGTAGGATTTGTTTCTTTCTTATGGCTGAATAGTATTCCATTGTGTAAATGAACCACTTCTTCTTTATCTATTCATGTACTGATGGACACTTAGGTTGCTTCCATATCTTGGCTATTGTAAATAGTGCTGCGATAAACATAGGAGTGCATATGTCTCTTTGAATCTGACAAGTTGTTTTTTTGGGTAAATTCCTAGGAGTGAAATTCTCAGTTCAAATGGTATTCCTAGTTTTAGTATTTTGAGGAACCTCCATATCGCTTCCCACATGGTTGAACTGGTTTACATTCCCACCAGCAGTGTAGGAGGGTTCCCCTTTCTCCACATGCTCACCAGCATTTGTTGTTCCTAGTCTTTTCTATGTTGTCCATCCTAACTGGTGTGACATGATATCTCACTGTGGTTTTAATTTGCATTTCCCTGATTATTAGTGATGTGGAGCATCTTTTCATGTGCCTGCTGGCCATCTGAATTTCTTCTTTGGGGAAATGTCTGTTCATGTCCTCTGCCCATTTTTTAATTGGGTTATTTGCTTTTTGGGTGTTGAGGCGTGTGAGTTCTTTATATATTTTGGATGTTAACCCCTTGTCAGATATGTCATTTACAAATATATTCTCCCATACTGTACAATGTCTTTTATTTCTGCTGATGGTGTCCTTTGCTGAACAGAAACTTTTTAGCATAATGTAGTCCTATTTGTTCATTTTTGCTTTTGTTTCCCTTGCCCAAGGAGATGCATTCCAGGAAAAAGTGGCTCATGTTTATATTCAAGAGATTTTTGCCTATGTTTTCTTCTAAGAGTTTTATGGTTTCATGACTTACATTCAGGTCTTTGATTAATTTTGAGTTTACCTTTGTGGATGGGGTTAGAAAATAATCCAGTTTCATTCTCTTACACGTAGCTGTCCAGTTTTTCTAACACCAGTTGTTGAAGAGGCTGTCATTTCTCCATTGTATATCCATGGCTCCTTTATCATATATTAATTGACCATATATGCTTGGGTTTACATCTGGGCTTTCTAGCCTGTTCCATTGGTCTATGGGTCTTTTCTTGTGCCAGTACCAAATTGTCTTGATTACTGTGGCCTGTAGTAGAGCTTGAAGTAAAGGAGCATAATCCCCACCCCCACTTTATTCTTCCTTCTTGGGATTGCTTTGGCTATTTGGGGTCTTTTGTGGTTCCATATGAATTTTAGAACTATTTGCTCTAGTTCATTGAAGAATGCTGTTGGTATTTTGATAGAGGTTGCATTGAATGTGTAGATTGCTTTAGGCAGGATGGCCATTTTGACAATATTAATTCTTCCTATCCATGAGCATGGGATGTGTTTCCATTTATTGGTATCTTCTTTAATTTCTATCATGAGTGTCTTGTAGTTTCCATAGTATAGGTTTTTTACTTCCTTGGTTAGGTTTATTCCTAGGTATTTTATTCTTTTTGATGCAATTGTGAATGGAATTGTTTTCCTGATTTCTCTTTCTGCTAGTTCATTGTTAGTGTATAGGAATGCAACAGATTTCTGTGTATTAATTTTGTATCCTGCAACTTTGCTGATTTCAGATATTAGACCTAGTAGTTTTGGAGTGGATTTTTTAGGGTTTTTTATGTACAATATAATGCCATCTGGCAACAGGGACAGTATAACTTGCTCCTTGCCAATATGGATGCTGTTTATTTCTTTGTTTTGTCTGATTGCCATGGCTAGGACCTCCAGTACTATGTTGAATAAAACTAGGGATAGTGGGCATCCTTGCCTTGATCCTGATTTTAAAGGAAAAGCTTTCAGCTACTCACTGTTAAGTATGATGTTGGCCATGGGCTTGTCATATATGGTCTTTATTATGTTGAGGTGCTTGCCTTCTATACCCATTTTGTTGAGAGTTTTTGTCATAAATTGTTTGTTGAATTTTGTCAAATGCTTTTTCAGCATCTATGGAGATGATTATGTGGTTTTTGTCCTTCTTTTTGTTGATGTGGTGGATGATGTTGATGGATTTTCAAATGTTGTACCTTCTTTGCATCCCTGGAATAAATCCCACTTGATCATAATGGATGATCTTTTTTATGTATTTTTGAATTCAGTTTGCTAATATTTTGTTGAGTATTTTTACAGCCTAGATATTTCTTTAGATGAATTTTCTATGTACTCTAGCATTAATTCACACCAAATTTTTGGTAGAAGTATACATCTCTCAATATAGTAAGACTCATCTAAGAATTCGTTAGTTCCTTTTGTGCTCAGTTACCCTTATCAAACTTTCTATCTTTCTATCCCAGTGTATTCTCATACTATTAAACTCTGACAGCTAGCATATGGGATTTAATTCTTAATCAGTTTTGGGATTCTATTTGTCTCTTTCCTGTTATATATTCTATTTTGGTTGCCATCTCTTATACCTTCTTTTGAAAGAAGTTGTCTCAATGAAAAAATTGTATTGGGCAAATTTAAACAGGTAAGAAAGACTTAATTCAATACTACTGTAGTAAGTTAGTGACACCAGAACTCTGAACTCAACTCCACTGAAACAAAGAGATGGAATATTTTTAATTATTGGGGTTGGGGGGAAATCATGGGCCATCTCTGCTTGCTAATTGGCTTTATTCAAAGGAAAAATAAACATCCCATATCTTTATGACAGAGGGTAGTTTTACAATTTGCAGAAGAGTGCCGGCATAAATCAGGCTATTAATCTGCCAGTGAAATGAGAGATAGGGGCACTATCTTTCTTGGTGATTATATTTCAAAAGGATGGCTCCCATATCCTAGAGAAAGAAATGTCCAGGTTGTAAAACTGCCAACAGTCTTTTGAAAAGATTTACATCTCAAAGAAGCAAACAAATAATTTGTAATTATAAATTTTCTGAAAGGAATATTCTAAAAATAAGGAGGTCTCGGACCTAGAGTAAGGAAAAAGCTTGTCTAAATTATGTGCCACTGAGGGGAATGTTGAAGTGTTCTTGGTCGTTTGCCTTACAGAGATAATTGGCTGATACTTTGAAGCACTTTTGAAATACTTTTGAAATATTATGTGTTTCACACCTGAGTGACCATTTGTTTTGATGTGACACTTTTCTTCATAATAAAGAAAGCATCGTGCATTGTCTTCCAGTTGCAATACTCTTAAAACTTTGGATGCCACTCTCGTTTTAGAACCTTAATATGGGCATACTTTTTTTCTTTCTGTAGGATGATAGTCTTATTTTTGCTCCTACGATGGTGAGTTTTCATTAAAAGTATGGTATTGAATGAGCCTCATTTAATTTATTATGCAAAATATCCAGTGTGTCTTTTTTTCAATGAAAAATTAAAGCCTTTAGTTTAAGGAAATATTCTTATATTATTTCCCCTCTATTTTTTCTTCTTCACTTCAGTATTAGTTGAAGGTTGAAACTGGTGGAGCAATTATTTTTGAAAACCTTTTCCCTTATATTTCCATCTAATTTTGCTGTCTAAGCTTTAGGCAGTCCTTTTTCTTCTTTTAAAGACTTCCATCCAGAATAGCTGTCGCTCATATTGCCGAGCCTTTCCCAGGTGTGCTCTTTCTTGGTTCTCTGCTGTGGTCCTGTGGATACCATCCTTTTCTTTTTGCAAGTGAGGTATCACTTGTCTGTCAGCTTGCTGTCTTCCATTTGGTTGACATCTGTCTTTCACTCTTTCTCCTGTTTAGTTTCTGTTGATTGATGCACATATCTTAAAATTCTTAACTGGTTTTTGTCAGACTTGAGGAAGAATAGTACATAAACATACATTCAGTCTGATGTGTCAGTTTAAAGAAACACTAATTTTATAACCCAGTCAAGAAAGAATTACCCATTTGCATTTTCATGTTATAATAGGTTGTGAAATGAGATATCTGTTACCTAGTCTTTATTTAGACTAAAATGATTCATTTGGGGGTTATTTGACTCAGATGAGCAGGATGACATTGCAAAATTTTAAATTATTTTCAAGTAGTGGAGAAATTGGAACATTCCCATTGTGGTGAGTGGTTGAGAAGGGAGGGGTGTGAAGTGAAAGAAAAAAGGGGAAAAAAAGAATATGAGAGACTGGGCCAGAAAATTAGTATAGGTGGCATTTCCAAGTGCCTGATAAGATACTTGAAAAAAAATTATTTTTTACAGTGATAAATATAAATGTGGTAACTAATTCCAAAAGAAAACTTTGCAGATTTCTGAGGTTTTGTGCTATAAATAACTGTATCTGTATATATACCTCTTTATATATATAAGATATATACTTAAACTATATTTTTATATAGTCATATGAGATTTTTAAAGGGATGGTGTATGCAACCAAAAATACTGCAAGTATAGTTTGTACACATCCTAAACAACAGTAACAGGAAGACCCACTGGTATTGTACTTGAACCAGAATATTAAAAGGCATGGAAGAATATTTTTAAAAAGGAAACATCCATTTAGCAAGAAAAACATATTTTATATTTTTATACATTAAAGGTGATACATTAGTATGTAACTTGGGGTTTCTTTACCTTTCAAACTGACTTTTACACTTCAGAAAATTTTTCTGTCATTAAGAATATGGTACTGTGCTACAATTTTCAATGTTTCATAAAATGTATACTAACTTTTATATAATAAGGATGCAAAATATATTTTAAAATTTTGTATAATATTACACATGCCTATATGCAGGCATATCCTTCATTGAGTTATTGGAAATATATATGAGTTAAGTATTAAATTAATTAGGTTTCATAATCAAGTGTCTCATCTATGCCATTTTTACAAACCAGAATACTTGGGAAATAGATTCAATGTGTCATATTCTCATATTAACACAATTGCTTTAAAGGTAAAAGCAGAAAACCTATCTGCTAGATTCTGTTAACAGATGATATGTTTGATCTTTCTTTTCTATCCCCCTATTGGCACATGATTCCACAATTTTCTCCAAAATGGAAATTTGGGATGACATTTACATTTCTCATTATACTGAATTGCTTTGCATAGTCTCTAATATGAAATTTTAGGGAATTAACCAAATCTAGGCTACGTATGAAGAGAGAAGATGAAACTAGAGGCCTAAATTAACAAGAAAACATATCATCAGTTCTAAAAAGTTAGTATTTTTACAATAAATATGATAGCTGCAGGTTAAGACTAACTTAAATTCTTGTGTTTTAGTGTTGAAATAGTTGGAGTTCTAATGAGTGAAAAAAAATCTAAACCTATCATGAGAAAAAAGTTGCTACCTGAAAATCCTAACAACTCTTTTGCAGATATATTCACATGTATTAGAGGGACTAAAGTCATACTAAGACAAGAATGTCTATTTAATAGCTATTGCAGTGTGAGTACTGCCATCAATTTGCATCATTTACTTCCACAACATTCTCAGACACCTGCTTTTAGTGCACTGCTTTGAATCTAGCACTACAACATGAAGACAAAATTTGTTTTCTAGGCATGACATATAGATACAATAAATTTTAAAATGCTCTCCTATGTACTCCTCTGGTGATCATTCTGCTCTTGTGTACAAGATCATGAACATCCTTCTGGCTTTTACTTTTGACTCTGGAAAAGGAGCTCACGAGGATAATGTCACGCAGCAGCTCATCGCTCATTGCATGCCTGGTGAAAGCTGATGGCACAATATCATCTTCTCCACGTATGGAGGGGGATACCTCACTTGTCACAGGCTGCTGAAAGTCGTCAGCTTTCATCAGTGGATCCTGACAGCACGGAAGGGATGATTCACCTGAAGGAAGCAGAGGGCATAGCATTTCAAAAGTGATCTCTAAAGGCTGATTATTTCTTGTCCTTGACACCCTGCCAAGGGCTGGATACATTGAACATTTGGGAGGTAATGGAGCCTACAAATCACTAGTTGCCTAGAGTCTCCCTGGGCCTACAAGACGAGAGCATGCTTGACTTTAGTTCAGTTTTTATTACATGTTGTAAACTTTTGACTGCTCTGATATACCTTGTCATTGATATGTCAAGATTGGACTCTGACAGGGTGTCTAACCTGATTGAAATCCAAAAAATGCTCTATCGGATCTTGTAGAAAATAATGGGAAAGCTTCTGTTGTAGGACCTTGGGCAATGGAATACATTACATAATCATGTCATTGGAAAAACACAGACTTATTTTGAGAGCATTTTAGTAGGAGAGAAGGGGCTTTCTTTGGCCTGCAAAAATTATAGTTGAAACATACACTACAAAAATTCAAAAGCTATGGAAGTCACAAGTTATACATCCTGCTTTTTAAAAGGGCTTTGTTGGAAATTTGACCATCCAATACCTGCTGCTAAGTGGTGTTTTGTTTTTTACTGCAGTTGATATAAACGATTCTTTTAGTACACAAGAGAAATCACAAAAGACTTGTTATTTAGTGAAAGATAAACTCTGCTTTTGTTATTCTAGTATTTAAAGTGCTCACTTGATAATATTTGAAAATCTTTTATGACTATTTCATGAAATGCAGTTTCGAACAATATAATCTTGCTCCGTAAGAACACTATCAATGATAACAGTGGTTTACCCTGTGGAGAAGGGAGTGTGGATCAAACTGTTTTTTTCTTCTGCAGAGATATTTCCTGCTCATAAAAGCTATCAAACAGGAAGATAAGGGTATTCTTTTGGTCACAGTAAATCCTAATCAAAGTAGCAGAGTACTGCTGGAAAGGAGTAACTCCAGAGCAAGCTTCAGGTTGATTCCATAATTCTTCAATTGGAGAGTTTCCATTTGTAGATTAAAAGATGCAGACCCTCACTACCAGGCAAAGCTGATACTTTGAAGAGTTAAATAAATAATCACATTCCTCCCTTGAGATTAGGAACATTGCCAAAGTCAATAAATGCAGCTTTCGTGCTCATATTTGAACCAAATGATTACATTCTACGAACTTCCTTGCAAAGAGCCCTTTAAACACAAGCAGAAAAAACTGTGGGATGGAAAAAATGTCATTATTTTTAAAATTCACCCCTTTCCTCATGTTCCTCTGCCCTGCATGCATACGGTATTAAAGAGAAAAACAGAGCAGGACAAGAAAGTGGTAAAATAGATTTTATTCAGGAACTATTGCAATAGGAGAAAAGAAACTTCAGTATAGAACTGGACTTAGTTCTGAACACCAGATTGGGGTTTATAGTCAAAAAGCAGGATGAGTTGGGAGGGGGGATGGAAAGTTATGAAGAGACAGCAAAGACAGGAGAATTATGGTCAAACTGATTAAGCCACATTCTTGTGGAAGGCAGGCCAGGGTAATCAAGTACCACTTGGATTATGGTGGGAGATGTGGAATTTGATCAGCTCTCCAGTGATCAGATATTAGGAACGGAAGAGTCTCTGAACTGACTGAGCAGAATTCTTGCTAAAACTGAGTTATGTAGGCCCAACAAGGAGAGGGCCGAATCTGAGTCCTCGTCAAGGTATCTCAGAGAATCAAGACTGAAGTCGGGTCTAGGAGAGAGTCTTCATCAGCAGTAAATGATTGTTCTTTGCTGGCACTAAGTTTGTCATGTACATCAATTGTTTATTTTTCTTTTCTATTTTTCTTGTCATAAAGTATTACCCTGAAATTAATTTATGGCCATCATAACTTTCTGATACCTATAGGTATCTTTCGAAAATCTGTAGCATTTTGGAGAAAACTACATATTATTTATCTGGAGTATACATTTAATCTTTGAAGCATGTAAGAACTGAATGTAAGTTGTTGGGGTAATAGCTGAAAGGCTTGGGTCAAAATTTTTTATCTTGGTTTTGATTTTTTAGTTATCCTCTATACTTTAGTTGCTGAATATCTAATATGGAGATCGTACTAATATCTATCCTATAAGAATATTGTAGGATGACATAAAATTAGGTATGTAAAGTTTTTAGTATAGTAGTATCTTATAACAGCTTAGTGTTCAAAATATTCAAATCAAAGATAAGGAGATTGTTTAAAAAATTCTATTTAATTGGAAAAAAGGAAAAGGAAGATTTCTAGAACTGAGTAAAACTCTTTAAAATTCTGGACTCTACATCCTGTCATTGCTGAGTGCCCTCTCTGTCATTTGTGGTTTTATATCTGTTACTAACACTTATGCAGTTCCTCAATGTGATAAATTATTCACAAGTATACAATGTCTACACTTACTTTAGCCTGGGATGAGTTGGTTCAGAAATAATGTTTGGGACAAGGATTATAAGCATTTATGGAAACAAAGGAAGCAAAACTTATATAGATGTAAAAGACCGATTAGTTTAACTAGTAGTCTACTTGTTTTTGCTAAATACAAATAAAGATGTGTGTATGTGTGTGCACATGCATATGCATGCCTTTTGGAGTCTTTTGATTCTAATTTAAATTTACCCATAAAATTTTCCATTGAATACCATTGAATTTTCTTGTATTCCCTTGGGAGGCATTTTGTTGCATAGTCTTGAATATTTCATTTGGAGACGTCCATCCATCTCATTCAAATTGTTGACCTGTCTTCAGTTTCACTTTCCTTCCTCTCAAACTTGACTTACCTCATTGTTTTGTATTATAATCTGCTGCCAAGTCCTTACTCTGAATTGGCAACCAGGACTTAAAATGCTATAGAATTACATAACTAGAAGATGAGAGTCATATTAGTTTAATACACTCAGTCAGTGACCCATGCTCCTTAATTTTTAAAATTTGATCAAAAGAAGCTAAAAACTTGGTGTCATTTTTCTGATTCATGTTTGCTAAATGTTCTTATTTAGTTTTAGAGTATTTGTTGTTCAAATCAGAAATGATGTGAGCAACACCAAGATGATCCTTGGCACACTTGGACCCAGAATCACATGCTGAGCACTGCTAAATTAAGCCTTAAATTTTAGCATAAACAAATGAACTTTTTTTAAATTTTACCATCACCCACTCTGAGCAAGGCAGAATATTTTATTACCACTATTTAATGCTGTTCACATTAGAAACTGACTGTAGCTCCTATTGAGAAATTCAGACTTGGTAGTCATTGACATGGGAATGCATAGCAAATTCCAGAACAATGACCAACAGGGTTTTCCTGGGGCTGTCCCATGGATTTCCAACAACACAAGCACCCAGTTGTAGGGGAAATGGAAATATGAAAGCTTTTCCAGCTTAGAGAAGGATCATCGTTTTAGATCGTTAGTGATGACCTTTTCCAGTGTAGTATGATCCATCAGTGAGCAACCTCATAACAAATCGACATTTGAAAGCTGCATTGCAGAACAAATCACTATTATAATGACCTAGCTGCTTCTGTTGTTGGGTGTTACAAGAATGTTCTCAAAGTTTGGCAGAGATAGGGGGATGGACACAGAGAACAAAATGGAATCCATTCACAATACATGTTAGTATTGGAAAATTCTTAGCCTTATTTTCTAATTTTACTAAAGAGCAAATTGGGAACCAAAAGTGAAGTGTCTGATGCAACATCATACACAGTACATTCTAAGTCATTCCCTCATTACATTGCAAACCCATACAAAGTGTGTGTGTGTGCGTGTGTGTGTGTGTGTGTGCGTGTGTATTTCATTCTGCCTTATGGTATAATGTCTTTCCATCAGATTGGAATGACATGGAAATCTTTATCTTCAACTTTGACAGCTTTCATAGCTGTAAACTTGTTAATTTAATAGTCTTCTAGATAAATTCATTTCTTCACAAAAATATCTTAAGTGCACCACAAAATTAATATTTTGTCTTTCATATTCTTAATTTATCCTCCTTGCCAGGTGAGCTCTTCTGCCTTGTCCTGCCAAACTTTGGTGAGGTCAATGTTTAGTCCCATCCTTTGGGGGTCATCCTTTAATTTCTTTCCTTCTTCACCTTGCCTTCTAGTGAATGAATGAATAGCAGCATGATCATCTGGTTATTTGTTCCCCATGGTATACTGTATGTCCTTTGGGGAAACAGGCTTAGTCTCACTCATTTTTTAATGCCTAGGGTTTTTGCTAAACTTTCCGGAACACAATAAATAAAACACTAGTAGGTAAAGCAATGAAAAGAACTAAGATATTGTTTGTTTTTAATGCAGTAGGACTTAAATCATTTTATTCAAACAAAAACTTCCAGCGCATAGTATGAGGCAATTAAGTCCTGCTTTAGTTCAGCCCCTGATCAGGATTCTTCTAGTTCTCCTCGGGCTATTCAACAGTTTCTTAACTCATTTTACTATGCTCATTGTGCCCACCTTCAAATTGCCCCTTGAATTAATAGCTGCATCTCTGAGTAAATATTATCTGGATACCATTTAAGTGATTTACAACCCTGTTTATTCCTCACTTCAACACATTTAATGATATATCTGTATCTACTGGTCCTCAGAGAAGGTCTTAAGGAAAACTAATGCTATTTATATTCAGTCACCCAAACATGTGCCGGCCTATGTGTCATGGTGTGCTAGACTTCAGGAGATCCACATGGTCACCTTTTTCAGAAAACATATCCTACATTAGAGCAGGGATGATAAAGAATTATCTCCACAGAGTCAGATCCTAGATGATACTTTTAAATTTTCTCCTCAGATATCCATGCCATTTTCAAACTGTCCAGTTCATTGAAACAGTGTGGGTTCATGGCAAACATCCCCCAACCATTAGGTGACTACTGGGGCAGTAGCTCCTTTTAGTTCTCCTATCTCAGAAAGGGGCCCAAGGCCCCATTTGAAAGCAGCCCCTAGAGGAATCCTCTCTGCACCACAGGGTATGATGAACAGCAGGCAAGTGTGTCTGCACTACGGTATCAATCATTGCGCAAGCCACGGCTGCCGGAACCTGGGTGACAGCTCGCAAGGACTTCAGTCACATCGCACTCCTTTGTAGGGGCAGTCCAGCAGCACCAGGACTCCTCCTGCAATGTGGTCTGTTCCAAAAATTCTTCCTCAAATCAGTCCCATCAACTTTGTATTTCTTATTACTTTAATTTTTCCAGTGAGGCATTTTTGGACACATTTTTCTAGCTCTCCTTTCAAGTCATCAAAGTTTCTATCATTACGCATGAAGTTGCATGCTGGTATGTGGTTTATGACTGCATTGTCTTGAGCAAGGAAGATAAAGCTGTATTGTAAAAACAAGTGACACTAGCTACTGGCAGATTCTCAGGTAAGACTTTACATGCTGCATTTCTGTGCCTGGCAAATCTCTGTGGCAGCCCAAGTAGTTACTAACAAGCATATTAAAGATATGTGTCTGATAACCTTAGTGTCTCAAGTTTCTTAATTCCTGTTCATTTTCATTACCAGTCATATCCAATTCATTGTCTTTTTCTGGATCTTCAGTATGATTATCTATCACATCACAATTTTGTTTGCTTTGAACTAAAGCTAATACTGGACTTGGGAACTTGAATGAAACAGGGATAGAATTTGGGGGGGGATGATCCAAGAAGCCCAGAGCCCTTGATGGGCATGTTCTTAAGCAACTGAGTTACTTCACTGAAGCAGAAGTAAACAAAAAGCAAAACTGTACAGGTTACAGATGTAAAAATGTACCCAAACAGATAGAGGAACTGTGACACTTCCCATTACAGGCCTATAGCTGAAAGCCCTTTCTCAAATTTCCTGGAGCAGAAGCTGCAGGTGAGAGAACTGGTGATGGAGGCTGAGTGCGGAACTAGTGTGGGAGTGAGACCCTCTGGGGATGCAGTCGAGGGTTTGGGGGAAGGTGGGGCTTTATCTCCAGTTACCCTACTGAGTTCTCACAGGACTCCCAACACCAGCAGCCCAGAACCGTGGCAACCTCCCTCCCTGTAGCTGCCTGGGTCCCAACCTCTTTAGCTGCAGTGGTGGAGTTGCCTCAGGGAATGGGGCGGGCAGCCAGGCAGCCGAGCATCACACAGGCAGGGACACAGTGGTGGCCACTGGCTTGCCAGTTCCTTGCATTCCCCACCTCCCATCTATTTTATTTTTTCTCCCCAAAGAGATTAGCAGTCAGGTTCTTTCAATGAACAAGAATTAAGAACCTTTTTATAGGGAAGACCAAAGAAGTTTGAGTGGTTCCACGCTTCTTGATTCGACATGATTTTGACATGAACCAACGGTTATTTGAAATGAAAAAGAGCCAAGTTCTAAGTGAAAGCAAGTCCGACAAGGACAAAAATAACAGTGCTACATTCATCACTTGCCATATTTTTTTTTAAAAGAGGCTGAAAATCTCCCTTTTGAAAGATTTTGTGCAGTTTGGTTTCTGTCCTCTAGCATGGAGACTGGTATTTAGGCTGGGGGCAAACATTTGCTCTGATGTACATGACTGCATTCATATATCTTTTCTTCTGCAGAAGGCATCTTGCCTAAGCATGTGGCACCTTGGCTAGCAGACAGAGGTGCTAAATAAACAGTCTATTGAATTAAATCAAGGGGTAAACTTTTGATCTGAGACTCCTTTGAGATTTTGTTTATGTTAGCTATATAAAGTAGTAAGTGAAAGATGTAAGGAACAATATTATCTACCTCCTAGAGTTCTTGGGAGGACAAGGAAGCTAATATTTAGGTCATCTTAGTTCATCTTTGGTATATATTAAGGTATTAATTAAAGCTTATTATTTTTGTTGAGCTATTATCAGTAATGAATGTGCATGGTACTTGCATATATATGTGTGTGTTTTGGTTCCCATATATGTACTTTTGGATACATGTGTGTATTTTTAAATCTGTAATATCATGATTAATATGTAGCTCTAAACTCACTTAAAATTATTCCTTACTTTATTTTTGAAATTTAAATTCACATATTTTAAAGATAGTGTATATGAATACTATATAATTTGATTTTAGGAATTTTTTTAAAGAGCTAGTCTAAGCTTTATAGCTTTCAATATTTTTAATTCTATCTTTAAAATGTGGATTATCCCCTTGAGTATCAGAAAAAGCTCAGCTTCCAAAATTGCAAGAATGTGTGATTTCTTTCTAGAGCACCAGCACAAGTGAATTTTACAGGGATGGGGAAGATTAACTAGGAACTCAGTACGATGTAAAGGCATCTGAGAAGCAGTCAGAGATGATACTTGACCTTTTGAAGCTTCTCAGGGGATTGAAGTTAAAGCAACTCCAGGTGGTCTTCAGAATCACTTGACATTTCCCATAAGTGATGGGCCAAACAAGAAAAAGCCAGAAAGTCAGAGTTCTAATAAAGTTCCATTTCAGCAATTTATTGAATACATTTATTTAAAGTATCTCTTTGACTCTACAGTCAGGGTGTCTAAAACGCCCGTCTGTACTCATCACAGCAACCTACATGGTGCTTATATTTATCTATCATAGCTCACCCTCAGATATTTTCCTTTGTAAAGGGGAGCCTTCCCCTCAGAGCTCCCAGTGAATTCCAGTCTCAGCATTGCATGTGTGTTAATTACATGAATCATGTTATGAGTCTCAATAATTTTCCTGAAATGAAGATCCCTATTTTTAACGTCTTGATTTGGATAACTAATCAGTAACCAAGACAGGTTCTTTGTTTTTTAAGATTAATTAGCATCTACTATCTGATGTGCTGTGTACTCAACACTGTGGATACAAAGATGAATAAACAAGGAAGCGTCTTCCTAGAGGACCTTGTGGTCTAAATCACAGGTCAACAAACTTAATTTTTTTCCTGAAGAAGACCAAATAAACCCAATTCACAACAGAAGATAGAAAAGCTTTCTCTGTTCACAGTGGCAGTAAGCTGTTTTCCCCACATTGTGCCCGTTTCACACTGGCCACATAACCCTATTCCACTCACCACATTTCATTATAGTTCTTTCTTTGCGTCCAGGGTCAGCAAAATACAGACTGTAGGCCAAATCCAGCAATGGACTAGATCTTGAAGAATAAGTCAATTACAAGTTGTTAGGAAACATGAATTTTACTTCTTTCCAGTAAAGTTCCTTTTCTAAACTTAAATTTATTATTTTTTCTGAAGGATACCATCACCGTCTGAAACTGTCAGACAGGAAACATTGAACTCGGTGTTACACTACAACTTACCAGAATAAGCTAACTTACTTACTTAGTTACTTGAATAAGTTGCCACAACATGTGGATGGGAACTAGTCAGGGCTTTGTAAAAATCAATACTTTATATGATATAGAGGTTTTATTTAACTAAAGCACTTCAAATTACCCATACATAATTCTGTACTGGCCTTGGAAGAGGCTGTACAAGTGAGGGTTTTTGGCACATGGTAAATTCTATGTCCACATTCTTTTTACTATTTCCACTTCCTTCCTCTCTAGGTCAGACCTTCATTATGCCTCACGTGGATTGTCTACTAGAGTCTCTTGTATTGGTCTTCCAAGGTTGCCATAACAAATGACCACACACTGAGTGGCTTAAAACAGAATTTATTCTCTATTAGTTCATGAGGACAAAAGCTTGAAACCAAAACATCAGGAGGGTTTGTTCCTGTGGAGGCTTTGAGGAGAAACCACACCCTGCCTCTCTCCTGGGCCCCAGTGCTTGCAGGCAACCCTCCGCATCCCTTGCCTTGCAGGTACCTGCCTCCAGGCTACCTCCATCTTCACAGCACCTTCTTCTTTGGGTCTCCTCCTCTTCTTACAAGGACTCTGGTCAGACCATTTAGAGCTTCCCCTAAATCCAAGATGATTTCATTTTGAGATCCTTAACTAAAAGCATCTAATAAGGTCACTTTCCGAGGATCTGGGTGGACACAATATTTTATGAGGCATTACCCAGCACACTGCACTTCTCCCCTTGGTGTGTGCTCGGTTCCTGTTGTGTTGCCGGAATATCTTCATTATGCACAGTTCCAGTCTTGACACTTCCTTGCTCTACAATAGTCCTAATTTACTGAAGCTCCCAAAATAGGACATAAACACCTTTTCTTGGTATTTAATGATGCTCCATCATTTCAGGATCCATGCTTTCTTTTCAGGTTTTCTTCTACAACTCCAAAGCCTAGCTAAACTGGTTTACTTACTTTCTAAAACAAAAACAAAATACCCCTGTATTTTCCTACCCCTTATGGCTTTTGGTTATTCCTTTCTTTAAACTAGAATGCAATTTCCATCAAATCATTCCTAATGAGAAATATCTATCATTCTTTAAACACCAAACACAATTTATCTAACAAATTAATTAATTATCCCCCACCAGGAAATTTTTTTGCTCCCCTCAAATGTATATAGGTTGTTATTTCTTCCTTCTTTGAGTAATAACAGAACATTTCATATTCTTTTGCATAGATTTTATTCCTTATAGAGCACACACAGGTATTATTGATTCTCATTCACTCTAAATATTGTACTCTTGCCTAATCATCCCTAGGTTCAGAAGCAGGTGGATTCAATGCCTGTGTCTTGGTCATTGTATAATGCCTGCATTGATTAGTGTAGGATCTTAGGGACAATATAACACCACCACATGGAAATGATCTGTAAGGTATCCTGCTACACTGGCAACACAGAGTCTTGGGATTATGGGCATAATTGCTAGCAGAGATGTACCTTATTGAAGATTCTGTCTAGACTGATGTCAAGATAATTTTTAAAAATCTGAGGATATTATAAAAACAAATACTAATTGACAATAACACAATTCACACTATAGAGCTAAAACTAAATAAAGTTTGTTACATGTAATTACTGTAGATTCTCAGAGAATTGTTCCTGAGACTTTATGTCCCTATACCTACAATACGATGGTGTGTCCTTTTTAAGGGAACAGAAATTACTACTAAGCTGTGGTCATTGCTCTGGTTAAAGGCATTCCATCCTTCTTTATAGGAACTTAAGAAAAATAAATAATGGATACAAATGCCCTGCTTGAATATTTATCTCTCTAATCTACTTAGAGAGATTTGTCCCTTAATAAGAGAAAGAATTTTGCCTGAGAATGGTTAATAGAATTAGTCCATTGAGGTATGGGTAGAGTTAATGGCAACCATAAATTTTCCCTGAGATACAAGATACAAGTGCATAAAACACCCTCTCCATTTTGCTAGAGCAGTAGCCCAGATAGTCTCTGCCACTTCTTTGGTGCTCTCTCTGCTGTCAGCTCCTAATTATAAAGGAACGATGCCAGGCTGGGGGCTCAGAATTCTCTGACAAGTGAAATATCTTCCTGTCATACAGAATGAAGAAAACAGTGTAGATTTTATTTAAATATATTCTGCCTATTGAAATCAAAAGAAAACAAAAGGGCAAAAATAAATGTAATCTTTTTGACAGGTTTATGTCTCTTAGTATCCTGGAAAGTTTCTTTCATTATAATTAAAAGATTCAAAGTATAACTTCACCCAGAAAATAGAGGCACCCTGATTTGTCATAGGAAGCAAACACAAATAAACAGTTAACATAAACATTACATCAAATGTGTAAAAGCATATTACATGAATTCTGGAAAATTGAAACTTCCATCCTTCACCACTCAAGAAAAAAACAGATGTATGGATAACATAAAAGCATTTTGGACATAATGCTACTTGCTGTATTTTCCTAGAAGAAAGTTTGTAATGTAACCTAGAGCAAGGAGGTGGCAAATGCTCTCTAAGACCAAGTTTGTCTTATAGGAAATGGTCAGGGTTAGACAATAAAAGATTTAGAGATTTCTCATATAGATTGGATGTGTATCATGAAAAAAACATGGTATTAACCTTGCTGTGGCAAATGTGTTTGATTGATTTCAGATATTTTAGGAGAGAACCAACTACAGCCTGGAAAATAGATAATGCTTTCTTTTATCTACATTGTTTTCTTTATCAAAGGTCATGATTTCCTCTCTTTCTCCCTAAATCTACAAGGTTCTGTAATATTTACCTGAACATCTCTATGGAGAACTGTAAGGTGAATCACACAAAATTGGTTGAACAGAAGCAATTTCATTGGGTCCTATCTAATATTTGGGCATTTATCAGAGTGAAGTTCAAATTTTACCAAAGAATAATAGGTGAGGAGGTACACAAATAGGAAAGGGACAATGTGCCCAACACCTCCTGTCACACATGGCCATCTGATGGGGTTTGCTGTTCTCTCACCAGGAGCCATGGAGGGCAAGTAGATTAGAAAAACAGGTTGATCCCTCTCATAAATTTTCAATACCTGGAACTATTAGAGATAAACCATGAGGGGTGGAAAAACAAGGGGCCTATCACACATGTCATATTTTCTGATTTTATCAAGAATTTTGAACTTTAATGTAATATCCAAAGGTCCCTAACCATGTGTGACCCAGGCCCCAGAACCTACATATGAGCCACAGTGTAGCTCTACCCCCTTACTCACCTCCTCAGTAATGCATGGACTTTAAATTGATAGAAAGATTGGGTCAAGAAATAAAACTGACAAACTTGAGATGGATTTGGATACAGGCAGATATGACATCAACCCTGGAGTTGCTGAGAAAGTGGAAACACCTGGATGTTTCACTGGGAAACTGTACCTAGTGCTATTCAAATGTGTAATGTCAGTGTACTCTTCCAATGTCCTCAAGAGATATCAGCAAGACTAGGCCATGGGGAAGATTTATAGTAGACCATCTACAGTGGACCTTTGAATAATGTGAGGACTAGGGAGCTAAGCTCCCACATATAAATTTTAACCCCCTAAAAACTTAACTATGAATAGTTTACTGTGGACAGGAAGCCTTACCAAGAACATAAACAACACATATTTTGTATATTATATGTATTATATACTATATTCTTACAATAAAGTAAGCTAGAGAGGAGATTTTTTTCAGACTGTCACAACCTCCAAAAAAAATTTCCAGTGCATTAATTGAAAAAGATCTGCATATAAGCAGACCTATACTGTTCAAACCCATAGTGTTCAAAGGTTAACTGTACTAAAATAGAGTCACAAATCTGCTTGACGGAGAAGCGGCCAGTCTGTATTTGGTATGGGTGGTTAGGACTCTGGATACAATGTCCAACCTGAGGTCCTGCATAGGTAAGGAAGCAGACAATGCTGCCTGTTACTGATGGCACTTTATTCTGGAAATATTAGGTACACTTTGAGATAAGTATATCTAACAGACTCTCAAGTTCTACTGAACCTCTTCAGTCAGTTCCTTCCAGGTCTACAGTAGAATGAAAGATCCCTCACTTTAGAGAATTTATTAATAATTTAAATTCTCAATCTCAGTTTCCTCTCTGATTCTCCATAGTGCCGACAAGCCTGGCAGTGCCTGGGATCTACTCATTCAATGTCTGTAAATGGCAGGTTTAGACCAGAAGACTACTCATAGTTCCCATTTCACAGAATCTCTTATGCAGCCAGAAAGATAGTGTAGTTGAGTTTTAAACGACCCTCTGGAAATATATTATTTAGTTAAACTTTGATTACAAAAGGAAGCACAATTTTATTTGTATTCTCCAGATTTTCCCTATTTTATATCAATGACGGAATTATTCCTCATTAGTATATACCATTATTCCACTTTGATTTTGGTGACAAAGTTAAACTTGCCTCAGGGAAGTCCAACCTGAAAAGCTCTGACTAGAAATTAACCGATGCTGGACGAATGCACCCCTTTCCCTTCCCGTCTCCCATTCCTCATTCCCATGGCTGCACTACAGCTAAGGATTATCACTATCCAACATTCATAATCACCATAATATATAAGTGCCTGTTTAGTTGAATTAAGTAGTTTCTGTTTGCTGACATCAACAGTAAAATATAGTCAAAGGGACACCAAACTTTGATGAAACCTACCACTCATTTCCATCTAGTGAGGAAGTGTGTATATCATTTCATGGATGTAGTGATGAAAACACTGACTTCCAAATAGCTTCATATTGTACATCTTTATATAAGCTTTGTTAGATTTTTACTTATTGATGCAGTTTTCTTTTCTCAGAAGCTTTGTAAGCCAGGAAGGTGTAATAGAAGACATTTGATGACCCTCTTGAAATGTGTCATTGAATTATACCCTGAAAGTACTTCTACATCATCCCTAAATGTGCTTCTTCATTCACAACCAATCCAACCATAATGACCGATTCAGGAAGAAATCTTGCCGATGCAGATAAGTAGGGTTTCTATCTGTCTCAGGAAGCTTCTTGATACTACTGATTAGATTTTCCACTTCTATACAGAGTCTCCTTCCATAGACAAGACCTTGAAAAAACTAAAGTAAACTCACTTCAGGCAGGAGACATTTCAGTCTGTTACTTTTTTCCTGGTTGATTGCTATACCTATTTCAAAGGGACCTGTTTATTATAAATCATATTGTACAGGGGAAATATAATTAAAAACTAAATCTTCTCCCGACCTGAAAGGAAAGGAGCTACACATAGCAGCAATTCACCGGAGAGTTCCGCTTTATTAGGGAAAGGTGCTGGGTTATATAGGAAGGGGCATGAATTGATTGAGGTGTCACTTCTACGGGGCTGGTGGCTGTTGGCTAGGTGTTGGGATTGGGAGGGGGGCGAGAGGTGATTGGGCTTCAGGTGGCGCCGGCGGGAACTGAGGACCCCGAAGAGAAGCCGGAAGTTTGCCATCTTACTGGTGAGGACCCTTCACGACCCAGAAATATTCTCCCAAAGGTGGTGGAGGAAGAAAGCACTTCGTCTGCTGACTAAGCATCAGCTCAGAATGTGATGTGCATCAGTCAGTCCTCTGAGACTGCCAAGACAGAGAGACTTTCATCCCCGCTGTAGTCAAGCAGATGAAATACATTACATGTGTAGAAAAGAAAACCACAGGCTCAAAAATGTAGTCACTTATGCCAGGCCAAGTCACCAAACTGGGGCTTAATACCTAAACTAATGTAGTTTCAACCTCCCCCAGAAATATAGTCTTAACTGGTCAGTCAGGAATTTTCTGGTCAGTACCAGTAAGGTTATCTGTCACGTGGACCCTCTCCATCCCCCAAAGGAGATGAGGTGAACCACCTAATAAGACCCTGTGCTTTCCCTGAGGGAGACCTTGCCTGAAAGAATTTTTCTTTTCTTTTGCCAATAACTTCCTCACCCCACCCCCTCCTATAAAAACTTTTCATTTTATACAACTCCTAGCATGTGTCTAGAAGGATGCTGCCCGATTCATGAATTGCTTAATAAAAACAATTAAATATTCAGATTTATTCAGTTGAACAAGTAACATATACTTGTCTTCAAGATAAACAATAACTAGTCTTTCGGTAAGAGGACTTGATAGCACTACTTGTCACTCATGTACTTCCTAACTTTACCTGGTAATTGCAGAGCATCTGTGCTAGCCAACTGGCTACTAGAGGAAAAACAAAGTTCTCAGATCTTCAGCGCAGGGTAGTTTCCCAGCTTTGAACAAGGCACCCTCTGGGTAAACTCCTACCCTCCCACGGACCCTGGGAAATAGTGATGCACTTTCCTTTGATATTTGCATTTCAGAGAGACAGCTACCAGGTCTTTGAGGAAGGCATTCCTGGTTTATAAAGGTGACATAAGGCTATCTTATTTTCAAAAGGATTTATGTGCAATTCAATGAAATGAGAAATACTTATAAGTTTTCAAATGTAAATGCTTTAAGAAAATTGAGAGTAGGGGTATGGTCTCTTATTTTCACAGGGGAGAGTTAAGCTTTTTATTTTTAAATTTTTATTTGTCCTTACAGTCATTCCCAAAGCATCACATAATACTCAAAGAGGAAAAGATACAATGTTCATGAATTAATTGCAATTTAGAGTTCTCTTCAAAACTCACTGATTTTCCATAGTACTACCGTAGAAGTACATGGGGGTAAAGCCCGGAATTTCCGGAATCTCCCACCTGGCCTGACTCCCTTTACATATCAACAGGTATTTACTGCTGCAGTTCCCCACAGCCTGGGGTAAGGGGTGGAGAGAAGATGGCTGTTTTCTCCTCCCCTCCGTTCCTGGTACATAATTGGTCTGGTGCCTGTCAATTACTGGGGACCTGCCCTCGGACTTCCTCCCAGAAAGGAGCTGGTAAGGTGACTGCAGGGACAGAGAGCACCAAGGGGCTGGGCTAGTGGGCACTGGGAGAAAGGAAAGGAGCTAGAGTGGTAGCCAGAGGGGACGAACCAGGCCTCACTGTGAGCAATAAAAGGGTTTCTCCAGCCTGCCTTTCTCTTGGTTGATTTCAGTTTCACTGGTTCTCTTGCCCAGGGCCAGGGAACACCCCTTCCCCCGGGGAACTACAAGGTGCCAGTGTAAAAATACAGACAGATGAACAAAAGAGAGAACCCAAAAGGCTAGAGAAGCAGCCTTTTCTTAGGTGATTCAGCCATTTCACGCTCAGGAAAAGATGACCCCATGTTCACAGGTCTGGCCTTCTCCCACTGGGGGTACTCTTGTACAAATCACTCAAAAGCTGTAAATGACAGGCTTCATCAGATGATTTCTGATATTTGGCTCTTGGGCCTTGTCTGTAAATAGATTCTGCTCCCCACACACTCATGCATGCTAACCTTTCTCTGGTATCCTTACAGAAACTAACGAGACCATTCCTAATACTGCAATAAATACCTCTGAATTGTTTTCCTTTTCAATTTTCTTGGAAGACACAACATATATTTTTTGTTCTAAGAATACCAGGGTTTAGACTTTCACAGTGATTCAGGCCTAAATTTCAGTGCCTGTTTTTTATGTTTCTGACATTTTTCTCTATTATCACATACATATTTTCTTATGGGATTTTAGGAAAAGAGAGCTTGTGTTGCAACCAGGATACCACAGAGGTAAAGAGGGACAATTCAAAAGGTCAGTGGAGCACTGGGCAAGGATTTCATCAGAGAGAAATAGACAGTGGATCCTTTAAGCCACACCGGAGCTGATAGTTTCTTGTGTAAAACACAAAGAAAAAGAATAACACCCTGGAGGAACAAATCTAAATGGGAGAGAGTGAGTGATTAGAACATACCATTTAAAATGTTCCCTCAGAGGAAAATACAAACCTGAAGGTAAAAGAATTGATGTTCAAAGAGCTTTTTATAGTTTATATTTATAAAAACAAAAGAGAAAAACAATAGGTCTACTTCAAGCTTGCTCTGACAACATTTGAAACAATAAAATGTTTACAGAGGAATTATTGAACACCATGACCTTCTTGGGGTGTTCCAGTTCACCTTGAAAATGAGGTCAAGTTACGCTGACAACTAGGCTCAGAGTTCCTTCAAAAGAGGTACAAGAAGGCCCACTGTTGTTTATACCTCAAAGGTTGTTTAATTGAATATTGGCAAGTGCCTTGAAACTCGAGCAATTTTGCTGGCCCAATGGGAGAGTCAGAGCAGATGCCGCATGGTTAATTGTATTTTCCATGGTTTCAAAAAAGTTGAAGTATGTTAATAGGAAAATGCTAAGGTTGCAAGTATTCAAATTAGCATTTAAATTATTTACTTATTGAAATATATGTGTGTGTGTATATACATATATATATGTATTTAAAACTTATTTGTACTTTAAATAAATAGTGCCTTCCTTATCTCTAATAATTACTTTAAATATATAGATAATGACAAGGTTGATTTTAAAATTCTAAGATGTAAAAATGCTACCCTTAAAGAATTTATGATGGATTTAAAATTATGTAAAAACTATAGATTAGAAAAATGAATAGAAACAAATTGCATGGCCCTGCTGTTGTAAATAATTTGGATTGCTTTGTCTGGTAAGACTGTGTCAAGGACTTCATAAACATTCTGTTGTTTAATCTCTATAACATTTCTCAAATACAGGCACTATTTTCTCCATTTTATGGAAGAAGGAAATGAGGCTCGGTGAGGTTTGTTGCAGCCAATACCTTCTCAGATGGTTTTACCTAACTCACAGTGAAGCCCTGTCTCTTCGCTGGACTCTTCCCACACCCTGTTCCCGTGAGAACATGGCTCCTCCTTCAGGTCTTCTTCCATCAATCACTCCAGGTCACCCCGTGCGTCAGCGGCTTACTCAAGGTCCTCTCCCTCCGCCAGGACAGCTCTCCAACCCCACTAGTCTCCCTCTATGTAAATTCCTAGTCATTTTTCAGACCTGAAATCAAGTGTAATTTCTCCAGACAAGACTTCCCTAAAAAACGAGAGCAATTAGACCTGTCCTATATCTTTTATGGTACCTTATGTGATTCTTGAAACTAACCAACATTTTTAATAATTCACTTATTTACTTATCTGGGCCAGAATGTAAATTCTATGAGAACAGGGGCTGAGTCTGTTTTGCTCATTGAATATCCCCATTACGTAGCACAGCAATTTGTATTATGTGAAATAGTAAGTAGATATATAGATAAACCTAAAATTCACTTGCAAATTTCAAAATTTTGACTCCAAACCATACACCTGTAACCAGTAAACTAGGCTAATTATTGTGACTAACTTTGTAGAGCAAAACCACTTAAGTCATGTGAACACAGGAGTACAAATCTAATTCTAGAATGAATTACAATTGCTTCTGGGAGATTAAGGTATTTAGAAACAAAGCTGTGATTTTAAAATACCATTATGGTAATGAACACCAATATAAATAATTCCTTAATTTTTGGTGAGATAAAACTACATTAAATTAGCTAATGCATTGTTAATACAAGATCAAAGAGGTTTGCATTCGGTATAGTGACACTCTTCCAGTAGAGTACCAATCTCCTGTTCAGAATAAGCTTACATAACCAAAAAGGGGTCAAATTCTTTAGACTTAATCTTCATTTTGTAAAGTATAATAAATACCTACTGTCCTATTGTATCCTTATTTGCTAGTGTTGGAACAAGGAAATATATTTTGCTCTGAGTACAGAAAGATTATATGTGATTCTTACCACTTCAGGACAAAATGGTTGCTGTGGCACCTCAGGAGTTTAGTCTGTTGACAGATATTTACTGTAATCTGTTCCACAAGTTAGCATTTATTTGTGTGGATTATTACCACTGCCTTATATTTGAACACTAACATAGAAAATAAAAAAACAAAGACATCCATTTTTCATAGATATAAGACAAATATTACGGTCCATGGAATAAATTCGACTCTTGCTGGAAGTATAGAGAAGCTTACCTAGAATAAAGGTTATATCAGTTCTAATTTGGAGGGAAATTACCTAAATTCTAAAGCATCAACAGTATCCATCTAAATCTTTTAAAATGTCAAAATATTTTTTACATTTTATATTAATTAAAAAATAATTTTATTGCATACTTATTATGATAGTACAGGCTACATATGTGACACAAAAGATTTTTTTATTTTGTGTTTAATGTGATTTTATAACATAATGGCATAGCCTATATGATGCCTTTAGCACAAATCAATGTATGGCCTCACACGTCAAATAAATACTTTGTTATACTAGATCATATAATAATAGATAGACTCTTTTCTTCAAGCATTTTCTCCTTACAGTAAACACGGTTTTTAGGCTTTGTCATAGAAGGCATTGGAGAGATACTGTGGGAAGAAAAGGGCTTCTCCTTCTATTTTGTTTGTCCTCATTCCTGCCACGGCCTGACAAACAGCAGACGGGAAGGGACATTCATGCGCGCACTCACCCAGAGCACACAGTCCTCGGTGACCACGCAGCAGGAGACCAGGGGTGTTTTTCCCTGCTTTCCAGGTATCTACAAACTGGCTTTAGCTCAGGCAGTCCAACAGGCTTCATTGTTTAAACCAGTTCTGAACACTATCGTGGTGAAGGGTGAATATGTTCTAGTGTGTTCCTCTTTAGGTACATTTCTTTAGTTCTAGAAGACAGAGTAATCCTTTGGAGTCCTCTTTAGAGTTCTCTTTCCATTTTTACAGTTACAGTTCTATCATAGATCAAAAATTCCTTATATTAAACTCTCTTTATTTAAAATACTATGTGGCTCTTTCTTCTCACTGGACCCAAACCAGGACATAGTCTATAAATGATATGAGGAACATTTTAAGAACTTACTTTATGTTTTTTTAACTTCTTTAATAACTGCAATTGTTGATGTGCATAGATATATATGTATATACACACACACACACACACACACACACACATATATAGTCATATTAAGTCCTTGATCTGGAATCCAGTTCATAATTATAAACTTTTAAAATAAAAACATCACACACAAAATGGTCATATGCTTTTTTCAGTGGATCACAGAGAAAAGCTGTGGCTTTATAAATAGGTATGTCCTATTTTTCCACTGTGAGAACACTGTTATTTAGAAGCAAGTATAAAAACTAACCTTTTCACTTATATACTGTCATCCTAAAGCTAGAGCTTTTGCACACATAATATACATTAAAAATATTAAAATTCAATTTCTAAATTTATGGCCTTCAGTATTATTATCAAAGACTAAGAAGGAAGCACAGCAGAAGTATTTTTTAAAAATGTATGAGAAAAGGTAAATTTTATTAAATGTATTAGAACTAATGATTTGCAATGCAGTTTTAATTATTAAAGTGAGATAATTGCCTCTTTGTTAGCTATTATGCAGGATTTGTTCTCCTCTAACCAAACTAGAACTTGGTAGTGTCAGAAAAAATTTAGGTTAGATAGAAGTAAGGGACTAAAAGCCAACAAGGAGATAGAATCACTTCTTGGAGACTGAACAAGAAACAAGTGATGGAAATCCAGCCAGCCAGACAAAACGTTTTATCTGGAGAATACAATGGTGAGTACAAGACAATAATGGAGGATGACAGACAGATGGACAGGTGGACAGACAGGCAGGTCTTCACACTGGTGTCCAGGAATACCAGCAAGTGTGTAAGACTTACGTGTTAAGTTACTTAAAACTAAGTTAAGGAGCTAAGTACTAAAGCAAAGATTCTAGAAAGGCCTACATGAATGCTGAGGTAACTGGGAAGAAGTAGCATAATTCCTATTTCAGAGATGAAACTTTCAAGACCAATGAGAAAACAGAATCTCCAAGAACATAGTGGGACTAAAATCCTGGATAAGTAGGAAAAAATGTGTAAGAGATCCAAACCAGAACTCTTGCAAGGGATTATATAGGAGAGAGAGACTCAGTTACTTGATAGAATATAGGGTGGCTTTATTTGAAAACCTAAACTAGAAAAAAGGACGTACCACAAGAGAAGAGTGGACCTAACAGCGTTACCTCAGTGTGGAAAAGGTGATTTGCTGGACTGGAACTTTCAAATTCTTCCAACTAAAGTCTTTCTTGATTCTGGGCCTAGTTCACTTTAATTGGGAAGGTAGTGTGAAATCAGGTGTTTCTAAGCCATAGTTAGAAGTGAGACAGTGAATAGGAGCAGAGAAATAGGTAGGATGTGAAGTCTTCATCACAGAAATAATGCATTTCTACTTTGAAGTCCACTAAGAATTTGAATTCATATATGTATATTATCACCATATGTGGGCACATTCTCAAAATGTTAAATAGAAGAGGACATTGAGATAAAAGGAAGGAAAAGGCAGGAAGAATAAAAAAGTGATGCTTGACCTTCATAAAGCTGATTATTTGATTTCTAAATATTAAAAGATAGCACTTTACAAAAAAAATGTACTTTGTCATCTCAATGAGATTTAGTGGAAATAAGAGGATGAGATGGGTCTTGGGTTGCATCCCTGCCATCCCTTTATTAATTGCATGAACTTGTGCACATCACTTCATTTCTTCTTGCCTTAACTTTACCTGTTAAAGATTTATCTTCTAAAGGAGAAAGTTGGTGTTCCAGATATCTATAGCTATGGAATTAACAGCCACAAAACTTGGTGGTAAACTACAACCATCCTACTGTATCACATAAATTTTGTAGTTTAGGACTTCAGCAGAGCTCAGCTGGATAGTTCTACTGTTGTAGGTACCATGCTGAAGGTTATTTGGTGATATTCTCCTGTTAGATGATCTGGATTAGAAGGTGGAAATCACATATTCACACATATGGTAGCTTGGAGGGTGTATCTGAAAGATGGAGTTCAGCTAGAATTATCAGCAAAAGGCCTGAGTGTGGAGTCCTAAGTATGGCAGTTTCAAGGTAGTCAGACTTCTTATCTGGTGGGCCAGGATAGCAAGAGTGAAAATGTAAAAATCTCACAGTGTTTTACAATCTAGCGCAACTTCTGCCATACTCGGTTGAAGCAGTTCCAACCATGTACCTATGCAAAGGGAGGGATCACCAACCTGCACACCCATGAGAGAAGTGTCAAATAATTTGCTTACATACTTAAGCCACTATATTCCATGCCTGCCTACAAAATTATTGACATTTCTTCATCATACAAGAACAACCAAAAGTCTCTCCCTATTGTGCTATTAAGTTCAAGTTCAAGATCCTGGATCTCATCATCTAAATCAGATCTAGCTATAGAAGAAGTACCTAGGCTTTTTCCCTTTGGGTAAAGTTGCTCTTAGTGCATAGACCTGTGAAAATGAAGAGACACATTATCTGTTCCCCATCTCCCTAATGCCCAAACATGAAACAGCATAGGATACCTATAGTAAATTATAGTAAGTGTTCCTTTTCCATTAGGGGAAAAATGCAAGACTCATGGCAATCACTGTCCTATAGCAATTCTTAAATATATTCTAGCATATGTTTTCATTTTCTTAATCGAGGCTCAGTTTTGGTCTCTGTTTCATTCTGCATGACTCTTAGCTTTGGTCCATCCCTCTAAAAACTTCTTTTTCCATTTCCATGTAATATGACATTTTCCATAAATATATTTTCCATAAAAACCAATTTTCTTAGCCTCCTTCCTGAATGCAGAATTCTGGTTATCTCAAGGTCTTCTTTTCCTTTTTTACTCTTTCTAATCCCTTTCAATCTATGCTAATAAAGTCCTTAAAAATCTTGTGAGCTTCTGGTGTGTCAATTACTAATTTATTCCATTATATAAAACCATCCTCATAAATCTTTTTAAGATAAATACTTCTCTCAGTTTCACTGTGAAGCTGTTGTTTGACCATTCACTGAGCATTATTGGCTGTCTTAGAGAGTGCCTTTTTCTTATGTAATGAATTAGGTATATTAGATACAACTTTAAACCCTTCTGAAGTCTTAACAAAGGACTTTACAACCACAGGCTCTGTTCTACTGGCAGTGCCCTCAGTTTTATCTTTACCCTGAGAACATCTCTTACTTGGAAGACAACTCCCTGGTTGGAAAGATTATCCTAAACCCTTTACATTCACTCCATTTTCCATTAGCAATGGATTATTTAATTCAACTCTCTTTTCTCTCATTTTATTAGACAGCTAGAAGAAACCAGGTGGTATCTTCAGCACTTTGCCCAGAAATCATTTTAGCCAGATTATCAAGTTGATTAAGTACATTTTATATTTTCCAGATTATCTCAGGTAGCAGTGTTACCAAACTTCCTGCCAGCGCTCAGGAATTATTTTTTTAAATCTCCTTCAAGTCTTCTGTACCAGTCACTTCAAAGTTTATGAGACTTTTGCTTATGGCTCTGGCCCCAAACCAAAGCCACACATTTTAGATTTTGTAATGTTAGCACTTCACTTCCATGAACCAAATTCTATCTATCGGATAGATTAAAAAACAAAAAAACATACCCCAAACTTAGCTGCCTAAAACAGCAATCACTTTATTGTATCTCATGGTTTTATGAATCAATAATTTGGCAGCATTCAGATGGGTGATTTTTCTCCTTCATGTAGCTTTGATGGAAGTCATTCAAGGTTATTCAGTTGGCAGATGGGCTGGAATGGAGGGCCCAAAACAATTCCAGTCGTGCGATGCTTCATTGGGAATAGCAGGAAGACGACACTCAGCTCAGGTCATCAGCCAGAGTTTGTGCAGGAGGCCTCTCCAGCATGGCAGCCGCCTCCCGGGCTGCCTCAGAGCTTCAAGAGCCAGGGGTCCAGCTAACTCCTCTTGGGGAGAGGAATGAAAAGAATTTTGTCCTAGTTTAAAAATACAAAAATTGGGCTAAATGACCACTAACATCCTTTTTGTTTTTAAAATAACTGTTTCAAGAGCAACAATGAAGATTTAGAGTGGATATGAAATAAAAGGAAAACATTTTAACTTCTCACAAGTTATGAGCATCTAAACCTGCTGAAGCATTAAATAGTCTACAGCATTCATCTCTCAAAAGATTTAATTCCAAAGATAACTGTAGGTGATAAAGACATTTATAGCTGACACTGGATGGAAAATATCTAAAAATATATAACTTTATATCTATGTTTCTGTAAAAAGAAGGCTGTATTGCTTATTACCTTTTGTCATGAAATGCTTTTTTCCACTAAGCCTATATACAAAACTAAAAACATCATTCTTGAAGTTGTATTTTCAGCTACTTTGATAACATGGAAAAGATTACTGCCAGAGAAGTCTTTCATGTAATTCATTACTTCAAATAAAGATATCAGAATCAATAAATGATATTCTTCTTTTGATATGGTCCTATGTGGTACCTGAAATAATGAAATCATAAAGATGGAAATAATCTTAGAGCAAATCCTTTCAGCCACAGATTGAAGAACTGAGCCCTAGAGGCACAATGAAGTTTGTCCAAGGTCTCTTAGCTGGCTAAATGGCCAAGTCAAGGGCTCCTTTGGTGACCCTGGTGCCAACAGTTACAATAGCACCCATGAGAGAAATAAGCTTCTCAAATGATAGGACTATTCCTTTTTGGTTTATGCTTTCATTTATTTTCTTTAACACCTCTTTTTTCATTTGTTGTACATATGTTTTAGATCAACCTTATTGAGTTGAAGCAAGTTCTAATTATATTATAATTCTAAATTAGTAAACATTTACTGCTTCAACATACTTTTAAAAGAGTAATAATGATAATGGATAACAAATTTTAAACATACTTCTAAAAACAGTGAAGAATTGGTAAAGAAAAAGTTAAGTTTATTGTTTTATTTCTTTCACTTGGTATTTAGGGAACTGTGGCTTTTCTGTGTGAGTGACTACCTTAAAGTCTTTTTGCCCCAGTTTGTAAATGTCCTCTGAACCACTCTGAGACACAATCATACTATGTGGGTTTGAATACTTCCAGTGATAGAGTGCTCATTGTTTCTAGGAAAAAAAGAGAAATTGTTGGTAAAACAATTATAATCATTATTATTTGCTACCTTATAGAGAACTGATATGTGTCTCCAATCAACATATATATGCATTTTTATACTGGTTTGGTCTATATGAAATCACAGAATATGTCAACATCCCCTTTTAAGATGAACATACTCAAATATTTGAAAAGTATCAAGTTGTGACTAAGTGTTTCATAATTTAAATATACACAGTTTCCTCCACTGGCAAAGATTCCAAAATAGGATATATGTAAATGAATAGTGATAAGCCATGCTGGGCATCCCGCTAAGAGAACAGCATTATGGACTACATCTGCTTTGCAGCTATTCTTTTTCTCTCCATTTCTTTTGTATAATTCTTTTATCACTGTATTTTTAAATTTCCTTTTTATTTTATATACCATTATGCTTTGTGTATAGTTACATAAAAATTGAGTTTTATATATTTTAAAGAAATGGTTGTATTTCCCTGAAATTGTACAATGACGTGGTAATATGTTTCATGACAAGATTTGAAAAATGAGGACTTGTAGAATTCTCATGAGTTTGAGAGATGTGGCAGAAGTGGAGGTAAGAGATAATTAAAGTAGGAGAAGGACCTTCCCACTGTTGATGGCTTTGAGGATGGAAGAAGGGGGCCATAAGTCGAGAAGTAGAGGAACACAGGAGTTTAAGTTCAAGATAATGACATAGGGGGCTCCAGAACTCACCTCATCCCAAAGACATAGCGAATCTATAGCTATTTACAGAACAGTTTCCTCTAAAAGAAAAATAGTAACTATGTGAGCAACTCTTACACATCAGTTGAATGAGAGAAAATCCACAGCAAAATGAGTTCTGGCACACCCTCGATTATTGGAATTAACCAATAACAAAGGCTTCTTGGAAAATCACAAAGGTTTGAGAGATGGCCAGGAAAGGGCAGAGCTGATGGAATTTAGATAATATGGCTCAGGATACCAAGATCCCACAGATTAGGACTTATTGAAGGAATGAAATAAGGTAGAATAAACAGTTCCAATCAGGGGATGAAGCTTGCATTTGTAGAACCACACTTCTACTCACTCTTGATGAATTTTTTAATAAGTACGTTTTCATTTTGATGGAAGAAAAGTAGTTTTAAACTATGAAGAATAATGCAGTATACTCACAAATCCTACATAGGAGGCAGTCCTCGTGAAAGTTCTTCCTTTGAGTAGGTACGAGGTGTTTGCTTCCTTAACGCTACAAGCAGTATGGAATGTTGCCTTTACTAAGACTTTATACTGCCAATTTATCCTAGTCCCCATTACATTACCCCAGGATTTCAATCAATTGAAAAATATAGGGGATTGAGGAATGGGTCTAGTAGTAGCAAAACCCTGTTACACTTTGTAAATGTGTGTTTTCACAAATCAACTATGTTTGTTCTTGATGTATATATCCTTTATACCATTTTTCACATGCCTAAGAGGTACTTATCTATGGATCTGTTATTTAACATTATGAAAGTTTTTAAGAATAAGGATTGTTTTATATAACTTTGTAACTAGCAAAGTGAGTCTAGTTAAGTGGAAAGCAGGTAATTCTTATCAATTATTGAATTTAATTTTTAATGCTTTTGTATATTATTTAAAGGCATTTTAAAAACCTGTTGCCTAGATATGGACATGTTGCTCCATTTAAGATCTGACCACTGCATAATACTACTGTATAATTTTCTGCCCTAAAACCTCAAGCATATAATTTGTTTCACTGACATAAGAGTAATATGCTTAGATAGTATTTTGGGGTTCATATTACGCTATTCACAGTTAACTAAAATCTCAGATTATATTTCATGAATTATTTTCATGTCTTTTCATCATGTTTCTCAATTTTCTAAAAACTAAGTTTAATACCACCCATTTATCCTTGTATAAATTTTTTCCTTGGTATTTATTATAATGTAACTGCTTTATTCTCTTTTATTCTCCATGAAATATTTCTAAGTTCTAAGTTTTCCATTTATCTTTCAAAAGTAGAAAGCCAAACCTATTACCTTCTGACAGCAATGTCTATTACAGATGAGTATTCTCCTTCATTTGTCACATGTAAATTTCTTTGAACATAGAGTTTGATTTTTGTGATATTGCTTTGTAAAGTGCTATATACATCAGGTATTCTAAAATAAATGTTTGATCCTAGAATATTGGATTCTTGGTAAATGTCATATTGGAGTGGAAAATAATATAGTAATTTGTGACCAATTTAGGACATGCATTGCATAATTTCTCATTTCTGTGCTTAGATACTTAGAGTTATGTATTTCTCTTTTATCTTTTAAAATTTCACACAAATCTTTTCCTTGTAAATGCAAGTGAATATTTACCATTTTTAAACAATGCACAGCTGATGGGCAGAAAAATTAAATATACTTATTGAATTTATGTAAAATATACTATGTTCAGAGTCTAAGTTATAGGTAATTATGGTATCAAATTCAATATATGAAGAAAAACTTGATTATATGTCCAAGAGATTAAGCTGCATAACACATTTTTTATTGGCAACCTAGTTATTTTTATAAGTAACGTTCTCCAATGATATTTGCTGACTAGACTCCCAAGTAGCATTTGCATTTCTGTTATTTTACATTATAGATGTTAGTCTATTTTTCTATGCCTATTAACATCTTATAATTTTACATGAATTTTCTTCACCACCTCACCACAGAATAAATACAAGATAATTTCACAGTTGTTTCCCCACAATTCTATAATAATGATACCATTAGTAAGATAGCTCTCTTTCTCATATCTATGAGTCACTGTCAAATTTTCTTTTTTTAGCCAGTTTCTATAAACTGATGGGAAAACAATTTACAGCAAACTCTAATAGAGGAGTTAAAATACTATAATTTTCTAAAATGAAACTATTCCTAAAATGTGTAAATGTTTTAGTATGCATTTTTTTCTACCATTATGATCATTATCCTTGCTTGATTCTATATTTCTGTGTATTAAGAGGCTGAAAAGGATATGTCTTCCTTTTCACTTATAAGTTGGGAAGGCACTAATTCTTTTTTAATGTCATTTCCTTTCTATGGAAAGGAAATGTTCATTTAGATCCTTTAAAAGAATTAGCAACTGCTCAAAGTTAGTCAGAAGCTTTAGGAATGCAGCTGAATTTTTTACTTTTAGTTAAATATATTGGACTTGACTGAAATAGTGAGGAAAAGACCGGAAGCCAGGCAGTTCCAGACAATGTGATTGGTTATGCAGACTAGTACCTTAAGGCATTACTTGAATTCAGTAAGTCTATTTCCTATTTCTGTTTTTGTGTATGAACCTCTACTACCTGAAATCTACTAATAACCATGCTTACTGCTCATATATAACTGTGCTGCTCTGTATAGTTATCCTTCTGGTCCTTAAGACCCAACTCAGGCATCACTTTCTCCAAGAAGCCATTTTACAACCAATGAGCTTATATAGCCCTCTGTGTTTTTAATATTGTGGTATTGTCTCACTCTATTGTAATAATTCATTTATTTTTCTGTTCCTTTTCTGCATCCCCATTAGACTATGAATACATTGAGAGCAGGGTTATGACTAGTTTCTAAAATATTGTTTTACCCCCCATTTTCCCTGAACCCATGTTACTAAGATTCCTTTGGAATCTCTGCGAAGCCCCCTCCTTACACTTCCTCTACCCCTAGATATACACATTAGGGCCTGTGGCTTCCAATATCATGTACATATTAAGGTCTTTGGGGACAGATCTCAACTCTAAAATTAAAATAATTTTTCAAATTCCTATTTAGTATTTTAGCTTAGAAACTGCACAAAGAAGATATCGAAAACTAAATACATATTTCTTCCAGAAAATATTTTGCCTCTTACTTATAGTTGAAATCAAGTTAATTGTCCAATAAAATAGTCAACTTTTATTAAAATAAACTTGAATTACATGAATAGACTATTTATTATAACGATAAATATGAATTTGAATTCTGGGCCTAACTCTGCAAGCTTTGTCAGTAACTAATGTGGAAAACCTGGAGACCTCTCAGAATTTTATGTTAATTGCCTGTAAGATATTTTTCATATTATCTAAGATCGAAAAACAATTTCATTTCCATGATCCTAAGGGTTATGTACTAATATTGTAATGACATTTGGAAGAAGAATGAAAATAAAAGCACACAATCTGTGAATCCAGATGAATTTACCCAGGCCAAGATTATTCATCAGATAATCTTGATTTCACATTATTTCTCTCTCTTTTTTCCATTCCAAACCGATATAATAAGACAGGAGATATGACTTGCTATTTATTTCTGTATGCCTACATATAGTTGACATTATTAATAATGTAAGAAGACAAGCCCAATGTTTATTTCCCCCAGTGAAAATTTGGCATTTAACAGAAACTACTTCCTTGGACATAGTGTTTTTCTTGTGACTTCCAAGAATGGGTCTTATTTCTGAAAGCACCTTTAGAGGATACTATGTAACTTTTTTTCACCATTATTAGATGTTGAAACTTTTCAACACATAGAAAACTATTTTTTTCCAATAGTCAAAACTCACCTGAATTTGAATTTTGTGTGTTTCCTCAGAAACTACTGTGCTGGAAACATCGAACTCAGTATTGACTTAGGAAATGAGTTACTGTGACAGAAATAACCATATGTAAATCAGCTGGGGGTAATCACCAACTCAAATATATGATGAGTATATGCATATTGTTTAGCAGTAGTAACCTCATTCATTAGTTTAGGAAGAAAGGTAGGGAAGAGAGACAAAAGAAGCTATGCACAGGGCATGGAAAATTCAGCCGAAATTAAAGAAAGTGGGGAATGGGATGAAAGACAGAATCAGAGGAGTTGCTGATCTGCGGAGGGGAGCTGGCCTGTATAAAATCATGCAGGCCTGGTCTTGTCCTCGCCACAGTGGACCCTCATCACTCTGAATGCTCTGGCCAGATAGGTAGGATTTTGTATTACTTTTGAGAGATTTGTAGTCCTCTTAAGGAAATGCAACATGTGCTTTTATCACTATTCATATTTAATTCTACTCTATTCCTTCACTTTGAATCTAAGGAATTAGGAAATACATTTCAGATTTTGTAGAAAGAACAGTAAATAAGTCAGAATGAATGATGATCATTCTATCACAAAGCCCATCTCTGAGGACCAAATTTCTGTGCAGTGAAAATGTTCACATTTCTACGAAAATTGTAGTGAAACTAATTTTTTTTTTTTCCTGGCCTTTTTGATCAACAGTAACTTTAAGATTCTTTTTGCTGTTATTTATTTTCTTTTTGTTTAGTAATTGAAAGACAGTCCTGTACTTCTGATAAGTCAATTAAAACTCTGATTTATATACCTATATATCTATATTTATATAATAGATTGAAACCAAGTTATTCATTAAAATAGATTACTTTTATTAAAATAAGCCTGAATTACATGGAAAGACTTTTCCTTTTTATTATGGCACAGATATAGATACATAGATATATAAATCAGAATTTATATAGATTTATATTTTTTCATTAGCTAAGAGCTGCTATTATGGATTGTTACAGTATATATTAAACTAGGTAAAGAAGGATTATAATAAAATATCTTAATGATTTTAGCATTCCTTTTCAATCAAATATATTTCTTGGTTACGATTTAAAAGGTAAATTTTTGAAGTACATAAGAGTATTTAATAAAGACTATACCTAATAATTTCCCTCATGGAGATTTTAGTCAAGTCAAATAACATAATATAGGGAATTAGCCATACAAAAATTTAAAAAATGCATGCAATATTTAGGAGCTTCCTCAATAAAACTTATTTTGAAATAAGCAAATACTTGAATGGTTTTAGACCTTCATTTGTAAAAAGTATGCCATGCTTTCTGTTTTAAAAGCAAATAAATATTTAAGAAGATTATTTACAAATTCAGGTAGAAGTTATAAATGGCTTATGGAAGAGTGGAAAGAATACTGGATTTGGAATAAAGAAAAAAATAAATAACTAGTGTTCTCTTCACAGCTGTTTTACTTGCCTAGCTAAAGGATTCTGAGAGGTGTATGGCCTTTCAATTTCAAATTTTCTCATCTATTAAATTCTGAAATAAGAATGATGTTAACCATACAGCATGTTACTTAGGGATATTATTTATATTAATATATATGTTGCTGAAGCAATGTGAAAACATTAAAGAGATTTATCATAGTGAAAACTAACACTACGTTCTCCCAATTTTCCAAAAGGTACCAACTCACTTTTGTTCCATATTCTTCTTCCATTGTACATTATAAGTTTCTTTTCTTCTGAAGAAATTGCCAGAAATAAGAATGAGCCTACCTTAGTAGTTTTGTGTAGGATGACAGTTCTGGATTTTTCTACTTATTTTTCTATTTGAAATATTTATTGAGCAACTACGTATATCTTTATTTTGCTTTTAAACAGAATGGGAAAGTGAAAGTAATTTATGACTGTTCCTCAGTTCTCTTTTACTCAGTTTCTATGTATTAAAAAAGTATTTTCAAAATAGCTTTTTCTTTCCTGCTTTTAAAGTAGCACTTTAAAGTAACAACAATAAGTGGTAACAATAATCCTAGAAAATGCATGCCCCTTCTTTCAGGTAGCAGAAAATAAAGCTGATATTTACCAAAGTGACATTTATTAAGTGATATTTACCAAAACTGTGAATTTGTTTCCATTTTGTCTCTGTATTTTAGGGTTTACTATTCCAATTTTCATCTTGAAGGTAATGTAATTTTTTCATTCACTGGAAAGAACCTCATCAGTTTATTACATAACCTTAAAGCTCAGCCATAATTCATGAAAACTCCTCAGACTGTGTGCACTTTTTAAAACTTACCTAGATAAAAGTTATCTGCATGTATAAAGGTATTTCAGTATACAATATTATATTTTCTCTCCATCAGATAACCAAAAGCCTTAAGCTAGGAGCAGAGTATATATATATATATATATATATTTATATATCACACACAGACACATGTAGAATTTAGTGTACATAATACATATGATATAATGTGATATAAGCATTTATATATAAAATACTTACTAATTTAACCTATCACAAGCAGAAACTAAGAATAGCAGAGATCCTAAAAAAGGCTAGCATATTTATTTATGTAATCAGCCCTCATAAGCTTAAAGTCTTTGTAATGGATTATGCTCACCTAAAGATTACCTTATTAAATTGTATCTATACTACCTTGTAAACCTTGTAAATATTAAATCCCTAATACTGCAAATGATTTTTGTGCCCTCTGTAAAAGCTTCAATAATATATTTTTTATTTGATCTAGTTATGAAACTAATTAAAAATATGTGTACTTGAGAAATTTAAATTCTACCAGGTTACCCAAACCATGTGTGCAATATTTTCCAAAGTAAAGAAACTATATAATGAACCAACCAACACAAAGCTAAAATTTTCTTGTGATGCTTTCATTCTCGTTAAACATCTTCCATGAGCTATAAAACCTGTCTAGTAGTTACTATGTAAAACTCTCATAGTGTTTTCATAACTGTATTATTGATGGCCAAATCTCAAGAGAGATAAGAAGATGAAGGGATGGAGGAAGAGAAAGATATAAAATAATACCCCTGAAGGTTGTACTCTTGAGATTTGGACAACAATCACAGTGAATGTGATGACTTCATATTAAGTAAAAAAGAATCAGATATACTATTGAGAATATTTCCAAGCCAAAAAAAGAAAAAAAGAAAGAAAGAAGAGTAAACAAGGGGTCACATTTTTTTTAAATGTCAAATGAGAAGTTGTCTCGCAAAAGTTGTCCTCCAAGCAAATAAAAGGACTCGCATTCAGAAAGCAGGGTACTCACCCAAGCACTGTGTCCAGTTGATGACTTGGTTAAATGGGATTGTCTTATATTAATACACTAACCTCATTCTCAGGAAACATCGGGAAGACTTAGGAAGCAAACACACAAACAGTGAGAGCACACAAACAAAAAGAAAAGAATATTCTAATGTATATGCATATATATATGCATGCATACTTGCATGTGAAAAATACACACACATATAGGAGAAGTTGATCTATATGAGAAGATATTTATCATATATGTGAATACACATATATCTGATATATCTGTACCTCAAGTACACATATCTTAAATTACTCTTTTAAGTTCAGTTTTATAACTAGGTCAAGTCAGAAAACTAGGCATATACATAAATTAAAAATGACATATAAAGCAGATGTCTGTTTAAATAACAAAAGTGCCACTTGTGAATTTTTATGTATGGTTCAGCATTACACTGTTTTCTCTCAATCAGTGGTGTGTTGCTCTGGCTGTGAGCCCAGGTCTCACATGTAATGATCAACCTGCGGCTAGCACAGTACCATCTGGTAGTGTCTCAGGGAGGAAAAACAGTAAAAAGAAAACTATCAGTTTATGCACTTTATCCTGAAAGCATACTAATACAAATCATGGCATGACATTCAGTAATGGAGCATCTTGCAAATAAATGAAGTAGATAACAGTATACACAATTTTTGTAGAAGAAGGATGAAAATGTAAAAACTAGGGAACAGGCATAGAAAAATGACTTCTTTAAGGGAGTGAAAAATTTGAAAGTAATCACACAGTTTTGTCTACAGGGACAACCTGAACTAGTTACACATCTAAGGACAGTGTAATAAAAGCTAGAAGGCCACTACTGGGCAAGGATTGTGGTGAATCAAAAAAGTTGTCACCAGGAAAGAATTCACATCCCTGACTGTGGAAAATAATGGAAAAACAACATGTTTTCTACTAAATTATTTATTGTTTATGGATTCAGGCAGGCCACTGACATAATCCACAGCTGCCTTTGGCTGCCTGTTATCTAGTAATGGAAATAGGTATTTATGTCTTTATCCTGCTTCACACAAGAGAAAGCCTGACTTATGTGATGGAGACACTTTCTCTTTGTGTCCCATTCCTATAATTATCTCAGGTATTAAGAATTTGACAGTAGAATTTTCAGGAAGGAAAGACTTGCTAACTCTATATATTGCTGGGATAACAGCCCACCTACACATGCTGAATTCATTTTATTCATTGTCAATATAAGCATAGTGGAGAACTTTAGGTCTGGCCTCATAAAAGGTGGATCATTTTCTATTTCACTTTGTTAATACAGATGCCTTCATGGGTGGGGGGAGAATCATTAGGACATTACTTTTTTATGTTCTGCAAACTACATGGAACAACTAAAATGTGTAATGCAACTAGTGGATAAGGAATAAATAAATAAACAAGTAAATCTTACGAAGCAATCTTATAAATATTTCTTTTGACTATTACTTAAAAATTATTCCCTGATCTTATATATATATATATATTTTTAAAAAGGACAGGAGTTTACAACATGGTACACACCAAATTACTCTGTTATAGGTTAAAATATGTTACAATTGCCTTCTTTTTTTTCTTACTCTAATGGATTCCCTTCGAGGAAGTATGAGATAGAAATACCTCATACAGAAATTCATATTATAGTAGGTCATGTTATAACAAGACTTCAGGGTATTTAGATATAGATTTTTTAGTTATTATCTCCTTATTTGCCAAATTGTTTTTTTTTCAAAATGGCTTTTCCAAAATCCATCCTAATACTGGTGTTTTAAGAGTCAAGAAGGTTGAATGAGTCATTGACCTTGGTAAAACAATGGTCTATGTAAATTTCCCATTTAAACTTGTCTTTAACACATCATTTTCCTCCCTGATTTATAGAGCTTGCTGTTGCTCCCATATGTTGGGACTTTATATTTTGGATGTGGACACCACCGAGAGAAGTCTACTACAATTTTGACCTTAGTGTTTTCCACAGTTTTTCTAATGGATCTCAGAGCTTATAGATGTTGTCTTTGAGTGCTAGATCAGAACATAGATCAGAACCTTAACATGAACTTTTATCATAAATTGGTAATAACATTCCATCAAAGAATAATAAAATCATAAGGTTCAGTAAAAAGACATATCCAGTTTCAGTATATGTTCAAAGATGTCTCTATATAGATAAAGCCCACAAATAAATGTTTTATCTTTCTTTGAAAGTTAGAAAGGCATTTTGGTACTTAGAAAACACAAAGGTCCCCAAATTGAGGAATTACTTTTACTGTAATTCCTACAGAAAACACATTATTTTATAGTTGCTGTGATTGATTATAACTATATTAAAACAGGGCTTTTTGTGTTATGTCATAATACCTTATGCAGGTATTTCAGGAGAGATACATGTTAAGTCTGACCAGGTTTTAGAAGATTACAATTCATCACTAAATACTTTCTGAGAAAATCTTCCTGCTGCCATCCTCAATTACTTCACAAACTGGAAGAACTTGGCATGTTAAACTGTTAAGGGTCTCAGAATTGTGATTAACATTGCAGATAGAAATGGTAAAAGTCAAAGTTATGCTAACAACTATGTGGTTGTTCAAATGTTTAAATTAGAAATTTTAGCAAACCAGCTTTTTAGCTCTAAATTTAATCCCTTAGGGAAATGGCAGCTACAAAACACTGACAGCTCTTTTCTCTCTTTTTAACAAGCTATAAATGAGTTACTAGTTTAGAATAAAAATAGTTTGGGGTGAGAAATACAAATTTTGGTGTTGTAATTTGAATTATTTTTTATAATTTATTCTCCACAATTCTCTCTTTTGTCATATTTACTTAGAAATATTTTATGAATTGAATAATATGCCTATTTAATATAGTGCATAACTGATTCTAATGTAAGAACATAAGAGAATTTCTATTCTGAAGCAAGAGGCCTCTTTCTCACTTAATATTAGCAAGACTTACTGGGGCAAGGAATGTTTCCTAGTGTTTGTAAATCTAAAAAGCAAATAACTAGGCCTGTTCAATATAGCTCTATATTTTATTGCTATTAAAGAGTGCTTGCTGTTATCCAAACAAATCACAAAAATGACTATCTTACACATTTTATACTGAATGTTATTATTATTGGTACATATCACTGTAAAATAGTGCTTTCATTTTGAGCCACTGTTAGCCATATATACTTTGTAGTAAAACACATTATATTTAGAGAAAAAATAAATGTAAAAGGTCTGGTATACAGTTACATGTTCTGCAACTTCTGCTTAAAGGGGTTTATAGCTAAAATTGGTTTTTATTATGGAGTCTCAATAGAGATTTGAATTTGTTAGGCACAGTACATTTTTGTATTTCTTTGTTTTTACTTTGTCTTTGAGGCTGGATCATTTTTGAATTTTTAAATTTATTTGACAGCTAACATAACATTTGATGAATATTAGACCATTGAGGGAAACAAAAGAAAATGATGTTTTAATTCTCTCTTAGGACTTGGAGAAAAAGGATTAAGCTGACAAAATTAATATAGGTATATCAGTTATTATTAGAAAAAGATAAATATTGTTTCCCAGTCTATGAAGAAAAATATCCTTGGAAACTATGATATCTTTTTGACTTGTCAGTAGGTTCAGTGTGAAACTTTGTTGTAATATCTGTCTATCTTATGTAAGTAGATTCTTTTCAATGTAGATATGCCACCAGGATGTGCTCTGTAATGTGCACCTCCTGATCTAATGAGCACTTGATCTTAAGAATTATGATCACTACAGAGCTGGGATGGATAATGGGGTAATCACAATATTGTAAGGATATAATTGTTATTATGACTAATTGACTATGGTAGAAATAACAGACAATTTTATAGCCCTTCTATTGAAAAACAACTCATAGATACAATAAGCCAAACAAAATAAGTGTACAACTTTATGAAACACTGTAAGGCAAACCCCCTTGTAACCATATGCAGATATAGGAATTTGCTGGAAATCTTAGAATCCCTTCCATGTGTCTTACCCCAGTTATAGCCTTAGTTAAAGGGAGGATTTATAATATGTATTTTATGTGATACAATAATACATACATGTATAGAGAAATAAGTATATATATATAATGATATAATATATCTATAAATATTTTATGTATGTTCAAATATCTCATGAGTTCATTTGGCAACTTCTTATTCACACTCAGGACTACAGAGTCTTTCTTTAATCACATTAGTATTCCATCTGTTTCCCCATTATTTAATACTGAGAATTCTGATTTAAAGGACAGAAGGGATGGTATAAATAGTCCTATAATTACTAATTTGCTTTATCTCACAATATATACACATCTTAGAATTATAAAACTTAACATGACTTCCCCCAATGGAATTACTGAGAAGAGCTAATGTATATTTTTTGTTATGCTCTATATGTTCATCACTTATTTTTTCATAGTTGCACTTTATCCACATTATCAGACATACAGACACAGTTTTGTTTTAAGCCCTTACTTAGTCTTAATTCTACAGATTACCATAGGTTTAATGCTCATCATCTAATAATGTTAAGATCACTAATAAAATTCTTAAGAGCAGCTTATGGGACTAGTATTCCCTTAGTCATGTATTAGTAGCAATATCGCTGTAAATCAGTTATGCTGGACATAAAATCTTTGACTCACATTTTTAATCCCTTGAGTAATTTAAACATGTTAAGCCACCTTTTTCTGATACTAAAGTGTTTTCATAAAATCTGATGACAAAATATTTTCTGTGTATTTTAAGTCATGTTCTCTCTTTCCCTAGATGCACAAGTTATTTTATCAAATATATTTTAATCCAGTAATTTTACTAGCAAATGGCTTAGTAGTTGTTGTTCTGATTCAGGATTTTCAGGTAGGTATTTTGACTTTCAATATGTAATTTCTCTTCCTTATAGAAAGTTTTCTTGAAGTATACATTTTAGCATTAATTCAATTTCCTTGTTTTGGTTTCCTTCTTTATAAACACTACTTATCTGTATGTTGTATCTTAGATACCAATCTTCAATATTTAATATTTTTTATCTTCTTCTTCCTTCCCCTCCTCCTCTTCCTCCTCTACCTCCTCCAATTTTCATTCTTCTTCTTTGAATCATGTTTATTAAGATAAAATTTATGTACCATAAAATTCACCGATTTTAAATGCGCAATATAATGAGTATTTATATGTGATCATCTTAAATATGCAATAACATACAATGCGAATCTATACAGAAGAACTCATGGTTCTTCTGTTGCTTATATGCATGGGGCAAACCATTAATGCGCGATTATACATAGCATGTATGATCCACCACATGTAACCACCACCAGAATCAAGCTGTAGAAATTTTTATCATTCAAAAAATTCTGCTCAGGCTCCTTTTTAGTTAATCACCTTCCCCATTTATTGCCCGTAGCACCCATTGATCTGATTTTTGTCCCTATGCTTTTGCTTCTTCTAGAATGTCATGTAAATGGGATGATATAGTATGCAGCTTCTTATGTCCAGCTTTTTTCACTTAGCACAGTGCATTTGAATCATCCATTCTGTAGATGTTTCAGTCATTTTGTTCCATTTTATTGCTGAGCAGTATTCATTTCATAGATTGTATGTCTCACTTCACTTATTCATTCATGAGTTGATGGATTTTTATGACTTTTTATCTATTATGAACAAGCACTGTTTTTCTATGTTGTGTCCTTTCACATTGATTACATCTTCTTGGTTATTCAAATCAAGTATTTCATTGGATCAATTTTATTACATTTTTCTCTTTATCTCATTTCTAATCTCCTCCCTCATCTTTTATTGTTCTTTATTCAATTTCATTCATTTTAGGTTTCATTTCCATTGTAATCATATTAGCATAACTTCTATGATTTTTCAGAACTTTTACACTTATTTCAACCATTTTTACTCCCCTTAAAATATTTACAGTTTGATTAGATAAACAAAGGCTGGAAATGCAAAAAAAAATTACTAAATACTGAAAGCATATCATTCTATATGCATTTTAATATCTCCTATTTTTGTAACATAAATGATTTAAAAATTCCATAAAATGCCTTTAATTCTTATAAACAATTATACCTACTAATATTTGTCAATATTTATCAACTACTAGGAATATTTTTATATTATTTCTAGATATTTGTTTATTGATTTGTTATAGTGATTGCTTAAAACTCATAGTTGAACATAGGAGACTCTTTTACACATTAGCAGGATAAATTGATAGCTCTTATTATCATTATCATCCTCACTAGCATAAGAATAGGCAGTCATTCTTCAAAGGTAATTTTATCTACTCAACAAAGCCCCTGAGTAATGATTTCTATCTTGTAGGTACAGGTGCATGTGAGTTTTATATACTTTATTGGGCCACAACATTCAGATTCTGAGGAAATTCAGGAATATTATTTCCTGTACAGAATACTCTTGGTAAGGTTTATTTGTGACTGACTGGGATACCTATTATCAGTAAATGAATAAACATTGTTTTTTATTACTAACAAGGATAATATTTTTTCTACTAAATTACTTCTTTATGTAACTATGGAAGTCAACTCCCATATGGATTAAGGAACAGTTTTAACTTGGTAGATATACAGAAATAAAGTTATAAATGTTTTCAAATGGATTTTCATAATGATAGTCATCTCTTTTGTGCTTTATGGAGATTCACAGGCAAAAATTCAGTTTTAGATGATAAGAAAAGATGAATTTTTAGCCAAATGATATCTGTTATGAATCCTTATTATGAGAAACCAAGTACTACGAAAGGACTAAGATATCCTCAGAGTGAAGGCTATTGCATAAAAGATGCTTTGTAATTAAAAGAAATCTGTGTGAATTATGGGATTTAAAACAAAATTCTAATTTTGCACCAGATAATCTTGAACAAGTTAGTCACCGCATTCTAAATGGAGGTATTGAATGAACATCTTTTCAAATTCTGAAAATTTATGTATTTCTGTGGTAAATCCTCTCAGTATACTATTTAAGAATTTTTGAATGACAGTCTTAATTTCTCCAAGTGATACAATAAGAAAAATTAAAGAGCCTTTTGCATTTTCATGGAATAAAAAGGGTTCTAAAAGGCTCTATCACATATTGGGAGTCTGGCCCAGACAGCATAATATCATGCAATGATATGAAGTACTCACGGTTCTTCTGTTGGGTTTAGTGAGATGCACAAAGACAATTTATGACTCTTATGTCACATTTATGAACCTTAAACATGGTCTTATGTAATTTTTACAGACCTATGGAACTTGGGTCAATGAGGAACTGAATTATGTATTTAGTTTTATGTATCTCTACCCTTTCAGAAAGCCTTTGAAAAAGTGGTGTGGCCAAAGAGGGTCAGAAGAATATTACAGGAAAAACACCTTCTCTATAGATTACTTGATAAAGCTTTATAATTATATTTAATAATAAACATTGGTCCTTCAACTTGGTTGACTTAAAATCCAGTAGCCAAAACTACATCTATTATTTTAAATACTAGAAGATATTATCACCTACAATGGATGGAACACTCCTCATCAATAGCTACAGTTACTTACTATTATAAAAAGTTAAACAATGCAACATTCTTAAAAAGGCTCAATGCTAGTTTAAAGTGGGCAGAAGAAAAGAGAATCAAAGTAATGAGAGGCTGGCAGTCACCTGTAGGGGAGCCATGAACTTGCCTCATCCCTGCAATTCCCATCCAAAGAGGTTCAGCACCAGGTGTGGGCTCAGCTTTCTCATTCCTACATTTTAAGAGCACCCTTAAAATTTGTCAGCTTCCTTCACTTGGCACCATATGATATGTCTATAAATTCTCTCAGTATCTAAACAACTTCCTATGACATATTACAATTTTGTTAGTAAGTTTTAAATCACACAAATCCAAAAATATAAATCCAATTCATTGTAATCAATCATTGGACTGACTGCTGGTCTCTAATAGCTGTTTGGTAAATACTATTGAAAAAATTTGATAAAATATGAAAAATTCTGTATGTAAACCAATAGGCATTTTTAAGATGTGACTTAATCATCAAACTATTGTAAAAATTTATCCTAAACACATAAAATGGGAGTCCAGATGATTAGTGTTTTCAAAAATCAAATATAAAATTCAAATTCCATCAGAATACTGTGAGCACATTGAATTTACCTTTCAACAGTCTATTAACTATTTCCTTGGGCTTGATTTGCCTTAAAAAAGGAGAAAACTCAACAACCCATTTTGTGCCAAAATTAATTCTAACAGTAATACATTTTGTGCTCCACTGACTTTCAATTTATTACCAGTGGAGCTTGGTTGATTGTTTTGATCTTCAGTTTATTGGCAATGAAGTAGGATTTACTGTGCCACTACCTTTCAGTAACATAAATGTTACTTCATTGAGCTGGTGCCTCATTGAAAAGCACTACAAGAAAATAATTTAATTGTCTGCCTTTTCTCAAACTCATAATGCTTTCGAGTATAGTAGAATGTTTAATGTCACACTTGTCTCCTTGAATATTTATTTTTGCAACTTCAATTATTCAGAGGTAAAATGTGTTAGTTTAAGGAGCTGCCATTGCAATTTGATTACATTGATATGAGATGGCAGAGGATAGGTCTCAAGGCATTAAATATTAGAAGGTATGTAAATTCACACCCAAAACATTATACATCCTTTAATAATTGCTAATATTAAACCTTAAGCAATACAATCAAAGATGACTTTGGAAACAACTTTTCAAAGATACATCCTATGATACATGTATCTTTCCATCTTTTCCTAATAAGGCTTAATTTTTTAATATTTAGTTTATTTATTGATTAGAAAATCTAGTTTCTATGTCAAAGAAATGATTATTTTTAAGGTTTTTTTTGTTGTTGTTATTTTGTTTTGACTTTTGCTTCATTTCCTATAACCTCAGGTTTTTCTTCAATGCCTGTGTTCTGGTACTATCCCAATAAGTTCAGAAATGGTTTGCTTTTTATTTGTCTCAAAAATCAAAGAGTTCACATCATTTTTTGCTCCACATACATAAACACTAAGATAGACTTTTTTACATTTAGTTTAGTGTGGATTCCCTTTCAAAATTACTTTCACCAGATGATGATTTCTAGATAAGGCTACCTAGAAACGCCAGCATGTTTTTTCACATATTCCAGTATTCGACTTTGACCTCTCTCTCAAGAATTTCTAGAAGGACTTCGGGGTTAAGGTGACATAGTGTTAGCAATGCTTTCTGTGAAAACTGAGAAGCCAGACATTAATAAGACATAGAAGAGATGTTTGGTAAGGGAAAGCAGGAATCTATACTCTCCTTCAAAAATCTGGTTCGGCAAATTCTTGAAGGGGTTTTTCATGAACTCAGATAAGTGTATGGACTAAAGGCAAGGCAAGTGTGTTTTACAGTATAATAGTGGGTTACTTCTGAAATTTTGTATTTGTGGAGCCTCTGAAAATTCCAAGTAGTGACATAACAGTAGTTATGAATATTGGTTTAAAGATCATGTAAGAGATCTGACCTATATATATATATATATATATATATATATGTATGTATGTATATGTATATACACCTGAGAATCATTATCAACATATAGATAACAGTTGATGCTATATATAGTAAGTCAAACAATGAATTACAAGGTTCTTCCAACATTTTGGGTGTGGGCAAAGAGGGTGGAAACATAAAGAAGACTGATATCCCTGTGTATGAAGGGGCATAAACGCCGGTGTCATAGAAACCATGGGTGAAGAAGTCTTCAAGGAGGAGAGGGGTTAGTAATAGTACATTCTACAGAGTCCTCAAAAATGAAAAGTAAAAAAAAAAAAAAAAAGTAAAAGAACAAAACCCATAATGTTGCCCATTGTATTTGGCAATGAGGAAGTTACTGATGACCTCAGTGAGAGCCATCTCTGCAAGTGTAATGGACAGGAGCCAGATTGCAGAGGCGGAATATCTTGAGTTAGGCAAACTGACGCGAGGTTACTTTTCCAGCATTTCACCTGTGAGTTTAATACAGAGGGAAATACAGAATATAGTAGGGTATTAAAAGTAAAAGACACCTGAGCACATTATTAAGCAGGGTTTGGTTTATGGTGAAGGCTCAATAAATGTTGACTATGACTGTTTATAGAACAATTTCCCCATCCCTGATATTTTTATGTGCAGAGAAGCAATTTGTCTTTCTTTCATTGTCCATTCTGTGAGAAGAGGAATGACTTACTTGGTTGGTGATTTCTGTAAAAGAATTGTGCCTTCTGTGCTCATATCATGTCTTTTCTCTTTCTCTGTCTCTTTCTCTTTCTTTTCTTTCCCTTTCTCTATCTCTCTCTCACACATACACACCTGGCCTTTAAGAAAGCATAGATCCTCTCTTTCTCTATGTAGGGCCCCCTTGGGGAGGCCTATAGTTTTGTAACACTGACTTCAATTGGATGGATAAGATTGTCATTGGTAAGTGAAGTACATATGCACAACAGACCTAAAACAGTATTTTCTTATTGTTTTTTCATAATAAAAATGATACTTTGATCCCTGTGAGTCAGACTCCTTTGTCCATATCAAAAAACAATTCTAAATGTAGCCGGAAAAGAAAGATTTACATATAATACCCCTCATATTCTCAAACTAATATAAACTTTTGGGGCAGGGAAATTTAGCAATGTGTTGCAGGTCCTTTCTTTTCCACCTTCTACTACTAGCCTCTGCAGAGATGTAGCTGGTCCTGGAGCATGATTTCCCAGCATTCACAGAGGAGGCTGTGTCTGGACATGGTGCTCAGTCATACTGTCCATACAGGCAATCTGTCCTGCTCGTCTAAGGCCCAGACAGTTACATCTCTTGTCTCATTTCTAGTATGTCCACATCCCTATCGAGGTTATAGAAAACTGTTACTGCTTCTACCACTTCAAGCTGGGAGGCTTTCTTATTGATCTGGTACATCTTTCAGAAGCAAATATTGCACTGCCATGCTCTGTGAAGGCATTCTTCAAGAGACTTTTAGTGTCTGGATGATATTCACAGAAATACTATTTTTTGGATCTCTTAAATATATTTTATTATTTATTTTCTGTAAACAAGTGCTTTTTAAACTGAAATCTTTGGCTGGTGGCATCAATCTGTTGGGTCATACAGAACTTTAAAAATAACCCAGAAAACACCATATTGACGCTTGTAAGACAAAGGGAATGTGTTTTGAAGTGATGGTATTGGTTTTGAGTGTATGTGTTTTTTACATTAGATTGAAATATTAAATGAATTCTAACTCATGGTCTTGGCCAAAAAGTTTGGGATACAAAGAAGTTTAGACCACTTCTACTGGATTTAATCCTAGTAATGGGCATATGCTAGGCTTGCCCAAGAATACTTAAAAGACTTCATTCTGGTCCCATATTATGCTCATTAATCTATTCTCTTTCCTCTCACTTAGGGATCCACTGCCATCAGCGAGGCCTTAAATCACTTTGTATCCTTCCTTACGTAATGGTTTATTATGCCAGTATTATAGTCTGAATCCTCCAGGATCCTTGGCATTTCTACGTATATATCTATCTATAAAATCAACAAGCAAATGTCAAAATGATGTTTATTTTTAAAATGATGTTTCTCTTCAAGAACATTAGAGAATAAGAAATGAAGTTTGGCTTTTTAGCCTGCAATCTTGAATTCCATTTCAGCCACGTAATTTACTTTTCATAAATTGTATCTACTCAATAGAAAGAGGACCTTGAAGCAAAAGGAAAAAATGCAGAAAAGCAAAACTTTGATTTTTAATTTAATAATACCCCTTTTTCTTCACAACTAATACATACACTAGTTTAGGTCCTCGCAATCTCTGTTTTGGGTTAATTTGGAAATCTCCTTATCATTCTACAGCTTCCAGACTCAGTCCAGTCATTATATCCTCTCTACCATCACAAAGGCAGAGAGATCTTTATAATGGAGAAGTCTGGCCTTGTGATTCATTCCCATTAGATTCTTTATTGATGACTAACAAATGACTTCAAAATGTAATAACTTAAAAGACAGCCATTCTTACAGTGTTTCATCACTTCACTGGTCCAGAATTTCAGGCAGGGATGAGATGCATAATTCCTCTCTTACATCCAACACTGGAGGAGTCCACTGTGAGCCTTTCAGGACCAGACTTTCTGGTCTGGAGGATCCGAGGCAGCTCCACTCACAGGTCTGGTGCCCGGGTGGGGGCAGTTGGAAGCCGGGGTTCAGCTGAGATAGTCACCAGAGTCTCTGTGAGCAGCGTCTTCTGCATCATCAGGCTTCTTACAGGGAGACCCAGAGCTCCCAGAGGGAGGGAGCCTACAACTGGAAGTGAATTCCGGAGTCCCTTAGGGCATGGGCCCAGCAACGCACACACATTTCTGTCATAATCTTTCCATCAATGTTGTTCCTAAGACAAAGTTCAATTCAAAAGGAGTAGGATCAATAAACCCTACTTCTCAAATGGGAGAAGTGACAAAGAATTTGAATCTTCTTGAATCTACCACATCACTCCTCTGCTCAAAATATCCTTTCTATATATATTTTTAAGGCCCCTTAAAGTTATTGTTATCTGACCAGTCTGTCTCACCAAATTCATTTATTAAATTTTATATTTCTGAAAACTTAAAGTTTTCTAATTTTACTTGGCAAACACTCAGACACTCTTCTAAACACTTCATATACATTGACTCAGGCTATCCTCCCATTAATCCTAGAATGTAGTTCCTATTCAATAAATGAAGAAACTGAGACATAAAAGAGTTAACATAAATTTTCCTAAATTGTCAGTAAATTGTGGAGCTATGCTTGAACTAGAACATGTAGTCTCAAAGTCCTGGCTTCCAAGCATTAACTTTGACTGCTGGATTTCCTCTTTTCTCTGGGTAAATATCTGTTTTCCTCTCTATTGGTTTATCCATGTAGCAAAAGTCGACATGTTTTTTAAAAAGCAGTTCAGTTACTACCTCCTCTGTGAAACTTCTTTAGTACTTTGTATATGTATCCACTTTAGGGATCATGCATATATTCTTTGCTTATTTGTTTTGCCTGTTTGCACCCCAGAGGGCAGTACGTGGTCCTCTAATTTTATAACCCAAGTCTTGGCACAGTGCCAGGCACATGATTGACACTCTTGAAATTACTTTGTGAAAAAAAATTAGTGACTAGAGGTGTCTCAGGGAACTAGGGTTTTCTTTTCCACCTTGCAGGCTCACTCTGAAGCCTGAACAAGTTTTATATCATTATGTTCATACTAGAATATGTTTTAAGGAGACCTATGATGAAAGGGACAAATATTCCCCTTTGGTTTAAGTGGTAATATATACATTTTATATTTATCAATTTTTTTCCCATGCTAGTAATACTTAGAGGATTTACTTTTGAAGGGAGTGTTTTATTTTAGGAGATCTCATTTTGTGTGAAGAGTTCATAAATGTTGTACGTTTCTAGCTGAGGTTTCACCGTGAGACACTGACTATAAAAATTCAGTGGCGTTGGGGAATACTAAGAATATTATTAGAGTTCGCATAGCTATCCAGAGAATGAGCTAAGTAAGAAAATCCATATTTAATTAAAACTAAAATTGCGGGGCAGATTATGTGTAAGAAAGAAATGATATACATGTATGGTATTCATTTAATGCTTAATGAGAACATCTGGTCATATTTCCAGGTTTTAAATTTAGACTGCAGAGTTGGGGAAGGCCTTCTTTCTCATAGGCTACAATAGAAAGTCAAAGTTTAAATGATATAATGAGTAGATTTATGCTATTCAATTGTGGTGTCTAAACCTTAACATAAAATTATACTGCAGAGTATGAAAGGTGCTCAGAGAAGACAGGGACCAATATTTATCTGGTAATCAAGGAGCTGTACAGAAATAACAATGAATGCAATAATAGACACAAACCCTCAACAGATAATTTCTTTCAGTCACTAAACCTTCAGAAAAAAACAAAGAATTTAAAAGAGCTTGGTGAGAATACAAAGAGAGAATGCTCATAGAATTTTATTTTCAAAGTAGTGATTTTCAGTGATATGAACTAGGCTAACTGGGTGCCTGTGCAACAATATAAACGTATTGTTGCCAGACTGAACTTAATAGAAATGCTTAAGAATATCCAAATGGTATTTTTGATATAGCATACTTCATAATTAGTGTTGAGTCATGGCTAAAATAAAAATGGCAAATATAACGTAAAACAATATTTGAAATATTGAAATAAAAATATTTCAAATTATTTGCTCAAGAAGTCCAACAGCAAGGATAGAAAAGAATTTGATATAAATTAATGGTGGCAATTCTTGCATTTTGGTAAAGGAAGTAATATGTTATACAGAGATTAAGGTGAGCCAGAAGTACTTCCATAAATATATTAATGCAGAATAATTTTTCAGAGGCATCTGCTCTGAAACATTATCTTATATTTTGTGTTTTTAGTAGGTCAGTGAGTAAATTATAGGAGCTATTTAAAATAGTAATGAAATAATAATGCTCTCAATAACCAAGAACTAGAATAACCAAGGGAAAGGTATTAATTTTATTCTTCATTCTTTTGTCATCTCTTTCTTTGAACTTCAGATACAAAGGCTATAAAGAATAATTGTATAAATATAAAAATTGTCTAGTTAAGTAGTCTTATGGTGGGTTAAACAACTGAAATACATAATAATATTTTTTTGTTAACCTGATCTCACTTGGACCAGTTATTGTTCATATATTTTCATATCACAATCCAGTGTGGTTTAAGAACTATTTATGTGAATGAAGGATTTTATAATGTATCTTCCAAATTACAATTTAGGGTTCTTGTTCCTGTGCTTTGTTAATTGTTTGTTTCTAACCAACATAAATGGTTCTTACATTTTGGAAAGTCCACAAATTTTAACACTTAAAGCTATTTTTTCGGTTTCTTTAATTAGAGTATATTAGTATATGTCTAGATACTATTCAATATAAACAAAATTGATGTGATTATTTCACCCCCTCCTCTTAATTTAAAAATAATCAAAGCAGACTAAATATAATAACACCTTTTCTCTTTTATTTAAAGGACAAAAGGAAATGATCACGAAAAACTGTAAGTTCCATGGCCACAGGCCACACAACTTTTACTTAATCAATGGTGCATCTCCAATACCTATTCATGATGGTAGCTGCTCAGTAAATGTTTGTCAATGTTTAAGTCAATAAATGGCACAAGCAAGGGTTCTGGCTAAATACTATGAAAGTACTTTAAGGAGCTTACTCTTTAGGAGAGTCTAAATGAACTCCCAAAATGCGAGGCTTGTGCCTAGAATGGCTAGCTACCTTCAGTTGCCTGAAGGTGAGATTAACCTTTGTGAATTCTCAGTAGGATGGTCCTCAGCTTCTATTGGTTTAAGGAACTAATATTGTTCAGAAGACTGATTACTAGGTATGATTAATCATTAATAAAATTGCTTAGAGACAAATGCTATTTTGGTTAACAAAGATAATTTCATGAGTAATGTTTAATCATAAAGTCTAGCCTATGGCTTCTCCTTACACCCATTTCTATGTAGTGCCTAGGGTGTGGAGTTCCTCCGTCTATGTCGTGGGGTCCCTTGAGTAGTGAATAGGTGAGCAAACTAATATTTGCCTACTTGACCAAGTGCCTTTCAAAAGTCATATTCTTTTTCTGTATCTATAAAAGTTTCATTAAGTTATATTCCAACCTAGCAGATTTTCTATTTCTTTAAGATTACTTTATATATTTTGAACTATGTACATTTTATACTGCTCTTCTAGATTAATTTTCAATTGCAGAAATCATTTCTTTCAATTCTAAGTTATAAGGGTAGGTGACATAATTGATTCTTCACCTTTTCTAGAGAAATTGTTTTAAATTTTGTTCTAGTTTCTTAACCCACCTAAGAATCTCATGAAAAATATTGATCTGCTACTAGGAAAAATTGCATATACAGGGAAATCATATATGTATATATGTGTGTATATATATGTACACACACACAGAAAGAGAGAGAGAAAGAGAGAGAATATGTTAGTAGTAATACACTAACAACATACCTAATTTTCAAGGGTTTTGTGCACATACCTGAAGTTTATATTTATATGTCACAGAAGTCTGTAGAGCCACAACCTGCAGGAACAAATTTGTATCTAATGAGGGAAAAGAAACAGATGTGATGTGCTGAAAAGGTACATAAAAAGAAAACAGCAGTGGAGGCTTCTCAGTTACATCATGGAACCAAACTACTCAAACATTCTGTAGTCAAGCACCTTCCTTTCTTTCTTCCAAAATTTAAAATATCTCTTTTTTTCCTCCATTGTAACATTTCCTATTTTCAGAGAACTCTTAAGAATTCAGAAACAGAACACATATGTAGATTTTTTTTGGCCATAATGCAAGATAGATGACATTTTCCTTGCCAGGCCCTAACTTAATCAAAAACAGTGAATGAAAGCTTTAAAATTCCAGAAAGCATACATTAATTAAAAAGAATTTTCAGTAAAATCTCTTTATTTCCTTATCCAAATTTAATTGCAAAAAATCAGATATTAATTTGAAAGACTTGTTTGAGTCCCTGATGGTGGTTTTCTCTCCTCAGATGGCTCCAAAGGTTGCAGAAGGTTAGGAAATGTCCCCATCCTTCACTGCAAATAAGACTTGGTGGCTCCTTGGCCTCCTTTGGTTAATTCTATTCTGGGCCCATAACTGTCTGACATTGCTAACAGCCAAGTATAATATTTCCTTTCTTGTGTCTCTGAGAAGTCTGTTTATTCTTTAATATAGATATTACAAAGCAACAAACAAGCAAACATTCTCCTGGATAGGTTCAAGTTATACAAACAAGCGATTATACAAATTCATTTCCTCTTGATATAAGATAAATTATCTAAGGTTTAGTACATCATGCTTCCCTAATGAGAGTCTGTAAATCACATATGTTCCTAAAACAAGCAAATCATTTTCTTATGGCAAATGACCAAGACTTCCCTTCAGCCACTGAGGTGGGAGAACCATTCAAGAAGGTCCCTGGTATACGGATTTGAGGATAAAATGTTACTCAGCTGATTTACTCTTGCACTTAGGTTTAAATGACCTACTAAATTGTCTTTATCATCCAGGAAACTTAAGTGCCCAGGTCCTACCAAGTCATTGACTAAGTAGAAATTTAGTCCAATCCATTTGTTTGCTGTACAGAGTCTGTGCAATGGTGGAGTAAAAAAGAAAGAGAATTTTTAAATAGAAGAGGACACATTTAAACAGGAGTGTCATCTGTTACTATCAGGCCAAATATAAGATACATAAACCGTAACAGTAACTAAAGGTAACAGTAGAAACTATGTGAAAGGAATCTGACCTACAAACACAACGTTTTTCAAAGAGAAGTATCTCTTTTCCTTTATTGTTAACAAAAATATTATTGGCAATAGTAAACCACAATGCAACCATTTTAAGAGTTCTTATAAAGCAAACATTGAGTAAATTATTATACTAATGCAGTGCCTCATCTCATCCCTTAAACGTTGCTCTCTTCTTTGGACTGTCTCAAGTTAGCAGTCTACTTTGATATGTATCATTTTATATTACAGAGTATTCCTGACATAATTTGTCCCATAGTCTCCTGTGTGCATTTGATCATATCACCTTTTCCAATAAATATGTTATCCTAAAGAAAATGATTATTATCCAAAGTAACACTAATATGAGCCACTGCAAACACCTTAAAAAGACTGTGATTTTTTTAAATTTAATTCAGAACACATTCAAATGAATAAATTTTGTTTGTAGTCAACAGAATACTGATAAGCTAAGCTAGCTTGTTTATTTCCATCAAGCCTGCACACAGACTGAGCCAGGAGACCTCAGTATTAAGGCTGGAGTATCGCCTCAACGCACAGAGCTATTTGTTGGATGGGCAGAACATAGACATCTATGAATATACCAGTGATGCTTACTTTCTGTTTTTATCCTTCATAAGGCCTATATTGGTATTAAAAGCTTTTTCTGTGTCTATTTATAACTTTAGAAACTTTAGAATCAACATAATAAATTAGTTTTTACTGAATATTTCTCCCAAATATATTTTTAGGCTTGCCAAATTCAATGTCTTTTAAAGTTAAAATCATGTTGGAATGAGAATTAAAAATAACACTATATTCTTTAAAGCACCCAGAAGCTTTTTGTGGTTAATTTTTTAAGAATAATACATCAACAATGGTCTTGACAATTGTTAAATGAATCTGAATGCCATAGACAATCAATATGTTGAACATGTATAAATAACACTTGGAAAAACTAAAAAATCTTATTAGTGGTAATAACATCTATAGTTACCCTCTGTCCTTGCTTACTGTTTTATCAGTTTGTCATTTAAACATATAAAATTTTTCTTTTTTCATTTGTTTACCCTTATAGTTTCTTGCATTCAATTAATTGAGCATATGAGCAACTAATTTTGAGACCTTTCAAAAGGCAAAGAAAAAATCTCCATGTCTCAGAAAAGTCTGAAGGTCTAGGAGGAGAAAAATTAAGTTAAGAAGGAAAGTACTAACCTACCTCTTCACTCCTGAAGCTTGAGCAGTACTTTTCCTTCCATTAATCCCTAGTGAAGTTTACCCCAGAGGCTGGGAAATGTACCAGCCCACATACTATCTGGATGCCATTGCTCAGACCACCGTCTGAGAGGCTTCCGGAGGCAGGATACAGCCGCCACCTATCTGATCACTACCAGGTGCCCTGCCGTGCTGGGTCTGACTGGAGAGTCCTCATCCATTTGCCTTGGTGCTTGTTATAAACTGACTGGAAGGGAACCTCTCTGCACCTGTACTGGGAGTCAGGCTCTGTCTGATAAGGTGAGAGATCGCCTGAATAGAGGCTGAGGAGTCAGACCTGGTGCAGACAACAATAATGATAAATGTCCTTTAATCTTCCAATCTCCAATAGTTCTGATTGTCACTTTGCTCTTACATCTTTATAGCATCGAGTGGGAGTTCATTGGATCTATAAAACAGCATGACCAGATTGCAGTTGATTTTCGTTAAGGTAGATTGATAATAAATTAGTGAGTATTAAATCAACAGTCAGACCAAGATCGAAAAAAGTAAAAAAGAAAAAAAACATTGAGTGAAGTATGGAGGAGGGCAGAAATGAGCAAGGGCTGAATAGCCCTGGCTGGAATTTTACGTAATGGTTCTATTGCCTACTATTGTTGATGAACACTTGAAAATAGCTATTCCATGTGACTGAATTGCTTGGTGTTAAGAATTATTTTGAGAACGTGATATAAATAAAGATTTCTAGAATAAACCCAGATCAAAAGAATCATAGATTCTTAGGCCTTGACAGATTTAAGATGTTCATGGTAATCCTTGTGCTCAGATCAGTTTGGGAAAGTCTGAGAATTCAGTTTTTATTTGTCCACATTAGATCCTAGATGGTAGTCAGTTAATCTAAGCTGCTGCGTGAGTACTCGGTTTCACGGTATGGTTGCAGTAACTAGAAAACTGCTGTTAAGGAGACCACCAATTGCCCTTTGGCTCGCTGGCGCCTAGGAATTCCTGGCCTGAATTTCTTTTAGTGCCTAAACAACTCCCTAGGACTTCCATTAAGTCTTCTGGCCTTTAAGATACAATGAAAAAATAAATTGCTATGTCAGAGTTATGGCTTATAAATTCCCTCCTGACCTAACAGCTTTTTAAATCTCTCAACCATGAAAGCATGGTATATGATATTTATCTGTTTAATAAGACTTCTTTTTCTGATTGACTGAGTACTTGCCTATATCATTTATTTTTAAGCGTCCTCTTTCTATTGATCCAGATACTTAGATCCATTTAAAAAATAACAATAATAAAAGAAGTGGTTAACACTCTAGGTCTCTTTAGTATATATAGAAAATAAAATGGATTTCTTATGGGAAAACAATTAATGCCCTTTTGGTTAAAATTATTCATTTGACTTTCCAAAGCTACTGACTTTTCATCTACAACCAGGAGGAAATGTGTGTTTTGAATTTAGTGATTTGACCTCTTTGGGATTAAGGGACGTGTGTGTTGTGTAGTATCTAGTGTAGGTATTGTGTCTCTGTGACCTGTGCTGTTAAGGTAGGTGTGTGGGAGTCTGTGTGAGTGGGTGTGTGTAGGTGTGTGTAGTGTGTGTGTAGTGAGATGTGTGTGTGTGTGTGTGTGTGTGTGTGTGTGTGTGTGTGTGTGTGTGTTGTCTCCATATTTTTATTAAAGGTTTTGGGCAGTCTTTGATTGGAGCACTCTCAGAAGGAATACCGTGTTACAGCTGGTGTCCTTTTTGATATTAATAGATCCCCAGGTACTTACAAAATGTCCACCTGTCTCTTTGGCACAGATAAACATTCCTGATTTCTTTGTTCTCCTTTATTTTTTCATATCTAGATTCTTTTTGAGAATAAATTGAATGATGTAAAGATACAGGTAAACAGAGTCTTTTCAAAACCAAATGCCTGAAAAAAATCCTTTAATGTTTATTTTCAGTCTATTCCCATGCTTCAAAGAAGGAATATCTCTACATTTTTCTATTTGATGCCTTTCCTTTTCCATTGTTTTAGTTGCATCAGGACATTTATGTAGTTTATTCTGGCTGTGGTATTTCCATTTTGTGACACATAGCTATTTTCCTCTTTTATAAACATTTTCGTGACCTATAATCTCCACAATAACCACCTAGCTAAACACTTAAATGAATCTCAAATTGTTTTGGTATAAGACTAGCTTTTCCCATTTCTCTCAAATAAAACAAGATACTTCATGAGTGAATAAAGAGTCTCCTAGACTTAAAAACTCAGTGTGTGAGTGAATAATACAATGTATTCCATGAATGATCATTGATTCTAATGATAAGATTTGGATCATGAAGTTTGATGGTGTATGTGTGAGGCCCACCTTTGATCTGGATACAGTTTCCGTTAGAATCTTTCACTGAGCTCAAGGATATGTAACAAGTTCTTTCTTCTGATATAACGTGTGTTGACATAGACCGATAGAAAACTGGCCTTTCTGTGAAACAAAACAAGCATATATGGAGAAAGGGAAAAAGAGTAAACCTGTATTCAGGATAAAAAGATAAATATAGTAGCTGTCGTAGACAGAATTCTAAGATGATGCTTACAATTCTTGCCCTCTGGTATACACATCCTATATAATTCTTTCCATTTTGAGTGAGAATATAATTGCATATTGTTCCATGGTTAGGTTATGTTATAGGAAAAAGATGAAGGGATTTTTTTTCAAATAGGATTGAAGTCCCTAATCAGTTCACCTTAAGGTAATCAACAAAGACTCTTCTGGATGGGCCAGACCTAAGCAGATAATCAAGTGATAGCATGTTAAAAGAGTACTGAGAATTCAGAGACAGAAGGCAGAGAGCTTTAGAGATAAGGAATGAGAGAGAGAGATTCTCTTGATAGTCTTAAAGGCAACAATCATGCTGTGAACTACCTGCCTATAGAGAGGGCCTTGGAAAGGACCCTTGGGTAACTCTAGAAGTAAGGGCAGTTCTTGACCAGCAGCCAGCACTGTTGGTAGAATGTAAATTTGCACAGCCACTATGGAAACCAGATTTTTGTTTTTAACATGATACATATAAGAAGTTTAGTGGACACTTTTATCTGACATGAATCTTTTCATTGCAAGTAACATAAACCCATATCAAACTACCTGAATTTGTTTTTCTATGTTGACATTTCCTGGATTGTGCAGATTCAACTGCTACCAGTTCTATGGATCAGTCTTCCTGCTGACCTTACAGTCCCATCCTGAAAGAGAAGATCTGGGTGAAAGTTAATGATAAATAGAAAGAAGAGGAGTGATTGCTGATGGAAAGATTGCCAGTAAAAGGACAATACAAAAAAGAGAAAAGTCAACAATACTTTTTACCTTGTAGAATGATATTGTATATTTGCAGATGCTGATTAAGGTGAGGGTCTTGCCTGCAGAAAGCCCCCTTTATTTGAAGTTGAATGTCCAGTATGGGTTCTAGTGGCTGTAAAAATCTCTTTAAAAAATTGGGTCTGTGCTTTTAACTGTGTAAGTTACTTAGAAGGAGAAATAATTTGGATTGACGTATTTATATTCCTTATCAATTTTAATTTCCACCAAATATATTTTGCATAATGATCAATATTTACTTTAACTGATCAGCTTTAAACCTGCCCTGACATAGAGGTTTTGGTGTATTGCCTCCCTTAAAACACAATGATTGCACTATTATTTTAATGAAGAGATTTAAACTCCAATTTCCCTCTTTCTATTACATCCATGTAATATTTTGCAGTAAATTACTCAGAAGTCTTCTTTCCAGTTTATGAATAAACCTACCAAAATTGATTTAACATTCTCTTATTTTCAACACATTTCTTTGTTTCTCTCCTTTGAGAATGCCAACTCATTCTTTGCATTTTTTATAAATGAAAGAAAATAAGGTTCACAGCCTCTTAACCTGGAGTTATTTATGTAATGTATCTAAAAGTCATTAATATTACTTTGTGCATGAATGCTTGGAATAATTCCAACATTTCTTTTTCTTATATTCCTCATTTTACAGATTTAATTTGTTATAGAAAGTCTTTTAGGGAGGTAATATGAAGGAACCGCATCCCAAATACATGCAACAGACTTTGTTCATCAACAAAATGTCAGGCCAATGTGTGATTATTAATTGAGATAGTAATCCATTGTAATACATGCCCAGATATCTATTGTGTGTCATACTTCTCATAGTATCATATATCCTAACTCCTACAGAACATGCTACTATGGATTCAGGGTAATAGTAAAAGGAAAGATACTCAGCAAATGAAAATCAATGTCAGTTTAGGTGTGACATGATGGCTTATATATTTACCACTGATAGTCCTAACCCTCACATCCCATTCTTTACCCGAGCTTTTTATTTGTATGTCATACGGACATGCATTTTTCTATTTTTATTTTTTTGTCTGCCTAATATATCTTTCCCCTGATTTCTAGTAAAATATCTCATTTTTTTACTGAGACTCTTACCCAAAACCAGTTGAGCCAGTAAATATAACTTACATTTGCCACCACAAATGAGAAAAGGTGACTTAAACAAGGTCATAGTGATCACTGAGGGAATCCATGGAAAGCTCTTTGGCATATTCGAACTCAAGTATATTTGTGGATGTCTACTCCCCATATATCACTATCTTGAGAATTTGCCATCATGCCAATCTTTTTTGGATAGGAAAAGGATATGGAGATTGAAAAAAAAATTTTTTTTCTGAGATTGCCACAAAACTTGAAAAGTCAAGACAGATGTTCAAGTTATTGGTTCCAGCTATGCCTGAAACCAGTCCCTTCCCAGAATTTTGCATCATTTACACAGTGTACAATAATAGAAAGGACACATGTTTTACATATGTAAGGCTTTAATGCTGGTAAAAGATTTCACAGCAACAAAAGAGAGAGCAGGCACCCACAGATCGACGCATTGCCGAGCACTGCCCGCAAAAGTCTTTTCTCAGCCACATAGCATGCTTTTTGTGTTTGGATTATGAACCACCAAGAGCAGTGGGACAAAATCTCAGTTTCAGGTCAGCAGGCATCCTGGAACAAATTGATTGAGGAATCATTTATATGCGATTGATCATGTAGCTAAAGCCAGCTGAGGGGCCAGGTAAATGAGGAGGATCCATTAACCTGTACTTCCCTAAGCAATGGAGGCAAGCTGGTACAGTGTCTCTAAGAGAACTGCTAATTAAATGGTACTTTTGTGGTCCAGAATTTACAGTCAAAATATATTGAATAAAGCAGTGAATGACAACAGTATATTTGAATGAATCAACATTGGTCAAAATGCTCTAATATTGTTTTGGACAAAATTGGTACAGATCTAGATGTCCTAAGAAAACCACATTTGCCTTTAATGAAAGGACACATTTGGAGAAGAAATACTTACTGGTTCTTAACAGACATTTAGAAATCTTTCATGAAGAAGGGACAGGATAATAGGTATTGGGGGCAGATACTATGGTTTAAAATAATAGATTAATGACAACAAATAATGAAACAGCAGCTAAAGAAGGAAGACAGGCCAGAGAATGTGCACTGAGGGACTAATAAGTATGATCCTCCAGCAGGGAGCTACAGTAGCTCAAGGGCAGTGGTGCAGGGTTTCGTGAAGGCACAAGGAACAAACTTAGGGGAGACTTATAGTCCCCTTCATGAAGTTTATGGAAATTTCTAACTGGAAAGTGTAATTTGTACAGGTGCTCTCTAACTGTCAAAGTCCCACAGATAAACACAGAACAAATTTATCAAATAGTTCAGTATGTTGAGATTAGAAAGCTATTTAACTTCTAGGAGTTTCCTGATGGGTGAAAGATGGGCATTGCTTAAAGATAAAACATGATGGGAACACTGGCAACACTGGCAGTTCAATTTTGCAGCATGAAGCAAAGCATATGAATGTGCCCTCAAGAGACTTGGAGTGTAGAGCAAACTGAAGGTTGTCCCTTGATTTATGGTGAATTCATGACAGCGTTTACTATGGAGGCAAGGACTGATTTGTTGAGAATGCTGAGAGGATACTAATGATATATTTTTTAATTATTTTAGTCTAACATAACCACTGTTTGTAACTAGTCTTTGGTGTAATGCTAGCACAGTGGGTAAGGTATATTTGAATGATTAGAAAAAAACCCTATGACAATACTGGTATCAGTGAATACACAAAAAAGAAAGTATGATTAACCTTGCTACGATCACCTCTTCTCTTTTGTGGTGGCAAATGTGAGTTACTAAGTGGACTGTGCCACCTTACTTAGGGAATTACCAAAAATAAAGGAAAAATACTTTTCCTAGAAATCAGGGGGAAGGGATTCTAGACAGGAAGAAAATACAAATATATCCACTACAACACTCAAATAAACAAATCTGGTAGAGAATGGGATATAGACATATAGAACTTAAGGCCGAAGAAAATGTGTGTGTGTGTGTGTGTGTGTGTGTGTGTGTGTGTAATGAGCCTAAAGTTAAAAATAATAAATTTAAGAGTCCAGATGAGGTCACACAGGAAAGGAGTACAGCTACAGAAGACAGGCACCAGGATCTAGAATTCTTTGCAGCAGAACCATTTGTACTTGAAATCCCGAACTTTTATCCACCTTAGAGATGTCCAGACTCCTGGCTTATTAGATTGTATACTTAAATCTCATGACAGATGTTTAAGTGAAAACAAAGCCAAAACAAACTGATAAAATTTTAATTTATGACTTTTAATTCCCTGATCCAATTCTACAGCCAAGATTTAATAGCTAAGGTATATTGCGAGGAAATATTTTATTAGTATTTTCTTCCAAGAACAATATTGTCAAAATATACAGCTTATGTTCTACCATGTTCCCTAATTGGAGAAATAATTAAAACATAGCTCTAATAAAGCATACCATGATAGTCCAGATGAATTTAACAGTTATATCTTAAATTAAGAAATAAATGATGATAAGATACTATCTACACAATTCATTTTTTTTTTTTCATTTTCAAGAGAGAATTATGGGCTAAATAGACACACAGACAAGGGAATTACAAAGAAATAGAGTTTTCTGCATCATCTTTAATAGTGATATAATTGGAAAAATTACAAGTACATATATATTTAACTCTATTTTAATATATTAACAGTGGCAATCATGTGGTTCAGTACCTAGATCACCCAATCACTATATTTTAATATGATATATGGATTTCTGATTTTTATAAAATATTTTCACAAAGATTACTGACTTCTAAGACAAAATGAAAATGAATCAAATGGAAGAAATATATATCTATAGAAAGGTTTACAATATGTGCATGCGGACATTAGTAACCTCTTAAGCAGGCAATGTATTTATTATATTTTATTTTGGTTTTAGTGATAGAAAAAAGTAAAACAACTCTTCACCACTTTATGGTAATATCTAAGAATCCTTGTATCTAGGAATAAATACATAATTCATCAGCACTTTAGTTTACAAAAAGAAAATTGCTCTTACCTAGAAACAAATAATTTCACTGTTAAATTATTATTCCCTTAATGTTAGTTAATGTATTGTAATCTGAAGGCATTGAATGCAGTATCTACATTCACTTAATAATTAAAAAGAGATGGAACAAATGCTTAGCTTAATATTATTTTTATTTTCAGAACCAGAAAGGGACTTGGTTAAATAAAAGCAAAATACTTAAAACATTTTACCTTAGAATTTCAACAAGCTTAACTAGATATCTAAAAAACTGTCAAACTGTAATGGTGATCTAGGTACTGAACCACATGTTGCCTAACATCAGAATTTAATTCTTCAAGCTTACTGAGATAAATATTCTGGTGACAGATTTTTCCATTCTTTATTTTTCTTAAAGTAGAAAAGCTTAAAGGCATTAAGTAACTGCATAATCCTTTCGAAAAAATGAAAAGTTTAAAAATTTGTTTTGACCAATCAACCATGTATAGGTTTGATAATTCAGATGTCAGCATTTTCCAAAGTTGCAACTCCTTTATATGTATATCAAAATGTTATGTTATGAAGTCATCTTTTGATTTCAAATTTATAGTCTTTTTTCATATCTCATTGTGATTATCGTTTTAAAATTTATATTTATTTTTTTATTTTAATATCATTAATGTACAATTACTTGAACATTATGGTTACTAGACTCTCCCTATTATCAAGTCCCCCCCCATACCCCATTGCAGTCACTGTCCATAAGAGTAGTAAGATGCTATAGAATCACTACTTGTCTTCTCTGTATATACTGCCTTTCCCATGTCCCCCCCAGCTACATTGTGTGTGCTAATTGTAATGCCACTTTTTCCCCCTTATCCCTCCCTTCCCAACCATCCTCTCCAGTCCCTTTCCCTTTGGTAACTGTTAGTCCATTCTTGGGTTCTTTGAGTCTGCTGCTGTTTTGTTCCTTCAGCTTAAACTCAAAATAGAAAGACCATTTGACCCAGGAATTCCACACTTAGGAATTTACCCTAAGAATGCAGGAGCTCAGTTTGAAAAAGACATATGCATCCCTATGTTTATTGCAGCTCTATTTACAATAGCCAAAAAATGGAAGCAACCTAAGTGTCCATCAGTAGATGAATGGATAAAGAAGATGTGGTACATATACACAATGGAATATTATTCAGCCATAAAAAGAAACAAATCCTACCATTTGCAACAACATGGATGGAGCTAGAGGGTATTACGTTCAGTGAAATAAGCCAGGCGGAGAAAGACAAGTATCAAATGATTTCACTCACCTGTGTAGTATAAGATCAAATTTATCATTTTTGAGATATAGATTAGATTCTGCTCACTCTTTAATCACTTATACCTGGATTAATTTTCAAGTAACTAAATTAGGAGACTGACTCTTCTGAAATATGGGGTTGCTTTTGTCCAAAAGTGATTCCTGACAGTATACCTGGGTCTACTCCAGGACAAGAGATAAATTGAGAGATCTAAGCAGTTATCTTTTAAAGAAAAGTTTAATATACATTAATTTCTTAGGAAATCATATAATAATAAACTGTGACAGATTATATTGTGTGATCCATTTGCAAACCTTAGATGTGGACATGAGATCAGGATTTATGAAAGTCACACTTGAATTGGTCCAGAATGGTGAATAGGATTTGGTTAGGTACAGAGTTGGTAGTATATCAAGGTATTAACTCAAATCCATGTTATACAAACCTTCATTTATTTAATACTCTTGAAGCTAGAAAAAGCTGAAGTATTTTGAAACTCAGTTTGTGGTAACTGAGGCTAGAGAGAGCATGCTGGATTTGGAACACAGGAACCCACTCAAATGTCTAGGTCCTATAAAAATGAAGAATTCTATTGATTTTGAGGTAGTCTACATTTAAAATCCAAGATGTGTTCAAGAGTGATGTATGTGTATATATGTGCATGTAGATGTGTGTCAGTGCATGTATGGGCCTGTGTATGTATGTTTATGCAGTTCTGTGTGTCTACGTGCATGTAGTTGTGAGTGTGCATGGCTTTGAGAATGAAGGAAAATCTTATCACTTTTAAACAAAACTTTAATTTCCATAATGCCAAAAACTAAACTAAAAAATTAAAGAACACCTGTATTTGGAGATAACTGTCTTATACATCTATTTTATATATTTGAATTCTTACTTTTAATGCATTTTTTCATGGTGCAAGAAACCTTCAGTGAAAATTGTTGTGTAATTTGGTAGGTGGGTATGGAATTTACCAGTTAATATATCTTGAAAAGACAGTTCTGCTTTCTGAGTATGGAGACTTTAGGAGATATTTCCATGTCTTATCCATTTAGGATGCTTCCTTCCAGAAAGTTGGCCTATGGTAAGAGGAACCTGTCTGATTCCAAAATTTCCATCACTTGATGAAACAGGGAAAAAAGAGAGTGACTGTGTCCCTAATAGGCTTCTAAAATTGCATCATAAATCAAATATTCATTTATGATGAAAGAACACAAGCCCCATTAATAAAGAGTTACCTCTTCAAAGGTCTGTCTAATACTTTTTAGTAATTAGTATTAGGTAAATTAATGCAGATATTTTTGTTCTTTATTATTTTTTCTACCAAGATCCCTATATACTGTACAAAGAAGGCCACTTAAATTCAGATGGATAAGCAGATTGAAAGTAAAATATTATAATTCCTATTAGATATAAAAAATAACAGAAAAATGACAGTTAAAACATTTAGTTATATTTCATTGATGACAATATGCCTGAGTTAAAATATACATATTTTTATTTAAGTTCTAACCATTTACTAATGTCATTCTGAGCACACACTGTATAAATTTTAACTGTTTTGTAGAGTACATGGCTAACATGCACAATTAGATCAGCATGCATGCACATCCCTACAGGTCTACATATTTAAAAACTTGTTAAGAAGTACAAGCAAGTCTTATGCTGAACTCTTTTTTTTTTTTTTGAGAGGGCATCTCTTATATTTATTGATCAAATGGTTGTTAACAATAATAAAATTCTGTATAGGGGAGTCAATGCTCAATGCACAATCATTAATCCACCCCCAGCCTAATTCTCATCAGTCTCCAATCTTCTGAAGCATAATGAACAAGTTCTTATATGGTGAACAAATTCTTACATAGTGAATAAGTTCTTACATGGTGAACAGTACAAGGGCGCCATCACAAAAACTTTCAGTTTTGATCACTCATTATGAACTATAAACAATCAGGTCAAATATGAATATTCGTTTGATTTTTATACTTGATTTATATGTGAACCCCACATTTCTCCCTTTATTATTATTATTGTTATTTTTTTAAATAAAATGCTGAAGTGGTAGGTAGATGCAAGATAAAGGTGTAGAAAACATAGTTTAGAGTTGTAAGAGAGCAAATGTAGATGATCAGTTGTGTGCCTGTAGACAATGTGTTAATCCTAGCTAGACAAGGGCAATAATACATCCACAGATGCAGAAGATTTCTCTCAAAACAGGGGGGGGTGAGGTTCTAAGCCTCACCACTGTTGATCCCCAATTTCTCACCTGATGGCCCCCCTGCGACTGTGCCTGTATTAGGTTGTTCCTCCCTTGAGGAATCTTACCCGTCTCTGGCTAACCAGTCATCTTCCGGGGCCATACAGGGAAATGTAAAGCTGGTAAGTGAGAGAGAAGCCATATTGTTTGAAAAGGTTAGCTTTTTACTTCTTTGCAGATTTATGCCCTGTGGCTTCTATGCCCAGCGTTTGTCTTGAGGTATCTTCACCACTTGGAGGATTTATGATACTTGGTGAATTCGATATGAGGCACGAATTCTATTTAAGGGTTGTAATTAGGAAGGAAGAAGAAAAGATATAGAGGTAGCAGACGGAAGAAAACATGGGAAGATTGATTATTTCTTTGACATATCTTCTTGTAGAGTAATTTAAGCATGTATAGGTTTTAAACTATAATTAAATTGCACACACACATTAACATAATAGGAATACAGTTACATGACCAAAGCAGATCTATAATTACCAGCCATCTCCAGTGAAGCCAAGAAAACCAGTTAGGCACCCTAGGCATTTGTGAAAATTTGTCTGTGATATAATGGATATTGTCCAACTGTACTTGAACAGTCTGAGAGAAATCAGACAAATTAAAATAACCCATTCCTGGGAACTGTTCACATCCCATATGTTCTTTTAACAGTAGATAGTTTGTAGTTGTAAGATTTTTGTAGTGCTACAACTTGCACTTCTCCTAATTCTTGGTTGAGTTCCAACAGTATAGATCCAGTCAAATTTGTTGTTTTACTGTATGCACAGGCCAGCTTAGATATCTCCTTCTTCATTCCAATGGCAAGTCCAGGAACCGGTGGGATGGATGCAGCTACAACTGCAGCATCGCCTGGATCTTTGTTGAGGTTTTTTGATGATCATCTTGTGGTATGAGTCTTCCAGAGAGTGCTGATGTTGGAAGTTCTTCTTCATATCGTATCTTAGTTCATTTTCTGGGTAGCCAAATTAGGCTTTGATCCTCTGTATAAACACAAACAGACCCTTTGCCCACACTTTGATATGCCCTTTATACCATTGTGTAGAACTCATTGGAGGTCACCACACAGGAACTGCTTTTTTTTTTTTTAAGAGAAAAGAATATTATCAGAAAAGTGTACCTGCATAGCCGATCATCTGACACCCTATAAGTGATCAAAATTAAGAATCTTTAAAGCATGCATTAATCGTTGATTTACAGTTAGTTTTATCCTATCAAGGAGTAATCCCCCTTCTCTTTCTTCCTTTTTTTTGTTATCTTTAATCTACACTTACATGAAGAATATTTTGTTTACTAGGCTCTCCCCTATACCAGGTCCCCCCTATAAACCCCTTTACAGTCACTGTCCATCAGCATAACAAAATGTTGTAGAATCACTACTTGTCTTCTCTGTCTTGTACAGCCCTCCCCTTTCTCCTACCCCCCCTATGCATGCTAATCTTAATATCTCTCTTCTTCTTCCCCCACCCTTATCCCTCCCTACCCACCATCCTCCCCAGTCCCTTTCCCTTTGGTACCTGTTAGTCCATTCTTGTGTTCTGTGTTTGCGCTGCTGTTTTGTTCCTTCAGTTTTTCCTTTGTTCTTATACTCCTCAGATGAGTGAAATCATTTGGTATTTCTCTTTCTCCACTTGGCTTATTTCACTGAGCATAATACCCTCCAGCTCCATCCATGTTGCTGCAAATGGTAGGATTTGCCCTCTTCTTATGGCTGAGTAGTATTCCATTGTGTATATGTACCACATCTTCTTTATCCATTCATCTACGATGGACATTTAGGTTGCTTCCAATACTTGGTTATTATAAATAGTGCTGCGATTACGCTGAACTCTTTGAGGTTTACGTAGATTAATTTAGCACTTCAAAGAAAGTGTAGTTTAAATAGCTATCGAGGCCAAACTTTGAAGAAAGGTAAAATTCCCTCTAGAAGTAACTTCCTCGTGTTTTTCATCTTTTTATTATTACAAACATTTACACTTTATTTATTACAGATTAGAATATAAATGTTAAATGCTTTATTTGATGATGAGCAAGCACATGGCATAACATTCATAATCATAGAAATGTTTGTGGATGGAATCAGTAGCTATGAAATGTCTGGTGTTAGTTGATTCTAGGATTTAACCCCCTTTGAATCTCTAAAATTTCATTTTTTATAGCATCTCAATTGACATACAATTTGCATGCCATTAGAACTCTCCCTTTAAAGTATATAACTAAATAGCTTTTAGTAGATCCATAGGGTCATGAAACCATCACTATTATCTAGTTTTAGAACATTTTCATCACCCCATCAAGAAACCCCATATCTGCTACTAGTCATTCTTCATTTGCACCTCCCACTAGGCCCTGGAGACCAGTAATGTACTTTCAGACTCTTTGGATTGCCTGTTCTGGATATTACACTTTAAAAAGAACCATATAATATGTGGTCTTTTGTGACTAATTTCTTTCCTTTAGCATAATGTTTTCAAAGTTCATCATGTTGAATCATGTGTCAATACTTTATTCCTTTATAGGCAGAATAATATATCATTGTGTGTGTGTGTATATATATATATATGCAGTGTATATTATAATTCCTACTATTAGATATCTTTCTGATAAAAAATAACAGAAAAATGACAGTTAAACATTTAGTTATATTTCATTGATGACAATATGCTTGAGTTAAAATACACATATTTTTATTAAAGTTATTTAAGTATATATATATACCACATTGTGTTTGTCCACTTATCTATTAATGAGCATTTGGATTGTTCCCTGTTTTAGCTATTATGAATAATGTTGCTGTGAACATTGGTGTGCATGTTCATTTGTATAGACATGTGTTTTTGTTTCTCTTGGTTATATACCTAGGAGTGAAATTGCTGAATAATGTAATAACTGTATACTTAACATTTTGAGAAACTACCAAACTGTTTACCAAAGCAGCTAAATTATTTTATGATTCTATCAGTAATATATGAAGGTCCCAATTTCTTCATAGTCTCTCCAGCACTTATTATAATCAGCCTTTTTATTTTAGTCATGCTTCTGGGTGCATAATGGTATCTCATTTAATATGGATTTACATTTCTCTAATGACTATTAATGTTGACTGTGTTTTCATATGCTTGTTAGCCATTTGTATATACTTGCAGGAATGTCTATTCATAGCCCTTAACTCTTTTTTAAATTGAGTTGTCTTTTTATTGTCATATTATAAGGGTTCTTTACATATGATGTCTATAAATACCTTACCATATATAGGATCTGAAGACATTGTCTCCCATTCTTTGAATTGTCTTTATATTCATGCATTTTTGATGGTGTCCTATGAAGCACAAATGATTTTCTTTTTATTTTAATGAAATCCAATTTATCTTTTTTTTCCTTGCTTTACTTTTTGCTTTGGTGTTGTAACTAAGACACCATTGTCTAATCCAAGGTTATGGAGTTTTATTCTTATATTTTCTTCTTATGTTTTTCCAGAAAATTCCTCAGACTAGAGGGACTGATTAGACTAAGATATGTATTGAGATAGGTAGGTATATAGCTAGATAACTATAGATAGATAGGTAGGTAATTAGACACATAGATGATAGAAACTTCCATTTACTTTTTCCCTTTTGGGTAAAATTCAGAGTGTTTTGATGCCTTGAACTGAATGAAGTATTTTTCTGAGTGACGTTTCTTACTTTCTTGGTAAAGTTTAAAGAATAACCTATTTTTATAATTATTGCTTATTTCTGATAGAAAGACTTTCATGACAGAAAGCTTATTACTTCAATAAGCACACTGATCTTTTGAATCATGTTAGAAAACTACAATACTCTGGTTGAATGACTTCAGAAAATGAGATAATTATGATGGATTAATGAATATCATAAATACATTTTTATTCAGCTGTAACTCAGTTAGTACAGATCTTCTATCCTAAGATTTCTGTATATTTTCCATTGTTGGCTTTCTCATTGTCATGTCTCCAAGTTCCAGAGATCCTTCTCAGTCTTTCATACTCCCCATAATTTTTACCTTTTCTGTACATCCTGCTAATCCATTCTTTGGCCCTCGTCTTAGGGTGTGCTCTTTATATCAGTCATTGGAGAGTTGAAGGAGTTCACACTGCAGTAATGAAAACAACTAAACATTGAACACTTACTTATTTTTCTTAAGGCAGTAAAACATATAGTTGTACTAGTGCTTTATGTTACTAAATCTTCTCTTTTTTTTGCCTCTCTTTTCTTTATCTATGCCTAGTTGCACTCCAAAAACAAAATTAAACAGTCTCATCTGGCAATAGAAAAAAAAACAAAACTCTGTCATCAGTTCTAAAGATCTGGGACTCTCTTTGCACATTAAAAGAAAAACAAACCGAAACAAAATAACACCTTCCTATTCTCTGTAAGCAATGGGAGATGTGCTCCAGGTCTCACTCTTTCCCACAATTTCTACAGAAGAATGAAGAGTAGAGAGGTGACTGATGGCCTTTCCTTTCAAAGGCTGTGGATGGTGACAGTAAATTGTTTTATAAAGAAAAATGGGTGTCCATTATTAAAATTGTACCCTTTTGTTTTTATTTTACAGTTTTCTTTAAATAGTAAAAGCTTATATTCAGTTCTATAATCAGTTTTGTAATTACTGACAAGAAATTAAAATAGATTTCCATATTTGTATCAGGATAATAGTTCACTTCTGCCTTATTTCTGCCACATCTTCATTTCTTAAATCTCCACATTAGGAACAAGAGAATAACTCTCCTGCATGAATAAATTTATGACAAAGTTATATATAATGAATAATAATATTCTACTAATCTCGGAAGTTCATATTGATAAAGATCATCACTATCTTGAAACTGTAAAATCATGGGAACCAACGGATGACCCAAAGAGTAAAATTGGAAATGGTCTAGTGAACAGAGATCAATGTTTCTATCTAAACTGATGCAGTTGGAAGATTTTGACTCCATGTGCATTCAAAGTAGAAATTCTTAATTCCACATTCACAAATGGATTCAGTTAATTTGGCATCCTACTGTCAGTATATGCAAATCCTAGTCTTATGGCCATTTTTTCAGAGATAAAGATACATAGCTTTCCACACTTTTCCAATTATGGAATTAACTTTATGATGGTTCAAAACATTAAAAAGATTAAAAACCACTGTTCTGAGAAATAAATTTTGCTATCAGGGGACAGAATGGAGAAATTCTCTTTAGGAGCAGAATACATCCAGAATGAAAGTAAGAAAACTGTAAATTATAAGTTTCAGTTATTAGTAGAGTATATCAATTTTATTTTTCACTCGGGATACATTTTAGTGAATTGACAGATTGGTGTAGTAAGAAAAAAGCATATGAGTTGGTTTTAAATGGTATTTGTTTACAAAATGAAGGAATAAATTGCATCAATATAATTATGTGGCAGTGGGTAATAATTTCAACTGAGTCAATGTCATCATTCAAGCATAGGATGTATGAACACATATCAGAAGTATGGGTGGTGTTCTGATAGGAAGACAGTTACACTAAGTGTAACTCAGAATGCTCAGTAACCCCAGAAATGTAGGTAAGCATTGAGAGGAACTGTTACAAGAGATATGTCTCATATTATGTTCCCCAAAAGTTTCAGCAAAGCAGACAGTCCCTGTTTGAGATAAATTAATAGATAAGTAAATAACTAGCAAAATTGATCTTATGCCATTTTAAATTTATGATCCCTTCATTAAGTAACCATGCAATGTTGCTGGCAAACGTTCCAAAGCGGCAAACACCATCAATGTTTGTCCTTAGGACATTTCAAATATTGAATTCACATTTAAGAATGGATATGTTCACAATAAGTTTTTGAAAAATAAACAAATACACTAAATTTTTTGAAAAGCTTTTGATGTTCTGAACTGTTGCTAACTTTTTTAGCAGATCCCATCCCCCCATCTTTGCCAGAGTCCACCCATTGCTCAGTGTGGATATTGAGTGCAGCAAGGTGCGGCCTCTCTGCATAGGATCTTACCGTTGCTTCCAGCTCAACACTTTTGTTCTCTTCACTAAACTTCTCTTAGGGCTGCTTATCTCTACTTCTTAAAGCCCCTGCTTCTTCATCTTCTAATTAATCTACAGTTCTTTCTTTCTAAATCAACACTCTATCTTTTCCATGTGTTCCTTCCTGTTTTCCTTATTTCACCTTTCCTACAGCTTGGTATTCTTCTTAGATTAGTAATTAAAATAACTTCTGAAATCACATCACCCAGAAAAGGCCCCTCCATCAAATTGAATAAATGTTGATGGCTCCTTACTAATGTTTCTCTTTTGATTTAACACCCCATTAAACTTATCTCTTATCATTCCACATAATTAAACTTTGTGCTAAGCAAGCTATATCATGCTATCCTATTGCCATACAAAAGAAGTCTCATCACCTTCCACATGAAAACTATCTTTATATACTTGCCCAGTGAGTTTTTCCTACTATGAGCAAAACTTCTCCTATCATCTGGTTTAAAGCCACTTCACTAATGATACATGCAATCACACTCTTTCAGTGTTAGGTAGGGATTTTCAGTGCAATACAGACATTTTGTTGTCCTGAACACAGTATGTAATTGAATGTCAAGTACCATACTTGGCATAGAATTAAACAGTACTGTCCTTCATCTCTGATATATATTTCTAATAATGTATTATGTGACACAGGTATTTTATAGGTCATACTGCATTATTGACTTATACTCTGTTTACTATTAACTAAATCTTTTTTACTTGTGGATCAAAGATTTCTTTTCAGAATCCTGAACCTTTTATCTAAATTATTTATTATTCCTTCCACCTGGGCTTCAGAGAATTACAAATCTGAGAATCGTTTCTTTTGCATTTGAGCCATTAAGACACCCAATATGACCTCACATGTGTTAATAAGTAAGTACAGTGGCGCACTTTAGGAATTTCATGAGCATCAAGAATTTTCAATTTTTAAAAATCATAGAACAGAATAAAAACTACTTTTCTATAAAATACACATTTGTTGTTTAAATATTTATGTATACCTAAATTAAGTTTAATAATTAAATTTTTTCCTACTATAAGTTGATGCCCTTGATATTTTTTTGTTCTATTTTGCTTTATTCTGTTTCATTTTATGTAAACTACTGATTGTTGCTCGTACTACTAGCCATTGCTGTGTAACAAACATCACCAAATCTCACTTATTCCTGTTTATATACCAGTGGGTAATGTTCAATTTTGCCGATTTATCTTGGGCTTAGCTGGGCTTGACTACAAACTGTGTTGGGTCTAGTATGCTCTACATGTGTCTGATACCTTTTAGACCAGGGAAATACCCCAGACATGTTCTATTTATAGCAAAAGAAAAACCACAAAATATATATAAGGTTTGAAAAGTGGAATAACTAGGCAGCTTCTCATAGCAATGTCGGAAACATAAAAAACAATCCTAATTGCACAAAGCATGTTTCATGCCTCTGCTTGTTTTTTATCTGCTAACATTTCATTGGCCAAAAGTCTAATGGTTGAGCCAAAAATCTAGAGTGTAGAAATAAACATTTTGCTCAGCATGTGACTAAGCCTGATATCATGGAGAAAAGTATATCTTCACTAGAGAGGTGTTGTAGAAGAAATATACTTTTCTATTGAAACTCTGAAACTTTAATTTTGAATTACCACTCACAGCTCTAAACTGATACTGATCCATTGATCAAAATTCTTTGAATATAATCACACATAAAATTACTAATACATTCAATCATTTTTGCATTTAGATCATAGTATACCATTGACAAGAAACAAAATGTTATATGGTTTGTTTTTTGAGGTCCAGAGTCTCAAAATTTATCATACTTTTTTGAGATTCTAACACCACTAAAAGTAAAAATTAGGTCAGTTTGAGATATAATCAGTAAATATTTTATAATTTTAAAAGCAGTGTATGTTCATCTAGTTATTTATAAGCTCTCACTTAAGTTATCCACTCTACAATTTTGTTCAGAAATGGTATTAGACATTTGCAATGACAGATTAATGTTATTAGATATTTAGACTAAATATCACTTTTTCAAAAAGATATTTTCTGAGTGCCTAATTAAAAGTATATCCCTTTTTTGAGTTTCTCAATAAACACAATGCTTTTCCTTTATAAAATAAATTATAGTTTGTAAATATATGCACATATAATTTATTAATATTTAGGGTGAATTCAGGTATTTTATTTATCTCAACTCCATGTTATAAATTACTGGCACTAAAACTTAGAAAGTACTGAATAAATGAATAATGATCCAGCTTCTCATTTTAAAACTTTTCTACATTCAAACATTTCTAATAATCTACCATGATTATCTTCCTCCCAATATTTCAAAAATCTCTGACAGTGGCTCAGGAATATCCTTTATAAATGCATCATTGTCTATGGAAGATATATGGAGTATATAAATTCAATTAGACTTATTCTCTTAAAGATTTTACTTACCCTTTCTTTTTCCCAATGCAAGAGGTATATAATGGATGGTCATTGGGTCCATATTTTCAGTTGGAAAATTAGTCATGACAGAATCAAATAGAGATTTAATTGGAGTTTTATTTGTTGATCATTGTAGAAACCCTCTGGCACTAATTTTTCACATTGTACTTCAGCCCTTAAGCCTACTGAAAAACTTTGACAGGGGTGTTGTAAAATTTTACTCAAAACATCTATCTATCTATCTATCTATCTATCTATCTATCTATCTATCTATCATCTATCTCTCTCTATATATATATGTATGTATGTATATATATAACCTAAATGAGCTCATGATCATATAAACGGTTAAAATTTAGAGTGATAATTTCTGTTGAAGAGATTTAGATAAAGAGATATGACAGGACTATGTACAGATAATTTAGTACAATCTGAAGAGTTTAAGAGAGGTATTTTATTGTCATTTATTGGGGTTGGTTCACTAGGAATAAGTAGAGATTTTTAAAAGAAAAAAAAGTGAGAAATTTTAGGAAGAATCAAATCTACAAGGGTTGAGGGCAATCAGAAACTGGGTATAACTGAGGGCATTGAGATAGTCTTTGAAATGAGAATTAGTGTAAGAATATTAGTGGAAGTAAGTAGTATTAAATAAGGTAAGGTAGATGGCAGATTATGAAGTAGGTTTATATTGAAGAGTTTGAGTCTGGCTAGAGGGAAATGTAAGTTAAAAGTATTTATTAATCTGGAAAGTGACATGATCAATTTTGTTTCTTCCAACAAATACCTTGGTATAATGTGTGAAAGTTGTTTGGAATCAAAGACAAGTCAGATGGTTTCTGAAATGATTCAGGTGGAATATTATTGAGATCCAAACTAAATAGTATAAGTTAATATAAAAAGAAAAGAGTAGATTTTGGAGACATTTCTGATATATAACTGACATGGTTTAGTGATTAATTGGGTATTGAGAGGAAGAAGAAGTAGAAGATAACAAATTAAAATTAATTAAAATTATCAACAATCACAGAACTTGAGAAGGGAGAAGGGAGAAAATAAATTTTAATTTGAATAATATGATGTACTCACAATACATTCAAATAAATAAAGTCTATTGGTTACTGGAAAAAAATGATTTTCAAATGGAAAGAGAGAAAGGAAAGGTATGAATGTAGATTTGTAAGTATCTTAACAAGAAAACAATGATATAACAGTTATTTAATGGGTAGAAGAATAAAGAAAAGAGCCAGAAAAGCATGAATTATTATGGAAGAAAATATAGAAATACATTAATGAAGGGGGCCATTGTAAGCTGTAGGACATAAATTAGTATCAAATTTTGTGCAGGTATTACATAGAATGAGGATTGAAATAGAAGTTTGGATTTAAACATGAGGTCCTTGGTGATTTCAGTATGAATATTTTCAGTAAAGTGGTAGGGTAAAAAATAATAGCTTAGAAGTGAAAGAGAGTTGTGGAAGTAGAGACGGCAAGTTTACTACTGTTGTAAAATGTTCAGTGTGTAGGGAAATACTATAGAATGGTAGAAAGTGCTCCAGCTTCTCATTTGTGCATGGTATATATGGACCCAGTGAAGAGGGAAATAAAGAAAATAGAAATAACACAAGACAATGTCCTAGTAAAGTCAGAAAGAGATTTAATTAATACAAATTTGAAAAGTACAAATTTGAAATTAATGATTTTTTTTCAGAATGAAAGGTAATATTGTAACACTCTAGGCAAGTTTATATTTGAACCAGATTAATGTCTGATAATCACTAATTTCTTGGTTACTTGAGTAAGATTTATTGTATTCAAAGTTTGTGGTAGTAGGAAAACTGGGAGAAAAAGAGGTACAAAATCTCAGTCGTAATTTAAGTTAGTGATGGGGATGGAAGTGCAGCATGGAGAATATAGTCAGTGGTCTGTAACATCTTTTTATGTGGACAGATAGTAACTGCATTAGTTGGAGTGAGGATTTAATAATGAATGTAACTGATAAATCACTGTGCTGCATACTGGAAACCCGTATAATAATGTATATCAACTATACTTCAATTAAAAAAAAAAGAACACTTGGGATTTCTGTAACAGAGTACAAAAGCAGGTTGACAAAGATTAAATATGAGATGGCTAAAAATCTTGACTTTTGGAGTGCCTCATGAATTCAGTAACATTTTTGTTAGAAATCTTCCCCATATCTTTATTCAGGAACACTTTAGAATTTAAATCAGTAACAGTACATCCATTTATGCATTTTCTCCAACTAGGCAATCTTGTTAAGTTTTTATATTCAACTACAATGATGCTTCCTGTGTTCTTTCCCACTCCTAACTCCTTCCTAAAAGCTCTCCTGAGACTATCTCTATTTCTTTACAATGCACATATATTTTTTCTTTATTTATAGTGTTATTCAATGTATAACACACCGCACTTCTGCACCCTCTCTGGTCTGATATTTTGAAATAGAGAATAACATCCCATTGCCACAGTTGAAGCCTCAGTTTATTTATGCAAATTATAAAGTCATATTTATCTACTTGTGTTATAATATCAGGTGCATTATAACCTGACTTGAAAGTATTGTTTATTTAGCTTCTAATTTTCTCCCATGTAAAGTATTTGGCCACCTCAGTTTTCAGCTGTTTTTCCAAGGTGACATTTTCTGTCTGCCCTAATGGCAGCTTTTGAAATATATGTAGGTATTTTCTCCACCCTCATTTACATTTGATCTAACACTGCTTCTTATTCAGACAACCATGATTCCAAGCAATATTATTCTCCATCTTTATGGAAGTCATTTGGTCCTGCCATCATTCTGACTATCTTAAATCACAGATAGATTTAAGATCTATCTAAGGTCTAGAAATGAAAATCATGACCATTGGCATGACATAGCCCATTTTTCACTTTATGGGTAATCAATTCTCATCAAAAGTCTAAATAGTATTGGGTAGAATCAACACTTGTACTCTTGAGTTTACCATATTTTCAGTGGCATAGTATTTCTAGATTGTTTTCCTTATATTCTCTATTGTGAAAAACACAATGGAAGATTTATATCATTGTCCATGCTTCTTCTAATTGGAATCTATTCATTTTCTTGCCTAAAAGACTTTAAATGTTCCCTTCTTGATTCAAAAATCTCATCCCTCCCTAACTCCTTAAAACTACAGCACATTCTGGAATACATGGTTAGTCACTACTAAAATACATTTTATCCTTAAATTATTCACTTAACAACCATTTCACAATTTTGCCCTGATGTATGGCTCTTTCTTGGGGACACTGAGTCACAAAGAGCCTCTTAAATGGTGTCTGTTTTCTTTTCCACATCTCTCTTACCATGGACTCTGGAAACCCAAGTGTTACCTCTTTTCATGTGCCTTCTAGACAATGCCTTCCTTCTCAACTGATATCTCCACCAGATTTGAAACTCATAAAAAAAAACCACTCCAAAACTATTTTGTTGTAAGCTTTTAGAGTCTCCTACAACCTCTCAGTTCCTAGAATTTATTCCAGCCAATGATCATATCCTCTGCCTCACTTCCTTCACTCTCTCATGGTCATACCTAAACCTTTACATACCCCATCATGATTTTCTATTGTTAAAGTAATCCCTTCTGTGCATCCTTGGTCCCATTCATTCTACTCATGACCTGGGTAAATTCGGATCTGCATATTCTCTTTCTGCCATTGGGGAAATAAATCTGGATGAAGAGAAATACATGACCATACTGCATGGAAAGTCATTTTAAATTAATGATCACTAATGTATAAGTGGGTCCTTAGTGCTGAGAAACAGTCATGCTGTATTTCCCTATGCCAAGAGGTCTCCACAAATTCAGGATAGCCATTGTTTACTTTTCCTCCTTTATCAAACCTTCAACATGCCAATATGCATGTTTATTCTCTGCTTTGAGAAAATAGAAACAACAGGTACATAAGTCTATAGTCTCCCACTCTCTTATCAACCAGATTAACAGCTGTGTTCATATCCTTTGCTTCCATTTCAGACTGCACTTCTCCATCTCCACTGGTCTGCTTAAAAATACCATTCCAAAATTCATCCCCTATCAGTTTTACCTCATGACTGTTTCCTCCTCTCTATTGTATTATTTTCATTAAAATAAAAATCTACAACTCACATTTAAGTTAGCCTCCCTTCCAAAACTCTTCTGGTTACTGCTTCATTTCCTTGCTTCCTTTTACAGGAAAAATCCTCAAAAGTGTTTGAGTCCTCAGAGAAGCATGTGCTAAGACAGGATTAGAAGTGAGATGTTCATTTGGGAAAAATGCTTGTAAATGATACATGGGAAGGGAGCAGGATTCTGCAGCAGGGGACATGACGTTCATATGGCAACTGTGAAAGGACAGAAGGAAAACAAGAGTTCTGTAGGAAGAAATGTTGAACACAGTGCAGTTCTGAGAAAATTTCAGCCTGGATGATGGAGAGTACTGGATTCAAATGTGTCGATTAGAGAAATCTGGGAGTCAGCAGCACGTCTCAGCTGCAGCTCTAGTCCCACCGCTGTGTTCAGTCATTAGCTAGGAAAAGCCTAGTAGTGTGGCTGGTTTGAACTTCAAAGTAGACAAAAAGGTATAGCAACTGGAACCTACCAGTCAGCTATAGTTCCATGAGTGGACTCTCTTGAAGGGTTATCTGAACTGCTACAATATCCGATATCTCATGTGTGCATTAGGAAGAGCCATCTACCAATCCCAAGTGAGGATTGCATCCACATGAAGGCTTGCAAAAATCTTAATCTCAATCACCAGAAGTAGGAGCCCACAGACTTCATCCCACTGCTTCTTTTATGGGTTGAGAGCCGTCAGAGAAAACAACACACAGGATATTGGCTGGAGTAATGCTTTACTCACAGAATGGAGAAATCAGGCAGCAAGATAGCATCTGCATGGCTCTCACACGGAGGTTCCCTCCCGATAGCCTCTGCTCGGGTATAGGGTAATGGACCGGACCGTATACAGCCTTCCCATGCTGCAGGCCAACACCCTTCTCCCTCCCCGAGACAGGGCTGAGGGGGGACAAAGAGGGAAGATGTGCTAATTATACTGGTGTGCCTGGCCAGGCACCATATTAAGATGCTCACACTCAAGACAAGGAATTTCACTGCATACCTAGAACAAGAGAAAGTTTATCTTAGTATAGAAGAATATGGGGCCAAGCAACTGCACATCACCCGCCTTGCATATAGGGGAATGTTCCAGGCCCAGGACACTGATGGGGTCTTCCTGAAGAGAAGCAACAGGTCGTGTGATGGCTCCTTATCAACATTCTTATTACTATTGTTATTGTAAAAAAAAAAATAAGCACAACATAACATTTACCATCTTAACCATTTGTAAGTGCAGGAAAAGTACATCCATAGTTGTGAAACAGATCATCCTAACTTTTTCATCTTGAAAACCTGAATCTCTGTACCTGTTAAACAACTCCACTTTTCTACCTCCTTCCAGTCTCTGGCAACCACCATTCTGTTCACCTCCTCTGTGATTTGAGCTACTCTTGGTACCTCACAGAAGTGGAATCCTACAGTTTACTTATGTGACTGGCTTATTTCACTTTGCATAATGTCTTTGAGGTTCATCCATGATGAAGCAGATGTCAGAATGTTCTTCCTTTTGAAAGGACATATACTCCGTATGTGTATATCACATTTTGTTTATCTGTTCATCTATTCGAACATTTCAGATGCTTCTACCTCTTGGCTATTGTGAATAGTGCTGCTATGAAGATTAGTGTGCAAACATCTTCAAAACCCTGCTTTCAGTTATTTTGGATATACCTAGATATGGGAATGCTGGGTAATATGGTAGCTCTATTTTTTATTTTTTAGGAATTTCCATACTATTTCCTTAGCGGTTATACCATTTTATAATCCCACTAACAGCATATGTGTTCAATTTCTCCTCACCAACACTTCTTATTTTCTGTTTTTTTTTTGTCTTGTCTTTTTGCTGGTAGTAGCCATCTGAATACGTGTATAGTGATAGTCCCTGGTTTTGATTTGAGTTTCTTTGATAAATATTGATGCTAAGCATCTTTTCATATGGTTGTTGCCCATCTGTATATCATCTTTGGAGAAATGTCTACTGAAGTTTTTGACCATTTTTAATTGGTTATTTGACTTTTTATTGATATTATAGAAGTTTCTTCTGGATATTAAAAACCTTAATAGATATATGATTTGCAAATACTTTATCCAGTTCCATAGGTTGCCTTTTCACCCTGTTAATCATGTGCTTTGGTGCAAAAAAAAGTTAAAGTTTGTTATAGTCCCGTTTGCTTATTTTTGCTTTGTTACCTATTCTTTTGTTGTCACCACCCCCCCACCACAGGAAACAGAAAAATCATTGCCAAGTCTCCCATGTTATGAAACTTTTCCCATATATTTGCTTCTAGGAGTTTTAGTTTTAATTCTTATATTTATAGCTTATATCTTTAATTTGCTTTTAGTTAACTTTTATATAAGGGGCAAAGTCAGGGTTCAACTTCATTGTTTTGCATGTGGATATCCAATTTTCCCAACAATTTTCTTTGTTGAAGAAACTGTCCTTTCCCTATTGGGTGGCCTTGGCATGAGGTTAAAAATCACTGGACCATATGTGTGTGGTGTATTTCTACACTCTCTGTTCTATCTCATTAGTCTATTGTGACTTCTTTCACTCACTATTAAAGAATGTGTTGTTTAATTTTCATATATTTGTGGATTTTACACTTTTCCTTGTGCTTTTCTTCCTAGTTTCATTCCACTGTAATCATGGAAGATCCTCTCCATGCTTTCAATCTTCTCAAATTTATTAAGACTTGTATTGTGACCTAACGTTATGTCTACTGGAGAGTGTTCCATCTGTACTTGAGAAGAATGTGCAATCTGCTGTTTTTGCATAGAGGGTTCTGTATATGTCTGTTAGGTCCACTTGGTCAGTAGTATTGGTCAGGTCCTCTATTTCCTTATTGGTATTTTCTCTAATTGTGCTATTACTGAAAGTGGAGAAATGAACTATCCTACTACTATTTTGTTGCTATCTATTTCTCCCTTCAATTCTGTCAAAGTTTGTTTCATATATTTAGGAGCTCTGTAGTTTGGTGAATAAATATTTGTAATTGTTTTATCTTCTTGGTGAATTGATCCTTTTATCATTGTCTATTGCTCTCCTTTGACTCTTGCAACAGTTTTTGGTTTAAAGTCTGTTGTATCTGATATTGGTAGAACCATTCCTGCTCTCTTTTGGTTACCATTTTCAAGGAATATCGTTTTCCATCCTTTCACTTTTAACTTAACGTGTGCCTGTAAATCTCAAGTGTATCACCTACGGATGGCATATAGTTGGATCCTGTTGTTTTGTCCATTTAGTCACTCTATATCATCTTCTGTTTGAGGCATTTAATCTATTTATATTTAAAGTGGCTACTGATATGGAAGAACTTATTATTGCCAAGTTGTTGTTTTCTGTACATCTTATAGCTTTTGTCCCTTCTTCCATCTCTGACAGACTTCCTTTGTATTTTGTTGATATTTTGTAGTGATATGCTTTGATTTCCTCCTCATTTCCTTGGCAATCATGAGGGCCCCAGAATAATATGAGTAATTGAGAAATATAGCTCCTCTAAGTGCCTCTAACAGATCATGTGTTCTAATTTGTCCAATTATCCTCATTAAACAAAAGTATTTCTCCATTCTCATTGTTAGGTATCCAAGCTCTCTTTTGAGCCTAATCTAGAAGAGTTTTTCAAACCTCTTTCTGTAAATTCAAATTTTCAGGACTTGGGCACCTCATGAATAATAATACATTTTTAAAACTAAAGAGAAGAGGAGGAGAACAGCAGTTAAGGCAGAAGGAGAATCATTTCTGAAGGCCTTATGAATGTTACTCAACTTTTGTGGAACTGTAAGAAGGCTGTTGTCTTGGCATAATTATTTAAAAGTGTTTTTACTCACAAAAGTGCCTCAGTTTATACAACTTTTTGCTGATGGATACAGATTAATTCTGATAATTTTAAATGTACAAGGACTCATACTGATGAATGGTTTTAACATTATTTCACATAAGGGTAATAAAAATAGGTTTTCAGAATACTGGTCAATGTCAAACAGTTAATTAGTGGAGTTTAATAACCAATGTCTCTTTTCTGTACTCAGAAATATCTTCTGACCTTAACACTGCACTGAAACTCCAAGTTCACATGACCTTCTTTTCATTAAATCCATTGATCCCTTTAATACTCTTATTAAAATCTGGGTAGCATATGACACTGTGGTCCACTCTCAACTTGGCATTCACCTGCCCTTGACTTCCATGTGCCACATTGTTGAATTACACATTTTTGACCAATGAAAAGAGTAAAAAGTAACAATTGCAGAACACAGAGGGATGCCAATGGGATAAGAGAAAAAGAATGATATAGTATGTGGTTAAAGCAGTTAAATGAAGTCAGCTTCTCAAAAATACACTTGATGATGCTATGTGGAAGGACAGAGAAGCAACCACTGCACTTAGTGGACGTGACTCATATTCCATCTGCAGGAATTTTAGTGCCGTCTGGGAGAGAGGTAATTCTGATTTCTGTGGATTGAGGGATGGAAGGATGTTGAGTATGTGAAGACCACAAATAGACCTTTTTTGAAAAAAACATGACTGTGTGGGAAAGAAAAGAAGAGAGTAAAAGGAAAGTAAGAGACTGAAAGAGGGGAGATAAAAAGGTCCAAAGACAGATATGTTTGTGAATTCAGTGTGCAGAAGCTGATGTAAGTTCTATCCAATAGCTTTTTATTTTCTCTGTGAAACAGGCACCACTTCTGAGAGAGATGAGCAAAGGCAGAGGGGTCAGGATTTCAGAGTTGGTTTGAAATACTAATTAAGAAGGTAGAAAGGACAACAATAGAAATTTATTAGAATTATCAGTTGCTGCTGGTGACCATGAATTTACAGTGTTACACATCTATCCAGCGTTGCCCTAGACTAGCAGTTTGAGAACAGCTATAAAGATAACTCATGGTAGAAAAGCAATCCAGTGTTAGTATTTTGCCAGTCAGGTACTCTGAAAGAAATAAAAGGCAAGGAGGTTTAGCCTACTGTCTTATATATTTTATCTTTATTAATATTGAAAGAATATATTAATGATTTCCATGTAGCTTAGCTGAACTTGTGTTATGTTATTGTGGGTATTTTCTTGTATGAGAACAATATATCCTCAGACTGGTAGTGCTGGTTTCCTGGGCTGAGGTCAATCTACCATGGTGGGGACTCTGGTACCAGAAAGACACTCATTTTAATGTCCCACTCGGAGGTATCCTCATGTGCGCTTCTCGCCGCTGCTCTCTCTTGAGTTAGATAGTAGATTAATTCTTCATCATCCTGGAGAGAAGAAAATACATCTCTGAAGAAATTAGGTATTCTTCAGATGAATTTTGATAATGTAAGAGAAAGGATGAGGACATTTGCAAACACTAGTCACAGCATAGGAAGAGCAGGGCAGTACAAAAGCACTAGAGGAGATACGCACATGGCTAAAAACAAAATTCTGATTTTCCCACAAAAGCATATTCACTCAAAAGAAGCAAACAACATCTAAAAATGTGTATAAATAACATGGAGAGGTTAATTTATCCATAATGAATATTTTGTAGTTTTAGTCTCATGGCACATATTCAAAATAAATCTGTTACCATCATTTATCTTGTCTACAAAGAGCATAGAAGTTATTTATATAAATTATAATTATATAAATGCCTTTTAGTTAGTCTTCTTAAGGACATTTTCTATTCTGAAACATGGGAACATTACTGAGGCATTATTTCTTTTCTTAGTGAAGTGTTCATTTTAAATTCATGATTAATATATTGCAAATACTTCAGACTTTAAAAGGAATATTTCTAATAGTGTACATATATTTTCTAATGGTCCTTTAACAATAGTGAGTGATTTCAAAGCCGAAATTCCTTTGACCATGTTGCTGTCTAGCTTACATTTTATTTAGTATATGAGATTGCCAAATATTTCCACATTATTGAACTTTAATGAGAAGAACTGTAGAAGTAAAACATATGTATTATTAGTGAAAAGGAAAACAGAGCTGAATCTTGAGCTAAAGGCTGAAAGAATCTACCTTGCTTTCAAGCTGAGTCCTCAAATTATTTTGAGCTTGCCCTTTTTTTGTGTTCTAAATTATATAAAAGCAAGGCTTTTCATTTAAAAACATTAATTTTTAAAAATTTCTGATTAATTTTATTGAACATTCTTTTGAAAAAATACAAATCAACTTTTCATATCTTTATTAAAAAATTTGATAATAAAAGAAAAGCCATTGAAGAGAGGCTTTATTCTAATCTCTCCCTTCTACGACTGACTTAATATCTCTGATGTCGAGGACCTGTATTACATAGGGAATCATTAATTCAAATTGTGTACTATAACCTCAATTTATTTATGTTAAGATTCAAACACTTATAAATACGGGGGTCATTATAGAATTTTGTGTGTGTATGTGAGTATGTGTGTAGTGATTTCAGCAACATATTTCTCAATGCTTTAAACAATAGTCTTCAGGTAAGATAATGTTATGTTCATGTATGTGTATCTAGGTTACAAGACTGGCTTTGCAAGCTTTTGTCATTCAATCCTCTAAAAAATCCACCAGATAGTATTTTTTCTTTTATGTAATTGAGAAAATATCTATCAGTATTCAGTCATATTTCATGTGATACTCAGCATATGATTATGATTCAGTTCAGGTAGCTAAAGAGGAAAAGAGGAAAAGTTTGTTGGATGAAGCAAGAGGCTGTGCCACTAGCCAGTGGGACGACACTAAGAATGATGGAAGGAATAAGGCTGAAGAAGCAAATCAGGTGTTAAAATATTCAAAAAATGGAGGAGTAAATAGAGGTCAGCCAATTATAATAAGGGAGAAACAAGATATAGCAATAAAGGGCAATTTTTTAATGAGAAGAAATGATTTGTGAGTCTCAAAAGGGGGTTAGGAAGAAAGTATCACACCTCTTTTTTCTGAAACTCATGAGGCATGAGAGGAATATGAACCTTCAGTTGAGAGGGCTGCAGGGACAAGTAATCCCATCAGTTAGAGTGACGTTTCATTTTAGGGAAGTAAAGGGAATCTTTAAACAAGAGTTTAAATACAGAGAAGACTTTTTCAGATTACAGAGTGAGAATTTCAAGAAATTTGCAATGAAGGAAGGAGAGAATTTTCAAGCAAGGGGGTGTGTTCAGAATTATAACAGAATGTGTATGTTATGATAATGTATTTAAGAGGCCAGAGGACATATCTGTTGAATGCACAGTGCTTGGTTCAGTGTCTAACATAAAATAGTACTTACAAATATTTGTTGGGACAAATCAACACATAAACAATGCACTTTGCCTCCATGATATTGTTATTGCCAACTCTTAAAAATCCTATACAAAATGCTTTGAGATATCTAAGTAAATAAATGGTTCTTATCCATCATTTATAAGGAGGTTATTCTTTAGAACACACAAAATGCTTTCCCCAATTTGAGTACTTTCTAAATTTTGTTTAGGTTTTGGAGTTAAATCTTTATTGTAAAATTTCTCCAAGTTAGTTGACATGAAATTGGTATGATAAGTTGTTGACATAATATTATGAGAAATTGGAATTTGAGATTTATTCACTTTATTCACACAGATACCCATTGGCAAAGAACAACTATTTCATAAAATCTTAGTCATCATTACAAGAAGGTAGTCTTATCCTTAATTGATCAATCAAAATGTGTTATGACTACTATGGAGTACTGGAATTCACTTAAATCATGTACACGTATGATATAGGTTTGGACAACCACTGACTGTAATTGCAGTAGCATTATGTACAGCAAAACAATAAATATTTCAGATGCTACATGTGCAGACAGAAGCAAGTACAAAATACAGAAAGCATCTCTATGCCATTTTTTCAAATTAGAGATAGTCAAGTGATGACTTATTTAATATTAATAACTACAGATAACATGAAAAATAAATATTTAGCACCCTACTGTGGGTAGAATTACAATGTTTCCAGAATCTCTCACCTAGCCTTAGTTCATCTCCATATCAGTTGGTGTTTCCATGGGGTGGAGAGAAGTAGTCCATCTCCATATCAATAGGTAATTATCTAGGGTATATCTGGACCAGAGAGGTAGGGAGGGGTCCCTTTTGGCAGCTGGGTCCTGAGAGACACGGGTGAGCAGAAGTGGACAACTGCTGGTAAGCAATAAACCGGTTTCTCCCACTTAATTTCTCCCTTTGACTGATTTCAGCTTCAAAGGTAATTTGCCCTGGGCTAACAACATATTTTCCCCTGGAATTATACCTACCAAACCTATTATTGTATCATAAACTTTGCTGACAGCATCATTTCAGAACTTATTTTACAATAACCAACCACCATGCACATTGTATCTGTTTTCTAATTTAGAGTCAACACATTTAATTATTAACAGGAAATTCAAATTGATTTTAATGAATCCCCTAAATTACAAGAGAGGAAACTGAGGAACAGAAGTAAGGTCACAGAACCAAGAAGTGCTGAGATTTGAGTCCATCTCTTCTAATTTTCTGTTCAGTGTTTTTATATCCTCCCTTCTATATGCTGAACTGTGCAAGCTCTTCTGTGTGACAAAGATGAAAGAGGCAGCAATAGGTTTTGAAGATGTTTAAAAGTGAGGAGGGATAAGGTGAAACAATACATATATTATTAAATTTTGGAATAAGGTGGCTTTTGGGAAAAGAATAAAGCAAATAACATCCAGAGTTTGAAGTGCAATGCTATCATATTAAATTAGGAGTGTCGGGAAAGACAGTAGCTGTGATTAAAAGCTACCTTATGTGATGGAAGGGACTTGACCCTGAGGAGTGCATTTCAGAGAGTGGAGTGACAGGACCAATGGTAGGAAGGAGGGGAGAAGTGAAGAGAGAATTTTGCAAGAACATAAAGACTAGATTATATTAAAGGAATAGCTTGACATAGGCTGGAAAAATACATTGGGACATTGTTTGGGAGTTAGTCATGTTTTGAATGTATTTATAATTAAAATATGACAAGAATATGGGGAGGGTTCCAGTTAGGTCATAAAGGTTTATGAAGTTATTTATTTTATTTAAGTGTTCTGGGAAAAATGTTATGAAGCTGAGCTAGAGTAAATGAAAAGAGAATAATAAGGAGGGGTTAATTGAAGTACTTAAATAAAAGTAACTTCAATGAATTGTAATATGTAGTTATTATATGTATTTATGTAACTATATATGCACATCTAGTTACATACTTATTTTATTTGTTTTTACAACTGGTTCAGAGATCAAACTGATATAAAATGGATATTTCATGAATTTTGCTCCCATAACTTTCCATCCACTTAACTTTGCACAGTTCATAATTTTCATTAGTCTCATGTGAATAATTTGGTGTGTCTACAATTTAAGCCAACATGACTATGTATCCTTATTTTCCTACACAAATAAAATAATAGCATATAAGCTATTCTGTTCAATAACTACTTAATAGTTTCTGAGTATCTCTCCATATAAGTATGCAGAAGTCTTTCTTGTTCTTATCTATTTTTCACACCGCTGTATGTCATTGTGTGGCATGTTTAATCAGTTCTTCATAGCTGGATACATTTTCTCAATTTCTAGTGTTACTAATCATGCTGAAATGCCTACAACTGTACATTCCACATTTTATATGAAAGTATAGATGTCCTTCTAGAATATTTTCCTGCAAGTGAAGTTACTGGATTAAGAATAGATGCATTTGTAATTATGACAGATATTGCCCAATTGCTCTTAAAGTTTCATCACTTTACACTTATATTAACAACTTTCGGTTGCTGTAATCTGAGGGGGAATAATGCTCTATCAACATAGTTTCAACTTGTACTTCTCTTATTTTGACTGAGGGCAAGTATCTTCTCATATGAATTTGTAATGATTTGTATAGCCTTTACTATGATCTGGATTCATATCCTGTGTACATTTTTACTGGATTTTTTATTTCTATTTTTACAAGCTCTCACACTGCATAGTTGTCCATTGGTCTGTGGTTTGAGATGTAGATATTTACACCAGTGCCTTTGCCATCTAAAATATTTTTATGTAATCAACTTTATCAATTTTATTGGCTTCTAATTGTGTAGCCAGAGTTTAAAAGCCTTCTTTATTTACAGTAGAATACTCTAATATTTTATTTTGCTAATTATGTGTATAATATTTTAAATTTTCTATTTGGAATTCATCCTAGTATACTATGTGAAGTATTAATCCAATTGTATCATTTTCCATGAAGGCTACATAGTTTTCCAACACCACAATAAAAAGCATATTATTTTAGTGCTTTGAGTTGCCACTTTGTAACATATTAAGGTTGTATGTATATTTGGGTTTGTTTAGGGTTTTTCTCTTTTGATTCATTGGTTTGTTTATCCATGTTCCCATATCAGACAGCTTTATAATGAAGCTTTACAGTTTTAGCAAGGTCCATGACCTTTTTCCTCAATTTTCCTGGATATTCTTGGCTAATCTGTTCATGTTATCCATATGAATTTTCCAAATACCTTTTCTAATTATAGAAAAAGTTTGTTCATATTTTTTATTGGAATAACATGAAAGTCATAAATTAATTTAAGAAGAAGATGCATTTATAATGTTGAATATCCCATTCCTAAAATATAGAATGCTTAATTATTTAAGTCTTCTTGTGTGTCCCTCAAAAGTGTTTAGAATCTTCCTCACATAATTATACATGTTTTATTTATTTTTTTCGGTAGATGTTTTAACTCTTTGGTTACTCTTGAAAATGGTTTGTTCTCTCCCATTGTATTTTCTAATTAGTTGCTGTTTGTTGTTTTCATTATTTTCTCACATTAATCTTATATCCAATTATATTATTATATTATTTTCATATCATCCGTCCTCCACCCCCTTCCCTATGGTAATTATGAGTCAGTTCTCTTTGTTTATGAGTCTCTTTCTGTTTTGTTAGTCTTAATAATCTTTTTGAATTCTTTTCTGAAAGTCTCTGAGCCTGTGACATTTGTTGACATGGGTTTGGTACTTATGATATTTTTCATGGAAATTAGAATACTTTTGATAAAGTTTATTTTTCTTAAGATTTTTATTTCACTGGTTTTAAAAATTTTTTATGGAGTTGCATAATATAAACATTTTTGTCTCTCCCTATGTATCTTTCTTTATATTTTCTTAATTTTAATTTTTAATTTTCTGGATTATTCAAACTTGTGTTACATATCTTTAAATTACTTTTAAACAACCAACTTTTTATTATTTTGTTCTAGGAATTTTTCTCCAACTGAATTCAACTTTTATCTTTATTAATGTTTCCTTGTTTTCTTTTGGTTCCAATTATCATTGTTTATCTTTTGAATTAGATATTTGCAATGTTTCATTTCATTTTTTAATTTAAGATTACAAATTTTCCTCTGAGCACCATTTTATCTCAAAATAGTGATTTCATTGTATATGTTCAGTTTTTAGTATAATTGATAGAAATGTTGCAAAATATTGTTTTAATAACATACTTGTATTTAGTAACACATTTGTGTGCACAGAACTGAAAAGTTTTACCTTTTGCTGTGTTATTTATCTAAACATTTTGGTAAAAACATCCTTTTGAAAATTTCATCGAATATTGTCAAATTCCAGCAAAAAAATTTTCCTACAGAATTTCTGTGTCTTTTTTGGTTTTCAACTTTAACTGAAATATATGTTTACATTACCTTGTATGAGGCCTAGACAAATTAATGATTTCTCTGAATCTGCTTCCTCATGTGCTACATGGAAACACTAACAGTATCATATAAATTAGATGAAATAAGCAGAAGCTCATTCAAATATATGTATTCTCTATCTATCTACCCATTTATCCATGTATTAATCAGATATATTCAAAAATGTCTTGCATTTAGCATTCATTTAATAAATAACCCCAATTTTTTTGTTACTATTATCACCATCAACAGCATCATTATTGTATTATCTACATGTTAATTAAAATCTTTTGAATAATGTTTATTTTTTGTGTTTTCTCTCAGTTATTAAGGAAATGATCAAACTACTTGTCTCTTTTTAAACTAACTGAGATTCCACATTTTCAAAGATTGTCTAGTCATCTGAGCATTTGAATTGCACATTTTGAATATTTTAAAGACTTCAATTTCAGAGTTTTATTCTTACAACATTGAAAAGAAATATGTCACACTTTCTTTTGAAATTTGATGCTTTTAAGATATGAGTAACTTAGTTGTTTTAATCTTTCCTGCCAAAACTATCATAAGGTATGAAGTCTAGTGTTATAAAATTAGCATTTTTCCCTAAATGTAAGCTACTTTGTTTCAAAATAACTATTTGCCTTGGATGATTGTTTTATAGGCCTGAAACATTATTTCAGATCAGTTATGTTACTTAGATAGATGGCAACATATCAAATATTTCTTTAGACCTTTAGTAAGCCTCCTATTTACAGATGGTTCCTTAGGGAATATTTCTATGAAATGCTGAATAATCTTTGGGACTATAGCAAAGTCACACAGCTACAAATGTGGTGAAGAAGAAAATTTGGCTAAGAAAAATAACTGGAAATTTTAGAAGGTAAATAACTCAGAGGATGAACGCATAATCTTAATGAATGCCAGAATGTTTTGTTCTGTTTTAGACTGCCTAACTCAGGAATGCATTTAAGGACTTGGAAATTTACCAAAGTCTAATGAAAGAATGTTTCATGTTTTGAAATTGCCTAGGTGTATTTTATTTTAGGAAATAATTTGAGCATTTAAATCAATATCTAAATATTTTAAGTGTGATGAAAATGAAACTGAAAGGCCTTTCATAATGAATTTGTTGTATATTTTGAAATTGCCGTAATGGAATGTAAAGCCTGTATTTTGTGACTACCACACATTAATAATGTAGATATATATGTTTAAGAGAAAATATAGAGTATTTAATAAATATAAATAAAGATTAAAAAGGGAATGAAAGGAAAATAGCATTCATAATAATGAAAAAGAAGTTATATGGGGCTAAATTGCACACACAGGAAAATTAGACATAAAATACAGGATAACTGAATAGCTTTGTATTACACTGTAATTTTAGCAAAAATAATAAAAAAAAAGAACAGGGAAACATGATTTGTGTGTTTTGAAGGCCAACTCTGAAATAAATGCTGAGAGTCTCACACACACACACACACACACACACACACACACACACACACACACACACACATTTTAGCTTCCAAAAATACCAGATTAAAATACAAAGATGGGTTTGCACATCCATTTAAATCCCATAACAAAAGCACTCCAATTGAGAAAACTATCATTTCCAACCACGTGATTATGATTATTTCAATGGTATATTGCTTACAGAGCCACCATTTGGCATAATGTGGATTTTTGAGCCTGAAAGATCCATCCAGATTTGTAATGTGTGATCTCAGGACATTTCTCTACATTCTAGAGAAATAGAGCACCCTAATTAAAATTTATTTTTCATATTGGCATCATGTTTTAAAAGAGATAAGAAAAGGTATGCCAGAATAAGGTGATCTAGAAAGTAATGTTTTGCAATATGAAGAAAAACTAAAGCTCTAGAGTCATTTTAAATGTTTAAATTTAAATGTAGTCTTAATAAATCTCATCAAACGATTTTATACATGTAGAAGAGAAAATAGATTTTATGTGAAAGAAAGGAAATTTTACATAAGTAGATGGGAATTAGAGAGGAACAATTTTTAGTTTAACATGGGGGTGAAATAAGTACTGAGTTCTCTGTCAACAAACGGTTCAACCAGACACAATGTGAATGAGATTCTTATGTTAGGATCAAAGTTGGAATAGATTTTTGCATGCATGCATGCATTTATTCATTTGTTTTTTCTTTCAACAAATAGCAACTGAATATGATATCTTATTTCCTTTCTGCTCTGCAGATTTCTATCATTCTTCTAAGTATTTTACATATAGAAAACAAAGAAGTCATATGAATCACACTAAAAGAACAGTGTAATGAAATCATTATATACAGCATTTCCTCTAGGTTACTGGGTTTTTTTTTTTATGTTTTACATTATTTTGTTTTAAAGAATGTTCCTAGAGTAAGAATTCTTGTTTTCCTATTTCATGAGAAGCCTTGAAAATTATAAGGGAATTTAGTAATTTTAAGGAAGCAATAGAATTATAGTATAAAAATCATTTAAGTCAAATGATTAAACACTGCCTGGGATGACAAAAGACTGCACAAATTCCGTATCTGAATGAGCCTGACCTAAAAGATGAGCAGGTAGAACAATGAGAAATACAATTCCCAAGTTGGCAGACGAAAATTATTATTACTATCATTATTAATTGTTGGAACACCTGATGTGTCTGAAGTAGTTTTTAATCCTTTATTAGTTATTTTTTCTTCATGACTTCATTTTAAGTAGGTCATCATCATTATTTTGCCAATGAGAAAACCATCACAGAATGAGAGTCAATAATTTATTACATCCTATAGCAAATGAGCCACAGAAGAAAGATTTAGACACTGATTTTATTCCCTCTATTCTGTTAAAACTTCACCTTATTTTGGTTGGTTAAGCCACTGGGTATAACTAGATAAAAATAAGAATTATTACATAACATGAGGAAACTTATTTCAACTAAGGGTGAATCCGCAAAGGATAAGGTAGAATCAGTTATGTATATTTCCTGGAGGACATAAAAACGTTGACCTCAAAGTTGTACATAAAACTAGGCTGTCATGACATTTTTGAAAAATTCAGAGAAACTTAGAGTTTAACTTCCCACCCTTCCAAATAGAATGTCCAACAAGTATAGACTCAAATTTGGATTAAACCTAGATAATAAGATCAAGAAACTGGAGAGGCATTGAATGATTACTGAGCCACAGGTACTTCTAATATATTTAATGGTTTTGGATGAATTTTATTTTTGTGTGTGGAAAGCTTGAAATATCCCTAACTGGTAAGCTCTTAATGTCTCTTTTCCTTGGTTTTCTTATCTGTGAAATAGAGAATGATAGCTGTCTATAACAGAGTTTTCTCTAAGAATTAAATGAAATAATTTATGTAGAGCCCTATGCAGAATAGCATACCCAAAGTAATCTTTTAGTAGCTACACAGCATTATTGTAATCTTTATTTTGTGTCCTTTCTGAAACAGAATTTTTATAATATACATTTTTAATTGACACCAAATAGCATTTCAATGTGCCTAATGTGTTATAGCCAAGTGTGGTAGGCAGATTTTCCAAAATGGTCCCTCAGAGTTGTACTGACATTATCTTCAAAACTTGGAAATGTGATGACTTATCACTACTGAGATCATGTGATGTTGTGTGGCTTAGCTGACTTTAAGATATGCAACTATTCTGTTATCCAGGTAGGCCAAATGTAACCACGATGTCAGAAGAAGAAAGCAGAGAAATTCGATGTGTGAGACAAACTCAGTGTGCCCTTGCTGCCTGAAGACGGAAAGGCTTTGTAAGAAGGAGGGTAGAGCCTGGGCATAGAAAGCAGGTCCTCACTGACAGCCAGCCCAGAAATAGGGACCTCAGTCCTCCAACTGCAAGGAAATGAATTTTACCAATAACCAGAGTGAATTGGTAGTGAATTCTTCCCAAAGCTTCCAGATAAGAGCCTCATTCAGTCAACATAAAAATTTCAGTCTTGTAATACCTAGAACAGATTACCCAGTTGAGCTCACCCAGACTTCTTACCCAAAGAAACTATGAGATAATAAATGTAATTTTAAATTGTTGTTTGTGGTAATATGTTATGCAACAAAAGAAATCGAATGCACCATGCTACATTTATTTTGTTAATATATGACATTTTTGACACCAAAAAAATCTGAAGATCAAATATATCTAATACACATATTTAATTTGCTAAATGGATGTGAATAATATTCACCTAAATTTAATAATATTAGATTTTAGAGTCCCAAGAAACGTTAAAGAACATACAGTCTAGGATGAAGAAAATGTGGCCACAAAGAATAAATAATTGGCCTTGGCTTGGTGATTTCTATCCTGTGGAATCTATAACCAGAGGCTGCTAAAGGATCATTAGAAGGGCTCTGAAATATGTTTATGAAATATCATCAATAGCTGAAATAATTATATTCTGTAACTATAGATGTTCTTTCTATTATTAACATACAAGTTACCAAGTGAATTAATTGTACGTTTTGATCATTCATATTCTTGCTTGACTTTTGCTGAATGTGCACAACACAGAATTCAAGTGGAGTGAAAGATCTCATAGCTGCAAACTGAAACCCTGCCTTATGCCATATATTGCTGGTTATTTAATAGCATAATTAGAATTCTAGATCTCCTAACTCCAAAGTCCTACACTCTATACTGTATATAGTCTACTTCATTGTAATACTCTTTTTTCCACATTCTATATTGCATAATAAAATGATGTCTGCTTTATTATCTTTGCATTTTGTTTACTGAAGCATCATGATGGTTAGGAACACCCTATCAGTCCTCCTAAAGATGCTACTGATCACATCGAGGCAAAAATTGTATAGGACAAAGTTAAAGATGAAAGGAAGACTTTATTTAAGACTGGTGCAATAGAGAAGAGAGATTGGATCCAACTCCAGTAAACCTATGGGCTAGGAAGTTTAAAGAGCTGGGGTTGGGGGACACAATAGGTGAACTGTATTTGCCTTACTGTCTATCCAAAGAAAAAACACTTTTCATTAACTTTATGATAGGCAGTAGTTCTACATCTTGGAGGTAGTACCCTCAGAAGTTAGGTTCCTACTCTTCCAACAGAGAGATAGGGGCACTATCTTCCTCAATAGCTGCATTTCAAAGAGGCAGCTCCCGGGTCCTTGAGAAAATCGTTGCTAGCTATAAAATGGTCAAGGACTTTCAAAAATATTTACATCTTAAAAGGACAGAGAGACAATTGTCAAGTTTTCTAAATTAAATACTCTAAATAAAAGGAGGTCCAGCACCTTGAGTCAATAAGAAGCCTGTCTTCCCTTTGGTCAAGCTAAGAGAACATTAAAACTGACTTGAACATTGTTCAGTCTTGACCCACTCTGCCTTTTCAACATATTTAATTTCTCCAAGAATAAATGTAAATATATGTACACAAGTAATGCAGTTTTGCATGGACCTAATCAGACAGCAAAAATAAATTTTAACAGTAGACAAAATGGTGGAATACCATGTTAATAATAAAAGGAAAACTCTTCTAATTTGAAACCAATTTTCCTGAAAATGCTTTCTTCATGTGAGAATTATGAGAAGACAAAAAAAACTCACAAAATTTTGTCCTCATAACAAGTTTCTGGAATAATGTTTTGATTTTGTATGCTCAGTATTTAAAAAAAAGATCTGGAATATTCTTCTACTGATTCTGTGGTTAGACTACAGAGAACAAACCTAGATTCACTGAGCTCCATTCTTACCATTATTGAACAAATGTTTCTGAATGCTAGTTTTGGATACTTCAGGGACTGCCATTTATACTGACTTAAATTTTCTGGAGTTTATATAAACACCTTAAAACCTAGAAAGCCACAGTGAATCAGATGAGGGGAGAGGATATAACCACCTACAAATGGAGAGCTTTGCTTCAGGTATGATTCCTTCCAGAGAGACTGAGTAAAGATTTGAATAATTGTCTCGCCTCAATCCAAATTATTCATTTATTATCCTTACAGGAGTATGTCATAAACTTCCATTTTGAACCACCAGATGAAAAGGGTAACAGAGTGGTTTCGAATATCAGGGTTTCCTCTTATAAGCTAACACTGTCATTAGACTGCTTTAGACCTTAGGTTCTTTGCTTGTCAAATAGGAGTGGGAATAATTATTTTATGTTTGTCTTAATGATTGAACAAGATGTTTTCAATTGAACAGTGCCAGTATAATTTAGGTATTAATTAATAACAATTATCATTATTTGAAAACCCTAAGTGTGTGGCTTTTAATAAGTAATTATAGAGTAATCATAGACTCTTATTCAAATTACACTGTTGCTTGCCGGTGTCTTCCTCCCCACCATCTCTTGCCAGCCTTTGCTAGATCACCTCTAAGACAATGATGTCTATTATTTTGAAAGCCTGTGCATTCCATTCCAACTCTTGTTTTGAAAAATTCTTTCTTAAAATCCACCTATCTGTCACAGTTATTAGTTCTATTTTTTGCTCTAGGTCTATAAAAAGCAGATAGATCATAAGTTAATTTAAAATGAATTTGTACCATCTGACAAATTGATGTTTATAAACATAAACCTTGTATCTCAAAATTGTGCATTATTCATGCAAATTAACAAACTTTTAAAAATAACAAGCCCCATATTGAATGTTTGCTTGTCACTTCAGTATTTCAGCATAGTGATGTTTAGACACACAATGTCACCCTCACTGGATTCACAAAGGCAGTTGGTGAGTCTTGTAAAGATGACTGGATATTGATATGGCAGATCCCCAAGCACCAGGGATTTTAGTTTCGAGATTGACAAAAAGCGATGAATGTCACAGTGTTATGAAGGCAGTGCCATTTGTTCTACCCAGCTCAGGAATCCCAGCAGCACCAATCCTGCCATTATGCAGCCACTACCTACCAACTTTTGAATTGGATAGTGGAAAAAACAGTCACCTAAAACTTGTACTTTCTAGGATTTGCTGAAACACCACAAGAGAATAAGTTAATACACACACTGAATCATCATGCCCTTTGTGTATTGAGAAAACTGCAAGATTGTTTATTCTACTGTACGTTTAGTTGTTAAACATTCTTGGAAAGCTTCAAATAGTGAAGACACTCAAACTTTAGTGATTTTGTCTGTATTTTTTCCTTCATCTTATCTTTGTGAATTCAATAATTCACAGCCTTATTTTTAAATTAAAATAACCGTGTTAACATTTTTTAAAGACAGAGAACATAGTAACCTTAAGATGATCTCATTGGGTTGACCTTTATCCATAGCAATGTCATTCCTTAAGTCTATGTAATTCCTTCAGGTTCTTTACCCATATAACTGCACTATCCGGTTCTGCCTTCCTGTCCACTTCCTCTCAAAACAGTCATCCTTGGCCTTTTGTGTTTATGTCCCATGGCTTCTTTTAGCTTCTTCAGTTCATCTGGCACTATTAATTATGGTTGAGCATCTAAAAGATGTCCTTAGCAAAATTTATAACAAATGTGATAGTTTTTATTAATTCCTGTTTTTTACTACTAAACTTAAATCTTTGAAAGTTTGGACTTCAGCTGATGTTTTAATCCATTTCCTTTCAATGCCTCCCACAGTGTGTGGTGCATATATAACTGTGTCTGCTCATATCCCACCTTCATTCTTCCACGGGAATAATGATCAGTACATTAGATGAATCTGTAAGTTACATATTGTATTTACAGCTCACATTTATTGAGCACTTACTGTGCTTAAACTTCCACCTTTTATATCCTAGTAGTTTAGAAACTAATCTCTGGAGTGTGGACTTTAATGATAATCCAGTTTTCACACTTGTGAACTGTGTATTCCTGGGCAAGTTATTGCACCACTGACCAAGCATGCCAGCTTTCTCACCTGGAAAGAAGCAGATAACTCCAACTAAATAAAATAATTGTAAAATTTAAATAAGCAATACACATAGAGTACAACAATACAATACTGATACACAGTAAGCACTCAGCAAATGTTAGTTTTTTAAATGATCACTGTTAATTAACTTAACATGTGATAGACACTGATAGATACTGGGTATCAAGAACAGTAATACATAGTCTTGGACTTAATAAGTTTACAGTATTGTTAAAAATAAAACATAAAATTTTTATTATGGGCTGAAATAAAAGTACATACATATAAAGGACTATGGAGAACAAAGGAAAAATTAAAGACTTATTTTTCATGGGGATTTCTCATTTTTTTACTGCACATCATATACCCCTTCTTTAAATAGGCCTGGATTGCTATATACATTCCTCTAAAACTGCCTTCGCTCCATCCCACAGAAGTTGGGATGTTGTGCTGTTGTTTTCATTTGTCTCCACATATGCTTGATCTCTGTTTTAATTTGGTCATTGACCCATTGATTATTTGGAAGCATTTTGTTAAGCCACCATGGGTTTGTGAGCCTTCATGTTTTCTTTGTGATCAGCAAAGTTGGTTGGTACAATTTCAATCTTTTGGAATTTTCTGAGGCTCTTTTTGTGGCCTAGTATATGATCTATTCTTGAAAATGTTCCATGTGTACTTGAGAAGAATGTGTATCCTGCTGCTTTTTGGTGTAGAGTTCTGTAGATGTCTGTTAGGACCATCTGTTCTAATGTGTAGTTCAGTGACTCTGAGTCCTTATTTCTTTTCCGTCTGGTTGATCTGTCTTTTGGAGTGAGTGGTGTATTGAAGTCTCCTAAAATGAATGCATTGCATTCTATTTCTACCTTTAATTCTGTTAGTATTTATTTCACATATGTAGGTGCTCCTGTGTTAGCTACATAGACATTTATAATGTTTATATCCTCTTGTTGGATTGACCCTTTAATGATGATATAATGTCCTTCTTTGTCTCTTGTTACTTTCTGTGTTTTGAAGTTTATTTTTTCTGATATAAGTACTGCAACACCTGCTCTTTTCTCCCTATTGTTTGTATAAAATATCTTTTTCCATCCCTTCATTTTTAGTCTTTGTTTGTCTTTGGGTTTGAAGTGAGTCTCTTGTAGGCAGCATACAGATGGTTCTTGCTTTTTTATCCATTCTGTTACTCTGTGTCTTCTGATTGGTGCATTCAGTTTATTTACATTTATGGTGATTATCAATAGATATGTGCTTATTGCCATTGCAGGGTTTGGATTCATGATTACCAAAGGTTCAATGGTAACTTCTTTACTATCTAATCATCTAATTTAACTCACTTATTATGCTATTATAAACACAGTCTGATAATTCTTTATTTCTATCCCTTCCTTTTCTTCCTCCTCCACACTTTATATATTAGGTGTTTTATTTGGTACTCTGTGTTTCCCTTGACTGATTTTGTGGATAGCTGATTTTATTTTGCTTTTAGTCAGTATTTGGTTGGTCTACTTTCTTTGCTGTGATTTTATTTTCTCTGGTGACATCCATTAAACCTTAGGCATACTTCCATCTAGAGCAGTCCCTTTAAAATACACTGTAGAGATGGTTTGTGGAAGGTAAATTCCCTCAACTTTTGCTTATCTGGAAATTGTTTAATCCCTCCTTCAAATTAAATGATAATCTTGCTGGATACAATATTCTTGGTTCAAGGCCCTTCTGTTTCATTGTATTAAATATATCATGTCATTCCCTCACCTGTAGAATTTCTGTTGAGAAGAATTTCAACTGTTGAATTTCTGTTGAGAGGGATTCCCTTTATAAGTAAACTTTTTTCTCTCTCTGGCTGCCTTTAATACTCTGTCCTTATCTTTGATCTTTTCATTTTAATTATTATATATATGTCTTGGTGTTGTCATCCTTGGTTCCTTTGTGTTGGGAGATCTGTGGACTTCCATGGTCTGAAAGACTATTTCCTTCCCCAGATTCAGGAAGTTTTTAGCAATTATCCCTTCAAAGACACTTTCTATCCCTTTTTCTCTCTCTCCTTCATGTTGTACCCCTATTATGCAAATATTGTTCAATTGGATTGGTCACACAGTTCTCTTAATATTCTTTCATTCATAGAGATCCTTTTATCTCTCTCTGCCTCAGCTTCTCTGTGTTCCTGTTCTCTGATTTCTATTCCATTAATGGTCTCTTCCACCTCATCCAGTCTTCTCTTAAGTTCTTCCATTGTTTATTTCATTTCTCTTATCTCCTTCCTGAATTTGTCCCTTAGTTCTTGAATATTTCTCCATAGTTCCATCAGCATGCTTATGACTTTTATTTTGAATTCTTTTTCAGGAATATTGGTAATTTCAATCTCACCAAGCCCTCTTTCTGGTGTTTGAAGGGGACTGAACAAGTTTCTTCGGCCTTTTCATGGCAATGGGAGTGTTCACCAGCAAGTGACACATGTGTCAACTGGGAGAACAAAGTCCCTCCCTGCTTGCTGGTCTCTTTGCCTGTCTCCAGTGTTTGTGCTGGTTAATTGCACACAGGGAGCAGCCTCTGGGCTAATCCCCTGAGCTGCCGTGGGTCGGGTGGCCTTTGAGATGGCCTAGGGCAATGGTGGGGACGCAGGCCATTAGCTCATGTTCTGCCACAAGAGCAAAGCCTCTTTGTGCTTCCAAGATGCTGTGTCCATCTCCACTCTTTGTGCCTGTCAACCATGTGCAGGGAACAGCCTCTGGGTTAGTTCCCTGAGCTGCCGTGTGTGGGGTGGCCCTCGGGATTGCCCAGAGCACTGATGGGGATTGAGTGCCAGTGATGTGTGTTCTCCTGTGAGAAGAGAGCCACTTTGTGCCTTCCGGACTCTGTGCTCTTCTCCACTGTCTGTGCTTGTCAACCACTTGCAGGGAGCAGCCTCTAGGTCTGGGTCCTTTAGCTGCATGCAGAAAATAGCCTCTGTGTTCAGCTGTGCAGTTGCTGTAGGTGGGGCTGCTCCCTGGCTGTTCTCCAGCAATGGTGGGTCAGCTGGTTTGCTTGCAATGCCAGCAGGGGGGCAAGGAACAGCAGGCTGTTTATTGCCATGAAGGGGTTTGAAGATGCGTTGCCACCCAGGGGTTTAGGGTGCCTGAAGTTCCTTAAAATTCCCAGCCTGCTGGGCTGAGTGTGCCAGGACGATTTTGTCCACCTGTTAAACCCTTCCCCTTTAAGACTCTTAAAGCACCTGCTTTTCTTTTGTCCCAGGGAAGCTGGCTGTGGGAAGCTGTTTGCAGTCATAATCTTGGATTTTGTTTTTCTGCTCCTCTAATATCCAGTGCACCATGCAATGTGTGTCTGTGCTCCTGGGGTAGATTACTAGGGCTGGTTATTTAGCAGTCCCATGCTTCCACTCCCTCCCCACTTGATTCTTTTCCTCCCACTGGTGAGCTGGGGTAGGGGTAGTGTTCAGGCCCCGCTGGGTCATGGCTTTGTATCTTACCCTTCTCTGTGAGATGTTGGGTTCTTACAGATGTAGCTTGGCTCATGCATTGTATCTTCTGGTCACTCTTTTAGGAATAGTTGTATTTGCTCTATTTTCAAAATATATATGGTTTTGGGATGTGATTTCTGCCACCCTACTCACACCGCCATCTTGAGAATCTCCCATATACCCCTTTTTAAAGTAGCTTTTTAAATTGAAATCTGACACACCTACAAGAGAGTGTGCAAATGGTTAAGTGTATAGTTCAGGAAATTTTTACAAAATGAAATCTTATATGTGACTACCACCCACATCCAGAAATAGAACACTATCAGCACTCTAAAAGCTCCCCCATGGGTAACCACTAAGCCAAGTTTTACTCCCTTAGATTATATTTTACTCTTTCTGAATGTAACATAATGTAATTGACCAATATGGACTCTCTGCTCCCTGGTTTATTATTACATGTAAAATTGCATTTGTGGGATTAATTCTTATTAATCCATGTGACAGTTTTCTGTTTATGTTCATTACAAAATAATGTTGCTTTTTATGCCTATTCCACAATTTATTTATTCATTCTGCTGTTGATGAAAACTTGTATTATTTTTCCAGCTTGCTGTATTATACAAATAGTGCCGCTATGAAATTCTTGTATCTGTCCAAATATAAGGACCACAATCTATATGTATTTCTGTTGCACAGCCATAAACACATTCAGATTTAATAGATGCTACCAAACTTTACTAAGGTACTCCCAATTTACATGCTTACCCACACTATATGGAAGTTTTAGATTCTCCAATTCTGACCAGCATTTGATATATTTCATATCACTCTTGAATATCTCCATTAATTAATGAGACTTTATCTCATGAAAGGTTTTATCTTTAACTTAAAAAAATATTGATTGCCATCTGTTTTTTAATTGTTCATAGCACAAATTTTGACTTATTAAGACAATCATAATAGTAAACAGCACCTACCATGATCTACATGTTGCTGATATTTTTAAGGTAGCTTCTTAAATCCACTCCTTCATAGTTAAGCAATTAATCAGTTATGTTATGCCTTACTTTCAGATTGAAAAATTACAATCTCAATTTAAAACACTAGAGGAATATAATTTTAGGCCCCCAGAGGTGAGCCTGCCAAACCTGAAGTTGAAATGGCAAACACATCACTAAATGATAAAAACCAGCTGCCAGACCTTTTTATATGCAAGTCATTCACTGAGATATCAAAACGTGGAAAATATAATGCTCCTATCAACATTTCTTGTTGAATTAATGCCCAGGTGAGTTCTTCTGAAATAGTGCAGTTGTATTTTAGCAAAAACAAGAAGCAGTAAAGCATCATACTTATTAGGATCCAATTTGCCACAGCAGCAGTCAAATGCTTCAATCTCTCCCAGCGGTGGTGGGAAAGGAAAAGTAGGGATAGAGAAATTTAAATTAAATTCATAGTGCAGTGCACATTTGGAATTCAATATTGACAGCTCTAATTATATCAACCTTACCATCACAATTTCATTACGTGAAAGTAAAGGATTAAAAACTACTCTACACACTTTTTTTTAATTGCCATTCTTTTCCTGCTGCAGGCCTCATCTCACTTCCTCCTATTTCATGCATTCATGATAGAGATGTTTGCGGTTTGGGAATGAGAGGATTTAATATTTTTTTAATACATGCATAAACATACAGATATGCAAACACACTGTTAGGAAATCATGTTACATTTAGAAATACTATTTGAAATATGATCAGCATAAAATGTCAAATTCAGATATCTACCAAAGTCTATTGGAAGTGCTATAAGATATTTGCTATAAAAACCCATTAGACTTCTAGGTCCTAAACATGTGTATATTGTAACTTCTGATAGCATTAATTATACAAAATCACATTTTATCATCTTGCTTTGCAAACTGTAGAGCAGTATCTTGGAAGCTGAGTTATTTCCTTGCTCATGAATGGAAGAAATCTATTGCTACTTCTACCTACAGTTCTTTATGCTCAAAGTTGGCATATATTTTATGGTAATATTTATCTGCTCACCAGTAAATCACAATAAGGTTTCTGTCTATTGTGAGTTACCCTGGCAAGCTAATTTTAAAGCAGGAAGGCAGTTACTACTCACTAAGACCACAATTGTGGTTTTGGAAACATGAGAAAAACACATTACCAGACAGCTTTTTCAGTAATAAAAACAGCAAAGCACTTGTTTTTTCTGAAGCACTGACTTCATATTATTTGTCAGAGATAAAATAAGACAGCAATGTGTGAAAATGCCATGCTTCCACAAAAGAGTTCAGCATTTTAAGTTAGGATAAATATTCAAAATTATAATTAATATAGAAAATGTCTTGTCAGTTTCTGTGGTGTCATTCTTAAAGAAAAAAGTGTATATGACAAATTCCTGATTTCCTTATGTAATGAACTCAAGCAATTCAGTATATAAGAAACTTTAACTCTTTCAAGTAAATTTCATAAATGACTGGTACAATTCCTTCAAAGGATAGAGTCATCATCCTTAATATTTAACTGAAAGTCAAGGGAATAACAGCATTATAGGAAATGGACCATTACTGTATGTATGAGAAAACTGTGCAAATTTTACTCTTATAAACTTTTTCTTTAAATTGAAAAATAGCCAAGTGGTAGAAGAATGTTTGTACATGTGTATGTGTACATAATATACATACACATGAGTTTCTGTGGAGTAGATGGAAACAAAAATGATGTTTGAAAGTTCTTTTGTTTATACAAATGATATCAGGCTGTAGAAAATCTTCAAAAACTTCTAAAATCTAGCAACTTTCTATGAGAGTTTCTGTAATGACTTTGTATCCAATATGAATCATTTTTCCTGATGTGTAAGAAAATAAGAACTTGCAAATGACATTTGCTTATGATAGCTGTTGCACCCTTTTGGTGGGTATACCATACAGTTTAACTCTGAAATTAGGTCCACCAATATGGCAACACAGTGTTAGAGGATTAGAGTATCTGGGACTCTGTGTGGTCTATTAGACCAAACAGATTTTTTGCTTCTGCAACTTACTCTAAATTGAAATTTTATATTAGGATGCAAATGAAACACCTCTATAGTTCTAGGACTCTTGGAATGTACCTATGTATTGAGGTCTTCTAATATAGTCCAGAACCTTGTGCGATGCCTTATGGAGGGTATTTAGGAAGGAGAATCTGCAATCTCTACTCTTAAGTAGCTTAAAAATCCATTCTTTAGTTCACCAAATACTTATCATCTCTGTACCAGAAACAGTACTAGGTGGCAGATTTGAATCAGTGAATAACAGATCTAGTCTCTGCCTTCAATAACATCTGGGAAAGAAAGATAATTAAATTTGTGCTTTGACCTATCTATTTTGATTAGTGTTATAATACAGGAAGTGCATAAAGCTTTGGGGACACATATTTTAGGAGATCAAAGCAGGGTAAAAGATCAGAAATACCTTCTGGAAGTTGTACCCTTTTGGCTGAGACTTGAAGACTGAATAGATGTTAGCCATGCCAATAGGCAAAAAAGACCATTCCAGACAGAAGAAAACCATGTGCATAAATACTCATGGTAAGAGGGAACATTGATCATTTGAGGAAATAAGGCTAACAGAATGGTGCACAGAGTCTGAGATGAAAAGAGACAAGATTAACACTTTCAAAACAGCAGTGAAAAATATAAGGTGGCATATACTAGGTACTAATTTGGTCAGTACAACTGCAAATATCAGGGAAGAGATGGATGTATCTGATTTCAAAGGGAAGCTTGCATTACTCAGTGAAGGAACCACGGCTTTCAAATTTCTAATTCTAGAAAAAAAATGAGTTAAAAAGCAGGAGACTATTTCCAATGAGGAATATTAAATAAAACACAAAAGGTGAAATATTTTTATTTTCAATGTTTTCTATTTTGAAAAGAATCAAAGAGTAATTTGTGTGACTCTTAAATAGCAATTTTTCAGAAAAAAAGTGTCAAACCATCAGTGGTAGTTTCAGCTTTTTAAGAAATTGATATATTTGTGGATACTTTTGAAGGTGAGCTTGAATGAGCAAACTTATTTCCTCATAATTCATTCAAAATTCACAGCAGCTGTCTTCTTGGTCTGTCCTGAAGATTGCCACATCACCTACAATTTCCTTTTGTCTTCACATCAGATATCGTTTGTTATTGCACATAACATCTCAGCAGGTTTGCTGGTACTCCATAGTAGTATAAGAGTTATAATTAAGGTTGGTGGTCACTGGAATAAATGTATTTGTTTATCTTTAAGGAGTCCACATAACATTTTTCTTGTTTCCACTCTTATCTATCAGGCACATGAGACATCTGGGAAAACATGCAAAAATCAGAAACTTTGGGACACAGTATTCCAGTAGGTTAAAATCACTTAAATTTTTTTTAAAAAACAAACATGATAAATTACTAATGTCTTAATGGAAGTAATAAAAGTTCCAAGTTCTAGTTCAAAAGTCTGATATATTTCCTTCAAATATCCATGCTGAAACACCGCTTATGGAAATAAGGTATATGATTGAGGTAAAGCCAAGGAAGATTTGTTCAGTCCTATCTATGTTTAGTCCCTTCAATTTTAAATCCAAGATGGGAGGCAAGGTACATAAACAGGTACCACTTGTTAATTAAATGTAACATTTTAATTCAGATTCACTTTTTCTCAGTGTATGTGACAAGTAAGTAGATATTATGTCTAACCAATTTCTGTCCTTTTAATTAGGGATTTCTACATTTCTTGGTACTAAGATAAAATATATTTCTATAAACAGAAAATATTTAGCTTGATTATGTTTCAGTTTGAGGATTACTGATGAAAGAGTTTAGGAAGTAATTACTTCCAAGTAATGCACTTTATTCTACACGCTCTCACTACCCGGATTTTCCACCTTAGTGAGCGGCAGTGGCATCTGCCCAGTTTTTCAAAAGAAATATCTAGGTGTCCTCATTGATTGGTCATTTTTCCTTCCTTGTCATCTCTATTCAAATTATCATCATCTTTCTCCTGAGTTAGGGCAACTTGTCTGCCTAACTAGTCTCCACATTTTCACATTAGATATTCTAAAATATATTTTTCAAAGCTAACAAACTAAAGATATTTATCTTAAATATGAATCAGATTATTTCCTTGCTTAAAATTGTTCATAACTTCTCATTATAATTAGAGTTAAATCTCTCTACAAGCCATATCAGACCAAGCTTTGTCTGTCTCATGCCAATTTTTATTATTGTTCTTAGTTTTTAAATATACAATATGAATATGTTTTCCTTATACAAATTAAAATACAACACATGTGGTTAAATTCATCTTGATATATTCTTGGGACTAATGTTGCATTTACTGTATATTATTCATGTGGGAAGGATTTTGTCCCATGCTTTTGTGCACATTGTAAATATGTTTATAGTATGATTATTGAATAATTTTAAATGTTATTCATTCAATAATACCGATGCTTTTATGTGAGAACTAACAGATATCTTGCTATTTTGCTAAATTCTCCTGAAAAATATATTTTTAAGTGCCTGACTGTAATCATTACTACACAACTTTTTCACAAACTTTTTGCCTTTAGATCAACATTTAAAAATCAGCAATTATTATCTGCTGTAACACATGACTTATCTCTCTTAGTTTAAAAAATATAACTGTAAGTAGGATCATCCCCATTTTATAGGTAAGGACACCGGAGACTAAAAATTTAAGTTTCTAAGTTCACAGAGTGCATAAGGATCGCCTTTAGGATTTTTATCTAAGTTTTTCTAATTGCTTAACCTGCATCTCCAAGTTCCAAAAGAACATTACACAAAATGGCAATCTCTGTAATATGCAGAATAACAATGGCTACTGTTTTCAGAAGGGGAAACAGCAAGTCACAAGCACACTCCCCACACTCCCGTCCTCCTGCTCCCCGGCTCTATTGCTGGGGAGCCCACAGCCAAATAACCAGGCAACTAAAGTTGTGAGATGAGATTTCAAAGGAGTAATCACTGATTATTCTATTGAAGATTTATGAAACACTCTGCAGTGAAAATAATTTGATCATACACAGCAATTCTGGATTTGTTTCTAAGCCATATTTTGATCCATGCTTTTTTTTTCAAATCTTAATAAATTAATTTTTCTCCCCTTCACATTTCAACCTTTCTTTTACCTTCTCCCCTATGGCATCTACCAGTCTCCATATATAAGTGAAATCATATGGCATTTGTCTTTCTAATTCCAACTTATTTAACTTATCAAAACATCCTATAGGCCCATTTACATTGTTGCAAATGATAAGATTTCATTCTTTTTTATAGTTGAGTAATAATCCATTGTGTAAATGCACCCCCTCTTTTTTTATCTATTCATCTATCAGTGGACATTTAGGTTGCTTCCATATCTTGACTATGGCAAACAATGTTGTGATAAACACAGAGGTGCCTGTGTCTTTTTGAATTAGTGATTTTGTTTTCTTTGTTTGAAGTCCCAGAAACGGAATGGCTGGGTTATATGGTTTCTCTAGTTCTAGTGCTTTGAGAAACCTCCATACTGCCTTCCATAGTGGCTGCACCTATTTGCAGTCCCAGCAGTGTTCACAGGTTTGCTTTTCTCCACATCCTGGCCAACACTTGTTATTTCTTGTTGATATTAGCTGTTCTGATTGGTGTGAAGTGGTATCTCATTGTGGTTTTGATTTGCATTTCCCTGATGATTAGTGGTGTTGAGCATCCTTTCATGTGTCTGTTTGCCATCTGTATTTCTTCTTTGGAAAAATGTCCACTCAAATCCTCTGCCCATTTTTTAATCTGATCATTTGTTCTTTTGGTGTTGAGTTGTTTGAGTTCTTTATATATTTTAGATATCTGCTCCTTATCAGATATATGTATCATTTACAATATTCTTCCATATAGTCGGTTGATGTTTCCGTTTGTTGTGCAGGAGGTTTTTAGTTTGATGTAGTCCTATTTGTTTATTTTTTGTTGCTGTTTCCCTTGCCTGAGGGGACACATTGAGAAAAAATTACCAGTGCTAATGTTCAAGAATGTACTGTCTGTTCTCTTCTAAGAGTATTATGATTATGATAACCCATGCTTCTTGTTTGTTTCATTTCAACTACTTATGAATCTCAATCAGCAATGTAGACCATGGCAAGTCACTCTAAATATAATTGCCAGCATATCTTGAAAATTAAAAAATTTTGGTGAGACTGGTAGCTGTAGAGTAGCTTTCATCTATTCAGAAATAAATATCCCTGTAACAATTTTCACTATTACATTTTTTGGTAGAATCATTGCAGAATATTGACTCTTCATTACATTGCAGTACTAGGAACAGTATAGCTATGCAGATTAAAGCTAAAAAGTTTTCAAATGCTAATCATATACAGGCATACCTTATTTTACTACATTTCACTTTATTGTGTTTTGCAGATACTGTGTTTTTTACAAACTGAATCTGTGGCAACACCGCACTGAGCAAGTCTATCAGCGCTATTTTTCCAACAGCATGTGATCAGGTCACACCTTTAGGTCACATTCTGGTAATTCTCACAACACTTCAAATATTTTTATTATTACATTTGTTATGGTGATCTGTGATCAGTGATCAGTGATCCTTGATGTTACTATTCTAATCATTTTAGGGTGACATGAACTGTGCCCAGATAAGATACTAAATTCAATGTATCTGTGCATTCTGACAGCTTCGCTCACCAGCCATTCCCTCCTCTCTCTCCCTCTCCTCTTCCTTCTTCCCTGAGAAACAACAATGTTGAAATTAGGCCAATTAACAGCCCTACAATGGCCTCTAAGTGTTCAAGTAAAAAGAAGAGTTATACATCTCTCACTTTAAATCAAAAGCTAGAAATGATTAACCTAGTGAGGAAGGCACACTGAAAGCCAACTTTGTTCAAAATCTAAGCCTCTCATGTGAAAGTGTTAGCCAAGTTGTAAATACAAAGAAAAGTTCTTGAAGAAATTTAAAGTGCTACTCCAGTGAACACATGGATGATAAGAGAGTAAAACAACTTGATTGCTGATACGGAGAAGTTTTAGTTTTCTGGGTAGAAAATCAAATCAGCCATAATAGTCCCTTAAACCAAAGCCTAATCCAGAGCAAGGCCGTAACTCTCTTTAATTCCAGGAAGGCTGAGAAGGTGAGGAAGATGCAGAAGAAAAGTTGGAAGCTAACAGAGGTTGGTTTTTTTTAGCCATAATGCTTACACAATTAGTAGGCTATAGTACAGTGTAAACAAGTTTTATGTGCACTGAGAAACCAGAAAAATGTATTTATGAGGTTTAAGGAAAGAAGCCATCTCCATAGCATCAAAGTGCAAGGTGAAACAGCAAGGGCTGTTGTGGAAGTTACAGCAAATTATCCAGAAGATCTAGCTAGGATAACAAATGAAGGCTACAGCACTAAACAACAGACTTTCAGCATAGATGAAACAGCCTTCTAGTGGAAAAAGATGCCATCTAGGACTTTGATAGCTAGAGAGGAGAAGTCAATGCCTGGCTTTAAAGCTACAAGGGACAGGCTGACTCAGTAGAGGCCAATGCAGCTGGTAAATTTAAAAAGTCGAAACCAGTGCACATTTGCTATTCTGAAAATCCTAGGCCCCTTAAAAATGATCCTAAATCTATTCTTCCTGTGCTTTATACATGGAACAATAAACTCTGGATGACAGCACATCTATCTACAACTTGCTTTACTGAGTATTTTAAGCTCACTGTTAAGGCCTACTCCTTATAAAAACCAGAAAGATTCCTTTAAAAATATTACTGCACATTGACAATATACATATATATCCAAGAGCTTTGATGGAGAGTACAGCAAGATTCATGTTGTTTTCATGCCTGCTGATACAATGTCCTTTCTGCATTCCATGGATCAAGAAGTCATTTTGACTTTCAAGTCTTTTATTTGAGAAATACATTTTTGTAAGGCTACAGCTACCATAGATAGTGACTCATCTGATGGATCTGGCAAATTAAATTAAATTTTAAATTAAAAACTCAAAACCTGGAAAGGATTAACTATTCTAATTGTCATTAAAAATATTCATGATACATGGTTTCAAAAGATCAACATTGACAGCATTTTGGAAGAAGTTGATTCCAAATCTCAGGGTTGATTTTGAGAGGTTCCAGACATAAGTGGAAGAAGTAACTGCCAATGTAGTGCATAAAGTAGGGGCACTGGAATTAGAATTAGAGCTTGAAAGTGTAACTAATTTGCTGCAATCTCATGATCAAACTTTAATGGGTGAAAAGTTGCCTTTTAGGGAAGAGGAAAGAAAATGGTTTCTTGAGTAGAAATCTACTACTGGTGAAGATGCTGTGAAGATTGTTGAAACAACATCAAAGGACTTAGAATATTACATAAAATTAGTTGACAAAGCAGTGGCAGGATTTTAAAGGATTGACTCCAGTTTTAAAGTTCTACTGTGGGCAAAATGTTATCAAACAGCATTGTATGCTACAGAGAAATCATTCCTGAAATGAATCATCAGTTGATGTAGCAAACTTTATTGTTGTATTATGTGAAGAAATTGCCACACCCACCCCATCCTTCAACAAACACCACTCTGATCAGTCAGTAGCCATCAACATGGAGGCAAGACCATCCATCAGCAAAAAGATTATGACTCCCTGAAGGCTCAGGTGGTACTTAGCATTTTTTAGCAATAAAGTATTTTTTAATTAAGGCATGAATATTTAATTTTAGACATAATGCTGTTACACAATTAACAGGCTACAGTACAGTGTAAACACAACTATTATGTGCGCTGGGAAACCAAAAAAATGCATTTCACTAGTTTTATTGCAATATTCATTTTATTGCAGTGGTCTGGAAATGAACCCACAAGCTCTCCAAAATATGACTGTGCTGGAATGCTGAAGCATTTCCTTAAGATATACAGGATTATTTTCCATTTTTGCTAGCACCTCTTTGAAACACAATATTTTCAAAAGATTTAAACTTAATGGACTATTTCTGCAAAAGTTCATGACCACAAGGAGAAACTCATTCATCATTACTTATTGTGTGTCACTCTCATAGAACAGACTTCAGATTTCAGAAGACACTGTCATATTTCCCTAAAGTCTGAACAAAGAATGAAGAGTCAACTGAATAGCCTCTCACCTTCTGGTGAAGCAATACAGCAGTTAACAGCCAAGTCGGAAAGATGGGTGATCTTCTCAAACGCAAACAGCATATTTATAATACTGTCATTGTATTGACAAATATATTTCTGTAGCTACAAAAAGGAATTGTCCAGTGTACAAGTAATTTTATATGTTGATTATAGTGACTGTATTTTACTTTTGATATTTATTTTGCTTTATGTTCTGTTGTCATTTTCCCCTAATAAACTAAAAAGTGTAACTTGGATACAATTAAAAATTAATGAATTTATTCAGTTCTTTTGGTTAGTTTATCTTTCTGTGCTGTTAAGTCAATTTGCTGTTTTCAGTGCTGCGATACATTACGAAAGTTTATGTAGTGGAACGTGGTTAATACCAAATACTATATTTCAAAGTAGCTAATTATAAACTTTGATCGAGCCTTCAAATATCTTTACACAATTGAGAAAAACCAAGCACATCTGATATTTTGCTGACTTAACAAAAGAAGAAAAATGTATTTTCAAAAGCTTAGTTCTTCTACTAAATAATTAAAAAGCAGTTCTTCAAGAGTGAAAATAAACTCATGAGGCTGGTGCTTTGCTTAATGGCATTATGGACACGATTTCTGTTGTATTAAGTGTTTTCTCCAATGTAGCCACTCCTTTCAACTTATTGGTTGTCTTTCAGAAAATCTTCTATGTATATTTAAGTATAGATGTTTAAAAATATCCCATAATCTCCCCTTACCAGAAGACATAATGTAGATACTGATTAGCATTTTAAATTTCATATTAATATTTTGTTATAATATTTGTTATTGTTATTAATAATATAATGTTCATATTCATATTAATCATCAAATTTACCACACACAAAAAGTGTGTAAAACATTAAGGTAATTATTATAACGTTAACTACAATGTAATAACATTGACCACACACACACACACACACACACACACACACAATCCTTGCAGATAATATAACCCACCTCTTTCTATTGGTAACACAAAGCTGAATTTTAAGATATTCATTTCCCTAGTTTCTACTTTTTCATTGACCTATGCTAACTAAATTCTGTAGTTTAGTTTTGCCTGCTTTTGAATGTTATTAGTATTCTTTAGTGTCTAATTTTTTTGTGTTCAACATAATGCATTTCAGATTCAAGCATATTGTGTGTAGATATAGTTCATTCATTTTCTTTACTATATGGTGTCCTACTATGTAAACAGAATATGATTTATCACCCATTTCTTGGTTAATAGAAATTTGAATGGTTTCTAGGATCAACACTTACATATTGTATACCATTATTGCTCTTTATGTTGCATTTTAATATGTGCACTTTCCATATCTTGGAGATGTTTCCATATTTGTGTATGCGGTGTGTATGTTATCACATGTACGATAAATACATATGGCAATATACACACAATATACACATACATAAATGTGATGCACACTTACATCCATTTCATATATATTTATGTGAATAACATACATGCACATACATACACCCTCTAATGCAAACATATTTCTTTTACATGGCTGCATGGTTTCCATTTGTAGATGTAACGTGTTTTTTTAACTTGTCTCTTTTTGAAGGAAATTTACATTGTGCTTATTCTTTTGGTATTATTAGCAATTCTAGTGTACATCCTACCACATTTGTCCTTGCATATATAGGGGATCTGGGCAACAAATATCCAATAATGGAATTTCTAGGCCAAATAAATGGTATCTAGACTTCTTAATGAATATTGTTATTTTATTTCAAAATAAATTACATGAACTAATACTGTTCTGTGCCCCATTTAACAGATTCCATTAATTTTTTAAATTCAGTCATTATTTCAATAAATATTTTAATACCTACTAGGTGCAATTTTCTAGGTGAAAATATAGAAAAGGCATGTGCTGGGGTGAAGGTATTGACAGAACACCTTCCTCTGGTAACTAGATGTTATTGGACTGAATTAATAAATTTCAAGCCTATGTACTAGAGACAAGCAGAGACCATTTGATTGTTGCTGAGAAGGCTTAAAATTGATGAACCTAGAGAGAAATGTCAATTACCAGCCACCAGACTACAGATAAATGGAGCCTCTGCTCCATTGTGGTGGTGACGGTTTAAAATTAATGAGAAGAGGCAAGGAGGTCATTATTTCAAGGCAAAGTTTCCAGAGATGTTTGACCCTTTCCATTTTTCTTTAATCAAATCTTTTGACATTTATGTCAAGAATATGCATCAGCAAAAAAGGCACTTGCACTTCTTGTTGAACCACACAAATTGAACTTGATCCAGACCAAATTTTAAAATAGGTGAAGCTTGTCTTCAGAGCCTCTCATTTCCCATGCCATGTCTTCTATGTTCAGATTTCTTGATATTCTCTACGTCAGATTTTCAGGGAATCATGCCTCCTTCTAGCTGATTCAAAGAACTTCCTCTTTCTCTCCCTATAGACATTCATCTATCCTGAGATCCATTCATTCGCACCCTATAGGACACTGATGAAGTTAATTGATCTGAACTAAAGCACCAATTCATGATTATAAATTACTTATCTCCCAAATATTAGCTCTCAAATTATTAACTTCATGCAGTACTATGTTTTGTGTGCTCTCTGAAGAGGAGTGTAGCACCTCTTGCATTACTGTCTTATCTATGTCAAGAATACAGACCCTTCACAAACTAAAAGGATTGTCAAAATATATCTCAGATGGACCTACAAGAAGGACAAGTAAACTTTCTGAGAGAGGAGATGAAGCTCAATCGGGAAAACACATTTTTGACAAACATTTTTACATATCTCCATAACATATATATGCCATATGCTGGACCTGAATACACATTCTTGCACTTATTTAGAGTAAAGCTTGAACTTTCCTAGATATACTTTATCATAAGAAAAGAGCAATTGCTACATGGCTGCATTTTCCTCCTTATTGTTTGTGTTCAAATTGACAGTAAAATATGCAAATATACTTACTTTTCTTTAAAAGAAAACTTGAGACTGATTACAATAATAATAACCTGGAAAAAATGAAATGAAACCTTAAAGAAATATAATACGGTGAAAATAGTTTAACGACTACTAATATGGTATTTTAGGTTAAGAGCTAAGCAATGAGAAGGCAGGAAATAATTTTTTTGAGATTTGATTGACCATAAAGAAATATTAATACAAATCAGTGGAATATGCTACTGATTTATACATCTATTTTTCCATCTATAAAATCAGAACAACATCTGTGTACAAAGATTTCATTGTAACCAAAATAATGAAGAGCAAGAAAGCAACTAGCAGGACTACAAATCATTTTTAATAGATAGGTAAGTAATTTCAGTGAGTGAGAAAGGCTTTAACATGATTAATATAATATTCCTGATTCTGGTTAGCATGAGTATCTGTAATCAGTAATACACAAATGAGGTCACATACTTCACTTTAGTTATGTGGAATCCCTAATCAGAATGAACTTGTGTAATGGCACAGGAAACATTTTCCTCCTTATTTTTCATAACTACACCTCTACCACAGGGGGGTAAACTTATTAGGGAAAATTGCCATCATCTAAGACTTTCATTCTTGTTTCTTTCTCATAATATTTGTGGGGCTGAATTCCCAGTCTAAATATTTACCTTCACTCCTGCTAATCTCATCATAGCTGAGTCAGCCCTGAAATATCTTTTGTGAAGCCAAAGTCATGGCACAGCAGCATTAAAATAAAATGAGAAGATTGATACCATGGCCTTGCCTGACAGCTCTGCTCCGATTAGCAGAAGTTACTTGAGCTGGCAGGATGAAGCCCTGGGCAGCATATGCCGTGACAATCATGGTCAGGGCCTATTTCTGTTATTTCCTTTTTAAGTTGATCTGCATTGTTAGCAGTTTCCTATCCATCTATGATATATCTCTAAGGCATGGTTAGGGTTAGATTTTAATATGAAGAGCAGAAAGTAATGATGCAAAAAAAAGAAAAAATAAGAAAAGAAATGATTAATTATAGAAGCAATGAGATGCACTAAAATGGAACATTTTTATTACATGTATTTATACTCTATTTGAATCACATATTCATTCTTCATTTATCCAAATCCAAGTTTTAACACTTTACCACATCATTTTAGATGTTACCATCTGCCCAGGAGTGTAATGATTTTCTCTGTTCATTCAGACATTTTGTGAAGAAAATGAATCATTTCTTGACCCTATTACTCATTTTTTTCCTTTCAGTGTAAAATTACCTATATATTTTTGGAAAAAAAAAAGGAAAACTGATGTTTTAGCTGCTTTGAATATAACATTAGGAAACTATAGGCTTAAACTGATATGGTAACTTGGCAAAATTTGTATTTTTGATTCAAGCTGTACTGCATAACTTAAAGTTTTTCTATTTATAAAATGCAATAATATGTACATTAACATTTCTTGAGTTACTATGAAGTTCACTTTTCTGCACACACAGTTTGTGTCTTAAAATTGTTTCTATTTCTTTATCTTTCAGAAATTATTTTATGCTTTCTGTGAGTACTGCTTAGGCAACATTATATATACCATGAGCAGTTGTGCAAAACATGGTACCTACATTCAAGGAATTTATTTTATAATAGTTGGTATTTGATATATGGAGAAGATTTCCAATGCAAAATAGTATACTGGCATGAGCTTCCACCTTATCCAAATCCAAGATGCCTTTTGGAAATGATGAAGTACAAACAACAAAGGATTATAATGTGGGCACACAGTCATATGGTGTATACTTACAGAGAGTTTGACTGGAGTCACTGGGTATACATCACACACAAGTAATTCCTTTTAGTGTACTGGGCAATGTTGAACTCTTATATAAAAATTCAATATATTCTCCAAGGTATTATTTGTTTTCCTTATCACAAGCCCCTCCCAATTTCCTCCTCAAACAAACCCTTTCTGAATGTGGAGCTATCCAAAATAAACGAATGTCCCTGTAATCAACACATTTTTTTACACTGAGCATGGGTTTTCTCATTATAAGGCTTTTTTGCCCTGAAGGGTGGGTGTTACTGCCAAGGCATCAGATAGTGGCTAAGTGCAGGTTCAGCCTTCACTGAGATCTCAGTTCTGCTTGGACAAACTCTTACTAGATTCTTGGATTACCTCACTCCTTATAATTGTGAGATTTTCTCATTCTTATATTTTCCATTTATTTGCAGCAGAGGTTTGTTTCCCTGACTTCACTGACTTCACACATTCTATTTCAATAATGTAACATGGATGTCTTTTTCTTTTCTGGGACAAATATTTTCTTCTGAATATTTCCAACCATTCAACATTCTCCAAACATTTAAATATGTCCTTCCAAATATTTAATTGGAATATAACAAGACCTACTCCATACTTTACAAATTAATCCCAAGATAAGACTCACAAAACTTGAGCTAATCAGTCCATAGCATTATAGATGGGCATTTCTGGACAATCACGTATGATTTACAATCACTCTTTAGCACTTTTTTCATTACCTCTCCCTCTTCATTATCAATATCAATGATGCATGACTCCTTTATCACACTCACCTTGTTTCAACAAATTGCAGTCACTATTTTTGTATTCACAATTAAGCCAATGAGGTTTCCTTGTCCTTTTAAAAGCTAACATAGACATTTTTAAAACACTCTTGATGTCTTGCAACAAAAATTTGGCCCATGTTTTTCCCCCGATTTATTGAAGTATAATTGACAAATAAAAAACTGCATATACTTAAGCTGGGCAACATGATGTTTTGATATATCCATACATATGAAGTGATTGCCATAGTAAAGCTAATTGTCTTCATAAAGTTATCTTTTATTTTTTATTTTTATTTTTTGTGGTGAAACACTTAAAATTTATTCTCTTTAGGTTCGCTTTGAATCATTTTCTGCCACAAGCAAGCTTTCACGTACTTTAAAAAGATGTTTTATTTCTTTGTCTCTAGAGAAGAATATTATTAGAGACCAAATTTCACCAGGCTAGGTGCTCCACTGCTTTGTCCCACAGGAGGGATGAGGTAAAGCAGTGTGACCCGAGCTTGCTCAGCTAGGTACTGGCAAAGATTTCCCTTCTTTACAAAAGCCTGAAATTTATTTAGCATGACTGTTTTTTTTTTCAATTTCCACTCACACTACTGTGTGCCACCTGCATACCATCATATAGACCCTATATCTATGGTTTTGCTACAAGATTGGACTAATTGAGTGAAGAAAGATTCCAGGCTCCAACACAGAAGGAAAACAAGTTTGCTTTGGAAAATTGTTTGGCAGTTCCTCCAAAATTAAACACATGATCAAGCAATTATACTCCTAGGCATATATTTAAAATAACTGAAAACGTGTCTACACAGAAATATGTACATCAATGTTATTAATAGCATTGTTTAGAATAATCAAAAAGTGGAAATGACTCAAATATCCATTGATTAAATGATCAATAAAATATGGTGTATTCATACAATGCAACTTTATTTACCATAAAAATACTGATTCTTCCTGTAGCATTGATGAAGCTTGAAAATATTAGACTTAGTGAAATAAATGAGACACAAAAGCCACATATTGAATGATTTCATATATATGAAATAGCCAATATAAAAAGTCCAGAGACAGAAAGTAGATCAGTGATTGCCAGGGTTTCTTTTTGAGGTGATAAAATGTTCTGGAATTAGATAGTGGTGATTGTTGTACAATTATGTGAATATACTCAAATCCATTCAACTGTGTACTTTAAAAGAGTGGGGTTTATGATATGTGACTTATATCGTAATTTTTAAAAATTGTGAGGACAAGAGGCGAATGCTTGTATAGATTGAAATATCCTTTATCTACCTCTGCTTCTGGCCAAATTGGAACAACAGGAGATAGATTTATCTTCCTTCTTCAAACTACTAAGAAATTGGGCAAAACATATGAAACAACCATACTCACAATGACTTTGGATATGGGCAAAAAGGGCAGTGTTGTCTGAGAGAAATGAAATAGGTGAGAGAACTTTCTATTGTCCCAGCTTACTGACTGGAAAGATATTCCAGGAGCAACACATGGAAGGAAAACAAAGTCAGAGGCTGGTGATCTTCCGGAATTGATGAGCTGGAAATGCAAGTCTGGAGAAACCAAGACATTTAGGATTTGCATGATTGTCTAAGCTGAGAAACTTACTGAATATAAAAAATAAACCCAAAAGCAAATTAAAAAAAAAAACTAGAATAGGTGATGTCACCAAGTTTGCAAGATGCCAAGTCATTATTAAAATATCAACTATATTTCTATACACAAACAATAAAATAAAGAAATTGAAGTTAAAATACAAAAGTTGAAATACTAGAGATAAATCCAACTAAAGATATGCAGGACTTGTACACTCAATAATTTCCCATAGGCATTAAAGAGGACCTAAATAAGTGGAGATTTATAGTGTCTTAGGGATAGGAGAGCTCAATATTGCTAAGATGACAATTTTCCCTAAATCGATCTATACATTCCATGTGATCCTTATCAAAAATGCAGCAGGTTTTATGCTGTTAGAAATTGACAAAATGATTCTAAAATTCATAGATAAATGTGAAGCACCTAGAATAGTGAAAACAATTATAAAAGAAAAGAACAAAGTTGACTTATATCACCTAACATTAAGACTCATTATAAATAGATGTATTAGTTATTCCTGCATCATAATCATGCCAAGATGGACAAAGGATCAATGAAATAGAAAAGGGAGTCCAGATAAAGTTCCATTTGTATGTATTCAATTGATTTTCAACAAAAATGCAAAGGCAATAAAGTGGAGAAACTGAAAGTCTCTTCACCAAATTTTGCTGGAATGATTGGATAGTTAATCACACAAAATGACCTTGACCTTCTGTCCATGTATTGATCCAAACATAAAAATTAATTCAGTGTGGATCTTAACCATATATGTGTTTCATAAAACTATGAAGCTTCTACAAGAAAACTTAGGAGAAAATTTTTTTTTACCTTGGTTATGCAAAAATTTCTTATGCACACCAAAAACAAATTCCATAAAAGACAAAAAGCCATTAATTTGAAATCATCAAAGTTAAGAAAGACACTGCTATAATGGGAAATACAAACCATGACAGGGGAAAATATTTGCATATCACCTATTTGATAAAGGGTTTATACCTAGTATATATAAGAAACTCTTAAAACTCAATATTAAAAAAGCAAACAACCTAATAAAAAGTGTGCCAAAGATATTCAGGTACTTCAGTAAAGATGATATTCTTTTTTCTAAATGAAGTCATGAAAGGGTTTTCAACATGACTGACAGTAAGAGAAAAGCAAATTAAAAGTATAATGTACATGCAACTATTAGAATGGCTAAAATAAAAAGATTGATCATAAGATGCACTGGTGATGTGGTACAACTTGAATAAATTGAATTATATGGTCACACCATTCCCTTTCTAAGAATTTGCATAAGAAAAATGAGAACTTATATCCGTATCAAGACACATATGCAAACATCTATAGCTGTCTTATTTGTAGTATCTCCAAACTGAAATCAACCCAAATGTCCTTGTGGAGGTACACAGTACACAGTGATATATCCATACAATGGAATATTACTCAGCTATATAGAGGAATGAACAGTTGATGAATGCAACATCATAGATGAACTTCAGAATCATTTTGCTAAGTGAAAGAAGCTAGACAAAATACTTCAATATTTATTTTACAAATCCATACTACATGTATTAATCTATAGTGATTCCAAGTAGGTGAATGGTTGCCTGGCGAAGACAGAAAGAGTGGGTCTAACATCAGGATACAGAGATTATACAGGAGTGTGAGAACATTTTTGAAAAATATAATGATTATTTTGACTGTAGTGATAGTTTTACAAGTGCATACATATATAAAAATTTTGACATAACTATATACCTTAAACATGTAATTAATTGAATATCAATTGTACTTAAATACATCTTAACATATTTTTTTAAAAAATCACATGTAAGCCTTCAGTTTTTGTAATGTATGTTAATGAGGAGGTTACTACAGAGATAAAATATATTCCAACTTTACAAAAAGTGTTCCCCAAAGAACATAGTCTGATTTAACAAAAACATGTATTTCTTTGTTCAAGCAATTTTGGAACTGGCTGGTGTTGAAAGTCCTCTAAGCAATAACATCAACAAATTATAAATCTAAGTAATCTTTAATGAGAGAAATGCATAGTTGATGGCTCTTCTTGCCTTAGGAGATATAGAAGACAATCTTGAGCTAAGCTCTTCACTTTTTTGTTTTATTTTTTATGATTTTTTTGAAATATAATTGACACACAGAAGTGTATAAGCTTAAAGTTCAGAGCGTAATGATTTGACTTACACTGTAAAGTGATTATCACATGTTAACACCCATCATACCATGTACATACAAAAAAAAGAATCATGAAAAAAGTTTCTTTTTTTGTGATGAGAACTTTTAGGATCTACTCTTTCAACTTTCAGATTTATCATTTAGCAGTGTTAGTTACAGTCATCATGTACATTTCATCCTCTCTACTTATTTGTCTTATAACTGAAAATTTCTATCTTTTGACCATCTTTATTCAATTCTCCCTCCCTCACCCCTGGCCTCTGGTAACAACAAGTTTGATTCCTTTTTCTGTGAGTTTGGTTGGTTGATTATTTTTAGATTCCACATATAACTGATAGCATATAGTATTTGTCTTTCTCTGTCTGACTTATTTCACTTACCATAATGCCTTCAAGGTCCATCTATGTTTTCACAAGTGGAAGGATTTCCTTTTTGTGGCTGAATAATATTTTAATGTGTGTGTATGTGATATATATACATATATATATGTATATATACAACTTCATTATCCATCCACTGATGAATGCATAAGTAATATCCATGTCTAGATAAACTTTTAAAATGGCAATAATGGGAATTTTATTTTCAAAAACTCAGACATTGAACAAATAGCTTAAATAACTATATTTTGGTTATATGCTAACCAAATACAAATATTATTTGAACCTCATGTCTCTTAATTGCAGTATATGATGGTGGGTGTCCTAAAGTGAATTATGTCTAAAACACAATATCTTATTAAGGAATGCCCATGATTAATATAATAATAGAGCATAGAGCATAGCATGCTACTTTAATGCTATGGAAAATTAGGCTGCCACAATAAACACTGAAACTATATTGGTCACTTTACATAGACACAGATATTTATGAGGTATTAAATGATGCAATATAAAATATTACATAGTTTCTGTGAATCAATTAATAAAGATATTTGTATACATTATCTATGTGTATGTACATATATGTATAAATGGGTAAGTGTGTATATATGTGTGTGTATATACATATATATGTGTGTGTATATGTTGGGTATGATTCTATGAGCACAGAAGTTTTGGGAGGGAGAAGCACTAGAGAAAAAGGAACAGGTTAAAACAAATGTGGTCTATTAGATCACATTAATATATCTATGTAATTTCTTAATATATTGCAATGCATAGCAGAACAATTAATTTACTATTCAAACATTCTCTTAATACAATTGATTTTTTACTATTGCATAGTTTCTATACATAAAATATGTATTTAAATTAAACCGTGTGATTTATGAACTCAGAAATGGCAATTCCAGATCATTCACACTAATACTACGCTAACTCAAATTTTCTTAGTTACTACAAGCTCTGCACAAGATTGATCTAGTGAGACCCCCACACACAAAATTTCTAGAAAAAAATGTTATTCATCTATTTTAAAACTAAGCATTGTTGAGTATAGTTTCTTTCGAATAATTTGGCAGATTATTGTCCAAGTAAATGTTCCCATTATAGGGTACATAAAATTCTGTGTAAAAATATGAAATACAAACTAAATGTACAGTTGAGTTGGAAAGAAATTAAATAAATTTTTTGGATGTAGGGATAAAAAATAAAGCAAAAATCCAGAAACAAGACAAGCATTGAAGCACTAGTGTCCTCTGAGGTCTCTGAGGATGACTGCTATCTTGGATTCTGGGTTTAAATGTATCCAAGTAACAGGATATTAAGCCTGAGTAACAAGCACTATGGCACATCAGATTTGATACTCTCTATATAAAGGCCCATGTCCTGAGGGAGAGAGAAGGGATATTTGAGTTTCTCAAGCAAGGCTGTGGATAGAGCTGAAAAGAGGAGGAAAAAAAAATCTCAGAAAATTTCTAATTATATGCACTCATGTTAAGTGGGAAAATTTCTCTCCATTTTGCCATATACCCCCACAAGGAAAATAAAAGTGGTTCAGATTGGCTGTATCCTTGAATACCTAGGAGACATAAATTGTTCATGCTTTCTGGTAAAAGACATTTTAGAACCAAACTTTATAAAATTTCTATAGATAAAATTCCAAAAAATATACATTCATAGTAAACAATTATGTGAAACACATACAGAAACAATCATCACTATATGAACTACAGTCAGCAGAATGTGCGAGCTGAAAAATCAGATCTTCAAAACCCACAGTATTAGTAAATACTAAATAAAGGATGTAAACTAATATATTAATAGTATTAGAATTATGAATGATGACAGCAAAAACAGTACAAGATAATTTGAGGATAAAAGGACAATAAATATGAAAAAATGTATCTCCTAGGTCTAAAAACAGAACGATGAAAGACATGGATCCTCAGAGATTCCAGTCACAGCCTATATCTTTTCAGATTGCTAATGGTAAAGAGGAATTCTTAGAAGTACTCAACACATAATGATGTAACTAACAAGGAATTATACTATCTAAAAATAATTTATGCTCTTTTAATAAATTATGAATATATAAGAATAATTACAAAAGCCATAAGACAATAGAGTAATATTTTCAAAATACTAAAATAATTATTAACCAAAAAGTATATGCAAAGTAAAGTTAATTTTAAGAATGAGGGAAAAAACTGTTTTTCAAAAACTGGAAGTCTGAGGCACATGAAAAGATGCTCCACATCACTAATTATCAGGGAAATGCAAATTAAAACCACAATAAGATATCACCTCACACCAGTTAGGATGGCCAGCATCGAAAAGACAAGGAATAACAAAAGCTAGGGAGGATGTGGAGAAAGGGGAACCCTCCTACACTGTTGGTAGGAATGTAAACTAGTTCAACCAATGGAGAAAGCAATACGGAGGTTCCTCAAAAAACTAAAAATGAAATACCATTCGACCCAGGAGTTCCACTCCTAGGAATTTACCAGAAGAAAACAAGATCCCAGACTCAAAAAGACATATGTACCCCTATGTTTATTGCAGCACTATTTACAATAGCCAAGATATGGAAGCAACCTAAGTGTCCATCAGTAGATGAATGGATAAAGAAGATGTGGTACATGTACACAATGGAATATTATTCAGCCATAGGAAGAAAACAAATCTTACCATTTGCAACAACATGGATGGAGCTAGAGAGTATTATGCTCAGTGAAGTAAGTCAGGTGGGGAAAGACAAGTACCAAATGATTTCCCTCATTTGTGGAGTATAACAGCAAAGCAAAAATTGAAGGAACAAAACAGCAGCAGAGTCACAGACTCCAAGAAGGCACTAGCAGTTACCAAAGGGAAGGGGTTGGGAAGGGAGGGAGAAGGGGATTAAGGAGCATTAATCATATAATGTAGGAGGGTCACGGGGAAGGCAGTATAGAACTGAGAAGACAAGCAGTGACTCTATAGCATCCAACTACATTGATGGACAGTGACTACAGTGGGGTCTGGGGGGGACTTGATAATATGGGTGAATGTTGTAACCACAGTGCTGTTCATATGAAACCTTCATAAAATTGTATATTAATGACACCTCAATAAAAATATATATATATATATTTATACAATTAGAAGTCTGATATTATATGACAAAACTTAAATAAAGAAAATCTAAAAAATAATCAAAAAGAATTAAAGTGACCATACACACAAAAGACAAATCTTTCCAGAACAAAAGCTTTTTAGGATTGATTGAAAAATAATCCAAATGTTTTATAGGTATAAAATACCTTTAACATACTTAAACAAAATATTTGAAGTAAATTTATGAAACAGTATGTTAGACAAATATACACAGAAACAAAAGGGTGTAGCAATATCAAGAGTAGCAATAAACTTTAAGAAATAAACTAAAACTGTATATGCACATATTCTAAGAATAAATCCTAATGGGAAACAGCATTTAGAGATGAAAAATAAATCAAATATTAGGATAAAGCTAAAGGAGAAATGCTAGGGAAATATATAGTTTAAATGCTTCATTTATAGTAGAAAACTTATTGTAAATGAACTAAGTACTGAAATTAACAAGTAAGAAAGAAAATAGGTGGAAAAAAGAAAAAGAGAATGGTAATAATATATAAATGTGAACAAGTGTTAATAATATAGAACCCAAAGATTTAATTCATAGAATTAACTCAAAGTTACTTTTTTGAAAAAACTAATAAAATTGGCAAAGCACAGGACAGATATATCCAATAAAAAAGTGTGAGTGTGGAGGTGAAAGGAAACATTAAGATGAAAGAAGATATAAGTCTAAATGCAAGAGAAAGTAAAATGCTGATTAAAGGCTATATGGACCATACTTTGCAAAAAGAAGAGAAAAAAGGAAAACCTGGGAGAAATAGAATAAATATCAGAACAATTTATATTACAACGTGAATTCAAGAAAAAACAGAAACCATGAAATACATTAAATCCTTTAAAGTAATTTAATCTTAGTTTACAGTTTTACACGAGGATAAATTTTGGTCTGGATTCAATTTTATAGGTGACTTCCAACGTATCTTTAAAGGAAAATACAATTCTAAACAACAACTAAAACATACAAGAAAAAAATAAAATAAAACTATATCACAAATAGAATTTGAAAAATTCTTAAAATAATATATAGTAGAGATGTAAAGCCAAAAAAAAGTGGGGGAGATGGGATGGGAGTATATTTTGACACGTTTGGGATACTCCAAATATGTTTGGTAGGTTTTAAATGAAGTACGAAAAAAAAACCCTATGAATATAGTTTAAACATGATAGCTTATTTTGAAAAATGAAAAAAAGATCTTGTAAGATGCAGAATATAATTGCATGAAATGCAATATTATCTTATTAAAAATATCTCTCAGCAAGTTATAAATAGAATTACATAGTATGTGACCATCAAAGACCTGCAACAAGTATCACATTCAATTAAGAAATGCTAAAAATATTCACTTTCAAGTCCAGAAAATGACAAGAGGCCCATAATCATCACTTATACCCTACGTTATTTTGGAAACCTCGAAGAGTGTTGTACAAAAGCCCTTGCGAGCCTGCAGCACGGGGAAGCTCTCATGAGCAGCCAGCACCTATAAGGAATGAGCAGAGTGGACTTCAGCTTTGCTTTCTAAGTTATTCTTTTCCAAATTTTGCAAGTTAGAGAAGTCAACCCACCTCGTCATTGCCCACATAAGCAAAAGGGTGAAGAGGATGGCTTGAAATGGGTTTAGGGGAAAAATTTTTCCTCAAGGAAAACAGAAGTGAGGGGAAAAATGTTCTTTTACTCAAAAACCAGTCGTTATAAAGAGAGTAGAGACAAGATTCCTGTTGTCAAGCTCAAATTCTCCAACTGAAAACCCTTTTCTTATATTAATATGGAATAAAATTAAATACCTATTAGAGAAATTTATTCAACAAATTTTAAAATAACATGTTTTACAATTAGTTATCAAAGCAAGCTAAAAGACATCAACATTATGATATTTGAGCAGTTCAGTTCAGTAGAACACATACTGATGGCTGCTTGATCCACAAAAGAATAGAAGCCCACAAATAAATGTGGAATCATACCAGTGTCCATAGGACCTCAGCCATTTTCATGATATCTTTTCAGGACTGAGCAATTTGTCTTTTTTTTTTCTTTCTTCCTAACGCAAATTGAAATGCTCCATAGCTCTGTAGCCTGTTAGATCTTGATGTCAAAGATCAAAACCTCTGTTACCATGGGGACCAGATACTACCCAAGATTCACATAGCAGCCAAATTTTTTTCTCTTTTAAAGAGCTATTCATTTCAGAAATAAGGTTAATGGAACTCAGCAATTTTAGATTTGTCATCCTATGTGTTTGTGAGACTGAGAAATACAGAAATGGTGTGTATACAACATATATATGTGTGTGCTTAAATAATAGCATAAACTTTAATGTTCTTTCTTATCATGTATGCATCCAGATTCTGAAAATAATCAACTAGTAGTCTTAATTTCATTTTATAATGAATAACTAGATTACCTCCTTTGTTAATAAATCAATGAATTTTCTTAATCTATAAACAGAAGTATTAGCTGAGATTTCACCTTTCTAGTCCAGTTGAATGGATGACTAAGTAGATAATTGGAAAAGACAAATAGTTAGTTGAGATAGGTCACATACTAAAAAAAAAGAAAGAAAATAATTTGTAAAGTATCCATCCGTACTTAATAGAAAATGTAAACAAAAATAACATTGTCTGGGTATTGCTTAGGTAGAACACCATGTTGCCTAATTCCACAGGATGGATTCCCATTTGTATATACACGCCATGGAGTAATGCAACATGGAGGTCTCCGGGAAGTTTTCACACAATTTGTGCAAGAGCGAGGAGCTCATGAGGACCAGGGGCACTAGTCTACTTGATGAGCTCAGCGATTATTAGGGAAATAATATAGAAAAGGATACCAATGAGTTTGTATCTTCAACTCAGTCCCTCTAGTGGGGCACATAGATTCATGTGCCATCACAGGATGACACAGGGAAATAAAAATACAGCAAAGGGGGTTGATTAATTTTATGGTGAGCTGTGCATGTGATAACGATATGTGATCTGCAAATATACAGAGTTGCTCCCATAGCTAATATAATAATAATTTTAAAATATTTCAACAGAAAGACAAGTCTTTGGGAAAGAGGAATCTACCTGCAATTATTTAAGGATCTAGTGTTAGAGAGTCTCCAAATAAAGATGAACCCACAATAGGAATTTTATCATCCTTAGAGAAATTCATTCATCTATTATATTAGAAAATCAGGGAGTAAGACCGAAGAACTCATACGAAGGACTAGAATCATCTTTTAAAATCAGAAAATGAATGTGTCAGATATATCCAATAGGTGTTTAGAGCATGTGCACAGGTGAGAAAGGAGTAGAGGAGATCATTAATGGACGTGAGTGTGAAATTAGTACGAAAGTTTTGAAAATCCAAAGGAGCACATTGGTAGTAACAACAGGAAGGAGGCTTTTTTCCTGAGAAGACAGGATGAATAGGTTTTTCAGAATGAAGTTAAGAGCTAGTTGGAGGCAAAGAATATGGCCTGAAGATAGACATCCAGGGATATGTTACTAAGCAATTCTTTCTGTAAGTGATCAACAAAAATAGAATATTGATATCCTTTTTCCAAAACTCAAAATAGTCTTCCTGGTAATCAGAAAAATCCAGAAAATACTAGTGTTTTGTATATTTTTAAAGCTGTAATCTACCAAATTACTTTCCAACCATCTCTGGTTTCTTTAGAGAGAAGAAAGAAATTGTTTTAAGCAGGACATCCCTGGTTACCAGGTTCATTAGCAAGTATAAAAACTTGAACATCAAATTATTGGAAAGCCAAATTTACTAGTGAAAAACAGGGGAGGAGCCAAAGGTTTGGGGCGAATTCTTAGTACTGAAGCCTTCTCTTGGCTACCTGATTTATTCCAAGAATCAAATTAAGAAAGATGTTCTCTCCCTAGTTACAAAAGGAAAGGCAAAATTTAATAGCCTAAAGAAATGTAGTTAGCAGAGGTTGCACTTAAATGAAAGTAGGAAAAAAGAGCAGTCTGATCCTCATCATTAAGAAACTGATTCAGTCCTAAGGGTATTCCCGTAACTGGGCCTCTTGGCGTCTTACTTACGTCGACTATACATAGTTGTTAAGAACGGGCAAACTGATGTGAAGTCCTTCTCCTGCACTGACAATGTGCTCCTCTCCTAGTGGGACAGGCAGGGCCTGGAGGACAGTGGAGTGTAACAGTCATCATGGCAGGCCCAGACCTTAGGAATGCAGAGTTGAGTTGTTCAAGAAATCTCCTCCTATGTAAGCCTCTGCAATTAGGTGGCTATAGTTAAGAATGAACAAAAATCCATTCCTTGGAACGGAGGAAAAAAGCCCCATGATAAACAGGTGACAAGACTGGACAATATCTAGGGTCCTTGGCACCTGATCTTCACGGCCTTGTATACTCCTCTCCCCTGTGTCAGCAAGGACCTCCGACTTGCTTTTCATGAATGTTATATAGAAACAGTGAAGGGATGACAATCCTGTGATTCTGCTATCTTATGTAAGACTCCGCTTAGCTAGCCCACTTGTTCTAGGGAGCCACCCTACTGGCTCAATGAAGTCTGTGGTCAGGTTGGCGATTCCCACAGGGCAAAGAACTGCAGGTAGTCTCTAAGGAGACCAGGAGCTGAGGGTGATCTCCAGCCCCAGCTAACAAAACAAGAATGTTATCTGTCCTACAGCTGCAAGGAGATGAACAACTGGAAAAAGCGCAGAAGCAGATCTTTCACTAGCGCAGCCTCGGGATGAGAGACCAGCCTCGTCTGACCCTAGATTGCAGCCCATGAGACCAAACATATGGGAACCAGCCAAGCAGTTCCCAGACTCCTGACCCACAGAAACTGCGTGTTAATAAATACATGTATTTTTAAGTTGCTAGAGTTATGATTAAGTTGCTACAAAGCAGTTGATAACGAATAAAGTATTTCTAAAGTCAACTACTCAGAAGAGCCCAATAATAATCAGAAAGATTGCTTCTACCTCCCATGGTGACTTATTTGCCCCTTTACCAAGAAGTAGAATTATTTCTACTTGGGTGGAATAGCCAATTTGAATATTCCTAAAGATTCACAGTGTTAACAGTACAGTGAGGATTAGGTCTTCTGAAGTGTCCGAGAAGAGACAAGCCTTTCCTTGCTCACTTGGAATTTTGTAGAAGATGGTACAAGCTGCTTTTTAAGCCTTTCCCTGTGGCAGTGGTTGAGACAATGGGAACTTTTTATTTTCCTTTCTGTCCATAAAGACTCACCTCCAGAAACTCATTTGAGTGGTTGTCAGTGTGTTAATCTAACCTGTCCACAACCCATTTCTGAGCAGACAGTATCTAACTGAGAAGAGATTTCCAAGTTCTTTCTGGATAAAATCTCAGTTTGGAGTTAGTAGTTGCCATTTTCTATGGCAGAAAAATGTCTGACATATACAGACACACTGCCTCTCCAAATGGCATTTTATCTAGCTTTTATATAGGAAATGCTTTGCGTTTAGGTCTTAAATAGTTCTGTGTAACTTGTAATGAAAAGTTTTCCAAAGTCTGTTAATTATTTTATCAATTCTCCCAAAAAATGAATCAAATACCATTAGAAATTGTAATGATTTGTCATAAATTATCTTGCCTACCTAACCCAACCTTTTCAGTTTCCGACACTGCAGAGGATGGTTTTTAAAATGCACTGTGCTTTGTATGCTTTATTCACAATAGCAATTCCAGGTGCATATGAAGATAAAGGTGACTAATTAGGTTGCTGCTTATTCTCAAGAAAGTAATTAGGCATCATTAGGGTATTATTTTTTAAATTAGGGCTAGCTTTCATGTGGAATTTATATAGTGCTCTGTCTTTGTAGAAACAGTCTTGAAACTCATTCATTCGTTCAAAAAAGAAAAATTAAATGTCATTATTAAGATCTACCTTTCTGCAAACATAGCCAACAGCAATTTGGTCTAAAATTTGTCAGCTTTGCACAAAAGGCAATTTGAACATTAGCAGTCAGTCTTTCAAGGTGATCGCTATCTGCATATAGAGATGTGAATTTAAAGAGCCATGAAATCATCCTTATAATCAGTATCAACACAAGTTCCTCTTATGTGCAAGTTGCTGGAGATACAAAGGACTCTGAGGTGCACACTGTAACCTCAAGAAACAGGCCCAAGGTTTTCTTTGTTGGGTTTCAGACAATATTTGAAGACTTCTGTTTTTTGAGAAAGAGGCTTCTGACCACAGTGATCCTGGTGCTTGTTTATGGGTACAGAAACATCCCTAAGAGGAGCTTAAATATGTGGCTGCTTTAGAGAGTGATGTGTGGGGCTTTAGGTACTTAGGTCCTTAAATCCTGTTCCAAAATATCACAGCCTTGCTTACCAATGTGCCTGATACTTCAATATGAACTTGTGATATCTCTGGAGTCCTAATGACATGTATTCATACTTGAGACATTATTTCTTTCTATTTCATCACTTTCTCGCATTAAATGTGTCATCTTGGGTAAAATATCATTTTTAATGTATTGAGTTTTCACCTGTATAATGGGGAAATTATGTTGCCTAATCTTAGGTTTTTTTGTGGTGAAGATTAAAGCAGTGTCTGGCAGATAATATGGTATCCAAGAAATGTAAGCTATTATTACCTTAGCATTGTTATTGCTATTATTATGCTTAGCCTAATATGTCTCAGGTATTTAGGTGAGCTACTAAGGCTATAAAATACTAGTAGACACACCATGCATGATCTAAACATATTCACAAGAATTGCAAATTAAAAAAAAATCACTTATTTTATAATGTACCTCACTCATAAATTCTCATTTGCTTATCAAATCCCTTCTGTATCTTGATTCTAGTAACAATACTTCCTATTTCACTGAGAAATAAAAAATTATCAGAAAGGAACACCCACTGACACTCACTACAATACCTACTGACCTTCAGTTTCTGTACACATGGTATGCCTTTTCTTTTATACCACTGCTAAGATTTTCAAGCTTCTCTCTAAAACCAGTGTTCTCATTGGGCTAAGGATTCCACATGATCTTACCTACTCAAAGATGTAAATCCATCAATTATCTCCCAGTCACTCGATTTTTCATATCATCTTTTTTTCTCTCTCAAAAGAATATTGATGATCACTAAGAAGCTGCCATCTTTATTATATTGCTTCCTTATCAAGGGTACCTGACCTGCCTTTCCCCATTAGCTGTCACACCATTTCCATTCCTTTTTTGCATCAAGATTCCACCGCAAAATAGTTGTTTCTATTCACTGCCTCCAATTCTCTATTTCCACTTTAATCCAGCTTTAGTTCCCAACCAGTCTGCCAAAATTCTATTCGAGGCACTGTGTAAATTCAAACTTCATTTGTAAATTCATATCTTACTTTACCTACCAGAGTAGTTTTTGAAAAAGTTAGTCCCACCCCTCTCTTTGATATGCTTACTGCATTGTTTTTCACTATGTCATTCTCTCTTGGTTTTCTTTTTATTTAACCAGTCATTCTTTCTTAGTGCTCATTCCCTTGGTGATTTAATTTCATTTACATAGATTTCAAAAAAAGTCTACATCATAATGAACAGAAGTTTGTATATCCAAAGGCTGACTTGACAGTTCTATTGTGATATCTAATGCACAGTCTGTATGTCCTAAACTGACCTTTCCTCTGTTCACAGTAGCTTTCACCATCTCAGTTGAGGGCAATACACACTCCTATTAATTCAACAGAAGTGTAGAGTATTGTGGATAAAATTGCAATATTTCCAGAATCTCTCGCCTGGCCTTAGTGCATCTCCATATCATTAGGTAATTAATTACAAGGGTAAGTGAGGGCATATCTGGACCAGAGAGGTTGGGTGGAACCACCTTTTTGCAGCCAGGTCACAGAAGACATGGGCAGAAGCAGATGCTGCTTGTAAGCAATAAGTAGGTTTCTCCCACTTTATTCCTCCCTTTGACTAATTTCAGTTTCAAAAGTATTTTGTTCCAGGATAACATACCAAATCTTTCTTTTAAGCTTCTAATTTCCAGAATGCATAGGATGGATGGGAATTGAAAGAGACTGTAAACAGGTCAGTCAGTGAGTGGAATGTCCCTGTCATAGTCCAGGAAAAATATGAGATAAGAATCTGAATCAGAAAAGAGAGAGACAAACAGAGGCTGCAGAGTTGGTTCAGGTTTACAGTTATTTTGACTAATTGGATAAAAGTATTTAGAACAAGGAAGAGAGAACTATTTTGAGATTTTCCAACTCTGTGGCTGATGGTGTCATTAAACTGACCAGAAAATACAGGGTGAGCAGATTTTTGGAGAGAAACAATACTTTCAGAATCCAGTTTTGGAAATTTAAGATTGAAGGGTTTGATAGAGCATCAAAAATAGGCATACTTAGATTTTAATTCTGTCTTTGACACTTAGTTGGAACTGAGAATTGCCATTTGTAAAATGACAGCACCTAAAATAAAAAGCATCATTGTGGGAACTGAATTAATAGGGTTGCAGTTATGATCATGTACTCTGGACAGTTCATCTTTATTGGTTGTGTGCTTTGGGCTGGTACTGTGACAACACTGTGCCTTAGTTTTCTTGCCTGCAAAATGGGATGATAGCAGTAGCTGCTGAGGAAAAGTCACAGTGTTCACCAAACATTTCATCTGCAGACACAGAAGGATGTAGAGTGAGAAAAGCAAAACTATGATGGAACCAAGGAGGTGACTGGTGTTCCAAGAGTGGTCAGAGACAGGCTCCAGCCCAGGGGACTGAGAATATTGTTTAGTAGAAGATAACAGCAGCTGAAGCATCATCTATGTTACTCTATACTCTCCAAATTGTTACTACAAGTTGACTAGTTCCTGAAAACAAACATAGACTGTGATATTTACTGGCTTAGCAACTGGGGACAGATAGCAAAGAAACTAATATTGGTGGCTGAAAAGACGGTGATCATTGTTCTGCAGTGCCAAATTATTTGGTTAAACTGTCATTTAAATTATAAGAGAGATAATTTTTGTGACTAAAGAACTTATTGCACTAGGAGAGGAGGTTGGTAGGCAAAGCCTTATTAGGTTGTGTTCTAATTGCCTGTGTTTGGCAAAGTGTTATAAGAAAGAAATGGTCTAGTTTGTCAACATGTTAAAAAGGAAAAGGGTAGATTCCAGAAATGTAAAGGTTCACAGTGTTAGAGATTCTAACTACTTGAAGAGCCTGAGATATTTTTTGCTAAAAAAGCCAATCATCCTCCTTAATCTTCTATTATTTAGAAACTTTCTGAGACATATTTTCCAGAGCAGCAACATCTCCTAAACAGAAAACCATAACTGGTTATCCATTGAGAGTGGATTCATGACTAATTTAGTGAGACATTTCCTCAGTTGAATTTTATTACTTACATGTCACAGGTTTCAGCACCGGAATTTGCTTTTCCAACCAGACAGCTGTACACAGAGGTCGGTACATAATCAACAACACTGCTCAGTGACGAGGATGCTGATAGCCAACCTAAAGTCCTCTTACCAAATTAGTAAGTGAACATAAATAATAGAATAAAATAAAAAGTTAGCATATCCATGTGCATTTTTGGTGCATTAGTGGTGGGTGTACATATATAAAATCATTAGACTTATACTTTTGAAAACATTTGTCTATATAAAATTTAATTTTGTACGTTCGAGCATGTTGCAAATTGATTGATGATGACAGAGCTTAGGCACCAATAATTCAGCAAAGGAGTGCTAGAAAGCCATATATATTTAAGTACACCAATTACAAACAAATACATGCACCAATTACCTTAATGCAAGCATTTGATGAGACACGGGTAATTTATTACTCGTTGAATAAAGATTTGAAATAAACTTAGAGACATGTATAATGTCAACAAGGAAAAAGAAACTTTAAAATTGAAAATAAAAGTTTCTCTGAAAAGGTTATTTCAAATATAAGCTTGAAATTTGATAAAATCTTATTAAAATAATTAAAAGTAATCAAAGAGTATATATTAGTTACTCAGTTATACCTAAGGACATGGCCAAATGATAACATAAACCCCAGTAGCTCTTTTGAGATATGTCTGTGTGTTTATTCACTTCCATAATGCACACAAAACACTTGAAACCATAAGTTCTGAGATTCCAATAGCTATGTAATCTAGAAAAATTATTTTATCACTTCAAGTTTTCCTTTAATATTTTCAAAATGGTTAAAAAAGCCCCTGCATCTGCTAGTCATGCCTGGAAAGGTTCAAAAATCTAAGTAAACATGCTTTGCTTTGTTTTATTCTCTAATTCACAACGAATATAGTACCTACTACTCTCAGAATTACTATGATTTTATATATGACTATTGTTTAATGTCTTTTGAATTATCATTATCCTTGTCTATAAATGGGACATAAAAGATTCTTCTAGGACATGTTTTTTCTATTTTATGTACAATTGAAGTTTGCATTTTTACATGTTTATAATCTATTTTCTTTGTGAAATTAATCTTGTTTTGTTTCATGGCTGGACCTATGTATATTTTGCTACCAAAATGTCTTCCTTCTGCATGAGTTGTTACTTTGTTTGCAACCATAGTTTCTCTGCTTTTACAGTTCTACCTCAATGGTAGACGTCATTATTTTATATTACATATAACATTTCTTAAAATTTATTTTGGATCCACTGGTTGGCTGATTCCCAAGTAAGTTTTGTTATCACAGACATTATGATCATTACACCAAAGTTAGGTCTTAGCAATTTTTCATTTCTGAAATGTTTAGGATATTCTTGTCTTGCCTTTAATATTTGATGCAATATATTAGTAGAATGACCATAGACTCTGAATCATAAGATAAGGAGACAGTATTACCTCAATCCTTGCATTCTGTGTGATCTTAGCCCAGCAAAAAAAAAAAACAAAAAAAGTTTCTCTGAGCCTTATTTCCTTACCTGTAAAATAACGAATATGTTACAATTTTTGTTAACCTTGTCAGTGTTTGTTACAATTTCAACTTTATAATAATTATAATCTTATATCTATCATTATTAATGATCATCTTCAATACCCACTTTCAATTTTCAGGACCTAGGACTTATGCATTGCATATTTTTTACTTCTAACAACTGTCTACTTCTTGAAAACTTTGCCTTAGAATACTTTTTTATGTGTTGATTTGCCTTCTATAATTTTATTGAATATATCTCATAAATCTCTCTTGAAAATTACATCTTCTTTCCTGATCTAATGACCAGGGTTATAGTCATTATATCCTAAGTGCATCATTGTACTGGTCTTCTAATTGCTCTCTTAGTGCCTGTTCTATACTTCTTCCCATAGAGGAGTAGCCTGGTATAGTATTCTAAAAAGCAAAGACAATCCTTATATTGGTCAGGCTTCTCCAGAGAAACAGAACCAGTATCTGTATCATGACATAAGGAATTATGATATCATGTTGTTATTAAATAGTATAAGGAATTGACTCACTCAATTCTGGAGGATAAGAATATGCTGCCTATGAACTAGAGGCTGAGGAAAGCTTTAGTGTAGTTCTGAGAACTGGAGAGCTTGATGGCATAAATCCCAGTTGAGGGCCGATGTTCTATGTCGTCGCTGAACAAGTCGGGCAGAGGGTGCAAATTCCTCCTTCCACCATCTTCTTGTTTTATTCAGGTCCTAAACAAGTAAAATGGTATTCACATTGGGGACTGTAATCTGCTTTATTTTGCTTGTTGATTCAGATGATAACCTCTTCCAGAAATACCTTCACAGACACACCCAGAAATAATGTTTAATCTGGGCACCTTGGGTCCTAATCAAATTGGCATATAAAATTAATGATCACAATCATTTGCCTCCATGTTTAAATGCTTTTGCTGTTTTAAATAAGAAGTTGCTCATTTTTATTTGAGAGTAAACTGCTAGACATTTTCTAGAATATCTGATATGTGGGGACTCCATAATTGTGCTTTGTTTTCCCTAAAGAATTAATACAATTAACATTTCAATATTAGGAGCCAATAGCATATATTAAACTAGTTTAGATTCTAGGACTCAGATGGCCTCTGCAGCATTTATCATGATTAAGGATGTGTGTAGAATAAGAAAATGTACTACTATTACTGACCATTTACAAATATGTATAATGAAGAAGAATCAGGAGAAGAAAGAGGAGTGGAGGGTAAAAGGGGGGTGAGAAATGGAGGATGGAAGGGATTAAAAGGAGGGAAAAGAAGGGGGGAAGGAAGAAAGAAAGGAGAAAAAGAAAAAAAAATGTTCTATTGATCTGAGCCCAAGCATACCCTTGATTGCTTTTTTATTACAGTGGCCGATCAAATCTGACTCAGTCTGCCTTGAGGTTATCAACATACTGAGAAATTATTGCTAAATAACATTTACTGAATATTATGAGGCATCAAAAGTTGATCATGCTTCATGTTTTGAAATCACACAATTTTTAACTCATATAATAAAGAAAAAACAATGATCAAGAGAAATAATCATATTAAATATATAAGAGGAAAGGTAAATATGTGTGAGATAAGGGAAGCAATAATTCATCACACTGTAGCAAGATGGGTTAACTAGTAAACTATTTTGAAAGGGAAATTAATTGTCACTATTTTGCTAAGAACACAATATCCTTTGATATTCTGAAATGTGAGAAATGAGATAGTGCACCATTTAGATAAGGTCTATTCTGAAAATATTAAATCAGGTTTGCTGAGTTTTCAAAAGCAGGACTTTTCCTTGAAGGGTGAATGAAAAAAGCTTTCTAACTTAAGATCTTAGATACCATTAGTCCCAATAAAGTTGATGATTTCTTCTGGGAGAGTTTAATCAGTTTGTTGTGACATGGTACCAGCAACTCAATTCTGTAAAACAATTGTGATTGATTACTGTTGTTTCATGAATTGGCCAGAAGAGAACCTGAGAAAATCATTTCTACAGCCTGCCTTTCCAAGTGCAACTTCAAAAAATTATGGTCTTCTGGATTTGAACTATTGTTTTCTCATGACCATGCATAAAAATATATTTCATTAAGCATTTCTTTATTTTCTAAATATACACCATCAATGATTATCACAATCTATGATAGAAGTAACAGCAGTTAACTAACTGTAATGACAGGTGGTAAGGTTAAACCTTTCTCTCAAACCCTGAGCTAGTTAAGTGTTGACATCTCTTGACTGGAACACAGCAGGCACACTTAGAAGGCTATTAAAGTGCCGTGAAATCCAAGGCTTTCCGAGTCATAATAAACAGCGGGCATAATAAACAGTGCCCAAACTGAGACTAGCACTGGCTATTTAGAAATGAAACAAAGCTATTCCAAATATAATGTTTCTTCCCATTTTATTTTGGTCTACCACCATTATCACTTTTATTTATAAGACACATGACATCATCCTCCTGCTGCTTCCTACATCATTACACATAAAAGAATATATTCTCAGGGACTTTTTAAAACAAGGCAGCCAACCAGAGGTGGTATCATTATTACCTAGGGGAAAAAATCATTTTATTACTTCTTACATAGGGTTTAATCAACCATGGTATTTATGTCTCTTATGTGCACTGGCACACTTAATTCCCCATAGCCACTGTTACTGAGCAGTTATATGAGATAGTTTTCTATAGGGAGGCTGCAGAGATAACCTTCAAAGAGCTGCCTTACTAAAGAAGTAGCCTTGGCTATGCTTTCTACATACTACATCATTTAAAAGGTCAGATATTGTGTATACTGTTTTTGCCCAGTTATAAATATTCAATGAAAGTCCTCAGTGTAAACCTCCTCACCTTATTTTCTATAAAGTTAGATAATGTGGCATAATTCATTCATCATTTTCCACAAAATAGGAAATCACAGAACTTGAGAAAAAATATTCTCTGTGTTAGGGTATTAACTGATTGACTTTGTAAAACATATCTCCCACATTTTTTACTAGATCAGCTTCAGGCTCAGATGAGTCAGAGAAATGTCTGCATGTTCTAAGTGTAACTACAAGAGGCTTTTTTGCTCCCTGAATGTCTTTTTTCTCTATTTTGACTTGCCTGGTGCTCCCCATTAAGTGGTAATTTTCCAGACATCAGACTAGGAATCTATTAACAGTTTCTATTAGTTTGTTAGATTACTTCATTAATATCTCTGGCAATTTTATACAGTGATTGGAGAAAAGGTAAGATGTGTATCAAGAAAAAGTGTGGGGCCCAAGTAGAAAGCCAGTGAGGAAGAATCTGGAGGACCAGTGCAAGGAGAGAGCTAAGGTTTGATAGGAAAGACAAGAAGATGGATTAGGTACAGGCACACATCTGGAAGGGGCGCTCTCAGACACACGCATCCTTCAGTGCCCTGATGAGCCGTAATTTATGGAATCACTGGTTCTTGAGAGAGAGAGTACTCAAGAAAGGAAGTTGATAATGGCTCGATCATTTATGCTTTGCAATATTTTTTTCTAATTAAATCCACTGAAGTTTATATGTGATGGAGATAGTACTACATAAAGTATAATAATTAAGCTGTGACAGTTTTTCCATTATGAAGTACATTTGATAATTAATGTCATGAATTAGATTAATTACAGACCATTTAAATAATAGTGTTTCGAACTTAAGCAAAAATCACTTATTGTTATACTTCAGAGCACTTCAGAAGGTTTTCTGAGTGTCTAGTTATAACTTTTTCCTCTGAATTCTTTCAGCAGCAGAAGATGCAAAAAATCTTCTTTCACTTTGTTAGCTGTCAATGTTTACTTGTTTGTTTGTTTACCAGTGCATTTTATAAATGTTAAAAACATAACAAACGGTAAGTGTATATTCAAAACTTAGATCACTAGGTAATAAATTTATTTTATGAAACTTAAAGAAAATTTCAATGTGTATCTTTCTGATATAAATATCCACTATAACACTGATGCACTTCATGAATATTACAAAAACAGATTCTCAAGAGCAATAATAGCATAGTTTTCATTGGAGTTTATTAGGGAGACAAACCTAGAAATCCCTTCCAAAAAAGTTATACAGAATGAAATGTTTGTTTCAAAACTTTAACATGTAAAAAAAGCCTCATGAATTCTATCTAGCCAGTTATGAGTTCTTGAAAAAGCCCAAATTATAAGAACTTAATGAGTGACAGGTTCAAGTTAAGCAGAAAATACTTTCAATTTTAAGTGACATTTTTGTTCATCTGTGTGTAATTTACTTATTTTCATTGGAACTTGAATTGTAGAGCCTGAATTAATGTGCAGAGCTAGTTTCCATGCTCCTCTAGAAACAGTTCCTATATGACAAGTCATTCAAGATATAAGCTGATATGGCTAGGGCATGTCTCAGAACATTTTAATTGCATTTCACTAATTTAGAATCACAACACATTTGACTTTGCCTAAATATGAAAAAGACTGAGACTTTAGGTGGTTTTATGCATCATTAAACAACATGGAATTATGTAGCTATAGCTCACTAGTTGTTTTACTTTTCACTATTTATATACACATAAGATTCTAGGATGCTAAGGGAAATAGCATTGCACGATCACGTGTTAAAAGCAAATAACACTATATTAAAGAAATGTAAACCTACATGGTGACTACTGTTATATAATGTGAACATTTGGAATGATCCTTAAGTAGACACAATGGACTTTTAATTATCCTACTTTAAATAAGTTACCTTTGGTTAGATTTGATGGAAAAATCACAAAATCACACCATGAAGTATTTCTTGATTACTTTGGAAATTTGTCCAAATAATTTTCAAGCTGGGTAAGTATCTTTGGGCTTTCTTCTTTCCTCTTGCCTGAGACTCAGACGTGATCTCCATAGGATCTTGTACCAGGTGGCAATCTAGAACAAAAAGACCAGCTAAAATATGGTAAAACAGGGAAAGGGAGCCCGGGTCACCGATGGCTGTAAGTCTGTTTTATTCTCCATGAACTGTCTTTCTTCAGACTTCTTTATTTATGAAAGAAATAAATTTCTATATTTTTGAAGTCATAATACTATATGCAGCTAAACTTATTTTTATATAATTCAGACATTTAGCGTTTTTGGCCTTGATTTATACTTGCTTTTCTGGGTGACAGTTCCACCAACAGATTAGAAAAACCTTGACTACAAGTATCATATATTATGCATACTGATAGTGTTGCCTGCAACATTTCCCAGACTTTCCCCACTTCCAAGAATCAAACCAATAATTCCTTTTACTACCATTGCCTGTTTTCTAGAGAATGGAAAAGAAATGGTACTGAGACTCAAAACTGGGTCAAGGTTGTGAATGGAGAGTGTGGGGACATAGAGATGGAAGCTGCCCATTTTGAGGGATAGCTAAAATTCTGCAGAAATATATATCTGGTGGAATTGCCATGGTGAGGAATGTATGTCACCTTACAAGCAGAACACTAGCTTGTAACATATCCTCTGTTGGCAATACCTAAGGTATGGCTACGGAGCCACGAATGACAATGAGACAGCAATGGAAAAGAAAGCATTTCCAAAGCCCTAGAATCAAGCTGGCAACTTTTATACTAGTCCTGTACCAAATATATTTGGGTTAAAAATTACCATGTCTTTATTTCAATATGGAATTTAGAAATTTACTTTTATTTTGATTTTTAAAAACACATAAAGGAAAAAATAGTTCTCATGATTTATAGTGTTGGGAAAAGGTGATATACTCAGGCTGGTGCCCAGAGTAAAGGAACAAAAATTTTTATAATTATCTTTCTGCCGTCTCTAAATAGATATACAATGTTTAATGTATTGACCTCTAGAACATGTTCAGCATTAATAATGATCTTTTTATTCTGTTGTTTTGGGAGAAAGGCTCTACTTCTATGTTTTGTAGGTTAAAACATTGCCAAGGATATCCTATTACAAGGAATCATTTTTATTAGCATTTATGTAAATGTAAAGGGTGGGTAGGGGTTTTGTGTAGTTGGGAGCCAATTTTAGCTTTCCTTGAGATACAGAAAATGTATTCATTTAATCTTTCTTATCCTATATATACTTTCATGAATTTTCCAACAATATATCTGGAAAATAGTACTCGGACTGAGCACTTCCTTGAGCTCTTTCATGGTGTGTTGACAGAAGTCGTACACGGAGGTACAGTTCATCTAACTGTACTCCATTTTATAAAGCAGGAATGTGATGCAAATGAATGGGAAGAGATTTTATTTGAGCTACTCATTTACATGACTGACCTCAGAGCCCGCTCATTGCACTTTGATCTAGGAATTTATAATTTATACATGTTGACACAGGGTCAGGATAAACTACACAGGTAAATGAGAAAAGATTTTAGTAAACTATGGTATTTAATTTTGTGTTTTCTGAAAGAATAAGAAATAGGACAGAACCAGTGGGCTGACAGCTTAAATATTTAAAAGATGGGGGAAATTAGCACCAAGAGAAAAGAGAAGAGAAAAGGGTCAGATTTAAAGAATTATGCCTTAAAATGAAAATCAAAGTAAAATGAAGACAGAGACTGAGAGCATCTCTGTCTATGCAATTGAAGGGAAAGGAAGAAGAGCTAAATATCAAGATGATTAGGTGACTTGAGGGTAACACACTTATGAATTTATCTTATTTATTCTTTGTGAAAGAACAAGTGAAATAATGCACTGAGGGTGAAATTGATGTTTAGCTTAATGTTAAGCTCTAAACTTCACCACACATGCTAATGGTAATGGAAAGAGATGAACGAGACACACATGGTTTTCTGAGCTATTGCTGGCTCAGTTGACATGGATATTCGATATATATTTACATAAAACTCAGTTTCTCAGGTCATTCTATTGTTTTTGAAGGGGCTTTGCTGAAGAGGAGAAGTATGATTATAGAATATAGTCAAGGTTGGAAATTTCAGAAAGAGATAATGTGGAAGTTGACATATTGAGAGAGTTGAGAGGAATAATGAAAAATTCAAGTAAACAATTATGGTGGGAAGGTTTAGAAATAATGAAAAAGAGAACTGAGTATGAATGGTGAGGTGAGGCAGTATGTTAGCCAAGAAAAATATGAGGATGGATATTAAGAGAATTAAGGACTTGATAAAGTAGCAGTTTGTTAAGCATGAAAGAATGAGGCAAATAAAAAGGTAAGTTGTGGTCAGATATTAGTATTTAAGAGCTTAAGTCTACAGATGTTTGCAGTAAAAACAACTTTTATGTTATTAACAAATTAGAAGAGTTCTAAAGATTATTGCAGCTTAGAAGTGCAGATAACTAAAAGACTGAGTTATGTTGGGTTTATATTTAGACAACAGTACTATTCAACAACATTTTTATTCAAAATTTATATGTACCAAGAGCTATTTAAAAGCTGAGTAACAACGGTGAGAAAAACAAGTAATGGAGCTTAATGAAGTGTTTAGCCACCAAACAAGTGCACAAGTAACATATTAATGCATTACATTAGTAGTAAATATAAAATTAAATAAGTACACATGTAACATATTAATGTATTTACTAGTAGTAAAAATTAAATAATATATTTAATAAACACTATAAAAATATGTTAGTAAATATGCCAGGGTAAGGACATAGTAGAGGAACAGGGAGAGCTTCTTTAATATCCAGGAAAAGCATTTCTGTATGGTAACATTTAAGCAAGGCCTGAATAAAGTTTCAGAATAATGACAGACTATTTGGAGCAAGATCATGATAGAAGCTATAGCAAGTGTAAAGATCAGGGACAAGAATGCTTGGTGTGTTACAAGAAGAAACGGACTGATGAGGCCAGAACATCAAGGGCTGGCGGTCCCTTGCTGAGAAGTGGCATGAATGATGACTTGGACTCAGCCCAGGATGCACTGTTTTGATTCCCACACAGCCCACTGTAATGCAAAGGAAGTATGTGTTCACAGAGTACATGGTACTGCAGGTGGATACAGCTCCCTGTTACCTCCCTTCTTGTTCACTGATACATGCCTAAAGCTCTAGGCTTTCAGTGACCTATACAGATGCAGGAACACACCAGGTCAGAAAAGCCCATAACCTTGGCTTCACTGCGTTTTATATGAGGTTAGAATAGGCAGGTAGAGGGAGAACAGGTGGATGGAACTTACCAATCAGCTAAAATCACCTACTCCTGAAGTTCACAGTCTGGACTCCCAATTTCTTGATATTGACACTTACTTAACATAGTTAATTTTCCATTCATTTCATGTTACATCATTGGACACAAAAAAGCAGCAGAGGTAGCTACTGGGAAGTGGTTTGAAATGTGTTCAGAATGGTAGACTGGCTCAATCATACTGAACGTTGTGGAACATAGTAAGAGTTCTATCGTTAAGATTAAAGGAAATCATTAAAATGTTAAAAACGGGAGTGAGAGTACAGTCTGATATACATAGATGGGGTAGGGAAGAGAAAGCAGGATGCGGAGAAGTTGAGTAGGAAAGGATTTTAAAAAAAGCATATGAAAAAGGAAGTTGAGTTGGATAACGGCAACAGAGTAAGTGAAACAGGATAAGATTTTTATAGTATTTAATTTTTTCAAAAATAATAGAACAGAAAATATGTTCATGAAGAGGATGTGGAGTATGTAAAAGAGGAGTTGAGGATGACCAAGGACTTCTTGTTTGACCGACTGTGAACAGTGGTACCATTTATTAAGATGAAAGACATTGAAGGCAAAACCACGTTTTAGTGCAGGGTGGAGAGGGTAGGTTTTGGTTTTGGTCATGTTAAGTTTTAGATGCCTACTGGACACCGAAGTGAAGATATAAGGATATATGAAAGTCCTGAGTTCAGAGGAAATGTCAGGAATGAAGATGTAAATCCTCTAATCACCATCATATAGGTGAGAGTAGCTGAACACTCAAAAATGAGTGAATTCAGAAAGAGAAGAGATCCGCAGACTAAGCAGAGCCACTTGAGGATGAAAGTTAAGACTAATGGATTGGAGGCTACAAAGAAATTGAATAAATGTTGGAGTGGAAGCGTTACAATGAGTGTGCTGGAAAGAGAGAGGATTGTGAAAGAGGTGAAATTCTCAAAAACATCATCTTGGAAATGGTACAATTGTTAATACACGTTCTAGGCTTTGTGCATGGTAGGAAATGATTAAGGTGTGGAGGAGAACAAAACTTTTGAAAGTAAGACCAAGGAACAGAGAAGGCATGTTGGATGGATCATCCATGGACACTGAGATAAGTATATATGGAGAGCAAGAGTAGTAGAAAGGAGATAAAAAGAGAGATAAAATAAATAAGCCAGATATTAAAATGAGTGAGGGGGTGATTAAGTATGGTCCATTACTACAATATGAAAAAACTAGTGGCTAATAGGATATTAAGTTGTCAATAAAACTGAGTTACATTTCCTATTTTTTTATTTTAGCATTTTAATTAGGATGGGGTAACAATAGTGTGGAAAGAGCATAATGTACAGGTACAAAACCTACCTTACTCTTATGTCTTGTACCACCAGGTGTCGGGGAGCAAAAGAAAAAGACACCATTTGATAGGGCTACGTGGGAATCACCATTGCCAGAGCACTCAGACAAGTTCAGAATAGAGGGGATTTTGTTGTTGACAAATAGTAAGTTCCAGAGATAAAGTGGATCATGGAGACTGTACTGAATCATGTAGGGATTCAAATCTGGGTGATGAGGAAATGATGGGCACTTTGGACTCTTCATGTTGATTTATGTACTAAAGATGAGAGAATGATGGGGTTAGGATTACTGTTCGATTAGAGGAAGAAGATATTTCCAATTATAACCTGATCTTGTAATAATTGGGCAGATATTATGTATCTATGGGCCAGATAAAATGTTAAAGATACCCAATAATAGAAATTTATTTAATGTTCTCCTCCCCAGATCCAGTGTTGGGAGATATTCAGACTGCAGGATAATTAGTTTGCAAAAGTCAAATTCTTGGACCTTTCATGTTTTCTCCTGTGGCTATTGCTGAAGCTAGCGGAAATATGGTTCTACAAAAGTATGCAGAGCTCTGTAAGTTCCCCTTCTGTTTTTCCATGGGCAGTATTGCATAGGCATACAATGAGCTTTGGAGACCTTTCTTTAATGAGACCATGGGTGTGTTGAAAAAGGATACATGGGTTTAACAGATGAGAAAGATAACCACAGGGATTAAGGTGGAGATAGTTACAATCCATCTCATAAAAACACAAGTGACCAACTGAAGATAAATTAATAACCAGAAAAAAATAAAAGGACAGTAGGACAGTGGTAACTTTATTAGGTGGAATTAACCTCAAAGGGGAAAAGTTTATGTTCTCATGAGGCAAAAAAAACTGTTTATCAATAGACAGTGGATAAAGAAGAAAATTACACCACTGTTTTTTATTCTCCAAGTGAAGTGGAAGTTATACAGCACCCATCTCATCTTCCCAAACTAGTTAATGTAAGAAGATGCAGACAGCAATCTCTGAAGAGATTAAAATCATAATAATAATTGAAGTAGAAATTCCAGAGATTTGATGAATTGTGTGGGGAGGTAGGTCAATAATGTTGGATTGATGTCTTTGGAAAATATGTAGAAAATACAGATGTAAAGGTACAGATTAAAATAGCACATCATAAAATAAGTTTATATCCTTAAACTTACTTGATTATTCACTAATAATAGTAATATTATTTTTACTAAAATGAATTCTTAATTAGGTCATTAAATATCCTCATAATTTATCTCTTTTTGCTTAAATAAATAGCTTTAAAGCATTATTAACTAAAACAGGTAATGCAAAGTACTCGCTCTGTAAAGATCTGTTTCAACAATATTTGGAACTAGGTTAGCACATGCATGTGTGTGTGTTGGCATACGTGTATTTTATATATATAGTTACATATTTATTAATTTAGAGGTATATGTGAATATTAATGCTATTAACTAGGATTTTATTAGTATTTATCTGTATACATGTTGCATGTACCTAGAAGGCTAAATTAAGTTAGGATTTCCTCAAGGAGTTAAATGTGGAAATTAGGCACTTATGAATGCAGCTTATGTTAAAGCACATAAGAATGGTTTAGGAACCTCGTTCATAGTCCCAGTAATTGATTTTCAAATGTTTATATAAATAAATCAAAAACAAATGCAATCTTCAAGATGACTAATCCTCATACCTACAACAGCATATTGAAAAATAGGCATGAAAGTATGTGTATATGTGCATAGAATCTCATTTTTAGTCTCCTTTTGACAATGAGTGGTATTATTTTTCTTTGTAATAAATATATATTTATAGCCACATTTAACACCACCTCCTCTTAATAAATATTTTTTGTGTCTGCTATATCTCCACTGTTCCCCTTTCTAGTAAAATAACCTCATTTCCCATTTGTGTGGTTTGGGTGAGGATTAGTCCCCGTCTCTGTATCACACATGCGGACGTTTGACCCAAGCTGGATAATAATCATAGTCCCAGTAATTGATTTGCAAATGTTTATACAAATAAAGCAAAAACAAATGCAGTCTTCAAGATGACTAATCTCTTATACCTACTAGAAAATAAATTCTCTTTTCCTTAAAGCTACTATTCAGTAAGGTGTGAGTCTTCAACCACCATGACTGTAGTTTCTCACAAATCTATTACTCTTCACATACTGTTCTTCTTCCTTAGATCCTCAACTTTTCACTATTCATCTGGCAGATTCCTACTAAAACTACACACCAAATACTCTATTTTTAAGAGAAATATATAATTAAAGACTTTTAGTAGTCACAGGCATTTCATGGTATTTTCTCTTGACTTGAGCTTTGCTTCCATTATAATATAAATAATGAATAATTATCTTATTGACATACTTTTATTATAATATTGATTTATACAAATGTATTATTAAAATGTAATAAGAGATGAATTTTGATCAAGATACTGTTCTGATAAAATTGCCTGAGGGACCACACACTTGCCTTTGTTCAGATGCATATCACTAAGAATACAAAGAAAGAATATTAAAATAATATCATCATGCTTAATACAGTAAATATTTCTCATGACCAAAGATGAAACTGAAACAGAAGAGTGAGCGCAGTCAACATCAACAGTTCTGATGTCCGCATTAGAAGAAGACCAAGGCAACCTGGACAATTACTCTTTACTTCTCTGCATATGATAACGAACTAGAGTCAGGCTTTCTGCCGAGGTGGGACTTCCCATTTTTGAGAAAATTTGAACTAAGTTACTGTTCACCTTTCTTTAAGCTTTTGTTTACCTTAAGTTGTTTGCTTATTGGGAAGAAAGTAACACATAATGCCTTCTGATGAGTCGAGTCAAGCTTTCACTAGGCAACTGTGCGACAGATACACCTGCAATGTGCCCAAAGTCTGTGGATCAGAAGGCCCTGAAATCAATATATAACCAAATGTTGGACTGGGGGCTCTGGGGAACTATCACAAAACCACTCAGTAGGGAATGGAGAGCTCAAAGAGAAAGAGAGAAAATTAAGACAAAACATCATGCTTAAAATGATCTTGTGAAGCAAAATTCCACAGATGTGAAGAAAACCAACATATTGTAAGAGATTATTTGTTATAATGAAGCTAATAAGAGCATTATTCAAGAATTAATTCCTTTAATCGAAGTTAAAAATAACAGGCATCTATAATACTTAAAAGTTAATATACATAAAGCTCCAAAAATATAAGTGAAGCAATATTATTTACAAATAAAATTAGTAAACATAACCTGGCATATATTAAACAAGAAAGGCAAATATGAAAAAGAAGTAAACAGAAATCTTGGAAATGAAAAATATAGTCATTAAAATTTAAACCCCAGGCCAGACATGGTCAAGAAATCATTAAATAAGTAGATATAGATATTTTTTAAAAAACAAATGGATATATTTTTAAAAACTATAAATCTTAGAAATGAAAAATATAGTCAATTAAATTTAAACTTTAGACTTGATTTAGTGAAACAATCAATAAATTAAAAGATTGTACTGAGAAAATTTACCTAGATTACAGCATAGATAGAAAAAAAAGATTAACAAGATATGAAAAGTAACAACTAATAGACTTATAGTCTGAGGATCCAACATAGGTCAAGTAGATAGCTCAAGAGAGGAAAACAGATGGGTTATCAGTGCAAAATATTAATAGAAATTATGGCTGATGCTTTTCCAGAATTAAAGGTAATTAATAGATTAAAAGTTAATTTCAAGGAGCAAGTAAGAAAAATAAAATTTTATTCTAGAAAACAAATATAAAATGCAAGGCAGATCAAGGACAATAATACAAAACTTTAAAAGCTAAAGCAAGTGAACTAGGTGAAGGGAATGAAGAGGCACAAAGTCTCACAACATAAATTTGTCATGGGGATGAAAGTACAGCATAGTGAATACAGTCAATAATGCTGTCATATCTTTCTCTGTTGGCTGTAGTAACTACACTTATTGGGATGAGCATTTCATAATGTAGCTAACTAAAAATAGCTACATAAAGAAAAGATAATTCTCAAGGAACAATGATTTTTAAAGACAACCAACTTATTAAGAGCACCATAGATGGCAAAAAACAATGGAGAAATGCTTTCAAAGTACTGGAGAAAATGAACAGCTGAACTAGAATTTCATGCACAGGTAAAATGTAATTACAATTATGAATGACATGGAGACAAAAATGAAGCAGAGAAAGGCAATATGAGATATTAGGATATGACAGGATGGTCCTTAAATAACAGAGCCAGTGAAGGCCTCTTCTTTAAGTCAAGGTGGCTTGAATGTCAATATACTTCTCATTGGCAACAGTAGATGACAGATGACAGTGGAGAATTATGACCAAAGTGGTGAGTAAAATAAAAACTGGGGCCAAGTCTGGGAATATTTGCTCTAGGATCAATTGTCTCATCCAAAATAAACGCTAAATATTGTTTAAGATGATCAATTTAAAAGAGGGAAGGGTCTTTTGAGTATGATGTTTGCTGGACTGAAAATTTCTATGATGGAACAATGTTAAATCTTTTAAGAAACTAAATTAGTTATTTAAAAAGTCAGAACAAATGACTAATTGGTAGAGCTGGAGGGAATCCAAGATGATAAGATGGAAAGAAAATAACACATGTACTTTCCTACTAGTCCTGAAACTCTAGAAGTCTATGGGAATCTAAAAGTTCCATTCAGAATCTAGTAATAAGACAATTTCCAAACATTTCAATAATAAATTTTAAAAACATAGAGAAGACAGGAAAATAATTAAAAGAAGTTAATACTCTTTTAGAGAAGGAAGCAGTGTGAAATAAAATTTTTTTTCGGTACAGTGTAGAAAGTCATTCTATATACATAGATTTAGTGTAGTAAAAAATACAGTTTCTCCACTAATTAATTTATATAACAAAAATTTATTATGTGCCCATTTGATATCTGGAATTATTTCTTCCAGGCATTGAGGACATATATTATACAAATCAACAGGAAAATATTTTTGATGGGTTCTATATTCTAAGTAATAGTATAGAGGGAAATAGACAACAAACAAAATAAATAAATAAAATACAGTATAGTGTGGTTTACAATGAAAGCCACATGAAAATACTGAAACAGGGAAGGGGAATGGAGAGTATTAAGAGTGGGAAAGTAGAATTTAGATGGGCTGGTCAGAAAAGGCTTCATGGAGAAGGGGACACTAAATTTGACCAAAAGAATGAAAGGATGCCATGAAGGTGTGTTCCTTTACTTTTACCATACCTCCTTTATGTTCCACAAAATTCCACAATTCATTTCACTCGTGCATCACAGCCATAATTTCAGAGTCTGCTAATTTCTTTTTGCTTTGGAAATTCCACCTATTCCAAAATGTGTCAAAATGATAGCATGAGCTTTATATAATTTCTTATTTTGCCATGTAATGTTACAAGAATGTAGGGAATATAGCCAACTATTATAAATGTATTTTAAATCCTACCTATGCTCTGAGACTCAGTTAAAACCACTTCTATCCAAACTTTTTTGTATGTTCTTCTTAGAAGGAATGTTTTTGTCTTGTGTTTTGCTCATTATTTACTTGCCTGTTTACCACATGAGATTGGAAACGGTATCCCTTGGTCATCCTTACATCCAACAGAGCATAATAAAGTCCTCTATTAATATTAAGAGCCAAAACTTCCAAGACAGAGGAATCCAGAGGAGGGGTACATTGTCAAAATCCCAAAAGGATTTGAGATTACCAAAATCTCCAAAAGGAGAGAGTCCTTGGAAGGGGCTGAGTAGTGTTGTCAGATGTATACAGTCAATCTACAGAGACCTGGCAGAGAGGCCACAGGGAAAATAAATACATGATTTCACTCTCTTTTCTTTCTATTTCTCACTGGTGCCTTGGATATATTTTAGGACAGTCAGGAACAGGAGAACAAGTGTCCTGTTGATGCCATTCATTTGAATGAGTTTCCCTGGGCACAAAGGAGTGTTGACAAGCAAGGAGGGCAGATCCACAGGGCGTAACAGAAAATAAGCAGCACATTTGTCCATATTAAAACATAGGGATTCTTAATATTCATGAGCTCAACTAATATTCTTTAAGTATTGTTTGGCCATATATGGCAAATTGTGTAACACAACAAAATTTGATTATGGATCCCTGTCAACATTATAAATTATAGTAAGAGGTATGATTTATCATTATCAGATAATTCACATCTGTAATTGAAAAGCCTTTTTTCCTCAACAGTTTTAATCTTAAGTCTGCTGATATTCTATTGGCCAAAATTCACTTTTAAAGACTAACAGTTGAAAAGAAAATCTGAGTTATCCATAAAAGTGTCATTAGACTGTCTTTAACAATCTTCTTAGATGGGAGATTTATAGGAATGGTTTTTGTCTATGGTGTGAGCTCCAATACAATTCATGGTGAACTCACAAACTTTTAAGATAATTTTATTGGTAGAAACACTATAATTTGGATTCAAAGAGATAGAGAAAGTACCAAATGGGGAGGAAAAAGGCTTTTGGATATCTGAACTACTTTGTATGGAAGACAGGCTGAAAAACTATTGAGCAGCAATGCAGTTTTTTTATGGAAAAAAAAGTATAATGCAGAAGTAGAATCAAGGGTCAAAGAAATTCATTTTCATGCAATATTACTGAGTCCTAATGAGAGAAATAGAAACTGGTGCTAACCTTGATTCCACATTTACAGTAGGCCTCCTGTTTTCCCACTTTTTTGAGTCTGTTCCACTACTCTATGTTAGGTTGGGGGTGAGAGGCAGGTAACTTGTCTCTTTAGTTCACTGCTCTTTAACTCAATACTGAACATGCAGAACGGCACCAAAGGAGATGCTTCCACAACTGGACTTTATTTAGATAAAGAGACCCTGGATCTGATGCCATAATGTGGTGGGATTTTGTGGGGGATTTGGGCAGATGGCACATATTATAGGAAAGTGACATAGGACTGTGGCAGATTGTATTTTCCAAAAGAAGACACTGAAACATTTGTGGTTCATGTGTTCTTCCAGAGAACTGTCACTTCTCCATCAACATGGGAATTTAATTTTCCCTTCACTTGAAATCGAGCAGGCCTTTGTAAATGCATTGGGCAACAGATTATATCAGGAGAGGGGCTGCCTGACTTCTGATTCTAGGTCATGAAACTGATATGGCTTCTGCCTGAACCTCTCATTCAGAGTGTGAAACCCAACCTCTATGTGGAGAGGAAGACCATACCATGTGAAGGTGTTCTTTCCAATGGCTCCAGCTACAGTCAGAGATCACGGACAGCATAAACCTGAAGGCATGCAAGTGAACAAACCTTCAGATGATTCCTGACTCCAGTCTTTGAATGGTACGATGACACTGAATGGAGAAAAGACAAGCTACCCCTGCGTAGCACTCCCTGAAATACAAAAATTGGTGAACAAAATTCATGTTGCTACATTAAACTATTAAGTTTTAAGATGTTTATTAGGTATTAATAAATAACCAGAAAAAATTTGCATGTTGGAAGTATTCAATAAATGTTAACAGTTATTATTAAGCAGTAGAATCAGTGCGTGTTTTCACTACTGACTCCCAAATATGTATTGTATTTTCCAAAAAAAATCGCTATGCTATAACAGTATAACTTCTTTTAGTATTGTCAAAAACATTATTTATTAAGTTCCAATATGCTCAGATGCTATATAAAGATAACCAACTCTGTCTAGATGATGCTACTATTTCCTAGGCAGAAGGAAGAAATCAATCTATAAATAATATCAGGTTAAACACAGCAAAACAATACAAATAACCATATTCTTTGGTGACCAACTTCAGTAACAGAAGAAATGGAAAGAAAGAGCAGATTTGTTAGTACAAAGACACCAAATAGACTTTGAGATAGTCAGGGACTCTTCACTGTTCAATTTAGTGTCCTCAAAATCAGGCAAATGCCTTATACATAACAGGCACTCAGTAATAGGTAACACATCCATGAATTTCAGGGTCCAAGAGACAGGCTCAACCCTTCAGTGCAAAAAGTTTCTGCTGAAGGGAAATTTGGAATTCATCTCATTTGAACCTCTCATTTTATACAGAATACTGAAATGCATAGAATAAAGTGAATGGCCTTAGTTTGGGGCCGATGTTTAGTTCATGTTCAGAGAAAAAGTCTCAACTTTCAGACCACTTCTTAGTGTTTATATTTAAGGTTACTTTCAGCTTCAACAGTCTATGACTCTCAGTCTGATGACCTACACTCCATTTTCTTCCTGACTTCTTCTTCCAATTAATTTAAGAGAAAATACTTGCTGTTTGCTTTCTTAACAAAATCATTTGATACGTTTTAAAGTTTCAAATGTATTTCACTAGCACTGCAATTACTTGGGGTAAATTTTAGCAATCAGAATAAGACCCCTTTTGCGACATAACTTTCACTACTTTCCCTGCTTTTATAATTCATTTCTAGTCTCTTCCACATTTTACAATTATTTTGCACATTCTGTAGATCTGTGATGCCTAAATACTCATGGGAACCCACATTTCTGATTACTTTTCTACTGCATGAGAAAAGCTCTTGTGCTCTCTGGTGAAACACTGAATTGATTTTTCTTTCTGCTCAGTATGAATGAAGCCCAGTCAATCAATCCTTTCTGGTCATTAGCGATATTTGTCAATTCCCTGCTAGACTTTCTCTCTGTGGTTTCTCCTGTCCTCAGATATAAATTCTTTTCCTAATTTAGAAAATTGGTGGGGATTATTTGAGGATTACCCTATTTAAAATGTTTTCTTTTTATGACTGTAGTTGAGTTACATTTAAGCCATTTGCAAAATGTATATCGCTTTTTTTTTTAAAGCGGAGTGTTTCAGGTTTTTTAAAGATTTTTTTTCACCAATTAATGCTGCATATGAATACTGTTTTTCCTTAAAGTCTGTATTAATGAAATGAAACAATTGTTTCCAAGCATTTGCTCAGAAATCTCAACACCTGTTTGTTTCTGTTCTTCACTTCACTTTTCCCTCCTAGATCCATACCTTTCTTTTCTCTTCTCTGAGTAACGATAGACCAGCGCCAGTTTCCTAGGGACCTGCTGGAGCAGACAAGCCTGCTCCGCCACTTTCAAGTAAATGACATACACATGCCTGTTCTCTCTTCCCATTGTTCTGTCTTTCAAGCTCTCATTCTTTCATGCTTTCTTTCTTTCCTTTTAATAATGTCTTTTTTTTCTCTAATCCAGAATGCGGCTCAAAACAGTGACAGAGCCAGAACTTGGAGAGTTGAAACCACCTAGAGGTATCTTCTACCTTTTAAAAAGTAACATCCATGTGAGAGACTGTTTGGGACACATTATCTTATAAGGAAAAGTTGGAGGTGATGTATTTTGTTTTCTAAGGGTGAGTGGTTACTTTTTGGCTTATTTTAAATTGTGGATGTATTTTCTTAGCATATATTGTGATTCTGAAACCTAAAATCTCTAGTTTTGTAAGTATTAGATTGAAGGACCTGAACTCAATTTACTAGTGTTTCACAAATTATATTCAGAGGAGCAGTTGTTCCACGAAATATTAATAAATGTTGGTTATCTGAAAAATGAGATGTCTTGTTTACATATATTTAAGAAATGCTGGATTGTAATAAGCAGGGTTTTTTTTTTACTGTAAATTTCTGAGAACCTTTAAGATGCCAGTGTTTATAGTCGTTCTCTGATACCCTATTTGATGTTAATTTTTACAAAAAGTTATTTGATTTCATAATGTATTGTCCATAGACCATAACATGATATTAGTGTTTTGTGGAATTCATATCTATAAAGGAACATACCAACAATTATTTACGTGTCAAATGAAATTTTTGTTAATAATTCTAAAATGCACTTGTTTGTATTTGGTTAAAATGAATGATGTATAGAGTAAATCCTTATGGTGAAATTTGTTATTGATAATTAACTCAATATTTTTCTGCATGTCTTTTGATCATGCAAGTCACAATGTAATTGCTCCATCTTCAAAGGAATAACTTATTTCAAGCTGTGTTCTTGAAATTTGTAGTCCCATTTACCAAATGCTTCTCATTGCTCGAGGACTAGTTTAAATTTTTTTCTCCTTGTCTCTCTTATAGATTAGTAGTCAGCCACCTACAATGTGCTTAGACTCATATGAGTGGCGTTTTAGCCTTCTTTGGCCTTCTGGTTGGTGGAAATTTCTCCCAGTACACTCAGGTACTCTCCCAGTACCTTCACTGTAATTCTGGCTCAGCTTAACAGACAGCTCTTGGAGAAGACTATAATCCAGAGTAACAGTTGTTATTTAGACACCAGGGCTGCTCCCCTCTCTCTTCATAAACAATTTCATTACATTGAAATATCCAAGACACCCATTTTCCCTCCTTTTACTTCTGTCTCAGCCACATGCCCACATTATTTTTTTTGCCTTTTTCTCACACTTGCTGAAATAGCTTTTCATTCAAGTGACCCTTCTAATGAGACTTCTAAGATATGTTCCCCAATACTCCAAAAGAAAATTGATCAATTCCATCCTTTTCCTACTTTGTGTTTCTTTTCTATCTCCTTAACTACATCATCTGTTGCTAGACAAGAAACATATTTTAAAAAATCTTTATTACCATCTAACCACCTACTTTCACTTCATCTACCACATACAGGAATTCAGCAAATGCTTCTTGATTTGGACTGATTTCATTCAAACTAATTTTTATTCCTTCTTTTCCACTTCTTCTTACTTATCAGCATCTCTGCTTTTAAAATCCTTTTATTTTTTCCTTCTTTCACAAGAGATTTCAAGCTTTTATTATTCAACATGACAACCGAAAAAAAAGAATATTTTTTATAAGTAGTTTTCATTAGCAAAGGATTGCAAAGTGCTTTTTGAGTATGAAGTGCTATAATACATGTGAAATAACACTCAATATAATTGAAGTGGGGCACAATTATCTAATACAATGAAAAACAAGACGGTATTACGGTTTTAGACACCATCTCCACAAACACTTTGCCTCTAAATACACTTGCATCTTTAGTCACTTTGCATAGATTCTAAATAACTCATTCCTCCAGATATTCATTTTATATATACTTGGCTGATCATTAAGTTAGGCTTTCTCAAATCTGGGCTCTTATTTTAGACACATAGTCTTATAACAAACTCCATTTTTTAATATTTAAAAGACTTTCATTTTTCCCAGAAAACAAATACATCACCCAAATCACTTAATTTTATGATATGACTAGATTTAAAAATCATTTTAATTTTTCAAATCTGTTTTTTATTCTATGTAAAACCACTCCTATATTTACCTTATTAAAGCAAAAACTTTTTAAAAATAAATAACCCTCAAAAATGGAATTTATGAATATCCTGAAGAGAAAAAAAATTACTTTGAAACATCTCTAAAGGAGTTTAGAATAGTGTTCAAGTGGGGAAGCAAATGTGTAATTATTGTTTTAAAAAGGTTAGGGATTTTTTCTAGAAAAGAAAGTTTATTTAGTGATATAACATTCAAATTCAACACTGAACATTATTCCTATTTTCACACAGAACTATTTTATTTATTTTAAAAATGGTGAGAGCTGTAAGATACCACGTGAAATTTATTGAACATTAGGCCAGCCCCTAATGTTAGTAAATAGGGTTGATGATCACATCTAATAGATTCCAAATTTGCTTTATCGAATCTTTTAATTACAGAAGATTCTAGACGTCATGATCTGAGTCAACATTGCATCTGAAGGAGAATCTTTTCTATGATGTCACTGGCAATTACTGCTTGAACATTTCTAAGGCTGAAATCTCTCTTTTGTAGTTGTTTGCTTGCATATTATACTTTGTGTGTTCTCTCAGTTTGTGAATCTTGTACATTTTAGTTTTTTAGCTAATTATACCTCCCTATAATGGCTGCTCTTATTCGATGTACTGAAAGTATATTAAATAACTCAAGCCCATTTCTCCAGAGAGAGGTCTTTCAAAATACAGAGCTACTACATTAACAAAAATTAAAGATGAACATTTAAATGTTAATTTCAGGTAAACAACAAATCACATTTTTTGTAAGTGTGCTCATGCTTTTTTCCCATGTAGCATTGGGTATGTTTATATTACAAAATTATTCACTGTTTTCCTAAAATCCAAATTCAACTTGGAATTCTGTATTTTATCTAGCAATCCTATTCACAGACAGTTTCCTGTTCTAACACCTTTCTAGTCTCTTTAAGTTTAGACTAAATGAACAAATTTAAATTATTGGGAAACACTTTGATGTGCTTTCCAGAATCACCCTGGAAGTGTTGTACTTATGACCACATGAAATTAGCACAATCATCAAGTATAATTCAAACTGAAAAGAATGTTGGGTTTGCGACTTGCCTTCATCCTCCATCAATGTAGTTTAAGATTCAACATGTCTTTTTCTTTGTTTGCTTCTTTGAATTTTTTCAGTAATGTAATATTGCTGTTATACATTGTTCCTGTGTCAACTGAATCACTTAATACTACCTATACCCCCATGGCATGTATCATCCTGTCATTCTATACATATACCATGCATTTTGAACCTAAATTTATCTCTCCACTTACTTTCTATCTTTAACTCAAACCAAGTAATTTTACCTGTTAAAATATACTTTTATTATTATATTCCCTTTACATAATTTCTGTGTGGTTTTCATTTTTAATTAGAAGATCTGTAGAATCTAAGTTTTTATTTCCTGAATACACGAATAGTTCCTCTTTCTAATGCACAGGTATTGAGAAAACACTGCTTTAATGGTGGTATACAATTCGTTACAATCCACAAATCAGCTGCTTTTGACAATTTATAGAAAAACATATACTCTAAGCCACAAACTATATGTATATGAAAATATTTTAATATATGAATGACTTATACTTGACATTTAGATAATTACTAAAAATATTGGGGGGCGCTGAAGAAGTAGCCACAAAGTTTGTTTTGCTTTTGTTGAACAACTTATCCTCTAAAGTGTCAATGGTTAAGCTCCTATTTTAATGGTTTATAAATCATTAAGTTTAAAATTATTTACAAGCTACTAAAAGGACCAAATCAGACTTCCCTATGCTATGTTAGTATCTGATAGGAGATCAAAATTATATTTTAATTTTATTAAAACTGTTCTTTTTAAGTATATTTTCCTGGCAGGTGGAAATCTAATCAAAGTTTCAACTACCTATATGTTTTTTAGTAATAATCCTGCAGACTGAAACACAGAAGTAAGCCATTTTGAATATCTCTGTGAATAATTTGTTAGGTAGCAATTTCAAAGCTTTTACAGCTTTAATATAAATTTTAAATGAATTTTGCTAAATATATTGCGGTTATGTGAAAGTTAATGCATTTTTAAACTTGAATCCTACCTTCCAAAGTAGCACATTAATTACTTGGAAGCAGAATAAGCAATCAGTTTTAGAATTTACTTCCTCATTGTTCAAATATCATAAAAGACATATTTTAAGAAATAGAAAAATAGAAGAAACATTATGATTTTATTTGAACATATACATTATCTAAAAACCCAAAATTTAGCATCCACTTATTTGGATATATACAAGAACCAGTTTTGAAGATGCACCTATTTCTTTTCAATTGATATCCCATATCTTTAATTTAGAAAATGAAACTTTAAATACTATATCCTGCCAGTTATATTCCAATATTGAATTTCATTGAATCATCTTTAAATATCTCAATAACTTACCATTCTCAGTTATCAAAGAACTGCAGCATACATAGTTAAATAGGCACGGAAGCCTTTATTCTAGACTAGTGCAGTGAGGGGGAGATTGATTCAACTGCCCTGAAACAAAGGTGGTGAAGGAAGGGGAAGGGGAAATTTTTAGCACTGGGATGGGCTGGTGGAAAAGTACTGGAGGGCAGGGATCTGGATTGATGGGTATGGTTAGGCCATCTGTGTTTGCTAAGTGTGGCTTATTACGTTAGATGCCTACCCTTCCACAGAGACTGGGAGAGAGGGGTACTATTTTCTTCACTGATTATATTTCAGGTCACTGAAAAAAACATTCCTAGGTTGTAAAACTAGGCAAATGGCTAGGAGAATACTTGACATCTAAAGGGAGCAGACAAAGAATTCCTAATTACAATTGTCTGAAGTAAATGCTCTAGGAAAAGGGAGGTCAGGGGCCTGCATTAGGAAGATAATATGAAGCTTAACCAAGAGAAGGAGAAAGTATCAGCACCTTCATCATTTAAAAAGAAAAAGGAATTTGTAACAATCCACTTCTAAAAACTTTCAGCTGGCTTACTATGTCACAGATATAAATCTTTTGCTTATATTTATGAAACATGAAAAATGTATTAGATATAGGTTAAACCAAAGGAGAGCATTTAACAAAAGATTTTCAATTTATGCTAATCAAGTACTAACATTTTGGTTATTATTCTTTCATGGCCAATAGAAAGTAGAAGACTTATTTCATCAAGATAGCTCCAAAAGATAAGATGTATTTTTACACAGCTGTGACATATTTAATAGTGTTCCTCAGACTGCTATGAAATCCTTGAAATATATAGACTCTTTATATTGTCCTCTGCTCTAAGATTGCTACAAGCTATTTTAGCTTAGAAATAAATAGAAAATGGATAATGAATGAAGCAATGTGAAGAGGCAGAATCAAACCTACAAGGCTAGAGAAATACAGTTTCCATTAAGGAAAGGAGGGAAAAATTATTATGAATTCAGTTATTGTGTAACAATGTGACAGCTAATTAAGACAGTTCTTGTCTTCGTGAATTTGAAGTTGAAGTCATCTACTGGTAATGAGAAAAGGTGGTGAAATAGGAGATTTGGTTATAAGGAAATGGATTTATAATATCTATCCTGGGCAATGGGAGGGATCTTACCATGGAAATGAAAAAGAATTATGCCTAAAAATTAAGGTGACAATGTTGCCAATGAAAAAGTAGAATTCTTGGGTTAGAGGCTGTTTCACATTTTAATTTGTAACTTCCGCTAAAATCACCATTGCTTTATATCTTTTATCTCTATATATCTTCTTATTCACCTCACACTCCACTTGTTCTCATACTTATATTTTTTTTCTGAAAGCTAATCTTTTTACCCAGCACTGGTGAAGTTCAGTATTGGAAGGGAAGGACTAGAACAGTGGAATAAATGATTTCCTTGAATTTGTGATTAATAAATCAGTTTAATGCTGAATCTCTGAAAGTAGTTGAATGTGAGCCATCCCCATAGATTTTCATTACTAATTCTGCCAAATTTCATATAAAGCAATCATCCTATTTCAAATGTACAATCCACATTTCAAATAAGCCTAAAGATTTGAAGCTTCTGAGCAGAGTTTAACACACATTCTCCTTATCCGAAAATACTGTTAGAAATGTTATTTGGATTATAAGAAGAGCTTTCATTTGTGGAGTCCATGGCAGTCTGTGTCATAAATATGCACATATCATTGCCTCAGCAAGGCTTTTCTAAGTACATTTCATGGTACTTTTCATATGCACTGGACTTGATTTGTTTTAGGGCATAATATAAATTGTCTGCTGTGATACATGAAAAAGGAAACACTTCTTAAGAAATCTGTGTTGGCTATGGGTCTGTGTGCATCACTGCTCTCATGATTTATTAACTGCCTAAATAATCCCTTATCATTATTGTTTGTTTTTATACAAAACCACTCATCAGGTACTCAGCACTGTATCTACCTTTCTTTGCTGTGTTTCTTAGTCCATGCATTTGCCCTCAGTTACTTTTGTGAATTCTTCTGGAAGATAATGATAGCATTTCACATTCCATACCACTAACCATCCTACATGCAACAGAATACAAATGTGTATAAGGTGGTGGTTTCATTATCTTAGGGTCAGTAGAATTTCAAGAGCTTTAAAATTACGTCCATCAATGATGCAAGTGTCAGCTTAGCTTTAATAAATCTTTAGGAACAGCCACAAGTTACTTCTAGGACATCTTCCTATTTCCAGAAATACATCATTCAGCTGCCAAATCTACTATCAGTGTCTTACTAGACTTTCCACTATTAAATGCAATGCTATACTTCTGTGTATGCAGTTGCTTTGTGATAATTTAAAATATTATTAAACCAAACTTTCCCAGAATCAATCCACATTTATGCTACTCATACAAAGTTAGACAAAGAGAATATAGTACAAGCAAAACAGAAGAAAGTATATACAAATGAATTTATCATAAACAGTACATACATAAGATGATAAAATTTTAGTGCCTATTGTTAGAATCTTATCATTAAATGTAGGCCCAATAAAAACCCAGGCATTTGTTAAGGTGACTTTTTTAGAATAAATTAGAGTTGACAAGTAGTGAATTCAGCCAACCAATAAGTATAGTGTAAAATTTCTCATAATATGCAGCCAAATTCAGATGTTTCCATTTTAATTTCCAATAAATTTGACCATATGTTCCAGTTGCAGAACCGCTAAATTGCAGGGGTTTGTTTTTGCTTTTCTTTTTTGTAAACTACTGCATTATTTAAAGTTGATGACATTTTTTTAGAATGAACTGTGTCCCATTCTTGAAAAATAATGTGACATTTAAAAGACAAAATAGTGTATTTGTGTATTAGAAAATAAACAGCTTTTGAAAAAGTCACAAGCACTACAGGACACCCACCTCATCCCATAAATATCTATCATGTGACCTCTTTCAATTGCAAAGCAGTTTATATTAAGTTTGTCTTGATATTCCTAGTCCAAAAATAGAGGCTCAGTATGGGAGTTAGCAAAATATATTTAAAGGAAAGGTAACGGGAATGAAGTTTGCTTAAACTTGAGGAAGACATCTTTAACAGGAAAAGTTTATACTTTATAATATTAATTTGATTCTAAATATCAAAATACTTAAGCTTATTAATAACTTAAATTATTGTTTCTCTTATAGCCTAGAATTTTCAAAATTATCTTAAAATGAAAGAATATTAATGAGTTTGGCAACAAAAATATTAAAAGGTAAGTAAATATAAACATGTTTATTACCTAAAATGCTGATATTGGCAATGTGGCCCAGGGGTTCACTAACAATGAAGTGCATAATACTGAACCTCAGAATTGAATCATCTCATCTATCCAACCATAGATAGTACTGGACAACTACAGGCCTTCCTGTGCTACTTCAATTAAATTAATTAAACAAGGAGTCAATTAGGCTGAGGTGTAACCTACATAAGCAAACCAAAACCTAAGCCTGTCAATGTCTCATAAATCAAACCCTTAGGGCAACCAATAAAAAACTGCCAACAAGGCTTTTCCAAAGAAGTCAAATGTTTACATTATAGCCATCAAATAATTTTTTTGCTTTTCTTCCACCTTTTCTTCATAAAAGTCTTTTCTCTCCTCTCTCCTCTTGGTGTAGTGCTCCTAACCACTTCCATTTTGGCACTGCCCAATTTCAATCCATTTTTGCTTAAATAAATTCTTAAAAAGTTTTTAATATGCCTCAACAGTTCAAACCTCTGTATAACTCCAGCATGGAGCAAAAGATGAGGAAACACAAACCCTAAGGGCAGCTGAATCACAAAGTCAAAGAGAAGACCTGGCTGAGCTGCCAACCTCCCCACTGCAGCCTCAGAAGCCCCAAGCTTAGCGGACAGAGGGATGGAGAGAACCGAGCAGGGCCACACTCAGGGGTGCCTGTTCAAAGAAAAGGGGGAACCTCAGGAGGGAAGAATAAATGACCCCCACCCACTGAGTGGCTTTTGATTGGCAAGTTTGAGTTATTTTGTTTTATTTCAACTTCTGATGTGTTTGATGTATTTCTGTCAGAATTTGTGGCTTTTATTTGCTCCGCTTTCTCTTTGCCTCTGGGATTATTTGCTTCTGGGATTTTTTTGCTGTTGTTGCTTTGGTCAATTCTCTTTCATTTATTTTATCGTCTACTACTGGGTAGAAATAATAAATATTGTATCTATTCTTTTAGTAATACCTCTTAATAAGTTAACGCATATATTTAAGTTTATGTATTCTAACATAGCCTAATTTTAAGATGATCTCCAGCCCCCTCTCAAATCAGGTAATAAGCATTTTATCACACTTCTTGCTAAATGCTCCACAAAATTCTCTGTTATTGTTTTAGTCTATATTTATTTTGCTTTTAAAAAAAATCCAAAAATAATGTTATTTCCATTGTTTTTTTAAAAATTAAATATACCCCCAATTACTGTTAATATGACCCAAACTGTTTATAGTAAAAGCTTAGTTGGATTTACTATCATCTTTTACTAATTCCTTTTTTTGCTCAATTTTTTTTTCTAATCTCTATTCCTTTCTGTATTTATATCTCTCTAGCAGAGGGGCCTAATATTTTCTCCTTGAGGTTCTGGAGGCTGTAAAACTTATAAATTAATGTTATTCCAAATATAATCTTTATCTCATCTGTGTAATTTGGTTTGCTATGTAGGTTTAAAAAAAAAGAATGTTCGTTCTTATCAGGTTCAAGGTACTTTACCATATACTTCTGCCAACTATTCTTGCTGAGAATATGTCTCCTGATAATTCATCCTGTGTAGATATTCAGACTTTTCTGTTACCTTTTTATGATGTTCCTTATCCTTGATATCTTTATTTTCACTGTGTTTTGACTAAGTATGGATTTACAAATATCATCATATATTTTATAATTCTTTTCATTTCACAGATTTCTCTGGCTATTGTTGAAGTTATCTGTGATATACTACTTGTATTCTGGATTGTGATTCACACTGTAGTAATATTTTTATACCTCCATTTTACAGTAGTACAGTATTTTTATGTTATAGTAATACTACAGGTGTTGAAGTCTAAAATTCTTGTGCTCTTAAAAAGGAATGTTAGTATGACACATGCGATTTCAGCATGGTGCAAATATCACATGTTTGGTCCAAGTACCACACAGAACTGATCTTTTATTTTTTTATGTATTAAGTCTGCTTGTTCACTGGGAAAGTGATTCACTTAGCCTAAGCATGAACAATAAATATAAATAAACACTTTGATTACAATTATATATATTTTTCTAGAAGGATAAAGATAGAATAGCCAAAATATGGTTAAAAAGAATAATATAGGGAGACTTTTCCTCTAAGCTTAAAAATTACATAATTGAGACAATATGGGATGGGCACAGTAATAGACGTATAGATCAGTAGACCACAATTTAGCATCTAGAAACTGACCTGCATGTATGTAAGAGTTTAATACATGGTAAATGCCATATTTTGAACTTGTGGGGAAAAACATGGATTATTAGTTAATGCTGTTGGTACAACTGGGAAGATATGTTAATACCTCATGGCACATCTTAAAATATTCCAAAGGCATAACTTTATTTAAAAAAAAACACTACCTTATCTATAAATATGTATAACATTTGAAGAAAATGCTTCAGGAGAGAACTTGCAACAAAAGGGGTGGTGCCCTGCCCAGTTTGGGTGACTTCTTGTACTGCCTGCTGATGATGGTTCACACCTGCAGCCTTCTCTGGACAGTTACCCTTCTCTGCGAGAAGGATGCACTTTGGCTAAGAAGTTCCACAGATGTACACTCTTCCCCCAACTCAAGAGCAATTACTGAAGCTGGGATACAAAGGCACCTATCTAAAGCAGGATAGTCTCCTTAAGGCATAATTCACATTCCAGAGCTCCACATAGGATTAAGTAGACAGTGGCTGAAGTCACATCTTGCTCAGCTCCTTCCCGTTCCTACCTTGCTTGCCTCATACCCTTAGAGATTCTCTAGAGATATTCCCTAAGAAAACACTTGCACAAGACAGCCCACTCAGACTCTGCTTCCAGAAAATTGGAACTAAGAAAACACTTTTATGATCTTGGATGGAAAGCACTTACTAACGTGTGTAATAAAACTCCAAGTACATGAAGGAGGATTTTAATAAAACTGTCCAGAAAAATCCTCTTTAATTGATATAAGACACAATAAATGAAGCAGAGTATATGCTGGGAGAAAATATATACAACGCATTTTAAAGATACATTACTAACATATTGTGCTTGAAAATTTGGAAGAAATGGGACATTCATACTTGTTGTGGTAGTGTTATTTAGTACAAGATTTTTGATAACTGCTACACTATAGAAACAGGACTAGTAGAAGATTTTTGAAGCAGAATTAGGAAATCTATTAATGTCCCACAGGAATCTATTAAATAAAAACTAGACATGCCCATTAAAAATATGGGAATTTAACATATGGAGATATTTCCAAAAATGTCTAGTTTTATATTCCAAAATATATACTATAGCATGGTTTCTAACAGCAAAATAAAAATTGAAATAAAAATAAAAGTGTAAATAAATAAAATATTCTTTATCTTTAATAGCAGGAGACCAGGAAAATAGTTGTATATACACATATAAGAACACTAATATATTTCATAAGAATGAAGTAAATCTAAATTATCATGACATTAATTTCCCAGAACATTGTTAATAGAAATAACATAAATATGTGTATATATGATTTACATTTTACTTATTTAAATATTAAAATATGCATTTAGAACATCTAAAAGGATATATACACTAAAGTGATAGCAGTGGTAATCTCTACAGGTGTGAACTGAAGAGGAGAAACATTTTTTTCTCTAAGCATTTGATTACTCTTCGCATTTTTATGAAAAACAATATTAACTTAGTTATTAAAAACTATTTCAAGGAACTTTTTCTACTTAGTTCATTTGCCTTAACCTTCAGAAGCAACTAAAACTTAAGTTTTTCACTATCACTCCAATGTTTTCTCTAATACACAGAGTCATATAGTATTTTGATAGGTTATAAGGGAAAACACTGTGTAATATATATGTATATATATATATATATAATACTTATGTGTGTGTGTGTGTATATACACACACACACACATACACACACACACACACACACACACACACACACACACACACACACAGAATGTGGGATTTTAGGAGTTACAGAAAGAACATAATGTAGAGGTTGAGTCCATATCTATACCTTTCAGAGTCCAAAAACTAGCCACAGTAATGAATGTGCCAGGCCACCCTGGTGAAGAGGGAGAGGCAGCCTGGGAAAGGCTAGAGAAAAAAAATAATGAATAGGGAATCTCTGGATTCAACTGCACAGTACTTATGGTTTATATACTCTAATCATCCTGTTCCAAGTCATAAGTGTGCATTAGAAAACCCATGTTAAAAGAATATATTTTCATTTTGGGGATTAATAAACTTTATACATTTTGATATAGTGCCTCTTCCAAGTGTAAGAACCCAACATAATTTGTCTAGAAATTTATTGTCTAGACAATAAATTGTCTAGACAAAATAAATAGATACATTTATTGTCTAGAAAATTCATCATCAAAATAAAGCTTTTTAAAATATAAGGAGTTAAATTTTACAATTTACCTTAATATTTCTATCAATTTGGACTATTCATATTGTGGATAAAATGAAGGTTCCTGTGACCAGAATTCTCACCTGGCCCTGGTTGACTAGCTCACTGCACATGTGTGGGCAATATGTTGCTACTGACTCTATTAAAAGCTCTACCCGGTGGTCTGGGCAACACAGTGGCAGGGCTGCAAGGCTGCAGGAGAGCAGAGCAGAGGCTGGAGTGGTGGCAGCACTGAGGACAGAGGCCCAGAGGATGGCTGTGCAGGATGACGGTGCAGGCAGAGAGGCCCAGAGGATGGCTAGGCAGAATGGCTGTGCAGGCAGAGAGGCCCAGAGGCAGAGACCACCTTGCTGTGTGCAGACTCACTCTGAGTGGATGAGATTTTAGAGATTGACCTGTCACCATGGAAATAAAGTTGGGTATAACCCTTTCACACCAAGAACATCTTACTGTCATTTCTTTGGTCACACTGAATCCATAGTGAACTTGCCCAGGGCTGAAACCCATTGGCAAGACAATTGGCAACAGTTAGCAGGGTTCATTGTTGACCAAGGAAAAAGACAGGCTGCCCTTATGGGAGGAGTGCTTCAGCGGGCTGCCCCTGTGAATGGGGAAACAGTGGATTGTCCCCCAATGGGTATATGGTCTGAGGTGTCTTGCCTTCTGGAGGGCTGGGCCACACTCCAGTAATGGAGACAAGTGAAGGTGATACCTGAGGCAGTACAGTTAGCCCTTGGTATAATAAGTAAGTCTTCTGAGAGGCAGAGTGCCCGTGATGCATTGGGGACTGTGGATTGGCTGCTTCTCACAGTATTAAAAAGTCCATAGAAGAGAAGGACACACTCCTGAAAAAGACCCAAGAAATGGTGGCATAAGAACATGAACTGCATACAGCTGTGGATTCATTGAAGAAAGAAATAGCATTGATGTGAGAGGAGACAGCAAGAGAACACCAGCAGCAAGGAGCTGTTGAAGAGGTAAAAGATTCCTTACGGGATGAGACAGCAGCGCTGCCAGGTGCTCTGAAGAAGGAAAAGGCCATAAAGGGAAAAGATGAACTCCAGAGGGAAGCACAGGAGGAGGTGGCATGAGAACACCAGCTGAAAAGCATTGAGGTGAAGATAACATGAAGACAGAGGCAGCATTTCTGGGAGACACAGTAGAAAAGGTAAAGAATGTAGCAGAGGACACACTTGGGGGAGTGAAGAGAAAGGTGTCATCAGCCCCAGAAATGAAGGAATTGGGGAAAGATGCAAGGGTGGTGCTGGGGGCACTGACTCCTCCTCTACTGAAAGCATGCCCAGTGGTTGTAAAGAAAATAAAGACTCAGCAGCCGAGGGTTCCCCAAGGAGAGGAGCAGACCCCTCCCCAGGTCGTGGAGCACTCTATGGTCTGCCCCTATTCTCAGGCTGAGCTGGTGGATTTGGACTCCCAATTTAGGCAGAAGCCCTCAGAGTCAATATCAGCTTGGCTCCTGTGTCTGTGGGGCTTAGGGGTGGATGGAATTGTTCTGTCGGGGTCAGAGATGAGAAAGCTGGCTTCCTTGACAGTGCAGCCCTCCTTGAGGCAGCAATTACAAAGTGCACATCAGACCCCAGGAAATCACTCCCTCCTTGATTGGCATATGGCTGCACTTTGTGCTGTGTGGCCCAATCAGGGTGATCTACTCTCCTCTCCTGCTAGATGGCATATGTATACTGAGCTCCAACAGGTGCTACAAGAGCTAGACATAAGAAATGACATCTATAGTCCAGAAAATCATGGCCCAGATGAAGAGACTTTCACTATAGGTATGAGAAATATCGTGCTTCAAACAGCTCCCACATCTCTCTTTGGGTCTCTAGTGGCCATTCTTTCCCCTCACTTAGGGCAGCCCGTAAGCAAGGTGACACGTACAGTAGCAGACTTAGGAGAGGCTGAAGCAATGAGAACATGGAAAGAAATAAGGTCTGCTACTTACAAGAAGAATTTAAAGGGCCCCGTGAAGGTTACGAGGACTCAAATGTGGGTTGATTTAATACGGGAAGGCACAGACAGAAGGAAATTAGATGGGAAGCCAAGTAGGATCTTACTGGATCTATGGCAACAAATAAACCAGAGCAGCAGTTCAAGCCATTAAGACCAAAGAGGAAGAGGTCAGAGACAGAGCAATAAGATAGGCCTGTGTGTCTGCAAGAGGCCTTTGTGTCTGAAAGAGGGTTCTTTTGGTTGACTCATTTAAGTAGAACTGGTTTGAATACAGCCAGGATGACCAATTAGTGACAATGGATCTCCTCAGGCTTGAGGGTTATAATAATTTGTTATAATTTTTGTTATTTGTATACTGTATTATGTTATTGTAGAGTTTGATTATAATGTTCCAGCTTCTTTGCAGAGACCATTACAGAGGACTGAGGGCACATAGATTGAGAGGAGAGAATCCTGGAGGGGTAGAATGTGGATAAAATGAAAGTTCCTGTGTCCAGGATTCTCACCTGGCCCTGGTTGGCTAGATCACTACACACGTGTGGGCAACATGTTTCTATTGACTCTATATAAAGAGCTCCATCCAGTAATCTGGGCAACATGGTGGCACAACTTCCAGGCTGCAGGAGAGCAGAGCAGAGGCTGGAGTGGTGGCAGCACTGAGGACAGAGGCCCAGAGGATGGCTGTGCAGGATGACTGTGCAGGCAGAGAGGCCCAGAGGCAGAGACCAGCGTGCTGTGTGCAGACTCACTCCCAGTGTACGAGATTTTAGTGATTGACGTGTCACCATGGAAATAAAGTTGGGTATAACCCTTTCACACCAAGAACATCTTACTATCATTTCTTTGGTCACACTGAGTCCATAGTGAACTTGCCCAGGGCTGAAACCCATTGGCAAGACACATATCTACTAGATTTATATTTTCTCTCTGTCTCACCTAAAGGTTTAAGCCCCAGGCAAGTTTACTATGGATTTGTTGAGACTGAAAAAGACAATGAAATGTCAGAGGTAAAAAGGGGCTCATGCTAAGCTTTATTCTCATGGTGGCAGGTCAAGCGCTAGAATCATGTTTGCTCTGCAGGCCGGAGGCCATCTCAGTTTCTACTCTCCCCTCCCCCACTAAGCCTTTGCTCCAGGTGCTTCCTCTGCTCCCAGTCTCTGCTCTCTTCCCTAGCCGCTCTGCTTCTACTTTGGGCAGGGCTCTGGCCCTGGGCAGAGTTCTTTATTATAGCAACACAGGCAGTAATGGCTTATTGTCAATGGATGTGTAAGCATGTGCCTCTGCAGTAGGCTATTACCTTATCACACATACACAGTGGGTATCAGGTGAGGATGCTGGCCATGGAACTTCTATTTCCCTGCACTCTCTTATAACTGAACTATGTCATTTCTTCTTATATTAAAACAAATGAACTAACAATGGTTACTACCTGTATACATGAATGAAAAATATCAATACTGTGGTATTGAACATTGAAGTGACTCAAAAATTCACAGAGCCCCATAAGTGTAATTATAACATCATGTTTACCATTTCCAGAGGGAAAAAATGCCCACTTGAAAATATTCCATGGGTCAAAGAAATTAAAAACAAAAAAAGAGTTCCATGGAAAAAGATGTGGTAACTATAAAAACATCTAGATTAGCAAAGACTCTCTCATTTAAATGACTGAGTTTAACGAGACACAATTAAGACTAATTTAGTTTTCTTGTGTGCAGCTGAGAGAAAGAGGATTGCAAATTAACCTATATTATATCTAGTATTATTTTAAAATGTAAATGTCATAACCCTTGAAGCTCGTAACTATGTGGTTAATTTTTTAAAGTAACAACTACTTATTCCTTTGCTAGTTTCTGCGTTCTAATTTTGTACATCTACCTTTTCACTTTTTTGCTAAAACAGTTTCAACAAGGTTAAATTTTTTAAAGGAACAGTACATTCAACTTGCTGTTTCAGTAAACATAGGTGATTTAAAACTTCCATAGTCATGGAAATCAACTTTGACTCATGATTCTGGAAAATAAGCAGGCTCTGCTCCCAAGTTTTAGCATATGTGATTACAGAACAAGCCGTGCTTCCAGAATATCTACCGTTGAGAAAGATTCCATTTGGATGAAAAAGAATGAGGAGAGCCCTATTGGACTAACTGGTAAATACCTCTTACGGTTTTTCCTAGGATGTGGTGTACCCAACTAATTTGCTGATTTCTCCTTGGCTTTTGAACTTAGTCTAATCCACTCAGCCGTATTCCTTTTGTTTTCAAATTCTAATGGCTTCCTTGATTCGCTTTTGCAGAGCGCTGAAGATCTGTTTTCTGTGCTGGCTGCCTGGAGATTTTGCTGGCCGTACCCCAATACATCTTCCCTGGGTGTTCCTGATGAGTTCCTGTCTTCACATCAGACAAAGGATAGAAAAAGGAAATCAGATTGTTATTTGGATTCCTTTCTACATAAATGTAAAGTCTCTGTTACCTGGATTTTGGCCAACTACTGACAATGTTCCTTTTTTGTTTTCAATAGCTCATTTTGAAGATATTTTATATGTGAAAATTGTCTTGAGGAGTGCCAAAATTTTGTGTAAAATAGTCCACCTCTTTTCCCGACGTAAGTGGTTTTGCCCTCCTATGGTCTTCATTTGTATAGATTTTCTGCATCAGGTTACTTTCAGCATATTTATTCAGGGCTGTGTGTGACAAGTACAGTGTGAGATAGAAATGAGCTGTTATTGAAACTTCAAATAGTATACATAAAATTTTACACCTGACACAGTTTTTGCACCTTAGATATTGTCTATCAACCTAACTGCTACGGAAATGGTTATCTTGATTATATGTGCATGTCAGAGGCAACAAGTTGGCTCTTCCACTGAGCAACAAAAAGAGCTTTCTTTGCCTGTTTGGGGGGTTTTAAGGCAGTCTGCATTCCAAATTGACATTTGGGTGTAAAGGTTTTAGGATTTCAAAGATATTACTGTAAGGGTAAGTTTATGGGTTGGGCGCGGAGCACTTCCCAGTGTGAATTATCGCTGATTGCCTAACCTTGTGCTGTGACTGGTGGAGCCCTGCTGGAAAGCTGTAATTCTCATTCTCGACAGGAGGCTCCGTGTTATCCAAATCCCAACGGTACTCAACTGAATTGATGAAATGACCGGGAAGGCCTAATTAAAGCTGTTCAGCTCAAATGTATTGATGTATTACATCTATTACAGCTTGGTTCAATAGGTCCACCCTGTGAATGCTGCCACAGCCTGTAAAGCAAACTAAACAGATTGAATAAATAATGCTGCAAGGAAGGGAGACAGCAGTAGAATCAAAGCAACAGAGCGCAAAATGCAACAGGGTGACCTATGAACTTTTTATCATATCATCTACCACAAATTACTTTAATCTTTCTTATTTTTACATGTTGAACAAAAAAGAGAGAATATTAAAAGCTGGAATAATCTTTTGCTCTGTCACAAGAATTCTTTTTCTTCTTTACTAAACATTGCATGACAATATGCATAAAATCAATGTGGTTTTGCTTGACTTTGCAATTCCTTCTTAGAATCTAGCTTCTTCTTTGCCTTCTGATTCTTTTGTGTAACTTTTTAAAGATAAAACCTACCATATTTTAATTCTGCCAAGAGACTTAACTTTTTTTTTCCTTTGTTGAATTTGAATCATTTCAGATTTCCCTAATTTTTTACATTGTTCTGAACAATAACTCTGATTATAGTTGGTAGTGCATTGTTTCAGGGTGGGCAAAATTGCATGATTTCCAGAATCTCTTGTCTGGCTTCAGTGCATCTCCATATCAACAGGTATTCCTAAGGAGTGGAGGGAAGTAGTTCATCTCCATATCAGTGGGTAATTACTTGGGTCACTGAGGACTTATCTGAACCTGAGAGGCTGGGGGAGGCTTCCCATGCTTCTGTGGGAGGAGGAGAGAGACAGCCCCAGGACTGCTGTTTGTGAGCAATAAACGTATTTAAACTTTATTTCTCCCTTTGACTGATTTTGGTTTCAGCTAGGTACTTTGCCCTGGGATTTCCTCTCCCTGGAGTTACATACAGATTCTGGTTCATTCTCAGATATGGATATTTTACTTATACATATGTAACATTATGTTATTTGTATCATTCTGTTTGCACTGTCTGACTATTGTTGCAGTAACACCTTATGTTAAAACAAAGAAAGGATAGATTTCTAAAAACATGTGGAGCCTATAGGTTATCAAAGTTTCTTTCATACAATTAAATTTTTAAAGATCATAGATGATCTCTTATGAATTTATTTTTTGCAACTGAACTCACACTGAACTTCAGACATACTTTTCCAACTGCCTACTTGACATCTCACCTTAGATATTTAAAAGACATCTCAAACTTATGTTTAAAAGTTAACTCCCAAGCTTTCTCCCCTACTTCCCATCCAAATCTCCTTCAGTTTCCCTATCTTAGCAAAGGGCAATTCTAGTTTTCCTCTTGCTTAGGCTCAAAATATTACTTACAGTGAGCTATTGTCTTTCTTTCATTGACGCGGTCCGGCCGCGCCTAGTCGAGCAGGTCCTGAAAGTGCGGAAGGGGGGCGAAGAAAATAAAGACAGAAAGAAGTGGGAGGGCTGTTGCTCCCACGCATCGCCAGCAAAACTTTAATGAAGGTCCAGGGTTTATATAACGCAGTGGGGTTACATGATTCCAGGACATAGCATTATCCAATAGACAATCAAGCACAGTATTGACGTCAGCGGTAGCTGGGCAAAGGTAGGCTCAGCAGGGTTCCAGTTAGTTGTTCATGGAATGCGTAAACTGAATGTTCTTTGTTCTCCATTCCCGCCACATCGGCAAGTGGGGTAAGGGCATAGCCAGAAGCAGGGGTGGTGTTTCCACACATCTTCAAGGTCTCCCTATTTTCAGAGTAAGGAGTCTTGGCTCGTCTTCCAGGACAAGATATGTTTTTGTGGGCAGATAACTTCCAAGGACTGCACCGGTTGTTCTCAAGCTTGTGCTTTCCCATGCTGCATTCAGACATGGGGGAATGTGCTTTCCCATTCTGCCTACAAACATGTGAGAAGACAAAGGCGGTCCCCAACATTTCATAATCATCATCCATACACCATCGTTTCCTGTTGGCTTTACTTTCTACATACATTCTAAACAAAACCACTTCTCACTGCCTCTGCTGACACCATTCTGACCCTAATCATGATTATCTTTTATTTAGATTCCTACCTTAGCCTCTTAGGTATCTTCCATGACTTCCCTCTTGTCCTTCTCTAACTGACTTACTTAAACCATATCTATACCCTTCTTTCTATTGGACATGTTGAAAAGTTAAAACCACAGTTGCCAGACTCTCTTGCAATTAGGTATTGGATTAGGTTTTCTCAATTAGATGCACACAGTGAGACTTGGAAGGTGGAAATTGGGCAGATAACCACATTCCTTTCCCCTTCCCCTTGAGTTCTCTTCTGAGAAACTGGCAAAGCCATTGATCTCCAAGGTTTCTCTGCAGCAGAATTCCAGCATCCATCCCCAGCCTGTCCCATGGTAAGTGAAAGGAAAGGAGCGACACATAGCAGCAATTCACTGGAGAATTCCGCTTTATTAGGGAAAGGTGCTGGGTTATATAGGAAGGGGCATGAATTGATTGAGGTGTCACTTCTACGGGGCTGTTGGCTGTTGGCTAGGTGCTGGGATTGGGAGGGGGGCAAGAGGTCATTGGGCTTCAGGTGGCGCTGGTGGGAACCGAGGACCCCAAAGAGAAGCCGGAAGTTTGCCATCTTACTGGTGGGGGCCCTTCATTCCCCCCTTTCTCCTCTATGGGGTTGTGGACGTTGCTTTCTCTCTGGCTGCTTCCTGCTGAACGGGGGCGGAGAAGGGAGTGAGGGCTTGAGGATTGGGAGGAAACGGTTGATAGGACTCCCTACAGTAAGGACGAGTAGATGTGGACTTCTTCAGGTTGGAAATCAATGAAGGTTCCCTATAACCATAGGTCGAGGACCTGTTGATTCCAATGGTGCTAATAGGATATGGGTGTCAGGAGCCAGGCGTCTGCAGCCATTGTTTCCAGGAACAGTTTCCAGTGGAGAGAGGGGTCCATCTCAGCGTGTGGTGAGGAGGTCACTTGAGGGTGAGGGATCTTCTGTGGCCAGAAGCTGGCAGTTCCTGAGTAAAAGCTGGTTGAAAGCTTGATTAAAGATTTTTCCGACTTGGGATTTGATGAACTTTATTATACAGGGTAAGAAGAGACAGGTGAGAAGAATGATTATTATGGGGCCTGCAATGGGCCAGAGCCAAGTGAGGAGGGGGTTTGTTAGTATTGAAGAGAATGGGTTGGAATTGGAAGCAGAGTGGAGGCTGGAGGCAAGGTCAGTGAGTTTGGTAATGTCAGTTTCTACAATGCCGGATCCATTGATGTAATAGCAGCACTCTTCCTGGAGGAAGACGCAGGTGCTGCCCTTCTCGGCTGTAAGCAGATCTAAGGCCCGCTGGTTTTGAAGGGTGACTTTAGCTAGCGAAGTGACCTGTCTTTGGAGAGAGGCTAGGGAATCGGCAGTGGATGTCAGGGCTCCCTCAAGTTTGGCATTGAGATCTCCAACTGCCCATAGAGTGACTCAAGGCTTCTTCCAAAAACCCTGCCCCAATGGCTGAGGTGATCAAAGAGATACCGACCATGATGGGAGGGAAAGCAGCCCTTTTTGTGCGTGAGGGCAAGGGAGGTTGGAGCTCAAGGAATTCTGCCATGCTGTAAAGTGTAAGCTGTGGGATTAGGGTGACGAGAATGCAGGTTGTGCTGGAGTTGGGAGGCAGTGAAGTGTGCCGGAGGGGAGTGGAATTGGGCCTACACAGTGGTGGATGGTGAGATTATCTGCATATTCTGGTTCTCATAGGGGTATGTCTGCCAGGGGGCAGAGAGGTTGTCTTTCTGCATGGAAGGAGTAGTTGGAAATATTAAGGGGCATGGCAGCCAGCAGTGGGCTCTGTAGTGATGCATACAAGAAACAATTGGCGGTGTTAAGGATATGGTTGAGAAAGATGGTGGTGTCCTGAATGAGCTGTAATTAAGAGTAGGAGAAATGGGAAGAGGGGCGGGGATAAGAAGATGAAGAGGTGCTGTCAAGAGTTTGGATAATGACTTTTTTGGAATGTCTGATATCTGATGCAACTTGAGAGATCTGGGAATGAGAGGGAACATACTTTCGAGAGATATGAAGGGTACCGTGGGGGGGTAGAGGACCCCCCATAGTAAACTGAGGCTGTGACTCTGGCAGCCCATCGAGAGTCCCAGGGATCTGGGATTGATAAGGAGAATGAGCCATTGGGATATTTCATGAAACGGTTGGAGGAGTAATACTGTGGGTACTGGAAGTTACCCATGTAGTGAATGGTGCAAGACCAGTAGGGACATCTCCTGTAGGTGTCTGGCTTTCGCCTGCAATAGGCTTGTCTTTGGTCATAGAGGAAGCAGAGGTAGGGAGAATAAGGGTAGCTGCTAGTGAACACTTTGGTGGAGGGAGGAAAGTGGAGGTATAAAGGCTCAGAGCAGCTTTTCAGAGGGCAGTCTGGTGTGGCAATGAGGGCAGTAACTTTTGTTTGATGCTGTGTGTAAGTCTGTCTGACTTTGAATCGCCATACAAAGGAGGCTGGGGTGGTGGGGAAGACACTAGGAATGAGGAAAAAAGTGAGAGAGCAGTAAAGGAGGAAAAAGTCATGATTCGGGTATGGATGGCAAAGGGGGTGAACGGGATTTTGGAGGAAAGAGGACAGTAAGGTCAGGAGTCTGGAGGGAGGGAGAGTCTGTAAACTTTTGTAGGTTAAGAGATCTTTTAGGTGATGTGGGGACAGAATGGTAAGGGGCACCCTGAATGTCAGTTTATGAGCTTCTTTCTGCAAGAGCTGTCTAGCGGCTAATGCTCGTAGGCAGGGAGCCCATCTCCGAACTGTGGGGTCTAATTGCTTGGAGAGATAAGCTACTGGGGCAAAGGATGGGCCATAATATTGGCCTAGGACTCCTAGAGCTTGACTGGACCTCTCATGAATGTATAATGAGAAGGGCTTCGACAAATCAGGAAGATGGAGAGCTGGGGCTTCCACAAGGGCTTGACGGAGCTTAATGAAGGACTGTCGGGGTGAGGAGGATAATGGTTCTTTAGGGGAGCCCTTGCTGAGGTCGTATAGGGGTCTTGCCAACAGGGAGAAGTTAGGGATCTATGCTCTAAAATATCTAGCCCTGCCTAGAAAGGAAAGGATTTCTGTCTTGGTTTTGGGAATGGGCAGGTCAGAGAGGAGCCGTTTTCTGTCTAAGGTAATGGACTTTCTTTGTTGAGATAGAAGGAATCTGAGGTAAGTGACAGGAGGGGAAGAGATTTGACCTTTGATGGGGGATACTCTGTAACTTCTGGAAGCTAGAAGGTTAAGTAGGGAGGCAGTGTCAAGTTGAGACTGTTCCCACGAGGAACTGCAGAGTAGAAGATTGTCTATGTATTGTAATAAGGTGGACTTGGAGTGATCATGATGAAACTGTTTGAGGTCCTGAGCTAGGACCTGTCTAAAAATATGGGGACTATCTCGGCCAAGTGAGTTGTTCAGAATGTCTTGTGTATCGGTCCGTCCAGGTGAAGATGAAAAAATCTTGGGAGCAGGGGTCTAGAGGGATAGAAAAATGGGACCTTGAGATCTAGGACTGAGAAGTGGGATGCTGAGGCAGGGATCTGTGATAAAAGGCTGTATGGATTTGGAACTAAGGAATGGATAGGGACAATGGCTATGTTGATGAGGCGAAGATCTTGAACAAGGCGGAAAGATCCGTTGGTTTTTTAACAGCTAATATGGGGGTATTAAATGGGGAGTGAGTGGGTCTGAGGTAATTTTTGTTTAATAGATCTTGAATGATGGGTTGGAGGCCTATGAGGGCTGAAGTGGTTAGGGGATATTGGGCCTGACAGATATACTGAGAGGGGTCACATAATTTGATAGAGGCAGGAGGACATAGAGCTACGGAGGGGCTTGTAATGTCCCAAACTTTGGGATTTACAGGGTGTATGAGGGCAGAACCGGAGCTTTCATTGGGTAGAGGGGGGTCGTCAGCTATGAGGGCCATCAGAAAGGGAGTACTGGGGGCTGTGGGAGTGGATATAGTTATGGAAATGTGGAGGAGAGAAAGGATGTCCCGTCCTAGTAAAGGGATGGGACACTGGGGCATAACCAGGAAGGAGTGGGAGAAAGGTATGGGATTGTCTTGAATTGTGCATAAAAGGTGGGGGGGGTTAATGGGAAAATCTGTTTACCTCTTACCCTGACTATAGGAGTAATCGCTGGCATGGTAGGGCCCTGGTATTCTCGCAAGACTGAGAAGGTGGCTCCTGTATCTAGGAGGAAGGAGAAGGGGCGACCGTCTACTGTTAAAGTAACCCTGTCTCCTGTTTGGTGATGGAAATGGTCGGGTGAGAAGCCCCCGGGCCCCGTCAATCTTCTTCTGCCAGCCCCACTACGGTGGGCTTTGGATGGGGGTTGTTCGTCCAGCCTCCCCTTCGGGTGGTTGGGCAATCAGACCCCCAGTGGCCCTTTTTGTGGCATCTGGGGCATGGGGTGGTAGGAGATCTGGGGGAGGGGCACACCCTTGACCAATGTACCTCTTTTCCGCACTTGAAACAAGCTCCTTGGGGGGGCTTGTTTGTAGAGGGGCGCCCAGGTTGTGGTTTTATCAGCTGGGCCAGCATTTGAAAATTGGCCTGATCAGCCTTTTGTTTACGGTGTTCTTTCTCCTCCTCCGGTTATGGAAGACTTTAAAGGCCATTGTTAGGATCTCAGTCTGTGGGGTAGCGGGGCCCTGTTCTAACTTTTTGAGTTTAGCTTTAATGTCGGGATAGCTTTGAGCTAGGAAGTATGTCATAAGGACATGTTTTCCTTCAGGTGTTTCTGGGTCTAGGCTGGTATACTGTAATAGGGCTTGAGTGAGTCTGTCTAAGAACTCAGGAGGGGGATTTCATCTCTCTTTTGAATTATGTCTTGGAGCTTTTGAAAATTGAATACTTTATGAGCTGCCTTTTTCAGACCTGCTATTAAGCAGGAGTCAAAAATATCTCGAAAGCGGAGACCTATGGCGGTGTTATAATCCCAGTGTGGGTCTTGTTCAGAGACAGCAGTGGAGCCAGGGGGATAGGTGGGGTCAGTCCTGTGGGTTTCGGTAGCGTGCGTTTGGGCGAAGTCCCAAACTTGTCTACGCTCTTCAGAGAGGAGAGTATTGGCCAGGAGCATGCAAATGTCATGATGCGTGAGGCTGTACTGGAGGGTCCATTGAAACTCCCTGATGTATGTCATGGGATCAGTGGAAAAGGAACCAAGGCGTTTCTCTAGTTGGGCTAAATCTCCTAAGGAGAAAAGGACGTGAACGTGCACGATGCTTTTGGATCCTGCTACCTCCCGGAGGGGGGCAATAATTTTGGGAGGTCCTCGGGACCGAGTCTGAGGGGGACTGAAGGGTTCTGGCTCAGTCTGTGGGGGAGTGACGCGGTCTAGCCGCGCCTAGTCAAGCAAGTCCTAAAGTGCGGAACGAGGGCAAAAAAAATAAAGAAAGATAGAATCGGACCCACGTGTTGCCAGCCAGCAGCCCAGCTGCTTGCCTCTGCCGCTCAAATTGGGCTTGAACTCATGACTCTGAGGTTAAGAGGTTAAGAGTCCCATGCTCTACTAACTGAGCTACAGCAGGGCTCCAGTTAATTGCTTATGGAATGCGTAAACAGAATGTTTTTTGTTCTCCATTCCTGCCACATCGGCAAGTGGGGGAAGGGCATAGCCAGAAGCAGGGGCGGTGTTTCTACACATCTTCAAGGTCTCCCTATTTTCAGAGTGAGGAGTCCTGGCTCATCTTCGAGGACAAGATATGTTTTTGTGGACAGATAACTTTCAAGGACTGCACCGGTTGTTCTCTAGCTTGTGCTTTCCCATGCTGCATTCAGACATGGGGGAAGGTGCTTTCCCATTCTCCCTACAAACATGTGAGAAGACAAAGGCGGTCCCTAACAGGGGAGGAACAGGTGATGAGGGCAAAGATGGAGGAGGCCCCCGGGACCTAGTTAAAGGGGGGGCTGAAAGGCTCAGGCTTAATCTGCAGGGGACGAAGGCGGAGAAGGTGAGATGGGGGAGGAGATGGTGGGGAAGGAAGGGAGAAGGGCTGTTGTAGGAGAAGAAGGGGAAGGGAGTGAATGGGAGGCTTCTGCGGAGGCGGTGGCTTGCAGGCTAGGAGAACTTGGGAGAGGGCAGGGGGAGGAGGAGGTGGAAAACTTCGATATAGGGAATCTCCTTCCATTTTTTCAGGCGCTGGCAGTAGTTAAAAAGATCACGAGTGATGTTAGGATCAAGAGTTCCCCCTGTGGGCCACTGGTTGTTATTGTCTAGGGGGTATGTCGGCCAATCTTGGGAGCAATATTTACGGAGAAGTTTTGGTTTTATATCAGGCATCAGGGAGAGGGTAGCCAGATGCTTAAGCAGGCATTCAAGAGGTGAACTTCCAGGGAGGGATGAGGAGGCTCCCATGGCTAAAGGACAGAGAAGGAGACAAACAGGGGAAGACAAACGGAGATCCTCGGACTGGGAGCAGACCACAAGGAGACAAAGGGCGTCCCTGATGATCCTTGGTGGTCTGCGGAAACTCGTATATGAGTTGGAATTTCTTGGGAAGTGTGGGTCGTCACCCAGACTTCCCTAAGAAGGCAGTTTGCTGGAGTCACGAGGTACCTAGTGGTAGGAATTTTCGGCAGACAGAACAGATTTCAGCGGATGGAACAGAAGGAGGAGGGGGGGAAAAAGGGAGCGTTCTCATCCGCAAAGGAGTCACCTCATTTATGGCTGTCAGAGGGGGGGCCTGAGGGTCTGCTGCAGCCATGAAGGCCTGAGGCGGGGATTTATGGCTTTTGGAGGAGGGGCCTGAGGGTCCACCGCAGCCGTGAAGGCCTGAGGCGGGGATTTATAGCTGTCGGAGGAGGGGCCTGAGGGTGCACCACAGCTGTGAAGGCCTGAGGCGGGGAGAGTTCCCTCCTCATCCCCGAGCGTCAGGGCCTTGCCGGACGATCACGGTCAATGGCACTGCAATAGCTCGGGGAAGAGTGGCCCACTCCGGGGGGAAAACTTACCTAAAGGCCAGAGAGGAGTGTGAGTGTGATGAGCCAGCGCCGGAAAAAGAGGACGAGGGCAAGCTGCTGCTGGTGTCGGGGGGAAGACAGGGCCCAGTTGCGGTGTCCCGTCTCCAGGGTTTCAGCACCAATGAAAGGAAAGGAGCGACACACAGCAGCAATTCACTGGAGAATTCCGCTTTATTAGAGAAAGGTGCTGGGTTATATAGGAAGGGGCATGGGGTAATTGTGGTGTTAGTTGTATGGGGCTGGTGGCTGTTGGCTAGGTGCTGGGATTGGGAGGAGGGCGAGAGGTGATTGGGCTTCAGGGGGCACCGGTGGGAACCAAGGACCCCGAAGAGAAGCCAGAAGTTTGCCATCTTACTGGTGGGGGCCCTTCAGTAAGAAGCATCAGGAGCAGTGTGGTAGTGGCAGACAGCAGTGCTTCTATCTGCCTTCCTGATTCCTGAATTTTAGTTGTGGGCAGCCCTGGGCCACTTTCCTGGAGTCAAGAGGAAACTGCTATGACAGGATCCTTGGAAGGAGCAATAGGTAGCTGACCTCTTGATAGCTTCAGTGGTGGCCTGACAGTAGGTCCCCCAGTTGGTCAGTCACTTTCTATTGTTCTGTCCTAATTTCTGATGGCCTAAGCTACACCAATTTTTTCAGCTCTTCCGACAATTTTGTAAGCATCTCACTCTCTATGAAAAAATTATCTTCAACATAACTAGAATAATACACTTTAACTAGTATTCACTTTGTGATCTTGGGAAAGTTAATCTCTTTAAATAAAATGAAGGTAATTGCAATGACTATATCAGAGTTTATTTTGAAGACTAAGTAGTTTACAAGTGCTCAGTGGATTCTTTGGTATATGTAAATGCTCAATGAATACCAGAAATGTTAGCCTTTGTTATTGCATCTCTTTTACCCCACTGATGGTACTTCAGTGTGGCCACAATCTCAAGTTGCCCAGATTATGGGAATAGCTTCTAAACTGCTTGCCTACAGTCTTGCTTTTTTTAAATCTACTCTTTTGTTTATAGCTACAGTGAATTTTATAAATTGAAATTAATCACATCACATACTCATTTTAAACACTTTAATGACTCCTGATGTTCCTTGGTATGGAGCCCTAAATATTAACAAAGCTAATTTTACATTTTGTTATCTGATCTCTGATTTTATGTTCAGGTTATAGATTCACCTCTTGCCACTACTCCCCCTCCACACTGATAACCATATACTCCATTGTGCTGATTATATCCTTACTTTTCTTTATTTGTAAGTTTTCACACATCCTTTGCCTTAGAAGACCCTTCTCCCTGCATTCCCTTTGCTTGGTTAAATTGGATTCCTTCTTAAAACTTGGCCATAGAGTTCACTTCCTCTAGGAAGCCTTCCCTGACCACATCATTCTATCCGAGTCTCCTCCTGTCGGTATTCATATCACACTATACCTTCTCCATCACCATATGTGGTAGCATAATAACAATAGCTAACTTTTAGCTATATTCCATACTAGGATGAAAAATATGTCTGATTCATAAATAAACCCTCAGTGCCTAACCTGAATCTATAAATTTAAATCCAAATCTGTAAATTATAAATAATAGCTATTAGTTAAGCATGTGATATATGAAATTAACCCCTAATAAATTTAAATAGCTCTAGATCCTAACTGGAACACGTGGATATTTGTAATAGTCTCCTCCATTTTCTCCCACCCACTTTGTCACACCTTAAATGTGTTATCCACTCTACAAAAAAGAATGATCCATCTAAACACAGTCTTACTGAAACGCATTAATGGCTTCCCATTGTCAACAAGTTAAATTCTAAACTCTTTGTTTTTTTCATTCAGTAAATATTTATTAATTGCTTTTCTATATAGGGCATGGTGCTATGTTGTTCAGCCTTTAATCAAAGCCCCTTCAGTATAAGATGGGACAGTTTATTTTATATACTCTCCTTACTCTTGACAGTTACTGGTAGAAAAAAAGTATTTCTTACCTAACACAGTGAGGACACATAGGTATTCAGCTATAAAACTCAGTCAAAGATGCAGGCATTTAGAGACTACATTATAGGCATCTTACTGAAAGCTTGAAATATACATTCATTTACTTACCTTTTCATGCTGAGCTTTCATCTTTTCTTTAAATATGAGTCAGCTGACTTGAATTCTGATTATTATTACATAAGCCATGACTAAAAACATCTATGGTTTATAGCTTCAGTTTCTTTAAATTAGAACTTCTAGCATTTGACAAGAACCTGGATTTTCAATTGTTTGATGTTTTCCCAATAATTTCTACTTGTTTTATACACATCTAAGTTAACAGCAAAGTTCTTTTGTGATTCCTGTCATTTTAGTGACTCTTTATATGAATGAATATTTTGGTTTATTCAATTTAATTAATCAATTATATTAACGAAATAATAATTGTTATAAATGAAGTTTAAAACAAAATGCAATTGACTGTTAGCAAGCATGTAAGTTAACTGGTGGAAAACAGTATTCTGAAGAAGCCTGCTGGGTCATAAAGTTAAGACTTGCAAGTATTTACTATGCTGTGAGCACAGATTCATATGTATTGCAAAGGGAATGGAGAGAATCTAGTCAAGAAGAAGTTGACTGAAGGTGCTTTCTTGTACTGAAGTTCTAGTGGTTCCCTCATCCAGCTTCATTTCCCAACCCTTACTGATCACATCTCTCTACATGTGCTCATTCTGCCTGAAAACCACACCCTTTCTGGTTCTGAATAGTTATTCATCATCTTATGAGACTCAGAATAGACTTAATTTATCAGTGTGCCTTCCTGTATGCTCCTATAGTACTTTTTGTATACTCCTCATTGTAACACTTTCCCCAGTATAGTGAAAGTTTATATCTATTTACATGCCTGTCTAATAGACATTAGTTATGAGAGGGAAGTTTTTGTCTTTTATATCCCTTTCTCACAGCATCTTCTGCAATTTCTGGCACACAGTTTGCAGTAAGAATAGGGTAAACTGAAATGTTTGTTCCATTATCCACTTGGAACATCTAACTTACGTCTTCCTCCACACTTGGGGATTTTCCAAATATTCACTTCCTCCACTCTGACTCAGTGGCCTCTTTTCTTACTTCTTCACCTCATCCAAAGCTGCTTCCCCCTCATTATTATAGTTACACCCCAAATCTTCTTTATCCTTCCTAGTCCATCACTTTATTTCTAACTCCACTAAATTCTATTATCTGCTTGAAATCCACTGCTTGTATTTTCCAAAAAGTGGATTCACTGAAATGTATTCCAGTTCTTTTCTCTTTTCCCTCACCCATCCTGACAATACTGGGCTGTGGAATACCTCCTGCTCCGTGCTTTCTACCTTCCCTCACAAATCAGTTAACCCGAGAAGGTTACAAAACCACACTAGGTGGGGCCAATGCAAATTTTTGGTAACTCAACCTCATGGGGAAGTTTGATATCCTCGCTCTCTGTTTTGTGTGAATAAGAACTGTCATTTCCTAATTTCAAAACTCCTCATCATCCTGTCTACTTTCTCCTCCTCTTTGAACTTGCTCCATTAACTTCCTCATCTCTCATTTGCATTTTCAGTTTCTCTTTCTATTCTTTCTATCCTTTATGGCTACCTTATATCTTAGTTATACTCCAGTTTTTTTTCCTATGTCATGATATATCCTTTGTCCCTTTCTCTAATACCATGTTTGCTGAAAGTCAAGTCTACAAAATTTTCATCACTACTTGTCCTTCCTCATAGACATTCTTTTTATTCTTGCAACAATAATAAAATAGTACTTAAGATATATATAAATATTACCAAAAACTCAATATTTTGGTATAGTGTGATGTTTCATATTTATTACCTTATTTAAATCTTCAAACTATCTCTATGAATTACTCTTACTTTTTCCACTTTACAGAGCAAGAAATTGAGCTTTAAAGATTTGAATTAACTTACCAAAGAACTTACAGTTATCTGACTTCTGCTTCCAATTAGCTCTTAAAAATTCTTTCTCAAAGGTCACTGGCAACTTTTTTTATTGAGGTGAAATTTAAATAACATAAATTAACCATTTGCAAGTTCAATTCAGTGGAATTTTATATATTCTCAGTGTTGTACAATCATCACCTCTACCTACTTCCAGAATATTCTCATCACCCTCAAAGGAGACCTTGTGCCCAATAAGCTCTAATTCTCTATTTCTCCCTTCTTACAGCCCTTGCTAACTACTAATATGCTTTTCATACCTATGGGTTCATGCGTTCTGGACATTTCAAATAAATGGGATCATCTAATATGTGGCCTTTCATGTCTAGCTTCACTTAGCATAATGTTTTCAATGTTCATCCACATTGTAGGTGATATATGTAGTACTTCATTCATTTATATGGTTAAAAAAGATCCCAGCTTATTTTGTTTCTCCATTCAACCATTGATGGACATTTGGGTTGCTTCCACTTGTTAGCTATTATGATTATTTCTACTATGAACATTCATGTACATATTTGTGTGAATACTGCTTTCAATTCCTTTGGTTATATAGGAATGAAATTGCTGGACTATATGGTAATGTTTTATTTAAATTACTGAAGGATTTCCAAACTGTTTTCAACAGTGGCTGCACAACTTTATATTCCTACCAGCAATGTACAAGTGTTTCAATTTCTCCACATCCTTGACAATACTCATTTTCCTTTTTTGTAATTATAGCCATCCTTGTAAGTGTGAGTGGTATTTGCAGTTCACTAATGATTAAAAACGTTGAACATCTCTTCATGTGCTTATTGATCATTTGAATATGTTCACTGAAGAATTGTCTATTCAGGTCCATTGACCAATTTTTAATTTGGGTTGTTTGTCTTTTTGTTGTTGAGTTGTAAGGATTATTAACATATTGTGGATACTAGAACCTTATCAGATGTATGATTTGAAAATATTTCCTCTCTATCTGTAGGTTGTCTTTTCAGTATCTCCTAGTGTCTTTATGCATAAAGATTTAAATTTTGATGAATTCCAGTTTATCTATATTTTGTTGTTGCTTTTCCTTTTGGAGTCACATCTAAGAATTCATTGTCAAATACAAGGTTATGATGATCATTCTTATGTTTTCTCTTAAAAGTTTTATATTTCTAGCTCTTACATTTAGGCCTTGATTCGTTTAACTTTTTTTTAATATCACATAAGATAGGATCGATTTTTATTATTTTGTATTTGTAAATCTAGTTTTCCCTGCATTTGTTGAAAAGACTCTTTTATTCTCCACTGAATGGTCTTGGCATCCTTATCAAAAATCATTTGAACAGAATTGTAAGGTTTATTTTCAGACCCTCAATTCTATTCCATTGTTATATATATCTATATTTATACCAATACCACACTTTATTGAATATTGTAGATTTGCAGTAAATTTTGAAATGGGGAAATAGTGTTTCACCTTTGTTTTTCCGTTTCAAGACTGTTTTGGCTTTTCAACGTCCCTTACAGTTCCATACATATTTTAGGATTGGTTTCTCATTTCTGTTAAAAAGGCTAGGGATGCATGAATGTGTAGATTGTTTTGGGAAGTACTGTCTTCTTAACCATATTAAGCCTTCCAGTCCATGAACATCACATGTCTCTCCATTTACTTATGACTTTTTTAATTTCTTGCAGCAATGCTTGATAGTTTTCAGTGTATAAATCTTGTACATCCTTGGATTAATAATTTCTAAGTATTTGATGCTATTGTAAATAGAATTGCATCTTCAATTTCATTTTCATATTTTCAATGTTAGTGTATGGAAATACAACTGAGTTTTCCTTGTTGATCTTGTATTCTGTAACTTTTTAAAATTTGTTAATTAGCACTAGTAGTTTGTTGATTGTTTAGGATTTTCTATACAGAAGTTATAGAAATTCCATGAATAAAGATAGTTTCACTTCTTTTTTTTCCATTTTGGATGCATTTCTTTGTCTCTCCTGATTCATCCTGATTAGAGCTTCCTGTAAAATGCTAGGTAGAAGTGGTGAAAACAGGTATCCTTGTGTTCATTCTGATCTAGGTGGAAAAGCTCTCAGTGTTTCACCCATTAGTATGATATTAGTTAGGGGTTTTTCATAAATGCCTTTGATCAGTTTAAGGAAATTTCTACTCTATATTGAGAAAGTGTTGGATTTATAAAAATGCTTATTCTTCATTGAATGAGATAATCCTATGAGTTTTTTTCATTCTATTAATATGGTGTATTTCACTTATTGATATTTATATGTTAACTGCTCTTGCCTCCTGGAATAAATCCCACTTGATCATGGTATATAATGCATTATACTAAATTGCTAGATTCAGTTTGCCAGTACTGTGTTGGGGTTTTAGCATTATATTTGTAAGGGATATTGGTCTGTGTTTTCTTTTCTTGTGGGATCTGTCTGGCTTTGGTATCAGGGGATACCCATTGAATGATTTAGGAAGGGTTCTCTCATCAATTTTTTGGAGGAGTTCGAAAAGAAATGGAATTGATTTGACTTTAAATGCTTGGTAGAATTCAACTGTAAAACCATATAGTCCTGAGCTTTCCTTTGTTGAAAATTTTTGTTATTACTGATTGTATCTCTTCACTTCTGATGTATCCACTGCTTTTTGTATTTCTTTTCCATTCAGTTAGTAGTATGTATTTCTACGAATTGATCCATTTCATCTAGGTTACCCAATCTGTTCACATACAGTTGTTTATATTACTTTCTTAAAATCTCCTTTATTTCTGTAAAATTATTAGTAGCCTTCTCTCTTTGATTTCTGACAGTATGGAATCTCTTTGCCCTCCTTTTTCTATTTTTTTAAAATACAAAAAGGAATTTTTGACTTGTGATCTCTTTTCTGTTCTAATATCAGCTTTTAAAGCTATAAATTTCCCTCTTAACACTGCTTTTGCTTCATCTATAAATTTTGTTATGTTGTATTTTGGTTTTCATTTATCTCAAGATATTTTCTAATTTCTCCTATGATTTCTTTGACTCAGTGGTTGAGTATAATGCTTAATGACCACATATTTGAGAATTTTCTAGTTTTCCTTCTGTTGTTGATTTCTAGTTTCATTCCATTGTGATCACAAAATTTACTTTGATATCTATGAAACTTATTGTAGGCTAATATATGGTTATTTTAGACAATGCTCCATGTGCACTTTGTATTTTGACATTTTTGTGTGGAATGTTCTGTGTATATCTGTTAGGTTGGTTTATACTGTTATTCAAGACTTCTGTGTCCATATTAATCTTCTGTATGGTTGTCCTGTCCATATGGAAAGTGGGATAGAGAAGTCTCTAACTATTGTCATAGAATTGTCTGTTTCTCCTTTCAATTCTATTTCTGCTTCATATAATTTGGAGCTCTGTTGTTAGGTATATATACATGTCTTCAACTTTATATCTTCTTGATTAGTTAATATTTTTATCATAACATAATATCCTTTCTCTTTTTTTAATGCTCTTTTAATGCTATTTTTTCTTATACGAGCAAGCCACCCAGCTCACTTTTGGTCACTAGTTGCATGGGATAGTTTCTCAGCCTTTCACATTCACTGAGTTTTTCTTTTGCTTCCTCAAATCTGTTGATTCCCTATAATAAATTTTTCATTTGTTATGGTACTTTTCAGCTCCTAAATTTCTATTCATTTCCTTTTAAAATTCATATGTTTTTACTAATATTCTCTATTTGGTGAGACAGCATTCTCCTGGTTTCTTTTAGTTCTTTTCCAGTGAATTTTTCTTTGGCTCTTTGTCAATGTACAATAGTTGACTGACTTCCTAAGTTTAGTAAATCCAATGTCTGTTCTTTGGTAAGGAAAGTTTCTGTTAATTCCTCTTTATCTGTGAATGGCCCATACTTTCTTACATTTTTGCATGCTTTATAACTTATGTTGAAAACAAGGCAATTGAGTATTTTATTATCAGAACCCTGGAAATCAGATTTTTCTCCCTCCCCAGGGTGTGTTTTTGTTGCTTGCTGTCATTTGTAGTTGTTTGTTTGTTAAGCAACTTTTCTAAACTATTTGCTAAAGACTTTATTTGTTGTCATATGTAATCTGTGATGTCCCTGTTCCTTTAGCTTGCAGTCAGCTAGTCATTTGACATACATGATTTCCTCAAATCAACAAACAAACCAAAATAACACTGTCCTAGTCTTTTGCAGACTGGCTCTGTGCTGGGGAATTCTTTCAATGCTTCGTCAGGACACTTACAATTCTGCCTTAGCATTCACTTCCTATTTGTGTGGAGCATTAAGATCAGCTGGACTTAAAACCAAATTGTCTTCTAAGGTCTTGTCTGAACCTACGTCCTTCCCTGGTGGTTCACCTAGCTTTCCAGATTCCTTGTCTTATGCAGGAGACTTTCAAACCCATATACTCAAAGTAATTCTCTCCCCAGCTTCTCCTCATAGGCTTTCAGCATGTCTATTGTTTCTCCCCATCTACGATCTTTTGCCCCAGGTGACTATGGCTTGTTCATTTGTCTTTTAACATTTTTTTTAATTTATAATATTTAAGATCAAAATGTGTTGCAAATCAATGGACATATTCAAATATATTCAATTTCAAATTTTAACATAATGAAACCCACCAGTGTATTAATTTTTTTAATTAATTTTTTATTTTTTGGTATAATTAATCTACAGTTACATGAAGAACATTATGTTTACTAGACTCCCCCATCACCAAGTCCCCCCCACACCCCATTACAGTCACTGTTCATCAGCATAGTAAGATGCTGTAGAATCACTACTTATTTTCTCTGTGTTGCGCAGCCCTCCCAGTGCCCACCCCCACACTTACATGCTATACATGCTATTTGTAATGCCCCCTTTCTCTCCCCCCCACCCCTGTCTCTCCCTTCCCACCTATCCTCCCCAGTCCCTTTCCCTTTGGTAACTGTTAGTCCATTCTTGGGTTCTGTGCTTCTGTTGTTGTTTTGTTCCTTCAGTTTTTTCTTTGTTTTTATACTCCACATATGAGTGAAATTATTTGGTATTTGTTTTTCTCTGCCTGGCTTATTTCACTGAGCATAATACCCTCTAGCTCCATCCATGTTGTTGCAAATGGTAGGATTTGTTTTCTTCTTATGGCTGAATAATAATCCATTATGTAAATGTACCACATCTTCTTTATCCATTCATTTACTGATGGACACTTAGGTTGCTTCCATTTCTTGGCTATTGTAAATAGTGCTGCGATAAACATAGGGGTGCATCTGTCTTTTTCAAACTGGGCTACTGAATTCTTAGGGTAAATCCTAGACATAGAATTCCTGGGTCAAATGGTATTTCTATTTTGAGCATTTTGAGGAACCTCCATACTGCTTTCCACAGTGGTTGAACTATTTTACGTTCCCACCAGCAACGTAGGAGGGATCCCCTTTCTCCACAACCTCGCCAACATTTGTTGTTGTTTGTCTTTTGGATGGTGGTGATCCTTACCGATGTGAGGTGATATCTCATTGTGGTTTTAATTTGCATTTCTCTGATAACTAGCGATGTGGAGCATCTTTTCATATGTCTGTTGGCGATCTGAAATTCTTCTTTGGAGAACTGTCTGTTCAGCTCCTCTCCCCATTTTTTAATTGGATTATTTACTTTTTGTTTGTTGAGGTGCATGAGCTCTTTATATATTTTGGATGCAAACCCTTTATCAGATCTGTGATTTAGAAATATATTCTCCCATACTATAGGATGCCTTTTTATTCTATTGATGGTGTCCTTTGCTGTACAGAAGCTTTTTAGCTTGATATAGTCCCACTTGTTCATTTTTGCTTTTGTTTCCCTTGCCAGGGGAGATATGTTCATGAAGAAGTTGCTCATGTTTATGTCCAAAAGATTTTTGCCTATGTTTTTTTCCAGGAGTTTTATGGTTTCATGACATATATTCAGGTCTTTGATCCATTTTGAATTTACTTTTGTGTATGGAGTTAGACAATGATCCAGTTTCATTCTCTTATATGTAGCCATCCGGTTATGCCAACACCAGCTGTTGAAGAGGCTGTCATTTCCCCATTGTATGTCCATGGCTCCTTTATCATATATTAATTGACCATATATGTTTGGGTTAATGTCTGGAGTCTCTATTCTGTTCCACTGGTCTGTGGCTTTGTTCTTGTGCCAGTACCAAATTGTCTTGATTACTGTGGCTTTGTAGTAGAGCTTGAAGTTGGGGAGTGAGATTCCCCCCCACTTTATTCTTCCCTCTCAGGATTGCTTCTTTTAACATTTTTGAGTAATGTCCTCCATTTAGCTGCTTTTCTACCCTGAAAGAGTTCCAAATTAAGGGGCAAGTGGGGAGGCAAATGCATTGCATCCATGCTTTAGGGAACTCCCAGATGGTTCCAAATAAACAAATGCAATTTTTTTGAAACAAGTTCTGCTCTGGTTCTGCAACCATTTACTTTCAATGGTCTGCTATCTTCTAGAACACAGTCATTGTGAGGATGGGAATGAATGGGGGGGGGGAGACTATGTAAAACTGTCACAAAGTTTTTCTACTGGGTTAAGATGCCTTTTTCTTGAAACAGCATTTTCTTTGTTGCTGTAAAAACATCTATTATTTTCCCGAGTTTTGACAGAGTTGATTCTAAAAGATTTTGCACTATTTTTGGTGTTTCTACTGAAGACTGGCCTGTTAGAGTTCCCTGGTGTGTAATATTCACTGGCACCTACTGTGACTTCTTAAAAACCAAATTCAACTCATTTCTACAGAAATCTGAATAATAATTGACTTACTGACTATAATATTCCCTCAGTCCCCTATCTACCATGATATGGAAATACATGTGTTACATGAATTAAGTATTTTGCTTTTACATTCCTAGATAATTACATCAATTATATGATTTCCATTTCTCTATTGAATCTGCTTATATCACCCTAACAATTCTAGGCTTTGTCTTGAGAATTTCTGAATTTACATCTTCCTACCTTCCTTCACTCTTCCTTTGTACTTTCCTCTTCTCTTCATTTTCCTTTCTTTTCCCACAAAGATTTTCAAGCATTTAATTGTTGTCAAGTAATATACTAAAGTCTAGGTATTCAGACATAAAATCAGCATCTCCCACAAGTGGTTCAGAGTCTTAATGATTTAGCAAACAGATGATTTTAACACTGTCTAATAATATGAAAATAGTGGTGATTATAGAGACTCATAAGGAGAACTCATAAGGAAAAACCCAAGTCAAGAGACTAAGGAGGACCTTAATGAGAAAGTAGGAATGGAGACAAGAATGTAAGAGGGTCAGAAGAGGGTCTGGCAGAGAACAGCACATATAGAGAGGTGCCATGTTGTCACTAAATAATCTTTGCACAGAGTGATACAACATAGTGAGAGGCAATAGCAGGGCTGGAGAGGGTGATGACTGGTTACCTGCTTTATTGTCTGCAAATTTTCAATGGCTTTACCCAAGCCACCAAGGAAAATTAAATTTATTCTTTCTTTGGATTTCCATAGTATATTATAGATACTTTAATATAACTCTTAATAAGTAGTTATGTACACATATCCATTTCTCCCTTTTAAGACAGAAGAATCCCTAGAGACAGGCTCCATGTAATCCCATATCTAGACACCATTCCTCAGAATATTCTCTGACACAGAGTAAGTACTCTATGAGAATTTTTTGAAATGAATGCAATCTATGTATCTTGCCATTTGATCTCTTCCATGAGATTATAAACTGCATTTCCAGTCATTTGCCAATTGGCCCACTGACAAGACAGACTCAACATGCCAGTCCAATCTTATTCTTTTCTCAATCTTGAATAAACTGCATCCCCTAACCTTTTCATTTATGTGTATATTGCAACTGAGATGGAGCAGGGATATCGGACAAGGATCATGCCATTGTAAAATCTCAGTCTGTGAAAAAGGCCCAGTTTATTCTTAAAATTGTGTGTTTTTCCTCTTCCAGCCCTGTAGTCAATTAAGTAACTTTGTAACCAGGACAAAACACAGACCTCCTTATTGTAAACAAACCTGCATGGGTATAAAGAACACTGAGATCCAAATCAATAGTCACCTAAATAACCCTATACTTAAGAAAAAATTTCAAAGGAATTATGAACCACCTGTATACATCATGCCTTATACTGATCCTTACCCAAAGCCCTATAAATCCCAAACCCTAAACCTTAAGCACACCTCCTCACTAAGGCTGCCCACACTCCCATCTGAGTGTGTACTGTCTCTTTAAACAAACCTTTTGCTGCTTAAACCCAAGCTCTTTGTCTTTGAACTCTTTTTTGCAACAAAGACAAGAACGCACCAGTATCCACCCCTGGTCACTTTGTCACTTTGCTATTTTATTCAGCTTTCTAGTCTTAAATGCAATATTTTCTCTCTCTCTCCCTGGTTTATCTGCAAAAAGTAGGGAAGCCGCTGTGGAACTTCTTAGTAGGAAGGGGCTTGCACGTTCTATTGCCTGGGTGATCCAGACAGAACTGTGGCTGTTCTTCAATCATGTTCTTTAGTAGCCTCCCCGCAAAAAAAAGTCTCCTTTCCTTGCTTTGGGAAGTTCTCAGAACATAAACTCACTCCACTGACTCCCACAAATCCTGAGGTGGTAGGGATATAATTCCTAATGTGCAGATCAAGAAGACATGGGATGCCAGGAGACTCTAGCTTCAGGAGTTGGCAAGGGATTTGCCTTAAGGTGAGCAGGAGTTGAATGAACTTAACCTTTCCTCCGTCTGCTCTTCCTTGCTCTTTACTGCCTGCATGGCTTTTGCCATTCACTACTACTCTGGCTTTAATAAATTCTTTTCTTGCTGGACCTGACTTGTCTTACTTGATCACAAATTTTTTCTTGATCAGAATTAAAAGCCCTCCCAAGTCTGGGTTGAGGTGTCACATAGCATTCAGGGAGAGACTTCTGGAGACATACCTGCTCAGAAACACAACTACTGTCTCAGTTGCCCTTCCTTAAATCTTAGAATAATCATTGATATTTTCTCTAAAATGCTCCACATCTAATCAGCATATAGCTGTTGACTTAACCTCTACAATGAATCCTGAATCTATCCACATTTTGTTCCATTCCCTCACTGCTTCTCAAGGTAAAAAATTTATTTTAAGCCTGAGACATTTAATTTTATTGCTTACTAAAGATAACTAATAATCTTAAACATTGAAAGTGGCTAATGAGAAAAGAAAGGGTCATTTTTAAGAATACTAGTAAAAGAACTAATGGGTAGAGATTGTGGTGGAATTCAGGTCAAATTGGAAAACTGAAATTATATATGTAAATAGAGGACTAACAAAAGAGACAATGGGACTATATAAGGTAGATCTGGTAAAAATAGGTAGCATGATTTAATGGATAATATATATTTAAAATTCTTAATTTGAAATAAAAAATCCCTTTTGGGGGAAATCATGCTGTCAGACATGAGTGGATCCTGCCCTGTCCTGGACAAGGTCTTCTCCCTCTCCACTTATCCCCTTGTCACCAGATAGCAGAACATGTCCCCAAAACCAACTGTTATAGTTCAGTCTCCTGCCACTGATAAGGCACAAGATGTAAAAAGCCCAATGGGGCTTCCAGACCACCAATAAAGGTTGGCCACAGTCACACTAAAAACCAGGAGGTAGCCTGGAGCTACTCTGGGTTCATTATACTGTAATTACAATAAACTTACGTTGTGGTTTTGGGCCCCACTCCCACTACCCATGGATTTTCCTTGGGTACTTAAGAGTAAGTGCCTCCCACTAGGAAGGTTATATAATCTGACACTGTCAATCAAAGTGTCAATTAAATGATGAAACATGTAGGTAGGGCCTTTCCACCATTTTAAACACCAACCCTAACACAAATAGTAGGGCTGTTTTCTGGTTTCCAGACAGCCCCCTCTCTACTCTTCTTGAGAGTATATTTTCACTTCGCTTAATAAACTCCTGCTACTCAAGACTGTTCTGTCTCTTGATTGAATTATTTCCTAAAAGAAGACAAGGACTGAGAAAATACAATGTACTCAACCAGTAACAATGATTTAGGGAGACTGTATATTATGTTTAGATAAGGATTGGAGGCAAAAAAATACAGAAGGTTACTATTTTGAAATTCATTTTATTAAATCAAAATTATTTTCTCCACCATATAAAAATCAGTGCTAGAAATGGACGCTGAATTCCTTGTTTAGTTCACAAGCAATCTTATTCTAAGAATGACATGCCTAGAAAATGGGATTATGTATATTGGTCTTCAGAACACTTAATTTTAAGCAATTCCAATGTTGATCATATAGCTTTTTTTCCATAGCTTCATAATTTATAACTCTTAATGATGTTGTTTTTCTTTTATCCCATGGAGAATTGGGAATAGTTTTCTAACATTCAAAACAAAATGTATTCTAAATAGTAACAACAAAAGAGCAAAATATTGTTTTGTGCTATATATCAGCCATTTTAGGATACCATGGAATCAATTGTTTTTGTTTCCTTAGAAGTTAAATTTGTTTTCTATCATTGTTTTGCTTTAATGTAGAAAGAAGAATATTCATTTAGGGTTTTTAGATTTCCTACTATCTACTAATTCTATATCCAGCATTCCAAATTCTAACAGAATACATATTTTATAATAGAAAGCAAATATGAAATTAACAAGCATTTATACGATGTAAGCCTTATTTAAACAATTTTAAACTCCCCAAATTTTAATAGCCAAAGGGAATTTTTTTCCAAAAATACTTACTTATAACTCTTATTTCTCTATAATTTGCAAAATTCTTTACTCCTACTTGTTTTTCAGAAATATTTTGATAAGAAATTGTAGATTAGAAAAAGCTGGGAAGTTTCCTAAATATTTACTTTAGGAATACAAGTGAATAAAACCAAGATATAAATGAACCATAATAAAGATTTTCACAGTCACGTAAGGTTTGTTTCAATAAAACATATTGTTGAAATACTGGTTGAACATATAAAAATAAGAAGCTCCATGACACTATAGTACTCTGAGCTCTGATCAAAGGAGAGGTGGAAATAATCAATCTGTAAGGAATATAGGTAAAACATATTAATTTATGTTATGTTATTTGAGATTTTCTTTTACTAGAATTGAATGCTTGATGTTTTAAGTTGAAGAAAATTATGTTTTTGAGTGTACATGTCATATTTGTGTGTTTTTTTATGTCACATATATTAGGTGTTATGTGTGTGTAATAGGTTCACACACTTCTACACTGTAGCATTTTATGCTTTGTTATATTGAAATTGTTGGTATTTTTATGTAATATATTTGCCACATACCTATGAAAAGATTGATGATAGTGATCTGTTGCAACTTAGAGCCCTGCATTAGCTACCTCAGTCATGAACAGCCTTTTGTATCATTGGTATCAGTTTGTTACTTGAGCTGTACAATGGCTTCCAGTTGCTGTCATTCTTTTCTACCTGGCTTTCCACCTACCTCATTCCCCCTCCTCTACTAATGTATTATTGATTGACTAAAATGAGTTCCTACAGTGTGTACAGTCAATTCTCCAGCCCTGAAGAGAAAGTCGTATTCACTTTCTTCAAGACTAATCCATGAAAAGGGTGGCTGCCAGCAATTTATTTTGCTTCAAATGGTGTAAATCTGGGTTGGAAAGGTCCCACATAGAAATCACTGAATGGAGAGTGAGAAGGCTTTAGACAACAGGATAGCTGTGTGATTTGGGGTGAAACAACATTTCTCATGCAGACTTTCTAAATCTATAAAGTGAGAGTCAGACTCAGTAAGTCTGAGATTCTTTCTGACTGTAACCGATTTCAGGAGCATGCTAAGGACTGCTTAAACAAATGAGTTTATGAATCAATAAAATCTCATGTGATAAATTTTGTAAGTGAGAAAATTTTATCATAACTACATCATCTTGTTCTCATAGGATGTCTTGTTCTCGTATCTTGTCCTGAAGATAGGATAGCAAGCAATGTGATAGTGGATGCAGCATGTACAGTGAGACAAACCTGGCTTCAAATTGTAGTTAAAAGCTTTGTTAACTTGGTCAGTTTACTTAAAATCTCTGAAACTCAGTTTTGTCATCTGTAAGTTGGACAGAAATATGTGAATGGTCTGCAAGACTAGAGATAATATATGTAAAGCTTGACTCTACTTCTGGGATAAACTCTAAGCAAATAAACTAACCAATATGTAATATGCCAGCTTGAAGGATATTTGAGCTATGAAGGAAAATAAAGCGGGGAATGGAGATTAGGGAGGTACAGGGGAGGAAGTGGTATTTTAGGTAGACTTTTCAAGAGTGCTTTTCTAATAAAGTGACACATGAGAAGAGATTCAAAGAAAGTGAGGGGACAGTCATTTACTATCTGAGTGACAGCATTTGAAGCAGAATAGAAAGCAAAGGCCCTCAGGCAAGATAATATCTAAATTATTCAAGAAACAGCAGGATGTATAGAGAATGAGAGTGAGCAATAGTAATTGATAAAACTGATTGTGTAGATTGAAACATGGTAACAAATTAGGATTTTACTCCATGTGAAATGGGACACTGGAAATAAAATTTTAAGAATTAGCAGCATATTATGTTTAGATAGGAGATCATCTTGGAAGTGAATGATCCCAGAGAAGCCACCTGAGGATTGACTACTAGATAGGTCAGTATTGTTCTATTCTTATAAAATGTAAATAATATTCTAATATACTATGTTATAAATAATATAAATGCTATGTTTAAAATGTTATGACAGTTTATGATTTCCAAGTATTGCTAGCAAAGTGAAGTAGCCCTTGGGGATATTTTTAGCTATGCTGTACAGATGAGGACACCAACACACAGATAGATGGTATCATTCATTCACAAATATTTATGAGTATATGCCAGTGCCAGGCATTCTGATGGGTGCTGAAGATATGCTAATGATCAAAACTGGCTTTGAGACCATGGATATTGTCTTGATTAGTGCCTTGATTAGTGTCTTGATTGTTTTGAAGTTTTAATTTGCCTTAGATCGCATGGGATCCTTCTGAAATGCAGATGCTCATTTAGCAGTTCTGAGGTAAAGCCTTCTATTTTGTGATTCTAATAAATATATGCTGCTGGACTCTGACCATATTTTGAGTATCAAAGATCAGAGAACTGAAATGTCTACTCTCTAACAGTTACTGCTCTAGGCATTAGAACCAGTGCAGTCAGCCATGTCTTCACTGTGACCTAGACACATTAGGGAAGGAAGAGCTGGGGGATATTTTGTCAGCAATGCTTTTACCCTGACAGTCAAAAGAAATGGTTTCCAAAGGTATCTTTTATATTGGAACCAGTTAAACAAAATGTCTTTTAATCTTTCCAAATACACACAGTCATTGATATACAACAACTACTAAAACCTGTATTAGTATTAGAATCATTCAGAGTCACTTAGCACGTGAGTCACAATTTCTGCCTGCATTGGAGAGGAAAGAAAATGACAATGAACTCTTCTCAAAGATATTTATTCATAGATGTGGAATAGTGCAACTCACACTTAAAACATAATAAAATTTTCTTGTAAGAGAATTTGGTTCTATATTTGCAATTTCACTTAAATTTAATCTCAATCACACAATTTTCATAGGCCCAAATGTCATCTATATTTTAAAGATAAATGCACTTATAATAGTTTAATAAATAAATTTTTTGGAATTTTTGATTTCTAGGTAACTTGAGATAAGAGGAAACAATGACGTGCCCCCCTGCTGAGACTTTTCTCAGGTCTTTTATGAAAATAAAAGCAAAAGATCAGGCAGCACTCCCCTGGCAACCTTAGCAGCAGCTTCATTCACTGAGGAAACTTGCTGGGAAAAAGCAGAGTAGGCACGTGGGTCTCCAATGCCTACAGACCTCAGAGATCTATCTTGGCAGGTATATTGGTGTTTGAGAAATTTTGGAGAATTTTGGTACCCAGTGGTTAAACATAGCTGTTATTAAAAACACAGAATTAAATTCTTTAAAAGCAAAGGTAATAAATACACAAAACCCATCACTTCCTAATCATCTAACTGTTTTTGGGCAATCCAATCTGGGGAGACCTCCCTATACTCTTTTTTTATTTTGGTATCATTAATATACAATTACTTGAGCAACATTGCGGTTCCTAGATTCCCCCCATTATCAAGTCCCCACCACATACCCTATTACAGTTACTGTGCATCAGCGTAGTAAGATGCTACAGAGTCACTACTTGTCTTCTCTGTAGATACTGCCTTCCCTGTGCCCACCACATTATGTGTGCTAATCATAATGCCCCTTATTCCTCTTCTCCCTGCCTTTTCACCCACCATCCCCAGTCCCTTTCCCTTTGGTAACTGTTAGTCCATTCTTGGGTTCTGTGAATATGCTGCTGTTTTGTTCCTTCAGTTTTTGCTTTGTTCTTATGCTCCACAGATGAGTGAAATAATTTGGTACTTGTCTTTCTCCACCTGGCTTATTTCACTGAGCATAATACACTCTAGCTCCATCTATGTTGTTGCAAATGGTAGGATTTGTTTTCTTCTTGTGGCTGAATAATACTCCATTGTGTGGAGTATTTTTGTGTTGAGTACCACATTTTTATCCATTCGTCTCCTGATGGACACTTAGGTTGCTTCCATTTCTTGGCTATTGTAAATAGTGCTGCAATAAACATAGGCGTGCATATGTCTTTTTGAAACCAGGATTCTGCATTCTTAGGGTAAATTCTTAGGAGTGGAATTTCTGGGTCAAATGTATTTCTATTTTTAGTTTTTTGAGGAACCTCCATACTGCTTTCCACAATAGTTGAACTATTTTCCATTCCCACCAGCAGTGTAGGAGGGTTCCCCTTTCTCTGCATCCTTTCCAGCATTTGTTGTTCCTATTCTTTTCTATGTTGACCATCCTAACTGGCATGAGGTGATATCTCATTGTGGTTTTAATCTGCATTTCCCTGATAATTAGCTATATGGAGCATCTTTTCATGTGCCTGTTGGCCATCTGAATTTCTTCGTGGGAGAAGCATCTGTTCATATTCTCTACCCATTTTTTAATTGGGTTATTTGCTTTTTGGGTGTTGAGGTATATGAGTCCTTTATATATTTTGGATGTTAACCCCTTGTCAGATATGTCATTTACAAATATATTCTCCCATACTGTAGGATGCCTTTTTGTTCTTCTGATAGTGTCCTTTGCTGTACAGAAGCTTTTTAGCATGATGTAGTCCCATTTGTTCATTTCTGATTTTGTTTCCCTTGCCCGAGGAGATGCGTGAGGCCTCCCTCTACTCTTAATGAGACCTCAACCCAGAAGAGGGTTCTTGACTCTGATGCATAAAGAATTCACAAACAAGTTGGACAGGTGTAGGTAAGCAAATAATTCATAAAGGCAAGAGTAGCAAAAAATGGCAGTAGCCATGCAGGCAGCAGAGAGCAAGGAAGAGCAGAGGGAGGAAAGGTAAGTTCATCGAACTTGCTGGAATAGAGCAAATCCCTTGACAACTCCTAGAGCCAGGGTCAACTGGCATCCATTGTCCACTTAAATCTTCATGGCATGGGAACTAAAACCTTACATAACACCCCAGAATTTGGGGGAGCTACAGAGCACTGGATGGAGTGAAATTATGTTCTGAGAACTTCCCAAAGCAAATAAAGAAGAGTTTCCAGCAGGCTTCTAAAGAGGATGATTGTACAGCTGCAGTTCTGTCTGGGTCAGCCAGGTGATGGGAACTTGCAGCCCAAATCAGAGATCTGAGTAGCCCTTCCCTACTTGTCTGAAGTACAACAGAGATAATGAAGACTTGTGTCTAAGTCTTGAAAACTGAAAGAAGTAGCAAAATAACAAAGACACCACCAGGAAAGGGGTTTCTCATTAACCTCCCAACGGTCTTAGAAGAGTAAGGAGACAAAACACAGTAAGTTGAGCAGGAAGAAGGTTTTTCTTTTAAGGCAAAGTACACACTCCAAGAAAGAGGAGCCTCAAAGGAGAGGTATGCTTAAAGGCTTAAGATTCAGGCTTTTAAGGATTTGAAGAATGAGGTAAAGGGCCAAGGGAGTGCAGGCTGATGTGTGGTCTCCTGATGTCTATCTCAGGTGGTAGACCTGATTAGTTCTCTAGATATTCTGTAAGATAAACTGAACACAAGGAATTTATTGATCCTGTTCTTCTCCAAGATAACAGTTACTTTCAAGCAGTGAAAACATATCATTGAGAACTGCTTGTCTTGCCTTAGGATAGGGTCTGCTGTTGGCTAATCATGATAAAGTGTTAGGAATCTTACCTCCTAAATCCCTGGTTTTTAAAATGGAATCTTAGCCTTAAGATGGAATCCCTCCTGTTCTTACTATTTATATCTCAAAATTTTTCATCATATGCAGGAAAAATTGATCATGATGCCTGTCCTATATCCCTGGCCTACCTAATTACTACATTTTATTAATATCCATGTTGATATTATTTATGCCTCTCCTATCTGTACAGTGAACATACTATGTAACTGTGTGCTGCTAAGTAACTCTTTCCAATTCCTTGTTCAGTGACATGTAAGTAGCTTGAAATCACCTTTTGTTGGAATATTTAAGCCATGGAAATTGGCATCACACATTATACACCATTGTACCCTATCCCAGAACTGGTTTTTAAACATTTACAGGCCCCTACCATCCAGGTGTCACAATTTGGAAAAGAGGGCTTCAATTCTAGAGTTCTGGAAACTTCAAACTACATGGTTAAGGATGACCAGGGGCCACTATAGTACATGATCTGATGGAGCCTTGGTCCAGGTGTGCCCCAGGAGCTGGAGGGACCACAGGCAGGCGGACCCAAGATGTGCCACTCTGACATGCTGGTTACTTTGAACTGAAAACCTTCAGGCCCAAAAGACTCAGAAAGACACCTACCTCCCTGCCTCCACTGCATAAACAGAATTTGGATGGAGGAACTGCTCCAGGAGGAGAGCTCTCACCACAGACAGCTAGACTACAATGTAAACCATGGGTGACAGACAGGAAGGAATGTGACAAAGGCTGTTAGCATTTCTCTCTGTGCCCCATTATTTCTGTGTGGCCCATCAATTATTTTGTTCACCAAGCATTTACTCTTTTCATATTCCTGTGAATTGTTGCCCTTTTTCCTTTGAGGTCTCAGGCCTCTACCCCCTTCTCCTTGGTTCAGGATGACATGTATACTTCACTCCCCCTAACTCTTTGGAACATGTCTATGGCTTCTCTGGTGTGTATATAATTAAATTTTGGTTTTTTTTTCCTGTTAATCTCTCCCATGCCAAGTTGACTCTTGGACCAGCTAGAAGAAGCTAAAAGGGTAAAGGAAATTTGTTCCTCCACAACAGGTTAGGCATTCACCATTGGCTGGAGTAACAGCAACTTCCCTGGCACAATGATGCCATTGACCTTTGCAGCTGACTAGGTTCAACTGCATTAAGCACTATCCCGGAACTAAGGAGCTTTGCATGAGCAGAATTCCTTTGGGGATGCTAGCTTTCATGGGTCACCCTTCAATAAACGGAATGTTTATAATTCAACCATCTTTTAAAAATACAAACTTTTGCTCTAATAGGTAATATATATTATACAATGTGGTAAGTGCAGTCAGGGAGTCATTTTTCAAAATTGTATATAACATGGTGTAACACATTTGAGATCTTTTTGAAAAGTCATGAGTTTTAATGAAGTTCATAAAATTTTAAAAATAATTTTTGGCATTGCCTTTTTGTATTGGAATTTTTTTGTGTAGTATCCCACTATAAAATAAATGTATATTAGTACATAATGCTTTTTAAAATAATTTTATCTGTTCTTTTCTCTCTCCCTTAATGATATATCATAAATATTTATCTACTTGAAATGGTTAAAATGAACTTACAGGGTACCATTCTGGGTCATCATTCTACATCTCTGTTACTTGTTGAGGGTTAATATATAGCTGGTCTATAAAATTAAGTTGGTTACAGTGTACAAAAAAATAATATATTTTATCTCTTAGAAATCTTTTGGCTTAAAAGACTTCGCATGCATGAGCATTTTGATTCCTTTGAACAGATGGATTCACTTTGGAGTCCATTCATATACATATCACCCTACACAACTGAAGGAAAAATGATCTCATAACCTCAATTTCCCTTTCATGTCTTAGAAACCATAAAATATGATTCAAATGTAAAATATAATTGTCATACTTATCACTATTTATTAAGATGTCAGGTATTATAAAGTGACTGCTAATATTTGAGTAGAGTGTCTTGTCTAAAACTAAAAGCATTGTCTTTAGGGATTCCTGTTCTTCAAGAAAAATACTTTCAGGAAATCAAACTCCAATTGTATTTATATTTCATTTCAGTTTTAAACTGCATTAGCTTTAGCTATTCTTCTATTCATTCAGGAAAGTAACGAGTTCTATGCAGTAAGAATGTTCATTTTCTCATAGTGTTACTAACATATATTTGCAAGAACATGGTATTTTATCTAATCACAAAAGGGAAAACCTGCAAAAGTACCAACACTTATGTCCAAAAGAGGTTGAATACTATGTGCATTTGTTAGATTCATTGAATAACAATTCTTAAAGGGATAATATATTTAACAGTCTATGGGACCTTCATGAAATAACAATGTGGAAAGCAATGTGCAGAATGAAGAGAGAGAAAGAGAAGGCAATGCTAAGAGGAGAGGAAGTAAGTGAGGGAAGGAGAAAAGGAAAATGCTGGTTAGAAAACATGAGAGAGCATATTTGAACAAAAAGTTTAATTAAAAGAATTGATTTCTAATTATTCAATAGGTGTTTGGTGTCCAGCCTATTTCTTTTTTAGAGGAATGGCTGATTTAATTAGTGGAGTGGGATTTGGAATATCAAGGAGGAGAAATCAGGACACTCCCTCTAGTCTCCTATTACTGACTATCCTTCTTTACCTTATCTCTGTGATCTTGGACACCTTTTTTTCTTTCCTTCTGAATATTATTGTCAAAATTTAAGTAAAACCGTATCTAAAAAAACATTTAAAAGTACAAAACACCATACAACTAACAAGCATAATATGAATATTAATTATCATTAAGAAAAGAGGCACTTCTAGTTATTATAATAAATGTGCAAAGCTTAGTGCCAGGATTCATATCATCTAGGGTATACACTGTACTATTCTCTTCAAGTTGTATGATTTTGGGAACATTTTACCATTTTATATTGTCATCTCTGAAGTGCTAAATTACTAATGGATTTACAGAAACACATAAAAGTTATGCTATGATTGAGCTCTTAAATCCATAAACTGCTAAACAAATACAGGAACAGAAACTGTTTTTATTCTTTTACGGCTATGATATACCTTAGAAACCAAATTGCCAATTTGTCTATGACAATGCAATTTTAGTGGAATTAAGTAAACTGAATGTAAAATGGTCATACATCCTCAGCTAATAAACTGATGCTTTGTTTATACCAAAGGAATTTAGAATTTTGAAAATTTACCTGAAATGAGCCTCTTTTTGTGTAAGGCAATCTGCTTGTGTTTCAATGAGAACAATGAAATTCAGAGTGGAGAAGTTCTCTGGCCAACAACTCAGGAGCCAGGGCTAGAATGCAGGATTCCTACCTTTGGGCAGTAATATCCTTCCTCCTCTATCAGGATGTCTCTGTTATTCAGTACATAGATTAGCTGTCAAACAACGAACAGTCTTTTGTCATATTAAGATTAGAGCAGCCACATTGTGGCTTGGAAGGAATCAGCCGACATAAGGTGGAATCATCTGTGAATAGAAAGAGGTCATTATTGGCTATTTCTGTAAGGTGGCTTGAAAAGAGGAGGGGAAGTGTCACACTCTGCATGGATCCTTGAAGTTTTTCAGGATAACACTCCATTAACAATGACAAGTTGCCATCTGTTAGTGAACTCTTCCAGAAGAGAGTGAAAGCTACCCAAGAACATTTTGCTGCAGTCAAACTGATTCTCCAGATCCAACCCTTGGGTTTTGTTATACATGCCAACAGATACCATGGTCACTGGTAAGCCTTCTCAGTGAGCTAGGTAAATGTCAAGGAATAAATTATAAGTATTTCTCAATTATAAGTTGCAACTTGAAAGAAGCTGCCAATTATGCTACTTAAAAAAAAGCCATTTAAATTACATTTTAATAACTTTGTCTGCAACCTTATTGAGCAAAGCAGCTTTTTGGTTATTCTCTACCAAACTGCATATTTGTAGGAAGTGGTATGAGGCTGCACCTGGGAAAAAAATAAAAGAAACTGACCAGTTAATGCGTTCACCTTAAATTGCCTCTCGTGCTGATTTCCTGATAAACATAGGGGAAATGCTGAGCAGTAAACCATGAGGACCTCTCCATTTCACGCATGCTGAATTTGACAAAAGTCAGAGAATGAAGTATTTTCACCATAGCATATTGACAGCTTATATGTATAAATCTTTTAACAAATATCTTCACTTGTTTGCATGTAATTTTTATGAAATGCAACTAAAAACGTAGTATACATTATTATTTTTCTATTTCAGAAAGATACAAAGATCCCAGGTTACTTATAGAGGTAGAAAATAATAAGGGCTTATTTGTGCTAAGAATACATTTTATATTTAAAGTAGTAGTAGCGAGATAGCAAGAGTGATATTACCAAAAATGTAATCTTGGACATTATTCCCAGTATTTAATTTTAACTGAGCCCCTTGCTTATGGAAAATATCTAAGATTATGAAGTCTTCCACCCTTTACTGTTCTGGGAAACAACTTTCTGAAAAGAACTACCCTTCCAGTAAGGCAGATACACCTAAAGGGTGCCCAGTTTGCTTACCTGTAACCAGGGCAGACATAAACTCCCCACATTCCTATTCTTTGCCTCATAAATGACTGGTGGAACTAGTTGTCCTCTGTGATCAGTTGGAACAAAATGCTTGTTATCTAAGCTTTGGCTGAAATTCTCTTCTATCAGATTCCTGAACTTTTGTCCATTCATAACCTGAGCAGCAGACAGTCTTTCCTGAAATAGCACCTCACACTCCGAAAGGGGCTCGCCTAGGGGTGAAACATTTTCTGACTTACTATCTCATTCAGACTGATAAGGAAAATATTCAACATGGCCGGTAGTGCCAACAGGAGAATCTTGTCCCCCATGAACCCCCACCTTGGGACCCTTCCAGGTTCTTCTTCCTCCCTGCTTGCCGCGCACGCCAAAATAGTATATATCCGGAAGTAGAAAAGTATAAATTGCTCCCCTTCCTGTGCTTGGGGCTCAGACCTCCGGCAATCACTCTCCTCTGAGCCCGCCGGGGTGAAATAAACCTCCCACCCTCCAAGACGTGCGAGTGCCGCTTGGTTCTCCTGTTGGGAAATCCAGTCCAGGTTCTGTAACAAGAGGACCCTCTCATCTCACTGCCCCACACCCAGTTCTTTTTAGTCTTATTTACTTATCCCAATAGAAGAAAAACATTTTGCCTGACCCTTGAAACACTTGTAGACCTATGCTCGGAGCATTCTCCCTGCAGAAATGGCTCCCCTGCTGCCACTATTGAAATGGCCCCTTTCCTCCCCTGGTGATAATACTTGTAAATTAAGTCTCTCCTACTACATCTGCATTTGTTTTTCATTTGACAATAAAATGCAATAAACATGACCCACTTCAGACAGTGACACTTTTACAATGTCCTGGACTAGAAACTGTGTAACAACTGTTAGCCAAGATAGCCTCAAAATTTTGACCAATCATTTTCATCTTTGCATTATTCCAACAGTAACACCTTTTCTGGGACTATTTTATATTTCTATTATGAAGGAATCATCCTTGAGGCAGTAAATTTTGAACTTTTAATAAATATCTGTAAAGAACAGAAAAGGTTATTTCTATGGTTTGAATTTACAACAGGTGATTTTTCACAAATTACACATTTTAATACTTCATGTAACTTCACTGAATAAAAAAAATACACAAAAATACAAAAAAAAAAAAAAACTCCACAAAAGCATACATTCAGAGTAATCTGAAAAAAAAAATGAGATAAGGCTTCTCATCTTGGCTAAATTGAAAATTTTGCTTTACTGAAATGTTTTTCCATCCAATTAACAAGCAATTCTAGTGTGCCATTTTGAAAGAAATAAAATTGTCTGTGACACCAGTTTACTGGAAACCAGTGCTAAGAGTTTGCTATTTAATCTGCACACTGTGTTAATTAATAAATCAAAGGAAGAATGTGCATAATGATAAACCATTTTTAAGTAAGTGGTTTCAATAAGAAAACTGTGCCATATTTCTGCTTTTTCAGGCTTATCTGATTTGTTTGTGCCTGCTTCCACAATTTGTCATGGTCAAATTGAGTTTTAAAACTATTCTCTAAGGTAGGCACTATGTCACAATATTGATGTTCTTAGAGAATGTAATGAGAAGGTGCTAAATTTTAATATCAAAATCACTGGTGGAACTAATAATGGTCAGACCAAGGACCAGCCCTCATGGGCTATGAGTGCAATTTAATATATATGCTTTAAGCACTTACTAGTACATGACAGTGTTCCTCTGTGAATTCACTGTGAGAAAGTGATTCAAAAAAAAAAAAAGCAATAGTCCATTAAAACCCACACATTTAATTCCCTGTACCGTGCATGCAGAAACTTGGGCAGGTTTTCTGAGAAAGGGGGAGAAAAATGGAGATCTAAAAGTGGTGTTTTTTTTCTGTGTGAATTAAAGGATGCCTAGGTCTGGGGAGGGGGACTCTATACAATAGTCTCCCTTTATCTGCGGTTTTGCTGCTTTCAGTGGTTTCAGAATCTGCAGTCAACTGCTATCAGGAAGCTGATGAGGCTCTTTCTGACTTAATCATCAGTCAATAATAGCTTAATGCAATGTAACAGTGCCTGATATTCACCTTACTCCGTCTTATCACATTGGCATTGTATCATCTCACATCACCACAAAAAGAAGGTTGAATGCAGAACAGTAAAGTATTATGAGAGACCACATAGACATAACCTCTATTATAGTCTATTGTAATTGTTTCATTTTATTACTGTTAAGCTCTCACTATGTTTAATTGATAAATTATACTTTATCATGAGAATGTATGTACAGGAAAAAACGTGTGTGTGTGTGTGTGTGTGTCTGTAGTTCTGTAGTATTTATGGCTTCAGGTATCCACTGGGGATTCTGGAATATATCCCTCATGGCTAACTGGGGGACCTACCATACTATATACTAATCTGGCTGATTTTGCCTTTTAATTCTGATCCCTGCCATCTGCGTTTCTCACTTACTGTCTGCTGCTTTCCTGCTTAGTTAGACTTCCCAGTTCAACTCTCATTCTTGCTCTTCACTGCTTGCCCCCCATCTCCTGCCCATATGTACACAGTCACCTCTCTTCTTGCCTTAAGGCACCAGAATACAGTTTCCCCTTTCCAGATTCCCGCTCCTGTTACTGCCTAGGCTGCTGTCTAGTTTGTTTTTTTTCCTTCAGATCTTGTTGTGAAACTGACCCCATTCCTTTTGTACGACTTTCATAAACTGGTTAGAAAATGATTTGCACACATACGGCTCTTTCTCAATGGTGCTACTGTGCTTAGCATCTTGCATGTATTTCAGCCACCCTGACTAGCAGACTTTCTACTGGAATTCTGTCTTGCTATTTCTCCCATTGTTTCTCTCCTCTCTCATATTGTTTGATACAAAATCTCATTGATCTTCAAGTTTTAAAATGTAATGTTATTATCCCATAAATATTATATAATTATAACTATTTTTTTCTGAAGTCCAACAGTTGATAATCTTGGGAAATTTGTAACTATTAAATAATTACAAATTTGCCACAGAAATCACCAGGAAAACACAATAATTTCTGCTCATTCTATTTTTTAAAATTTACACGATTTCTATTATTGTTAGCAAGTTTCCTTTGACTATGAATATGTAAAACGATTAAATGCAGTCAAAATTTTTGTTTTGCTTACCCTAATTATTAAACAATTGTCTTTAAAACATAAAACTGTGTGCTGTCCTGTTTCTAATTAACATGATAAAAGCTAGATGCCTTTATATGCTTACCCAATTATGAAATAGACAAATGACAAATTTTTAAGGAAATTTCTTCTAGAATCAGCAGCATCATATTGGTATATATTACAAGTGTGTGTGTACATATATATTTAGAATTGTATGTTGAGACTTCTTATATGCTTCAACAATGGCTTTGGCATGCTCTGTGTTCAAAGGATTCACATAGGAATTTGGGATCTTGCTTTATTTAATGCCAACTTTCATGGTAGCTTTTCATTCTGTTTATTTCAAAATGCTGGTCCCTCTCCACTACCTTTGTACGGACTCATATCTTACCTGAGGCCAGAAAACACGCTGTGCAGCTACCAACAAAGTGAGACCAAGGATGCCGCACAATCAGCTCTGCAGGAAGGGCTGTGTGAAGTTTAGTGGTTTCCTCCCCCAGAGGCAGCTCTAAGCTATCACTTTGCTAATGAGCTCAGTTTTCACTAGTATGCAAAATACTCAGCTGCTGTTTCATATTGTTGGTTGTTTTTTTTTAACTTTTAAGTACCTGTGAATTCCATTTTTCTTCTTTTAAGTGTTTTGCAGTCTTCCATAATGCTGAGGATTTTCCAAAATCAATGACGAATGTAATTCAACAGTCTCTATTTAAAATTTTATTTTTATGGGTTTTTCTTCTTTTTTTTCTGGTGGCCATGTCAGATTGAAAGAATTACTTTCTATCTACCGTAACAGTCTTACAAGAAAAGAAACATGACAATGATTCTACTTGCTTTCACAAATAATAGTTTCTCATTGTTTAGCAAATCTTAGAATCTCTTCAGTCTGTATCCACCAAATACATAGTATTTTTCTTGCTGACTTTTTTATTGGAATATGAATGACATACAATATAATATTAGCTTCAGCTGTATGATTTACTGATTAGATATTTATATACATTACAAAATGATCACCATTATATGACTAGTTACCATCTATAACCATTCAAAGTTTTTACAATGTTATAGACTATATTTCCTATGCTGTACATTATATCTCTGTGTCTTCTTTATTTTATAACTGAAAGATTTTTAAAATATTCATTTATTTTATTATAATGAGTTTATTTTTTATATGCTTATCTCTTTGGGAGATTTTTATTCTACAAATTTATGCTGATATTCTATCTCCAAATTTTGTATCAATATTGTGTATATTTTCATTCATTTAATCGATAGATGTATGTGTTGGATCATTTTCTTGGCACTGTGGATGCCATATAGAACAAAAAGAACTACTGTCTCAGGAGTTTACCTGCCCAGGGGTAGAGTTGTGATACTGGTAATGAGCAAGATAACTAATTTGCTTTATATAGAATAAGTTAGGTAGTGATAAGTGAGAAGGGAAAAAAATAACGTATAAAAGGAGCTTTAAATATTTTGGGTAACTTTGGGTAATAGCCAAATATTTCTTTAGAAGAAGCTGATATCTGATTAAAAATCAGAAGAAAAAGAAGGATGAGGCATGCAAAATCTGAAGAAAAAACATCCCAAGCAAAAGAAACAGAAAAGACGAATGCATGAAGGTAAGAGCGTGTCTGATATGACCCCAAACGTCAAGATACCAGTGTAGCCAGAGCAGAGTAGTTGAATGGAATGGAGCAAGGGATGCTGGGAGTGAGGGCATCATTCTGAAATAATGTAGGTGAGCAATGATAGTGGCTTGATTCAGAGTGGTAACAGAGGAGGCAGTGAAAGCAGCAGAATGGTAAATGAACTTAGGGGGGGACAGAGAAATACTAATTTAAAGTGGGCATTGGATTAGAACTTGAGTAGAGAAGAATGAGATATTGATGTCTGTTCTAAGATTCATTTCCAATTTTCACTTTCTACTAAGAAAACCTTTCTATAGATGATGATCTTTTAATGTTTTCTGCAATATGCTGAAATGCCCATCCAAGAAATTCCAAATACAAAATCTCTTTATGAAACTATTTATTCATCTCCACCACTCTAATTTTATTTGGTTTATTTTATATGTCAAAGGCTTTCCTTCTATTACTCTCTTTGGTATGCATCAATAACTTCTATTACATAGATTTAGGGGTAACGTCCAAGAACACTATTTTTCAACTCTGTGTTTCAGGGTATTTTAACTGTTTAAATCTAGTAAACACTGAATGTTTATAAAGCACTTTTTTTCAATATATTGACTACTTGGTCACCCAGTGCCTGCCTGAATTGCCCTTTAATTTTTCTTTTTTGTACATTCTGGATTTGTTTTAGTATGTAGATCAGTTTAACTTAGCTTGGCATTTCTGCTTACCTCATCAACCAAACTCTGGATCATATCATGAAGACCCGGGAGGCTACAGAGAAAAACAGAAGAAGTGAAGGAAGGAAGGTTGCCGACAATGATATATTTTTATACACACTTACAATTTTTGTTCCTATTTTCTTTTGTTTCTTTCCTTTCTTCCTCTTCTGTCTTTCTCCCCTTCTTTCCTTCCTTTATCCCTCCCTCCCTCCCTTTTTCCCTCCTTCCCTTCCTTCCTTCCTTTCTTCTCTCTCATTCTCTCTTTCAGTTCCTACGTCTGTATCAATGTCTAAATGTCTAATCAGGAAAACGCACTCCACCCTTGATATTTCAAACACAGATATATTTATACAAACAATTACAGAATCCCAAGAGAAGACAAGCAGTGACTCTACAGCATCTTACTACACTGATGGACAGTGACTGTAATGCGGTATGTGGTGAGAACTTGATAATGGGGGGAATCTAGTAACCACAGTGTTGCTCAAGTAATTGTATATTAATGATACCAAAATTTTAAAAAAATGCTCAAAAAAAAAAAGAATTACAAAATTCTTGGAAAGAATAGAAGAGCAACAAAACTATAAGTTACTTTGAGATTAGAAAGTTGCTACTATCCCTGGGCTTCCCAGGAGTCCAAGCTGCTGGAGGCACATCTGCTGTCCCCGCATAGACCTCTTACTGCCCCTCCTGGGAAAACCATCTCTGCTGACGGCCAAAGTCCCTTGCAGTCACTGGTCTCTGCTGCTGGCCCTACCACTAGCAGAGCAGGAAGCAGAATGGCTGTCTTTTCCTGTCTTTATATGCCAGAGGCTAACTAGAACCCAGAAAACAAGAGAATCTGACAAATACAACTTTAAGGTTTCTAATTTTCTGTACAGAAGAGACTATAGAAGGGAGACTTCAAGACAATAGATAACAGATCAGTATCAGCACTTGATGACCAATCTATTTATCTATCTATACAGCATGTGTTTGGAAGACTACTTAACAAAATATCAATCCTTTATGATTGAATTAATAGTGATTTAATTATTTGCTTGCAGTAATAACAGTATAGTAATATAATTCAGTCTCTTTTTTTAATTTTAATATTTCTGAAATTGAGATTCATTTTAAAAGTTAACTTTTTATGGAAAAGATGGCATTAAATTAATATTACAACTTATAAAAAGTGATGTGCATCATATTCTAAGCAATTCGTTATATCATCAGTACAAATACATTGTCTCTTGCAGTTATTTCAATGTCTTCCATAAAGAAATTTCTTTAGTGAGATTCAGCAAACAGTTGATTTGAAGAAAGAAAAAATATTAACTATGTTTAGCAAATAAATTTTTATATGAATTTCTTTATCTAATTATATCCATGAAATATCTCCATATTTGAATATTTCTCTTTTCCATAACTCTTCTAGGAATATTTAAAATGTAGGACTTACTTGATAAATAGTATTAAATAATATAAAACAGCATTAAGTTAGTAATTGACATATGTATCTGATAAGCCTGTTCCATACCCTATGGTGCCTACATATGAACTTATTTTCAAGTTATGTATAAGCCTTAACTAGTGACTATCCAACCCAAGATCATCTTCCAAAATTTGAATTTCTTGAGTGTATGGGAGGTCATAGCTCTTATAATATGATTGTTAAATGTCTTGATCTTGGATCCCACTTTGTTCATAACCAGACATGTTGACTATGAATTAGGCTAATTTGGAATCCTGAGGTCATGTGCTGCTAAATTTCTTGCTGTTTGTGCCACAGGAAAGAGACCATATTTCCTTTCCCTTGTGTTTGCCATGTATTTTTTCTCCCTGTCTATGTTTATTCTTTTTGTAGGCATGGCACCTTCTGCAGCCTTTAGAATCTTTTCCTGTAATTTCCTTATAGACCTTTTCTAGGTCATTTACCTATTATTTCTGTATTTTATTGTCACTCTCAGAATCAGTATTTAGTTCCATGTTTTAAACTATTGTACTGCCTAAAAGCATTGGATGTGAATAAATAAAACTGCTTACATTCCAATCACACTTTTACCACAAATTAGACTAGTTGCAACATAGAAGCTTTAATCATATTTCTTAGCCTCAGTTTTCTCATTTATAAAAGATAGCCAGTAATAGTACGTATGGTAGAATGTAGTTGTGACCTTCAAACTAAAACCAAATCAGCACATTACATCGTTACTGGCCAACAAAAATCTCTCAGTTAGGATTATCAATTATTGAAGCCTGACCTTCCAAATTTTGTTTCCCATTATATAAGAACATTGCAAATATTTCAAAAGAAAAAAAAGAAGGAAAATGAAAACAACAGAACAATGTTCCATAATTTCAAATTTCACAGACATTTCATTTTGTGATAAAATCATTATTAATAAACCTGCCCATTTGTACTTTCACTAGAATTTAGAAATATCCCATATTTGGCCATATTTAAGTTGAAATATAATCATCTAAATGTGATATAATATATTTAAATAAATGAATACATATAAGTATTAAACATTTAAATTTTACTCCTTATAAAATTTCATTTCTTATTCACTTTTTGAGAATTCATATTTACACATATTATGGTCTCCTTGCCCACAATAATGGCAACTCCTGAAAATACAACTCTTTTCAGGGAGACTTGTGGATAAGAAGGTTTAGCGCTACTTACCTTTTTCTAGTTCATTAGGGAAAACTGTCAGTGCCAACTTTAAGGAATGAAACTGTTGGTTCTCTGTAATTTTCCCTAACGCATTCATATTTTCCCTAATATAGCTAACACCATATTAGACTACTACTGCTTAGTGTCATAAATAATGAATGCATACCTGCTATGTAAGATGTCATTCATCTGCCATTCTTTTTAATTTTCTTGCCACATATGCAATTCTGAAAGTGTTAATTGGGGGTTCTCCACTACATTTGTACATTCTGTCCTTGTCTAAATAACTCAGTCATTGCATTCCACTCCTTCCACACTTTACATCCAACTATCATTAAGTGGTTGTTGCTTTAAAGGGAAGGTCATTATTAATTCAACATATGTTTTCAACTGTGGCAATGTCTTTTGTTTGTTTCAGTGTTGCTAAAAATTATCTGTTAAGAGTTCTAGATAGAAAGTTGCATAAATTTTCACTGATCATATTTTTCCCATAAGTTTATTATTTTGAGAGCAATTTTCCACACCACATGATTTCTTAAAGAACATACAGTGTATGTAATAGTAGAAACAGCAGTATTTACCTCCAAAGAAAGAGCACTTTTAATAGATGACCATGGTATTAGCAGTCAAGTATGAAACAGCAAAGTTACTCTTTCATCTCTTTCCTGACAGAGTTTGTCTCAGTTTTTAAAGCCATGACAGCTTTCCATGACTGGAACCTGGGGGACCTCCCCCTCATTGGGGAGATCAGTAGATAGCCACCAATGTCGTGGGACTCTTGTATCAACTTCACAGCAGAAAATCAGTATTTCGAGAAAGAGATGGTAACCTGGGGAGTGATTGTTTGGCACTTTGCCTCATGGAGCATATGTTACTTTGAAAAGGTACACAGATTCAGTGAGTGTCCTGCCAGTTGCAAAAAAGATAAGAGAGACAATAAATGATAAATGAGATCGTGCTAGCAAAATGTTTTAGAGTGATAAAATGTACAAAGGCCAGATAATGAATATGGATAAGAATAAAATAGTCATCTTGTGGATAAGATATTGAATTCATTCTTAAGACTCTTAAGAGTAAAAAGAGATTTTCTTTTGGAGTAATTGGGACAGCCTGACAATCTTGCAAAAATGGATCAATTAACAAGCCTAATAGTAAATGAACTCTTCTAGAGCTGGAGGAACTTTAGTGTGTAGTTTGATACCATCAGCATACTCCCAAGAAACAGTTCCTGCATGCAGATCTTATAAAACAATTTCGGAAGATTCATACTCATTCACTCACATCACTGACAAGTATAATTCTCAAAGATGGTCTAACAGGATAAGCTGTTCTCTTGCTTTGTGAAGTTTGAAACATTTCACTTAGCTAAAAAGAGAACAAAAAGATATATAGAGTTGTAAAGAAGTAGTGAATAGTTTCCTCTTGCTTGACCATACTTTTTAATCTCATATATAAAATTTTTCTATTTAATTGCTTCCTTAAATAAATACCTGTCTGTTTTGGTGGTTGTTCTTAATAACATAAGACTGGAGCACCCCAGTGCTCCAACATATTCCTGTATTTAAACAGGGGCTTCAAAGTGAACAACGAGAGATAATGATTGTAAACATGAAAAACAGAACTTGAAATACCTCAATGTTGTTATATTTGTACAAATCATTTTTTAAGCTTACAGAAGCTTTTCTTCATCTTTTTTTCCTTAGATAATTAATTGCTATTTAAACATATTAGTCTATTAATTATAACCTTTTTTGTATTGTAATATATTAGGGTTGGAGACATGAATTTCATCTGAAGCAAGCACAAATAATTCCAAACCATTACTGATCAATCCTCAAAATGATCATGTGTACCTGAGTTTTCAAGTCCCAGATGAAGATAGAAATTAGCTTCCATGTAAACATAAATATGTGTGAAAGGATAAGTAATAAATGTTAATTTTTTAATCACATATATTATGTAACATTATACAGTCATCTCCTCATAATGCCTGAATTCTGAGCAGACTGCTTTGACTACAGCCCTCAATAGACCACTGTGGTCAAGAGAAGACATTTTAAATTTAAGATGTATGCCAATGGGAATGATCCAGCATGTAGGAATAAAGCTGATGATCTGAGAAAGAGAAGGGAGACTGAGAGGGTAACTTTTAGTTGGTAAGAGGGCTTCAGGTCTGAGGATGCCCAAGAGGATGGGTTGGCTTTAGATAATTTTACTCTGAGAACCCATCTATCAACAAGAGTGAAAGCAAAACACACAGGTACACAGAGGAACAGTAGGTGGGTAGATGTCATCAACAGGCAGTGTTTTTAAAGTTGGTTAGAAGGTTTTCCCATCAATTACTTATACTAAGAACCACCAATTTTCAAAACCAAAATGAGACCAAGTTTTTTGCATAGTATCTAATTCCCAATCATTTAATTCATCATAGGAAAAGAGATCTAACAATTTTGAATGTCTACTATAAGCCAGACATTGTATGGAGTGATTTACATATGTTGTATCTTTATTCCTGAGAACAATCCTGAAATGAAAATATGCTACTTTTCATATTAGGAAACTGACGTCTAGAGCAATTAAGGAGCTTACCAGAGGACATACTGTTAGTGAATATAGCTCTTGGCCTCCAAATCTGCTCTTTCCCACTCCAAAGCCAGTGCTGTGTATACTGCATCATTATCACTTTTTCCTGTTAATGAATATTCATAATTTAGTACTTTCACTGTCCTTGAGCTTGTGTGATAACCAAAACAGAAACAAACCATTTGGCTGCTATGAAAACTTTGTTATATTTTGATACATGTAGCTAAACTTTTGTGTGTTTTGGACAACGTGAGAGTAAAGTTAAATGAGGACAAAAAGAGAAAAACAATAGTAGTTTGTGCAATTAATAAACCTCCAACCATTCCTCTATTCAGAGCCGGAATGATTAGGAGTGTTATCACTGCTAAAAAAGCCTGCTGCTCAGTCTAATTAAATGTTCAACTGCAAAGGGGGATTTGGGTTTGTTTAACATTTTTTTTTGTGGTTGTTCAAAGTACTGAGGAAAAGGACAGTTATCTACATTTGTAATTTCAAAAATATATATTTTTTGGTATGTCTTCAGTCCTAAGTAATCTTTTAACTCGGGAGTTTAAAAACGCCAAAGAAATTGGAAATGTGTGCAATCCAATATATTGCCTGTTTTCCTGGAACCAGAGATCTACATGCGAGCAGGACTAACACTTATAAAATTGCCTAATATTAGAGAGCATGGGTGAGAGAGGCATTAATTAAACCACTATAGTAATGAATGAAAAATTACAATCCTGAAAAACAATTATGTGATCAAATGTATGTTAAAATGTACTGTGCATGTCTATATTATAAAGCTACACCGGGTGAAATGAAAAAATACACAAAACTATTTTGAAATGCATTTATATATAATCTGTATACTTAGAAAGTAAACACAAAAGTAGGGCATAAAACAATATATGGTATAAAATTTCCATTTCCTATGTACACATAGGCATATCAAAAAGACTTAAAGAGTACATATATTATCTCTGAAAGTAGGATTATGGTGATTTATGGTTTCTTCTCCTTTTTCACATATTCCAAAATATCTACCATAATTATGCATTTTTAAGAAAACATTAAAATAACAGTTATATTAGTGAATTTGGGGAAGAGGTTAAGGCATGCAATAGTGTTAAGGGATGATAATTTGTTCAAATGAGAGAATTTTTTCTTGATGATTATTATGCAAAACTACTGCAGTGCTGTCAATTTCTTTTTAATCTCTAGTATTGGTATGGCTTTCTCATTTCCCAGAGAAGGTATTAATACATTATAAATGAAATAATACATTTAAGATGGCTAACAGAGTTCTTGATGCACTGTAGTGGTATGGTTAACTTCCCTTCTACCTGCCTTCATTTTACTTATTTACACATTGAAAAAAAGATTTTTCATTTTGGAATTAACTTTAGATTATAGAAAAGTTGCAAAAATAGTACAGAACTGAGTTCTTTCCCAGTTTCCCTCATTGTTACCATTAAGATATCATCTACCTTCACTTATTCAATCCTTAAAACCCCTAGCTCTTCTCAAATGTCTTGTTACAGATATCTTAAATTCCTACATGGACTTTTTTTCAATAGGAAAACTAAGCCTATTAACATTTTCCAAAATCTAAAAAACTTTTATTTTTTAAAGTAGACTGATAAACTTTATATGTCATTCAATAATGCTATGAAAAGGAATAACTTCATATTGTGAAATATATTAAAAAAGAACAGGGGGAAAAAACTACTTTTTTCATTTTCAATTATTGGTAATGAGACTCCAATTCTCTTTGCCAAATATCCATATTTGCTACTGTCACCATAATGCCTCTCAGTAACATCACTCAACACATATTAAATGGAAGCCTCTTATAACCATAGATTTAACCTTATGTATAGCTTATAGCCTTTATGTATAGCTTATAAAGATATATTGTAATGAGATGAAAAATATCTGTCACAGTTCTAGACAACAGATACTATACCATGTGATATTTCTGACACATTTTCCTTTTAGCCCAGAAAAATGCTAGATGAAGCTAATGGGAAGTTCTGTTAAGTATGTGTAAAGTGATCTGAAATTTTATATTGACTCATTTGTTAGCAACAACATTAGAGTGTGCAAAATGAAAGTCAGTAGTTTAAAATTAGGCAGTAAGCTATCTATTTTTGCCTTAGTTTGGAAAATGTCTAGGGGGAAAACTTATAAAAGTTGCATCTGTTGCATATTCTTGTTTTGCTTGTTAAATAATTAAAGAAAATTTTATTTATTTCAGGGTTTCTTTAAGCAAGGCTTTTTTAAGCAAGGCTATCATTGTACTATGCAGAATGCAGACTTTGTGGCATCATATTGAAAATCCAACATGGTTACATATTTGTATTTGGATATATATTTACAGATAATAATATTGTGGTCATAGAATTATGTATGTCATGGATCTTAGAAACTAGCTATTCCAAGTCTCCACTTGAGAGAGACATAGAGCTAGGAGTGCTAAATGTTACTTAAAATACATGCTGAATACTCACATGTCATGCTTCCCACCAGATTATCAATAGGATATGCTTTTTTACTAAGTGACATATAAATCTAAAATGCCTTGAACCTATGTAATATCAAATTTATTGGAGCAAAAAAAATTTAATTTCCTTCCTTGTTTCTATTTTTCACCAGACTAAAAATAACTGTAATCAGATTTTATTTTTTAACATCTTCTCAAATATTCAGAAGACAGGATAGCATTTTTAAAACTATTAGCATTTTTTACCATCTTCTCAAATACTTGAAGACAGAATAGCATTTTTAAAACTAAATAGTGGTTCTCCTGTGGACCTTCTTCCTTCTCAATTGAAATGATTTCACTTTGTATATGCATTTTTCTTTTCTAATTTCATTTTGAGTTGTGTCTCCATAGCTCCCTTTGTCCCTTCTGCCTTGCTAATTTTAATTTATCAAATATTGCACTTCATTCAGATTTGGCAACTAGTGGATGGCCAATTACTAACAGATAGCTTAAAATAATGGGAGTATTTTCAATATATTTGAGAACTAGTCAATTGAAGTTGTGTTCAATAAAGATAAACATAATTTTTAAAGCATGCATATTCCAGAAAGCCCAAATTAAAAACAAACTATAATTCTTGGAAAAAGTAAATAAAATGAAAGCAAAGAGTTGGTTAGTTCACAAAGTGTAAGTTGTTCAACTGAAAAACCTTTGCTGCTTAAGCATGGTATAAGTTGAGTTCATGGTGGATTGGGTTAAGCTGCCATAAATCTGGTCCAACTTTTTCTTATTTGACTTAACATAATAAGAAGTAAATGTTTTTCTGCTTTGTGCTTTTAAGTTTGTGAGGATTGGAAAATATCAGTGAACTTGGAGGAGAAAGAATCACCGAGCATAGCAGATCCAGGTCTCTAGACAGAGAGACTGGAGCCACTCTAATCTGCCTAGAGACTAACAGAAGGCAAAATATGGTCCATCCTCTGCTCAAATAGGCCCTCACTGCAGTTTGAAGGCACATCTCATGTATGCACTTGTACTTAACAGACCTTGCCCTTGTATGGTCTGTTGCCAGAAGAACAATAAACAGTAGCTCATTACACAAGGTGCCATCTCATTACATGAGGAGCTACTCTGGCATATTAAAAACAAAATACGGAAAGCCTAAAAGAAAACATGACTGAAATTAAATACAAACAACTGTGCCTTTTATTTTAGAAATACTGATCTCATACAAAAGAGTGGCATATTTAATGAACATCTTTAATGATTTAACAGTAGAGCAAATTATCTATGAAACTAACATGGTTAAAAAAGAATGGTATGACCTGGCACCCAGTGAAATCCAACATTTTCGTAAGCTGTACCAGTCACTGTGATATAACCCTCTGGGAGCAAGAGAGCCACAAAATCAGGAAGGGAAATAAAGCTCCTTTATTTTAGCTATAGTTTTAAAGTCAACTAAAATGCTTACTGGGGTGTTATGAAATTATTTCCCGACTAACCTAATCCTTTCATAGTAATTACTTTCTTCCTTTAAGTCAAAACACAGTTGACAGAAAACAGTAAATGGCTTTTAGGGGATTTAAAGGGATGAGGTATCATATTCAAAGAAAATGTTCATTACCTAAACTATTACCTCTTGAGACTCTATTTTCAGGACCTTTCCAAATACTTAAGGTATGATTAGGCCATAATAATTAAGTTAGAAAGAAGATAATTCAGTCAAAGTCTTGCAGATTTGGACTATTTGATTGGTCTACAGAGGCTCAAAGAATTTGAAAGTGGGCACAAAAAAATTACCATGCATGTATAAAAGTACTTGTTATCTATTTAAAGAAAAATACATTGAATTTGGATAAAATAACACTAAAAACACTTTGAACATTACAAATAAAAATTAAAGAATTTCTGTTACATTACACAATAATTTTGTGTAATGCTAGATGCAACAGATAGTGAATGAGAAGTGATTTGTATCTTTGCAGAGATATAACTGGTGAAATAATTTTCTGCACAGAAAAATAAGAGAACTTGAAAACATAAAAATGCATTAATGAACATCTTAGAATCATGTCAGCTACATTTGCAAAATGAAAAAGGCTATTACATAAACTTCTGAAAGCCCAAAATCTATTTTGACATTCTACAGATTCTGTAAGAACACAGACTTAGACTATTTGATAAGGGGAATCAATCTCAGGGGAGAGTATCCACCTATAGTACGTAGAATTATGGAAAATTGAAACTGAAAAATGTTAATACAAATGCAGTTCAGCTATTTGAGCAAAAAAATTCCAAAAAAAAATAATGCAGCAAACATTTCAGTAGCGGAACTTAATCTTTAAAGTAACCTATGGAATTTACATTACTGCCCCATTCTAATGACAAAAATATGAGTTTCAAAATTTTTAAAGAATTTTCTGTACATTCCTCACCCAGATGATATTGGATTTCAAATTCAAACATGATAATGGAGCATCTCATTCTTAATACCATGGCAGTATGAGAAAATGGTGAAGAGATAAGACTAGAACTCTCCTGATGCAATTTCAGTAATGTTCAGAAGCCCACAAAAGGTGAGTTTTATTGCAGTAGGTTAAGAAATACCTATTTACAGATATGTATTTTTACATATAAACCATAAAATACAAATAATGTATTTTGTTTTCCACCTACCCTTATTTTGTTTGACAATCTTACTCTAGTGTAGAGATGGAAAAAAACAATTTGCAAAATTTACCGTAGAGTCATAAAATAGAGAATAATTTAAGATATGCTGTAATGGGATGTTGACTTTTTTATTTCAAATAACATATGAGGGGATTTTTAATTAAAATCTATTGTAATGGTTAATGGAGCTATATAAGGAACAACAGAGACCTAGAAGATAGGCAGTAAACTGGAGATAATAATGTGATTTTTAAGAGAACTGTGCTTTTTTTCAATCTCTTCCCTTAACTTGCTCTGTGGCTTTAATAGAGAAGACCAACCTGGGGCAACACAGAAAGAAGGTTTTTATCTCGTTGTGTTTATGCCTTGGTTTATCCTCCCCCCTTGTGTCTGGGGAATCTGTGACTTGCTTCTAACAGTATTTGCCAAAGGTGATGGGATGTTGCAGTATATGACTTGGTCTTAGCGGATTGGAACAAGAGACTCTCATCTCCTTGCGGTTTAGTCAAGTGGCCATATTGGAGAATCCGTGTGACAGGAAATGGTGGACAGCCTGTAGGAACAACAAAAACCTGATGTCCTAGGAATGCAGCTATGAGAAAATGAACTCTACCAACAACTTGCATGAGCTTGGAAGCAGAGTCTTCCCCAGGGTAGCTTCTAAATGAGCATAAAGCCTGGCTGATAAAACTTGATTGCAGCCCATGAGGCCCTGAGCAGAGAACCCAGCTTTCTGGCCTGTACTTCTGACCCACACAGACTGTGACATAGAAAGTGTGTGGTTTTTAAACACTATTTGTGGTAACTTGTTATGCAGCACAAGAAAGCTATTACAATAATTTACCTTAATTTCTTTGGGCCTGTGTTGAAAAATATATTTTAAATACTTTTTTTCTAAAATTTTTCTTAGCTGTAAGAGTCTGGGATTTGAAGATTATAACCTGAAAGGGGGACGTTAGTGCTTTCATTCAAGCAAGAAGATTGTGAGTCTGAAATACAAACCCATGAAGGCATATAAGGTGTTAAGGACTGTAAAAAAAAAAGCTGAAGCTGGACTCTGTGTCACCTCCTGGATAGGTATCCTGGGTCGGTGACCTCTTTAAAGTCATCTGAGCAGTTTCCCTTTCAGCCGTGGGCACATTTCCTAAGTAAGGGGAGCTATTCATTAACCTGGCACAGTATCCCACAGACTCTGGGAAGATGTCCTATTGCTCTGGCAAATGACCCTGTGAAAATTGACAGAAAAATAGATCTTTAAATTCAGAGTTAAATGCATTTAACCTTTTTTACCTGGTGTGATTCCTCTACCTACATTAAATTCAGTCTTCCAAGTAGAAGGGAAAACAGTGATGCTTACATATTTGTTCAGTTTTCCTTAATGCTGTAAGCCAATTATAACAATAATTGTACATTCAAAAACATACTAGGAGACTGAATTCTGCCTTTGCAGTGACTCCCTCCTACTAGATTCACAGCTGCATTACATTTTTTTTTCAATTTTGGACCATATAAGAAATCCAGAACATAGAATTTTTATTTAAAGAATTCTCACTCTATGCTTACTCTTTGGTCTATTGTTTAAAAATATGAGAATGGAAATGCCTTTCCCTATTATTAGGAATGATTCTTTGCAAACGCAGGGACCCAAACAGTACCAGTTTTCTGCTTTATGGCTCCTATTTTTATCTTTATTATTATATTTTAATAATATCTACCTTGTTTGGAGTCCGAGAACCTGGCACACTTAGGTTGCCTCATCATTTTCCCAGGAAAAAGCTAAGAAAAAAATATACAACATTTTGGAGATGAGAAATGTGAGCTCCTAAATAACAATCTGTTAAACAAAAACGAGTGACACTTAAGCACCTACTCACGCTTTGCATTTTAAAATAAGTGTGCTAATTCAACCCCCCAGTAGGTTATTAAAATTTGCCTAATTTTTGTGTTTTTTCTGCATTCTTGTCTTTCCGTTGCCCCCTCTTTTCTTACCTTTCTGCCTCCAAATACATTGGGCCTGAGTTCCTATAAAATGCATGCAATTTAAGTCTTGCCTCCTTTTAACAGCTCTTCAGGGATGTTGGTGAAAAGCAAAGTTTTATACATATTAAAACTAAAGTGTGAACTACCAGCTAGGAATGTAGACGAGAGCTGGTAGAGTTATATGAGGAGAGGAAATGGGTTTCCTTCCTGAGATTTTAATTTGGTGGTATTTTCTTGTAAGGTGCCTGGAGCACTTGTTAACATTCATATCATGCTAACAAGATTTATTTTTCATAGAGAATATAAATTGGGAAGCAGAAAGCGTTGGGAATGAACAACAGGCTGGTGTGGAGAAATGCAGGAAATGTGGTTCTAGTGCCCTTCCTTTTTCAAACCATTACACCTAAGAACTTTCACTTTTTTTCTTTGCTTTTTTATTTCTCTCTGCCCCTCTGCCTCCATTTTAGTTCCTTTCTCCCAAAGCTTTTTCGTACATACTTCAACGATGCACATCTTAGTCTATCCTAACACCCTGGATAGAGTCTTTCTGTTTTTATTCAACATATTTAAAAGAATCAACACATATTGTAGTTAAACTCAGAGTGTCTCTGTCAGTTTTGAATCATAATTTAAGCACATATATTTCATTAAAATATATTTGTAATTTTATTTCCAGACGTTTTATTATATAAAGTGTAGGTGTGTGTCTGGCAAGATTAAAAACATACAATCAGATTATCATTACTTGATTATTTAATTATGCATTTCACCTAATACAAAATATCTAAATATTATATGTCTCATATTTGTGTGTACTATGTATTATTTTTATGTCCTTGTATTTTTATCAACATTTAGTGAACTTTGTTATTTCACTCCAGTTTCTTGGCAAAGTACTAGTCATTGCTCATTTCTGATCAACTCAATAAATAGCCTCATATTCTGAAACAATTTTAAGAGCTAAGAAGTGAATTCAGTTAGCTCTAAATTACAATTGTATCTACAGTTTTACATCATTGCTAGTAGTGCTCAAATTTATTTTCAGAAATTATATATAAAAAAGAAATATTTCATGAGAGAATTTACAGAACCATGGCCCCAAACCTGAATTGTAGGGTGTTTTTTTAAATTTCTTATGGCCTCAGGAATACACCCACAGGGTCCTAAAATTCCTATCTTGCAGTGAGTGTTAAAGGGTCCTCATTTATTTTCATCACGTTAAGAAGCTAACACTCTCAAGATGCAGATACTTCATAATTGAGACTCTTCTTGAGATTTGTACTCCAAAGCATAGCCACAAAATATAAAGCACATTTCATAATCACTAACCACTTCAAAATTGAGAATTCATTTTCTGGCAAGTGCTGTGTAATTCTTTAAAATCTATTATTTCTTCAAACTCAGGGCAGTTTAGCAAAGAGAAATAAGAATAGTTTCACAGTGCCATCTGTTCAATACACATGTTCAGTTTGAATCTAAATATCTGGATTTCTATGAACAACTGAGCAAAATTTCTTTTTATTCCCTGGAAAATTTTTGTGTCATTGTTGCTCTTTTATCTTCAATTGAAGGTACTATACCTTCAGTGCTCCTTGAAGAAATCACACCTCTCATGACAGTATAAACAATAAAATTAGGTTTACATTAATTCCCATTTCACAGAGGCCAGATCACAGATCCTAAATTAGACTGCCTGGATTGTAATCTCAGCCCAGCCCACACAAAATACCTACATTCAGAGAAATTAGTGCACTAGCCTTGGTTTCCTCTTTTGTAAAATGGATAACAATAATGCATAAATAGCAAACATTTTGAGATTAAAGTAAGCTTATTCATTCACTATTGAGTACCATACTTCCTCGCATACCACAAAATCCAACAAATGTTATCAATATCATTACTCTTAAAACCAAATTATTTTTTTCAAAAATTGATCGTATGACATTTTGTGATAATTTTAAGAGATGACATTTTCTTTTTTTCCCATGTGAAAAAGAAAAAATAACCTATAATATTTAGGCCTATTGATAAATATGATAGTGATTAAATATCTACAGATACACTTGTAAATTTGAGCTAAAACAAATATCAGTAAGTATCAGAATTTCCCATTTTTCTTTATGCATGTAATATTTAAAGAGCATCTTAAAGGCCCAGGCCTGTGCATTCCATAATGAAGCAACAGGCATTTCCAACTCTTGACTATATTTTATCCCACTAAAGACAGCAAGTAAATACATATAAATGTCAATGACATAAATATAATAATAAACATCCCTCAATCTGCACTAGATTTTAGTTTTCTTTTTCTCTGGTTGCCTTTTTCAGTATCCATCACAAACAGTATCTATTACAACACACCCATTAGTTCACTAGTGCTACACGACATTTCCAGAGACTCCAAGCACCATCCTAAGTTAAGTAGCAGGTATTCATCAGCTTGCCAACAAACAAATATCACCTGTTAAATAACTGAAAAGAGGAAAACAGGAAAAAGGATGTATCATCCAAAGGTACTTTTGTAGATATGAGAAATAACCTTCTTGAAAATATCATTTAAAAATATAATGTAAAGTACTTGGGGCATTTAATTAGGACACCTCTGAAAATATTCATCTAAAATCATGCTAATAATTATCATTCTTTTTAAAGAAATTGCAATGTTCTATATGGTAGTACCTAATGAATCACTTAATACTTTACAATTTTAAGAACATTTAATTTTGGTTTTAAATAGGCTAAAGATATAAAGATAAGGAAAAATGCCAATGCATTCAAGTTCTGTGTGAAAACAAGAAACGTATTTTCAGAGTTCATCAAATAAATAACTCTTTTTCCTTTCTTGTGTCCTGTAGTCTCCATGCCTTAGCTTTATTATGTATAAGTAAACAGTTGGACAAGATCATATTTAAAGCACCTTCTATTTCCAAGTTTACACTTCTACATGTTATTTTAAAATAAGTAAGAGTTGCATTTTTATTCTATCTGATATCATACTTGTAAAAAAAGTAATTAAGAAACCTAGGCTTTTTCCACACTATCCAGAAAGAGGTTTATACCTCATTGTTCTGAGTTTCTATTAACTCAAAGGTAGACTTTCATAATGTCCAGAGCCCTTGATGTCCTGCAAGTGAAGGAGAAGGATGATCCCTAATTCCTTTCAGCAAGAACCCACTTAGTGGCACCAACCTTGACTTACAAATGGAACAGCACATCTACAGAAGGAAAAGTGGTAACATCTGCATCGTAAATCTGAAGAGAGCCTAGAAGCTTCTGCTGGTGGCTCGTGCCATGGTTGCCCTTGAGAACCCTGCTGATGTCATGTCATATCTTCCAGGAATACTGGCCAGCGAGCTGTGCTGAAGTTGCTATTGACAATGGCTACCTCACTCCTGGAGCCTTCCCTAAGCAGACGGAAGCAGCCTTCCGGAGCTGCGACTTCTGGGGGTTACTGAACTCCGGGCTGATCGCCAGGCATCTTGTGTTGACCTGCCCACCACTGCCCCATGTGGCACTCTCCTCCACTCTACGCGGCTAGTGCCATCCCGTGCAACAAGGAGGACGCTCACTCAGCAGGTCTGACGGGCCAACGAGGACCCGGGAGCTTCTGCGCGTGCGTGGCCCCGTCTCCCAGGAGCCCCCGCGGGAGACAGTGCCTGACCTCCTCTCCTGCCGAGACCGCGACGGGAGAACAGGAGCCGGCGCCGCGGCAAGGGCGTGCCCAAGAGGGATGTCGGGGTGGGTGGGCTGCTCCGGCTCCCGAATGCACCACCACCCAGTCCGGGACCGCAGGCGGGGCTGTGGCGGAGCAGGTGTCCTTTGTACCTACTCAGCAGGACCCCCCAAAGCCTGGAGCGCCCAGCTGTCCACCCGAGCGCGGCCTGCGCCCCACTGCCCGGACCACCGAATGGGTGGGAACGACCACTGAGGGGTCCTAACCTGTTCGTCCACAGACCGAGCAGAAAGTGGGGACAAGGTTGATGGAAAATAAGCAATTTATTTTTAAAGAGAGAATCTAGAATCTTTGCACTAAAAAAGAGAAAATAGGTGGTAATTCTCCAGTATAGGCTCTGTAGGGTATGCTGTCGAATTTAAAATTCTTACTTAATAAACGTCACTGTGAACAGCCTAAAGCAAGCATGCAATAAAGTGTCCATTATTAATTGTTAAATCTTATAGAGCATAATTGTCTGAATTGATCTATGAAAAAATCTTAAAATATACTGGTGAAATCAAGTTCATTCATTTCAAAATGAATAAGCCTCTATTGAATGGGAGAGCTTTGGAAACTTTTTTAGAATACATTTGAGAAAGACCTCAAAAAATTTCCCTGATTAAATTAGATTTGGACTGTTAAAATCCTTTTCTCTGATTTGAAGGTTGTGGAGAAAGGAGAACCCTCCTACACTGCTGGTGGGAATGTAAATTAGTTCAACCACTGTGGAAAGCAGTATGGAGGTTCCTCAAAATGCTCAAAATTGAAATCATGAGCCTTTTGACGGATTTGAAAGAAGTAAGTTTAATGTATCTATACGAAATGGAAGTCCTGAACACTGGTGGGATCAGACTACTTAAGTATCTTTTCTGCTCTCAACAAAGCAGAATCTTCAAAATAAATATGGAAAAGGGCCAAACAGTAAGAGGTGGAGGATTTTCATTAGGATTAGGCAATAAAAGTTGTCAGCAGGGTCTGAAGTATGAGATCTGTCCTTGCCAGAGAATGACAGGAGCAAATTAGAATGCTAGATAATCTACAGATTTCTGTGAAAAGAGGAAAGGAATTCATATTAACATGAACTTTTATGATGTTGTGAGGAAGGTTCTGTAACAAAGTAAACATGAATTTGTCATGGGAAATCTGGGGAAATTTTGTGAAAGAACGGGAAATAAGTTAAAGATGGGTAAGGATACAAGAAGAAATTAAAGGAAGTTATGTAAGACAAGCAAGTGTAGGTAGCAGAAACAATAAATTAATACAGAAGTTAGAATCTACCGAAACAGGTAAGAGTGAAAAAATTAACTCCCAGTTATTTTTATGAAGGGACAGAATGTGGACAAATAAAGGTGCTAAACGTTTGAACACATTAAAAGACAATTTTACTTTGTTTGGTACTGTACTTTTGAGAGTATTTTTCACCAGTTGCTCAGTAATCCTAGTCAGTAATTCTTAACTTCTGGCAGGTGTATATGTTTAGCAATACAGGAAACTCTCTGATATCAGATAGAGCTCTTAAAGAATACATAGGTTGGCAAAATGGCAGGGCATACGAAATAAGGATGATTTACAATCTACACTGAATTATAAGAAATCTTTGTGCTGACTAAAGTGAGAGTATGTTCTGAGTAGACCAAGAACTGAAGGTATTTAACAGAATAATGGGCAACTGCAAACAAGGGTCTGGCACTAATTCAAATTAAAGGAAACAAACTATATTCATGCATGAGTAAGCCAAGTGTATGCCAGCTAATATATGTCCTGCAAAAGCCATGTAAATAAATAGCAAACAACAAAATATTGACATTAAGAATTCACTTAATTTTTGGTCAGATGAGGAAGAGCTTGTGAGTTCCTTCCCATATAGAACTATGAACCCATGAAAATCATTTTGTCATTAAAACAAGAGACTTTTAATCAGTAAAATCTGTGCTTTGAGATATTGAACAATTAAAAATATAAGTTTCAAAGAATAATGAAAATTTCTCAGGGTTGTACCATCTCTACTATGCTCTGTCTGGTGTTCAAGTCAGAAATAAAAATAAGCACTAGTATGTATTTCCAAGAAGGGAAGTCCAAAGTTCTATCTACTAAAAATCATTAATTGAATCAAATAGGAAATCTATATATTTATCAAATATGTTTATATGTCTTAATATTGTACGAAGACTTTCTATTGATTAAGAATGTGTGGGCTGACATTTCATTCATGATTAATCATCATAGCACAGAAAGGCAAATGTGTGACTTGGGACAAGTCAAAGCTGGGTAAATGACAGTTTTATTATTTGTTCTCCAGGTTAATTTTGGAAAGTTACTTCCTTCTTCTGAGACACAGTTCTCTGTTTCTAAAATATTCTTAAATGTCCAATCATAAGGGTGTTTTAAAATTAAATTAGCTGGTGAATGCAACAATCTAGTATTCTAACTAATATGGAGTAGACATTCAAAACAAGAACATATAATCTTTATGAAAGAATAACATCAACTCCATTCCAGTGTAATCTCAAAATCTTTGCAGCCCCTCTTGCACATATACTCATGAGAAACTATTTTTTTATTGATATTTAGATCCCCAACTTGCACTCAAACTTCACCAGTCTCTTAATATCTGCCATTGCCTGATGAACCCATGAGGTGTACCCCCAAAACTTTATTGGTAGTATTCATTTATTTGGCCATTTTTTTTTGCAATTTTCAAAGTTTTAAACCTATTTATCTTTTATCTGCCACTTCATTTAATCTTTGTTTTCTGTTAAGCCCTAATTTTTTTCTGAGATACTACTAGTATTTCCTGTGAGGAAACCAAGCCAGAAAGTCTGTCAAACAAAAAGGTGAGGATAGGGATAAGGATTCTCATCCAGCAGCTCTCTCAGTTACCTTCCTTCTATTATCTTATTAAAAATACTTTCACCTTCCTATCCTTGTGATTCATTTCATGGAAATCTGTATTGCTGTAGTATTTGTGTGTGTGTGTATGTTTGTGTATGAAAATATGACTTGACAGATTCAGTTCTTTATATTCAATTAACCATACAAGTTATAGATTAGGTAAGAGAATGGGAGAGATTATGAATATATGATTGCATAGAACTGTGAAATAAATCAAATGTCAAAAATTGGACTTCCATGTTTAATATTTCCCTCATCATGTGCCTGGGATGTGCACTCTCTTAATGTGTCCTGTTCCATCCCATTCTGCTCTGGTTACAAGCGACTGATAAAGTAAGGAGGATGTGTTTTACTGGAGCATGTGATTCTGCACACTTGTACTGCTAGTGAATTTCTCTAGGTAGACTGCATGTTACATTAGGACTAACTGAAATCCCAAAATTTTGGGACTTCAGTTCATTACAGCCTTTCACTTATGTCAGCATTCAATGTCAAAATCCAACTTACACCACATAACAATATGAATTAAACTCCAAAGACAGATCAGTGATGAAAGGTGATAGTGTTTCAGAATCATTAAATAAGCTAATTCTGTAAGAATATTCCTAGAAGAGGTTGGGAAATACTTATTTCTGTAATGTTTCTGCTTTTAAAAATCACTTTATTATGCCTGATTAGGCACAGTTATCTTGTCCTTTTCTAAACTCCAAAAGCATTCCTATATGTATAATGTCATTAGCTGTTGATAATATACTCTCTCGTGATAGCACTTTATCCTCATATCACATTATTAATTGATTTTTCAAGCCAGACTTGAAAGTTTCCTTAAGGCAGAGACAATGTACTATACTGATTTATTCCATAAATACTTCTGATAAAGAAAGAAATGGTTAGTGACTATGCAAATGATACTGAAGTAAAACACACAAAATTAAGAAAGTTAATAAAAAAGTGAAAAACGCCATTAATATTGTTCTTCCAAGTTGTGTCTTATTGAGGTATTATTTTAAAGAATTTGAGCATCAAGGGATAGTGGAAAGAGCATGAATAATGGAGGCAGTCAGACCTGATTCCAAACCATAGCTCTGCTACCTGCATGTTGTGTGATAACAGGGTAGTTACAGATTTGGGGGATTATCATTTCTCTCATTGGTATAATACGTAGATTAGCTTAGATCTAATTTTTTTCCACTGGGTATTTGATAACAAATATGTATTAAATTCATCTCTCAAACCTATTCGTTATGTCTGAGCATATGGTAAGTGGTAAAGGCAAGTCTTTTTCCTAATTTACCTATTGCTCTACAAATCCTCATCATGGGGATGACTTAAAAGAAAAAAGTGATGCTGAAGCAGATATTTGAAACCTAGTAAAAAAAATGGCAATTACTAGATTGATTGATTCCATTCCATAATAATGGAATATTAACTGAATGTATGTATGTTATTAAACTTAATTTGTATTTTCCTTAATCAAGAAAATATGTCTTACTGCATGTCTGATGTGTTAAGTGATGCAATATTTTTTAATTGTGTAGTACTTGTCAGAGCCTTTCTATTTTCCACTGTTTTTATTCAATATTATTTCTAAGAGATGTCATTTTTATGAAATTATGAAGCTGCATGTGACATTTTGGGGAATGGGGTGAATTTGATCAGTTAAAATCATTAAGTCTGCTCAATTTTAGTTTCACAGCTTCTTGACAATTTAGTATTAAGTCCTGTTACATGGAAGATCTATGAAGCACATCATTGAAGCACAATCTCTTGGCAGGATGCTTAGAAAATTTTATCCACCAGGAAGTGAGTTCCCATCTTTGTCATCCATTCAGGATTGTTCTAATAGATCAAGAGAATTAATATATTAAGCTTTGGATCCCTGAAAATTCCATTAACCAGGCAAAGTTAATCCCTAGTTGCTGCTGACAATTTGCAAAAAGCAAGAACTGATTGAGTTTTAAAGAAGAAGATGAGGAAAAAATGGGGAAATAAAACAATATTCTTATTTTATCCAATTTTTAAATTATGCATTATTAAAATGATGGTGTCACTCTATATAATTCTATCACTTTGTTTTAATTCTATTAGAAAACTCCAATATATCTCAGCTGAATAACATCTGTTACATTCTAACATCTCTTACTTTTAGTAACACTTTCTTCCACCTGACATCATCTACTTCACCTCAGAGGAATGCCCCATTTTCCTTAATAACTATTCAAGCACTTTCACATTAATTTTGGTGGCACCAAGAGTCTGACCTCTGCTTACCTCTTCAGGCTTCTCTCCTTACCTCATCTCTGAGTCCCAGCTCCCACAGTCCTTACTACATTCCTTTCATTTCTTTGCGGTGCTCTGTAATCTCTCTCGGAGCTTCAGGTCTTCCCACGCTTCTGCTGTGACGGTCTTTCCCTCCAAAATTAACCTGGCTAACTCACACTCATCACTCAAATGTCGTCTTAGACATAATTTTCTGCACTGGGTGCTAACCGTTGCTTGACCTCATAATTCTGAGACAGGTGTTGTTCTTATGAGCTCCCATAGAACACTGTTCTATGTCCACACTTGTGTGTAAATTGCTTGTTTAATTGTCTGTACCCCTTACCAGACGGTAAAGCACCTTGTTCACCCTTGGGTCCCTAGTCAACAGCACAATGCCTGGCACAGTAATCAAAAAGTAGTCACAGAATACATGAGTAAACTTATGAGGTGAATTCTTGTTTGCTTATTTTGAAAGAGAGAAAAACTCTTGAATAGGAATGTTTTATTTTTTCAATTATAAAAGGCAATGTAAGAGGAGATAAATATCCTTTATTGATTATACTTATTCCAAATAACTCAACTGTCCTTGTTTCTATTGAACATCATTTCTAGACTCAAAAGTCATTCACAAGTAATAAGCCAGACAAATAATTATAGCATAACACCCAAATTTGTTGAAACTAGAGGATATTTGTAACTTTGACCTATGTGAAGAGCAAGAATGGCTGAATGAGGCCTGCAGAGGATAACATCGATAAGAAGCAAATTGTTTCACATTACAGAAGTTAAGAAAAATCTCAGAAATTGGAAGGGACAACTTCAGTGGAAGACAAGGGTGAGGTGGTGGGAAGTGCTGAAAAGAAAGGGTTTCTTTGACTGCTTATTAATGGAGTAGAATGGGGGCCTGTTCACCAGCAGCCCCCAGTGTGACCTGGATACAGTCCCCTTCACCACCTGTGCAAGGCCATGTGTTTGGGAATCTGAGAGGTTTCTGAGAAGAGCAGAGTTAAATGATGGGGCAGGAGAGAATAACTGAAAGTCAACATAACACATTGTGTGGCCCCAGCCCTCACAAGGACCCAGAATGCATGTGGGACTCATTCTGCCACCCCCACATCCCCCCTTTTTCCTTTTTTTCCACTCACTCTCTCAGAGTTGTCACAATAGAATAGAGGATCTCTCTCTGGAGAAACAGAATGGCTTTAGAAGACTGCCTTTTAGAAACTACAATGCAGAGACAGGAGCCCCAATAATAAAAACAGTTCAATGATCTCACCACTTGATAAACTGGGTTCCCCATCCATGGGAAATTTTCAATTAGCTTTTTATTTTTATTTTTTTATTTTTGTAAACATTTTTTGTTGGAATAAATTTGATATACAATATTATATTTGTTTCAGATATACAGCATAGTGAATCGATAATCATATACATTACTAGATGATTGTCATAGTGTGGTTCCCTGTTACCATACCAAGATACTACAATATTATTAGTTATATTCTCTATGTTGTTCTTGCCTTCCTATGACTAAGTTATTTTACAATTTGTGGTTTGTATCTCTTCATTCCCTTCACCGATTTCACCCAGTCCTTCATCCACTTCCTATGGTAATCAACAGTCTGTTATCCATATTTATGGATCTATTTCAATTAGTATTTTAGATACTTAATCTTAAATATAAATAAAAAAATGAAATCCTCTAAAATGAAGAGAGAAGAAAAAGGAGAGAAAAGGTCAGGAGAGAAAAATTTAATTACCTATCAGCCAGATAAGATATTGCATTATGAAACAAGAATGAGCTATTATAGAAAAAAGCAAAAATAAAATAAGAGCTATCCATTGGCAGCTAAAATTATAGAAGCTAAATTTCTATAAAAACTCATAAGAGACATTGGAAGTTCAAGTTGTCCTCCCAAAGGGTAAAAGAAAAAGAAAAAGAATTGAGAAGTGAAGAAGAAGTTGGAAAATTGAAGAAGTAATCACAACATCTAAGAAAAATTCTGAAGAACACACTGGAATAGAAATTTCCAATGAAATATTGTAACAAACAATTAGAACTCAAGAGCATAAAACTCCAGATGGCAATACCTACCAAAATCAAACACAAGTTAATGTAATTATCTAACATGATTTTGAAATTTCAGATCACCAGGGTTAAAAGAGTCCATTCTGGAGTCCACTCTAGAATATATGAAATAAGGTCATATATTCAAGAATACAATTAAAGTACTCAAAAACTTTGGGAGTCAAGTTTGAATGGAGCATTATCTTCAAAAGTCTGAGGTGAAATTATTTTTATTTTAAAATATTCACATTACAAAAACCATAAACCAAAGAAAACAGCAAAGTGAAGATAACTGCAGACAAATGACATACCAAAATTTGATTCCCTACTCACCCTTTTATGGGAGCTATTAGAAGATGTGCTTGAACAAAGTATGGGAGTAAACCAATAAATAGGAATACAGGGGACCCCAGAGTAATACACAAGAGTGTAAACTGTAAAACAGCAAGTCAACAGAAGACATAAAAAGGCTATGAATGAATATTATCAGCACATTGAATATTAATAAGTAGGGAAATGAAAGCCAGCTCTCCCAACAGTTTTTATAAAGAGTTGGGAAGAGTAGACTCAAAGGACAAAATCCATTTTGTGTGAGTGTGTGGAACAGGGTAATGGAGAGTCACAGTAATACTGTGGTCAGTTATAGACTTTTCAATGTAAGTGTGCTTAAAATATGTATAAGTATTAATATAAAAATATAAAAATTAATTATAAACAAAATTATCCTTGCCATTTTCCTTTCTCTAGTAAAATAAATTGAAATAATTGAGAGAGAGAATGCTTGCTAAAGAAAACCTCAAAATCTATACAGGTAATTTGAGTCCTAGTCAGTACTCCATACCTTGAAAACATAACATGTTAACAAAGAACAAAAGTTAAATTTGGAAATTACTGTGTTTTTTTTTTTGATGTAGTTGTTGATTGGCAAAGTTTACAAGCCTTCTTTTGTTAAATTTACTAATAAAGTGTCCTTTGAATCAGTTATTGTACTTTTGACATAAAAATTCCCTTAAATTATGGAAAGATTTAAATCTGATTCAGATTTGGAACCATTTACTGAATGAATTTTAATGATAGTTAAAAGAAATCTTGAATTTTCTGTTAATTGTGCATAAAAATTAATGCTTTCACACTAGTTCTTGTGACATAAGGCACGCTTGTAGTCAGAAGTCTCATTTCTACATAATTCACCTTGGTTGAAATTATTACATATATATGTTAATCCAAAGCAGAGTACGATGGAGAAAATATAAAAAATGCAACCCTGTGAGTCAGGAGCACTGACCATGTGTCCTGAACCAAGGTAAATTTTGAGCAGCATCCTCTTCAGCCCCATGAGGGTCATTTACCATATTCTTAAGAGGCAGAATGATCTCTTCTTTCACAGAAAAAAAATCTTCTTTAATAGAACTGTGCCTCATACATTTCAAGATTTCTTGTCTGAAACTGGAATGTGACGAAGTCCAAATTTTGAGACAAATTCACTCAAAACAAAGGGATTTTTGACTTTTCTGACTGCATCAACCAGTATTATCAAAGAACAAGTTGAACCTTTTCTTCTGCTTCAACCCTCCAACTGATGACTCCCTGCTTGTAGGGTAAAATTATGACTATATAGAGTAAATGACCTCTCTTTTCTCAACATTACTTTAAAATAATGGCTGATTTCCTCACATATGTGACAGAGACAGATAATTCTTGTTGGCAAGTTGCCTTAATAAATGACTCAAAGATACAGATTTCATAGACACCATCCTACCCAGGACAAAGATTTTGGCTATTTTTTTCTGACCTTAATTCCTCCATGAACTCAGCTGGAGAAATTTCTATTTAATTAGCAATTATTACCAATCAAGACATTGTGTTTAGGGATTATTTGAGAACCTTAACTTGTTGCTACTGAATTTTAATGTCAGAAGAAGCAGACAAATTAATGGCAATATGATTTGATATAATGAAATGTCTGAAGAACTATTTCACCCTCCCAGCTTAATTATTTAAAATGAATGGCAGTGGACACGTCAGTGTTCAGTGCTAAGAAGTTTGTATTTAATCCTTTTATTTAGTCAGGAATGGAAAAGGAATGGAAAGGAAATGGAGAGGCCTAGGATTTGAGTGTGTTTCAAATATCTATTTTCCCCTTCTTTCCTTTATTAGAATTCTCTTTTACTTTTTATCTGGACTAAGGCTGAAAAGCTAAAAGACTATATTTCTTTGCCTCCTTTTACAAAGATACACCTATGAAATTAGGCCCTTAACAATGGGATGTAAGCACAAGTGAGGTTCATGGTCCAAATCACAGCCTTAAAAAGCAGTTGCTAACCTCTGTTCCCTTTCTCCCTTCCTGAGGCCTCAGATGTTATTCTGGTCATGGTGAGCTAGTTACAATTATGTGTATGAGAGCTAACATGAGAAGAAAGCACAGCAAGAAGATAGAATCTGCATTCCTGGAAAATTTGGGGAGAAGTCTAACCCTTTCAGGACCATCCACCACCCCTGAACTGTTATCCTGATAAAGATAATAGTATCTGTTTTCCTTAAATCACTGTATTTGTGGATCTAGTATTTGTAGAAATTTAGTTTACATCCTGTGCAGTAGAAAAAAAGGGTACCAGCAATAATGTGCTTTTGTAATAAATCCTAAAGTATATGACATTGGCTTTGTAATCACAAGCTGGAAAGCAAGGAAACAGACAGTATAGTCTGGAAAGCTTTTGATCCTCGTTAGCTGTGTAAAACGTTGTTCGAACAGACTCTTAATACAATTTGGAAAGCAGATCACATTTCTACATAATCTTTAGCTCTGGAAATCGTTAGAAAATGTGAGAATATCCCTGATTTTTGGCTCTTACTGTGTGGCTTTTAGCAAGTTATCATCAGAAATACAAACTCATAAAAGAATTAGACTGATGTAGAAATGGCAAGGAATACAGGTATTCTATGGAAGATTCTTTGTGACAGTGGCTTGCACTATAAAGTGACTAGGGGTTCAATTATTTGAGATTTTGCATATTGGAATGACCAACTACTTCTTAACCTCAAAGAGCAAAATTTATAATTGTGACTTCAAGCTTATCTCACAGCCTCTATGTAAATGTCCTTTTCTACCCAATGGGAGACAGCCAAGTAGCAAATATTAGATTCAGCTTGTTCCAATTTCACAAAACACCTTGTTTCAAATGGCATCAGGTAATCAGAAATAGTTTGAAGTAGAGGAGGATATTCTGAACACAGAGATGTAAGGCTTAGGGAAAAATGTGTAAATGAAGAATTTGGCTGTAGGCTCTTGTGCATGGAACAAACTGGAAGCATGTATTTGGAACCCTACAAAGCTGAAGTATATTACTGAAGAAACTAGTCTTGGCCTGCAAAAGTCTGTCTTTTCAACCACCCCCTTAAAAGGTTGGAGACACCAAATCCGTACCAGCACAAAGCTGAGCAGCTTTAGTAGGGCATACTATCCAGGATCAACTACAGAGGTGGCTGCAGAGAATAATGAACAACTGGCAGCAACTGAAGTAGCAGATAATCTTAGTAGGTGCTGAAGACTGATTCTGCACAATTTTGCCAAGTAGAATTTTATATCTTCTATAGAACAGTATATGATATATGTTATCTTTCTTCCAGTTTTCTGAATGAAGAATTTAATTGCAATTACTCTACTTAGATTCCACCTTTGTAAACTAGGCATAATGGGGAGTAAATAAATCCGTAACTTAGGTATAGCTTCCTATAACATATGGAGCTATATTTGGACCTGATGAAATGGGCAATTCTCATCCAGAGATCCTGAACTGACCTTGAACAGAATGGAGAACCTCGGTAAGATGATCTTGGGATATCTTCTGTGTGTGTGTTAGGGTATGTTTTATGTACATGAAGATACTGTGTGTTCATAGGGTTGGCTATGGAAAGAGTTTCCTTTTTAAAATAGTATGCCCATCGCGTAGAGATTGCATTCATGTATGGCCATGTGAGTAAATTCTGTTCAATGCCAGATTAAGAAAAGTTATGTGTGCAAATTATACATCATGTCTTGAATGGTAGCTGTTTACTCTCTATTCTCTTTTACTCCTTTCATGATATCAGAACACAGACATGATTATATGAATATTGTTTACCTAATGAATGGTGAACACTGCAGTTGAAAGATCTTGCATGGCTAGATGACCTTGTGAGTATAAAATCCTACCTGTCCTATTACTGGAGAGAGAAATTAGTTTATATCTTTTCTGAATCACTGTGTTTTCAGATCTTCTTATTAACAGTAGCATCCCCTCACTAATCCAGGAGAGGATAAATATGAGATTTACAATGTAAGATGCTACCTCTGGCTGCAGACTGGAAGACAGACTGGAAGGAGATAGAGAGTCCAATTAGATGTCTAGAAATAGTCCTTGTGAGCAATGATGGCATAAAAATATAACGATGACAAAAGCAATGAAGATGAAGAGACTGCTTTGACAGATACTAGAGAAGTAAAAGTGACCAGATATTTTTAACTAATTAAAGATTGAAGTTGAGAAATGAAGTTTATATGAGTCCAACAATTTTCAGCAAATGCTTGCTATATGCCAGGAACTTGGTTATTTCCTGCTTGTAAAGAAAAAAATATGCTTCCCTAAAGAAATTTATAATTGTTTTAAAAATAACAAAAAACACACACATATGAAAAAATAAGACAATATTTGTTTAATTGCAAGAATTAAAGACAGTCTACAAAGGCTATGAGCTTTTAGCAGAGAAACTCATTATAGGAGGAGATTTCATAATGTTCAATTTAAGTTACTCCTAGGATGATGCATCAAATTAAGATAGAAAAGAGAACAGATGGAAAAGAAAAGCTAGCTTTATTATTAGTAGTTAATATTAGCTATTCAGAAAGTTTCAGTTTGAAAATTTGTATTTAATTTGTCATATAGATTGCCCATTTTCAATCCATGAGCTTTTTCCTTTGAGTAGTTTGATAAAGTTAAAGAAAATGCTATTAGTCTGTTTAATACACACACGCTCACTCCATCTCAAAGTTTTCATATTTCTATACTTAATCAACTTTGTAGATTTAAAAAGTAAATTTTTTAATAAAAGAGATGGGTTTGGGTTTAAGATTTGGCATCATATTTGTCATGTGTATCATTACCAATGATTTCTAAAGATCAAACTAGTTTTGTTTCCTTTATGATGATTTAATCAATATCATGAACTATTCCTTACATAGTATTTTAGGCACATGATTACATGTACCATTTATTGAATGTGTAGTATATTGTGGCATATGTTCTAATAACTTCATGAGTATTCACTTAAAAAAATGGAAGGAAGGAAGAAGAAAAGAAGGGAGATCTGTAAAGGTGTATTTCATAAGATTATCTCCTAAGACTGTAAGTTTTTGGGATGACTGTATTCTTCAGTGTTTGTGAAAGATAATACAGTTGACATTGCTGAAATGTGTATTCTGAAAATGCTGCTAAAAAAGGGAACACGTTAATTGTGTTCAGTAATATTTTTAAATAGTCTTTCCCATTACTGCTGTCTCTTCCTCAATGTACAGGTGATGCAAAGTCTTTAATAACTCCCCTCCCAAACTGCACAACTCCACCTGTAATCTATCTGTATTCATCCTCAAATTCTCCTCCCTATTTCTAATTTTTGTTCTAATTTTCCCTCTCCTGCCAATTACGTTATACACATAAACACATAAAATCCTTCTATATCTCTACTTCTGTAACTCAATCATTCCCCCTAGTACTTCCCCATTACCATAGGTTACTATCCCAATACACCAGAATAAGGATTGGAAGTCACATCAGACAATGTAAGCATATTCTTCAGAGGACTTCAGGAAAAGAAAAAGACCGGTGAACATTTATTAGTTAAGGTTTATATTATTCCTATTACAATTATAAGAGAGCTATGCAAAAATTTCTGGAAATTTAACTCATTTTACACCTTGAGGATTCAGTGTCCAGGGCATTCATAACACTAAAATAGTCTAAGTATACAAAGTTGTTCATAAATCCCTGAAGGTGTATTCGGTATTCTGGGAAACTGAGCGCACACAGTAGCAAGCAGTGTAATTCTCTCTGGTCCTAGTAATTGCACCAATTTGTTTGAAAGATAGAAATGTGCCCTTTCCTCTAAAACAAAATTGAACATCTATATCCAGTGCCTGTAGCCAATTGACTTTGTTCTGAGGAAGTTCTTCACAAAATTTGATATTGCCCAAAGTTATCAGACTGCCCACTTTGCTTTTATAAATGCCCAGTCATTTTTTAGTTTTTTTTCAGTCAAATTCCTTCCTCATTTATTAATTTAACAGACATTTATTGTACCCTGAGAATGTTTTAGACACTATACCTATTTCCAGGAATACAATGTGAATAGAAAAATGACTCTGATCTCAATGAATTTATGTTCCTTGTGTTTGTAATATATGAGGATCACATGTACCAGGAGGCTTGGTGAAAATATACATGCATAAGAAGGTCCATTTTAAAAATAAGTATAAAGGACTCAATGAAGAATCCCATTACCTGCTCTGTACAAATCCTAGCTCAAGAGAAATTGAGGCTTAAAGCATCTTTCTATGGTGCATATTGAAACGCTCTCTTTTTTTGAGTTCTGTGATGCCACATATTCATGTTAATTCTGCTATATAAGTGCTCATTCCTTTTTCTCTTTACACACTCTATCCAGATTATCTCCATTATTATCACGACATTTAAATTATCCATATGCTAAGAATTCCAAATATGTATCTCTAGCCTGATTCCTCCAGGAAACGCATTCAATTGTCTGCTTGTTATTTCTATTTCAATATCTTACCAACATCTCAGAACTAACTTGTCCAAAAAGAGCATTTCTCTTATCTCTGAAATCTGTGCCCTTACCCAGGTATTTCTCATTAGGGTAACACCATTTTTCCATTTGCTGAAACTAGAAATTCCTATTTATTGTCTCATTCTTCTGTCTCACTTCCCCAGTACAATTCATCAGCAGATTTATCTTCTGTCACCAATTTGCTTTAGGTAATCAGCTCTCCTGCTTGAACTATGACTTCTTTCTAACACCATTCTTGGCACCCTTCACATTCTTCACAGAGCAGCCAGAGGGATCATATTTAGATTATGTTAATCGCTATAATTCATTAATGGATTTTGCTATACATAGAATACATTTCTTCAAGGTCTTCAACATAGTTTTAGAAGCACTGCATACTTACCTCTTCTGCCTTATCTCATGCTGTTCTCACTAGTTGCCCTAATCCCCTCCAGGTATACCATACTCTCACTAGATCCAGAACCTTTGTACACACATTTACTTCTGCATAGAGTTCTATTTCACCCTTAATCCCAAGATAGGTCCTTGCCTTTCTTTAGCTCTTACCATAAATATCTTATTATCAGAGAAATTGTCCCTGAAAATCTAATTGAGATAGGCAACCTTTCCATGCCATCTATTTTAGATCCTAATTGCTTCCCTTTTCACATTTTGTAATTATTTAATCTATTTATGTATCTACTTTTTTGGTTTATTATCCTTACTAAATATAAACTCCTTAAGAGCATGTATTTGATCAGCCTGGAAGTCTAGGCCTGGAAGCCAATAGCGTAATGACACGTGATAGATGCTTGAAAGATACTTATAATGAATGGGTAAATAAACTCCATTTTCATCTCCCTTGTCTACTTGATATTTTTCAGCATATCTAAACATATTTTACTTTCATTGTTTTTGTTTTTCTCCTTTTCCTTGGATATACCATTGTACTTTCAATGCTCCAGCGTAATGGAGCTTTTCTGAAATGCCGTGCTCTCTTTCCCAGAAAGTCAATTACCAATTAACTATAAAAGCAAATCTTTCAATATACAGAATATAATTTTTTCTCTGCGAAATCTGATAGCATTTGAAGAAAGGAGTCTTTTCTTAAGGAATTATCATGTTCTATTACTGTGGATATAGAAACTGTGTCTTATAAATGTTATATCCTTTTATCCTATACTATAATGTTATGAAGTTCAACATTTGTTGAGGCGGAATTCTGTATTAAAATATATTACTGTATAATAGTTGACTACTAACAAGTTAATAGGTTATGTTGGCTGTGGATGACAGCAAATTCTCTTAAAAGACCCTTAAGATTTAGTATTATTGGTTTTGTTTATAAACATCAAAAGAAAACATGAATAATTATGCTTCTTAAAATTTTCATGAGTGTATATAAAAGCCCAAATTAGAGTCATTCGACAGAGTCTAGACTGAAAAAAATCCTAGTCCTGCAGGATTCTTGGAGTTAAACCCATGGCATTTGTAAGTGGGCATAAATATCTGTGAATGGCTGCTGTTTGTGCTGGTTGTATCTTTTTTAAGAGATTGGATATAGAAACTAATCCACAATACATAGCCGTCAATAACTATCTGCCCTGCTGTTTCCTGCCTTTACTGGAATTCAGTATAACACAAACCTTCAAAGTGATAGGGATCCTGATTTGAGGTTAATTTATAACAGGAACATTCTTACCAGAAAAATCACTCTTTTCCTGTGAAATAAACATGTATTTCTTTACTGTTTTTTGAAAAATGGGACATTCCTAAGAAAGGGTGCATTTAATTTACGAAATAGTATGTTGCTAACACAGATCTAGTGGGAACACTTTTTTCTATACATGAAAACCTGTTTTGAAGATAGAGTTAAGACAACTTTGCAAAATAACTTATCATTTTACTGGGATCTACATGTGTCATTAGTGGAAGGCAACATATTTTTAGCTCTTCACACACAAAAATATTTTAGACAGCTGTCATGGTAAACTAAAATTTCTAAAGGATGCCATGAATCAAAGAGTGACCACTTTTTTATGAGCTCATATTAGACAATGTCTGCATAAAAAGCAGGACATATGAAACTGGTCTACCTATCCTGTGATCTCAGAATGCAGAGTATGTTTCTTCTTCATCCAAGCTAATAATTATAACCCTTATTCCATAAGGTAGAATAAATCCATGGTTCAGCAATTTGGTCCAGAAATCCGGGTAAAATTCTTAACTATCTCCAATTTGCAAGTCTACTATTTGATTTAATTGCATGTTACTTTGCCTTCTTCTCTTTACTCATTAGAACTTTCTTCCCTGATTGCATGTAATGACTACTAACTATATACAACCTGTTGACTTCTAGTCCTTTAGATTCTTTATTAGTGTTTTCTTGTAACCTAGTTTTTTTGCAATTTTTAATTCTCTTTTATCTTCTATGATATTTTTTTTTGAATTTTGTTTATAAGTATCACTGGAAAATATGAATAATTATGCTTCTTATGTTTTCTGTGGGTATATTTAAAAGCATAATCTAGAGTCATTAGAGAGTCTAGGCTGAAGGAAATACAACACCAATGCTGACTCTGTTTTGTAACAATTGAGCAAGGTAATCATTTCTCTACTTTTGTTTCTCCACATATGTGCTCTTAAGTATCAGAATTATGTATATATATATATATATATACATATACATATACATATATACATATACATATATATACATATACATATATACATATATACACATACATATATATATATATATATGCATCTAGATAACACAGTTGGAGGCTAAGTAAGAAACCAAATGTGAAAGAAGTCCAAAAATTTGGCAAAGAAGATGGAACTCTTTATTTGAAAGATTTATGTCCAAATATAATATTTGAAGAGTCCAGAAGACAAGCAGTTTTTCTAATACATTTATTGATTTATATAATTCTGATGTTATTGATACTGGGGTTTTTGTTCATGGAGCTGAAGAATGAATTTCACAAATACTCAAGGTAGGAGAGTAAGGTAGAGGCTTTTATTTAGAGTTAAAGTGAGAGGACACAGCTCCTGGCTCATGCCAGGAGGGGACACAGAGTTCATGGTGGTGTGTTGTCTAGGGGTTTTATGTGGTTGAGGATTTTCAGGAATGGGGATAAAGGGCTAGGGGTGCAGACTTATTGAGTGGTTCCAGAATATTCATTTTTGATGAGTAACAGAAGAAATTTGCTGCTCTGATTCTTTCTCATGATAGCAGCTTCCCTCTAGGAGCTTATCAATTAAGACAGCCTGCCCTGCCCCTAAGGTGGGCTGGGTTGTTATCTGTTTGCTAAAGAGTGTGTTAAGAATCTTACTTCTTAACTTCTTGGGCTGCTTATAGCTGGGCTTGCTTACCAAATTAATCTTCTGCTTAGGCTGCAGACTACTTGATTAGAATTAGAGAAGGAAACATAGCATATAGGTACAGTTAAAAATAAGCTGGGCCTTTTAGCAAGCTAAGGTAAATTTTACAGTGTCATGAACTAATTGACACAATGAAGTCACAGGTCATACTGAGATACTTTCCTGAGGAACACTCAAACATTCCAGGCTAAATTACTCCTGGCTTTTTGAGCTTTAACTGATTTCACTGAAGAATATCTATATTCCTAGTCTGGTATCTTTACCCTAGAGAATTAGTGTGACTCTTACCTTGTGTAATCCTTAACACAGAGTTTCCATAGGGACTTCTTTGCACATTGTTACATTGTTCTCATTGTAATTATCTTGCTTTGCCTTTTTTCTGGAGGCCCTCACCTTACTCTGGCTACACCCATGGTCCCTGTCTCATTGTCAGTTTAATGACATCCTCATACTTGTTTAAGCCTTCAATACACTTTGGTAAATTTCTTTTCAGGGATTTATCAATATTGCCTTTTTATTATCATAGCCAGCATTGTGGGCCTTTACAATCTTTTCAACACTCTTCCTTTATGTCAAGGCTGCTAAAATATCGGATATATTTCTTTTCTAAATAAATCTGTCCTCCATCTACACTTTTCCGAATCAATTTGTTACTTTAGTACAAAAGAAAGATAGCTTCCAGAAAACATGTGTAGTCATAGAACTTCTTCCAGAAGGGGAAGGTCTGGGCTTTTTGTTTGCCTCAGGTTGACGGCACAGGGAGGACAGAGAGCAGGAGAAGAACCCCATTGCTAGTCTGCTGAACGCAGAGCTGGGGGCTGGAGAATAGGAATGCAGAGAGATGGCTCAAACACGAGGGAACTCAGAGTTTTGCCTATAGTTACAGGCTTCTGGAATTTAAAAGCAGGCCGTTTATACAATGTATAGAATGCTAAATGTTTAGATTCTACAGAAGGAAGGCAGAATTGAAAAAAATTACAAGCACAGCATTGAATCTAGACCTAGTTTAAAATTCCAGTACAACTCAGAATGACAAAGAACCTCAGTTTACTAACTTGTAAATCAGTTCTCCAATTGGCAACTTGAGTGATAGTAATTAGCTGCTTAGCAAAAATATAAGCACAGAGAAAGCACTTCTGAAACGGACTCTGTTATTTCGATGTAGAGAGAATACCCGTTGATACTAGATGTTGTCATTCAGCTAAAACGGGTATGAATGCACCTTGGTATTTTCCCCCTTTTAGGCTATTACACTAAAAAGAGGTGCATATTGCAGACTGTTTAGTAAAAGGTCCAGTAAGATGTCATCTTTACAATATTTTCCACTGAGAATTCCACATGTGAAAATAATAGCAAATGCAGAAGTGTAGAGAATGTGTCTCTGTCTACTTTGGATTTTCTGTCAGTGTCAGAGTACGAAACAGATGGCACACAAGGAAGAGGAGGACTGTTAGATATAAGAAACCACATAGGGTAGAGCCACCATCTGATGCTAGAAGCAGAAGAGCTGTTAGCACCTACAATCCTACAGGAATGAAGGAAGTGACAATCTTGTAATATCATCTTGCTGAGATTCTTGGCTTACAGAAAGGAAGCCAAAATAAAAAATAAAAGTCCACTAGTCTTTACAATACAATCCAGTGATGGTGCTTAGCATTTACTTAAATGAGCTGAAAATACATCTGCACACAAAAACTTAGATGGAATTTTATAGCTGCTTTATCCATAATTATCCAAACTTGGCAGCCATCAACGTATTCTTCAATAGGTGGATGGATAAATAAACTGTAGCCCACCCACAAAATGGAATGTTGTTCAGTGCTAAAAGAAAGGAGTTCTCAAGGCATTAAAATAATGGACAAAACTTACAGGCATATTACTAAGTGGGAGAAGTCAATTGCAAGTCATACTGTATGATTCCAACTATATGACGTTTCAGGAAAGGCAAAACTATGGAGGAAGTAAAACGATCAGTGTTCTCAAGGGTTGGAGGGCAGGAAGAGATGGATAAGCAGCACTCAATGAATTTGGGGGGCAGTGAAACTGGTATGTGTGATATTACAATGGTATATATATATATGTCATCGTGCATTTGACACCATACATCTAAAACCATAGAGTGCACAACCCTAAGAGAGAACCCTACTGTAAACTATGGATTTTGGTGAATAAGGACGTATCAGTGTAAGTTTATTGATTGTAATAAATTACCATTTGTGCATCCTGTGGTACAGGATGTTGATAGTGGGGGAGGCAGTAGCTTGTGTGGGGGCAAGAGGTATATGGGAACTCTTTATACTTTCTACTCAGTTTTATTCTGGACCAAAACTATTCCAAAAATAAAATCTATTAAAATAAATATACTAATTTTACTGTCCTCCATCCCTCCAGTCTCTTGCCTGGTTACCCGGGAGCTAAAACAACCAGATGTGATGGAACATACACTTTGTTAAAATAGTCCATGCAGTTCTACCGGTCATATCAGAGGGCAGGAGAAGGAGGAAGAATATAGCTGGAGGCATAAGTGCAAGCTACCTAGAATAGACTTCTTATGAGTGTTGTAAATATTAACAAAATTTCCTGACAGTGTTTTCACAACAACGTTCCTTATTATCAGCAGGTTACAGCACTGCATTAGCACTTGTTGGAAAAACTCAGTATGTGTTGAGTGACCTTTACAAGACTGGTTAACAAATAAAAAAATTATGCATATAATAACATGATAGGTGGTGGAGTTCTAAGAGTATTAGGACAATAATAATATTGGGATGAAATGGAATATTCAAGAAAAGAGCACAAATAAAATACATTATAGTAGCAGGGATCCAAGATGAACTTATTCTTAAGACAAAATAGAATAGTGACTAGGAACTTGGATGAGACAGACACACCTGGGTACAAAACACAGATGTGACAATTTCTCACTAGATAAATTCAGATAACCTGTTCTTCTTCTAAAAGAAGAAGAATATTTACCCCAAAGGTATAATGGTGAATTTAAATTAGATTAAATTAAATGTATACAACACATAATATATTTAACACGTGGAATGTTCATAGAAATCCTTCAATAAATACTGACCATAATACCACTGCCACTGCAATTAATATTAATATCTTAAGATTTGTTTTTATAAATCTGTTGTACTGTTGAAGTTTTGAAATGTTCATGCATTTCTGTGTTAGAACATGGTTGATATAGTTGTAAAGGAGTCCCATGCTTATCTTCCTGAGATATTTCATTTAGTAGATAACTTAGGTGGAAAGCACATTTTGTGTCTTTTAAAGCTGCTATTGGCCAGTCCTTGCCTCGGGAAAGCTGATCTTTATTATCTCTTTTATTGCATGCAAGGGAAACATTGCTACTAAAATCTTTATATTGCTGCAAGTATATTGGCACTGCAGTGAGAGTAGCAGAGAAAGAGCTTAATCGAAGGTCATTTACTCAAATTATATTTGCAGCGCAGTTATTTATTGCCAAAGAGAGAACTAAGGACAATCATAGAATTTGACATTTGAGAACCAATATCCTAGAGTAAAGAATAGCAGCCTTGTAGGTTTGGTATTCAAAACTATCTGGAATTTTAACAGTGGTCATCAAAATACCTTAATTATTTAAGTATGATACAAACATTTTCTGACTATAATACCACTTCAGATTAGTAACAGTCTCAAACCCTCTAAGAGTCTCTTAGAGTCAAGGTTTGTTATAATTAATAATAAATATCAATCATAAGTGACTCATGATGCAAGCACCAGGTAATTAATTTAGCAACCTTATTAAATAACAATCTTGAGAATGTAAACAATTATCATTCATTCAAATTTTCTCTGGGATACTTAAGACCTCATGGATATTTGAGTTATAGGGATATATTCTCTGATTTTTTACTGAAGCTGCTTTTAGAAGAAAACATTAAATGAGAAAATGGGTATGTGAGTAGCAGTGCTTCTGAAAGAATAGGAGGTATCTGGGTAGGAGGCAAAGAGCCAAAGAAGGACAGTCCTTTGTGCCAAAAGTACAAAATAGAAGAGGTTATTTATCAAACTTATTAAATGTATGTTAAATCTGGAGTGGTATACCCTGCTATTTAAACTAGAATATAAGAAATCCTCTGCATTAAATATGGTGTATTTCAGATCACTACAAAAGGAAAATCCATGAATGGTGTACTTATATGTACAGAAAAATTCTAATTAGTGAACTAAACAACTAGGAGGGGCACTCACATAAGGGATGGGAAAAATATTCTGTCATCTGTGATTTGAAAACTGTGAATTTGTTCCCTGAAGTTTTGACAGGGTGAGATGACAAAGATATTGAGAAAGTATGAAATCTTAACACTAAAAATAGGAAGAAATTCCTCTAAGCTCATGATTCCTCTATGGAAGTAAGAAAATGAAATAAAGGCAAGAATTACAGAAGTAATTAAAGGGACAAAGTAGCTAGGATTGTTTCAAACACTTTATGTCAGTTCTTCTCACAATATTTTATTATAATTGTGGATTTTATTAAATATTTCATTGGCATAGGGATTTTAGAATTTAACCCACCTTGGAATAATGAAGAGGTGTGCCAGATTCATAGATCCATGTGGTATAATATTACATAAAGCATTTTCTATTGGGGTGGAGAGAGAGTGGTTCCAGAAATACTTTAAAGTTATACATTTTCAATTAAGTGATGGAGAAAGACCAACAATTTATCTTTAGTGTTAATGATTTGGCTTTGGGGAAATAAACATGACCCTGGACCTGATTTTAGTAAAGCCACTAAGTATGGTCACGATGCAAGAAAGAGATGGATTCATTTTTTAGTATAAAGAATTAGCCTAGAAAGAAAGGGCAATACAGGAAAATACAATAGCAGAATTTGGTCTAAGTATTTGCTAATCATGCCATTGAATTAAAGGGATATTTCAGAGAAGAGAGATTCTAGTTGCTCATTTTTTTTTTGAATCACTTTCTAGAGCGATGAGGAGAGACTTTTTTTTTCTACCTTGGGTAACAGTTCCTTTGCTGCGTGAGAACAAAGGCATTAATTAATAATAAAATAATATATAAAATTAATATTAAATATTAATTTTATATATTAAATATTATATTTAATTATTATATTTAATAATTAAATATTATATTAAATAATATATATTATATATTAAATATAAAAAATTAATAAAATAAAAATAATATATAAAATAATTAATAAAATAAAATAATAAAAGGAATTAATATGAATATTGATAAAAGATTGACTGGAAGTCATAAACCAATGATTAAAAACAGTACAATGTGTAAACCTATCAAGTTCTGTGCTTTTGTTTTTCTGAATCGGATTTTAACTAAAATCATAGCTCAGGGCATATTTTCAAGCTAAGTGTTTTTGCCATGATTTTACATCTTAAAAATGCAGTGACAATTTTCTTCAAGTGAGAGCTATTCTTGCAGAGAAGTCCTGTGACGAAAGACCTTTACCCAGATTCTTGTTGGACTATGGTGAAATCGGGGAATTTGGGCTGGAACTGAGGTAGCGGGGAACATTGATGAACTTGGGAATTCCCTGTTCACAGAAATAGTTTTTCACAAGGAATAATTAATGTAACATTGAGGTTATCTTAATGTGCTTCAATTTCTAGTAATAGTCTACTTCTGACACATTTGTCACCTGACCTGTGGAGTTTCTAATCAAGAAAAACACCCCAAAATAAATAAAATAAAAAGGAATTTCTTCAGTTGTAAAATAAAGTCTCTGAAAAATTAGTGAATTTGTTCCCTGAAGTTTTGACAGGGTGAGATGACAAAGATATTGAGAAAGTATGAAATCTTAACACTAAAAATAGTGTTCTGTTATTCCTATAGTTTCTACAGTGTTCCTATATATTCCTATATTCCTATATTCCTATATATTCCTACAGTGTTCTGTTATTCCTATAGCCAGAAAATGCCAGAAAGTGCTAGATGGAATATGTATCAGAAATGAACTATTTTTTAAAAATTGGAAAGTTGTTTATCAAATCCTAAAAATGAAAAGGTTAAAGGATACCAGGCCTGGCCTGAAATGGGAGAAATGAAAGACAACAATCAGGTAGGAGGAAAGAAACCAAGCTTCCCTTATGCTCTTTTTCTTTCCATATGGGGTTCTTACCAGGAAAGGACACAGGGAGAGAATGCTCCTGGTATTGAATCCTGATATATAATTTACAGGGTAACTCAATCAATAATTTTTATGTTTTTTCCTTTATGCAAGATTGCACTGTACATTTTGCTTAGTCTATTAAATGGATAGGAAGAACTAAAGACAAAAATGTTATATTGAATTTTCACTTAGAGTCACCAGATGCCCAAGGATTTCAATTAGTTGACTTTTCATTTTGTAAGGCAGCATTTTGTCCTGAAGTTTTATCTCTACCCTGTGCCTCCTCTGGCATTGTTTTTCAAGTAGGCAATATTATTAACATTATTTTAAATTATTTCCTTTCCTATTATAACTTATACTTTAGTAAAATCAATCAGAAGAGTAAATTGTTTTCTTTCCATTCTACCTGTATTAATAAGATGAGAAAGAAATGAAGAATTTTGTAGTTGCTGTATTTAGATAAAGAATTGTTAGTGTAATTAGAAAATAAAAGAAAAATTATTAACCAAAAATATTCCAGAGTGGGAAGCAATATCATTTTTTGAAGAAAAAGTAGGTTCTGCAACAGGTGATGTGACTTTCCAAAAAGAATCTGTTAAGTCATGTCGAGGGAGCACTAGAGAAAAACTCCCCAAAGCAATACAAGGGAGTTTGAATTTTGCCTCGAGGGTGACCTCTTTGGGGAGACGTACCTGCACATACAATGAAGGAGACCAGAAAGCCACATTCTATTTTCTTCTTAATTGCTCATGGCTAAAAGTAAGACATAATATGAGAGTATTGAGATAACATCCTTTTCTTATTAGGCAGTCTATGTGAATGGATACACATGAGAATTTACTGTAGATTATTAATAATAAGAGTTGTTATACCAACGATTGTAATAACTAGTTTTTATACCAACTAGTTCCACTGGTATAACACATAATAAAATTATCACAGTGTGGCAAATGTTGAAATAAATGCATGAAAAAGGCTTTTTTTGAGGGAGGATAGTAGCAGTAGTCTTTCATATATTCAAATAGGATGAGATTTTGCATAGGATTGATTGCTTATTATCTAAATACATATTTTTCTGAGTTTTATTTATATTTCTCTATATAGTAACTAAAACGAACATGTAATTTGTTGTACCATTTGACACAACAAAATTAAGAAATAGGTAGTAGCTGCTACAAGTAGTATAGGATAATACTCCATAAATCAAATAAAAATTACTTATTATATAGGTGTGGGACTTCTAAAGACACCAGAATAGCAGAATAGAATAGGGAATTGTGACTTCATTATGTTTTTGCAAATTAGAGGTTTATGAGTTTTGGATAAGTGGGAGGTGCTAAAAAAAAGCAATCCTAAAGAATTAAGAAAAAATAGAGATTATAGCAATAGATAACCTTTTGGACAGTAGGCAAAATGATATGAGTAAAATGAGTTCTTACAGATAATGACTGGATTTGAAACTTCATCTCTTATTGAATATGGGGTTCCATTGAATACGGCAGCTGGCAGAAAGGTATCCACCATTCTGTATTTTCAAAAGAAAGTAGAAAGAACAAAATAATTGATAGATTCATTAGCACTCCCTGACTTAGTCAGACAGAGTTAATGTACATCTCAGAGACTGACCTGGAAATTGGTTTTTGTAATACTTCAGATACAATTTATCTGGAATAGCTTTGGCTGCTTTACAGAAGTAGATCTGGGCCTGTTTCAGCTTTGCTGTGCATGTTTGTAGATCTTTCATGATTTTAGAGCATAAGAAGGTGTGAAAGTATAGGTATTTATGTGGTTAAATTTTGGGTTTTTTTTAGTGAAAGAAAGAGCAAAGTGTATCTAGTGAGAAATAGAATGATATGTTCCAATATATGCTAATGTGAGAACTATGGACATGGATTTTGAGCATTGGTTAGCACACAGGATCCTTCAAATAGCAGAGGATCACCTGAAGACCCTCAGAATATTTTGAAGCTTTCCAATCAATTTCACAGTCATATTATATTTATAAAATATTTAAAACAATTGGATTGAGGTTCATCTATTACTAACTAGGTATGCCATTTAACATTCCCGAATATCCTAATATAATTCTCTGCTCTAAGTGGCTGTTGTAAGAACTAAATAAAATTATGAATATTAACTTTGAAAAAATGTAAAAATGTTACATAGTAATGGTTAGTGGTCATAAAATATTATCTGTATTTTTTCTTACCCTAATTAGCTCTCACTTTACAAAAAAGGGTATACCAATGAGCAATTAAGAAAAAAATACATTTACATTTTATTGATGTGTATATGTGACATTTTTTAAGTCTAATTATCAGTGAATTTTAATATCTAGATGTGTTGGTAGATTACAGATGAGTAGAATAGTGAAAATGATATGTTTATAACTTTCCTCAAAGACATTTTGCGATTCATCTTTGTTTATGTATGTAGCTTTACTTAATTAATGTTTTTAATAATTTTTATATTGGAATAATTTTCATATTATACAAAAGTTGCAAAGATAGTGCTGATAGGTCCTATACTGTCAGAGTTCTCCAGAGAAACAGGGGCAATAAGAGATGTGTGTGAGAGCGTGTGTTTGTGTTTTCCTAACAGAAGATCTCCTCACTTTCTCATTATGAGAAAGTGGGGTGGGTGGTGATTGGGATGGATGTACCGCTGGCCATTAACAGCTGTTTTATTTTGTTTTTAAGAGTAGAGATGTTGGGGAGGGACATGCACATAATATGAAATATGACATGCATTCACACTGTAGTGTAAAGCAGCCACTGTTAATTTCTGTAAATGCTGGCAAGTAGGAAGGGTTTAACTACAGGAAGGGGGCTATAGAGGACAGTGTAGGAGCTCACTTCTCTGGACATTTTGGCTATTCAACATGTGTGTATAGCTAAAAAAAGAAAAAGTCAGTGCTCACTTATTGTATTCAAATATTTGCTGAAAATATATATAAATATAGAAAAAGACTTAGTTATAATAAGAAATTGTCTCACATAATTATGGAGGCTGACAAGTCCCATGATTTGCAGTGGGCAAGCTAGAGACCCCAGAAAACCAATGGTATAGTTCCAATCTAAAGTCTAGTAGGCTCAAGACCCAGGAAGAGCTGATGTTTCAGTTTGAGTCTGAAGGCCAGAAAAAAATTATGTTCCAGGTCAAAGGCAGTCAGGCAGAAGGAACTCTCCCTTACTGATGGGATTTTCACCCTTATTGTTCTATTCAAGCCTTTGACTGATCACATAGAGCTCATCACATAAAAGGGCAATTCGCTTTACTTAACCTACCAATTCGAATGATAATGTTAATGTTCAGAAACACCCTCATAGAGGCACCCAGAATAATGTTTGACCAAATGTCTGGACACCCTGTCTCTCAGTCATGCGGGCACAGAAAACTTACCATCACAGTTCCTATAACCCATTACCCATTTTCCCCTAATATTAACATTTTACATTACCATCATATTTGCCAAAACCAAGAAATCAACATAGGTATATTACCATTAACTAGACTTAATTCTTTATTGAATTTTTCCATTTTTTCCATTAATGCATTTTTATTGTTCCAGGATTAAACCAAGGATACTGCACTGTACTTAGAGCTAATTAATATTAATTTTGTAGTGTATTTCATTGTATGATAATGCCATAATTTTTTAGCAATAAGCCTTTGAAGCAGCCCTATTCTTTCTCCCATTGTCTCTTCAATCTGTGCTATAGAAAAGAAATGCAAGACTTATTCCATAGCATCTTATGTCATCCTTAGTCTTAAAACAAGCTCTTTTTATTTTGTTCAGCTTTATTGAGGTATAATTGACAAATAAAACTGTAAGATATTTAAAGCATACAATGTGATGATTTGATATACATATGCATCATAACAGGATTTCCCCATTGACTTAACATATTTATTACATATTTACTTTTCTGTGTGTGTGAGGAAGAGAGAAAGGAAACATTTAAGTTCCTGTCTGTTAGAAAATTTCATATATATGATACAATGTTACCAGTCTCCTTTTAACACCTAAAATATATGCTAAAATATGCTCATCGAAGCCTTGAACATTATTCAAATTAAATAGACTCCTTTTGGAGTCAGTTTAAGGCATGGAAGTGTGCCATGGAGAAGGGAACACAGTTAGAAGTGGATTTTTAATCCTTGGGGATTGGGTAGGGTAAAGGGAGTTTGGGATAAGGATTTGTTAAGAAAAATTATCCCAAACTTGGAAATGAGGCAAAAAAGTGAGCAATGTGTCATTTAAGGTCATAAGGGGACATTGTTTACTAGATGCATCTGAGGATTACCCAGTACAATGCACTTTGTTCAACTCACTTTAAACAAAGTACTAGATAGTGAAGTTACATGTTAACCTGCATATTTTTGTCCAAAAAAGATGCAGATAATTTTTCTGTTAGAAAAGATCACCCCAGAAATTGCTGTTTATTTTTCTATAAGAAATCTACAAATTTTGTAAGTAACCAAGCAATCTTATTTGAATCTTCATTTATCACATTGTTTCTCAATCTCAGTTCTTCAGATGCTCTTTGAATTTTGCGTACTATCTTAATGGTTTCCTCTTCAATCACTTTTTCTTTGACATATGTTCATTTTGTACTTGTGTGAGTCATATGTTTATACTTGTTGAAAATCAGACTTTAACAGATGAAAGGCCCTTACTTTTCCTGTTGAGTGGTGTTTAATCTGATCTCGTTTGTTCTGGGCAATGCAGATGCACAGTTGCTACCCACTGTGCCTCCCTTCACCACCATCAATAAAGTGCAGTTTACTCTGAATACAGTCAGCTAGGAAAATTGTTCCAAATACAGCATTTATTTTTTACCCTTCTCCAAATGGTATCCAGAAACCAGGCTCTATGATTTCCAAGCCCTAGAAAATAGTTGTTGAGTTCTCTAGCTGTTTGACTTGAAACCTCACTTAGTTTGAGATAAGAGGAAGCAGTTATTTGTTTTTCTCCTTTTCTTCTCCATAGTGACTTACTAAATCAGCATCTATTAATCTCTGAAGAAATTGTCTCTTCAGTCTCTTTAACATTCAACTCATTTAAAATTCTTATCACTTTACTTCTATTTTTGGCATTTGTATATTTTGTCTGTTTGCATACAGAGTTTCAGTTTAACTAGCCCAATAGTATGAAAATTCTGTTGGTATTCTGAATGAGAATTTATAAATTTATGAGTTAATATTTTGATAATGAATCTCCATAATTTTGAATAGTATCATACATAAACATGGTATATTTCTCCAGTTTTGTGAATCTTCTTTTATTCACTTTAGTACAATTTTATAATTTTCTTTAAAAAGTCTTATGCATCATTTAGTAATCTGATTTATTTGTACCTTGCAGTTTTAGGTCTTTATGATATATTTTTAAAAATTATTGTTGAATTATGATTATAAATTGTTCTGACTTTTGAACATTGACTTTATGCCAAACAACCTTCCTGTTCACTACTTTATTTCTAGTGATTTCTAGATTCCCTAAGGTTTTTCTCTCCTATGTAATTAATGATAATTTTATTGTTTATTTTCTAATTTTATATTATATATTTAATTTTCTAGATGTATTAAAAGTGGTCAAGATCCACTACCTTCCCTGCACACACACACACACACACACACACACACACACAACCCATAAAGTTAAAAGAAAATGATGATGGTGAGTACAATTCTATTCCTGATATTACTGGAAATTTGTCCAAACTAAACGTGATGCTACGCTTAGATCTGTTTGTTTGTATGCTTGGGCCATTCCCTTAGTTAAAAAAAAAGTTTTAGCATATTTTATAGGTAAGAACTTTTCATTTGATTACAACTGATTTTGATGAAGTCTATTTTTTTCTGAATTTATTGTTATTATCATATGCTTTTCCCTTAAATTTTTTCAATTCCCTGAATTAGTCACTGTTTTAATATTTTAAAACCTTGAATTCTTGCAGTACAGACGACTTACTGAGGATCATATGAATAAATACCTTGGCAAATATGCCTGAAAAAAATGTAAAAATAGTTGTGTACAGAGAAACAAATATAGAAGAGTTGTTTTTAAGTTATGTATTCTGTATGAATTCTATGACAACCATTACTCCTCCTTTCTTTTTCTCTAAAAGGTGTTTCATGTATTAACATTTAGATCCTTTCCTTTAATACTTCCAAGGAGAATGAAATGCTTTCTTTTCTCTATGTGAATAACAGGGAAATTAGAAGATTCAAATTGTAAATATACAGTAGTTATACTGTGGAAGCAAATTTTATGCATTGTGATTCATGAAATGTGCTTTCAAAATAAGCATTGACCAACTCTAAACGTAGCAGTGTTTGCTAGGGATAGCAAGACCAATTCAGAACAGTATTACTCCCCACACATTATCTAAAACATAAGGCTTGAATATAATTCAAACAATTGTCAGATAGTGTCCTCTATGTTATGTTTATGTAAATATAAACAGAAGTGTAATTTCTCTACTCGTTTTTCTTTGAAAGCCTCTGAACATATAGCATAGAATCTTACATATTGTGGATGCTTAGGAAGTTCTTATTAAATATTTGGCTGGCTTCATTCCTTTGTTTTTACTAACAGGGGCATCCACCTTGACAATTACTTAGGAGAACAGCCTTCAGGCACAACTTTAAATTAATGGAAATTATTTATATTAGGAAAGAGAAAGCTCAAAAATGCCTTTAAAGTCCACATGAAAAACTTAACTTTTTTCAGAGAAGACGTAACTTTAAATAATAAAACATGTATGATTATTATTATAAAAATAAGAGTTAATAAGTGATGGCCATTAGGATCATTAGTTGTTTCCTCTAATTTGTCCTCTCTCTTTTTTTAATCATTTGTTTTGTAGTAGAGAGCGAGGGATATAATACTATATCCCTAGTCATCACATCCCTAGTCATGACAATGAAGCAGAGGTTTTGACCAGGCAAATGTCTCTTGATATATCTCCATATGTCCAATATCTCTTCAAAACAAAAAAGCAAAAAATGATCTCTCTTCACCCCAATTCCTGAAAAATTAATCATATTTGTAACTTTTAATATGGGACTTCATAGCTTTCACAGAAATTCCTTGATTTGGTTCATTAAAAATCACCTGCGCTACTGTAGCTCGGAGATATTTACAATGTTACAAAGAAAATACCAAACAGGAACTTCTGATAAAAGTCTGAGTGGGGCATAACTCTTTAAGTGTTATGCTTAAACTCTATGGCAGTTCGAAAAGAAGGACAAAGCAGCAAGAGTTGAGACCACATGTGCACACACACCCACACACCCACAAACACACGCATGCACACACATATACTCTGCTCCCTTCTCCACCCCAAATAACAACGGACATGAACAAAATTCAAAATAGCAAGTAATTCAGATATTTTATTTAAAAATAGTAAAAACTTTCAGGATGTTGGAACCCAAAAAAGGAGGGGAAGAACAAAGAAATAAGCATTATGCTGTAATACCCATGACAGAATACCATTGATGGTATTACACTTATATTGGATTTAATTTATAGCCATGAGTAAAATACTTGGTAAATTGTATAACTAAAACATTAACAATTAATCATCAAGCAGGAATTATCTTTCAAACAAAAATCAAGTTAAATTACTGTTTCATACCATATATAAAAGAAAATCCTAAATAGAATAAAATACAAATTAAAAATCAGAAAGCCATCTTACAAAATAGATGGTACAAAGGAAAATATATATGTGATACATTTCAGTATAAAAATGAAAATTTCCAAATGGGAGAACAAATCAAAGAAACATAAAATAATTGGGAGGAAATATTAGAAATGTGTGAAAGGCTGTGTAATGATATTCAATACACTAGTAGCAAATTCATAAGTAAAAGAACACTAACCAAAGGAAAAGATGGTAAAGGATATGACAAGCATATACAGAGTAGGAAAGATTATCAATTCAGAATTTCAATGAGAATTTAAAAGGATGTTCAACCTCTTTATTAATCATGGAAAAGCTAATCAATGATCAGCAATTTTCATTGATCATATTGGCAAATTTTAAGGTAAATATTAATAACATCCAATGCTGGTGAGAGTAATCAGATGAGACTCTCATGTATTTCTCATGGAAGTGCCAATCATAGCATTCTTTTGGGAAACTAAACTAATACAATCTAAAATCGAAATATGCACTCCATTAGGCTCAACATTCTCTCTTTGTAATAATATGCAATGAAAAAGCTTATCATATAAAGATTTCCTGCAGAATTCCTTGAAGCTATAAAAGATAAAATCATCCTAAAAACCTATGAGTAGGAGAATGACCAAAAAATAATGGCATATCCATAAGTATCTGATATTTACAGTATACTCATTAAAGGAAAAATGGGTGTCTATATAGATATGAATTCTGTAAAAGAAGTTGATGTGTAATGTATGTAATAGGTGGCATTTTTGTAAAAACACTTTAATGTGTGTGTATATATTTTCACATGTTTATATGGATATAGAAAATTACTTGGAAAGCTGTACCTTTAATGGTTAATAAGTTTTCCTTGTGGAGTGAAGAAAATAGAAAGAAGGGCTTGGGTGCTGAATTTTATTATCTATTTCTTTATGTCCTTTATTGCAATGAACATATGCTTTCATAGTTTGAAAGAACAATCCAATAGAGCATAATTCTTTATTTTTACTGAAATATGCATACAACTCTTACAAATATTGTAGAATACGAGGCTCAGTTCCTTGTGATAAAGAAAAGTTTTCTCTTCCATTTTACAATTAATTCAATAGCAATCCAATAGCTGATATTGAGCTTTACCAAGGTTTATGAAATCTTCAAAATTGCTAGGGAACCTTCAGAGGCTAGTAATGCTTCCTTTAAGGGCATTTCAGCTATTTGTGTGAGAGTTAACAGATTGTAGCTGTTGGAACATTGTGATCTAGTCTGAGTGATAAAGTGAAGCACTATAGTTCATGGCAATAAATGCCACCTGCAGTGACTTTATCAGTCAACTAATATTAAGAACATATTCGAGGGCACAGTATCATTTCTCAGTACTTGACATCCAGGCACAGAATATTTTCTAATGTTTATTAGCACCATATCACTTGACAAAAAAAGTGGCTCTGTTGATTTCAGAATTGCTTTTTTTCCAGAACCACACCATACTGCTGCCTTTGACAATGTAGAATTTGAGATTTTGCAAAACTGTAAAACCTTTACCTTGAGTTGTATGAATTTACTTAATATTACATAAGTACTTACAGCCTTATGAGGCATGTATATTAAAACAATTTTTTAATTTTATTGTTTCAAAAAAGATACTAAAATAATCAGAAAATTATTTTAAATAAAGGAAATTAGTAATTGTATAAAACTGAACATTCTGATTAGATGCTAATAGCATATATATTGCCGTTAGCTAATAACTTTCCGAATTATGAAATAGAAAAAATAGGTACATTTCCCCATTAAAATAAATTCTATAGGACAAAACTAACAAATAATTTGAAAAAAAAAGTGCTTGTCAAAACTATCTGTATGTCCAAATTATCAGTTGAAAATGAACGTTGATAAGGATATCCTGAAAGACATTTTTGTATCCTCATTCGGGTTGCATACTCACTTTTAAAAAGTGCATTCTTCCAAATCTCCCTGTGCATCATCTGAATGATTGTACCACTCTTTTCATATTATTAATGAACTCTTATTAATAATTCAAATGTATGCTTTGGTAGGTGGTAGTAGCCCTTCATATAATATTTCTCTCTGGGCTTTTGTTTCTATTCTTTCTATTCTTAATCCTATACCTCAAAATCTTTTCACCAAATGTTTGTAGCAAAGTTAACTCAAACCTCTATCTGTGACTGACAATTTTCATTCTAATCTTCTCTGTGCCAGAGGTAAAGATTTTATCCCACCATTTTTTAAAAATAGGTTTTATTTACTTCTTCCAGCCAGTGTGTCCTATTTTTCTGTTCCATCAATTGCATAATGATTTTTACTTGTCTTAAGTTTCCTTGATATTCACATTTACCCTTAATTTCCTGAAGAAGATATATAATCTTCTTATTGTATTTACTTGCTTGCATTTTGTGAAATACACTTGAAGAATAATAACTAATTAGATAGATAGGAAGTATAAATCATGTACAGATCATAAGAAAATCTTTAAATCAATATTTGTTTTTAGTTTATCCACCACATTCTAGAATGGCAATTCAAATAGAGCAGAAGACGTTAGTTAACAAAAATGATAATATCCTTGTTGAAGGTTTAAATGAATAAAGAGAAGAATCCTAAGAAATATACTTTTATTAATCCTCCCAAAGGCTGTTACTTGCTTTTGAGATTGGATCATAATTAAAAAAATGTTTTTTAATATATCGCAATTGATACACCAGTTATTTATATATTAACCCAAGCTCCATAAGTAAAAGCCCAAACCTCTCTGGCAGGTCCATTAGGAATCCGTTTTTCTTTTCTAGTTATAAGATATGTGTATTTTGGTTTAATCAATTTACAAAGACAGTTCTGAGGCTACAAAAATAAAATACAGCCTCTAGATACTGCTCCGCAATGAAAGAACCCCTCAGGGCAAGCTGTCAGTTTACATTGCAGTTAAAAAAAAAAGTTTCAGAAGCGTCAGCCTCCAAGTAATAAGCACATAAGAAACTATAATATAAAACCTATATCACAGAATTATCTTGATTTATTTGAGTAGCACAGATAGAATTACCTAAGGGAACAAGTAGTACAAATGAAACAGAAAAATGCTAAGTCTCAAATTGTGTCTCACAATAGTTTGCAGCAAAGAGGCCTTGCTCAGAGGGTCATAAACTGACTTTAATGGAAGTCAGTAATTTATCGACTGCATGTTGAAAGATCTAATTGTTGTTTATGTTGATGTAATTGCTATAAGGAAAGTGGGGGAGAAAGACCAAACCACATTTTCAGAATATTCGAGTTATCTGAATTTAGAGTGATATTTTACTGAATTAAAGATGAATAATAATACAATTTGATTGGCTACTATATTCCTTTTTAAAATGTCACATGATAAAATATGTTTTATAGTAAAAGGCAGAGATAGAGAAAACAATGGCAAACCATTAATAATGCTATTTAGAAGGCTGATTACCACTGATAGGTCTCTTCTTTATTTCTGATTTTCTTATTTATAATTTAGGTACATTTAAAAACAGTTGATGTTATGTTATTGGATCAAAATTATGAATATGAAAAATGAGATTGCATGGATGGGAGGGAAATGGAATATGACAATAGTACATTAACAATCTCCCTTTTCATATCATAGTTAAAAACTATCACTAAATGTGAACTTCCATATAAAAACTAGATGAAGCCTGTCAATGATGGAAACAAGGAAACGATGATATTCATGCAGCAAAATTAATCAGTTTATACAACTGAAATTATACTCTGTGATATAAAATAAGCTCCTTGGAGATAGGTTCAGAACACAAAGTCCTGTTGTGATGTTTCCAGATACCTGTAACAACATGTTGAAAAAATTACACGAGACAAAATGCTTAATTTATAGCCCCATTGATTATATAAGAGTCATGTAGCTCTTTGCCTCAAGCATGGAATTAAATAAGGCAAGGTAGGTAATGAGTACAAGAGAAATGAACATAAAAACTATTCACGATGACTTTAATAAGTAACTCTGTCCTTGAAAGAATAATCTAAAATTCATAAGGATATATCTTAGAATAATATAATTCATTAGACTTTTTGATATTATAGTTATATGAAATAATATATAGATAGGTAAAGTGAAATATTGAGTTATATGAAATTATTTATAAAAATCTTTGCCTGTAAATAGAGGATACAATTTTTCCACATTAACACTAATAAATAAGACTGCATTTATATTTCAAATCAGTGTGAAAACAATGTTTAAAGGCTGTATTTGTTGAAGTGCCATTGCAATGAAAGTAGAATTCAAAAATAAATAACTAATTATAAATCACCAAAAGTTTTTGAGCAATATGTATAGATGAATAGATCAGTAACCAAGAGAAAATTTAAATATCTAATATATTTTCATCAAATAAACTTTCAAAACATCTTGACTTACTTTTCAGTTAACTCTAACTTTTAAAAAACAAATAATATCTAGCCATATAATAATTTGAGTGTTGAAAAAAAGTATTGCAGTTAATTTTAATACAATGCTCAAAAAATCCCGATTTGGAGAGCAAGAAAGAACAAACTGCTCACCAGTCTCGTTTATCTGGAGTTTGAGACCAGATCACTGGGGCAATCAGTGCAGCTTGAATTACTCTCACATAGTATTTGGAGGGTGCCTCTGGCTGCTGCGTGAGGGATAATAGGAATATGAGGGTTGTTGTGGCGAGTGGTGAGGATTCCGTTGAAGTCATAGTGTCTAGGAACAGGATGGAGCAGAAGTCATAAATTGTGGTTGGGTACCGGATATGTTTTGACAATAAAGCTAATTTGGTTCCCATTATGATTAGATGTGGAGTGTCAGAGAAGTAAGGATCTTTGGCATGAAGGAAGTATCAGAAACCATTCTTAAGAAGCTTGGAACTTCACTATATCTCGTTGCTTCCCTGTCTGTCACCCACATATTTATAAATAGTTTTTTAATTAATCTTTTTAAATTACTCAACTGGAGAGTACCTTTTTTAATTTATTTTCTTCCAGGACTTAAACTGAGCCACTACTAAAAGTAATATATTGCTATTTATTTAACCTCTAGATATAAACATTATGAACATGGAAATCAGAAAGAAAAGGTATAAGTATTAAAAATAGAAAGAAGAAATTTATTATATATAGATGACTGGAATATTTATTAAATAAATTGAATACAAAGTTTTATAAGAACTTTGAGCAGTTCAGTAAGAAAATACATATAAAACAATAAAAAGCTTTCCCTGTGTGTTTTCCAACTATTACTGAGTGTTTCATAGAAGATAGGCACTTTACTCTGCTCTTTGCCCCTTATAAACTCATTTAATCCATACCACAACTTAATGAGTTTATTATTATTCTTGTTCTTATTAATAATGTTACTTTAATTTTACCAGATGAACTAACTTACACTCAGAGACTAGGTGGTTTTTACTATGTGGACAGGAGAGCCAAGATTTGAATCTGACAGTATGGGCTTGGTTAACACGTACTCTTTACCTCCACTTTTATAGCTTCTTATTACAATCCATGGCATGTAAGATTAAGTAGCTAGAAAATATAAAGGAAAACAAATGTTCCCCAAATACAATATTTAACATATGAAAATAGACATAAACTCAACCACTAATGTTACATATCTTTTTTGAGGAAAACTGTACAATTTTTTCTAGGGAATTTTTTTGTAAAGATGAATAAATGGTAAGAATCAGCATGTCACTAAATTGTGAAAACACATTTTTATAAAGAGTTCAGTTCTCCCTAGGTTCTTTAACAAATTAAGGCACAATGAATTTATGCTCATCATGGGATATTTTCAGCCCAAATTGACAAATGGTTCTGAGGTTAATGTGGAAGAATAAATGAGCATAGATTTATATCAAACAATCAAACAAAAAAGAGAGCACTATCATGAGACTTGCCAGAGAGTAAAATATAGTGCACAGACATCATAATTAAAGTGTGATCCACATGGAAAAGAAAATAGGAAATAGACCATATTACATTCAAGTATTCAATGGATAAAGGGAACTGTTAAATCTCTGGAAAATTTTCAGTTAAAAGTTCCTGAATCGGTAGCTCAACTAAATGAAACTAATGAAATTGGATACTTACTCCTACCAAATACTAAAAGAAATTCTGAATGGATCTGAGAGTTAAATATGAAATGAATGAAGCAATCAATAAGAAATCAAATTGGTTTATATATATGATTTGTTAGTGGGAAGGACTTTCTATACTCAACAAAAATAATACACACATTTTATGTATTTTATATAATAAATTGAAGCATTTTAAAGCCATTTATATACATCTAATTTCAAGACCGAAGCATTAAAAGTCAAAGTGTTATATATAATAATGTACTAATAATGCACTCAGCAAGTGACAGATAAAGGGTTAATTTTCAAAGGACAGGATTTTTTTTTATTTGAAGACAAACTCCTCAAAGTATGAATGGACAGGTGACATGTATAAAATTTCAGAAAATTAGATTTTATTGTCAAATGTCTATACTGAAAACATGGTACTTAACTAGTAAAGAATAAATTTTTTGCTAATCAAACATTATAGATTTACCAAGATAATGGATTACTCTTTTTAATAATTGACACATAAGCAAGTTGTCTTCATATCTGAACTATATCTATATTAAAAATGAGTCACTAAGAGCTCAAGAAACATTTCTTAGACTACATAGGGGGAACATAAATATAGGAACAATAGTTCTTTTAATACCGACACCCAAGTTCTTAACCATTATGTCTTTAATGTTCATAATTTTTCCCAGAAAAATCCATTTTAATGCACCAAAATATTAACTATGTTTATATTAGGGGAGATAAAATTGGTGAAATAGAAATATGTATTTTATCTTATATTTATTAAAATGTTAGGATCCAAAAGTTTTGATTTATTGTTACCTAAACATTATAAATATAACTGCTTAGAATAAAAAGTAAATGCTATCATATGTCTTGGATTATCTTGGGTGGTAGAAATGTAGGTTTTAACTTTTGATCCTTTAAAATGTTATTTAAAAAATTTCCTATAATGAGTATATTAGGCCTTAAAACATATTTAAAGAAATAGATTTAAAATTTTATTTTTTAATTAAAATTTTAAGTTCATGTGTAGAGTCACTAGAAATTGCCACGTAGAGAATGTTTCAAGCTAACATAATTCCTGTATGGGTTAATATTTTCAAAAGCTGTTTGAATAATTTTGGCTGCACCTCAAGCACAGGAGAAGGGCAAGGAGAAGCAGCGAGAGCTTTACAAAAGTTCTTATTGACCTTTATACGAGCAGAGACACCATCAGCTGAGTGGAGATCTGGCAGCTTCTGAGCAGGTTTGCATCACTGAGTATTAGACCAAGAATGTGAGGTTTCATTATGATGATTCTGACAGCTGTGTGAACTACAGGAATCTTTCCACCACCCCATCTTTCATGTTCTAGCTTCATTCTTCTCCCTACTCTTCCATAGCTCTTTAGCTTGGCATTTAAAATTTTGCATTAGTAAAGGTTATTTTATTTTCCCTATTTTATATGTCATGGCTGTAGAAAAAAAAAACTGTTTCTGGAACAGTCATCTCCTAATTCTCCAAATACTCTACCAAAAGTATGCCACTTAGCTCCTTTCCTTCTCTCTCCTAACATGCTAACAGTTTTTCAAAGTCAGGGTATAATACTTCCGTGATGTTTTCCGATTTTGATGACCTTAATACATCTGCCCTCCTAAAATAAGTATAATAAAATCCAATATATAAAGTATTTGATACAAGACATACTAAGGTAGAAACATTTGTGCAAATTATTTTAAACATCCTGGAGAATCTCACATTAAATGAAATAATGGCAAAAATAAGCTAATGAAATAAAAAAGTACTAGTTATTATACGCTTTCTTATACCTCCTCGATTTCTGTTTGCATTTCTTCAACCATTTTTCTCAAGAATAGTCTTTACTTGCTGCCTCTGTTTCTTACATGCACAATGGTAGGCTACTCCAAACTAGATCAGTTCATTTCCCTCACTTTCATTAAAACACTCCTTGAGAAACAACCAGAGAGGTTTTCTAAACTTTCCACTTTTATGATGTCTCATTAGAACTGAATATAATTGGCCACTCCTTCCTTCTTTAAAACTTCTTTGGGCTAGTAACAGAATGCTCATCCCTCTTTCTTGCTTAAAGCCTCTCAACTCCTCTTCATTTATTTGAGGATTAGGTATAACACACACTAGAACGTCTCATACAAGGGCTGACACTGCCTTTTTATCCTTATTTGTACCATATTCTCCTTATTCTCTTGGGCTCAGTCATCTTGACTTTTCAACTCCATGGGGCCTTGCATACCCTCCTGACAGGCTACTTTTTCACCCTTTATTTCTGTTCATGGGGGGTTCTTCCCTCGTCCTTCACCCAGTTAACTCCTAATCTTTCTTCACATTTCAGCTCTACTTTCAGTTCCCCAGAAAAATATTCTCAAATCTATCTTGGTCAAAACCCTCTGTTACATCCTCTAATTGATCCATGAACCTTCTTTCTCCTACTTTTTAGCACAATTTTAATTTTGAAATGTTGTACGACTGTTTGATTAGCCTATGTATTCCCTTCTAAACTGGAATCCTCAGGAGAGATCCATGTCAGTTTTGCATAGTATTGTATCCCTAATTCTATTCCAGACCCTTGACCCAAGTAGATTGGCTCTTAATAAATATTGAGGAAGCAAAGAAGGAAAGAAGGAAGGGAAGGAAGGAGGAAGGAAGGAGTGATAAGTTTGTGCCTACAAACCGTTGGCAGTGTGGCCGACAGAGATGGGTAACTGAATTGTGTGGAAGGTTTTATTAGGAGTTTTCTGATAATAATGGCACTGTTTGGAGGATGGATATTTCTGTTAAAATTTAGGATATAGAGAACATAAGTAAAGGTTTCAATTTAATGAAGTTTATAGAGGGAATTTATGTTATAAACACGATAAAAATTTAGAAAGAATTCCTTAAGCAGGTAGAAAATTGAAACTTTTCAATTGCATAATGTATTTTGAAGTTTGAAAAAACATGCTATTGACAACAGACTGAATTTAAATATTTAACACATTAAATACATTTCACACGTTTTTGATTTACTATATCAATTTTTTTATATAAAGTTCCCAAAGAAGATTTTCATTAAAATTTTACACCTCAGTAACCAGAACATTAATAACAGATGAATATATCTTTTCATTATCTATTTTGGTTTCAAAAAATTGGTAGCACTGTTATATATGAATAATACTCAGTTTTGGGTGATGCTAATGAAATAAGAATTCAGTATGCCTGTGACTTCATTTTTTCTTTATTATGATTAAATGATGTGTTAAAAAGAAATATTATTCATATTTATTATATAAAGTGAGGTTCCTTTAGATTTAAAACTTGCCAAATTAGAAAGAAGGTATAAATTCATTAAGGAGATAAATAAGATTTTTGTTGGCAAACAAAATAAAGTGTTGCAAGCATCTCACATTTAATCAGAAACAACTTGAGCCAAGTTGAGGGGATAAATGCCCAATACCAGAATTGTAAGTAGGAATTTCGTAATATTTTTATGATAGAGTCCTCTGATTGCTCAATAAATATATATATATAAAATGTGTATGTATGTGTGTGTGTGTGTGTGTGTGTGTGTATATATATATATATATATATATATATATATATACTGTGTGCTATGTCATAGCCTAGGTTATACAGCACTAATTGAGACACAATCCCTGCTATCACATAGCTTGCAGTTTCATGAAAAAGGCAGATTTAAAAATTTATTATACAATAGCTAATAATGAGTATTAAGAATAAGTGCTGCAAATGTATACGGAAGAGATTCCAAACTTTGGATTTCAAACAAGGATTCATCACATGAAAGATAATAAGAGGAAAATGAACTAATAGGAATAGATTATGGAAGTAAATGTAATCAAATAAATCAAATCTAGTTTTGGGGAAGACTAAAGAAAATATTTTTAAATGAATGGTATGTATAAGAAATGAATAATCATTTCTTTGTTACTAATGTATGGTTAAAGGAAAAAGCTAGTGAGAGATGAAACTGGACATTTAAAGCTAGAACCAAAAATGGCCTTGATTTATAAATTAAAAATTTTGTGTTTAACTTATAAATGGTTCATAAATAGAGGTTTTGGAAGAGAATTACAGCAAAATGAATCTTTCTTTTAAAGAGATAATGAGAATGGCTTTTTAAAACATGGATAAAGTGTGAAGAAAACAAAATATAAGTGTTGCAAGAGTCTCACATTTAATCAGAAACATACTTTCCAATACCAGAATTATAAGTAGGAATTTCATATTATTTATGGACATGATGACCTAAGAATTATTAGGTCTATTTTGGGAAGAAAAAAGAGTTAATCTTAATCCTGAAATTTTGAGAGAAGTTGAGGGGATAAATGCTTCTTTATTAAATTTTTATTCAGCAAATATTTATTTTGTATATGAAACATGCCAAGCAATCTCCTAGGCCCTAGAGATGCTACAGAGAACAAAACATACAAAAAGCCCTGGCCCCACCAAGTTTACATTCTAGTCAGGGAGAAACAGATTAATAATGCAAGTAAAGCATACAGAATGTTAAATAGTGATAAAGACTAACAAACAATAGTAAGTCAGGGACGTATCCTAGGAAAGATATAAGGAGAAATATTTGATACAGTGGCCAAGAAAAGCCTCATTAAGTAAGTAAAAATTAGATAAGGGCTGAAGGAAGAGAAAGAGTAGGTCAGAAAGGACTGTCATTTATGATGTGGAGAAGCTGGCCTTACTAGGACCATGGACTGTTTATCCACATCCACATAAGTAGGCAAGAAAGTAGAATATTTGGATACAAACACATGGAAGTAAGTAGAAAACTGGAAGTTTTCTTTTGATTCCTTCAGTTTTCTCAGCTAAAAATGATATCAAATGTTTCAGTTATGCAGGATGAATATGTTCTGGAGATGTAACATATAGCATGGAGACTATAGGTAATATTACTGTATTTTATATTTAAAATTTGCTGAGAGTAGATATGAAATATTATCACTACACACACGAGAGAATAGTTGTGTGAGATGTTAGGCATGTTAGTTTGATTGTGGTAATTATTTTACAAAGCATGTATGTCAAAACATCACATTGTACATTGTAAATACATGCAGTTTTTCTCAATTATACCTCAACAGGGCTGAAAAATAGGTACAAAGTTGTCAGCAAATAATGTTAAGGAAAAAGAAGTAATATGGTATAGTAATATGGTAGGATGGTATGAAAATAGTCACATGGGAGAGGAAATAGTATATACATGCATGTGTATGTACAAATATACTTATGCATTAAATATGTACTTATGTGCACATATATGCATAATTGTATATAACAGTGAATGAAACATTTAATTATTATGCATACATATAAGTGTATGTATATATGCACATATGTATAAACATACAGAAATATACATTTCTCTGTACATGTGTGTATATGTATCTTATATATGCAAATATGTATATAACCTGGTAATTTTCTTGCCTTGGTAGCACTTTTAAATTGTATTCAATAAAAGTCTTCAAATGGATAATTTCCAAATGCTGGACAGGGTGCCTATAACCAGTATTGGTTATCAACATAACAAATTCCTCTTTTCTCTTAACTACTGAAAAATGAATTTCATTTAAATTCAGGCACCAGGGGGTGGATCAGAAGAGCAGTGTGCTCATATGCCAGCTCTGGGGTATGAATTATGATTTTTCAGACTAATGGTGATAATCCCATTTCTTTTTGCCCATAATTGGATAAGGGTGTGCATATGACCCAGTTTTGGCCAATAAACATTTAGAAGTCTGCTCAGAAGAATTTGCTTCCCATATATAACAGTCTTACAGAAAGGGAGTTGTTTTCTCCTCTTTCCTTCTTGGAGCATTATTACATGAGAACATGCTTACGTTTTAGATATTTGCAAACATCTTGCAACAATGATAAAAGAACAAAATGAATTGCAGAAATGCCAACCCAGAGGTCTAATATCATCAAGCAACTAAATAAGTTCTGGACTTTATCTCAAGTTTTGCGAGGCACAAGTTAAAAAAATCATTTTAAACTAATGCAATTCAGGTTTTCTTTGACTTTTAGACAAATATAGCCTAACTGACACATGGCCTATAAACCCCCTTTATAAAGCAAGACAAAGGGCTAAAGAGGTGGGTTAACCCTGTCTTCAGATCCTTGGAAATCTAAGTTACCTCCTAGACTAGAAGACCTTCACTATTTTGGAATGGTTTGTTTGTTTGGGGAACCATGCAACTGTTGACTAGGGCACTCTTAGAAAAGGAGATGAGCCTTATTTCAAGGTAAGGGTTAAAAAGAAGATTTCAGGAAAATGTAAATATTATATTTACCTTAAGTAATAAAAGCAAGAGTAATACTTCTGAGTTTGAATGAAAATATAAAGTGATTAGTACAAATAGAAACTAGAAGCCAAAATTCTCAGTAATCCAGAGTATTTGTAACATTCCATCCAAAAATAAATGTGTCATCCTCTGACAACTTATTCAGAGTAATCAGAATTTATATTAGCATGACTTGGTAGTAGGCTAGTATTAGGTTTTCTTCAGAACCAAAAAGAAAAATTGAGCCAGTGTTGGATAAAGGGACCTCAAAGAATACAAAAAGTAATGGTTGCTTTAAAGAGTGGAAAGAAGGCATCTCTGGCAAAGAAATAAGAGTATGTGTATCCACTTGGGGGCTGAGAAGTAGCTCTTGGGTTTGTAAGTATATAAATTCACAAGATTAGGAAATGCAGACAAATAGCTCCCTGAAGGCTATAAAGGTTGTAGAGAGTTGAGGCTACAGCCAAGCTAAGAACTATTCATGAATGATCAGCAATGCTCTTGCAAAAGATATACTAATTGACAGAGAAAAAGGGAAATTGTTAATGCTCTTCTTTTGACAGTATGGCATCCAATGAACCAGTGAGCACAAAAGCAAGGTAAAGGTCAATAAAATTGCAGTGCAACCCACCAATCATACAAATGTCAGATTTGGAAGACCAAAGTTGTAACTTTAAATTAAGTGCCAAGGAAAACTGAAATCAGAATGCTTGAGTGTAATCTGTAAACTGGCATAAATGCAATATGTGGATCTTATATTATTATAAGATCAATATATTTTGAGAATGTGTTGTATACATTATAAGCCATATCTTGAAACCTTGAAATATTTTATTTTAAAAAAGCTAATCAAATGCACGTCTTAGAAATCCCACAGAAGACCACATATTAGAAAAAAATTAAATAGCATTTATATACATGTAGATACGTTTTACTTTGATAATATCCTTTGGGGGCTATCAAATGAAGTAAAGTTCAATGAAGAAGGTGGGTTCTATGGAAATTTTGAAGGATTATAGCTTTAACTGTATTTGGAGGCAGACAGATGTACAGACCTTAGCTTTGGAGTACTGCATCAATAAGACTGTTACTTAAAAACAAGATACTCCACAAAACAAAATATTGCCTTCATTTGAAAGCAGTCATAAAAAAGTTGCCCAAATCAACTACCAGGCTTTAATACTTAGAAAATGCACAAGCAAGTTTCATTTTTTTTTGTTTAAAAAAATCACTCTCAGAAGAGTCTTTTTGCTAAATGATCCTTTTGTTATTGTTGACCTATTGAAAAAATAAAATAGTGTATTAACTTTCTGTTATATTGCATCATTCATCGGTTCTATTACATTTTTTTTTAGGACTTTCTTGACATGTGGAAAATAACAAGGCATCATTTGAGTAATCACCTTTCTAAGAATTATTTATTGTTGCTCTTTGGTTGGTATTAATAACATCTGAATTGGCAACTTTATTCCTCATAAATCTCTACACTGGCAAACCTCAACACCAACTTTCTACAGACCTGGTATCTGATGTCCCTGAGTGGCCTTGCAGCCTGTTATATGGGGCACGCTCTGTGTGCTCATTCCCAAAGCAGGGGGGTTTTCTTGACCTCTAATTTGTATTCTATAGCCAATTTGTGTGGGATCCTTACACCTGGATTTGCCTTTCAGATTCTCTCACAAAATTCCCAAAGATCCTCAAGATGGATTGGGTTTACTTCCACCTAAACACATTTTATAACACTTTCCAACAGGGAACTGCTTTTACTACATTTAATACTTCTGTATTTCTCTCAGCAAATGTCACCTTTGGACACTTAACAATCTAGAAGGAAGACCATTCCCAAAGAGGTTAGTCAATCCCACAACCAGGTTGGTTATCTCAAATTCAGCCTTAGTCATTCTCAAATTATTCTAGTTCCTTACTATTTTTACCTCACACATAGGACATAATAATGTTTCCAGAATTTAAAAAAATTTGGGGCCATATTTGCATGTTGAATCTGTCTTGCAGTGTTATGTAATTTGGCTAATATATTATGCCTCTACCATGGGCTTCTCTTAGATAGACACTTCTTTTTCCCTTAGTATCCATATTACATAACAGTCAATTTACTAAGTATTTAATGGACTACTAAAAGGAGGCATGTTTAAAGTGCATGTAATGATCATTTGGGAATAAATAAATTTAAATCTTTGTTACAAAAGTATTTAGATACGAGAACTATTATATCTTAAAGTAATTACTGGTTGTTAATAACAGATAAATATTAACATATTCTTTTTTATTCATTTAATAGCTGTCTCTTTTTCTATGTGAATCATTCATTCAAATTTGCCTAGTTTTATAACTAAGAGAAAACAAGTATCAGAATTTTACTTATATATATTCAGTCATTATGTATGTTACATATATGTGTATATATTCTGCATATTCTAGTTTGTAATGTTTTTAACATAAAAATAAAATTTTTTTATGTTATTATTTCTACAACGTAATTTATAAGCTTTGCTTTCAATAAGTCTTTTATATATTTTACTTTACCAATAATTAACTAATCCCATAGTGGTGTATGTTTAGGTTTCTTAATCTTTCCACCTTTCTGAAAAGTGTGTTGATGAATGTCATATAACACAAGCTTTAACCACAGCCTTAACCTCTTATGATAAATAGTTCTAAACATATTGTTGGATAAATGGCATGCATTTTTAAAAATCCTAATATATATTACTGATACATAAACGTGCTATCAAATTTTAAAATTCCTAACAGTAGTTTATAGTTCTTACTCTCTCTTTCTCCCCCTATTTGTACTCAGATGTATACATTTGTTTTGTTTTGATTTTTCTTATTTCCTCTTCATCCACACTCCCCAATCCTATCTACCTCCCTTACACAGCCATCCTTTTGAATATGTTTGATGCATGTCCTTTAGATACATATACCCTTCTAAAATATATCATGTTCCTTGGTCTTTGTGTTTTTGATTTACAGAAATGTCTTGTTATGGAGCTCATTATTTTTTTTAGCTATTACTCTCAATAGAATGTGCTCTAATATCTACTGATATTTCTGAGAGTACATAGAGTTCACGCTTTTAACACTGCATGCTTCACACTTGCTCCTCTAGTTCCTTTAGTGATAGGAACCTTGGTGGGGTACAACTCCCTTTACCTGAAAGAGAGATGCAATAAATATGCAACTATATTATTTTTTAGACAATAGCTAAATATTTTTTAAGACAGATACCCATAATAGGGTAGTGATAGGGTCTAGATATACTTAATTTTAATTATTACTTGTAAAATTATCTAGGAAGAATTATTTAACTATGGTACACTCTTAAATGCAAGATATTCATAGCTTCCCTTACCCCCCACCATCCTTATCAAAACTTGATGTTATCTGACTTTGTATTTATTGACTATTTGATGTCCATAAAGTAGCATTTTTTTGCCTTTTTATTTGCATTACTTTAATTATTAGATAATGAGCATCTCTTTATAAATGTGTTAGTAATTTGATGTTTAGTGTCTACTTGATCTTATGGCCCAAGTGGCAGAGCCTCTTACATGACAGTGTGGGCCTCTTGCAAAGCCTTCTTTCATTCTGCATTCCAACCCAATAAAACAAAAAAGAGCTTTTGGAGGGAGTAGAATCCTGCTGACACTTTGATTTAAAACTTCAGGCCTAGAAGTGAGAGAGAATAGAATAAATTTATGTTGTTTTAAGCCAAGGTTGAGGTAATTTTGTTACGGCAGATCTAGGAAACTAATAAACCCCATTTACAGCTATTGTAAGTACTCTCGTGTTAGTATTAATCTGCCCTCTTATTGGATGTTTTCTGCTATAAAAATTTATCTTGATTCTCTCTTAGTGTTCAGTGAGTAGAGCCATTTTCTTCCACTGGATTGAAATTTAAAAATCATTAAACTGGGTTGTGTGTTGTGTCAGTTTTCTCATATCCTAAATAGGAAAATTAGTGCCTGGCTTGCCTTCCTCATAGCTCCTTAGTTGGAAGGATTGAATGGCTGACTGAGCCACAGATCATTTGGCTCTACCCTGAGGTGGTCCTACTTCCTAGTATGTTTAGATCCTTAGCTTAAGACCTTGGGTAATAGGATTATATATTAGATACAGAGATGTTGATTAAGTAAGAAAAAGTACTTTCTTCAGAGGTTAATTTATAAGAAAATCTAGTCATAAAATACATGAAATAGCTGGGATAAATATGTAATATATATGGAAGTACAATATTTAATAGAGTAAGTAGGTTTGGTTAAAGTAGGTAGAGCATAAAACAATATAAACTTAATAAACTCAGTAATCCAATATGAAATAAGTGAAAATGACAAAGTATCCATTACAATTATTTATGGTATTTCCTGGAAGAAACGATTTGTTATTAACACAAAAAGTACCCATCAACCTCAGTAACCAACATCAAATGTCAATTCCATCAAGATTATTAACATTATTTTCTACATACCACCACCAATTTTAGAAATGCCTTGTAGTAACTGCAGATCATAATTTTGAATACATTGTTGTGATATTTTTTCTTAAGTGAAATATGACATTTGGATGAAGACAGGAAAATTAAAGCATAAATGGTTTAATGGTTTGGAAGTGAGGGAAAATTATTTTATTCTTCTTGGTTTTATTTTTCCTGTTATGTAGAACAATATAATTAAATAATGAAAATTATAAAAAGTACATATTGTGTGCTATAAAATTGAAATTTGAAATAATTAAACCTATGTAGAGCACATGTGCCAACTCTATGGAAAGCTTCATGAAAATACAAGAGCTGAATTGATTAAAAACTAGAAATTGAAGTTAAAAATGGTTAATATATCATAAACGTATAGGAACATATGCCCACATTTATATTATTCTGCAGAGTTCAGATGCGCATTGAGATCTTAAAATGCCACACTCTTAAACATAACTTGGTAAGTATTCATTGATATTTTTATATATATAGAAGGTTCAAATTCATATATAAACGTGGTAAGTATTCATTGATTTTTTTATATGTGTAGAAGATTCAAATCCATATATAAACGTAGATGAAACTAGCAACAAACAATAACAAAAGCACCAGTTACTTATAAATAAAATTTATATATATAAGTAAATATATATAAATATACACATAAAATACATAAATATATATATTTGTATAAGGCTTATGTTCTTGGCATATTTCAGTCTAAATAATAAATAGCTTAATAGCCATGTATGTGTTACTAAATGCTAACTATCATTTGAAATTTGTTAGCATTTACTTCTTAATTAAAATGGGCCATGTACTGCTATGCTTTTTATGTATTAAATATATTTATAATATTTTAACATGGTATATAATATTTTATAGTATATATTTAATGTAACTATATTATACACATTTTAATATATATTAAATATTTGAAATAAAGCTGTAGGGTATGTACTATTATCCATATTTTACAAATGAGGAAATGGTAGCAAAAAGAATTTAAATAACAGCCAAAATTACACAACTAGAAATGATTTTAGCTCAGATACAAACCTTGATAAATTGGTTCTAAAACTGACACCCTTCATCATTTTGTGACATTGCTTCTACAGAGATAACAATTAGAGTCAGTTCTCCAGTAAATTGTGATAGAGACAAAGTTTGCCATCTACACACTCAGCATTTTTATCATATCCCTTTGTTCTCATAACTCTACGTAGCTCTGGGGTTGCTGCCCTTTCTAATTAACCCTAGGGTGATGATTAAGAAGAGAATATATCACGTATCACTACATTTGCATTTTAATAATCATACTTGAGATGTACTTACAGATTTGAAGAAATAGATATGAAATTGTTAAATTTAAGGTACCATGTAAGGCAGTGGTGATGATGGAGTCAGGGGATTGGCAAATGTATAGCTATAAACAGGAGATACTATTTAGCTCCCCTTAAACTGCACTATAATGATATTTAAATTTTCCATCTTTTGTATTATTTGGCTAGTACTAAAAGTATAATATTCTTGCATAACTGTATTAACTAGGGTTCTTTAGAGAAACAAAACCAATAGTCCAGTCCAAGGACAGGAGCTTGATGTCCCGGCTCAATCAGGCAGGCAGTGGGTAAACCTCAACGGATGAATGATGTCCACCCACATAGGGGAAGGCAATATACTTTATTGAGTCCACCAATTCACTTGGTATTCTTATCTATAAATACCCTCCCAAACACACCCAGAAACATTGTTTAATCTGGACACCCTGTGGCCTAGTCACACTGACAAATAAAATTAACCCTCACAAGTCCATCCTTTGTCAACTTGTAACTCTTTTGAATCTCCTTAAGCTATACTTACTCATAAAATAAAGAAAATAAAAAGGTCGTGATTCTACTAACATGATATAACTACCCAGTGTACAACTGAAAGTGCAATGACCCCCCTTCTCATAAAAGGGGATGTATAAAGTCAATACATCTTATGCATTTTTGTTACATGATAAGGGAATAAGAAAGTGAGCAAAGATATGTATCTTTAATGGTCATGTGCTCACAGCTGGTATTTATAACTCCTTCTTCTACCGCCCACTCTATTCCTTTTGACTTCATTGAGCATCTCAGCTAGTTACAGTTCTTTACCTAGGGTGGTGACCCAAACTTTCATTCCTGAAGAATCTGGGCCATTAGTAGTATTGCCTGGGTTGAGTTTTTGAACTTTCCCGTTGACCTTAATCACAGGACATGGTAATAATGCCAAAAGTCCGAAGGGATCTCCTGTGTTCCAGACGTTCTCTCCCTTACCTCCGTTGTGGCATAGTCATCCAGTTTCTCTTTGGTTGTCAGACGAAGTCATCCTAGCTGCACCTCAACTTCTTTATTTGCCTATTGATTCAGAAGCATGAGAAATCCAGTGGCCATGTTGCAGTTTTAACTTCTAGTTTAATGGAATCATTGTTGTGTCTACTAGTGAAAGTATTACTCCCTACAGTACTAAGAAGTCCAGTCCACCATAACATAAAGTCATAGAAAAGGAAGCAAAAATTTTGCTAGTGGATCACTAAGGGTAATAGTGAATAGTGCCACTTTCATTTCCACACTTAATTCCTGGACCCTTGCATCCTGACTTTAGGAGAAACAGTATCACATATTGGATACTGATTGAAAGCACATGCAGCCTTCTAGGGAACCTTGCCCCAGGCCTGAAAGGTATTGCACCTAGCTGGTGCTGTGATGGTCTTCAAAGAACCATTTCACCATTCTTTCAAACCAGCTGCTTCAGGATGATCGGGAACATGGTGAGACCAGTGAACTCCATGAACACGAGCGAATTCCATGAGTCAAGGGGCAACACTTGTTCTTTGAAGTGAGTCCCTGATCACAGCAATGCTATGTGGAATACCAGGAAGTAGATGATATGTTCTGTAAGTCCACAGTTGGTAGTTTGAGATGTTTTTGGTCAGGGAAGGCAAATCCAATTTCAGAAGAAGTGTCATATTCCAATAAGAACAAAATGCTGTCTCTTCCTTGATGGAAGTGGTCCAATGTAATCAACTTGCCACCAGGTATCTGGGTTATCACCATGGAGTATGGTGGCATATAGGGGCTCTGTGTTGGTCTCCTCTTCTTGAAGATTGGACCTTCTGGTGCTGCACATAGGTAGGTTGCCCTCGGTGAGTGGAAGTCCATGCTGCTGAGCACATACATATCCTCCATGTCAGTCACTGTGGCTATTTTATTCACGTGCCTACTGAGTAATGTCAGGTGTGGCTGTGGAAAAAGGTTGCTATCCACAGAATGGGTCATCTTTCCATTTGATTATTACAATCCTTTGCTGAGGTCACACTTTGGTGCTTGGTATTCACATGGGACACAAATATCTTCATGGTTTTTTTTGCCCATTCAGAAGTCTATCTATACACCTATTTCCCAAATTACTTCATCATCAATTTTCTGGTCTTGTTCCCTCTATATTCATGACCATCTAGCCAAATCATTGGCTACAACTCATGAATCAATATAGAGTGATGTCTGAACATTTCTCTTTCCAATCAAAGCAAACAGTAAGGTATCCTACTCAAAGTTCTGCTCACTTGGAGGATTTCTTTTCACCACTATCCTTCAAGGTATTTCAGACAGGGGCTATGGTGCTGCAGCTGTCCACTTTTTTGTGGTGTCTGTATATCATGTAGGCCCATGCTTTCTCTTCCTCTGTCACCTGATCATAAGGACATCTCCATGAGGCCATAGGTGCAGGTAGGAGAGAGTAGGCAGTATAGCAGGAGTGAGAACCATAGACATTTGTGCCACGGCTTCATGTAACTTACTTGTACCTTCAGTGCCTGCCTGGGCCTAATCATGTATATACCACCTCCATTTGATGACAGAGTGCTGTTATGCCTGCTCAACTTTATGGCTCGATGAGTAAGACAACACCTAGTTGGTGATGGACAGTTTAGGTTTTATGGTAACTTGGTGACCCATGATCAAGTATTCAGTCTCTACCAAAGCCTGATAGGAGGCCATGAATTGTTCCTCAACAGGAGAGTAGTTATTTGCTGAAGATGGCAGGGCTTTTTTCAAAATCCTAAGGGCTAGTACTGCTATACATTTAAAGTGGCCTTTCAAAGGCTCCAAAGATCATCTCTGTTCTGCCACTTGATACTTAAAGCAGCATTGGATCTGCTGGATCCTATGGCCCAAGCTACAGAAAGTTTGCACAGAAATCTTGATCTGTTGCAGAACTTACTCTTGTTCTGGTTCCCACTCAAAACTAGAGATTTTTTAGGTCATTTGGTAAATGGGCCAGATAACACCCAAATGAGGAATAAGTTGTCTCCAAAATGCAAAGAGGCCCACTAGGATTTGTGCTTCCTTTTTAACTGTAGGAGGGACCAGGTACAACAACTTATACTTCAATTTAGAATAGATAATTCAACATAACCCCTACCACAGAATCCCTGAAAATTTTAATGACAAGGCAGTCCCCTGAATTTTTGTTGAATTTATTTCTCATCCTTTGATATGCAAATATCTTCCCTCTAAGTCTAGAGTAGTTGCTACTTCTTGCTCACTAAGCCCAATCAGCATAATATTATCAATGTAATGGACCAGTGTGGTATCTTGTGGAAGAGAAAGGTGATCAAGAATCCTATTAACTAAATTACAACATAGGGCTGGTAATATGGCACATCCCTGAAGTAGGACAGTAAAGGTGTATTGCTGGCCTTGCCAGCTAAAAGCAAATTGCTTCTGGTGGACCATATGGACCAGTGGAGAAAATTTGCCAGATCTATAACTGCATACCAGGTATCAGGGGATATGTTAATTTGCTCAAGCAATTAAACCACATTTGGTATAGAAGCTTCAATTTGAGTCACCACCTGGTTAAGTTTGCAATAATCCAATGCCAATATAAGATCCATCTGTCTGCTGCACACACCAATTAGGAGAGTTGAATAAGGATGTGGTGGTAATCACCAGGCTTGTATCTTTCATGTTCCTGAGAGTGACTCTTTACGATGATCCCAGGGATGCAGTACTGTTCATGTGAAGTCTGGGAATTCCTATAATCTACTGTCTATAACCTGAAGGCCTAAGAAAGCCAGTGGTGTAATTATAATCCACATCCAAAGGCCTGAGAACTTGGGAGCCAATGGTGTAAATCCAAGTGCAAGGGCAGGAGATGATTGATGTTCCATCTCAAGCAGACTGTCAGAAAGGGAGTGAGTCTTCTCTACAAAACTGTTCTATTCAAGCCCTCAATAGATTGAATCATGCCCATCCACATTAGGGAGGGCAGTTTATTTTATTGAGTCCACTACTTAGTATTGAGCCAAATGCTAATCTTCTGCAGAAGACACAGGCACACCCAGAAACAATGTTTAATTTGTATACCCTGTGTGTCACTCAGATTGTCACATAAAATTAACTATAACCATATTTTAATTTAAATGCATTAAATGCATGACCATTTAAATGCATAATTTAATTAGTTGTCCTGGGATTCTGGAAAAAATAAATTGTATTTAACCTATGTTTAAAATGACAATACCCTTTAAGTGGAACTGTGCTGAGATGTTACTTGAAATGGCCAAATGACATTTTGCGATTGTCCATAAAATAATATTTCTTACAATTCTTGTCCAAATTCAGCATTTGAATGTGACACACTCACCCTTGAAATACGCTGTGCTCTGACTCATGGAGACACAGCAGCCATCACACAGAAAGGCTTTTCAGATGAGGCTTATGTATCCTGAAAGTCAAAGCAGTCTTTGTGGACAACCAAAGGCTTGTGACCTTTGCTATTGGAGAAAAATGTCTGTTGACTCTGCGCTCATTATTTCACACACACAGCCAGCAGGATTAAAGTTCCTTAGAGAGGAAATACCAGTTTTCAACACAAAATGATTTTTTTTCCTGTTGCAAAGCTGTGCTATTTTTCTTTCTCTGAGAGACATATTTTTTTACTTCTAAATAACAAACTTCAGAACTACAATGTACCTTCAGGAATAGGAATGGGTGATCCAGCTTAACAAATCATATTTTTGTATAATTTCCAGATCAGGCAATATTGTGGGAAATCTATATCCCATTTGATTTCACTTATTCTAAATTTTTTAAAAAATCTATAAAAACACTATGACTCTCTTTCTTTTCAAATCTACATATGTATGTTTTACTGGGACACTTTTTCTTTGGTAACTCATTATTTTTACAATATATATTTGAATCTCTTTTCAAATGTGCATTGTACTATTCACCCTTTGTTTGCAAAATGCATATTTGAATTGCTTCTTAAATAAAAATTACATATTTGTTTCATGTGTAAATCCTAGGGCTTCCTTCCCCTGTGGATCCCAAAACATTCCTGAAATATTTGAGGGGAGATGTTTTGTTCTGGATTACACTCATGTCTAAAGAGAACCTATAATCACATTTAAGAACTGATGATAGAGTCACACAGTTGATTATAGTGATTCCCCTAATTTCCTTCTGCATGCAGATTTTTAAAAATGGTAAAAGTCATATGTTTTTTAAAAATCCTAGTGTGCACTCTTATTTCCAAAACATTAGCAGCTTGAACAGAGATAGCCAGATCACTTGCTCTAAAATCTATGTTGAAATACCAAAAACAATTTTCTCAGAAAAAAAAAAACAAACCCAGTTTTATCCCTAGAAACAGAAGAAAAGTTTTACCCTCCACCACAAAATTTTGGGCTAGAAATGAAAATGATTGGAAATGACAGTAGATTTAAAAAGAGGAAGAAGAAGAAAAAAAACTCCCAGAGAGGACTCACTCTTGTCTCACAAATACCAGAGGGGAATCAAGGAAAATTAGGAAAGATTTTTTTACATCTCTATTATTACCCTTTTCTAAGTAGAATTATACCCTCTCAATTTAGATGGAAAAGCCTAAGGAAATGATTCAGGCATGAAAGGAAGAGATCTCTTGGAATCTCAGAATTCAGAAATAAGTATTTTGGAGGCCTACATTTTGTGTGATGTCTGTACTGTTCAGGAATCTGGCAGAGTTTGTCCAAAGCTATTCCCTTGGTGCAGTGGACCTTGCTGTATTAGCAGTTGAGGAAGGAGCCTGGACATTACTAGAAGTGAAAAAGCTAAGACAAAGGATGGCAGAATAATTCATGGCTCTGTCCCTTCACCAAAATAAAGATTTTTGAATTGGTAACAAAGCTCATGGCCTAAAGCCATTCTATTCAATGTTTAATTTACAACAAATAAACCATTCAGCTTAGTCTGTATCAACATTAGAGAAAACAGCCAGGTAGAAAAGGGAAGGAGAGGAAGAAATACACTAACCATATTTATGAGTTAGAATCAGGTCTGAAAAGTGTGTTCTTTCTTTAATTATGAGTAAGTAAGAATAGTAAGTAAATGGAAAGTGGAACCAGTGAATCTATGAGCATATAGTATCAAGGAAGCTAAGGAAAGAGTGTTCCAAGGAGAAAACTCTTCTTGAAAAAATTGTCAACTGATTCAGATGTTGGAAGAATATGAAGAATAAAAACTTTTTTTTTTTTTGCATTTAAGAGACTCAGATCCTTGTTGAATTTATTCAGGGTAATATTAGTGAAGGGAGCAGAAGCTAGGTTAGAGAAGGTTAAAAAGTTAATGGGAGGTGTGTGGAAGTTGAATAAGTCCTCCCACCAAAGACGTTCTGAGATAAGAGATTCCTACCAGATCAAAATTTACTGTTAAAAGAGGTGTATCCAGCAACATATATGTATGTTGAATCATTACAGTGTGTACCTTAAATATCTTACAGTTTTATTCATCAACCATACTGCAGTAAAACTGAGAAAAGGGCAATATCTATTGGGTGAGAAGTAATACATATGTGTACATATATATGAAATGGAGACATATATATATATATATTTTTTTAAGTGAAATAGTTACTTCCTTAAATGTGCTTTAGTAAAAAATTATTTTTCACTTATGCTCTAGAAAAACAATCAGTGAAGAATATAAATAATCTTTTCAGTTATATATAGTCATAAAAATGAAACTAAAACTACCAAACTCCTCTTCCACTTACTTATCATAGTGTAAGGCGCTCAGTTAGTGGAAAATCCACCATATGTTTATATCCTTCATTTGAGCTTCACTCCTATTGTGTCAAATTTATAAAATATAAATTTAATTTTAAACTTACAGAACATATGTTGAGTTAAAGTTGAAATCTCCTAGGATGCCTACAATAAGATAAATATTCAAATTGGTGAAGTGAATTTCCACAGCATAACCCCGTACTTCTCCTTATTGCATGTCCAACCATTTTTATCCAAGCTGAAGTGCATAAAATAGACATCATATCATTCTAGGCCTGCCAATCATATTGCTCTAATTGTTACAGAAAACCTAATGTGAATTCTCCCTCTGCTAAAATCGTCACTCCACAAAGAGTTTCTCAAAGTACTTCCTCAAGATTCTGTGGTACAGACTCTCACAGTATAAAATGAACACTAAAATAAAGTCACTTCCTGAAGAAGTAAAGCTTTCACTCTTGTGTTATCATCACCCTTTGAGAGAGGAGAGCAAAGGAAATAATTATCTTGCATGAATGAGCAGATTTCTATTTCAGAAATTATATTCGTGACCTCAGTTTGACTACATTTTGCCTGAAAATGAGCTGAGTGCTTGCTTTTGGGAAGTAGTTGAAAAAATAAGGAGAAACCAAGTGAGGGTTAGGGTTGAAAGGTAAGGGGTAAAGGGGTTGGACCAAAGAAGAAAGCCCTCTTTGGGGTTTGTTCATGAAAATCTTAAAATAATCTGATACCTCTTTCTGATGAAAATAATGTATTTCCATGAATATAGAAGCTGTTGCAGTGACCAGGGGAACATATTACATTATTACATTATTTTTGAAAGATTGTGGAAATTAACTTTATAAGGTCTTTCTACTGAAAATGCAAGCTGCAGGCAAACTAGTCTGCTACTTGAGTTTTACAGTACTGGAAGTTTCTAGGAGATATGGATAGCAAGCCTCAATATGATAATCACACTGCATGGAATCAACCACGAATGAGACCATGTCTTCCATGGGACACACTATTCTTGTTTGAAAAGCAGCTCCATACTAGCTATTGGGCCCTGTTAGAGACTTAATGCTTGATCACAGGCCACTTTGTAATAATGAGATCCAAACAGCCCATCATAATCCTAGTATTACCCGATCTTACAAATTTGAAAAGAAAAGCAGAATGAGAGCCCCAACCTTTTTCTGCTAAAAGGTAAATCTATGTTTTCAATTAATTATTTGTATTTACCCTCACCCTGCCTGTTTTTCTCTTATCTCTATCATATAAAAAAGCTAGTACCTAATTTATGTTTTGCATAGGACTGCACTGGTAACAACCAGTTACAATAAGATAACTAATAGACTAAAAGAAGTGTATCCTGGATAAAGGGAAAAAAGGGTGGCAGAGTAGGAAGGCAGAAACCTCCTCCCCAAAACACATAAAACATGAAAACAGCAAATGCAACTGAACCTGAAAACAACCTGAAGACTGCAGAACAGACTATCTACATCTGGGGAAGAAAAGAAGACCTCACAGTAAAGGGTAAAGTGGCAAAGCTGTGATCCTGCTGGACCAGGCCCTCCCTCCACCCCAACCCACAAGCAGGAGAAAGAGAAATGGAGGAAATGGAGCGGGGAAGGGTAAAAGCCCAGGATCACTGAACACCTGTCCCTAGAGATCTGTTCCAGGAGCATGAGCCTACATTCCATGGTGTTCTGGTGGTTTAGCAGCGCTGGACAACAAGGACAGGTGGAATACTCAGGGAGGTTAAGATCCCAGTCTCTGTGGAGAACAGGCATGCTCTACTGGTCCCCTTGAGACAAAAGCAGAGCAGGCAGTTTGAAAAGCTTCCCAGAAGTGGGAGGAGTGGAAGAGGATTGAGTGTTAGAAACCTGTGTTTCTAGGAGTTTTCTTCTCAAGAGAAAGGGAAGTGGACAGTACCTCCCTAGCAAGCCCTCAGCCCAACATTCAGGAAGTCTCGAGAGCCCCAGACTCTCTAACCATCACTAGCAATGCAACTCTGAGGCTCCTCTCTGTGTGTTTGACCAGCAGACAAACCACTTGGCCTGGCAGTAGTATCGGGCTTTGCTGTTTGGTAGGTAGAGGGAGACCCTCTCAGCTTTCTCAGTTCTGTTTCAGACCAACCTGGAGGTGCCTGCAGGTGCCAGCCCCAAGAGCTCCTACCTTCCCACAGGAATCATTGGAGAGAGCCACCCATCAGCCCACACACTAAATTAATCCGGCAGCCCTGCCATTGTTGCAGGCCAGGTAAAGCATGGCCCTGCTCACAGCAATTCCAGCAGAGAATTCTGCACTTATCACAAAGGAGCAGCAGAAGCACTGCACATGTAGAATTAGACCACTACAAGCCAGACAGAAAGGCAGTCCTGCCCCCTGCATACCGACATCTGGGGCTCCTACACTGGAAAGTAAAGCGTCTTCAGTTTCTGGTCACTACAGGGTGCCTTCTTAATAAAGCTATTACTCCACAGGTCAGGAAGCTGCAGAGCCATCTAATAAAAAGGAAGAAACACAGAAAACCTGACAAAATAAGGAGGCAGAGGAATATGTTCCAAACAAAACTACAAGCCAAGATACCACAAAGAGGGCTAAATGAAACAGACATCATTGAACTTCTTGATAAAGATTTCAAAGTAGAAGTCATAAACATGCTTTCAAGTCTACAGAAAAATATTCAAGATTTCAGGGACGATTTCACCAAATGGATAGAAATGCAAAAGAACCATTCAGAGCTGGGCAATACAGTTTCTGAAATAAAACATACAATGGAGGGATTTAATAGCAGATTATCACAGGTTGAAGAAGCTGTAAGTGAAATGGAATTAAGGAACAGGAAAGCAATGAGAGAAATAAAACAATAAAACAGAAAAAGGATCTCTAGGAATGAAAGAAAAATAAGAGAGCTTTGTGACCAATCCGAAGGAAACAATATTTACACAATTATTTGCAGAAAGAAAAGAGTAAGACAAAGGAATAGAAAGTCTCTTTGAGGAAATAATTGTTGAAAACTTCCCCAGACTGGGGAAGGAAACAGACACTCAATTCATGGAAGCACAGAGAGCCCTTAACAAAATGAACCCCAGGGAAACAACACTAAGACATAAAATAAAATGGCAAAGATCAAGAATAAGGAGAGAGTATTGAAAGAGGCCTGAGAGAGAAAAAAAGATTAATTATGAAGAAAATCCCATTAGGCTGTCAGCTGACCTCTCAGCAGAAAGTTTCAGGCCAGAAGGGAGTGGCATGGTATATTTAATGTACTGAAACAGAAGGGCCTCCAACCAAGAATCCTCTACCCAGAAAGATTATCATTTAAATTTGAATCAGGGATTAAATAATTTTCATATAAACAAAAGTTGAAAGAATTCATCACCACTAAGCCAGTGCTACAGAGTATGTTGAAGGGACTTCTGTATATGGAAATGTTCCTAAGGCTAAATAGCTTTCACCAGTGAAAATAAACCCACAGTAAACGTAGTAGAAAATTAATTACCAAGCCAAGTATGAAATTAAAACAAAAGAAGCAAAATCAACTACTCACAAAATCAGTCAAGGAATACAACAAAAGTGCAGATTATGACATCTAATACATGAAGTGTAGAGGAGGAAGAAGGAGAAGAAAAATGATTTTAGATTGTGTTTAAAATACAGTAATCAGCAATTTAAGATAGAATGTTATATAGTAAGGAAGCTATCCTTGAACCTTTGGTAACCACAAAATTAAGGCCTACAATAGATACACAAAAAATAAATGGAAGGAAGGGAAGGGAAAAGAAAGGAAAGGAAGGGGTGAGAGGGGAGGGGAAGGAAGAAAAGAAGGGAGGAAGGAAAATCCAATCATAACACTAAACAAATACATCAGATAACAAGAGAAGACTATAAGCAGAAAAAAGCAACAGAGAGGAACTATAAAAACAACCAGAAAACAATTAATAAAATGGCAATAGGTACACATCTATCAGTAATCATCTTAAATATAAATGGACTGAATGCACCAATCAAAAAACATAAAGTGGCAGAATGGATTTAAAAAAAAGATCCATCTATATGCTGCCTACAAAAGATTCATTTCAGGCCCAAAGACATACACAGACTAAAAGTGAAGTGATAGAAAAAGATATTTCATGAAAATAATAGGGAGAAAAATAGCAGCAGTAACAGTACTTGTATCAGACAAAATAGAATTCAAAACAAATAAATTAACAAGAGACAAGAACATTAAATAATAATAAAGAGGTCAGTTCAACAAGAGGATATAACCATTATAAATATCTATGCACCCAATATGGGAAATAAATATGTGAAACAAATAGTAACAGAATTAAAGGGAGAAATATAATACAATGCACTCATTTCAGGAGAATTCAACACACCACTCATTCCAAAGGAAGATCAACCAGACAGAAAATAAGTAAGGAGACAGAGGCACTGAACAACACATTAGAACAGATGGACCTAACAGACATCTACAGAACAGTCCACCCAAAAGCAGCAGGATAGACATTCTTCTCAAGTATATGTGGAACATTTTCCAGAGAGGATCACATATTAGACCACACAAAGAGCCTCAATAAATTCAAAAAGACTGAAATTGTATCAAGTAGCTTCTCAGACCTCAGTAGTATGAAACTTGAAATAGATTACACAAAAAAGCAAAAAGCCTACAAACTCATGGAGGCTTAACAACATGCTTCTAAATAATCAATTGACCAATGACCAAATTAAAACAGAAATCAAACAATACATGGGGACAAATGAAAGGAAAAACTCAACAGCCCAAACTTGTAGTATGCAGCAAAAGGCAGTTCTAAGAGGAAAATACATAGCATTATAACCTTACCTCAAAAAACAATAACAATCCCAAATCGACTAAACTCACAATTAAGAACCTAGGAAAAGAAGAAAAAATGAAGCCCAAAATTAGTAGAAGGAGGGACATAATAAAGATCAGAGCAGAAATAAATAAAAATAGAGAAGAATAAAATGATAGAAAAAAAACAGTGAAACTAAGAGGTGGTTCTTTGAGTAAATAAACAAAATAGATAAACACCTAGACAGACTTACCATGAAAAAGGAGTGTACACACATAAAAATCAGAAAAAAGAAGGAATAATCACAATGGACACCACAGAAACAAAAGGAATTATTATAGAATACTATGAATAATTCTATGTTAATAAATTGGACAACCTAGAAGAAAAGGACAACTTTCTAGACAAATAAAATCTTCCAAGACTGACCCAAGAGGAAACAGAAAAACTGAATGGTCAATTATTAGTAATAAAATCTAATTGGTAATCCAAAATTTACCTAAAAACAAAATCCCATGTTCAGATGGCTTCACATCTGACTTTTATTTACAGAAGAGTTCTTATTAAAGTATTCCAAAAAATAGAAGAGGAGGGAATACTTCTAAACTTATTCTATGAGGCCAGCATTACCAAAACCAGACAAATACACCACACACAAAAAAAATATAGACCAACATGCCTAATGAACATAGATGCAAAAATCCTCAACAAAGTATTAGCAAACCAAATTAAAAAATATATTTAAAAAATCCATCATGACCAAGTGGGATTTATCCAGGGATTCAAAGATAGTACAATATTCATAAATTAATCAATATGATGCATCACAGTAACAAAAAGGACAAAAATCACATGATCATTTCAATAGATGCTGGTAAAGCATTTGACAAAATTCAACATCTATTCGTGATAAAAACTCTTAATGTAACGTGTATAGAGGGAGTGTACCTCAACATGATAAAGGCCATATGTGACAAACCCACAGCCAATCTCCTACTTAGTGGCAAAGAGCAGAAAGCTTTTCCTCTAAGATCAGGAATAAGACAAGGATAACCACACTCGCCACTTTATTTATTTTTTTTTTCATGGTGAACAATTCTTACATAGTGAATAAGTTCTTACATGGTGAACAGTACAAGGGCAGTCATCACAGAAACTTTCGGTTTTAATCATGCATTATGAACTATAAACAATCAGTTCAAATATGAATATTCGTTTGATTTTTATACTTGATTTATATGTAGATACCACATTTCTCCCTTAATTATTATTATTATTATTATTATTATTATTATTATTATTATTATTATTATTTTAATAAAATGCTGAAGTGGTAGGTGGATGGAAGATAAAAGTAGAAAACATAGTAAGAGAGCAAATGTAGATGATCAGCTGTGTGCCTGTAGACTATGTGTTAATCCAAGCTAGACAAGGGCAATAAAACATCCACGAATGCAGAAGATTTCTCTCAGAACAGGGGGGGTGAGGTTCTAAGCCTCACCTCTGTTGATCCCCAGTTTCTCACCTGATGGCCCCCCTGCGACTGTGCCTGTCTTAGATTGTTCCTCCCTTGAGGAATCTTGCCTGTCTCTGGCTAACCAGTCATCTTCCGGGGCCATACAGGAAAATGTAAAGTTGGTAAGTGAGAGAGAAGCCATATTGTTTGAAAAGGTTAGCTTTTTACTTCTTTGCAAATTTATGCCCTGTGGCTTCTATGCCCAGCGTTTGTCTTGAGGTATATTTACCACTTGGAGGAATTATGATACACGGTAAATTTGATATGAGGCACGAATTCTATTTAAGGGTTGTAATTAGGAAGGAAGAAGAAAAGCTATAGAAATAGCAGGTGGAAGAAAACATGGGAAGATTGATTATTTCTTTGACATATCTTCTTGTAGAGTAACTTAAGCATGTATAGGTTTTAAACTACTAATTAAATTGTGCACACACATTAACATAATAGGAATACAGTTACATAACCAAAGCAGATCTATAATTACCAGCCATCTCCAGTGAAACCAAGAAAGCCAGTTACTCATCCTAGGCATTTGTGAAAATTTATCTATGATATGATGGATATTGTCCAACTGTACTTGAACAGTCTGAGAGAAATCAGACAAATTAAAACAACCCATTCCTGGGAACTGTTCACATCCCATATGTTCTTTTAACAGTAGATAGTCTGTAGTTGTAAGATTTTGGAGCGCTACAACTTGCATTTCTCCTAATTCTTGGTTGAGTTCCAACAGTATAGATCCAGTCAAATTTGTTGTCTTACTATATGCACAGGCCAGCTTAGATATCTCTTTCTTCATTCCCATGGCAAGTCCAGGAACCGGTGGGATGAATGCAGCTACAGCTGTAGCAGCGCCTGGATCTTTGTTGAGGTTTTTTGATGATCATCTTGTGGTATGAGTCTTCCAGAGAGTGCTGATGTTGGAAGTTCTTCTTCATATCATATCTTACTTCATTTTCTGGGTAGCCAAATTAGGCTTTGATCCTCTGTATAAACACAAACAGACCCTTTGCCCACACTTTGATATGCCCTTTATACCATTGTGTAGAACTCCTTGGAGGTCACCACACAGGAACTGCTTTTTTTTTTTTCTAACAGAAAGGAATATTATCAGAAAAATGTACCTCCATAGCTGATTATCTGACACTCTTTAAGTGATCAAAATTAAGGATATTTAAAGCATGCATTAATCATTGATTTACAGTTGGTTTTATCCTATCAGGGAGTAATCCCCCTTTTCTCTCTTTCTTTATTCTTTTGTTTTTATCATTAATCTATACTTACATGAAGAATATTAGGTTTACTAGGCTCTCCCCTATACCAGGTCCCCCATATAAACCCCTTTACAGTCACTGTCCATCAGCATAGCAAAATGTTGTAGAATCACTACTTGTCTTCTCTGTGTTGTACAGCCCTCCCCTTTCTCCCACCCCCCCCATATGTATGCTAATCTTAATACCCCCCTTTTTCTTCCCCTCCCTTATCACTCCCTACCCACTGATCCTCCCCAGTCCCTTTCCCTTTGGTACCTGTTAGTCCATTCTTGGGTTCTGTGATACCGCTGCTGTTTTGTTCCTTCAGTTTCTCCTTTGTTCTTATATTCCACAGATGAGTGAAATCATTTGGTATTTCTCTTTCTTTGCTTGGCTTCTTTCATGGAACATAATACCCTCCAGCTCCATCCATGGCTCCTTTATCAAATATTAATTGACCACATATGTTTGGGTTAATGTCTGGATTCTCTAGTCTGTTCCACTGGTCTGTGGCTCTGTTCTTGTGCCAGTAGCAAATTGTCTTGATTACTATGCTTTGTAGTGGAGCTTGAAGTTGCGGAGTGAGATCCCCCCTACTTTATTCTTCTTTCTCAGGATTGCTTTGGCTATTCGGGGTCTTTGGTGTTTCCATATGAATTTTTGAATTATTTATAGTTCATTGAAGAATGTTGCTGGTAGTTTCATAGGGATTGCATCAAATCTGTAGATTGCTTTGGGCAGGATGGCCATTTTGAAGATATTAATTCTTCCTAGCCACGCTCATGGGATAAGTTCCCATTTGTTAGTGTTCCCTTTAATTTCTCTTAAGAGTGACTTGTAGATTTCAGAGTATAAGTCTTTCACTTATTTGGTTAGGTTTATTCCTAGGTATTTTATTCTTTTTGATGCAAATGTGAATGGAGTTGTTTTCCTGATTTCTCTTTCTATTGGCTCATTGTTAGTGTATAGGAAAGCCACAGATTTCTGTGTGTTAATTTTGTATCCTGCAGCTCTGCTGTATTCCGATATCAGTTCTAGTAGTTTTGGGGTGGAGTCTTTAGGGTTTTTTATGTACAATATCATGTCATCTGCAAATAGTGACAGTTTAAGTTCCTCTTTACCAATCTGGATTCCTTGTATGTCTTTGTTTTGTCTGATTGCCATGGCTAGGACTTCCACTACTATGTTAAATAGCAGTGGGGAGAGTAGGCATTCCTGTCTAGTTCCCGATCTTAGAGGAAAAGCTTTCAGCCTCTCCCTGTTCAGTGTAATGTTGGCTGTGGGTTTAATATAAATGTCCTTTATTATGTTGAGGTACTTGCCCTCTATTCCCATTTTGCTGAGAGTTTTTATCATGAATGGATGTTGAATTTTGTCAAATGCTTTTTCAGCATCTATGGAGATGATCATGTGGTTTTTGTCTTTCTTTTTGTTGATGTGGTGGATGATGTTGATGGACTTTTGAATGTTGTACCATCCTTGCATCCCTGGGATGAATCCCACTTGGTCATGGTGTATGATCCTTTTGATGTATTTTTTAATTCAGTTTGCTAATATTTTATTGAGTATTTTTACATCTACATTCATCAGGGATATTGGTCTGTAGTTTTCTTTTTTGGTGGGGTCTTTGTCTGGTTTTGGTATTAGGGTGATGTTGGCTTCATAGAATGAGTTTGGGAGTATCCCCTCCTTTCTATTTTTTGGAAAACTTTAAGGAGAATGGGTATTATGTCTTCCTGTAGGTCTGATAAAATTTCGAGGTGAATCCATCTGACCCGGGGGTTTTGTTCTTGGGTAGTTTTTTTATTACCACTTCAATTTCATTGCTGGTAATTGGTCTGTTTAGATTTTCTGTTTCTTTCTGGGTCAGTCTTGGAAGGTTGTATTTTTCTAGGAAGCTGTCCATTTCTCCTAGGTTTCCCAGCTTGTTAGCATATAGGTTTTATAGTAGTCTCTAATAAATCTTTGTACTTCTGTTGGGTCTATTGTGATGTTTCCTTTCTCGTTTCTGATTCTGTTGATGTGTGTTGATTGTCTTTGTCTCTTAATAAGTCTGGCTAGAGGCTTATCTATTGTTTTTATTTTCTCAAAGAACCAGCTCTTGGTTTCATTGATTTTTTCTATTGTTTTATTTTTCTCAATTTTGTTTATTTCTTCTCTGATCTTTATTTTGTCCCACCTTCTGCTGACTTTAGGCCTCATCTGTTCTTCTTTTTTCAATTTTGATAATTGTGACATTAGACTATTCATTTGGGTTTGTTTTTCCTTCTTTAAATATGCCTGGATTGCTATATACTTTCCTCTTAAGACTGCTTTTGCTGTATCCCACAGTAGTTGGGGCTTTGTGTTGTTGTTTTGTTTGTTTCCATATATTGCTGGATCTCCATTTTGATTTGGTCATTGATCCATTGATTATTTAGGAGTGTGTTGTTGAGCCTCCATGTGTTTGTGAGCCTTTTTGCTTTCTTTGTACAGTTTGTTTCTAGTTTTATGCCTTTGTCATCTGAAAAGTTGGTTGGTAGGATTTCAATCTATTGAAATTTACTGAGGCTCATTTTGTGGCCTAGTATGTGGTCTATTCTGGAGAATGTCCCATGTGCACTTGAGAAGAATGTGTATCCTGTTGCTTTTGGATGTAGAGTTCTATAGATGTCTATTAGGTCCATCTGTTCTAGTGTGTTGTTCAGTGCCTCTGTGTCCTTATTTTCTGTCTGGTGGATCTGTCCTTTGAAGTGAATGGTGTGTTTAAGTCTCCTAAAATTAATGCATTGCATTCTATTTCCTCCTTTAGTTCTGTTAGTATTTGTTTCAGATATGCTGGTGCTCCTGTATTGAGTGCATATATATTTATAATGGTTATATCCTCTTGTTGGACTGAGCCCTTTATGATTATGTAATGTCCTTTATCTTTTGTTACCTTCTTTATTTTGAAGTCTGTTTTGTCTGATACTAGAATTGCAACACCTGCTTTTTTCTCTCTGTTGTTTGCATGAAATATCTTTTTCCATCCCTTGACCTTTAGGCTGTACATGTCTTTGGGTTTGAGGTGAGTCTCTTGTAAGTAGCATATGGATGGATCTTGCTTTTTTATCCATTCTATTACTCTGTGTCTTTTGATTGGTGCATTCAGTCCATTTACATTATGGTGATTATTGAAAGGTATGTACTTATTGCCATTGCAGGCTTTAAGTTTGTGGTTACCAAAGGTTCAGAGTTAGCTTCTTTACTATCTTAATGTCTAACTTAACTCACTTGTTGAGCTATTATAAACATGGTCTGATGATTCTTTATTTCTCTCCCTTCTTATTCCTCCTCCTCCCTTCTTCATGTGTTGGGTGTTTTGTTCTGTGCTCTTTTTAGGAGTGCTCCCATCTAGATGCCCTGTAGAGGTGGTTTGTGGGAGGCAAATTCCGTCAACTTTTGCTTGTCTGAGAATTGTTTAATCCCTCCTTCATATTTAAATGATAAGCATACTAGATACAGTAGTCTTGGTTCGAGACCCTTCTGTTTCATTGCATTAAGTATATCATGCCATTCTCTTCTAGCCTGTAGAGTTTCTGTTGAGAAGTCTGATGATAGCCTGATGGGTTTTCCTTTGTAGGTGACCTTGTTTTTCTCTCTTGCTGCCTTTAATACTTTGTCCTTGTCTTTGATCTTTGCCATTTGAATCATTATGTGTCTTGGTGTTGCCCTCCTTGGATCCCTTGTCATGGGAGTTCTGTGTAACTCTGTAGTCTGAGAGGCCATTTCCTCCCCTAGTTTGGGGAAGTTTTCAGCAATTATTTCTTCAAAGACATTTTCTATTCCTTTTTCTCTCTTTTCTTCTTCTGCTACCCCTATAATGTGGATATTGTTCTATTTTGATTGGTCACTCAGCTCTCTTAGAATTCTTTCTTTCCTGGAGATCCTTTTATCTCTCTCTACATCAGCTTCTCTGCATTTCTGTTCTCTGTTTTCTAGTCCATTAATGGTCTCTTGCATCTCTTCCATTCTGTTTTGAAGTCCTTCCAGAGCTTGTTTCATTTCTGTATTCTCCTTCTTTAGTTCTTGTGTATTTCTCTGCAAGTCCATCAGGATGGTTATGACTTTTGTTTTGAATTCTTTTTCAGGAAGACTGGTTAAATCTATCTCCCCAGGTTCCTTCTCAGGGGAAGATGTAGCAGATGCCAAAGCTGTCTGGGTTATTCTTGTCTGGATCATATTTTTTTTGCCTTTTCATGTTGATAGGTGCTATTGACTGTCAGCTGGGAGGGCCAAATTTTTCACTTGCTACTGGCCTTTCTTTACTTGGACAACTGCAACCCCTCGTGGCTTGTGTTGTGTAATTGCATGTAGACTGGGTCTTTGTGTCTTGCCCAGCCAGTATGGAGGAAGCTCCCTTGCTGAGGGTGTGGCCAGCCTCAGGCTGCTTCTCTGCTTTGACAGGGCCCTGGAGGGATAATGGACTGGGGGCTGTTTGGCTGTTTACCTCCGTGAGGGGTCTCAGAGCTGTTGTCTAGGGGGTTAGTGCACCCGATTTTCCCTGTAATTTCCAGCTGCTGGGCTGTGACCTGTGTTATTTCTGTCCAGCTGTTGTGTCTCTGTCCCTTTAAGACTTTCAAAAAGCACTCGCTTTTCTTTGTCACTGAGGCATCAGCTTTGGAACCTGCTCAGAGGTCTTGCTGCCCTGTTTCCCTAGTTTCCAGCCCTCCACACATGCACTGTGTCTGCGCTCTGGTGCAGATGGCTGGGGCAGGGTGTTCAGCAGTACTGGGCTCCCTCTCTCTCCCCACTCCGACGCCTTTCCTTCCACCGGGAGCTGGGGGGAGGTGTGCTCAGGTCCCACCAGGCCAGGGCTTGTATCTTACCCCTTTCACCAGGCGCTGGGCTCTCGCACGTGTGGATGTAGTCTGGCTGTTGTCTTGTGTCTTCTGGTCTCTCTTTTAGGATTAGTTGTATTTGTTGTATTTTCAAAAATATATATGTTTTTGGGAGGAGATTCCCACTGTCCTACTCAAGCCACCATGTTGGCTCTGCCTCCCCACTCTTGCCACTTTTATTCAACATAGTACTGGAGTTCCTAGCCATGGCAATCAGGCAACACAAAGATAAAAAGCATTCAAATTGATAAGGAAGATATTAAAATGTCACTTTTTTCAGGTGACAGAATATTATATATATAAAACCCTATAGACTCCACCAAAAACCTATTAGAACTAATAACTGAATTCATCAAAGTTAAAGGATACAAAATTAATATACATAAATATGTCTTATGTCTATATACTAACAACAAGCTAGCAGAAAGAGAAATTAGGAAGATAACTCCATTCATAATAGCATCAAAAAGAATAAAACACCTAGGAACAACTTAACCAAGGAGCTGAAAGACCTATACTCTGAAAACTACAAGACACTCATGAGATATTAAAGTAGACTCCAATAAATGGAAATATATCCTGTGCTCAGGAATAGGAAGAATTAATACTGTCAAAATGATCATCCTGCCAAAAGCAATTTACAGATGCAATGCAATCCCTATCAAAATACCAACAGTATTATTCAGTGAACTAGAAAAAGATAGTTCTAAATTTCATATGGAACCAGAAAAGACTCTAACTAGCCAAAGCAATCTTGAGAAAGAACAAAGCTTGGGGATTATGTTCCCTGAGTTCAAATTCTTCTATAAAGCTACATAATCAAAGCAATTTGGTACTGGCACAAAAACAGACCCAAAGATCAATGGAACAGAACAGAGAGCCCAGATATAAACAATGCACATATGGTTAATTAATATATGATAAAAGAGCCATGAATATACAATAGGTACAATAGGGAAAAGAGAGCGTCTTCAACAACTGGTGTTGGCAAAACTGGAATCTACATGTAAGAGAAGGAAACTGGATTATTGGCTAACTCCATATACAAAAAATGAACTCAAAATGGATCAAAGACCTTAATGTAAGTAATGAAACCATAAAATTCTTAGAAGTAAACATGGGCAAAAATCTCTTGAATATAAGCATGAGCAATTTTTTCCTGGACATTATCTCCTTGGGCAAGGGAAAATAAAAATGAGCAAGTGGGACTACATCGAACGAAAAGGCTTCTGCACAGCAAAGACATCATCAGAACAAAAAGGCATCCCATAGTATGGAAGAATATATTCATAAGTGACTTTTTTAATAAAGGGTTAACATTCATAATGTATAAAGAACTCATATGCTTCAACAACCAAAAAACAAAACAAACAACCTGATTAAAAAATGGGTAGAGGACCTGAAGAAACACTTTTCCAGAAAAGAAATGCAAATTGCCAACAGGCACATGAAAAGATGCTCCACATAATTAATCATCAGGGAAATGAAAATTAAAACCACAATGAAATATCACTTCACACCAGTTAGGATGGCCACTATCCAAAAGATAAGAAGTAACAAATGCTGGTGAATATGAGGAGAAATGGGAACCCTCCAATACTGTAGGTGGGAATGTTAATTGGTGCAACTGTTGTGGAAAGCAATATTGAGATTCCTCAAAAAACTAAAAATATAAATACCATTTGACCCAATAATTCCATTCCTAAGAATTTACCTGAAGAAAACAAAATCCCTAATTTGAAAAGATGTGTGCATCCTATGATTATTGATGTACTATTTGCAATAGCCAAGACACGGAAGCAACCTAAGTGTCCATCAATAGATGAATGAATAAAGAACATGTGGCACATATACACAGTGGAATATTATTCTGCTATAAAAAGGCAAAAAACCCATTTGCAACAACATGGGTGGAGCTAGAGGATATTATACTCAGTGAAATAAGCCAGGCAGAGAAAGACAAATACCATAAGATTTCACTTGCGGAGTATAGAAGGAACAAATTAGCAGTAGACTCATAGATACCAAGAAGGAACTAGTGGTTACCAAGGGGGAGGGGGAGGGTAAAGGGGATAAAGGGGAAAAAATATTTGCAGTAATAATATAAATTGGTCACAGGGACAGTAGTACAGCATGGAGAATACATTTAATGATTCTGTAACCACACTAAGCGGGGGTGAGGATTTAATAATATGGGTAACTGCTGACCCACTGTGTTGTATATTTGAAACCAGCATAAGATTGTATATTAATGATACTTTAAAGAAAGAACAAGAAATATAGCCAGACAGACAAAAGGAGAGAACTGTGCTAGATAATCTTGGTTTCATCTCATATCCCCTCTCCACCACTCTCCACTACTTTTTCTGCTCCTAGAAGTTGGCCCTCTGTCTGCAGATTCAAGTGAGTTCCCTTGCCTTTTAACTGGATAGGTTCAGTACTCAGCTATAGCTACACTCACTGAGTTCAGAGCTGTGGTGGTCACAACTTTGCATGACTACTGCTTCTAGAATTTTCCAGCAATCCATGTCATTTCCCTTAACCCTATCTACCTATGTGTAAAAGGCTTTTAAACTCAATTTAATTACCACCATAGAGTACAATATGTTTTCCCATGGTCTGTAACAGAAATAGTTTTGTTAATGCAGCTGTAACAAAGTGGCTGGAAAAAAAAAAGTAAAGAGACTGTTTCTATGAATTACATCAGGTATAAACTGCACATCCTTCAACTTTATGGTGTTTCCAAGCCTTGCCCTATTTCTTATGTCCTGTTCTCTCTCAAGCCCTTGACCAGTATCTCTCCACACTGTATTCAATCAAAGATCTTCTCCCAATGGTGCTGAAGTCAGGGATATGATAAACTTGTAGTTGGGGAAGGCTTAGGGATGGAATGAGGCTGTTATGTATATACTTGACAACTTTACAAAATAACCAAGTAAGTAAAAACTTAATTTTTCAAGTTCTGAATAGAATAATTCTGAGGCCAATTTTTGCCTGTGCCAAAACAGTAATCTCCAAAAGTCACATACCATACTCAGAAGTGTTTCCATATATTAATACCCAGGAGCATGAATAAATAGAATAGCTTCTATCTCACACACTACAAATCAACAAAAGGAAGTTTCCAGCCTTCAATTATGGTGTGTAAGTTTATCAAGAGAAATAGAATTATGAGAGAGTCTTATTTGATGAGAGTACATTTTCTTCGTGGATTCTCTGCTGGGTGCACATGTCCACCCTATCACCTTGATAGTATTAGAAATGCCTTTATTTATTTTTCAATGTTTATTTGATCCTGACTGCTTGAAAATTCATAAGCTTTCAATCAACAATATGCAAGGAAAAAACAAGTTTAGAATAAGTGAATAAACACTGGGCCTGTGAACTTTTATAAAGCTGATGATGTGTTGAATTTAGATCAACACTATTTTTGTAAAAGTTTATAACTATTTGTCAGCTTCTTTAAAAGTGAATACAAGCAAACATCCATTTTCCATATTCATTATTAAACTTCTCCACCTGCGTCTTTCAGCTGAATTTATCATTTTTGTTTCTAGTGTTCTGATATATAGAAATATGATATAATTTTGTGCTTTTTAATTTGACAATTGACTGGCTGAAAGTTAGGGCTTGATGATGTAGAGGGATTTTTGCGTGAGAGCTCCCAGTACTGAACCGACTTCTTTCTTCAAATGCCTTCTCTTTAACTGTACAGCTTCAGTTTTGAGGCACTGAGCAATGAGCACCAATACAGGCATAACTACTTTCTTGGCATCTTTTTGTTAGAGTACTTGAGGCAACTTTCTTTCCACACATGCCATTAAAATCAGTTCATGTTTCGGTCTGTGGTTGAAACTGGACCTTGAATTGACTCTAAATAAAGTGAAATGGAAAGCTGATCCCCACCCACCATTTTAAACTTAATCTTTGTAATGCTGTCTTTGATCTCCTTTGGATCTTATTTTTTTAGAGTTCTGCAAATATTTTTTACAAATATTGTTTACAAAAATGTAAACAGTTTTCCTCAGTGCTTGATTTGGCATTTCTATAAACCTGAAAAAAAGTGAATAGAGAAATAATTAACAACTTCTTCTCCATGTTGCCATGTTGTCCTCCTTCAATCCAAACTCACCGTCGTGGGTTCTCTCTCTCTCTCTCAGTCTTCTTACTGCCTCTGTAACTTCAGTAAAATTTTCTTTGTATAGGGATCAAAATAACTATGTTATAGTGAATGAATCTGATGGAAAAAATGAGTAAAATGTTTCAAATACTTAGACCATACTCTCCCCCCGAAGTGTTTTAGTTGAGTGAGAGCAAATTGCTAAATCAATGTTTACATATAATACAATACATGCCCAAAATAGGTTGAATAAGAATGATTTACAAATGGTTCTTTCCTTTTATCACAATAGTTTGAGTTTGAAAACTAGTCATGTAGAGTTAACTTTTCTTAGGACACGTGTATATATTTTGAGGAAATTTTCACCTGTGACTAATATTTTTTTGTAAATGTTGACTAATGATACAGGAGTACTTCAATTACATATTTAAATGTGTAATTATATCCATAGCTATATCAATTATAAAATATGCATAATAAGGTATAGCTTTATCAATTATATGTGTACTAAAGTATATATTTAATGCAGGTAATTAATTGAATTGCCAATTAAACACATCATTCTATATCAAGTGATCTCACAAATCAAATTTACTTCTGATTATGAAATAAATTGAGCCACATACAAGTTAATTCTCTTAAATCATCAGAGCCTTAGTTCCCTTATTTGTCAACAGGAAATGATTCTGACCTAATGGATTTATTTTCTGAATTTAAATACAGGATAATCATCAGTTTTTGCAAGGTGCGTCCCACAAGCTATCCACAAATTCAGTGGTAGTGGTAGTGATGGTCATGGTGGCAGCAGCATTTGTTGTGATTTCTTCTCTTTGTCTTTCTTGCAGTTCCCTAAGGTAATTTAGAACTGAAGAGATTAATGTTTCCTGTTGCTACTATAAAAAAATACTGCAAATTTAGTGGTTGAAAACCATTCAACTTTATTATCTTACAATAATGAATGTTAGAAGTCCAAAATGGTTTTATTGGACTAAAGTCAGGCGTTGTCAGGAATTGTGTTCCTTTTGGATGCTGTAAGGGAAGATCTATTTCCTTGCCTTGTCCAGCTTCTAGAGGTTGCCTGCATCCCGCTGGCTTATGCGCCCTTTCTCCACATTCAAGCCAGTAGACTTGTATCTCTCTGTGCCTTTCTTGCATATTTATATCTTCCTCTGACTATTATTCCTTCTTCTTCTACTTTAAAGGACTCTGTGATAACACTGCATCCACTAGAATAACCCAGTGTAATCTACCTCTTAATCACATCCACAAGGTCAATTTCCCATGTAAAGTAACATGTTGTAAGGTTCAGGGATTATGATGTTGGTCTGTTTGAGGGATCATTGTGTCTACTCAAAAAACCTCTCCTATCCTTCCAAGACTTCATTTACACCTTACACTGTCTTCTAGTTATCAGAAATCACTCTTCTCTTTTTCACCAATGAATTTCATAAATATTTTTTAAATGCAAAGAATATATTATGAAATTTATAGAATTATAATAAAATGACAACACTCACAACTCAATTTAAGAAAAAGAAAAGTATCAGTATATTTGAAGGCCAGTATACAGCCCTAACAAATCCACTTTTCTTCTTTCACATAGTCCTAGTAGTAGTTAGAATGTTAAATTTAGTAGAATAAACATTCTTTTAATTTTCATTCTAGTATATACATATATATGCCTAACATATTTCATTCATCTCATTTTGCATAATATTTTTTGTATGGTACACTACAGCTTATCTCTTCTAATATTGAAGGACTTTCTTATTTCCTTGCTGTTAACGTTACAACTTCAAGCACCCAAATACATTTCCTAATGTTCATGAGTGCAGGTGGTCCTGGAAAAGATGCCTGGTAATAGAACTGGTCTAATGTCAGTGTGATAGTCCCATTGCTTAACATTCTTTTCAGTATTTGGTGTGGTCAGACATCTTAACTTCTAAAAATATATTGGACATTAATGTATATCTCACTGGAATTTTAATTTCCACCTCACTTTTATGTAATATATTGGATACCTTTTCACATGTTGAAACAATTTGGATTTTCTTTTCTATGAAATGCCTTTTCTGTATTTTGCCTGGTATGCCTATTTTCCTTATTTATTCAAATAATTTATTTATAAAATCTGAATTCTAATCTTTTTTAGTTAGAAAATTTGAATATATTTCCATAGTTTGAAACTCATCTTTAATTATCTTCCTAACAAAAGATCATGTAGTCATGTAGTCATTCTCCTATATCTTCATGTCTTTAAAATTTCTCCTCTTAATATTTAAGCTTTGTTTATCACTCAAACCTTACAAAGACAGGATTGATGCCACAAATATCTCTGTAACCATGCTTTCAGAGGAACCTGAGGGTGATAAGGCTTACGTGATGAATTTGTTTTGTGGGAGATGATGAAATGAAGGTCCCTGATTGAAATTGAATCTAGATATTTCACTGTCCTCTTCAGAGGTTAGTGCCCACAAGGTCATACTACAAGTGGATTGAGTAGTCAGATGCCCTGAATAGGTCACAGGTGTGCAGAGAATCTGTTGGAGGAGCCGCCAGCACACAGGTTAGCATGTTCTATGCATGGATGAGTTACAGACAAAGGAGGCTGAGCTGAAATTGAGGAGGGATAAGAGAAGAACCAGAAGGGCTTAACGCTGAGAAAGCTGAGGGACTTTTGGTTTCAAGGAAGAGGTTATGGTTTACAATGTTAGATACTCCCTGGAGAACAGATAAATGAGAACTAAGTATTCATAGGGTACAGCAACAGAGGTTCAATAATAGCCTCTCTGAGAGCTCGTTCAGTGGATGAATAAAGGATGAAATTGCTATTACCTTGATACGAACAAGAAATAGGAAAAGATGCCGAGATTTTGAGTATCTTTTCCTAGAAGCTTGGCAATACCAGGGAACAGAGAGGGAAATATACCTGGAGAAGACTGGAAGTGTGAGACCAAATGGGAAAGACTTGAGGATTTTTTTAAAATGCAAGTAGAAAAAGAAGGCTTGGGGAAAATAGGATAAGGTCTCATAACTGGAATGAAATTCCTGAGGTAACATTCATGAGATCCAGAGACCAAGTGGAGGAGTTTCAGTCAAACATGTCATTTACTATCATAATGAGGAAAGAAGATAAAATTTGCCATCACTTTTGGAAATGGGGTATCAGGAATTTAAATTTCTTATCTGAGAGTTTCTATATTTCTGTGAAGTGGGAGACAAGATTTTCTCCTGAGAATGAGTGGGAAGGTATTAGGGTAAGACAGTTGAGGGACTAGAAATGGTTTGATTAGACATTATGGAAAATGGAGAAAAACCGTATCAGAACAGAGAATTGGAGAGCAAGGTAAATGGCCCTGTAGAGCTCAGGGAACATTAATTTATAGAGGCAATCTTCTGAGGATTTTGTGATTTTCTCCAGTTGGATTTAACTGCCCAGGTATGAGAACGAAAAGATCGGTCTACTGGATCGCTTCAGCTTTGGCTTTGCTGGTGGGTTCAAAAAACAAATTGTAATGGAATTAAAAATATTCACAAAAATGTGGTTGAAGAAATTGATCAAGGTTCATAGGCTTAAAAAGAAGAGGGTAAAGCTGAGATAGAAGTAAGATCTTACATACAATTGGTTTACTAAAGAAGTGAATCCAAGCTATCTTGATGAAATAAAAAAATTAAAATTTTTGCACGTACTTACCTTGGTCTACTCCCAGGAAACATTAGAAGATTAGGAAGTACTAAAAACACGGTATGTCTTTTCTGTCCGTTTGATTTATTCATTCATTCTCTTTCTAATGTCTTTGTGGTGGGAGAGTATTCCACATTTAGAAAAAGAATCATGGCATATTTTGTGAACTTTTAGTTCCTTTTGCTTGGATCACTAATCAATCTGATATTGCCCGTAAGTCTTCCTCTGGCCGATTTCTTGTGTGACATTTTTAATCTGGTGTTTCCAAGCTCATGGAGCCAAGGCATATTAAAGGATAATATAATTTTAGAAAATCATTTACCCCTTTGATCCACAAAATCTTATAACTTTAAATCAGATTAATGTCACTTTTGACATTTCTTTGTGAGGCCAAATGTATTTTGGTCATTTATTCTTGTTCAATATATACCTCACTTTTCTATAAACCCCTTCCTTTGCTGAATTTTACTTGATGAAGGTAGTGATTCAGAATGCACTGGAAAACACATGCAAGTGTTGGGGGCCTCACATAAGATCCTTCTGTTGGCTTGCCCGTCACTGGGAAGCTTGCTGGGACAGGACTCAGCTCCTTGCATTGCAGAGGACCTTGGGATGCAAGAAAAGAGGATTTTATGAACACTGTCCTTCAAAATCTGTATTTAGGTCTTTATTACTATTTCTGGGGACTGTGTTTTTGCTGTTGTACATCAAACAACCTCAGGTTGTGATCTGTCCTTTTGATTATTATGATTTCACGGTATTTGAACTGAAACAATTGTGATTTTATTTTGACACTATTGCACAGATTCCACCCCATCAATATGAACAGAAGAGCCTAATAAAAACTGTATAATTACTCTAGGGTTGAAAATATCCTTTTGGTCATATTTTGTATCTTCATCCTTCTTACAGATTATGAAATATTCAGTATTTTTATCCTGAGACACATTGCTTTCAACATATTTGGCACAGAAGGTTATCTTTAAAATAACCCTCTAAATCTCCCAAATTAATGTTCTATGTAGTGAGCACCTGCCAGCTTTGATACAGTTATGGGATTAGACATTTTTGAATGATTTTTGACTCTCAAGATTGTTTGCATGCTGTTACTAAATCTGGCTGTGCTTCAGCCTCAGCATCTTCTATTTCATAAAGGATTTTTCTAGGAACCTAATAAATGTTTTCATCTAATTTTATAATTATCATACCTAGGAAGTGCCTTTATTAGAGCTTGGCACTTTCCTGCAAATAAAACTGATGCCCCTGTAATTGACTTTAACCAAGTGAGTACTAATTCACAGGATTTCCTTAGAGGTGAGTCTGGCATCAGGGGAAGCTCTTTATTATACCTCTTTTTCTCTGATAAAATAAATAGAAGTTTATTTAACATCTACGTATCAAATTAGGTGCCATAATAAGATAAAGTTAATTCAACATCCATCTGTTGTAACAAGTTGTAATAATATTATTAAATAGGAAACTAAAACTGATCAGTGAGAAAATGTTAAGAAGTAAACACTAAGCCTAATGACACTAGTACATGTGTATAACTTGCACGTTATCCTTCAAAGATGCTAGAATGATGTATGCATGTGGCTCATTCATCTGGTTTTATTTCCTAAATTTAAAAAAACATTTTAATTTTTGAAAAAAATTTTCTCAATTTGTGTATCTTAATTTCATAGAGCTACTAACACAGAAGGTCTAGCTCCTCTCCTAACATGGAAGAATCATTCATTTGTAGGTAAGGCATCCCAGGAGCAATTTGTGTAGTATTTTCTCGGTAAACATTGAATAAGTTCAAACAAATGTATATGTTTTATGATAAGCTAAGAAAAAACCCATTTGACTACTCAAAAAAGAGCCCAAATTAAGATACACCTATGTAGAAAGTGAGGATGAACAGTAAATTTTGTTATTTGTATATTTTATTTTATGTATACCTAAAAAAGATATTTAAGAATGCTCTCCAGTGAAAGTGAAAGACATATCATATGACTTCACTTATATGTGGAATCTAAACACAAAACAAAATAAAATGAACAAAACTGCAGTAGACTCACAGACACTGAGAAGTGACTGGTGGTTACTATGAGGTAGGGGTTGGGGTGGGTGGGCTGACAGGGTAGAGAGATACAGAATATCAATCATAATATAAATTAGTCGTGGGGATGAAAGTACAGTATAGAGAATATAGTCAATAATACTGTCACATCATTCTATGTTGACAGTAACTACACTAGTCAGGGTGGGGATTAAATAATGTATACAACTGTTAATTCCTTATGTTGTGTACTTGAAGCCAATATAATATTGTATATCAACTATACTTCAACAAAAAAAGAAGTAAAAAAAAATTAAAATAAAAAAACCCAGAATGCTCCCAACTCTTTTATCAAAGCAATGGCTACATTAGTGAAAATATATCTCTTTCACATTTTCATTCAATTTGGCAGAACTAATTTACTCCAATTTCCCTTTAGCAATGTTCCCATTACCTTTAACTTACAGCAACAAGTCTTTTAGCTTGATATTTGGATTTATGGATACTAGCTCTCCTTCTCAAAACTGGTATTTGCCATTGAAACTGCTATGCATGGAGCAGTGAAATAAATGACTCAAATTTAATAAAAACAATGTGTTAAGTTCAAATAGGGTATTTGGGAATGTCTTAGACAAATAAGTAAAGTGGCAATTGCACTGCAATATATGACTGGTATAATGTGGGTAAATAATGAGACACTATGAAAGTATTGAGATTTTTTGCCCATGGCTGTGAGGGTCAAGGGAAAGTTACTGAAGAGGTGAAGCCTTTGTGAATTCTGTGGTAAGAGGTCAGCTGAGGGGGGGTCAATTCAGTCAGACAAAACATGTAGAAAAATCTAAGGGCAAGAAAGATCATAGATGTTTTGTGTAACAGGGTAGTTAGTAGTTGTATCTTTCATTGAGATAAGAATCAATATACTGTATCATGAAAAGTGTATATTTTTATTAAAAATATTTTATCTTGAAAGCATTCAGAATGTGGGAATCATCAAGGCTCAAACTCCCCTGGTGTTATATCTGAACTAGAAAAAGAATGGCAGAAAAGTTATGTTACCAACATACCTACTTAAATTAATAAAATACATACATGTTATTTACTTTTCAGGCACAGTGTTTCTTCTCTGTCCTCTGTGTCTTTTTCTGTTTCTCTCTTGGCTGGTAGAAAGGACATTACTTAGAGTCATGCCGCTATCACAGAGGCATTATGCTAGGCACTGATGATGCAGAGGAGAAACTGGAAACCTGACTCACTTGGACTGTTGCTTTCAGCCATGAGGTACACAGGGAAGGCTGTATTAAAGTCACTGGAGAGCCATAAAAAGTCCTCGTGCTTGGAGCCCCAACCCTGGGAACGTCTGTTAAAGAAATGAGGTAGGAATTTGAAAAAAGTACTCCAAGTTATGTTACTATATATTCCTATATTTAATCCCACCCACAATTTGAAAGTCACTGATTTTGAGCTGAAGAAGCATTTGTGGAGCTTAGTTCCAAGGGTTATAAACTTAGATGGTAAATAATAAGTAGAAATGACAATTTGGAGTAAGCATTTAAAGGTCATAATCTAACATTTATTTTTGGATCAAATTGTAGTAGGAAATCCATGGAAGTCTGTGAAGAAAGAGGTAACATGAATAGTCATTGTATGTATGTGGTGTAAAATGTGGTAAGCAAAGGGGAAGCTAACGTTTTGAAAACTTACAGAACAGAGATGGTGTAACTCTGGGTGGGGACATGTGTTCCCAGCCCAGAGAAAATAAACCTTTGAAGCCAAAATCAGTCAATGGGAAAAATAAAGTGGGAGCACCCTGTTTACTGTTTACAAGAAATCATCTATTCCTTCTCACCCATGTATCTCCTGGTCCAGGCTCAGAAGAAGTCACCCCCCACAAAAAAAAAAAAATACTTCTCTGGTCCCTACATGTGCTTGCCTCTCCATGCCCCTTGTAATCACCTATTGATACATATGTGCACTAAGGCCAGGTGAGAGATTCGGGAAAGTTTGCAATTTTATCCACACCCTACCCATCCAAAAATCTACCCTCACCATCTACTCACTCCCCATCTTCTGAATGCGCCCCTGTGTGAGAAAACTGGAGCACTGTGACCAGAAAAATAGTATACAAAACAACAGCAATAAATTCATGATAATCTTCAACTTGGAGGATTCAGCTACATTCAAAGTCCTATTGAAAAATTAAGTCCATAGTTCACCCATTTCACAAGAGGTCAGTAGCTGAACCAGTGGGGAGTTCAGTGCGCTCATCAGGAAGAAGCTGAAGCTGGGGTGGGTTCATGCCACAGGGACTGTAGAAGAAAATAACTTAAAGGTGGTAAGATACATGTTTTAATGACGCTAGCATAGGCAAATCTTGTCCATCAAGTAGCATGCCTGCAAGAGAATAGTGCTATGATAGGACAGTGACTGGAATGGGGTCTCATCCTGGTCTAGTATACCAGACCTTCAACCCCCTCCCTGTGGGAATTACAGATGAGTCAATATATGGGGCTATGGGAGGTACATGCACTGGCCATAAATATGAAACAAAACTTCCCCGTAAGATGCTCTTACCTCTTGGTCGTTTGGGGTACACTACTGTGATCTTTGGGGGTGATGCTGCTGTTACTCCAGGAATACACATGAGGCCAGCTTCCTGCCCTTTTCCCCAAAGTGCCAGAAGGACCAGCCATCTCTGGTCAACTTGTCAAAATGTCAATGGCCATGTCCACTCGGCAGTGTCTCCAGGGTTAAATGCAGTGGGGCTGGCAGCAGGATGTCCATATCCTGGCTTCTGTAACTCCTCTTTGAGTTGCACATACAGTTTTTTAGAAGAGACAACAGTGTATGTTAGCATGTCCAGAGGGCTCAGGGTCCTGTTCAGGACTTCTCATTCAAAGGCTATACCACTGTCCATAAGCAAACTGACCAACCCCATATAGACTATTGGTACCCCACTTCAGACAAGATTTCAATAAACCATTGTACCTCTCTGTCATGCCTTCATCAGTAGGGTTATATGGTACATGAAACTTCTACTTTATCTCTAATTGCTGCACCCATTTTTGTGATGCATGTCCAATAAGATGGGTGCATTGATGGCTCTCAGTCACCTGCGGCTGGTCATAGGCTGCAAAGACATGCTCAAGGCCCCTTTTGTTGTTTTGCTGGTCTGCATGATGTGCAGGAAAAACAACCAATAGTCCAGTAGCTGTGTCCACACAAGTCATGGCATACTGATAGCCTTCTGATATGGGCAGAGGCCTAATACAGTCTATCTGCCACCTGACAAGGGGTATCGGCCCCTTTACCATTGTCCCATGTTGCTGCAGGACTTGGTGTAAGTCTCTCTTAGAGCACACAAGGCACTCCTTCTGGGTTCTGCTGACTTCTTCAAAGGTCAACGTCAAGTTGCACTGACTGGCCACAGCCCACATTGTCTTTTACCAGGTGTACAACAAATGCAGATATAATCTCTGGACTACATCAGAGGTAGGCTTTCCTTCTAGCCAGCACACCTGGGACAGTGTGTCTGCTTCATCATTCCCCGGGGATGCCGAAGGCAAATGGCCAGTCACATGATACACAGTAATAGTCTAAGTCTGACCAGAGGCCCATAGGTCTTGCCACATCACTTACCCCCCCAAAGGTATACCATGTCAGTATACATGATACCATGTCAGTAGCCACAGGGTCAAGCCCAGTTAGACGGTCCAGCTGTCAGTGCCGACAAGTATAAGGGAGGGCTCCTGGGTGCTCACTCTTCCCCTCTCCATCCTCCACCTTCAGCCCTGCATCTCAGGGGATGCCCACAGCTGGAGCCGTCTGTGTACCAAGCATCTTCAGGTATAATGACTTTTCCCTTCTGATAAGGACTCTTGGCTACCAATATTTCAAAAGCAAGTTCTTCCTGCTTTCTACTGATATATGTCACAGGCCCCAAAAAGAGTTGGAGTTCTCCACTTAAGGGGCTAGTAGAGAGGGTACTACACTGTTGTAAACATGCACCTCATTTGGCAAGTGTAGGCGTTTGTGCCACACCACTCCACAGCCTTTGGGTCCAGTCTCACACCCACCCCACAATGGGATTGGTGGTTATTACCTTGGTTGGAGCTGTTCAAGTGATGGGCTCTGTAGCCAGCAAGGCGTGGTACAGATCAGCCAGTTGCTGCTCTACCCAGGTGCACCAGACCTCTGCTCCTTTCCATAGCTATGACCAGAATCTTACAGGTTGGCATGTCCATTAAAGCCACTGCCAAAGGCCCCATCCATAACATCTTCAGTTACATGAACATATAGCTCACAGGGCCTTAATGGGTCCATTACACTCAAGGCCTCTATGGCCTTGACTACTCGCTTAGCGGTAGTAAAAGCAGGTGCACATGCTTCATCCCAGTCCCACCTGATGCACTTTAGTACCAACCAGTATAAGGGCTTTAGAATTTTTACCAAGTGCAGAATAAACACTTTCCAGTATCCCAAAAGATCCAGAAACATTGCCACAGTGGCAGGGATAGGAAAAACCTCAACCTTGTCCATGACTGCTTCTGGCGGTAACTTTAGTTTTTTGTAACCAGACAACCCCCAAGAACTTTACTGACAAACCGGGTCCCTGAACCTTGGTGCTGTTCACAGCCCATCCTTTCTCCTGTCGATGTTGCAGCAGTCTAGGAACTGCCCTTTCTAAATCTGTAAGAGAATCAGACATGATCATAACATCATCAATGTAATGATACAGCTGCACCATTTGCGGTTTCTTTCATGTGTCAAGTCCTGGACTACAATTCCATGACAAATGGTGGGACTGTGGAGGTATCTCTGTGGAAGGACAGTGAATGTCTACTTCCAGCCTTCCCAGGTGAAGGAAAATTGACTTTTCTGTGCTATGACAGTAGAGAAGAAACTCCATAGCATAAAGATATGTCCCTAGTTCATGACTGAGGGTGTCTGTAAGGGCTGCTATAGAGGGGACAGCAGCATGTACATGGGGTGTGACTTTATTCAACTCCCTGTAATCCTTGGTAATATGCCAATAGCCATCTGGGTTTTTCACTGGCTACACTAGGGAATTAAAAGGGATATGAGTGGGCTTTATGATTCCCACCTTCTCCAACTCCTGTAGAGTTTCTCCAATTTCCTTGTGTCCCCAGGCAAATCATATTGTTTAGTATTTGTCACCCACCGAGGTACAGGCAGAACTACAGGTGGATACTGAGCATGTCCCCTCAGAACTGCCTTTACCACACATACCCTCAGTCTGAACTCCCCTGCAGTGATCTGTAACCACAGGCCCTGCAGGATATCTATCCCCAAAATATATTCAGGGATGGGAGAAATGTACAGTGTACTCCTTTGGGGGTAAACGCCTATCCCCAATGGGATTTGGGCTTTCTTTACTCTAACTGCCTTCCCCCCATAGCTATCTATCACAGCAGGGGTCCTAGGAAGATGCTCAGAGTTGCCATAAACCAGAGAACATTCAGCTCCTCTGTCCATTGCACCAAGACATGTGTACATTCACGGGAGACCAGTGAATTACTATTTTACATGTGGCTTCCAGTCCCCTCCATGTCCCCAAAGGTGGGGTCCTTGACCCTCCCCAGTCAAAATGCAATACCCAGTCATCCTCCTTTGTGGGCAAGATCCCAGACATAGCCTGAGTACTGTCCCCATGAACTTCTACGGGGACACAGGCCAGACATCGGGCTTTGCCTCCATCTTCCATGCCCTGGACCTCAGCCACTGAAACTGCTGTGCTGGCTTTAATTGGTTCCACAGTTCTAACAAGATCCTATTGGGCTGCAGATCAAGTTTTTCTTCCACTAACCTTGCCTTTATCAAATCAACCCACATTTGAGTCCTCGAGACCTTCACAGGGCCTTTCATACCCCTCCTTTTAGTCCCCATTCTTCCTTCTGTGATCTAATTGTTTCAACCTTCCACAGATCTGCTAAAGTACGAGTAGCCTCTTTATGGCTTACCCTATGTGTGTGGCAAGAATAGTCACTAGGGACCCAAAGAGAGTTGGGGGAGCTGTATGGAGCATCAGATTTCTTATTCCTGCAGTGAACAACTCCTCTTCAGGGCCTTGGGAATATTTTTCATGCCGAACTCCTGTAACACTTGTTGGAGCTCTGCATATGTTTTCTAGCTAGTGGACAAGTATGGTAAATCACCCTGATTAAGCCAAACTGCCCTGATAGCTGCTTCAGTCAATTCAGAAGCACCTGATTCCCTGAGGTGTGACAGGCACTTTGCAACCACTGGTGGAGGGTGGGTGAGTCATCAGGGAAGCCAGTGTATCCATTTTAGAACCTGACATAACAATGTTTTCCACTCCCACATGCCAGAGACACAAAAACTATGTAGGCAGAGGTTCTGATGGCTTCTGCTGAAACTGGTTGCTCATGTCCACCAGCTCATCCTGGATACAGGGGTGGAGCACGGAGTGTTCCCCAATCTGGATAGAGGTCTGCTCCTCCCCTGAGGAGCCTGTGATTATTGCATTTTTATTTTCTTAATTACAACTGGGCAGGAGATGGTGGTGTCTCAGGTAGTGGCCTCAGCAACAGATCAGCTCTTGGCCCCCCCCCATCCTCTACATCTCCCCTACCATCTCCAGCACTGAAGGTACCACCCCTCCTCCCACTCACCCACAGTCTTCTGCAGTGTGGCTTCTCCTGGTGTATCCTCCCTCACTGCTAACGTATCTTCCAGGGACTTGACTTGTCTCCTCAATAACTGTCTCTTTTTTGAGGGCATCCTCATCACCCAGCTCCTCTAAGCAATGCCAAAATGTGCCTATCTCCTGGATAACTCTTTCCAACATCTTTAGAAACTAAAATCCCACAATTCTGGCCACCACACAGCTACTCAGGGCCTCTAAGCCGACTTCTATCTCATGGTGGGCTAATTCCACAGCTTCTGGTATCTCCACCCTTCTCCTATTCTGGAGAAGGGTCCACCTTTTTAAGAGGTGCTTTAGCCTATACCAGTTCCCTACTAGGGTCTTCCTGAATGGAAGCCCCATGGATTGGGGGCTACCAGGTGAAGCTGCACTATTCTCAGGGTGGTTCCCCCACCTCAGCAACTACTGGGGCCCCCGACCATCCACAAGGGGTTGTCCAGGTATCTCCTCACCATATCCAAGGGCATCCCGCCCAACATCGCACCCATGATAACAGATTTTGGGTTCAGAGGTCTTGCCGTTTACGTTCAGATGTAGCCCTGGGGTGAGGAAGTAGGGGGATGTGCTCCCAGCCTGGAGCAAATAAACCTTTGAAGCCAAAATCAGTCAATGGGAAAAATAAAGTGGGAAAAACTCGTTTACTGCTTACAAGAAGTCATCTGTTTCTGCTTGCCCATGTCTCTCCCCACCCTGGCTTAGATTAAGCCCCTCCAAAAAAAACCTCTCTGGTCCCTGCACACACTCACCTCTCTACCTGCCTTGTAATCACCTATTGATATGGAGATGGTCTGCTTCTCTCCACCCCTTGGAAACACCTACTGATATGGAGCTGCATTAAGGCCAGGTGAGAGATTCTGGAAATACTGAATTTTACCCACTGATGGAGCTCACCCAGGGTAAAATCTTTCAATTTAGCTACTGAAAAATGTCACAATAGGTATAAGAAAACAGCATGAGAGAAATTTGAGTTCTAGAAAATTTTAATTAACAACCTACTTCTTTCATTTATGTGCTGTGTGACCATGGACAAGTCAATTTACTACTCTGAACCTGCTTTCTAATATGTTAGACATATTAGATATAAATATATTTCATATTTTTGAGTCAGTATTAAAATCAGATCAAGAAATGGGAGTTTTTCTTATTTCATTTTCAATACTATGTGTTAAATAGTAATAGGACCATACTAAGAACTATGGACAATAAGAAAGACATAAAAGATAATTATTGTTTTTCATAGCCTGAAAATCTACTTGGGGAGACTAACAGGTAAAACATCAAATGCTATTTTAAAATGTGCTCAAATATGTGCCACTGTAGAGATGCCAGTGCTAGCACCTAGGTCATACTTTAGACATTCATTTTCTCTGTAACCTGTAGCAATCTGAAAACGGACATTTTCCCCTTTCTGACAGAAGAGAAAATTGAGGTTCAGAAAGATGAGGTATCTTGCATATGGCCAGACAACTACTAAGGTGGGAATCTAGGATTTGAATCAGAGAATGTCTGTTTTCACAGTTTATTCCGTCCATTATTATACATTGTGATGATAGTTGAAATAATTGTTGGCAGTTAAGTATTAATCCTTCCTGTCTACTGTTCCCATATGAGTTTAAGCTCTTTTTCTTTCCACTTTCACTTTTACAAAGCACTTTCTAATTCTCCCCACCTTTAGTTTTCTCTCCATTCTCTTCTTTCTATAGCTATTTATTGAGTAGCTACTCCATGCCTGGTACTGTTCTAGATATTGGTGGTGATACCAGGGTTCTTATTCATGTAGTTGAAGAATGAACTCCACAAAGGTAGGCAATCAGAAAAGAGACTTTTTAATGAGAGAGAGAGAACAAAGGTACGGAACTCCCAGTGCATGCTTGGAGGGGGGAAGAGTACCCGTATCTGGGCTTTACCTAGGGGTATATTTTAGGCTTAACTGAGTTACGTGTTTTCTATTGGTCCCACCAGAATGCCAGCTACAGTTCGACCTAACTCATTAAAGGCTGTCTCTATTTAGGCTGATATGTTTAAGTCAAATGTTCACAGTCGGCAAAATTTTCTTATCACAAAGTTTCCATGGGAACTTCCCTATACATTGTTGCATTGTTTCAACTACGAATATCCTGTCTTTATCCTTTCCTGGGGCCCTTAATCCTGTTCCAACTAGACAGGATTGCTCCCTGTCTTTTCCCTGTCGCAGTGATACAGAAGTTTCTCTGTCCCTTTTTTCTTGGAACAGCCAGTCTAATGTGAGAGACACACAGCAAATGAATAAACAAATGTACAGTAATGGTAGGATGCTGAGTGGTAAATATAAATTGAGCAGGGTAGGAGGATTCAAAGTTAGATGAAAGTTAAAATGGAGTGTTTATTTATAATAGAGTTAAAATGAGTTAGAGCAGCTACTTGAGGGAAGTGAGGAAGTGGGCCATGAATAAATCTGAAAAACAGTGCTACCTAGGTTAAGAATAGCAAGGCGTAATGTAAAAGTGCTGTGTGTGTTAAAAGAGCAGTGTGGTTAGAGCAAAATTTTCAAGAGATAGAGGAGAGGTGATAAAGACAAGGAGATAGTAGAGACTAGACCTAGAGACTCAAAGGCCAGAAAAAATATTTTGGATTTTACTCTGAGTTGAGAAGCCACTGCCAGATGTTTTAAGAGAAGTAACACAATCTAGCCTGCGTTTTAGAAAAAAATCACCCAGTCTACTGTTTTGATCTAAAACACTGCTGGTTACCTTTCCAGGATACAGCATCGGTCAGGCTACTTCCATACTCGTAAACCCACAGCAGCTCACCCTCACACCCCCTCAGCTTCAGTTTCTTTTTAGTAGTACCTGCTGTGTCAGTGGAAGTGTTGGTACTAGTAGGTATAATAACTGTCTCAACTCTATGCCCACCAGCCCTATAGGTTGCTTGATCTTTAGAGTATTTGATCTTTTACAAAGGTATTCTTCCAGAGGATCCTTTATTTCTAATGGAATATCTTGATGTTCAATGGACACAACAGTTTTGGAAATCCCATTCTACAGAATCAGATAAAACTGTCATTCAAGACCCTTTTATTGCTGCCACATTTTATTTTTCTCTTTGTGTATGGTCTTCTTTTTAATGTACTTCCTATAGTTGAGTTATATCAGTTCTTCAAGACTTGCTCAAATACTTCTTTCCCTAGGAAGTCTTACTTGATTTTTCTTTGTGAACATAATCGCTTTCTCTTGTGATCTTCTGTGACGCTGACTCATATCTTTCTTATGGCACTTAACATTGACTATGTTCTGTACAAGGTTATCCATTTCTTATTTCTAGTGTAAGGATCTATGATAGAAGGCTCTGTGCCTAATCCATCTCTGTGCCTAACATAGTGTCTTAAACAAAATAGGAGATAAATGGCTCTGTCAATAGTCAGTTAATTCTTAATATGATCATATCTATTTTGATTGCATGTGTCATGTATTTCCACAATTCAACTGTAAACCCTTTTAAAATAAGAACCTATTTTCATCCCTGTAATATGTCTACCCTGTTCTCCATGTGGATGTCTGTAATTTCCCTCAAGTCTTAAAAAGTTTATCTACCGAATGGTTGATTAATCCTCCAGGATGGAAAATTTTGCCAGGGGGTTGGTTAAAAGACTCAAATCATCCCTAGAGTTCCATTCTGATTTCTTAGTTTCAAAATGTTTGTGAAACACCCTGTGCACCAAGGAGAGAGAATAAGATAGTGAGGGAAGATTCAAGGCCATTCTCCAGTGGCTCTCTAAAAAGTTGAGATGCTACAATTGGGGTCAGAAACCTTAATCTTTGCTATCATAGTTTTTATTGCTCTGGCACGTATTGCTTGATACACTCCAGAGGGAACTGTCATCTTACCGTGTTTGTTCCACAGGTCAGGGAACACACTTGTAGAGTGTGTTGAAGTAAGAAGATGATGTGAAATAAAATGTCCATTTTACTCAGTCTTAGAATATTGTGTGGAGGTGTAATATCCTGATTATTCAATTATGGAGATAGAGGTAAACTACAGAAAAAAACAATTATGATATATAACAATTTTTTGCATTGATTATTTTATAATATTCCTTCATTTATATAAGTTAATGCTGTACACCAAATAAGTGATCTGTAAATCTGAATGCAAAATAATGTTTTATAAAACTTTACATCAAATAATTAAGTGAAAATTACATTTCAATAAGGAAGCTCCTGCCAATCTGCAAATAAACAGAGGTAAATGATATGGAAGATGTCACTCATGGTTTAGGTAGACCAAAGCCAGATCACTATAGGTTCAAATATTGTCTTACTATCTAAATTGTACATTATTACAATCTTACTGTTTGGTCATCTATTGCTGTACATCTTTTCCTGACACCTTAAGACTTGTTTGAGATTCAGCTAAATGGACACTTAATGATTCACTATTGGGCATCCTGAATCCTGGGCGAGTCAAAAAGCAGGCTATGAGACAGACATAAATTTAGGAAGGAATGAGAGATTCAAGATTTCAGTCAGAGTACAGATATAAGAGGACAGATGAGACAGGAAAATTTATTCAAAGCTACATAGAGCAAGTGAGAATGATGCAATGTTTGGTCCAAGTGGCAAAATTATAATGATATATTCTAGTAATGTTTGCCTGCCAAAATACTATAAGTACCATATTTTTTTCCTTTAGAATCATTTAAGTTTTTAATTCTGATAACAGAAAAATCAGAATTTGGCAAGAATTTGATCAGTGTAACTTAGTTATTTATAATCTAATGGAGCTATCAATGACTCTTTGAAGCAGGGAGGAAGGATGGAATGAGTTTAATTTGATAGAGGTGAGATTAGCAAGGAGTAATTTTATTAGAGTTATACAAGAGAAGAGATTGACTAAGACTTAGTCCAGAAAAATAATTGGAGTGTTGAAATATCTCTTTTTTTTTCGTAAGGGAATGAATGGAAGACTGTAAATCTCTTTGAATACTACTTTTGGGTTTATTTATCTGATCTATAATGAAGCTTTGTCTTGGACTTCTTCCTCCTGATCTGATAAAGTCTTTTTCATTTAGTTGGCTGGTATCTTGTCATCTATAATTCATTAAAGTACTGCTTTGTAAATATGAACTAACTTTTTTTGAAAGCTCTAGAAAATGGAAATAATTCTTCCTTATAAGAAAATTCATTGATTTCTTTTTAAAATTTTTATTCATACTGTTGACTTTTAGTCTGAAAAATACTAAAAATTAAATAAATAGTGCCAGCATATTTCAGAGTAAAGTGTGAAGACTAAAAGACAAACACTTTGCTTTTTGTTGTCTCTTGTATGAAATGCAAATTTTTCACATTTATCTTTGTAATTTTAGAAGACTAAATGTTACTTTGGTATGTCCAACAGAAAGTTTAATGAGCTAACTTTCCTTTTTAGTACTAAGGTTTAGAGATTTACATCTGGCTCTGGAAAGATAGCATGATATCCACCTTGCACTTATCTCTTTAAAGCTTATAGTGGTCCTAACTTAAAAGAAAACTAAATGAGAGTACAAAGGGTAATGATGTTTCTAATTTTTGGAGCTTTACACTTAACCAATAATAGTTATCCCCTCATCTTTAATTTTGAAACAAAAATATTAAAAGAAACCAAATTTAAATGATTGCAGTTACAATGGAAATTGTTTTTTGTCAGTGATATAAATAAATTATTTACACTAAGTTAGAAGGTTTTATTAGGTAAGATGGGCATCTTTTTATCTGCAGCAGTAACAGTTGTTTGGCCTTGAAATACATTCATGATAACTACAGAGCATTGCAGCATAGATGAGCATATATCCCTGGTGTTAGACTTAAGTCCTCAGCTTTGCTGGAGAAGCTTAGATGAGATGCACAGTTGACCCTTAAACAGCATGGGGGTTAGAGGCACCCACCCACACTAAGTGGAAAATCTGCATATAACTTTTGACTTCCCAAAACTTAACTGCTAATAGCCTATTGACTAGAAGTCTTGCCTGTAACGTAAACAATTACTGAACATGTATTTTGCATATTACATGTCATATACTGTCTTCTTACAGTAAAGTAAGGTAGAGAAAGGAAAACGGTTTTTCAAATTGTCTCAAATCTCCAAAAAGTTTTCCAATATATTTATTGAAGAAAATCCATGAATAAGTGGACCCATGCTGTCCAAACCCCGTGTTGTTCAAGGATCAACGGCAATTCTTGAGAAGTATGAGTGTGAAGTGGGAGGACTGAATGTTCCTGCAGCGTGCTAGGTTAGCATGAAGGCTTTGTCATCCTCCATTTATGAAATTGTGTATTAAGAATTGAAATTTAATGAAACATTAAGGAGCTAGGCCAATTATGAGACTTTGAGCCTATGAAAGTCGAATAGATCTAGGTGACAAGTTCAAGCAAGCAAGTGACAGATACATACTTAATGACTGAGCTGCTCCGAAAGCACAGCACTGTGTAATTGCAGATTCATAGACCACTTTCTCCGCCTTAGAAAACTTTAAAATTGTTGAGGGAGGCAAAACCTATACTCCCAAAGTATCAAAGCCCGAAACAGTTTGCATAGCAAAGATGCATTTAAAAGGCATATAGAATAGATTTTTGTACATAGGTAGTTTGAGACAACATAGCATACAATAGCATCTTCAGGAATAAAAGGATGTCAAATGTAATTCTGAACACTTTAAATTCCTTTTTAGTTTTTTTGGTGAAATAAAACAAAAGCTGTCCTTTAGATTTTTAATACTTTCCATCATATTGTAGTGCTATACTTCATCATCATCAATTTGTTTTCCTTTCAATTTGCTAAGGCTCTTTTGGTTTTTAAGTCCCTAAAGAAAAAAAGTAGTAGATGATTATTTTATTTGGGCCACTACAACAGTGACAGGGTAACTAATGGCGTGAAAGAGTTAGTTAATCATGTTCTCTGATGTGCCTTACTACTTCTGAAGTTTTGTTTTAGATTTAATTATTTCTCACTATGTGATTTTATTCATTTAGGAAATAACAGAAGACTCATGCTTAGAATCTGTTTAAATAGATACGTATGAAAGGGAAAATACCAATACAAAAAAGGCTGATAAGGACAAAAGAAGTAATGAAGATGATCAAGAAAAAAGACTTTTCAAAACTTATCATATCATGTAATCTTTTCAAAAACCTATCACATTTTCTGTGAAAACTGTACCCACAAATGCCTTCAATTGTATCAAGAAATATGGACAAATTTAGGATAAGAACACTGGAATAGAATAAAATGAGAGAGAATTGAAGAGATCAATTCCCTCTCTCTGTTTCTGCCTCTCTCTGATTCTGTCTCTTTCTTTCTCAATCTCTCTCTCTCATTATTCAGCACTATAACATTTGGTATTTTATGTGGTTCAGTAAATGGGTATAGATCACATGTTAAATAGCATTTCATTGGAGAAGCCACACAATGGTTTTACTGCCTTCATTTGCTCGCTTTCAGGGAGCACTAAATTCTGTTGAAAAACATTCACGAACAAGGATGTTTTTTGGAAAATAAGTTTTTTTGAGGAATATAACTAATTTTTATAAAGTATTATTTCACCCATTAAATTGGGTATAGATCACATGTTAAGACAACAATGAATCTATCCTCTGGTCTTTTTTCCTAGCAGTCAAATCTTTAATTCTGTTTCTTATGTCTAAAACCAGAAAGACAACAATATCAATTGTTGGGCAAGAATACCAATTGTCATTTGCATTTAGTGAATTTATAAGTGAGTTAAGAAAATCAGTCTTTTAGTGTTACCAGTAATTTTAGACTAAAACAATTTAACTCACCTTGATCATCCACCTTGTTAAATATGTTAGAACACAATTAACTTTCAAATTCTTCAACATTTTTACTATTTATTTAAAAGGTTAAAATAGTAGTATACTAATCACAAGAATTTGTTTTCCTTTGGAACCAGACTGCTTGGCTTTAAATCCCAGCTCTGCCATATTCTGTGAACTTAGGCAATTTTAATAAATACTAGTGACTCAACTCCATGACTAAAAAAAATGGAGATAACAACAATAGTAATATCTATCTTACACTTCCTTATATGAATACTCAATTCATGTGTGTATGTGCTATCAGAGAGAATATGTGTGCATACTTATATTTACATAGAGAGGGAGGATGAGAAAGAATTTATGAGAACACAGACATAAAATAAGCTATATCTTTTATTGAAACTGTTAAAAAAAAGCACTACTCAATAATGACAATTAAATATAACACAATTGACACTGGCTGTTACCCTCCAAAGGAAGCTTATTCTTGTCATTTTAGTAATCTCCCAATAACATAATTTTTCATTTTATAAATTTATAAGATTTTTTAAATTCAATTCTACCAATGTATTGGGGAATTTACTATATTACATTTATATGAATATATACATAAGCATATACTATTTTTTTTAAAGTGGCACTTTATTGGCATTAGTCTTTATCTTGATTATATATATATGTATATGTCAATGTATACATATTTTAATCACTGTCTTCTGTCTATCTATATGTACTTGTTTCCTATTGCTGGATAACAAATGACCACACATTTAGCAGTTCAAGCGGTACCCTTTTACTATCACACAACTGCCATAAGGAGTCCGGGTTTAGCCGGGACCTCTGTTCTTGAGAGTATTCAAGGTGTTAATGGAGATGAGGGTCTCTCATGAAGCTCAAGATCCTCTTCCAAGTTCCTGTGTTTGTTAGCAGAATTCAGTCCTTGCTGCTGTATATCTCGTGGTGGCTTGTTTCTTCTGGACTACCAGGAGAGTCTGATTTCTGATTCTGATTTCCCAACTCTCTTTTTCAAATTCCACTTGTTAACTCAGGCCCACCACGGATAATCTCCCCTTTGATTAACCAAAAGTCAATTGATCAGGGACCTTAATTAGGTCTGCAGAATCCCTTCATCTTTGCCATGTGGTGTGATGTAACCAAGACCGTGACAGCCCATTACCTTTGCCATAACCTATTGGTTAAAAGTAATTGAAAAGTTCTACCTATACTCAAAAGGTGGGGGATTATACAATGTCATGGATCATTGGGGTCATCTTAGAATTCTAATTACCACAACTTTTCTTCCATCTAGAGTAATTTATTTGAACTGGTTGCTTTTCTGGTTATTGAGTTTGTTCTGTTTTGACTCAGCTTTCTTTTTTCCTCCTTTGATTTAGGCTTTTGCATGCCTGAGCACATAAATTTATACAATTATAAACAAAATAAAAGCACTACTCAATAATGAGAATTAAATATAACACAATTGGCTGTCACCCTCCAAAGGAAGCTCATTCTTGTCATTTTAGTAACCTCCTATGATAGTCTCTGTGAATATGTATGCACCACTGTGTATGTACGCACCATTGTCACCTGTCAGGCAAGGCATGGATATGCCTGCTGTACATGTGCTTCTCATGGAGTTAAAGTTGTATAATTACAAGTAAACATACCACACACTGAATTGTATCACTTTCATATTAAATCATTTTAACAGTGATTGTAAATTTTTGTGCTTTTTGTTTGACTTTTTTGGCAAATTATGAAATCAGTTGTTAGGCATTATTAGTGATTAAACTTAGAATATTTGTTGCTACACCTCCAACCATCAATTTAAATGAAGAGTATACTCAATTTCAATGGACACTGATAAAAATAAATTCATTTGGAACTACTTATTGTGATTTATGAAAATTCTGAAATTCAAACCAGATACAGAAATGATTGCTGGGGCTCACACATCAGGAATAGTCCACAAACCATATATGGCTTTATGTGGCCATTTTTTTCTGGTTATAGTATTGTTATTCATTATAAGGATTAAACATGTAAGCTTAAAAAATAAGTATATGATCATAAGGATTGCTTTTATTCATGGCAGGGGCAGTGACTGAGGTGAATATTTTGAATGAAATTTTTGCTTGATTAAAGGGTCTATTGCTTTAGAAAAGATTTGAAAGTCACAGTATTTTCAACAATGATAATATTGGAAAGACAGAATTAATAACTAAAAAATAAATCTAAGAAACTTGGGGACCTCATCAAATAATAATTGAATTCAAATTTTTTTGATGGTATTTACAGAGCTATTGTATATTTTAACCAGGTCCACCCAATATGATAACAGAACTACTGATGCCACCTCTTCCAGCTAAGGGTTTACTTTGCCCAAGTAAGATTCCATGTATACTCTCCTACAATGATATTTGATAACCTAGCTTGTGTACCTGTATAAGTCATATATCTGAATAAATAACTCTTCTACTAATAAAATCTGTATACATGCATTTTATCAGACATGATTAGGTTTATCAACTGTCAGGTTATTGTTAAAGTCCATAATACAATTTTCCAAACACAGTAGATTTCTGGGTATATGATTCTAAGTGACAAAGATTCCTCTCCTAGAATAGAGCCGGGAAAGGACCTAAATCTAAACACCCTAAGGTGCTGGGTTTTCCATTTGTTTTTGTTTTTCAGTGTTATTGATATATAACTGAAATACACCAATTCACACACATTTAGAGAGTGTGAACTGATTAATATTAACATGCATAAATACCACAATCAAGAAAAGGAAACATTTCCAGAACATTCAAGTTTCCCTGTGTCCCTTTCTAATCCCTCTCCCCCTCCACCCACCCATAGAACTACCGGTCTACTTTCTTTCACTATAGATTAATATTTCTGGGCACTTTATAAATGAAGCATACTGTATGTGCTCTTTTGTTGCCTGGCCTCTTTCACTTAGCTACTTATTTTAAGATTCATCAATAGCTCATTCTTCTTTATTGCTAAGTATTATTCAACTGAATGTATATAAAATATATCATAATATATTTTTGACAGTATATCTAGAGATATTTTATGTAATTATTCATAAATCTTCCTGATTATTTTATAGTGCTGCATAGTATTAAATAGCATGGAGATACTGCTATAATCACTTAGTGCTGCAATAAGCTAATTAGTATAGGAACTTTTGTATATGCGGGTATTTCTATAGGACAGACATTGAGGAGTGGAAGAGCTCTCTCAAATGACATACTTTATTGAATTTGGATGACTATTATAATAAAGCTTCAAAAAATTGCACAATGTACACAACATAACCAATTTTGTACAAATTGATTTGGATATGCAGTGTGAGATGTGGGTCAAGATACATTTTGTTTCATGTATGTATGAAATATTTCATGTTAGGAGATTCATAAACTGTAATAAAAACTAACATGAAATATTTAGATAAGAATAAAGTAGGACTTCTACTTTACATATAATTTTTATATAATGCTTGTATATAATATTTACATAAAATTATTGAACTTAAAGCTCAGTGAATGTTTTAAAAAGCTCTAGAGGGGGAGGTGGAGCCAAGATGGTGGTGTGAGTAGAGCTGTGGAAATCTCCTCCCAAAACCACATATATTTATGAAAATATAACAAAGACAACTCTTCCTAGAATAGAGACCAGAGGACACAGGACAACATCCAGACCACATCCACACCTGCGAGAACCCAGCACCTCATGAAGGGGGTAAGATACAAGTGCCGGCCCGGCGGGACCCAAGCGCCACTTCCCCCAGCTCCCGGTGGGGAGGGAGAGGGAGCCCAGGACTGCCAATCACCCAGCCCCAGCCATCTGCACCAGAGTGCAGACACAGTGCATGCGTGGGGTCCTGGATACTAGGGAAACAGGACAGTAAGACCGGTGAGCAGGTACCAGAGGCCGGTGCCGGAGAACAAAGAAAAGAGAGTGGCTTTTTGTTGTTGTTGTTGTTGTTGTTGTTGTTGTTTTGTTTTGGTGAGTGGGTTTTGGAAGTCTTAAAGCGACAGGGTGGGACACTTAGTCCAGAGGTAGGGAATCTGGGATCTCTGGGCACGCTAACCCCTGGGGAGCAGGGAGCACAGAGGCCCCTCACAAAGATAAATAGCCTCCCAGCCGCACTCCCTCCAATGCAGCTCCACCATTTTGAGCAGCAGCCCGAGCCAGGCAATGCCCACAGCAACAGCAGAGATAAACTCCATAGCAGCGGGGCAGGAATCAGAAGTCCTGTCTGAGCACAGCTGCCCAGCACAAGCCACTAGAGGTCTCTGTTCTCCCAGGAGAGGAAGGCCACAAACCAACAAGAAGGGAAGTTCTTCCAGCCGTCACTCATCCCAGCTCTGCAAACTACTTCTATCACCATGAAAAGGCAAAATTACAGGCAAAACAAGATCACAGAGACAATACCAGAGGAGACAGACCTAACCAGTCTTCCTGAAAAAGAATTCAAAATAAAAATCATAAACATGCTGACAGAGATGCAGAGAAAAATGCAAGAGCAATGGGATGAAGTCCGGAGGGAGATCACAGATGAAAGGAAGGAGATAACAGAAGTGAAACAAACTCTGGAAGGATTTATAAGCAGAATGGATAAGATGCAAAAGGCAATTGATGGAATAGAAAACAGAGAACAGGAACGCATAGAAGCTGACATAGAGAGAGATAAAAGGATCTTGAGGAATAAAACAATATTAAGAAAACTGTGTGACCAATCCAAAAGGAACAATATCCATATTATAGGGGTACCAGAAGAGGAAGAGAGAGAAAAAGGGATACAAAGTGTCTTTGAAGAAATAATTGCTGTAAACTTCCCCAAACTGGGGGAGGAAATAATCAAACAGACCACGGAAATACACAGAACTCCCCACACAAAGGACCCAAGTAGAACAACACCAAGACACATAATAATTAAATGGTACAGATCAAGGACAAGGAAAGAGACTTAAAGGCAGCTAGGGAGAAAAAGGTCACCTATAAAGGAAAACCCATCAGGCTATCATCAGACTTCTCGACAGAAACCTTACAGGCCAGAAGAGAAGGGCATGATATATTTAATGCAATGAAACAGAACGGCCTTGAACCAAGGATACTGTATACAGCACGATTATCATTTAAATATGATGGAGGGATTAAACAATTTCCAGACAAGCAAAAGCTGAGGAAATTTGCCTCCCAAAAACCACCTCTACAGGGCATCCTACAGGGCCTGCTCTAGATGGGAGCACTCCTAAAAAGAGCACAGAACAAAACACCCAACAAATGAAGAATGGAGGAGGAGGAATAAGAAGGGAGAGAAGAAAAGAATCTCCAGACAGTGTATATAACAGCTCAATAAACGAGCAAAGTTAGGCAGTAAGATACTAAAGAGACTAACCTTGAACCTTTGGTAACCACGAATTTAAAGCCTGCAATGGCAATAAGTACGTATCTTTCAATAGTCACCCTAAATGTAAATGGAATTAATGCACCAATCAAAAGACACAGGGTAATAGAATGGATAAAAAAGTAAAACTCATCTTTATGCTGCTTACAAGAAACTCACCTCAAACCTAAAGACATGCACAGACTAAAAGTCAAGGGATGGAAAAACATATTTCAGGCAAACAACAGCGAGAAGAAAGCAGGGGTTGCAGTACTAATATCAGACAAAATAGACTTCAAAAAAAGGAAAGTAACAAGAGATAAAGAAGGACACTACGTAATGATAAGGGGCTCAGTCCAACAAGAAGATATAACCATTCTAAATATATATGTACCCAATACAGGAGCACCAGCATATGTGAAACAAATACTAACAGAACTAAAGAGGGAAATAGACTGCAATGCATTCATTTTAGGAGACTTCAAACACATCACTCACCCCAAAGGATAGATCCACCAGGCAGAAAATAAGTAAGGACACAGAGGCACTGAACAACACAGTAGAACAGATGGACCTAATAGACATCTACAGAACTCTACATCCAAAAGCAATAGGAAATATATTCTTCTCAAGTGCACATGGAACATTCTCCAGAATAGACCACATACTAGCCCACAAAAAGAGCCTCAGTAAATTCAAAAAGATTGAAATTCTACCAACCAATTTTTCAGACCACAAAGGTATAAAACTAGAAATAAATTCTACAAAGAAAACAGAAAGGCTCACAAACACATGGAGGCTTAACAACATGCTCCTAAATAATCAATGGATCAAAGAACAAATTAAAATAGAGATCAAGGAATATATGGAAACAAATGACAACAACAACACAAAGCCCCAACTTCTTTGGGACGCAGCAAAAGCAGTTTTAAGAGGAAAGTATATAGCAATCCAGGCACACTTAAAGAAGGAAAAACAATCCCAACTGAATAGACTTACATCACAATTATTGGAACTGGAAAAGAAGAACAAATGAGGCCTAATGACAGCAGAAGGAGGGGCATAATAAAGATCAGAGAAGAAATAAACAAAATTGAGAAGAATAAGACAATAGCAAAAATCAATGAAACCAAGAGCTGGTTCTTCGAGAAAATAAACAAAATAGATAAGCCTCTAGCCAAACTTATTAAAAGAAAAAGAGAATCAACACAAATTAACAGAATCAGAAATGAGAATGGAAAAAATCACAACAGATTCCACAGAAATACAAAGAATTATTAAAGACTACTATGAAATCCTATATGCCAACAAGCTCGAAAACTGAGAAGAAATGGACAACTTCCTAGAAAATAAAACCTCGCAAGACTAACCAAGGAAGAAACACAAAAGTTAAACAAACTAATTATGAGCAAAGAAATTTTAATGGTAATCAAAAAACTACCCAAGAACAAAACCCTGGACTGGACGGATTTACCTCAGAATTTTATGAGACATACAGAGAAGATATAATACCCACTCTCCTTAAAGTTTTCCAAAAAATAGAAGATGAGGGAATACTCCCAAACTCATTCTATGAAGCCAACATCACCCTAATACCAAAACCAGGCAAAGACCCCACCAAAAAAGAAAATTATAGACCAATATCCCTAATGAATGTAGATGCAAAAATACTCAATAAAATATTAGCAAACCAAATTCAAAAATATATCAAAAGGATCATACACCATGATCTAGTGGGATTCATCCCAGGTATGCAAGGATGGCACAACATTCGAAAATCTACCAACATCATCCACCACATCAACAAAAAGAAGGACAAAAACCACATGATCATCTCCATAGATGCTGAAAAAGCATTTGACAAAATTGAACATCCATTCATGATAAAAACTCTCAGCAAAATGGGTATAGAGGGCAAGTACCTCAACATAATAAAGGCCATACATGATAAACCAACAGCCAACATTATGCTAAACAGCGAGAAGCTGAATGCTTTTCCTCTGAGATCGGGAACAAGACAGGGATGCCCACTCTCCCCACCATTATTTAACATAGTACTGAAGGTTCTTGCCACGGCAATCAGACAAAACAAAGAAATACAAGGAATCCAGATTGATAAAGAAGACGTTAAACTGTCACTATTTGCAGATGACATGATACTATACATAAAAAACTCTAAAGACTCCACTCCAAAACTACTAGAACTGATATCTGAATACAGCAAAGTTGCAGAATACAAAATTAACACACAGAAATCTGTGGCTTTCCTATGCACTAACAATGAACCAATAGAAAGAGAAATTAGGAAAACAATTTCATTCACAACTGCATCATAAAGAATAAAATACCTAGGAATAAACCTAACCAAAGAAGTGAAAGACCTATACCCTGAAAACTACAAGTCACTCTTAAGAGAAATTAAAGGGGACACTAACAAATGGAAACATCCCATGCTAGTGGATAGGAAAAATTAATATCGCCAAAATGGCCATCCTGCCCAAAGCAATATACAGATTTGATGAAATCCCTATCAAATTACCAGCACATTCTTCAACGAACTGGAACAAATAATTCAAAAATTCATATGAAAACACCAAAGACCCCAAATAGCCAAAGCAATCCTGAGAAAGAAGAATAAAGTAGGGGGGATCTCACTCCGCAACTTCAAGCTCCACTACAAAGCCATAGTAATCAAGAAAATTTGGTACTGGCACAAGAACAGAGCCATTGACCAGTGGAACAGATTAGAGACTCCAGACATTAACCCAAACATATGTGGTCAATTAATATTTGATAAAGGAGCCATGGACATGCAATGGCGAAATGACAGTCTCTTCAACAGATAGTGCTGGCAAAACTGGACAGCTACATGTAGGAGAATGAAACTGGATCACTGTCTAACTCCATACACAAAAGGAAATTCAAAATGGATCAAAGACCTGAATGTAAGTCATGAAACCATAAAACTCTTAGGAAGAAACACAGGCAAAATTCTCTTAGACATAAACATGCATGACCTCTTCTTGAACATATCTCCCTGGGCAAGGAAAACAACAGCAAAAATGAACAAGTGGGACTATATTAAGCTGAAAAGCTTCTGTACAGCAAAAGACACCATCAATAAAACAAAAAGGAACCCTACAATATGGGAGAATATATTTGTAAATGACAGATCCGAAAAAGGCTTGACATCCAAAATATATAAAGAGCTCACCCACCTCAACAAACAAAAAACAAATAATCCAATTAAAAAATGGGCAGAGGAACTGAACAGACAGTTCTCCAAAAAAGAAATGCAGATGGCCAAAGACTTGAAAAGATGCTCCACATCGCTAATTATCAGAGAAATGCAAATTAATACCACAATGAGGTATCACCTCACACCAGTAAGGATGGCTACCATCCAAAAGACAAGCAACAACAAATGTTGGCAAGGTTGTGGAGAAAGGGGAACCCTCCTACACTGCTGGTGGGAATGTAAATAAGTTCAACCATTGTGGAAAGCAGTATGGAGGTTCCTCAATATGCTCAAAATAGACTTACCATTTGACCCAGGAATATCACTCCTAGGAATTTACCCTAGGAATGCAGCACTCAAGTTTGAAAAAGACAGATGCACCCCTATGTTTATCGCAGCACTATTTACAATAGCCAAGAATTGGAAGCAACCTAAGTGTCCATCAGTAGATGAATGGATAAAGAAGATGTGGTACATATACACAATGGAATGTTACTCAGTCATAAGAAGAAAATAAATCCTACCATTTGCCACAACAAGAATGGAGCTAGAGGGTATTATGCTCAGTGAAATAAACCAAGTGGAGAAAGAGAAATACCAAATGATTTCACTCACCTGTGGAGTATTAGAACAAAGGAAAAACTGAAGGAACAAAACATCAGCAGAATCACAGAACCCAAGAATGGACTAACAGTCACCAAAGGGAAAGGTACTGGGGAGGATGGGTGGGAAGGGAGAGATAAGAGGGGGGGAGAAGAAAGGCGTATTATGATTAGCATGCATAATGTTTGGTGTGGGAGAAAGGGGAGGGCTCTACAAAACAGAGAAGACAAGTACTGATTCTACAACATTTTGCTATGCTGATGGACAGTGACTGTAAAGGGGTTTGTGGGGGTACCTGGTATAGGGGAGAGCCTAGTAAACATATTCTTCATGTAATTGTAGATTAATGATAACAAAAAAAAAAGGAAAAAATTGGGGATTACTCCCTGATAGGATAAAACTAACTGTAAATCAATGATTAAAGCATGCTTTAAATACCCTTAATTTTGATCATTTAAAGGGTGTCAGATGATCAGCTATGGAAGTATATTTTGTGATAATATTCCTTTCTCTTAAAAAAAATAGCAATTACTGTGTGGTGATCTCCATTAAGTTCTTCACAATGATATAAAGGGCATGTCAAAGTGTGGTCAAAGGGTTTGTTTGTGTTTACACAAAGGATCAAAGCCTAATTTGGCTACCCAGTAAATGAATTAAGATATGATATGAAGAAGAACTTTCAACATCAACATTCTCTGGAAGAGTCATTCCAGAAGATGAACATCAAAAAACTTCAACAAAGATCCTGGCACTGTTGCAGTTGTAGCTGCATTCTTCCCACCAGTTCCTGGACTTGCCATTGGAATGAAGAAGGAGATATCTAAGCTGGCCTGTGCATACAGTAAGACAACAAATTTGACTGGGTCTATACTGTCGGAACTCAACCAAGAATTAGGAGAAGTGCAAGTTGCAGTGCTCCAAAATCTTGCGACTACAGACTATCTACTGTTAAAAGAACATATGGGATGTGAACAGTTCCCAGGAATGTGTTGTTTTAATTTGTCTGATTTTTCTCAAACTATTCCAATTCAGTTAGACAGTATCCATCATATCATTGATAAGTTTCACAAATGTCTAGGGTGCCTAACTGGTTTTCTTGGTTTCACTGGAGATGGCTTGTAATTGTAGGTCTGATTTGGTTATGTAGCTGTATTCCTATTATGTTAATGTGTGTACGCAATTCAATTAGTAGTTTAAAACCTATACATGCTTATGTTACTCTACAAGAAGATATGTCAAAGAAATAATCAATCTTCCCATGTTTTCTTCCATCTGCTACTTCTATAGCTTTTCTTCTTCCTTCCTAATTATAACCCTTAAGTAGAATTCGTGCCTCATAACGAAATTACTGAGTATCATAATTCTTCCAAGTGGTAAAGGTACCTCAGGACAAATGCTGGGCATAAAAGCCACAGGGCATAAATCTGCAAAGAAGTGAAAAGCTAACCTTTTCAAACAACATTGCTTCTCTCTCACTTACCAACTTTACATTTCCCTGTATGGGCCCGGAAGATGACTGGTTAGCCAGAGATGGGTAAGATTCCTCAAGGGAGGAAGAACCTAAGACAGGCACAGTCGCAGGGGGGCCATCAGGTGAGAAATTGGGGATCAACAGAAGTGAGGCTTAGAACCCCACGCCCCTTGTTTTGAGAGAAATCTTCTGCATCTGTGGATGTTTTGTTGCCCTTGTCTGTCTTGGATTAATACTTAGTCTATAGGCAGACACCTGATCATCTACATTTGCTCTCTTACAGCACTAAACTATGTTTGCTACCTTTATCTTGCATCTACCTACCACTTCAGCATTTTATTAAAAATAGTAATAATAATAATAACAATAATGGAGAAATGTGGGATTCACATATAAATCAAGTATAAAAATCAAATGAATATTCATATATGACCTGATTGTTTATAGTTCATAATGCGTGATCAAAACCGAAAGTTTCTGTGATGACTGCCCTTGCACTGTTCACCATGTAAGAATTTATTCACTATGTAAGAGTTTGTTCACCATGTAAGAACTTGTTCATTATGCTTCAGAAGATTGGAGACTGTTGATAACTAGGCTTGGGGTTGATTAATGATTGCGCATTGAGTCCCCTATACAGAATTTTATTGTTGTTAACAACCATTTGATCAATAAATATGAGAGATGCCCTTTCAAAAAAAAAAAAAAAAGCTCTAGAGGGAATCCCTAAAATGGAAACTAGATCTTAATAAGGTACCCAAAATGCCAAACAAGAGACAAAAATAATAGAAGATATGAAATAGTAGTAAAAAGTATGGAGTATAGAAGTATAGAATGAAAAGACAAATGTCTGTCTTTTCCAAAGAGATAAAAGGAACTAAGGAAAGAATTAGGAGAGGGAATATTTGAGGAGATACTGGCTAAGAAACTTGCAGATGTGATGCAAGGTGTAGATTAAGAAAACAAACTAGGTCAGCTGGATGATTGAAACAAGTCCTCATGCAGAGATCACCCAGTCAATCTACAGTTGGTAAAGACAAAAAATACAGACTTAAGGTAAGCCAAAAAAAAAAAGTATTGTTTACATACAAAATAATGAGAATAACAACAAGAAAATTAAAGACAATAGATCATATCTTCAAAATCTTGGAAGAAATATCAATGTAGATTTGTTAACCCTTAAATATTATGTTGCATATATATACATATAATGTACACATATATATGTGTATATATATGTGATATATATGTATTTTATATATATTATTTTTCATAAAATATACAAATATTATATATATTTTTTTCATAAAATATCCAAAGGATATATATATATATATATATAGTCTCCTTTGGGCATTTTCTGAATAAACCAAATACTGGGTCTGCAAGGATATAGCTGAGCCAAATGGAAATGAGAAGTTTGAGATCCAGATGCAAGGCTCCCAGACCTTGAGGATACTGTGCTACAAAAAATATTATGTCAAAACAAAGATCACTAAGAAGGATGGCAAGAGCACAGACAAGATCATGGGGAAGGGCTGGATTCAGCTGCATCCCAGGTCTTGCAGAACAGAGACTAGCAGCGAACACTCATAGCCATCATTGAACAAAGTGAAACTCTCACACAGATTCCCCAGGAGAAAGATGTGTGAGAAGAGAATGGATTGCTGAAAACAGACAGAGGTCTTCAGAGTCAAGATTGTTGTGGTCACCAAAAGGGAGAAGTTGAACGTACCCTACATGGGGCACCGGTGTGTGGAGGAGACCAAGCATTAGGGAGTGGAGAGAGTGGGCATTTACCATGTGACTGAAGTGGCCATGGGAATCCAGATGCTGAAGGCAGCCTCTCAGATTTTAACAAGAATATGTCAGTAATGATGAATGAGATGAACATCAGCACACTCACCTGCATGCTGAAGTTATACTTCCACTAGCTTCCCAAGCCCTTCTTCACCTACCTTTGTTCTTCCCCAGCTTTGCTGAGGGCATTGCACTTTCAGACCCAGTTGCAAAGGAGAGCTGCATGCTTACCTTGCTGCTATGATCACAAAGTCTAATGTGTTGACCTTACTTTCTCTCCCTTCTGAACCAACTGAAAAAGTGACAGAAAAGGAGACAGTGAACAAAATGTCCCTGCACAACCTCACCACGTTCTCCAGCCCCATGAAGCTGTGGTCTTCAGAAAAGAGAGCAAGCACCCTGCCCATCCGAGCCGGCCCATCTCTGTAATCAACAGCTGGTCCCTGAAGGTCATGTCCCAGGTCCAGGCTGTTGTACTTCCTGCAACTGGAGGCCATCCTTACTATGAACATCTTATTCTCCGGGAAAGTCTAAGAGCCCAATTCCATTTATCAGAGGCCAACAGAAGGGGCCATCTGCAAAGCAGGATCTGTATCTTCTTGGGGAGTAATCGGTCCATCCCCTAAGGGCTCAGTCATTTGCCAAGAGACAGTCACCCAAAAGGCCAAACGGCCTGTGTGTTCGTAGTTCTGAGCGCCCCTACCCATCGGCGTGCAAGTTCTGGGCTGGCCTCAAACTGATTTTCCGTGCTGCCACCAGGGAGAGCAACAAGCCAGCACATGCAGGTCTGGCAGGGGAATGAGGCAAAAAGAAGTGGTTTTTATGAATTTTTTTAAAGTTTGAAAGATTTGTTATGGATCCCTTGTCAAGATGTACTCGTCCAGAATCTGGAATATGACTAGATTCCCTCATTATCGTGCACTGCTGCTGCTTCCATTTTCTTTTTAAAGTAGGTGAAATGCAGGTATTTTCAGATAAACCAAAATTGCTTCACCACTAACTGAGCTTATCACCAACAAATCCTCATTACAAATGCTCTATGAAATGTACTTAAGACAAAATAATTATCAAAAAAATTTTTTAATGTTATTCTCCTTTATTGTATCCCGCTGATACTAAACCTTACATATTTAAACACATTTGGAAACATTTTTTTCCTTTCTTTCAAAGTATATTATTAGTCATGGCCTATATTCTCCCCATGAAAAGGAAAAAATGTTCTCTTCTCCCATAAATATTTCCCTTCCTGCAAGCACCTTGACTTTTATATCTATATTATTATCAATTATTTTAAATTATGAATCAATATCAATCTAGAATTCAATGTATTATTGGTATCTCTTTGCAATGTTATTTCTTATATTTCACATTTTTATCCTGGATTATTATTATTTTTTAAATTTTGCTATAGATAAAATTGGAATAATTCTCATAAAAAAGGTCATTAGTTTAAAATATTTTTTACTCTCAAACATTGACCCCTGTTTGGCTGAGTATGAAAAACAGTGCTCAATACCTTTTTACACTGTATCTTTAATGATACTACTGCATTGTTTTCTAGACTCTAGCATTACATGTGAGAATCTTCACATTATCAGAATCTTTTCACAATTTTTCTCCCAAAAATTGAGCATCGTTCTTGATTTGCTTAGAGATCTGTTTTGTGTTGTGATCTGAATATGTCTTTGAACATCATCTGCTTCACATTCAGTGTAGTCTTTCCAAATGAAGCCTCACAAACTGTGTCAGATCTGATGAATTTTCTTCTATAATTTCCTTGTTATTAATTGCTTTTCAATTTCATCTCCTTTGTCTTATATTTTATGGTTCTATAAATCCTATCAATCCATAGATTGACTCTCTAAACATAACTTTCATATTTTTTACTCTCTTTTTTGCATTATATTCTACTTGATTTATTAAATGTTTTAAATTGTTAAAAGTGTCTTAACTATGTTGTGTTCATTTTAAATTATTATAAATCATATTTCTACTTACCAATTTTTTTATTTTGCTTCATTTACATTAATAAAATGGGCTTCTTTGATACATTTTTCTTACCTGCCAAGTCTCCTTATACAGTTTTAATACCATCAAATATTTAACATAAATGAATAAAGTGGAAAATGAACAGTAAGTGGAAGTATTAAGAGATAAACCCCAAATGAAATAAAATTAATATAGAATACAGGAGAGATCTAAGATAAATTTCCTGACTATATTCTCAGTGGTTTGAAATATTTTATGTGAATACAATACAAGCGAAAAAGCACCTGATATAGTGTTTAAGCATGAAGTGCGTATTCAAACACGCTATTAATTATACCAATTAGAGCTGTTTAATAATCTACTTTCTCATGTAGAAGATTATTTCATATCATTTGTAGTGTTAAAGAAGACATGGACCAAATAAACAGGGATTCTTACAGAAACTAACCTAGGTGGACTCAGAGTTCTCTAATAATTATATCACTCATGTAAGTTACTAGTTTTATATACATTTAAAAGGCAGTTCTAAAAACTTTAAATGATTGCCTTTAATATTAGCTCAACCCTTAATTATACTGTTCTACATTGCATGTGCAATTATAACAATACTTTTATTAAATATTGTCTAATTTACATAGACCATCACTATTATATTGATCTTTAAGAAATTCTTTTATGAAGTTTTTACCAAAATCACAATCACAGTTATTGCCATCTACTTCACCATTATCAAATTTTATCCAATCCCAGTTTTTCTGTGCTTTTGGAATCAAACCAAACGGGAAGAACGCTCGTGTCTATGAAGAGGTAACAACTAGTAGACTGAGTCATGCAAATACATTCATGAGGCAGAACCAGAAAAGTGTTTTCTTTCTCTTAGAAGGAATGAAATGCAATGGAACTTCAGTACTCTGACAAGCAAAGGTGTTTATGTTTATAAATATGACTCTAAAGTACTAAGACATTTACATGTGTCTGCTGGATATTAAGAGACATTTAATAATAATTTTAATTAGTTTAAATATTTGTGCATTTAAAATATTTTTGAAATTCCTTAGAAATTTTGTTATCCAAAATATTTAACTCATGAGGCATTCTATTTATTTTCTCACCATGGTCAACAACCAAATGTTTGGAAAACAGACAGGGGGGATAAAAAAAGAAAAGGAAAAGGGAAACATGAGAATCTTTCAATTCAACTGTATTTTACCAAGTTGACTCTGCTTTTGGATGATTTCTTGTATTTTTTCCTCTAGTCTCATGAACCATATTCATGGTACAACCACATGAAGTCAAATTCATTCAAATTACTTGCATTGGTCAAACTTGTTTTCCTTTAATTATTTGTCCACCTAGTGAATAATTATTTTTGATACATTCTTAATATTTCTTCCTATGTATTTTTTGTTATGCTTTTTTTTCTCTCTCTGTCCTCTCATACACATCGACACATGCACATTAGAATGATGAGGAAGTACTCTGTTCTGTGCATAAATTTTCTAAGACTTGTCTTTTGTTCAAAATAATCCAACAGACTTGACAATGTCCCATTTCCTCCTTGATAACAAAATGACACACTAATTAAATGTACAGAAAAAAAGGCATTCACTTCTCATATTGCTTTTTCTATGGATACAGGAAAGATGCAGTTTTCTCAGCGCACTCTTCTCAGTAGCATTTGGGTGGATAAGCAATCAGTGGTCTTTGTTTTGTATTTTTTGACAGCAATGCATTATATGGAGAGATATAGTCAGTTTTAATTCCTTACCCTTTCTCCAAGTTTTATAACTAAATAACCTTTTTAAATAAAATATTGCAACAGTCCTGCATTTTGAGGATGAAAATGCTGTTTTCTAAAAGGTCAATTCAATCTGGGAAATGTTTTCAGTTTAGACAATACATTATAAACTGTAAAAACCCGTGGCAATTTTCAGCACCACTAACAACGGGAAGTAAATTTCAATCATTCACAGTAAGATGGCAATGTGGTGACATTTGAAGCCTGGACGTGGGCTCTCAAATTCATTGTAGGTGACTGACTGCTGTGCAGTAGAGGCCTTTTTCCAACTGCCAGATGAATTTTAGATATAAATGAAAAGATGATCAGAACGATTTACAAAATGAGTGAGACCTCATCATCTGAGTGACAATAGTCTTCTTTTGTAGCAGGCAAGGATTAAAATACATCAAATTAATAAATCCCCAGGAAACCAGTAATATCACATTTGCTGAACAATTGTATCTTCTAGTAGTTATTATCTTTGAATTACAGTGAGCCACTATCTTTGTTTCATTTTCCAGATATATGTCCTTGTCCATCAAACACTACAGCAGCTGCACTACACAGTCAAGCAATAAATTTATGTAACATTCTCTGAAGTGCATGCTTTTTTCATAATCCTGATGCTGTATCTTTATTTACTTCAAAATATATGGAACTGTCAGCATGAGGGTCAGGAGATTATAGCACTTTCTTAGTTTCTTTGCTAGTGTTTTTATTTAACTTGAAAAATAAGTTGCAGTACCAAGGGAGTGATGAAATAAAGGATATATAGAGTCACAATGGCATAAAAATAGTAAACACACAACAACAGATACACTGTAAGAAAGATTGTGTATCAAGTCATTAAAAAAAATCTTACTTCAGCAACTCAAACAGGTAACTCACTCACCATCTTTATTAAAATATCTAGAAAATATGAAATGTTCTGTAAGGGCTTTAACATAAACAGAAAAAGTATTTCTTCTCTCTGAAATTTCTCATGATATCAGCTGGCTTTTGACCTTAAGACAATGCTTACTGTGAGTGTGATTCTCTTGTATAAATTGACGATGGACTCATTTAGCATTTTTAATCTGCCTGGGCTTAAAAACAGCAAACCTCATAGGATATCACATATTTTAAAAGGCATTGAAAAGTTATAAATAAATGATCTGGCAATTTAAAATTCAAGAGAAATATCTCATGAAACCAACAAAAGGCTTGTACAAGTGGGCATCAAGCACACATGTTTACTGTACACTGCTCTGATATGGAACTACTGACAGTTTTAAAGTTCAAAGTATCCTTTAGCTTAAGAAGTCAATAAGAAGATATGACTTTTTAAATTTCCTTGATACACAAGCTTTTTCATGAACTAAGTATATTGAAATCAATTTAATTACATGATAAATTTCCAGAGATGATGGAAACATATCAAATCTACATTTCTATGATTAATTTCTATAAATTTTGGTGTGTATGGGGTGATTAGGAGATATTGGTGGTGAATTCAAATACTTGATATTTAGAATAGTGCTATCATTTATCTACATTTTACAAATGCGGAATTATGGCTTCTAATTTTTCATTCCAAAAATAAATCTGTGTAATGTATTTTCTGATCTCTTATTCACCTCTACAATTTTTTAAAGATGTTGGTTTTGAAGTCTTAATAAGTATTTCCATTATAAGAATAAATATACATAATTATACTTCAGACCCTCTGATAATTTATCAGCATTTCCCTAGGACCAAGGAGAGTTATTCAGTTTCTTGGATCCTTGGTTTGTATATAACCTGGTTCACAACTTTATTATCTGGTTTCACCACTTACATTGTGTTCCATGTCTTTGGGGAAGTTATGTTGGACATTCAGTATATTTAGAGGTGAGTATACTTTTCATTGACAAAGTATAAATATGAAATGCCTTGAGGATCTTTGTTCTCCATACTTAGAACTAACTGAAGTGTTCAGAGAGTGTCAGTCCAGCCTTTCACATCAAAGCTTCACCAATAATATTTTCTGAGCAAAATGAAATAGGTTTAGGGGCAGCTATCACCGTTCCTAATTAATCCATTTTTTATTTACCAGTTATATTATTCTCCATAGCTTAGCCTACGATTTGGATCTCCAGTTTGTTGTAGTCTGAAAGTATGTCCTCCCCAAATTCATACATTAAATGCTCAAGGTGATTGTATTAGGATATGGAACCTTTGAGAAGTGATTGGGTCATGAGGGTGAAACCCCCATGGATGGGATTACTGCCCTTATTAACGAGGCTTGGGGAAGGTCTCTTGCCCTTTGCGCCATGTGAGGTCACAAGGAGAGGTCTGCAACTCAGCAAAAGGCTCTCTCACTAGACCAAGATGGCACCCTGGTCTTGGCCTTTCAGCTTCCAGAAGTGTGAGAAATGAATTTCTGTTGTTAATAAGCTACCCATTCTGCACTGTTTTATATAGCAGCCCAAATAGACAAAGACAGTTGGCACGTGAGACTTACTGAAATGCAGAGAACTAACTCCTCCTGTTTCCCCTCACCGTGCGCCTTCTTCTATCTCCTGACCTCTCACGATCTCGTTAAGTAGTGTCACTCTTTACCCATCAGATCATCTTCCATTCTGCCCTTCCTCTCATATCGCATATCCAATTCAACACTATATTCTTTAGAATTTACTTCCAAAATATCCTAAATTTTATTGTTACCACTGTTTGGTTCAACATACCACCATCTCTCCCCCAAATGTCTAAAATAGTCTCCTGACTGGCTTCTCTTTGTCCATTCTCCCCCCTTTCTAGTCCATCTGCTCTTTCTATAAATTAAATCCTTTCATGTCTCTCTCTAGTTTAAAACTCTCCAGAAGACCTTAATTATATTAAAAACAAAATCCAAAACTTTTATGACGTCAAGTATCTCCTTTGCCTCTTTTCTGTGTCCTCCCATTCACTGTATTCCGATTACCTTGGCTCTTCTGTGTTTGAACACACAGTGCGGGTTCCCCTTCAGGACATTTGTAATTGTTCTTTTTAGAGCAGCTACTCAATTTACCCTTTCTTACATAACATTTTATCTTCTTCTTAGCATATATCTGTACTTATTAGGAGTGACTATGTCTATTAGATTATTTAAAAAGTATGTAAACTCCTTGAAATCAGCAACTTACTCTGTTATACTACAAGGTTATCCGGTACTTAGAAGATAGTGACAGTTGTTCACTGAATGAGTAACTCACAAAATTCACCTAGGGCCATTTGGGAAAAAGAAACATTGTCTTTCAGAGCACAGTGCATGTTCCATTTCAGCAAACGAATAGATTCAAGCAAAAGCCTATGGAACTGAGAAATACACTATGTTGGCATACTTTCACTTAAATCACTGTAGCAAAACTATTGTATAATATGAGGAACTAAAAATGTTAAATTGCTCACTGCATTCTCAAAATTTTACTAGTGTTTACCTGACGCTTGTTATTTGATATTTTTAAATAAGCATAGTAAAATATTTTGTTCAACGAAAGATAAATGTTTTCTTAAGGAACAATTTGAATTGACCAGACCTAGGGAAAGCATCTTATGCTTCTGTTTGAACAAAAGAATGTATCAGCATACATAACTTCTAGAAAATATTACTTTTTAATTGCTGTTGTCAATTGCATAAATAACTAGGAAATCTCATATTAATGTTATATTAACCTATATTTATTTGAAAGTTGCTCATTTAAAAAAATAAGAATATTACTAGTGGAGGAAATATTTCCAAAAACTACATATTATATAAATATGTGTGTTATATAAAATATGGTATTGATTTGTGTGCCTAAAATCCTTTAGCCCATCTTTCTAGTAACTTCATTATGAATCTCTCCTTTGAAACATAGCTATTTCATTTACCATAGTCTGTCTGCATAAAATTGTTGACATGGTTCTAAAGTAAATTATGCTTTTCTGGCTTTTAATTTATATGATATATAATATGGGAATATCTAATCCATATTTATAACACTGTATATATAATACTAAATATGTATTGTATATAGATGGTATTCTATCATATATTAAAGGTGTTAGGTAGGTAAATAATAGATATATGAACCTTCCTATATAGAAGAATAGCCTGAAAACACTTCCCTCTCTATACTGAAATGAAGCAAATATTTCATATTAACTTAAATAAAATTGATACTTAAAGATAAAATTTCAGCTAGATGAATTTGAAGTGCTGAAAATGTTTAATTCACAAATATTATCTGGATTTGAACTGAAAACATCTTTAGTAGATCCCATATTGGACAAAATTCCACAATCTTTATGAGATGTTTCTTGGTATTTGGTTCATCAAAGAGGATACTTATTAATAGCTTCTATCAAATTATTAACTACTAATTAAATTAAATAATATTTTTTATTAAAGAAAGATTGCTACTAGCATTATTTAGTAGCCATATAAGAATTATATACAAGTAATTATAAACTATATTTTTTTCACATTACACAATGCTATCTCAGAATCTGGTTCTGTTATTAAATAATCTGGACATTTTCTTTTACTCAGTGAAACCTTACACTGACATTATCCTAAGCTCAGATCACTTTCCTAATTTGCTTCAAGGATCCTGGACAATGAACTAACTTAAATCTGAGAACTGAATAAGGGGCTTCAATTGTCCATTATAGAAGCTGACATCAACCTCTTCTTACCAACTATCAGTTGATTTTCATTAGATAAGTTGGATATCAACTTATTTGGCTGCCCATGTAGCTTGACACTAGTAATACCATGATCTAAGTCACTGCCACAAATCTGTGGGGGTAAAGACACTGACGCCCTTGTGGTTGTAATGCCTGTTACAGCAGTTATGGCCCTTTTGTCTCTGATGATTAAGAGCTAGGGATGGTAGGAAGTTTGTTTTATTGTTTTCCAGCATCTACTATAGGCAAATCCAGTTTACCAAGATCAGCTACCACTGAGCATCTCAGAAATGCCAGTTCCTCCACTGCCTCCATTAGTATATTTGATAATGGATTTTTGAGGTGATATAGTCTGAATCCTCACGAAGAACATACTTATATGGTATATTTTTGGATCTCTCATAAGTCAATCATAATATTCTCATATTTTTAGACTTCTTACAAATAGTATAATTTGCCAAGAATGTTTGTATCTCTCTTAATTTACCATGGGTCCTTGTTCCTCCGAGGTTTCAGAGAACCATTCAACAAATGGAGACCAGTTTAGGTCTCCATACCAAAATTTTAAATTGATTTATGTTTGCGTTCACCCACATTTATAAATAACTTCCATCAAGCCTTAAATTCTTTGCCACTTGCTACAACATCCTTATGATCCATTCCCAGATATGTTCTCAGGACTACTGACAATATATTTTGGTTCTGTCCCAAAATTCCTTCAACATGTGAGCAATTCCTCTCAAAGCTTTCATTCTGCAAAGACCTTATGCTCATTACCAAGCTGGAAACACTCAGGGTTGGAAATGCAGAATCTGAGAACAAAATTCCCCTGTGAGGTCATGGCTTTTGGAGAAAAGAGGCTCCTCTGCTCACTCATGGTGAAGAGGACTGCTTCTGCTGGCCTGGGAACATCAGATAATTTCAGGGGCTCATGATTCCCAGGCTTGGCCAGGATGTTTCCATACTAGGGGTAGAAATGTAAGGGTTCTACTTTTTTTTTCCTATTAGACCCTTGACTTAGACATTGGAGATTTTTCAAGGTTACATATTCAGTTTGCTTTAAGACTTTTTGTACCTTTGTAAATAATGGGTTCAATTTTTAAGCAGTTTGGCCTGTGCCTGTAAAAAAATGAGGGTTTCCTTCAAAATTGCCAGTTTTCATAGAATGTTTTGCCTTAGCTGTTGGCTTTCCTGACCATAATAATCTTTTCTAAGACATCCTAGTAGAGTTGTAAGAACAGAACAAGATCCTCAATCTTTGTAACTACCATTGTCTCCATATAATTTAATCGCCACTCTTTTCTTTTTATTTATTTATTTATCAGTGATATACAGTCTTTTTTTTCAATTAACGTATCATTGTTATACAATCTTATGAAGGTTTCATATGAGCAACATTGTGGTTTCAACATTCACCCATATTACTTTTCAGAATGCTTCATCTATTACCTGCAGGTCTTTGTAGTTAACCTCAGGCAAAAAGCATAGCGATTATGATGCCACTACAGTGTAGGGTTATCACAACCTCACTGACCACCAGCAAGTAAGTCTTTATTGCCTTATATTGGTGGGCAGTAAAGCTCAATATTGTTCTAGGTCCAGTCTTACCTTGGGTACTAAGTGGAGTCTCATGGTCCTAAACAGAAGCCTAAGAATGGGAGGCACAGACGGAGAACAGAATGGGAGGCACTATGAGTTTCTATAAGGTTAGTCAGATCCCCCTACTCTATGAATCAAGTACAAATGAGACAAAAAAGATCTGAAGTGGTGCTAAAGAAGTGCCTGATTTGGTTAGTATTTCAAAATTCTATCTCATGAGTGTATTTCAGGAGACATTATAATAATTAGGGGATTTTTCATGCATAATGTCAAATGAATAAAAGCAGATGTGAAATTTCATATGCATTTGATATATATTGGAAATAGTAACTGCTATTTTGTTTTTACCAAACTAATCTCCTGTACCATAACTACCAAGACCATTTCTGGAGCTTATTTTTTCATTGAGTTAAAGTAATTTGATGCCTCAAAAGATAATGTAAAATGATCTTTACAGACAGAGAAGGATCATATTTCTTGAAACCTGAGATTTTTAAATTCTTATCATAAGTATTTTGAAACAGAGAATAGCTAAAACTTGGAGGAAGCCCAATGTAAACTTCATGCAATTAATAGTAAATATTGGAAAAACTCACTTAAGTTCCTACTTTAAGACTTGATCAACTTCTTCTGAGTTTGGGGAGAAGGAGATTTGGAGTAGTAGAATGAAGTAAAGACATGAGAATATGTGAAAATATATAGCTACAATCGTCAGAGTGATTCTACCAGAAAATATCTATTTTCAATGGATGGGCAAAACACTGTTTCATAATCAGAAAATAGAAGGTAGCTAGCTATTCAGTCTAGAACTCTAGGGGGAAACATACCTGAGGATATTGTCTACACAATATGCTCCTTCTGGAGTTGAAAGATGGCATGAATTACTAGCAACATCTCCATATTACTAGAGTACCATTTTGTATGTATCTAGTGCCATCTCATGGAAAAGCCCATTCAGTTTTAAATGAATTCTAAGGTACTGCGAATTTAAGAGCCTCTCTCCCATGGTGAAACAAGTCCTGAGACAGAAGAGATTATGTTTTATCAACTTTCTGGGTGTGTGCTGAACACACACTCACTCCTTCCTACCAGTGCCTGGATAGTTTGGATGGTAGCCTAATATAAAAGAAAGAAACAAACTGATTTGATTTACCTAAATGGGACCAAGAATAAACCTGAAATAATGACATCAAATATTCTATTACCAGTAGAAGAGAGTTGGTAGTGAAAATCTGAAAGAAATTAGTATACAATTATTTCACATTTGAGTTCACATGAATGTAAAATTCATGTTTGCTACAGTTACTAAGATTTCAGCTATGGAAAAACAGGCATCATAAGATATAGGAGAAACTATAATCAAAATCAGGAAGTTGTATTTTTTTTTGAAATTTCCTAATGCAAATACATTAGTTTTATTGACTGCTTTTAAAGAACTTTGAATATGATGTTATTTTTTTCTCTGTAATATTAATTGCCTGAGGAGCTCAATATAGTTACAGACTCTCTGATATTTATTTTGGTGCTCCATAAAAAAATCTAGCATTTGAGGCTGCAAATAAGTTTAACTTTATACAATTTCAGAACATAAAAGTCATGTAAAATTTACTAACCAGCATCACAGAAGTCCCCATTGGCATGATAGATTTTTTAATGATATAATCCTAAATGAATTATACTTCCATTTAACCAAATTTTAATAAGGAATTTCTTTTGCCTGTATTGTTATTAATTCTCTCATCTTGAATTGCCTTGAGCATGTCTCCCATAAAATTATTCAACACAATATTTCTTTCTCTGTCAATCATATAATACATGCAAATTTTCCAAACATGATTAAGACAAACTACATTTTCTTTAAAACACACATATGGAAAATATTTAGGTTGGAAATTAAGACAGGCTGAGAGTGAGTTAATATGACTCGTGTTGAATGAACTAAGAGTTCTGACTACAGATGTATTACCATACACTACTTTCCTCTATATTTTAGAAATGAAAATACATGGAGCCCTTGGATTAAAGATGGTGGCATGAGAGGAGAGACAGAGGCTTCCTCCTAAAACTGGACACAATTAGAAAATTTAATTTTCCCAACTAATCCTGAGAGAGCAACAGGAAAGAGGATGGTGTCAGACTGCACACACCTGGAGAAAAGAGCAGACCTCAGCGAATGGGTAACCTACCAGAACTGTGGCTCTACAGAACCCGAGCCCCTCCCCCACCACAGCTCACTGGCGGGAGGAGGAGAAATGGAGCAGGGAGGGAGTGGAAGGCTTTGAGCTGCTGAATACCTAGCTCTGGAGATCTGCGCTGGGAGCACATACCTACATTTCATGGTGCTTTCGTGAGACTTACATGACTACCGGGTTGGAAAGTTAACACAGGCAGAGTTCCCGGGGAGACTGGGATTCCGCTGCTTGTGGAAAGCAGGGATCCATATCCGGCTGTTCTGGGACAAAAACATACCTGTGTGACTGGCCCACTGACTCAGGCACAGGAGCCAGGAGGCAGGGAACAGCTCTTTCCTACCCCCAGTAACCCTCCCCTGCAACCCCCGACATTGCTTCAGGGGCTCAGCAGCTCCAGAATAGAGTGTCTGGACACTAGAGGGCGCCATATACAAACATGAAATGCCAAAGGAACCTTGTCCAGAGTAAAATTATTAATTAATACAACTCCTGAGAAAGATTTAAATGATATGGACCTTGTGACTCATCCTGAAAGGGAGTTCAAAATAAAAATCATCAACTTTCTAATGGAGGTATAGAAAGACATCCAAGAACTCAGGAATGAATTCAGGTCAGAGACCAAATCATTAAAGAACATGATGGAGGGTATTAAAAGTAGGTTGGATATGGTGGAGGAGACAATAAATGAAATAGAAACTAGAGAAGAGGAATACAAAGAAGCTGAGACATGGAGAGAAAAAAGGATCTCTAAGAATGAAAGAATACTGAGAGAACTGTGTGACCAATCCAAGTGGAACAATATTCGCATTATAGGGGTACCAGAAGAAGAACAGAGAGAGAAAGGGATAGAAAGTGTCTTTGAGGAGTTAGTTGCTGAAAAATTCCCCAATATGGGGAAGGACACAGTCTCTCAGGCCATGGAGATCCACAGATCTCCCAACACAAGGGACCCAAGGAAGACAACACCAAGACATATAGTAATTAAAATGGGAAAGATCAAGATAAGGACAGACTGTTAAAAGCAGCCAGAGACAGAAATAAGATCACATACAAAGGAAAGTCCGTCAGGCTAACATCAGACTTCTCAGCAGAAACCTTCCAGGCCAGAAGGGAGTGGCATGATGTATTTAATGCCATGAAGCAGAAGGGCCTGGAACCTAGATTACTTTATCTGGCAAGATTATCATCTAAATTTGAAGGAGGGATTAAACAATTTCCAGATAAGCAAAAGCTGAGAGAGTTTACCTCCCACAAACCATCTCTGCAGTCTATTTTGGAGGGACTGCTATAGATGGCAGTGTTCCTAGCGTTGGAAAACTGTCACCAGAGGTAGTAAAACCACGGTAGGGAGGGTGGAGCAGCTGACTGTGAGGCAAATTTAAAACTAAATTGACTATCCCTAATGTCAATCAAGGGATAGACAAAAAGTACAGAATTTGATACCTAATATATAAAGAATGAAGAAGGAAGAAAAAAGGAGGAGAAATAGGAAAGAACCTTTAGATTGTGTATGTAACAGCATACTAAGTGAGTTAAGTTAGACTCTTAGATAGTAAGATAAGTAAACTGGAACCTTTGCTAATGACAAATCTAAAGCCTGAAATGTCAACAAGTACATATCTATCGATAATCACCCTAAATGTAAATAGACTGAATTCACGAATCAAAAGACATAGAATCAATGAATGGATAAAAAACAAGACCCATCTATATGCTGCTTACAAGAAACTCACCTCAAACCCAAAGACAAGCACAGACTAAAAGTCAAGGGATGGAAAAAGATATTTCATGCAAACAATAGGGAGAAAAAAGCAGGTGTTGCAGTATTAGTATCAGACAAAATAGACGTCAAAACAAAGAAAGTAACAAGAGATAAAGAAGGACATTACATAATGATAAAGGGCTCAGTCCAACAAGAGGATATAACCATTATAAATATATATGTACCCAACACAGGAGCACAAGCATATGTGAAACAAATACTAACAGAACTAAAGGAGGAAATAGAATGCAATGCATTCACTTTAGGAGACTTCAACACACCATTCACTCCAAAGGACAGGCATCAAAACAAATAAAATACCTAGGAATAAACCTAACCAAAGAAGTGAAAGATTTATACCCTGAAAACTACAAGACACTCTTAAGAGAAATTAAATGGGACACTAACAAATGGAAACTCATCCCATGCTCTTGGCTAGGAAGAATTAATATAGTCAAAATGGCCATCCTGCCCAAAGCAATATACAGATTTGATGCAATCCCTATCAAATTACCAAAAACATTCTTCAATGAACTGGAACAAGTAGTTCAAAAATTCATATGGAAACACCAAAGACCCTGAATAGCCAAAGAAATCGTGAGAAAGAAGAATAAAGTGGGGGGAATCTCACTCCCAACTTCAAGCTCTGCTACAAAGCCATAGTAATCAAGACAATTTGATATTGGCACAAGAACAGAGCCACAGACCTGTGGAACAGATTAGAGACTCCAGACATTAACCCAAACATATATGATCAATTAATAGTTGATAAAGGAGCCTTGGACATACAATGGGAAAATGACAGTCTCTTCAGCAGATGGTGCTGGCAAAACTGGACAGCTACATGTAAGAGAGTGAAACTGGATCATTGTCTAACCCCATACACAAAAGTGAATTCAAAATGGATCAAAGACCTGAATGTAAGTCATGAAACCATAAAACTCTTAGAAAAAAACATAGGCAAAAATCTCTTAGACATAAGCATGAGCAACTTCTTCATGAACATATCTCCCCAGGCAAGGAAAACAAAAGCAAAAATGGAAAAATGGGACTATATCAAGCTGAAAAGCTTCAGTACAGCAAAGGATACCATCAATAGAACAAAAAGGTACCCTACAGTATGGAAAAATATATTTGTAAATGACAGATCTGATAAAGGCTTGACATCCAAAATATATAAAGGGCTCATGCACCTCAACAAACAAAAAGCAAATAATTCAATTAAAAAATGGGCAGAGGAGCTGAACAGAGAGTTCTCCAAAGAAGAAATTCAGATGGCCAACAGACACATGAAAAGATGCTCCACATTGCTTGTCATCAGAGAGATGCAAATTAAAACCACAATGAGATATTACCTCACACCAGTAAGGATGGCTACCATCCAAAAGACAAACAACAACAAATGTTGGCGAGGTTGTGAAGAAAGGGGAACCCTCCTACACTGCTGGTGGGAATGTAAGTTAGTTCAACCATTGTGGAAAGCAGTATGGAGGTTCCTCAAAATGCTCAAAATAGACTTACCATTTGACCCAGGAATTCCACTTATAGGAATTTACCCTAAGAATGCAGCACTCCAGTTTGGAAAAGACAGATGCACCCCTATGTTTATCGCAGCACTATTTATAATAGCCAAGAAACGGAAGCAACCTAAGTGTCCATCAGTAGATGAATGGATAAAGAAGATGTGGTACATATACACAATGGAATACTATTCAGCTGTAAGAAGAAAACAAATCCTACCATTTGCAACAAAATGGATGGAGCTAGAGGGTATTTTGCTCAGTGAAATAAGCCAAGCGGAGAAAGACAAACACCTAATGATTTCACTCATCTGTGGAGTATAAGAACAAAGTAAAAACTGAAGGAACAAAACAGCAGCAGAATCACAGAACTCAAGAATGGACTAACAGTTACCAAATGGAAAGAGACTGAGGGGAATAGGATGGTAGGGAGGGATAAGGGCGGGGAAGAAGAAAGTGGGTACTATGATTAGCATGTATAGTGTGGGGGGGGTGGGGAAAAGGGGAGGGCTGTTCAACACAGAGAAGACAAGTAGTGATTCTACAATATCTTACTATGCTAATGGACAGTAACTGTAATGGGGTTTGTTGGGGGGACTTGGGATAGGGGAGAGCCTAGTAAACATAATGTTCTTCATGTAATTGTAGATTAATGATAACAAAATAAAAAAAGAAAAAAGAAAATACATGGAGTCTACATTATACTTTTCATATTAACTCTCCCTTTCCATCTAGCATTTGTTAGTTTTACCTTAACGGCACCTCTGTGAAAACATTTGTGTAGCTTCCATTTGCATGGATGACTAAAATAGATCACGGAAGATTGCAAAAAAAAAAAAAAAGAAAAAACACCTTGCCAATAACAAAAATGATAATGATAGAGAAATTCAAGAATTGTTCATAATTGTCTATTTACTGAGTCCTCTGTAACACTTTAATTTATGATTTCCACCCTCAATCCAATATCCAGTGCCTCTCTTGCTTTGCTCTCCTTGTGTTTCTTCTTAGTTCCCTGTCTAAAGTTCATAAGTACCAGAAGTAAAACCAATAGGTCACTTAAGTACTAATTAGTAAAAGCTCACTGTGCCACACCAAAAAGGCAGTTTGCAAACCAGGAGCACTCAAACCAAGACATGGAATGAGAGGCTCAGGGGTATATTTTTATGAAGATGCTTGGAGTGTGAAGGCAGTGAGTATTTATTCTTTACAGTGACTGGTTACACTATTAGAATTTTCTTAAATGACAGGGAATTGGTTAGTGGTTACCTTTTATTAATTTGGGGGAACTACTTAGGTTTGCTTATGATTTTCAGAGGCATATGCAAGAAGTGACCCAGGTAAAGTTAAGCTCACTTACCTTGCAAAATAAACTAAATTAAGCTTTGCCTGTTTGACTAACTGCTTTTACCTACTCAGCAAATTTTCAAGTCCAGTCTCCATTTCTTTGATTTTAGCAGTTGTCCCTATACCACCACCTTTTGGTTATTTTTACAGCAGTCTGGGATAATAACCAATCATGAGCATTCCTGTTATCTGCCACTGTTGATGTGGACAGGTTGAAGGGTCATGTAATTGCTCTTTCCATTAGATGAGTTGTCAGGCTGGAGGGCCATGTCGTAGTCACCATCTTCAACATTTATGCAGCTATTGTGGATTTCATCTGTTTTCCTGATCCTTACACATGCCATTTGGTGTGCAAATGGCTGCTGACAGGCATGTAATACCCTTGAGAGTATACAGCATGCTAGAGAAGCTCATGTAATGACCACACCAAGAACAACAGCCAGGGAGTAAAAAACGTTCCTGGAGCAGAGATGACCAGGAGCCATAGTTTAACCAACTGAACAGGTCTGTGAAAGAGGCGTCACTTACTTGATGAAAAATTTTTATCTGGTCTTTAAGATCCTTTAGATTTGGGGTGACAATTCCTAATTTGTCAATATAGAAACAACATTTTTACCAGTTAAAGCACACGGTAGGGCATCAAGGACTCTCCTGTTTTGGAGTACTACTGAAGATTTATATCAGTTTGTACTCCTTGAAGAGCATTAAGGATGTCATTAAGGATTTTCAATAGTTGCCAAAATATTAATAAGTGATTTTTCTAATTCATTAACTTGGTTGAAGAAACAAGTACTCTGGAAAATGTATGGAAATCAGAGCTTTTTTGAGTAATAGGGTTTGGAAGCTCATAGGAAGCTCTCTTGTGAGGAGTTTTATATATGAATGATGCTAACTTTAAAATTTGGAGTCTAGTAAACATAATGTTACTCATGTAATTGTAGGTTAATGATACCAAAAAAAAAAAAAAAAGGAAAAATCTGGCTAGCATTCAAGGAATTACATTTAGTCATTTGGCATGCAATGTATCCTAAACCAAGTGTCTAGACCATTTGGGTGAGAAGCCTTTGTATATCTTCTTACCACTGAGTATGAATAACCCAGTATTATTAAGAAAGAGAATTAGGGGAGACCCATGACCACCAGTCAGAGGCAGTGTGAACATCGTGGTTATTCTTTGTCAGGTAGACATCAGCCCATTACCACCTTAAATGGCTGTGGTTTAAATTGGATAAGAACAAAAACATTCCCATGAATTTGGTTTAGTAGTTCATATTATCTTATTATTGTTGGTCAATGACTGATTTCCTTTCCAATGATACCCTAAATATTTGTCGGTCCAATAAGTGAAATTGTTATTTACTTTTTATAATAGGATTATGTAGGCATTCCATTTAACTGCTGGATTTTTACTGAACCAGTGAAGTACAGTTTTAATAATTTCCTTGACAATGTAATTAAGAATATCTGTCATTATATAGAGGAGTCCAGTTTCCATCTGAGTCAAACCAAAGGGTTTGATTACAGAAGAAGTCTGAAACATGGCCCAAATCAGGTCCATGCTCTACGTATAGGGACAGGTTACCAGCAATGAAGTTCACAGTGGTTATGGGCCATACATTGACCTCTAAGGCTTCTTCCCAATGCCATATTAATTAGCCATAAGTATTAGTTGAATGGCTTAGGGAAGGATATGAGACATTTTCATATGGTCATTTTCCTGAATTAGTCATCCAAGCATGTATAGGAGCTTATTCTAATATTAAGTGGGTATCTTCCTGACTATTTAAATGGCTACATAATCAGGGATCATCTTCACTAGTAAAGGAGGCTATTTGTTGTATGGTAAACATAAGTGGGTGGGGTCTTGGTGGGGGAAATTCCCAACATAGACAGAAACTTAAGTTTGAGTATTGAGTTAGTTTGCAAAATAGTAATAACACAACAATTGCTATAAAATTAAGTCCTGGAAATAAATAAGAATTCTGCAGAACCTTGTTCCATGATCCTAGGCAGATGCTGTCCATATCATGTGTAATTTGCTTTAGGGGAAGACTTTTTCCTGCAAATCTTTAAGTCAGTGATATATTGGTTGAAAAGTCTAAGACCGGGAAAGCTCTCTTTAAGTGAGAGACATGGACCCAAGGTTCAATATTTGTAATTTAACTGCTTCATGAGAAGTTAAAATAACCTGGTAGGGCCCTTTTCATTGGGATTCTAGTGTTATTTTTTACTAAAGTCTCATCCAGAGCACCAGTATCAAGGTTCCAATGTATGGGCTACAAGGTCCTCATGAGGTGGAGGGTCTCTGAAAGCCTCTTTGACCTGTTCAAAATAAGTTATTGAATATTGTATTAGTGCTTAACAGTATTGAGTCATATCAGAATTTGCAAGGGCAGGATGTGCATGGGGTCCTAGAATCAAGGGTATATATAGGTCACTCAGTGATGATTTCATCAGATGTCAATTTGTTTCCCAAAAGGTTGACCTTAAAGTCAGAGGGCTAAGGGTAACAGTTTAGGGCGTAACAGTCTTGTGGTTTCACTCAGTTTTGCCAAAGACTCCTGTTCTCAGTATAAATGTTTGCAGTTTTTCCTTTTGCTAATTCATATGCTTAAGTGAGGGCAATTAAGTCAGCTGATTGAGCTAAGTTAACTTGAAGAATTTCTCTATCTGATAATGCATATTGAATAGTTTCAACATATCCATCTTGATACTTCCCTTCATAATTTTTGACATAAAAACCATGAACATGGAGTACTGCATCTGGGTTGACTAATGGAGTTGCTTGTAAATCTAATTCAGGAGTCAAATTTTAAGAGACCTATTCAACAGCTCCTAATTTAGAAAGTAGATCTCTTACCAGGAGAGTTGCAGGAGCAGTGTCATACTACAGAAAAGCATAGTTTTCAGTGAAGTGGCCTACGGTAACCATTTTGAACTGTGAAAAAAGAACCCTCTGAACTTGAATGGACATTCCCACCACCAAAACATTGTTATTGTTTTGATGATGGGGTTTTGATGTGTCATGGTGGGGTTTAAAGTGCAAAGAGTAACTAACACCAGTATCTACTAGCAAAGTAAATTTATTTCAAGTTTCCTCCCTTGGCTATTCTAAACCTCTATATTTTCATATTTTTCCTCCTCATTTTCAGCAGACAACAATGTTTCCTTCATGTAGATATTACATTTTCAGAAAAAGAAATCTTCAGTTTCCTTATTTCCAAGAAACTAATAGAAATAACAACAAAATCCTTAATTTTTCTCCAGTTTCACAAGACAGACTTCCCAAAGAGTCCTTCCCTTTGGGCTGTAGTTTCCATCCCTTCCTACCACTACCAAGATTTTTTTCCATGTAATAGGTGCTCTTCTTTTGTTTAATTTATAGCTCTCTGATTCATATTCCCCATCAAATTAAATATCTCTCAAATTTTACAGAAAAAATTTAACCAAGTGCACCACTCCTCATTTTCAGTCAACTTTCTAGTTACTGCCCTTATCTCTTTCTCTTTTTCAACTGATGTACTTGATAAGCAAGTGGTGTTTGCTATAAGCACTTCTTTATCTGCTAAGAACCCCATTCTGCTATCATATTGAGCCATACAGCCAGTGTTCCATCCTTTATCAGGTAAGTGCTTGGATTTATTCACACTGTTATCTCTCCCTAAATGCTCTCATTTCTCTTACCTGGATAAATTCTTTGTAACATAAATACCCATCATACAAATACTTAATTGGCATGTTTTATGGATATTCTTCTACTTTCTGTGACCTGACCTTATGACAGTCATTAAAATATCAAAAGCACCTAGAATGTATATGGCAGTTGATGAGTATTTTTAAATTTCATGGATAGAAATGCAATTGTGAAATAAGCTGCAGTTATCAGAGAAAAACTTCTTGGGGGAAATGGCATCTGAATTGAGACCTGAGGACTGAATAGGAATTCATAGGTCAAAGTAGAATGGACAGAAAAAGTTTCAGAGGAAAAGCATTTTTGAGGGACCTAGAAAATAAATTTAAAAAATTATATGCTCAAGAAACTGAGAGATTGATGAAGCCCAAACAACAACAAAAAATAACAGAATGGACAGAGACAGTAGAAAAAGCCAAAGATATACAAGTGCATCAAATCACAATAAAAGTTATAGTTCATTACAAATATTTACTTTAACCTAACAGCAATGAAAAGTCATCAAAGTTGTTTAAGCAGGAAAATTTACTTGGTCAAGCTTAATTTTTCAAATAAGTTTTCCTCATGTTTAGGAAAAAATGAGACCTACTGACAAATTGTTATAGATAGGACTGGTGATCTAAACAAAGGTATTGTCAGTGGTGAAGAAGTAAGGTAGATAGAAACAATAGCTGTTTTAAAGAAACAAATAATATCTGTTTTTGATGGGTTATTTGGAGTTGTGGGTAAAATTGCAATATTTCCAGAATCTCTCACCTGGTTTTAGTGCATCTCCATATCAATAGGTGTTTCCAAGGGGTGGAGAGAAGTAGCCCATCTCCATATCAATAGGTGATTACAAGGGTGGGGGTATAAGGGTATATCTGGACCAGAGAGATTGGGTGGTATTCCTTTTAGCAGCTGGGTGGTGAGAGACACAGGTGAGCAGAGGTGGGTGACTGCTTGCAAGTAGTAAATGGCTTTCTCCCACTTTATTTCTCCCTTTGACTGATTTCAGTTTCAAAGGTAATTTGCCCTGGGCTGGGAAAATATTTTCTCCCTGGAGTTACATCTGGTATAGTTGGCAGGATCTCTGAACCCAAAATCAGTCTTCATGGGTGTGACCCTTGAACAGGCTGTCCCTAGAGATAGTGGAGAGATGCCCGGAAGCCCCACTGTGGATTGTGGGAAGGCCCCAGAGGCTGCAGCAGTAGAGGGTGCAGCTTCACCCAAGAGCCCCCTATCTGGGCAGCTTCTTCTTGGGGAACCCCTAGTGGGGAATTGGTCTAGGGTAAAGCACCTTCTGAAGGAGTGGGGCCTTCCCCAGATTGGGGAAGGGTGGAGACACCAGAACCTGTGGAATTAGCTCTCTGTGAAACAAAAGACAGTTTAAAGGCCCAGAGTGGCCAATTAGCAGCTGGGATTGTGGTATGTTTGTTTCTTGAGATGATGGAAAGGGTTTTTGAGTAGAGAGACAAACTTTGGTAGGAGAGATACATATTCAGCTCCACTTGGAGGAACTGCTTGATAACCTATGGGATGCCCTTAAAAAGGAGAGAGTTATTGAGAAGACAGGTCACATTCCTGAAAGCTATGTTAGCAGCGAGGGAGGAGGGAGCTGGAGAATCTGTGATGCAGCAGTTTGTGGGGGAGGGGAAGGAAGGAGTGAGGCCTTCAGCTCCAGAGATGGTAGAGGAGATGTAAGGGGAGGGGGAGGAGGGGAAGTTGAGGGATAAATTATTGCCAAGGCCACTGCATGAGGCACCAGCGTCTCCCATATTAAAGGCCATCCAGTTGTAATTAAGAAAATAAAAATGCAACAACTGTGGACTCCTTAGGAGGAGGAGACAACCCCTCCTCAAGTTGTGGAGCACCTCGATGCTCCAGCCCTATATCCAGGATGAGCTTTGGACATGAGCATCCAGTCTTTTTGGGGGCCTTTTGGGCTACTGGAGAGTGTTTATCCCACACTTGGCACAAATTCTGAAGCCCTTACACCAGTTGGTATAAAAGGGCATCAAGTGGAACTGGGGTGAAACATGTGCAGCTGCTTTTACTGCTGCTAAGTGAGCAGTCAAGGGCCTTGAGTGTAATGGACTCATCAAGGCCCTGTGAGCTGGATGTTCATGTAACCAAAGATGGTTATGGATGGGCCCTTTGGCAGCAGCTTGCATGGATCCAGCAACCTATTGGATTCCGGTCACAACTGTGGAAAGGAGCAGAGGTCCAGTACGCCTTGATAGAGAAGTAACTGGCTGCTGTGTACCATGCCTTGCTGGCTACAGAGCCCATCACTTGAATAGCTCCAGTGAAGGTAATAACGACCTATCCCATCATGGGGTGGGTGTGACACTGGACCCAAAGGCCACCGTAGCATGGATAAGATGCCTACACTGGCAAAATGGGCTGCATATTTACAGGAGTGTAGTGCCCTCTCTACTAGCCCCTTAAGTGGAGAACTCAACCCTTATTGGGACCAGTGACATATACCAGTAGAAAGCAGGAAGAACTTGCTTTTGAGCCATTGGTAGCAGAGAGTCCTTATCAGAAGGAAAAAGCCCCAATATCTGAAGACGCAAGGTGTACAGACAGCTCCAGTCATGGGCAGCCCCCAAAGTGGAGGGCTGGGGCTCTCCATCCTAAGACTGAGAAAATATGGATGGAGGATAGAGAGAGGAAGAGCAGTCAGGGGGCTGAGTTGTGGGCAGTATAGTTTGTGATCACTCAGGACCCCTTCCCATAGTTGTCTTCACTGACAACTTGGTTGTCTATTGGGGCTTGACCCTGTGGCTGCTGCCATGATACCATGCCAACTGGATGGATGGTCATGGCCCCTTTTGGGGCGAGAGATGTGGAGAGACCTATGGGCCTCTGGTCAGACTAAGACAGTTACTGTATATCATGTGACTGGCCATTTGACTTTGGCATCCCCAGGGAATGATGAAGCAGACACATTGGTCTAGGTGCATTGGCTCGAAGGAAAGCCTGCCTATGATTTAGCCCAATGGTTACATCAGCATTTTTGTATGTGTCAAAAGACAATGTGTAGCTTCTCAGTGGGGCTTGCCATTGACCTTTGAAGAAGTCAGCAGAACACAGAAGGAGTGCCTGTGTGATCTAAGAGGGACTTACACTGAACCCCATAGCCACATGGGACAATAGTAAAGGGGATAATACCCCTTGTCAGGTGGCAGGTAGACCATATTGGGCCTCTGCCCATATCAGAAGGCTATCAGTATGCCATGACTTGTGTGTGGACACAGCTACTGGACTGTTGGTTGCTTTTCCTACACATTGTTCTGATCAGCAAACCAGCAAAAGGGGCCTAGAGCATCTCTTTGCAGCCTATGGCTGGCTACAGGTGATTGAGAGTGATTAGGGTTTCCACTTCACTAGATATGCATTAAAGAATGGTGCAACAATTAGGGATAAAGTGGTTTCATGTACCATATAGCCCTACTGGGCCAGGCATGATAGAGAGGTACAATGATTTGTTGAAATCTGGCCTGAAGTGGGACACCAATAGTCTACGCAGCTGGTCAGTTTGCTTACTGACAGTGCTAGGATGTTTGAATGAGAAGCCCCAAAAAGGAGCCTTGATTCCTGTGAACATGCTAACACACATCGCTGACTCCTATACAACTGTCTGCTGTTGAAGTTATTGAAGCCAGGATATGGCCAGTAACATCCTGCTGCCAGCCCCAAATGCGTTAAACCCTGGAGACTCTGTTGAGTGGCTGTGGCCCTGGACATTTCGACATGTGGCCCAGCAATGGCTGGCCCTTCTGGCACCTTAGGGAAAAGACCTGGAAGCTGGCCTCCTGTGTGTTCCTGGAGTAAAAGCAGAGTGGCCCCTAAAGATCACAGTACTGTACCCAAAATGTCCTGGAGGTAAGAGCATCTTATGGGGATGTTCTGTTTTATCTTTACGGCCAGTGCATGTATTTCCCATAACTCTATATATTGACCCATCTGTAACTCCCACAGGGAGGGGGCTGAAAGTCTGGTATACTAGACCAGGATGAGATCCCATTCCTGCCACTGTCCTGTCACAGGACCACTCTCTTGCATGCATCCTACCTGATGGGCAGATTTGCCTATGTTGGTATCATTAAAACATGTATCTTATCACCTTGAAGGTTATTTTCTTCTACATTTTTTATGCCCTGGACCCACCCCCTGTCTGCTCCTGCATGTGATGATTGCTCTGAACTCCCTAACCATTCAGCTACTGACTGCCTGTGAAATGGGTGAGCTAGGACTTTGAACCTAGCTGAATCATCTAGCTGAGGATTATCATGAATTTACTGCTATTGATATTGCATGTTATTAGTCTGGTTACAGTGCTCCAGTTTTCTTGCACAGGGGCCATTCCAGAAGATGGTGAGCAAGTAGATTGTGAGGCAAGATTTCTGGAGGAGTGAGCTGTGGGTAAAATTGCAATATTTTTGGAATCTCTCACATGGCCTTAGTGCATCTCCATATCAATAGGTGTTTCCAAGGGGTGGAGAGTAGCCCATCTCTGTATCAGTAGGTGATTACGTGGGGGGGGGCGAGGACATATCTGTACCATAGAGGTTGGGGGGGGTTCCTTTTGTAGCTGGTCACAAGAGGCAGAGGTGAGCAGAAGTAGATGATGCTTGTTAGCAATAAATGGGTTTCTCCCACTTTATTTCTCCTTTTGTCTCATTTTGATTTCAAATGCAATTTGCCCTGGGCTGGGAAAATATATTTCTCCTAGAGTTACAGGAGTGAAAAGAAGGATGAATCAAATAAATCTGAAGACAGAGAAATAATTCATTCAATTTTGAACATTCTCTTTTTGTTGGAGATATGCACTTAGAAGGGTAGAAGCAGCAACTGGAAATATAGACCTGCAGCTCTAAAAAATTAAATAAATAAAAATAAAATGTCTGAGGTACTTATATAAACTTAAAAGCCAGAGGCTTGTTCTTAGGTGAAATGAACTTTTAGTAATGATGAGTTCAAGGTTGGGGCAACAAGTATAAGGCATAATATGGAGGAAAGAAGAGAGAAAACTTCTAGTTTTTCAGAACCTCTTTTACTAATGAAACAATAAACAGCCTTCAAAATAGAGCGAGATTTTTTTTTTGGTTCATCATGGTAGAACTCTAGATTCATTTTTATTTATTGAGTCACACAGAAAGATAATGCTGGGCTGAAGTTGGAAACCCCATGTCAGAGGTTTTCAAGCTTTATATCTTTATCATCAGTCATAGGAAGTCAAACAACTAAGAGATCAGTGTGCTAGATGGATAAGCTACATGGTTATTGAAGTTGTTCATCAAAAGATTTGACTCAAACATAATTTATCAAAGGAAATCTCCTCTGTAATTCCTGGGATCAAATAGATATCCCTCCCTTAGGCACCATTATTATTCTCTGCTGACCATTCCCATAATATTTGTTACTCTTTATTTTAATTACTCTTCATTGATCTTGGATCCTCTCAAACCATTGTGAGTACAAAGCCTTTGGTTTTCTCCCCAGCATCCAGCCAAATGGCTAGCACATGGTAAACAATAAGTAAACTGATTAATTTTAGCTTGTGATGCTTTGCATATTCTCTGAAAATAGAATCAGCTATCACCAGCCATGTGTTTTAAGATATTGCCCTCTATATTTTTTTCCTTTAGATTTTACATTTAATTGTATTTGATTTTTTATATTTAATTCTAACTTCCCCTAACCTTAAGAATGGGCTTCTTTGATTTCTTAAGCCTATAATTTTTCTCAGTTAATATAAATCATTCCAGGAAGATGAGTAAAATTTACTGAGGCATTTTTAAATCAGGTGAGGTAGCTTCAGAATGAAGGATGACAAGGGAAAACCCGAAGGCAGAGGGGCAACTTCTCTCCTCAGTCCTGTAGGGAGGGTAAAATACTCAATGCAAAGCCTCCAATTTTAGGCAGGTGTTCCCATTCAAGGATGTCATTACTGGAGGGCACAATGTACCTAGAGGAAGAACTGGGTTGAGGATGGTAAGGCACTAGGGAGGAGTCACATGGGAACCCTATAAATCCCCAAGTTCCAAAATATGTTAATTGAAAGGAGCCAGATAGCTGGAATCCATCTGTCACATAGAAAATGGATTTGAGTAGCTTCCAGAGAAACCAGTGGCATGAGGAAAGGTTTCCAGTGTAGGCACTGTAGGCTACACACACCAATGTTGAATCCTGATTTCCACACCTACCAGATTGTGACATGATAAATAATCTAATCTCTTTACCTTGGCTGACATTTACTAAGGTGATCATTTTACTTTGGTAAAATGGTGTTGAGTTCATAAAGCACTGCGATAGGGAGGGCATAGATAAGCTATGCATAAAAGACAGCAGCACAAAGCAGACAATGAATGTTGAGCTAGTGCAAGCATTAATATAATTACTGTCATTTATATGATGGCAAAAAAGAGCTTTCTGTTTTCCTCATTATTTCAGGTTAGAAATAACCTGGTTATTTATAACCATCAAGGTTAGAATCATGGATGAATAATTTCAAATCCATCCATTTCTTAATGTGGAAAGAAGTTACAGTATTCTGCTGAACTGAATTCCATGGAATTTTGCATGGTGGGGAGTCCTGTGTTGGTGCCAGTATGATCATCACCAGGTGCTGGTAAGAGGTTAGCACTAACAATGAAACTGAGATTGCAAAGACACTACCTTCACCACCCACCCCAAATGCCCTTATTAATATGCAAAAGGTTTGCACACACACATTCAAAGCAGCCACATACATTAGCAACACCTTGAAGGTTTTCTTCTGCTGCAAAGGCACAAGTAAACAATCACATACAATTTTCTATTTACTTTTCTTATTTTAATTTCTTAATCAACAAACACCATTTTGGCCTGTGGTATGGCTACTTTTCCATATTTTTGAAGTTATTTTAATTTCTAATATGGTACACTGTCTTCCAAGGTGTTTTCCATTTCACCCAACTTGACCTAATCTACACGTTGTAAGCATATAGTTTTTATGGAAACTTGTTACACCAGAGAGGAAAGTGAGAAAACTGAAAAAGGTTCCTGAATATCAGACAAATCTACATCATAAAGTGTACTTAAGTTCTGCAACCCTGTTCCGAAAATATCAGTTTCTTTTAAACCAGTGAGACATTAAACATTCTTGTGGTATCGTGGGGTATCTACTTTTGTCCAAGCAAAACAGCATAGTCAAGTAAGCACCTAGACTTAGCTACAAATATTTTAATGCTTGAGTCAAAGTATTTGTCAACATTTAAAATCCAACACTTAATTATCATATATATATATATACACACACACACACACACACACATACATAGACATAGACAAATACATAGAAAATATACTTTAATATATATTTTAATGTAGTATTTAAAGAATGTATGTGTATATATATGTGTGTATGTGATACTCCAGCCTCTTAAGTATCTCCACAAGCTAAAACACTCACCTCCTTCATACCCTCTTCCTATCTCTCTTTGGATTAAATTCATTAGACACACAGGCAGAAAAATATAATGGGACAACATATGAACTTTGGATTCAAACATGCCTGCCTTCAAATATTGGCTTTGGCATTTATGAACTGAATGACCTTATCAAATTAACCTCTCTTATCTTCAGTGTTCTTATCCAAATGTGGAGACAGTAATACCTTTCTCAAAGGGTTTGAAAAATTAATGAGTTAATCTATCCACAATGCCTGACACACAATAGGTACTTAGGACTTGGAAATTATAGTTATCATTAGAAAAAAGACTTTTTGAGAATTTGCATAAGCATACCATTTGGCAACAATACAATTTCATGGTCTTATAAAACTAATCAAAACATTTTATCAGTTAAGACAAAAACAAAGTCAAACCTAGTCAATCAATTCCTAACATAACACTTTATTCAAAATGAAGAAAATAGTCTACAATTGGAATACAGTATTTTTCTGCTTTGCTTTTTTCCCATAAAAATGGTCATTATTTTGATTACATTTATGTATACTAGGTGATTATGTTGTTATGCAGTGATTTCAGGTACAAAATACTTCTGCCTAACAATATTTTTTTCTATTTAAAATTTTCATTTATTTCATCATTGTTTGGGATTACATATGACTTTAGATTAAATTTATTAGGTAACAATACATAAATAAGCTAATTCTGGCTTGGTTCCACAATAATATTAGTGTAGGAATTTTAGTTTACAGATTATTTGTAATTGTTTCCTAGGGCAGACAAATCATGATGAGGGATAAAGACTATTTTTGTTGCTGGGCGAAGAGATAGTGGAGGAGGTGGCATTGACATTCACAGTCAATAACCACACTGGGGGAGGATGCCTCACTACGTTCCAAGATGACCGATTAGTCAAGTGGCCTAGAAAAGCACTAACAATGCAGCCTGTATCCTTTATCTCCATGCATATAAAACCTCCAGGTGACCCGGCTAATTATAACGAGATACTGACAAAACACACATAATTTTCCAATTTTACCAACAAACTAGGTCTGTATATCATAATGACAGAACCATGGGTTAAGATTAAGAACAAATGTTTTGATGTAAAACATCAGATTTCAAAATCTGAAAATGAACTTTACATAAAAGCAAGTAAATCCTATATAAGAGGTAAAACTACTGACTTAATAACCGAAGAATTCAGTCTGAGTACTTCATAAATAAATACAGTCGGAATACGCTATACGCTAACAGAGAATACATTGGTAAATAACCTAGATCCTAAGACCTTGACGGATGTGAAATGGCTATACTTTTTGAGTCTCTAGTATGAGGATAAATTAGTAAAATTATTCTTGCATTGCTAGGAAAAATATGTAAAGGCACAAAAGTAAGAATTATCTTTAGAATAATAATTAGAATAAGAATGAAATGATAAAATATCTAATTTAAATCCACTGTGTTAGCTCCTTTAAAAACTGGTTTCAATATAAAGGCAAAAGCCAGTTTTTAATAGACTATTTCTATTTTGAGTACAAAATTCATTATTTAAGGTATTTAAAATATTGATTATTTCATATTGCTTAATATTAATAAATTGCACATTAACAAAATATGAAAAAAGAATTGAATATTCCACTCCTTATATAAAAGAGACTTGGAAATTAAAGCACATATGTTCAATTATTAAAATAAATAAGTGACAAAGTTATTTGTGTAAAAAATCTCAATCTGTTGAATTATTTCCTTAGGATAAGTTATCAAATAGAGTAGTGGTTCAGAGGCATGATCAATGTTGAGATTCTTAATTTATATTGCTAAAAAGTTATTCAAAAGTAATACATGAGTGTGTAACCTCTTAGCCACGTATGGATTCACCTACAGTTTACATTCAACTCATTCTTGACCCTTACTGTTGTTTTTTTTTTCTTTTTTGAGAGGGCATTTCTCATATTTATTGATCAAATGGTTGTTAACAACAATAAAATTCTGTATAGGGGACTCAATGCACAGTCATTGATCAACCCCAAGCCTATATCTCAACAGTCTCCAATCTTCTGAAGCATAACAAACAAGTTCTTACATGGTGAACAAGTTCTTACATAGTGAGTAAGTTCTTACATGGTGAACAGTGCAAGGGCAGTCATCACAGAAACTTTCGGTTTTTATCACGCATCATGAACTATAAACAATCAAGTCAGATATGATTATTCATTTGATTTTTTTTTGTAGATAATTATTTTTTATTGAAGGGTAGTTGACACACAGTATTACATTAGTTTCAGGTGTACAACACAGTGATTCAACATTTATATACATGATAATTCTAGGTACCAGCTATCACCATACCAAGTTGTTACAATATTTTGACTATATTCCTTATGCTAAACATTACATCCCGGTTACTTATTTATTTTACAATTGGAAGTGTGTACTTTTTTTTTTTTTGAGAGGGCATCTCTCTTATATATTGATCAAATGGTTGTTAACAACAATAAAATTCTGTATAGGGGAGTCAATGCTCAATGCACAATCATTAATCCACCCCAAGCCTAATTTTCGCCAGTCTCCAATCTTCTGAAGCATAACGAACAAGTTCTTACATGGAGAACAAATTCTTACATAGTGAATAAGTTACATGGTGAACAGTGCAAGGGCAGTCATCACAGAAACTTTCAGTTTGATCATGCATTATGAACTATAAACAATCAGTTCAAGTATGAATATTCATTTGATTTTTATACTTGACTTATATGTGGATACCACATTTCTCTCTTTATTATTATTATTTTTAATAAAATGCTGAAGTGGTAGGTAGATGCAAGATAAAGGTAGAGAACATAGTTTAGTGTTGTAAGAGAGCTAATGTAGATGATCACGTGTGTGCCTGTAGACTATGTGTTAATTCAAGCTAGACAAGGGCAATAAAACATCCACGGATGCAGCAGATTTCTCTCAGAACAGCGGGGGAGAGGTTCTAAGCCTCACCTCTGTTGATCCCCAATTTCTCACCTGATGGCCCCCCTGTGACTGTGCCTGTCTTAGGTTGTTCCTCCCTTGAAGAATCTTACCCGTCTCTAGCTAACCAGTCATCTTCCAGGGCCATACAGGGAAATGTAAAGTTGGTAAGTGAGAGAGAGGCCTTATTGTTTGAAAAGGTTAGCTTTTTACTTCTTTGCATATTTATGCCCTGTGGCCTCTATGCCCAGCATTGGTCTTGAGGTATCTTTACCACTTGGAAGAATTATGATACACGGTAAATTCGATATGAGGCACGAATTCTATTTAAGGGTTGTCATTAGGAAGGAAAAAGAAAAGCTATAGAAGTAGCAGACGGAAGAAAACATGGGAAGATTGATTATTTCTTTGACATATCTTTTTGTAGAGTAACATAAGCATGTATGGGTTTTAAACTACTAATTAAATTGCACACATACATTAACATAATAGGAGTACAGCTACATAACAAAAGCTGACCTACAATTACCAGCCTGTCCAGTGAAACCAAGAAAACCAGTAAGGTACCCAAGGTATTTGTGAAAACTTATCAATGATATGATGGATATTGTCTAAATGAATTTGAATAGTTTGAGAAAAATCAGACAAATTAAAACAACACACTCCTGGGAACTGTTCACATCCCATATGTTCTTCTAACAGTAGATAGTCTATAGTCGCACGATTTTGGAGCACTGCAACTTGCACTTCTCCTAATTCTTGGTTGAGTTCCGACAGTATGGATCCAGTCAAATTTGTTGTTTTACTGTATGCACAGGCCAGCTTAGATATCTCCTTCTTCATTCCAATGGCAAGTCCAGGAACCGGTGGGATGACTGCAGCTACAACTGCAGCAGTGCCAGGATCTTTGTTGAAGTTTTTTGATGTGAATCTTCTGGAATGACTCTTCCAGAGGATGTTGATGTTGGAAGTTCTTCTTCATATCGTATCTGAATTTGTTTTCTGTGTAGCCAAATTAGGCTTTGATCCTCTATATAAACACAAACAAACCCTTTGCCCACACTTTGATATGACCTTTATACCATTGTGAAGAACCTACTGGAGAACACCAGACAGGAACTGCTAGTAGTCCATTCTTGGGTTCTGTGATTCTGCTGCTGTTTTGCTTCTTCAGTTTTTCCTTTGTTCTTATACTACACAGATGAGTGAAATCATTTGGTATTTCTCTTTCTCTGCTTGGCTTATTTCACTGAGCAAAATACCCTCTAGCTCCATCCATGTTGTTGCAAATGGTAGGGTTTGTTTTCCTCTTATGGCTGAATAATATTCCATTGTGTGTATATACCACATCTTCTTTATCCATTCATCTACTGATGGACACTTAGGTTGCTTCCATTTCTTGGCTATTGTAAATAGTGCTGTGATAAACATAGGGGTGCATCTACCTTTTTCAAACTGGAGTGCTGCATCCTTAGGGTAAGTTCCTAGAAGTGGAATTCCTGGGTCAAATGGTAAGTCTATTTTGAGCATTTTGAGGAACGTCCATACTGCTTTCCACAATGGTTGAACTAATTTACATTTCCACCAACACTGCAGGAGGGTTCCCCTTTCTCCACAACCTTGCCAACATTTGTTGTTGTTTGTTTTTTGGATGGTAGCCATCCTTACTGGTGTGAGGTGATACCTCATTGTGGTTTTAATTTGCATTTCTCTGACAATTAGCGATGTGGAGCATCTTTTCATGTGTCTGTTGGCCATCTGTATTTCTTTATTGGAGAACTGTCTGTTCAGTTCCTCTGCCCATTTATTAACTGTATTATTTGTTTTTTGTTTGTTGAGGAGGGTGAGCTCTTTACATACTTTGGATGTCAAGCCTTTATCAGATCTGTCATTTACAAATATATTCTCCCATACTGTAGGGTAACTTTTTGTTCTATTGATGGTGTCTTTTGATGTACAGAAGCTTTTCAGCTGAATATAGTCTGACTTGTTCATTTTTGCTTTTGTTTTCCTTGCCCGGGGAGATATGTTCAAGAAGAGGTCACTCATGTTTATGTCTAAGAGATTTTTGCCTGTTTTTTTCTAAGAGTTTTATGGTTTCATGACTTATGTTCAAGGCTTTGATCCATTTTGAATTTACTTTTGTGTATGGGGTTAGACAGTGGTACAGTTTCATTCTCTTATATGTAGCTGTCCAGTTTTGCCAGCACCATCTGTTGAAGAGACTATCATTTAGCCATTGTATGACCATGGCTCCTTTATCAAATATTAATTGACCATATATGTTTGGGTTAATGTCTGGAGTCTCTAATCTGTTCCATTGGTCTGTGGCTCTGTTCTTGTGCCAGTACCAAATTGTCTTGATTACTGTGGCTTTGTTGTAGAGCTTGAAGTTGGGGAGTGAGATCCCCCCCACTTTATTCTTCCTTCCAGGATTTCTTTGGTCATTCGGGGTCTTTGGTGTTTCCATATGAATTTTTGAACAATTTGTTCCAGTTCATTGAAGAATGTTGCTGGTAATTTGATAGGGATTGCATCAAATCTGTATATTGCTTTGGGCAGGATGGCCATTTTGACTATATTAATTCTTCCTAGCCAAGAGCTTGGGATGAGTTTCCGTTTGTTAGTGTCCCCTTTAATTTCTCTTAAGAGTGTCTTGTAGTTTTCAGGGTATAGGTCTTTCACTTCTTTGGTTAGGTTTATTCCAAGGTATTTTATTCTTTTTGATGCAATTATGAATGGAGTTGTTGCCCTGATTTCTCTTTCTATTGGTTCATTGTTCATGTATACGAAAGCCACAGATTTCTTTGTGTTAATTTTGTATCCTGCAACTTTGCTGTATTCCGATATCAGTTCTAGTAGTTTTGGAGTGGAGTCTTTAGGGTTTTTTATGTACAGTATCATATCATCTGCAAATAGTGACAGTTTAACTTCTTCTTTACCAATCTGGATTCCTTGTATTTCTTTGTTTTGTCTGATTGCCATGGCTAGGACCTCCAGTACTATGTTAAATAACAGTGGGGAGAGTGGGCATCCCTGTCTTGTTCCCAATCTCAGAGGAAAAGCATTCAGCTTCTCGCCGTTCAGTATAATGTTGGCTGTGGGTTTATTATATACGGCTTTTATTATGTTGAGGTACTTACCCTCTATACCCATTTTGCTGAGAGTTTTTATCATGATTGGATGCTGCATTTTGTCAAATGCTTTTTCAGCATCTATGGAAATGATCATGTGGTTTTTGTCCTTCTTTTTGTTGATGTGGTGGATGATGTTGATGGATTTTCGAATGTTGTACCATCCTTGAATCCCTGGGATGAATCCCACTTGATCATGGTGTATGATCCTTTTGATATATTTTTGAATTTTGTTTGCTAATGTTTTATTGAGTATTTTTGCATCTACGTTCATCAGGGATATTGGTCTGTAATTTTCTTTTTTGGTGGGGTCTTTGCCTGGTTTTGGTATTAGGGTGATGTTGGCTTCATAGAATGAGTTTGGGAGTATCCCTCCTCTTCTATTTTTTGGAAAACTTTAAGGAGAATGGGTATTATGTCTTCTTTGTGTGTCTGATAAAATTCTGAGGTAAATCTGTCTGGCCCGGGGGTTTTGTTCTTGGGTAGTTTTTTGATTACCGTTTCAGTTTCTTTGCTCGTAATTGGTTTGTTTAACTTTTGTGTTTCTTCCTTGGTCAGTTTTGGAAGGTTCTATTTTTCTAGGAAGTTATCCATTTCTTCTAAGTTTTCCAGCTTGTTAGCATATAGGTTTTCATAGTAGTCTTTAATAATTCTTTGTATTTCTGTGGAGTCTGTCGTGATTTTTACATTCTCATTTCTGATTCCGTTGATGTATGTTGATTCTCTTTTCCTCTTAATAAGTTTGGCTAGAGGCTTATCTATTTTGTTTATGTTCTCAAAGAACCAGCTCTTGGTTTCATTGATTTTTTCTATTGTTTTATTCTTCTCAATTTTGTTTATTTCTTATCTAATCTTTATTATGTCCCTCCTTCTGATGTCTTCAGGCCTCATTTGTTCTTCTTTTTCTAGTTTTGATAATTGTGATGTTAGACTATTCATTTGGGATTGTTCTTCTTTCTTTAAGTGTGCCTGTATCACTATATACTTACCTCTTAAGACTGCTTTCGCTGCATCCCACAGAATTGATACTTTGTGTTGTTGTTGTCATTTGTTTCCATATATTACTTGATCTCTATTTTAATTTGTTTGTTTATCCATTGATTATTTAGGAGCATGTTGTTAAGCCTCCATGTGTTTGTGAGCCTTTCTGTTTTCTTTGTAGAATTCATTTCTAGTTTTATTCCTTTGTGGTGTGAAAAGTTGGTTATTACAATTTCAATCTTTTTAAATTTACTGAGGCTCTTTTTGTGAGATATTATGTGGTCTATTCTGGAGAATGTTCCATGTGCACTTGAGGAGAATGTGTATCCTGTTTCTTTTGGATGTAGAGTTCTATAGATATCTATTACATCCATCTCTTCTAGTGTGTTGTTCAGTGCCTCCGTGTCCTTACTTATTTTCTGCCCAGTGGATCTATCCTTTGGAGTGAGTGGCTTGTTGAAGTCTCCTAAAATGAATGCATTGCAGTCTATTTCCTCTTTTAGTTCTGTTAGTATTTGTTTCACATATGCTGGTGCTCCTGTGTTGGGTGCATATTTATTTAGAATGGTTATAACCTCTTGTTGGACTGAGCTCTTTATCATTATGTAAGGTCCTTCTTTATCTCTTCTTACTTTCTTTGTTTTGAAGTCTATTTTGTCTGATACTAGTACTGCAACCCCTGCTTTCTTCTCGCTGTTACTTGCCTGAAATATGTTTTTCCATCCCTTGACTTTTAGTCTGTGCATGTCTTTGGGTTTGAGGTGAGTTTCTTGTAAGCAGCATATAGATGGGTCTTGCTTTTTCATCCATTCTGTTACTCTGTGTCTTTTGTTTGGTGCATTCAGTCCATTTACATTTAGGATGACTATTGAAAGATATGTACTTATTGCCATTGCAGGCTTTAGATTCGTGGTTACCAAAGGTTCAAGGTTAGCTTCTTTAGCATCTTACTGCCTAACTTTGCTCACTTATTGAGCTGTTATATATACAGTCTGGAGATTCTTTTCTTCTCTCCCTTCTTATTCCTTCTCCTTCATTCTTTATATGTCGGTTGTTTTATTCTGTGCTGTTTCATGTTTCCTTTAACTGTTTTTAGTGGGTAGTTGATTTTTATTTTTTGCCTTTTGTTAGTATTTCGTTGGTCTGCTTTCTTTGCCATGATTTTATTTTCTCTGGTGACATCTGTTTAGTCTTAGAAGTGCTCCCATCTAAAACAATCCCTCTAAAATACCCTGTAGAGGTGGTTTGTGGGAGGCAAATTCCCTCAACTTTTGCTTGTCTGGAAATTGTTTAATCCCTCCTTCATATTTAAATGATAATCGTGCTGGATACAGTATCCGTGGTTCAAGTCCCTTCTGTTTTATTGCATTAAATATATCATGCCATTCTCTTCTGGCCTGTAGGTTTTCTGTTGAGAAGTCTGATGATAGCCTGATGGGTTTTCCTTTATATGTGCCCTTTTTCTCTCTTGCTGTCTTTAAAACTCTTTCCTTGTCCTTTATCTTTGCCATTTTAATTATTATGTGTCTTGGTGTTGTCCTCCTTGGGTAATTTCTGTTGGGAGTTCTGTGTATTTCTGTGGTCTGTTCGATCATTTCCTCCCCCCGTTTGGGGAAGTTTTCAGCAATTATTTCTTCAAAGACACTTTCTATCCCTTTTTCTCTCTCTTCTTCTTCTGCTACCCCAATAATATGGTTGTTGTTCCTTTTGGATTGGTCACACAGTTCTCTTAATATTGTTTCATTCCTGGAGATCCTTCCTTTTATCTCTCTCTGTGTCAGCTTCTATGCGTTCCTGTTTTTTGGTTTCTATTCCATCAATGGACTCTTGCATCTTATCCATTCTGCTTATAAATCCTTCCAGAGTTTGTTTCACTTCTGTAATTTCCTTCCTTCATATGTAATCTCCCTCAGGACTTCATCCCTTAGCTCTTGCATATTTCTCTGCATCTCCATCAGCATGTTCATGATTTTTATTTTGAATTCTTTTTCAGGAAGACTGGTTAGGTCTGTCTCCTCTGGTATTGTCTCTGTGATCTTGTTTTGCCTGTAATTTTGCCTTTTCATGGTGATAGAAGTAGTTTGCAGAGCTGGGATGAGTGACGGCTGGAAGAACTTCCCTTCTTGTTGGTTTGTGGCCTTCCTCTCCTGGGAGAGCAGCGACCTCTAGTGGCTTGTGCTGGGCAGCTGCACACAGAAAGGGTTTCTGATTCTTGCCTGGCTGCTATGGAGTTTATCTCCACTGTTGCTGTGAGTGTGAGGCCTGACTCGGGCTTCTGCTCCAATATGGTGGAGCCCTGTTGGAGGGGGAGCAGCCGGGAGGCTTTTTATCTTCATGAGGGGCCTCCGTGCTCCCTGCTGCCCAGTGGGTTAGAGTGCCCAGAGATCCCCAGATTCCCTTTCGCTGGACTGAGTGTCCCAGGACGCTTCCGTCGAGCTGTGAGGTCCCTGTCCCTTTAAGACTTCTGAAAAGCACTCGCTTTTCTTTGTCCCGGGTGCAACGTCTGCAGGGACCCACTCACAGTTCTTACTATCCTGTTTCCCTAGTTTCCAGCACCTCACGCATGCACTGTGTCTGCGCTCTGGTGCGGATGGCTGGAGCTGGGTATTTAGCAGTCCTGGGCTCCCTTGGCCTCCCTGCTCCAACTCCTCTCCTCCCACCGTGACCTGGGGTGTGGGGCACTCGGGTCCCTCCGGGCCGGGGCTTGTATCTTACCCCCTTCGCGAGGCGCTGGGTTCTTGCAGGTGTGGACATGGTCTGGCTGTTGTCCTGTGTCTTCTGGTCTCTCTTTTAGGAAGAGTTTTCCTTGTTGTATTTTCAAAAGTATATGTGGTTTTGGGAGGAGATTTCTGCTGCTCTACTCATGCCACCATCTTGTCTCCCCTTACTGTTGTTTTTTGTCTTCCACATCTTTAATTTTTGCCTTTCTCTTAGATTCTTTCTCTGTTAGAAGCCATCCTTAAATTTTTCTATAATAAAAAGGGAATCATTCTTGGGTTACCCCAGTTTATACCTTTGGACATGGAAAATGTATCGTCTTCATTCATAGTATCTACTCCCTTGGTTCCCTAAAATCTCAATTCAAACTAGTACTATGCCACTGAAATATCCTAAATGTTCTAGAATATTTTCATCCTTCATTTTACTTCAGAATGACAACTGGCTCTCCTAATCACTTCTTTCTATGGGAAATCCTTTCTACCTCACTTGTGGTCTTTGATGTGTTTTTTCTCCTGGTTTAAATGATAATTAAGAAATATTTTGGGGGCGGAGCCAAGATGGCGGCGTGAGTAGAGCAGTGGAAATCTCCTCCCAAAAACACATAGAGCTATGAAAATATAATAAAGAAAAATCTTCCTAAAATAGAGACCACAGGACACAGGACAACATCCAGACCACATCCACACCTGCAAGAACCCAGCGCCTTGTGAAGGGGAGTGCTTTTTGGAAATCTTAAAGGGGCAGGACAGGTCACTTAGACCAGAAGCAGGGAATCTGGGGATCTCTGGGCACTCTAACCCCCTGGGCAGCAGGGAGCACAGAGGCCCCTTACGGAGATAAATAGTCTCCTGGCTGCTCCCCCTCCAACGGGGCTCCACCATTTTGGAGGAACAGCCCCAGCCAGGCCAAGCCCACAGCAACAGCAGAGATAAACCCCAAAGCAACTGGGCAGGAAGCAGAAGCCCTGTCTGCGCACAGCTGCCCAGCACAAGCCACTAGAGGTCGCTATTCTCCCAGGAAAAGGCTACAAACCAACAAGAAGGGAAGCTCTTCCAGCGGTCACTTGTACCAGCTCTGCAAACTATCTCTATCACAATGAAAAGGCAAAACTACAGGCAGACAAAGATCACAGAGACAACACCTGAGAAGGAGACAGACCTAACTAGTCCTCCTGAAAAAGAATTCAAAATAAAAATCATGAACATGCTGACAGAGATGCAGAAAAAAATGCAAGAGCAATGGGATGAGATGCAGAGAAAAATGCAAGAGCAGTGGGATGAGATGCAGAGAAAAATGCAAGAGCAGTGGGATGAAGTCCGGAAGGAGATCACAGATGTCAGGAAAGAGATCACAGAAGTGAAACAATCCCTGGAAGGATTTATAAGCAGAATGGATAAGATGCAAGAGGCCATTGAAGGAATAGAAGCCAGAGAACAGGAACGTATAGAAGCTGACAGAGAGAGAGATAAAAGGATCTCCAGGAATGAAACAACACTAAGAGAAATATGTGACCAATACAAAAGGAAAAACATTCGTATTATAGGGATACCAGAAGAGGAAGAAAGAGGAAAAGGGATAGAAAGTGTCTTTGAAGAAATAATTGCTGAAAACTTCCCCAAACTGGGGGAGGAAATAATCGAACAGACCATGGAATTATACAGAACCCCCAACAGAAAGGATCCAAGGAGGACAACACCAAGACACATAATAATTAAAATGGCAAGGATCAAGGACAAGGAAAGAGTTTTAAAGGCAGCTAGAGAGAAAAAGGTCACCTATAAAGGAAAACCAATCAGGCTAACATCAGACTTCTCAACAGAAACCCTACAGGCCAGAAGAGAATGGCATGATATACTTAATGCAATGAAACAGAAGGGCCTTGAACCAAGGATACTGTATCCAGCACGACTATCATTTAAATATGATGGTGGGATCAAACAATTCCCAGACAAGCAAAAGCTGAGGGAATTTGCTTCCCACAAACCACCTCTACAGGGCATCCTACAGGGACTGCTCTAGATGGGAGCACCCCTAAAAAGAGCACAGAACAAAACACACAACATATGAAGAATGGAGGAGGAGGAATAAGAAGGGAGAGAAGAAAAGACTCTCCAGACAGTGTATATAACAGCTCAATAAGCGAGCTAAGTTAGGCAGTAAGATACTAAAGAAGCTAACCTTGAACCTTTGGTAACCACGAATCTAAAGCCTGCAATGGCAATAAGTACATATCTTTCAATAGTCACCCTAAATGTAAATGGACTTAATGCACCAATCAAAAGACATAGAGTAATAGAATGGATAAAAAAGCAAGACCCATCTATATGCTGCTTACAAGAAACTCACCTTAAACCCAAAGATAAGCATAGACTAAAAGTCAAGGGATGGAAAAACATATTTCAGGCAAACAACAGTGAGAAGAAAGCAGGGGTTGCAGTACTAATATCAGACAAAATAGACTTCAAAACAAAGAAAGTAACAAGAGATAAAGAAGGCCACTACATAATGATAAAGGGCTTAGTCCAACAAGAGGATATAACCATTCTAAATATATATGCACCCAATACAGGAGCACCAGCATATGTGAAGCAAATACTAACAGAACTAAAGAGGGAAATAGACTGCAATGCATTCATTGTAGGAGACTTCAACACACCACTCACCCCAAAGGATAGATCCACCGGGCAGAAAATAAGTAAAGACACACAGGCACTGAACAACACACTAGAACAGATGGACCTAATAGACATCTATAGAACTTTACATCCAAAAGCAACAGGATATACATTCTTCTCAAGTGCACATGGAACATTCTCCAGAATAGACCACATACTAGCTCACAAAAAGAGCCTCAGTAAATTCCACAATATTGAAATTCTACCAACCAATTTTTCAGACCACAAAGGTATGAAAGTAGAAATAAATTCTACAAAGAAAACAAAAAGGCTCACAAACACATGGAGGCTTCACAACATGCTACTAAATAATCAATGGATCAATGAACAAATCAAAATAGAGATCAAGGAATATATAGAAACAAATGACAACAACAACACTAAGCCCCAACTTCTGTGGGATGCAGCGAAAGCAGTCTTAAGAGGAAAGTATATAGCAATCCAGGCACACTTGAAGAAGGAAGAACAATCCCAAATGAATAGTCTAACATCACAATTATTAAAACTGGAAAAAGAAGAACAAATGAGGCCTAAAGTCAGCAGAAGGAGGGACATAATAAAGATCAGAGAAGAAATAAACAAAATTGAGAAGAATAAAACAATAGCAAAAATCAACGAAACCAAGAGCTGGTTCTTTGAGAAAATAAACAAAATAGATAAGCCTCTAGCCCAACTTATTAAGAGAAAAAGAGAGTCAACACAAATCAACATAATCAGAAATGAGAATGGAAAAATCACGACAGACTCCACAGAAATACAAAGAATTATTAAAGACTACTATGAAAACCTATATGCCAACAAGCTGGAAAACCTAGAAGAAATGGACAACTTCCTAGAAAAATACAACCTCCCAAGACTGACCAAGGAAGAAACACAAAAGTTAAACAAACCAATTACAAGCAAAGAAATTGAAACAGTAATCAAAAAACTACCCAAGAACAAAACCCCGGGGCCGGACGGATTTACCTCGGAATTTTATCAGACACACAGAGAAGACATAATACCCATTCTCCTTAAAGTGTTCCACAAAATAGAAGAAGAGGGAATACTCCCAAACTCATTCTATGAAGCCAACATCACCCTAATACCAAAACCAGGAAAAGACCCCACCAAAAAAGAAAATTACAGACCAATATCCCTGATGAATGTAGATGCAAAAATACTCAATAAAATATTAGCAAACAGAATTCAACAGTATATCAAAAGGATCATACACCATGACCAAGTGGGGTTCATCCCAGGGATGCAAGGATGGTACAACATTCGAAAATCCATCAACATCATCCACCACATCAACAAAAAGAAAGACAAAAACCACATGATCATCTCCATAGATGCTGAAAAAGCATTTGACAAAATTCAACATCCATTCATGATAAAAACTCTCAGCAAAATGGGAATAGAGGGCAAGTACCTCAACATAATAAAGGCCATATATGATAAACCCACAGCCAGCATTATACTGAACAGCGAGAAGCTGAAAGCATTTCCACTGAGATCGGGAACCAGACAGGGATGCCCACTCTCCCCACTGTTATTCAACATAGTACTGGAGGTCCTAGCCACGGCAATCAGACAAAACAAAGAAATACAAGGAATCCAGATTGGTAAAGAAGAAGTTAAACTGTCACTATTTGCAGATGATATGATACTGTACATAAAAAACCCTAAAGACTCCACTCCAAAACTACTAGAACTGATATCGGAATACAGCAAAGTTGCAGGATACAAAATCAACACACAGAAATCTGTAGCTTTCCTATACACTAACAACGAATCAATAGAAAGAGAAATCAGGAAAACAATTCCATTCACCATTGCATCAAAAAGAATAAAATACCTAGGAATAAACCTAACCAAGGAAGTGAAAGACTTATACTCTGAAAACTACAAGTCACTCTTAAGAGAAATTAAAGGGGACACTAATAAATGGAAACTCATCCCATGCTCATGGCTAGGAAGAATTAATATCGTCAAAATGGCCATCCTGCCGAAAGCAATATACAAATTTGATGCAATCCCTCTCAAATTACCAGCAACATTCTTCAATGAATTGGAACAAATAATTCAAAAATTCATATGGAAACACCAAAGACCCCGAATAGCCAAAGCAATCCTGAAAAAGAAGAATAAAGTAGGGGGGATCTCACTCCCCAACTTCAAGCTCTACTACAAAGCCATAGTAATCAAGACAATTTGGTACTGGCACAAGAACAGAGCCACAGACCAGTGGAACAGATTAGAGACCCCAGAAATTAACCCAAACATATATGGTCAATTAATATTTGATAAAGGAGCCATGGACATACAATGGCAAAATGACAGTCTCTTCAACAGATGGTGCTGGCAAAACTGGACAGCTACATGTAGGAGAATGAAACTGGACCATTGTCTAACCCCATATACAAAGGTAAACTCAAAATGGATCAAAGACCTGAATGTAAGTCACGAAACCATTAAACTCTTGGAAAAAAACATAGGCAAAAACCTCTTAGACATAAACATGAGTGATCTCTTCTTGAACATATCTCCCCGGGCAAGGAAAACAACAGCAAAAATGAGCAAGTGGGACTACATTAAGCTGAAAAGCTTCTGTACAGCGAAAGACACCATCAATAGAACAAAAAGGAACCCTACAGTATGGGAGAATATATTTGAAAATGACAGATCTGATAAAGGCTTGACGTCCAGAATATATAAAGAGCTCACACGCCTCAACAAACAAAAAACAAATAACCCAATTAAAAAATGGGCAGAGGAACTGAACAGACAGTTCTCCAAAAAAGAAATACAGATGGCCAAGAGACACATGAAAAGATGCTCCACATCGCTAATTATCAGAGAAATGCAAATTAAAACTACAATGAGGTATCACCTCACACCAGTAAGGATAGCTGCCATCCAAAAGACAAACAACAACAAATGTTGGCGAGGCTGTGGAGAAAGGGGAACCCTCCTACACTGCTGGTGGGAATGTAAATTAGTTCAACCATTGTGGAAAGCAGTATGGAGGTGCATCAAAATGCTCAAAACAGACCTACCATTTGACCCAGGAATTCCACTCCTAGGAATTTACCCTAAGAACGCAGCAATCAAGTTTGAGAAAGACAGATGCACTCCTATGTTTATTGCAGCACTATTTACAATAGCCAAGAATTGGAAGCAACCTAAATGTCCATCTGTAGATGAATGGATAAAGAAGATGTGGTACATATACACAATGGAATACTACTCAGCCATAAGAAGTGGAAAAATCCAACCATTTGCAGCAACATGGATGGAGCTGGAGAGTATTATGCTCAGTGAAATAAGCCAAGCGGAGAAAGAGAAATACCAAATGATTTCACTCATCTGAGGAGTATAGGAACAAAGGAAAAACTGAAGGAACAAAACAGCAGCAGAATTACAGAACCCAAAAATGGACTAACAGGTACCAAAGGGAAAGGAACTGGGGAGGATGGGTGGGCAGGGAGGGATAAGGGGGGAGAAGAAGAAGGGGGGTATTAAGATTAGCATGCATGGGGGGGAGGGAGAAAGGGGAGGGTGGGCTGCACAACACAGAGAGGACAAGTAGTGACTCTACCACATTTTGCTAAGCTGATGGACAGTAACCGTAATGGGGTTGTTAGGGGGGACCTGATATAGGGGAGAGCATAGTAAACATAGTATTCTTCATGTAAGGGTAGATTAAAAATTTAAAAAAAAAAAAAAGAAAGAAAGAAAGAAAGAAAAGGGGATTACTCGTTAACAGGATAAAACTATTGGTAAATCAAAGATCAACGCATGCTTTAAATATCCTTAATGTTGATCACTTAAAGGGTGTCAGATGATCAGCTATGGAGGTACTCTTTTCTGATAATATTCCTTTCTCTTAATTAAAAAAAAAAAAAAAAAAAAAGCAGTTACTGTGTGCTGACCTCCAATGAGTTCTGCACAGTGGTATAGAGGGCATGTCAAAGTGTGGGCAAAGGGTCTGTTTGTTTCTACGCAGAAGATCAAGGCCTAGCTTGGATACCCAGAAAATGAAATAAGATACGATATGAGGAGGAGCTTCCGGCATCAGCACTCTCTGGAGGACTCGTGCCGGGGGATGATCATCAAAAAGCCTCCCCAGGGATCCGGACGATGCTGCGGTTGTGGCTGCATCCAGCCCACCGTCTCCTGGACTTGCCATAAGAAGGAGGAGGGAGATGTCTAGGCTGGCATGTGCATACAGTGAGACAACGAATTTGACTGGATCTGTACTGTTGGAACTCAACCAGGAGTTGGGAGGGGTGCAAGTTGTAGCACCCCAAAATCTCATGACTATAGACTATCTATGGTTAAAAGAACATATGGGATGTGAACAGATCCCAGAAATGGGCTGCTTTAATTTGTCTGATGGTTCAAGTACAGTTGGAAAATATCCATCATATTATAGATAAATTTTCACAAATGCCTAGGGTGCCTAAATGGTTTTCTTGGCTTCACTGGAGATGGCTGGTAATTATAGATTTGCTTTGTTTATGTCACCGTATTCCTATTATGTTAATATGTGTGTGCAAATTAGTTAGTAGTTTAAAACCTATACATACTTAAGGTACTATACAAGAAGATATGTCAAAGAAATAATCAATCCTCCCAAGTTTCCTTCATATGCTACATCTATAGCTTTTCTTCTTCCTTCCTAATTACAAACCTTAAATAGAATTCGTGCCTCATATCGAATTTACCGAGTATCATAATTCCTCCAGGTGGTAAAGATACCTCGAGACAAGTGCTGGGCATAGAAGCCACAGGGCATAAATCTGCAAAGAAGTAAAAAGCTAACCTTTGCAAACAATATGGCTTCTCTCTCACTTACCAACTTTACATTTCCCTGTATGGCCCCGGAAGATGACTGGTTAGCCAGAGACGGGTAAGATTCCTCAAGGGAGGAACAACCTAAGACAGGCACAGTCGCAGGGGGGCCATCAGGTGAGAATTTGGGGATCAACAGAGGTGAGGCTCAGAACCTCACCCCCCCTGCTTTGAGAGAAATCTTCTGCATCCGTGGATGTCTTGCTGCCCTTGTCTAGCCTGGATTAATACTTAGTCCATAGGCACACACCTGATCATCTGATCATCTACATTTGCCTTCTTACAGCACTAAACTATGTTTTCTACCTTTATCTTGCATCTACCTACCACTTCAGCATTTTATTAAAAATAAAAATAATAATAATAATAGGAGAAATGTGGGATCAACATATAAATCAAGTACAAAAATCAAATGAATATTCATATTTGACCTGATGGTTTATAGGTCATATTGCATGATCAAAACCGAAAGTTTCTGTGATGAATGCCCTTGTACTGTTCACCATGTAAGAATTTATTCACTCTGTAAGAATTCGTTCACCATGTAAGAACTTGTTCGTTATGCTTCAGAAGATTGGAGACTGACGAGAATTAGGCTTGAGATGGATTAATGATTGTACATTGAGCATTGACCCCCCTATACTGAATTTTATTGTTGTTAACAACCATTTGATCAATAAATATGAGAGATGCCCTCTCAAAAAAAAAAAAAAAAAAAAAAAAAAGAAATATTTTTCAAAAGTTTTAACAGTTGTTCTTCCCCAAATTAGTATTTTGAGCTTCACCTACATGTAATTAATGCCAATTATTTTGTCAGTTGGAATATTAAGTGTCCAGCTGTATATATATATATCAGTGATTTGCAAACAGTGTATTCTGAAATGCTGCAACACCAGTGTCCCTAAACTGTGTGCTGCAGAAATTAATAATTCATTCTTTATTAAATGGTGTCTTATAAAGGACTCTCTTATTCAAATAAGTTTATGGAATTTTGAGTTAAATATGTATAAGTAGATTTCTTTTTCTTCCGAAGTGAACTGAACCTTTAGTATGAAAACACCCAATTTACTAGTTAGTTTTTTTTTTTGATGGTGCAGCCCTTATAGCATGAAACTCATTGTAATTATCTAGTTAGTAATGACCCAGGGAACCAAATTTTCCCCACTGATCTAGAAGAAAGATGAAATTATGTACATATATGTTCATATCCTAACCTAGTCTGTTTTTCTGGCTTTATGATCTTTGGGAAATATATTTAACTTCTTAAAGTTTCAAGCTAGTTATCTCTGAAGAAGGCTAAGAAAAGATAGATTATATGACTGTAGTGAGGGTTAAATTTGTTAATATAATGAGACCTGTATATAGTTTTACTGCAAAAATTCTCTCTTTCTCCTCTATCACATATGAAGTGAAAAATATTTAAAAATAGGGTTAACATTTGACAAATTCGATAAGTCATTTTTTATACTTTTTGTTTATCCTCTCTAAAATTTTTATTTTCCCCTTACTCAGTATATCTTAACCCCGTCTAAGCACATCCATTCCTAAAGGAAAGATAATGTGTCATATTGTATGTCATGGTGTATTTATAATGGTGTATTCCCATTTCTAGGATGATGAAGAATTTACTTTTGTTCAACTTATTAAAACATCTCTTCAGTGCAAGACTTGCACAAACACTTTGGTGGACATGAGTAAAGTAAAAAAAAAAAAAATTAGGAATGAATGAGACCCAGAAAGTCTCAGGAATAATAATCAAATACATAAATCATAAGATCATTTTTCTTCAAAAGAGTAATAAGTAGTGTTTTAGGGGTGCAGAGAACATGGGATTCATTTTTGCTGGATGCCTTAGTGAAGGATTATGGAGCAAGTAGAAGAAGAAAAAAAATGGAAAAATGATGAGGCTGCTACCCATCCTATATTGATGAAATGCTGGCTATGCTTTACCCATTAACAAGGTAATAGTTTTCAGAACTGCATTTTTAACTGCAGGATTTCTTATTGAAAACTATCTTATCACTATGTATTTAAAGGTAATGCTGATCCAGTTAAAATGATGGTGTGCCTACCCAGGCCCATTTGCTTTTCCACTCTGAAATATATGCCCCAAAGAACAAAGTCAAAACTCCATAGTTTTCAGAGTTCATTCACAATCTTCCAAAGTCTATGCATTTAGTTTAATCTTCACTCCCTTCTTCCATTATAGCTTTTTTTTAAACAGCTGTATTCAGATATAAATGACATACAATGAACTACACCTATTATAAGTATTTCATTTGATAAGTTTTGATTTTTGTGCACACCCATGAATTGTCATGGTCAAAATAATAAAGATGTCCAACACCACCAAAAGTTTCCCTCTCCCTCTCATTATCCTCCACTTTACCATCCTCAGACAACCACTGACCTAATTGGGCCATTTTAGATCAACTAATCTTTCCTAGAATTTTATAAAAATGACATCATACAGTTTGTACTCAGTTTTGTCTGAGTTCATTTGCCAAACATTGCATCCATCAAGATTTTATTATTTTACTGCTGAATAGTATTCCATTTTATGAATGTATCATGTTTTGCTTCTATATTCATTTGTTGATGGGCATGTGGTTTATCTGGAGGTTTTAGTTATTGAAATAAACCTATTTGTGCCTATTTAAAATAGTTTTTTTTAATAACATAATGGAATTGTGTTTTCTATTTTCTGCATCTATTCTATTTCACTTTTTCTGCCTTCTTTTGGATAGTTTTTAAAATCCCATTTTATTTCCTTTGTTGCCCTGTTAGTAATAACTCTTTATTGTATTATTTTAGTGGTTGCATTAGATTTTATAGCATATATCTATACTTTATCACAGTCTATCTTCAAGTGATATTAGACCACTTCATAAATGAGATAAGAATGCTACATTACTATACTTCTATTTTTTTCTCTCCCAGCCATTATTCTCTTGTCATACATTTTATTTCAACATATGTTATGAAGTACCAGACACATTTTAATCATTTTCTTTTAAACAACTGACTGACTATATCTTAAGTAGATACTAGCAAAAGGAAAAAAATGTTTCTGAGCACTGTCAGTTTCCAGTGCTCTCTATTCCTTTGTGTAGATCTAGAACTATAACTGCTATAATTTTACTTCTTGTTGAAGAACTTCTATTTAAGTTTCTTGTTGTACAGGCATACTGGTGATGAATTATTTCAGCTTTTGTATGTCTGAAAAAGTCTTTTTTTTTTTCCTTCTGGGTAGAAAAAAAAGAATTGCTTAGACTGACAGTTGTTCTTTTTTAACCTTTCCATACTTTAAAGATGTTGCTACACTGCCTTCTAGCTCACATTGTTTTGGATGAGAAATATGAACTGTATTTTTATTCTCATCTTTGTTCCTTTGTACGTAATGTGTCTTTTCTTTCTCTGGCTGCTTTTAAGAGAGAAAAAAATTTAAATTATTTTACAACTGTTGGCTTAAAGCAATCTGATTATAATTAACTGTAATTTTCTTCATATATCTTGTGATTGGGATTCATAGAGCTCTCTTGAATCAATGCTTTTATATAGCTTTTATCAGTTTGGAAACTTTTCAGCCATTATTTCTTCAAATATATTTTCAGTTTTCCCTTAACTCCTTTCAAGTGTGCTACTTAAAGTCCACAGCTCACTAACAGCTCTGTTCACTTATGACTTCTTTTTTTTCTCTGTTTTATTTTGGATAGGATCTATTGATATGTATTCAAGTTCACTATTATTTCCTTTTGTCAGGTCCTTTCCACTGTAAATTCCGTCCGCTATATTTTTCATCCTAGATATTATAGTTGAAAATCTAGAATTTTGATGTGAAACATTATATATCTTCCATGTCACAATTTAACATGTTCAACCTTTCCTCTAGTTTCTAGAACAGGTGAAATAGTTACAGTAACTGAGTTAATGTCCTTGTCTACTAATCTTATCATCTATGTCAGTTTGGGTCAGTATTAATTATTTGATTTTTCTCCTTATTAGAGATAATAGTTTCCTTCTTCTTTGCATACCTTCTAATTTTTTATTAGGTGTTAGTAATTTTGATTTTACTTTGTTGTGCACTGGACATATTTGTGTTCCTAATTTATATGTGTGTGTGTGTGTGTATATATATATATATATATATATATATATATATATATATATATATATATGCATTCCTATCTTTTGTCCTGGAATGCAGTCAAGTTACCTGGAAACAGTTTGAGTCTTGTTTTTAAGCTTTGTTAATTAGGAGAACAGGTTTTGTCTTGGACTAGTTTTCCCTGCTATCTAATAAATATAATTATGATTACACATTATCCTGAGAATGATGAGATTTCCACTTTAGCTAGAGAGAATAGTCAGTATTCCCCATACCCGTGTGAGTGCCAGAGACTGTGACCTCTAATCCGTGCAGGTGCTTTTTACCCCCAGTCTCAAACAAGTTCCTCCCATGCCTCTGGTGATCAGTACTGTGTTGAATCCTCAAAGGGGACTCTGCAGATCTCAAGATTTCTCTATGTATGAAGCTCTGTCTTCAGTGTCCCTCTGCTCTGAGTAGCCCAGCCTCTTCAGTGTCACCAGACTCTCGGCTCCATCATTCTCACGGAGCCAGCAGGGCTCTGCTGGAGGGCTCCTTCCTGCACCACAACCTGGGATGATACATCGCAAACTGGGCAGTCATCGTCCCATAACATTTGCTTTGTCTCTCACCGCAACAGGATCCTTTGCAGACTAATGTTTAGTACTTTAAGAAATGGTATTTTTTTTTCACATATTTTGACTGGTCTAGTTTTTCAGTCGAGAGGATCATTTCTATCCTTGTAAATCTGTCCGGTCCTTAAGTACAGGTCTCCCTTACAGCATAAGAGCTAGTTAAAACAAACTGGTAGCCTATTTTTTTACGTGCACCATGTTCTTGCATATAGCCACATACACCCACGCCCCTCACATATCCTTGCTCCCTTCTCCACCTGATCAACAACAGTTGAATTTCCAAACCACACTCCATTTCTCTAATTTTTCTAAACACCCTCAAACATAGTCATGTCTTTTTTTCCTGCTCACTCAGCACTTTACTTATGACTTCATTACAGCCCAAGAATAGTTTTATAATTGTTTATTTAGTTCTTTTTTCTTTTTATTCAAGCCATCTCTTACTGTCCTATATATTCAGAATATGGCATTAAAGGGACCCCTTAAAATTGGCTGCCTGAATAATACTTACAAAGCATCACGTTTCTCTCTGTGATGAGGAGCTCAGCTAGCATAAAGAGGAGAAGCAGAAGCAAGATGGGCACATTTTTTAAAAGGCCTTTACATTTCAATTTGTTATAAAATATTCATTTGTTAGTAAACATATGTGCCTATAGTCTAGATAAAAACACTAATTGCTCACTTTGATTTTCCTTCTTAAAATTTTGCCCTATTTGCATATATTTTTTTGGATTTCTATGGTTAAGAAAATTTGGATAATTTATACAACTACCAACATAACATATGTTTATGATTTATTAAAGCTATCTCAGGCTCATATATGAATGTACTGTCATGGTGTATCATCTTATATACCATAAAATATTCAATTAACCATCAAAGAGAAATTAGAGATATATGTTGGTTGACAGGTAAATAAAAGCTGTTTTTAAAGATATGATACACCAGTATCATGACAAGTTAAAGGGTGACGGAATATTTGGTGAATTGCTCACAAAAATGTAAGGAATGTGTCCAGTCTTTCTGCTCAGTACTGTGAGCAGAATTAATCAATATAATTATGATTACACATTATCCTGAGAATTATGAGATTTCCACTTTAGCTAGAGAGAATAGCTGAGTGAGCAGGAAAAAAAGACATGACTATGTCTGAGGGTGTTAAGAAAAATTAATCAGAGATTTGGAGTGTGGTTTGGAAATTCAACACTGAGCTAGTCATCTCAAACCACTTATATTAGTATTCATATTTAACTGTATTCTGAACTATAAGCTATCTGTAGATATTTATTATTAACCATTCTCTTGTTCTTTCATTTTCCTTCTGTCCAGTATTTTCAGGTAAAAGAATCATCTCAGTTTTAAGCTATTGCTTGTTTTGTATGCCTTCTTACCTACGTCTCCTTTACTGTATTCTTTGTTCTATGTATTTCAGTTTGACTACCTAGATGTGAGAGAGACAACTTGAGTTTGTGAGAAAGACATTTCATGTTTAGAGATAATACCCTCTATGAGCTTTAAACATCAATCAGGGGTGTACATCCAAGATTACAAAAGGAGTATTCCTGAAAATAAAACTTACACAATGTAATAATTTACTGATTTATTTGCTATAATCACTCACTGAAATTTAACCTTCCCTGAATGATTCAAAGCCATACTTCTTTATTGAAATGATAGAGTGAGCAGCTTTCATACTGGTGGATCGTTGGTTTTACCATAGATTGTTTTCCCTTCAAACAAGAGTTTACAATCTCTCATTGTTGAAATCTCCGTATTCTGGACTTACGATCTTCCTATTCATGTCTTTCATCTGAAAAGTTTTAGATGAGGCAGATTATGCTTTTTTCCCATTAAAATCCCCAAGTGTTAGTCAAGTATATGGCAGCTGGGATTCTCAACAGCCTTTACAGAGATTCCAGCTACAGGCCTAATTTCTGGAAAAGTAGAAATATTGTGTAAAATTCCCTGTCTTTCATTCTTCTTCCTGGATGGAATATGAATGCAATGGCTGGAGCTCCAGAAGCTATTTTTACATTGCAGAAAATGACCATGGCAGGAAGGGTAAAACTAAAAATTATTAAGAGTTGGGTTCCTGTGTGAACTTTACGAAATTTATATGAGCTCTGGATGGCTGATATATGACCATATTATATGAGATAATAAAATCTTATATGTTTAGACCACTATTAACTTGAGTTTACTCTTGCATATAGCTAAACCTAATCCTAACTACTCTTCTGGAATACCATATCACTTTGGCTTTTGTCAATTCTTAGATTTTTATAAGGAATATGATAGTTTAGCACTCAGGTCCTCCAGCTGTCAAACAATTGGTGATTACTTTGCTAATTTTGGCTACTACTGTACAATTACTGTTACTATTACCATTATTTGGATTGATTTTAGTTGCTTTCACTACTGCAATTATTCCTATATGTTCATATAGATAATGCTTTGAACTGTATTTCCAGGCAGAGATGTGCTGGGATAGGAGTGAGTCTCAGATAAACAGGAGAAGAAGGAAATGAACTCAGCGAAAGTATTCTCAGAATACAAAGGCCGGGTGAAGGTAGGGAATCATTCTCATTTAACAATGAGGCCCCAAACCAGAAATAGAAGAGTTATACACCATAGAACTTGTCTGATGCCTCTCTTGATTCCTGATATTCTACATATGCTTCCAGGTTCCAAACTGATGCTAGGCATAGGTATTGGTCTGGGGGCTTCCAAGACTTTGGGTGACAGAGGCTAGAACTGGAGGTGGTGGCTATGATGTCAGATCTTATAGAAGCTTTTTCTAGAATCCTAAGTCCTTGAATGCAGTGAACCAACTAGATGGTCTTTCCTTTATGTCTGGACCATTAATTGTGGCTACAAATATAGCTAAAGAAGCATCATTCAATATTGCTGCAAATATTGGACACATCGTGTGCACTGGGACACAAGTGTTGCAAGTCTATGCAAAGAGGCAAGTCCTCTGGAGGCCCAGATAGTGTATGTATATAGGTTGAGCCTTCAGTGACCCATAACCACATAGGTTACTTGACATATACAACAACACATGGTCAATGAAATGAACTTTGTGCTGGGAAGTCGCAGACCATGTTCTAGTACTTTCTCATGATAGAACTTTAAAATTACTTAACATCCCAGGCATGGCTTTTCCTCATCTACACACTGAATACATCACACTAGATTATAACCAAGGTACATTTTTTTCTCTAAAACTACATTTCTGGTACAGGGCGTTTAGATAAGGATTTAGTTTCTACTTTAGTGTCCACATTGGAAAACATAAGTACTTAATTCAGCACAAACAGCCAAATCTTCTATACACAGCCAAAATGGGATGTCCATTCCAGACCATGTTTTGATAGCTTTAGTATGGTTATCATATATAATGAGATAGTTCAAGGCTTCATATTTAAGCAATCAAATGGAAAGATTCAAGTTTCACAAATCACTTACTTTTTGACCTTATAAGAGGAGGAGGCTGAAACACAAACAGTCATATTCTGCAGTGGCCATCAGAACTTACTAGGTGGAGCTCCCATTGCACTTGAATACAATTTTTAACATAATGTCTAGAGATTTAAAATGGAAATGCACCAGTCATTATAAATAAGTAGCAGCTATGCTAAAATCACTAACAACACATTTTTCTTGGGCTGACAGTAGGAACAGTCATCAACAATGATTTTATTTGCCTTCAAATGATTTCTACCTTACTAAATTCTTATTATTAGCAAGTAAACTACTAACAATATGGGTTAAATGCCATAGGCAACTGTCATAGGGAAGTCATCTATATCTATTGTATATATCAATGACAAGAAAGTTACCATCCTTGATCTTTTTCCCCGAGCCCATGGAGCAGCAATCCATTTGATTTAAGTACTTGCAGACTTTTCCTTTCTGCAGGAACCTACAAACAGTAGGCAGATTTTACCATTTATTCACAGTTGTGTTATGCATTTCATCAACACTCTCAATCATGACTAGATACTAAAAATTAGATAATTATTCTTAAAGCACAGCTTTTGGTCACCAGAAGACTTAAAGTAAGTGGTGGGCATGGGCGGGAAATTGGTGACAAGATTTAGGTTATGAGCTTGTTACTCTTAAGTTTTAAGATTTAGGGCAGAGTTTTATCTCTATTGCTTTAATAGTGCTTGTTTACTTGTTTATTTATTTATTTTATTTCTCCTCTAGAAAGTGGAATGACATATCATCCCTAGACTGAGAAAATTTTGTTAGAGCACTTTATTTTTTCTATTGTCAATATTACCTTCTAAGTACAAAAGGATTTTTATTTTAGTTTAGATTTTTGGATTCAATTTTATTTGGCTTTTTTGAAATTCTGTCAATAAATGTCTTGAGCATCCAAAGAAAGTTGGGGGAAAATCAAAGAAACAAACATTTTCTTTTCTCACTTTGCAAACTTATGGAAATTTATCTATTTATCTCTCTATCTAGACAGATGTACATAGACATATATATTCTCTGTAACATGTATCATACTTAGATCACAAATATACTGGCCAAAAGAAAGTTTATATTATTAAAGAGCTATATTTCAGATCTCTAATTTCAGCATTTACTAGGTGTATGAGCATGAGAGAGTTACTCTACTCCTGAATTTCCCTCTCAGTGAAATGGAGAATCTGTCTGTATCCGTTTCATGGGATGGAGGATTAAATGAAGTAGGAGTGAGGCACCCAGTATAGTGTTTAAATATACTGACTCCTCTCCAATAATTACAATTAATGCACATAATCTGTATTTGAGATGAGAGGAATATGGTTTAAAAGGTAACACAAATTAATTTAGATTAGCCATGGGAGGAATCACTCAGACTTCAATTCTCAAACATTAGAGAATAGGACGGATTCTGCTTCTTTCGCAAGTGACAATGAAAAAAGGAATGAGCAAAGGGCCAAGGAAGCATTCCATAAATCATCATAACTGCATCATAAATATCTACCTAAGTCATGATATTGGCTCTGAGTTGACCACAAGAAGAGCCTTTGGGATAATAAGCACAAACTAATCACCTTTCCAGTATCCCATAGCTCCTCTAAGGTCAGTAGGGCTCAAACACTAATTTCTTCACAAATCAAATCTCTGCCAGGTTAATAGACATGGACTTTATCCAAATACACATGCCAGTAACTCTTACTTTTCAGGATAACCACTCTAGGAGGAAGCCTAACTTGTCCTTTTCCTTTCCTCCTGGGACTTAGCCAGCTCCCTTTTAAGTATTGATTATGTGTTTGTTTTCCCTATGTAATCTGTTTATTACCCTGCACTGTAGCTCTCAACATACATTTTGTTTCTCTAATAACTGTAATCTCCTTGAAGCCAAGGATAATATTTTGTCACCACAGGGTACACCTAGCATAGTTAACTCTTAATACTTGTATACAAAAATGATGTCTCCACTTTCACATTATTTAAATCTGTATAACATTCCTCCTTGAACACTAAGATCCCTTAGTTTTAACATTCTAATAAGTTACTAGTCACAGTCATAATATCATCTTGAATTAATGTAGGCATTCTTTTGGATTTACTTTTCAAAAATGCAATCACAGCTAAAATTTGTGTTCCTGCAACATGGCTTATTATAATGAAAAGTCTGTAAACAATCACTAGAAGATTTAAGACCACTGTGGTACAATTAGAAACTTTTAAATTGCTTTCTCTCTCAGATTCTAAGAATATGTTATTTTATTACTTTCACACTGGAGATATTTGAAGCTAATTCTACAGATATGGATGGTATACATGTCATCATTTTCTGTATTATCAACTGAAAACACAAAATGCACCATGGTATTCAGAAGCAGAGTAAAGGAAATTACACTAATTATCCTAAAGGGTAAGTGCTTGCTTCTCACTTATTTAGTTTGCTCTATGTTACATTTGGCATAAAGGCACAATTCTTAACTTGGAAGCCTGTCTGCGATTGTTACAAAAATAGAAGTTCACATTAGCCTTCATATATAAGCCTTATTGCATACAGAAAATTTTTCCAGGTCAAATAAGAGAGAGGTTTTACTCAAAGACACCATATCAAATGTTTATAAATAATAGCAGTGTTTTTTTAACAATGTGTTCTTTAAAGTATTTCAATATATTACATTAGACACATGTTTGCCTATGTATATAGTAAGTACAGTCTAATGTTTTGGAAATGAGATGTGCTCAATGTATTTTAAGTGTATTTGAATAATCAAGAGCAGCACCGTTTAACAGAAATATAATAGGGACCACAATTTTCAATTTTCTAGTAGCTGTATTTTTAAAAAGTGAAGATAATCAAGTGAAATAATACATTACCAGTCCTATGTACAATCAATAAAAAATTATTAATGAGATACCATACATTTCTTACTTCACACTAACTCCTTGAAATCTGTTGTGTATGTTACCCTACAGTACCTCTTAATTCAGGTAAGCCACATTTCTAGTTGTTTGATACCCCATGTATCTAGTGATGACTATATTGGACCACATGTCTCTAGAGCACACTACTCTATATATCTGTATACTAGCAGTATACAAACTATTTATCCAAATATCTATATCTACTGATTTATCTATTTGTAAACTATAGTATATACTCTGAAAGCATTAAAAATGACACTAAATAACTACATTTTCAGAAGGAAGCATTACCAATGAGAGTGTAAATTCTAAGATGTCTAAGTGTATTTTCTTTACAGAATAGTCCAAGCTAAATGACAACACAATAATCTACTAAAAAACAATAAGATAATAAGACTTATAATTAAAGTCTAAGATACTAATATTCATAGTCTTGGCCCCTTACTGCACTACTACTTTTGCAAAACTAACAAACAGCTTTGGAATTGATGAAATCCACACTGGATGAGCATGCAGAAAATATGTTATACAGCACAAACGATCATCTGTCAACCCATTGACTGTTTTGGTTGATTTAATTATGTCCTTGGAAAAGTTTCCATTCTTTCCGTCTCTTATTGGCTTATGGAAAAATGCCCTTGCTTGGGTGAAAATATTTCCCACATAAACTTTTCCACTATTTTTACTGAAAACATTATATGTGATATTAATAAGCAATATCAATGTTTTGTACAATGTATTTTTTTTAAAGTATTTAAATCTGCAAAATTTGGAAGAGTTGCTGGCTTGACTGGCTTCATGCCAATGACAGTATTTGATTCAAATGCCTTTAAACAGACTGATAAATCTCTAACACTTAAATGATAACTTTTAAGCTGCGGTATTGAGATACACTGTCCACTTCAGTGACTATTAGGCAAATGTAACTAACTTCAATGTGGCTAATGTGACTGATAGCTGTTTTTTAAAATTTTACTTTAAGTAATTTTAATGTTAATTTTATCTAGCTTTATTGAAATGTAGTTGAAATATAATATTGTGTAAGTTTAAGATATACAGCATGATTTAATACATGCATATATTACAAAGTGATTACCACAATAAGATGTTTTCTACTTCCATCACCTCACATAATAACCAATTTACTATTTTATTTTTGTGATGCAAATATTTAAGATCTGCTTTCTTAGCAACTTTCAAATATATAGCATTGTTAACTATAATTACTGGACTGTACATTAGACACCCAGAACTTACTCATTCTAGAAATGGAAGTTTATTCCCTTTGATTTATATGTCTCCATTCCCCACCCCCTATCTTCTGGCAACTACTATTCAATGATTTTTTAAGTTCACCTTTTTTTAGATTCCAAATATAATATCACATAATATTTGTGCTTTTCTATTTCTAGTTGTTTTTTGCTATTGTTTTAAAAGTACCTTATATACTTCATTAGATGATTTGCAAATACTTTGATTTACATTTAAAACTGATCCCCCATTCAGTTTGATTGCCAGAAAACTTTTAAATATCTGAAGAATAACTTCAGCATATGAATCCACTTTTTCACTGTATGTCTTATGATATCTAAGTATAGATCAAGTATTTCCATGAAAATTTAATGTTCAAATGGAGAAGTGTTATAAGCATAAAATATACACTTAGTACAATAAAAATGATTTAATAATTTTTATATAGATTACATGATGAAATAACAATATTTTGGGTATATTGGGTTAAATGCAATGTTTTCAAATGAATTTCCTATTTCCTTTATTTTGCTTAATGAGGCTTCTAAGATATTTAATATTACGTATGTGGCTCACATTGTTGTTTTATTGGAGAGCACCGGCTTTATCATCCTTTCTATATATATTAATTTTCTCAGTGAACTCTGATAGGCTTTATGGAAGAAAGGATAGTTTTACAAGACAGAATAATCTTCAAAGGGCACTAATTCGGGCACTATTATGTGTTAAATTATTCAGTAAAATGGAAATATCAAAAATAAATAAATTCACATAACTCCATGTATAGAAAGTAGTGTCAGATAATTAACGAAAAATATCAGGTTATTATTAATGGCTGATAATTACAACACAGTTAAGCATTAAGATTAGAAGACATTGCTTACCATTGAAACCTTATTAAGAAAGAAAATAAGACATAATGTATCATTGATCAAAGCAGCTATTATCCACAGTTATTGTTAAAAATGCTTCATGCCTATTTATCTTTATTTTCAAGGGAAAGAAAACCTATAAAATTCATACTATTTTAAAGATGACATGTAGTTTGCCATATGTAACAACATGGTCTAATAATGATACTTTGATGCCAAATACAATGTAAGATAAATCAATATTCAGTGTTTATTTAAAATTACCAAAATCTTATTATGTGCAAGGCATTGCAGGAGACACTTTGAAAAATAAAATGATAAAGGGAAGACTTCTGGAAGATAGAGACAATTAAAGCAAAAATAACTTTACATGTTGTGTTGGAGGGATTGTATATTGGAAAATATTTTTAGGTAGAATTAAAGAAGAATTCAGGGTGGCAGTAACTTTCTAGTTGGGTCTTACTCTTAGCATAAACATATTCTGTATCTGCAAGGTAACATTTATAAGTTAAGGATATTATCAGGTATAAGTGTGAGATATTTTTAATGCTTTAATCTGTGCTTCTCAAAGTGTGCATAGAGATCCCCCAAAGACTCATGTAGTCCCTGAATTCCTTATAAAATTACATGTCTGAGTGAGCACTGATTTTCTTCGGTTATAAAACCTGAAATGACATTTTGCAGTGGATTATATGCCGAAGTTGATATGAGGATCCAACCATGTACAAAGGAGACATTAGAAAACATCTTTCTTTAAAGTATAACCATGCTATTCTTCTATTTTTGTTTGGAAAACATTTTCTGTGAAAATGCATTATTTATACTAATGTACTGAGTGTATTATTGTTATGTTAATGCTCATAAATACTTTAAAAATTTGTTTTAATTTCTAACAGTAAATATTGATAAATACAGTCCATATAAACATAAGCTCTTTGAGGTTCTTAGTCATTTGTTTAATGAGTATAGATGTCCCAGAACCAAAGTGTTTCAGAACTGTTGCTTTAAAAAATCCTACCTTTATTATAATAATCATTGGGGTAGGGAAGTCAGGGAGGTACACTGTTCAGGTCTCCCCTGAAAATAATTTGATGTGAGAGGGTGTATGACAGACAGTCACTCTCTAGTTATTGCTCGTCTGTAGATCTGTCACAACATTCATGCCAAGGAGACCTCTCTGTGCCTAGACAGTAAATGTCCAATGTGGGCTTCAATTAACAGGCATTCCTTGCTCTGGGGACTTGCTGAGACTTTTTCAAAGCTGAACTGCAGTCTGAACTCCCAAGCCTCCTTCATCCTCTCCTTACACACGTGTCAGGTTTGCATTATAGTCTGAAATTTCTCTTACCTGCACCTACCTTCTCTCCCTCCATTTTTCTTGGCATTTCTCCCATAAGTCTCTTGTACATCAATTTCCATCTTGGCATCTGCCTCTTGAAGAACCTGAATGGATTGATACATAAGGTTAAGAAGAGAAACAATTTACATTATAATTAATGATTTTATAATATTTTTATGTCCTAGGAGAGCAGTCTCACCTGTGTAATAAAACTGCTCTCAATTTTGCCATTAGGATTTCATACATATTTATATGGCATATATGTTTGAAAGTAGGAAATATTTCATTTTTTATAGAATACTGCTTATTTACTCTGTATCTAACTTTTGTCTAAACACTATCTTATCTTTGCCTCAATTTAGTAGTTTTCATTTTGTTTAATTTTTATTTATTTATGTATTGGTAATGTTTTAGGGACTTTTGAGATTTTTCTTCAGCAGTGGCCATTGTAGAAAGAATAAATGGTGAAAGAACAAGAGGACCCTAGTAAGATAGTTTCCATACTTCCTTTTCTAACTCAACCAAAGTCACTTTTCTTTATAGAATTCATAACTTGAATTTGATGAAAGACTTCATTTGAAAGTGTGTGAGTGTTAAAAAAAAAAATGAGTAAAACTACTGCCAAATTGATCTGAATTTTCTATATTTAATAAATATCTAATATTGGTATTTGTTTCCTTCATCACCAATAGCAAGTTGTCAAACCTACACACAATTTAATTCCATCATGATTTGATTTGTGGACGAATGCATATTTTATCTATGTTGTGGTCTGATTGAACTGAATTGAAATTCAACATACAAACTAAATCTGGAGATGCATGAAACAGCTGATCTTTCTTTTCTATTGTGTTTGATGAATGCATCTAAATTTACTTTGTAACTTTAAAATTATTAATTTTGATGCTTTTAGAAACCTGTATAGTCAACATGCAGAAATTTAAATGAACAGAGGACCTCTTTGTGATGGCCTTATTCACACATGAAATGTATTTCAGGGATCATGCGATATCTCTTTAGTATATGGAGGCATCAACCAGCAGTGAGTCTACTCAGTAGAAAATCCAAGGACAAGGAAGAAAAAGAGAAAATAAAAGTTTACAATATGCAGGAAAATAAGACAAAGCATATTTCCTGGTGATTCTTTATTCTGTTGTGTATTCTCTACTCTAATTGCTCAATGTGAAACCTTTCTACTCTTTTATCCAAGAGATAATTTTCCAATCTTCATTTGATTTACTATTTACTGTTCAAAGCTACTGCCTGGTTATATAGCAATTTATTTCTAGGTATTGCAACAGAGAATCATGCACCATTAAAAAAAAATGGAAAAGAGGTAGGGGAGGGGGAATAGCTTCTAGAATGCTACAAGTGTCAGGGTTGGAATATATGACCATGAGATATCAGGTGAATATGTGACCATCACCAAGTGAGTGCTGTCAAGATCACCAGGTCATAATAAGAACGGATGGGTCAGCAGCAGTTGTCACTAAAAGGAATGAGCAAACACAGTGTGTAAATACAGGAAAAAACATTCAATCAAATAAATAAAATATATGCAATATCACAGAACATTGCAACAAAATCACATCTTTTCAGATGAGCAAAATTCACAATAATTATATCAAGTGTTAGCATGAGTGTGAAGTACGTAATCCAAATACATTATTGTTGATTGTCTAAATTTGGATATCACTCTGAAGGACATTTGAAAGTTGGCATTAACGTTTTAAAAATTGATCAATACTACAGTTTAATTTCTTAGAATGTATCTTAAGCAACTCTAAGAAAAAAGCGGTTCAAATACATAAATACAAGGATATTCAACAGGCACATAGTTGATAGGAAAACACTCTATACAACTTAAAGTTCCAAGAAAAGGGTCAGAATTTGGATTCCTGAATTTGGTTTTCCTTTTGACATATGCAGTCTTCCTAAATGTCCTATGATTCTCTTGTTTTGCTTTTCTTTTCTTTACCTTCCATTCAACATTTCAGCCCACACTAATACTACTATTGTTTTCAGAGCTTCCCCCCTGCAACAGGACTACTGATGTCACCATTGATAACAATTATTTGTCATTTAAAGCATAACACCAAACTGGTTTAGATATTCTGACCTCTGCATTTCTCTGCAGCCTCATCTGAAACATTTACAACAACCTTATCTCCGTCCAGCTGTCCTTCCCACCGTCCACTCTAGCTTATGTTGTTAATTATTAAGACGTCTCTTTTATATCCAGGCCTGTCTGAATCTAAGTTTGACTTACATGGTTCTAACACTCTAACATTTCCCGTAGCTTTTCAATGGACTTCACATAAAGAAGATCCTTAAACTGACTGGCAACATCCTGCACAGTGTGGTCGCCCCCAGCTTCTTCAGTGTCTACTGGTCACTTTTTTTGTTTCCTTACTGGCCTTCCTTCAGCTTTTGGTACATGTCCTCTTCCTTATCAATGTGAAGCTTTTGCACACACTAGTTCTTTTCTCAAGTAGGCTTATTTTTATACACCCACCTGATTAGTGACCTCCTTCTTCTGCTATAGATAGCAGCTAAATTCTGATTTATTTTGGATGCATTAACTGATTATCAAAACTAGGTCATTTTTCTCAGCTATACTCTCTAGTAGAATCATACTTTCTGCTCCCTTTTGACCTACCATTTGTAATAAAACTAGCTCACTTGATAACTTTGCAATGTCATGTAATCATACGATTAACATCTATTTATATAAATATTGTCTAAATTAAAATTATTTTTCTTATGATTATTTGATTAATATCTAACAAAACTGTTAATTCCCGTGAAAATTGAAGCTCTCATTTTTATGTAGCGTCTTATTCTTGGTGGCAAACATATGGTAGGGGTACAAAAATATTTGTGAGCATTTCTTCTTAGCTATAAGATATGAACTTTGTCCCACAAACAATGAAAATTAACTACATACTCAAAATGCTTTTTTTGGCAAATTGGAAATATGCACAGTGATGGATATAGGGATCATTATAGTTTATTGTCATTATGATAGCTGGGGACATTAGAAGAAAGAATGTAGAAACTGATAAAAAGAGATTGATAACATTATTGTTTTCCTCCAGTTTTCCAAGGCCTCACTACATCTAGTTTAGCCCAAGTCATTCCTTGGTTAAGAAGGTGAAAAGCTTACCCAACCCTTGGTGCTATACCATACCAATATTATCAAGATTTCCTAAAGGAACAAGAAATTATTTGAAATACATAAGCCAAATGCTCTCTACTGTTAGTGTGCAAGTGTGTCTGTGTGTGTATTTATGTGTATGCACCTATGTATATATTTTATTTCAACTAATTTCTGCCATAATATTGTGTTCTGGAATAGGACTTTTGTAGACATTATTCTCCCCCCCCTTTCCTATTGTTGTTATTGTTGATATTCCAATTACATGGTGCAATTAAAAAAATCAACTCTTTAAGGAGGGGAAACACTTTAGAGCTACAGAGACATACACAAAAGAAAGGGAGATAAATGAAAAACTGATTTGTTTTCATGCAATTCACATGGTTGGGGAATATGATAAAAATACAGACTTGATAGAACATACATTTACAGATAAATTATGTTCACATTAACAGCATTAGCTTTGTCATAGTTTTAGTGCTTAAGGCTTCCTTTGATTTTCTGAATTTTAACAAGCATAAATTATATTTCCATTTAATCACTAACATGGGCACAAAGTTTTTAAAACAAATCTTTGTGGACATCACCATATTCAGAAATTTTGAATCAGCTCTCAAGTAAAACTGATTATCCAAACTATAATCCTTACATGCAAGTCTTCATTGTTGTTCAACATGCCAAAAATATTTAATGAAAGCTCTTAGAAGTAGCTAACTGCATATGTAAGGAGAACCTGAAAATGCTTAGCACTTGTAATATCTAAATGTCTATGGATATAAAAAAAAATTTTGTAGGAAATATGTTGCCTACATAGGGAGGTTTTAACTTAAGCAGTTAGACTTTATAAACAGATGGGATCACAGTCGCTCTGTTTCAGGACACCGTGTCATTCTGAATGTGCCACTGTGCTACAGCAGTTTCTACCCACTAGCCCACTCACATCAGTCACTCACCTTCTGGTACCTCATGGTTTCATTAGCTCATAGCTGCCTGACCTTGTGTTGGGCATAAGTCGACAGGTAGTTCATAACCCTTTGCTGTCAGAATTAGCATTCATGATACTACTTAAACTGTGGTGCAAATTTAGAGTTGATTATTAAATGAGGCATGTGTTACTACACTTATAACTGATTCAGTCTAGTTATTTTTAGTTTGACCTTTTCTATATTCATCGAATCAGTTTTGAAACAGACATTGAGGCACCCTTTACAATTCATTATAAAAATTTCTATGACTCATACTTTATATAGTTTTCCAGATTCTCAGTAGTTCCATAATAAATGTTAGACTTCAATGTTAGTTTAAATAAAAGTGAAATAAGCATGGATCCCAAGGATATTAATGATCTTTTTTTCAGCACTGCAACAGCTTCATTCTCCAAGTATAACTGGATTTGAAAGAATACACCTTCTCTTAGGTATTAAAAGTGACAAAAGTAGAACTACGAAGAACAATTTACATTATGAATTATTGTACATTTTTAATTCTTTTTGGACTCTCTGTACCCTTCCCTCATTAATCTAACATTGGAAAATATCAAACCCAAAGAGAGAGATAATATTCAACACAAGATACAAATTTTTCTTCTTCACTACAGATAAAACACAACTTAATATTTTAATTAGGAATTTCTAAACCATGATTCTTAGATATAATTACTGGAGCAAGAAATCAATACTGCAAGGTGCTTTGTTTCATCAGAGGCAATGTCTAAGAACTATAGGTATAAAAATCAATAGAAAGGGAGAAGAGGGTAACCCATAAATACATAGTAAGAAGACACTTGATTTAATAAAGGGAAAACAGGGTAAACAAATCTCTGATTCTTAAGATATCCCTTTCCTTGTACAGATTGTTGCTAAGTGTTTTTGTAAGTCAAGAGCAAATTGTACATGAAATTGCAGTTATGTCCATGAATCAATTTACCAGGTCATTAAGTCTAATAATCATAGCTTTTCTTACTATTATTATTATCACATAACTATTCACATGATTCTTAATGTTAAATATTATCATTAACAATGCTAAGTAAAAATGTAATGTAATGTGCATTGTGATGTAGCCCTTTGCCAATTTGAAACAATTTGGAAAATACCAAGGATTATGGAATAGAAAGAATCAGGGTCACTGAATGAATACTTAGGCAGCTAGATCCTTCCTAGACTGCCTTCTCCCAGATGGCCACTTGTGAAAATACATTTCATTCATTCCTATGACAAACTGCACTTTCCTTTGGTGTTCAAAATTAAAACAACTACCTCTATTTTCTTAGTCAAACTTTCTTTTCTGTAAAAAAGCAGTATTTCATTAGGTATTGAAAAAAAAATAAAAAAACAAAAAACTCTTAAATTCAATGGCTAAAAAGAAACCCAATCCTTTATTCTCATTCATCTGCAGATTTGCAGGCAGCTGGCTGATCTAACCCAGCTAACCTGGGTGGCTTGGCTGACCTCAACTAAACTCACTTTTGCCTCAGGGGGTTGGCAAATGTAGGCTGTCCTCAGCTGGCTTGCCCATGTTCTTTGCACAGAGATAGTAGGGGATGTAAAAGAATAAGCCCAACTGTTCAAGCACATTTCAAATCTCTTTTAGGTCAGTTAATATTACAATTGTGTTACTGAAAATTGTAAACTAAATCCATTATTAAGGAAGTAAGGAAGTTTTATCTATGGAATTGAGAAAGTGAACATTTCTGAGAAGTAATCGAATTCTTCTTCAAATCTTTATATTAACTTGAGAAGTGATTAAATATGTAATTGTATGCAATGAAGAGAGACCCTCAGAGCTCCTAGTGTTTCCGATAAGACCTCTGATCTGGTTCTGTACTCCCAGGAGGAAAGAGGGGGCCCTATATCATCGTACATTCTTAGCCAGAACTCCTTCCCACTCATTCTTCTGTAAAAGTCTTCTGTTTTACTATCAAAGTCTGATTAAGACAATAAGGATTAATTTCATTTTGCACTTTGTTGGAAGAATCTCCGTGGGTCTCTTGCATTTCTGAATATCTTGTGAATAGAGGCACTGAGAGTGTTGTAATAGGCTGTCTTTTCAGGAATGCTGTGTAGCAGCCTTGGAAGATAGGTACTATCTTACTTTCTGGAGCAGAGAGAAGATCCATTTATTGTCCAGTATAATGTCTTTTCCAGGGCAAAGATCCAGAAAGTTAACTTGCAGCCAAATATAAAATACTTGGTTTTCTTTAAGCTTGGTGCTCCTTATCTGCGGAACAAACACACTGCATGCACGGTTTCCACCTGGATCACTATCACTCCCATGGGAACTGTGGACAAGAGAAACCAGCATGAACATAAAGTGCATGCTGTTTGCTGGCTTGTGAGTAATAAAATCCTTTGTTTCTGACATGGAAATCTAATGTTTCTGCCAGCATCTGTGAAACAGTGGCAGGCTAACTTAGCTTGAAGCAGGGTAAAATGTTAGAGCCTTCATACTTAATGATACCCTTCACCTTGGTTTATATCAATTACCAAGGTAAACTGGACTCAAAATTTAGTCCTGATTGTCACCTTCTTAAAGCTCTGTACCTACCCTTTCTAACCCTTTCCTCATTCCCTTTGAACTCTGTGCCCTTAGAGACACTCCTAGTCAACGGCAAGATTCGTTATATTCTGAACCCCTTCTCTGAACGTGCTCTTCACTTACCTGTTGCTCTGGCTCCTGTCTCTACCTTGAAGACAGTGATTCCCTCAAGTGGAAACTGACTTTTTTCTCCCACAGTATGAGCTAATGGTCCATTTCTCACTCCTGCTTTCATACAAATATCCCCTTTCCTCTCTCCCTTCACAACCCAGAAAAAAGAAAGTTAGCCTTGAATGGCATTTGACCGATTATTACTAACGCTACCCCTCCTTTTTTAAAACCACATTAGCTATCTTTTCTAAACAAATAAATTACATATAAGTTTCATGTTATAAAAGCCATCCTTTTTAATTGTACAGTTCAATGATTTTGAGTAATCATTTAATTTTCTGGTTAACAAGTGTTGTCATGATATTGTTTTAGTATTTTCATGACTCCCATAAGATCCTGCATGCTAATAATCTCCTTTCCTACCCCAGCCTCAGTCAACCAATAATCTATTTGCATATTCTATAGATTTGCATTTTCTAGACCTTTCCTATAAATAGGATGATAGAACATGAGCTCTCTTCTGTTTGTGTTCTTACAAATTAGCGTAATGTTCTTAAGGTTGATATGTGTTGTAGCATGTCAGTATTTCATTCCTTTTTATTGGTAAATAGTATTCCATTGTATAGATGTACACAGTTTCTTGATCAATTAATTCACCAGTTTATGGACATTTGAGTTGGTTTCATCTACATTTGCTTTCAAGTCTTTATGTGGTAAGTTTCCATTTACCTTGCATAGAAATCAATGTGTGGAATTGCTAATGAGCTGCGGACTGCAGAATTCCTGGGTTCTTGTCTTCTTGAAGCAAAGAATCCAGCCAAATGACTTAATAGGAGAATTGAAGCCAAAAATGATGTTTTATTTAGCAAAATGAAAGGAAAGTACACTCCAGAGACAGGAATGGGCTGCCCTTGAGGGTGCATAGCAGCCCACTGAGTTTTGCCCTGTGGTTTTTATGAGGCTGTATTTGGTTTCCTCTCTCCCATTTTGTCGTGATCACACTACCCCTGGATCTGTCTACTGGTTACTCCCCTTCCAACCTCTTTGTTCATGTTCATGTCCATCATCCTCCCATGAGTAAATGATGTTATAATGGCCTCAGGGTTACTATCAGAGAAGGCTTTCCTTAAATGTACATGCTCTAAAAGTGGGAAAGCTGCTTTGACCTGTATCTTTTGATTATCAGTCTGTATTAAACTGCAGAATGGGTTAAAGGGGTTGGTCTGAAGGAGACAGGGTGGTCTCTGGGTGGAGACTGGGTGGTCTGCCCTGGTCCTCATTTCTCCCTTCCTGCTCATGTCTCTCTACTGTAATGGAATTCCTCGGTAATCTGATAAATTTATGTTTAATATTTTAAGAATTCACCAAATTCTTTTTCAAAGTGGCTGTATCATTTTCCATTCACATAGAAAGAGCAATAGAGTTCCATTTCTTCACATCAACATGTGTTATTTTTGCTCTTTTTTTATTATACCCATTTTGGTGGGTGTGAAATGGTGTCTCATTGTGGTTTTAGTTCCTTCTCCTTTTTGTACTCTTTTTCTAACCCTACTTACTTTCCCTCAATATCTCTAGATTTGAAAGTCTTACTCATTATAATTTTACTGAGAACTATTTCTGCTGTAATTCTGGATGTTTGTAAAAAACACATAAATGCTTTTGTAAATAATTTGATTATGTGATCTCCTAATAACCAGACCTTTTCTCTAACAACTTCAAAAACTGAACCTCACTCATCTGACATTATACTTCTCATCTATCTCAGCTTAACCCCCAATGGGCTCCAAATCCACTGTTTTTGACTCTATCAAAAACTTGTCCCCTTGCAGTGCTCCTCATCTCCTTCATGTATTCATTTCCTCTCCTTAACTAGCTTTGATTCCACAATTCATCATTTAACCTGTGTTTTGCAGTATCAATTCCCTTATAACAGATATGCTTTCTTTTATATACTTATGCATTGCTAGAACCAATTCATTACCTACTCTTGAAGTCAACTGTTGCTGAAGAAAATCACAGTCCTGTGTACTGGCTTTATTTTAATTGATTGACTATTAGCATCAAGTGAGCCCTCAGTTCTGCTAAGAAGACCTCCTACATTTTCCTAGGCCATTCATTAGCCTATTTTCCATTTTATCTTCTCATCTCATAACTCCAAGTGCTTTCTGCCCCATTCTCACTTCTAGCTGATGATTTTACTTCTGGGAAAAGGAGCAATCACAAATGGCATTTCTTCACCATGCATATGAACCATATACTGGTTTCCCATCTATAGATGAAAAGGCTTTACTCTTCTTAAAAACAACTCCTCTACTCGAACACTGTATCCCACACCTTACACAAGATTACAGTTCCATCCATTTTTGTCTCTCTTCATTATAATTTCTCTCCTCTACTTCTTCAATCAATCCCATTACCATGTGTAATGTTATACATTTCTTCCTTAAAAACACAAAACAAACAAAACCTTCCTCAAGCCTCATCTTGCTATAGCTACTGCCTTTTTACATAAACTTTCTTTGAAAGAAGTGTGCATACTCACTGGCTAAAATTCCTTTTTCTCTTTTCCTGGACCCACTTTGCTGAAGCTTTTCCCCTCATCATTCTTCTGAAACTGTATCAAAACTTATGCACATACATACTGTACATGGTGCCATGTACAGTCAAGAATAATGCAAACAAATTATCAGAAATCTCCAAAATTTTTCCAATATATTTATTGAAAGAAAAATCTATGTATAAATGGACCTGTACAGCTCAAACCAGTGTTATTGAAAAGCAGGCTGTTAGTAGTCAAGTTTTGGAGAAGTAAAAATGTTATATGTGGATTTTTTATTAGAGTGTATCAGCACTTAACCCTCATGTTTTGTTCAATCTAAATTGTATATCTAATACAATATCTAAATATATATATGTATCTAGATATATATATATTGGTGTTTGTAAAAAGCACATAAATGCTTTTGTAAATAATTTGATTATGTCTCCTAATAACTAGACGTTTTCTCTAACAACTTCAAAAACTGAACCTCATGCATCTGACGTTATACTTCTCATCTATCTCAGCTTAACCCCCAACAGGCTCCAAATCCACTGTTTTTGACTCCATCAAAAACTTTTCCTCTTGCAATGCTCCTCATCTCCTTCATGTATTCATTTCCTCTCCTTAACTAGCTTCTATCTAAATATATATAAATATAATGCCTCTCACCATCTCTGTTACAACCATCCTGTTCCAAGTCATCATCATATTTTATACACACTATTTCCAATTGTTTTGTAATCTCTCTGCTTTCACACTTTCCTCTATACTCTTATTCTAAAATCAGAAACAAAAACTAAAGTGTTCTTTTCAATAGTATATCCTGTTATATCACTGTTCTGCTCACACCTTTAAAATGTTTTCTCACTCAGTCTTTACATTGCCCTACAAATATCCATGTGGACTGAAACTCTTAATCTTGATAAATTCATTTGCAATCACTCCTCCACTCAACCTCAGTCAATATTTATCAATATTATCAACTTCAATACTTTTCTGCCCCCCAAAAAATCCCTGTCTATGTAAAAATAACTATTTTACATTCAGTAACCCAGAAATTTAATAGTTCAACACCAAAGCATTGATTAGGGTTCAGAAGCCCATATATCGTAGAAAAGTTGATATTTGCTTAAACTTTACATCTTCTAATTAAGACACCTGTCTCAGATATCCTTCTAAGTAATGAGCAGAAAGTTCTGTAATTTCCCTAGTCCACGATGTCATGATTTCTTTCTGAAAAAACTATGAATCTGGGGCTAATTTTCATTTTCACTTCTTTTGATTTAATCGATATCTGCAAACTTGATGTTTTCATTAGCTTCTCTGTATATATGTTGGGGGAGGAACATGTTGAGAGGAGATAATGATTGTTTACAAATTCCTATAGCTAAGCAGAATAGCAGACCTTATCTAGCATTGCTTCAAAGCTGGTTCCTTGAATCCAATGTTAAACAAAGTTTAACAGGAAATATAGATTACTGTTATTTTCGTGGCTTAAAATTTATAGCTTTTAATTATCATCATTTAAACTATTGAAGAAAAATATGGTTTAATAAAAAAAAGCTTTTGTTTTGTCTTTAATCACATATCTTCCAAGAGTTCTATGTTACTTCCTGAGAACAAAATAGGTCCTTAGAGAAGTGAATTGATGCTTTCAGGCTACTAAAATACAAGTTTGTAACACTGTTGAACATTCTAATAACAGGCCAAAGGGGGAAACATATATAAATATTAGCAAAGCAAATTAATATGAAAAAGAATATGGAGAGAGAGGAGAAAGTCTGAAGGTAGGAAGGGAAAGTGTGAATGAGACACAAGTCCAAGGGAATGCAATCTTTGTAACATATTTCTCTCTAATACTCTCCTTTTTTGAATCTATGCTTTTCTCTTTTTCATATGCAGAGCTTTTGGCTGTAATAGGATGGCACAAAATATGCTTCTAGAGAGACTGGCATTAACTAAGCCATACTCTGCAAACCCAGACTTACAGATAAGGACAGTAATATATGGACTTTAACAACACATGAGCCTACATGATTATCGTTTTACATTCTGTTGCTGTGAATAGACAAAGAAAAGAGAAAAATTCATGGGCAATGTTGGTATAAACAGAGGTAATGCAAAGCAGAACAGATCATAAAGGATGTGGCTAGAAAAAAATGCACTGAAGTAAACATGAATCCACAGATCGGGGTGTAGAGCAGGGAAAGGAGGAATGACCTATTGAAATATGATTTGACAAATGTTAATCACAAGTCACCATTTGTATAAGATTATGTTGAAAGTTAAACTAGCATTTACTTCCAAAATTACTATAATATATTCAATTCAATTTGGTTGATTGATTCATTGACACACTCTCCATACATACATATTCATTTATTCATTATCAATTAATTAGTATGTTTATTTTAAAACATTTGCTGTAAGCTTAGTACTTTGTTAACTTTGTTAAATATGGGAAGACATGATTGGAAAAGCAGAATAGGTTTCCTGCCCTAATGTAAATAAATAAATATAAGACGATTTTAGATAACTATAAAAGTTATGAAGTGAATTATGTGTTGGGCTAAAGAGAAATGGGAAAGATATGCTACTTTTGATCAGGTATGCTTTCTGATTATTAAGCTTATTGAGTCTTTGGATTACTTAACTATATATCTTTACCAAGAGAGAAAATAAGAGGGGTAGTGCTTAATGATTCTAGAGTGTCTTTTGCTCAGATAAGCATGTGTTCCTATCACTCATGCATTAGGATTTATTTATGAGGATGAGCAAACCCTTTATTGCCTTTTGTTGAAGTTGAAAATGAGAGAAGGAACCGGTTGTGATGGTTTGACTTGGTACAGATGGTTACAGGCTAAATTGGGAAAGCTTTGACAAAGCGGATAGAGTTGGAGATGCGGGAATGAATTTTTCCTTCTTACAATATTTTTACATGTTTTTAAATGTTAAAAAAGATTGAAAAAAATTGGAGCATTTGGGTGCATTTTGAGTAATCACTATTGCTGTGGATTGGGTAACAGGTGATTAGAATAGGATAAGACATCTGTATGCCAGGGGGAGCTGGTTTGCAGTGAGATCGAATTTCTAGTTAAAAAAAGAAAGAAAGAAAAATCCTAAGTTAAACCTGGAGAGGAATAGGATTCTCCTGAATCTAATGGACTATCTGCAATCTAATAGGCCAAATCTTGAATATTAGTTTTAAAGAGGGACAGATTACCAACTAAAACTTTTTACATAATTGACAACTGGATACTTTTTTAGATTTTTCAAAAGTACTCAGGTACTGAGGCAGATCTCTATAGTTGCTGGGTGATTTTATTTGTAGTTTTTTTTTCTCTTTATCTTTTAATTCAGAACCAAAATAGATTAAATAAATTTCCTGATATTGTCCAAGCTGCAATAAGAAACACTGGCTTCTCTAGAGTTGGATTTGTTCTGTGTGGAAGGAGGAAAGCAAGTAAAAACAAGACACTGAGGTTATGTTTCATAGAAGGAACACAATTTAAATCAATATTATAAGTTTGTGTAATGGCACTAGGTGCTTTAAATTCTCCTTTCTATAACTTATCTTTGCAAGTCTACTTTTACTTTTAAGAAATGATTAGATCTAAGGCAGTCTTGTGTCCATTTAGAGATGGATCCATATGTATCCCTGAGGGCTGAACTGAGGTTCTTTAGAAATCACACCTTCAACCCAACATATGATGCCTTTTGTGACAAGTTCTTTGAAGTCTTCCTTCCATCTTTCTTTAAAGAGAAAAAAAATAGTTCAAACATTTTTTTTTCTTTCAGAGTTGAGTTTAAAAGTTGACATGATCATAAGATGGGGGGAAGGAGAAAAAATTATTATTTTTTTCTTAATGATATTGGTTTCTCTTTGAAGTCCAGCTTCTAGACAAGTCACATCAATATCAAAGAGTCCGTAAGTGGATCAGAAAAGCTCAGATTGGAAATACCAGGATAAGTCAGTTTTCTGTCTCTGAGCTTTTAAAACTTTACAAAATTCTGAAGGTGCTTAGTGTTTTAATTAACAGTAGATGAGTCATATTTTTTATTTTAACATCATTAAAATGTTTTATAGATGAAAATACTTGGCTGTAAAAAAAGATTGTTCCATAAACTAAGCCTTTGATTCTTGGCATCTGCTATTCTCACCAAAGCCTGCTGATGTGTGTCATTTTCTTCTACTTCTGGAAAACATGGAATTTAGGTTCAGAAATCAACATTTCCTTAAGATTCTAATGCCAAATTGTTCTGTACCTCTTAGTATTAATCAGTTTGCCTATATTTGGAAAATCAAAACAAAGTTTCATCTTATTAAAATCACAATGTATATTATTTAAGGATTATAATGATCTTTTAGGAGATACTGATAACCTTATACACATTGGAAAACTTACGTGTATCCATGATTAGAAAGAAAATGTCAGGTCTTGGAGTTAAATACTGGAATTTGAATCAAAGGAAGTTTAACTCAAATGTTCATGTTATTTCCACAATACAGTGATTTTCTCAAGTGCATTTAGTTTTGTCCCCACGTATATTCTTCCAGTTTCCCAAGCCAATCTTACTAGCATTTTCTCCATATTGATGTGATATAGCAAAAAATTTCAAAATTTCATTTTTTGAAGTTAAAATACCAATACAAAGCCCTGCAAAAGTGGTGAAATGAAGGTGTGAATATCTGTACTTGAATAAAAGCTATGACAACACTGTCAGAAATTGTCAAAATTTACTTTTTCAAAACTTGTTTAACCAAAAGATCGCAACAATTCTTAGACAATCTTTTCAAGAAAAGCAGGTAAATCCCAGTAAGACATTAAGCTCTGGGGCATTTATGTTTGCCATATTCTTATCAGCGGCCTATGAGACATGGTAGCTGTTAAAACCAGCAGGTTAGTAGCCCCCAGATGGGACAGAACAGTTTTGGAGTTTTCCCAAGTCTACTCTCCTAAAATTCGCCACCATTTGATTGATCTGGAAGCTCCCTGGAAAAGCCCTATTCAAAGGGCCTTTCTTTCTTTGAGGTGACTCAGAAGCCATTGAATGGGGAAAACTAACTCCCGGGCATTTGTCAAAAAACAGTCAGTGGAAGTTGTTTAACATTGTAGTGAGGGTCTGAGGCAGCACTACCAGTTGGGAGAAACATAAGCTGGTCAAAATCATAAAAAGAAAATCTGAAGAATGAGATATCCATAGAAGGCTTTGAAAAGTTCCAACACAATCCATACATACATATGGCCACGCACATGTGCAGGGCTGTGCGTATTCTCAGGAAGGATCCTAGAATGCCTGAAACTGCTCCCTCTGACCGATCTTGAGGATGTGTGTGAGCAGGAAGAAATAGCTAAGGCAGAGTTGTAAATTGCCTGCCTAAGCATTGAAGACATGACCCAATACCTACACAGAACCCCTCATCAAATAAATGTGAGACTTTCAAAGAAGCTCTGTCTAATCATAAATAGACAAGTAGGCTGGCTGAGCAGGGACTTCAGTGGTCACCCCCAAATGGAATATTCTTTTACAGAATTAGTCAAGGAAAGCCAACAGACAAACAAATAAAAACAACTAAACCTAGGTCTGGTAAAATGTGATTTCCAGAATTGTCAGATTATATTGTTTAACATGTCCAGTTTTCAACAGAACAAAACATGAAAACCTTAGAGAAAAAGGAAAATTTGTCCTTTTCACAAGGAAACAAATGCAGTCAATAGAAACTGACACTGGGGAAACTCAGATGTTGGACTTGATAGACAAATACTTTAAATCAGCTACTACAAATGTGTTCAAAGAATTAAAGTACATCTTGTCTAAATAATTAAGTAGAAAACAATACCACACCAAATGTATAATAATTATAGAAACAAAAGTTGTATGAAAAATAGATATTCTGGAGTTGAAAAGTAAATGTGAATTGACAAAAAGAAGAGAATTAAAATACTTGAAGTTAGGTCAGTTACGTTATGAGTCTGAGAAACTTCATAAGAGAACCATAAGAACCTGAATAAGAGAAATAGAAAGAAAAAAGGAAAAAAATGAATGTACCTCCAAAAAGAACAGTGGCATTTAATTACATGTATGTACAATTATAATGGAAGTTTCATAAGGGAAAAAGAGAAAGAAAGAAGTGACAAGAATATTTAAAGAAATTGTGGCCTGACACTTCTTCAACTTGATAGGAAATATTAATGTATACATCCAGGAAGTTCAATAAGTTCCAAGAAGAAAAACACAAAATAAAACAAAGGAAGAATCTTGAAAGTAGCAAGTGAAAAACAATTCAACTTACCCAAACAGATCCCAGTACAAATATGAGCTGACTTATCATTAGAATCTATGGAAGCGAAAGGCAGTGGGATAACATATTAACATATTCAATGTGCTGATAGGAAAAGACTGTCAACCAAAAATTTTGTATAGAGCAAAACTACTATTTTTGAAAAAGAAATGGTAAATTCAGACATTGCCAGGTAAATTTTTAAAAAAGGAAAAACACCTGCCCTACAAGAAATAACAATGGACATCCTTCAGGGTGAGCTGAAAGGACATGTCAGTAATTCAAATCAACATAAAGAAATAAAAAGCATGGATAAAGATAATTATATAGGTAAATATAAAATGTATAAAAAAAGTCCAATCCATCACAAATATCTAATAATTAGAAACATGCATTCACCTATTGATACAACCCCTAAATTCATGATTTAAAATGTGACAGAATTGAGAAGAGAAATAGACAATTCATTAATAGTTGGAGAATTCAATGGTTCTCTTCCAATAATGGATAATATATCTAGACAAAAAAAATAAGAAAATAGAAGACTTGAAAGGTACTATCAAATAACTTTACCTATAGATATCTACAACACATTGACCAACAACAGAATACACATTCACTCAAGAGTACATGAAACACTATCCAGGATAGACCATATGTTAGGCCATACAACAAGCCTAAATAATTGTACAAAGATTAAAATTACACAGAGTATGTACTCTAACAAAAACATGATTAAATGACAAATCTCTAACAAAAATAAATTCAAGCAACTCATAAATCTGTGGAAATTAAACAGTACACGTCTTAACCATCAATGTTTGCCAGGGGCTAGTGGTAGTGGATAGAGGGAGTGACTTCTCACAAATGTGGGTTTCTTTTTGGATGATGAAAGTATTCTAAAATCAGATTGTGATGATTGCTCAACTCTGTGAATATTGTAAACACCGCTGAATTTTGCAAATCAAAGGAGTGAATTTTATGGTATATAAACTATATTTCAATAATAGATGATGGATGACAAATAGATATTTAGATAGACTGACATTTATGAACTATGTAATCCTGAAACTCAACCTGTCTGAAATTCAGTTTCCTCAGCTGTAAAGTGGAAATATTAATGCCTCCTATTAACTCAGAAGTTTAAATGTCATGATAGTTAAAAATTTATGCAAATGTTTTTAAAATTATAACATCTACATACAAAAATGTAGTTATTATGTTTGACTAACCTACTGATATGTGTTCTCACTTACATGTTTAAATTTCTTGTGGGATGTGCTATTTTCATGTAGTTTTTATTTATCTTGGGAAAATGTAAATATGTTTCTTTGGATTTTCCATGAAATTGAAAGTAAATCTGTCTCATCATTTTGAGTTGATATCATAATTAATAGATATTAAATTTCAGTTTTAGAGAATATGTAGAACTGGACTCCTTTGGGGGCTGTAAATTAGCATCAAGTTCTTACTAATTTCAAATATAAAATGTTGCATTTACACATATATCTGTATACATATATTTATACACACATGTAAATTAGGTACAGATAAATGAAGGGAACAAAATAAGTACTATGCCATTCCAAAAGCTTATATAGTTAGGTTATCTATGTGAAAATTCTTACAAATATTTAAGAGTTCTTCATTTGCAAAAGTATATACAGAGCCACTTTATGACTTCTTAAAAAAATTCCTAATTTTCTATCCACTCGATTGGCAAAACAATAAAAAGTTGAACAACACTAAGTACTGATAAGTATATGGAGCATTGGGGAACCATAAACTCTACTGTCGAGCATATGGTTTGAACAGCTACTCTGAAAAAAACAATTTGCTTTGTCTATGAAACTTGCTGATACACGCTCCTTTGATGCTTCAAGTCCATTTCTTGGTATATCCCTAAAGAAACTCTTCACGTTAACATAAAATTACATACACAAGAAATGTTACGCAAATGCTATTTATTATAACACAATATTAATAAACTTCCTAAATGAGTATCTGGTATTGGGTTCAAATTAATATCATGGGAAATGGCATACAGAACACTCATAATTATCAGTCTCTTAAAAGAGGAAACTTTTGCAGTGTGGGGATTATACTGTAATAAAGTATAAGGAAATAGCACTTTGGTGAGAATCTTTCACAATTCCGATTCTCCCAAGAAGCAAATGGCTGGATATATAAGGTTGATCGTAATTGTTTCTTCTATATTCAGATTTTGCTGTGTTGACTACTTTCAAGTCTCTTAATCGCTTGTCAAGAGGTAGTGGAGGTTTTGAATGATGATGTACAGGTAGAACGTTGGACTTACGGAAGTAGATCTCAGGAAGTTACCTCAACAGAAACTTGTGGATCAGCAATTGCTGTAATTCTGACTGTTCAGATCTCTGTATTTTTGTACTCCTCATCTTTCTTCACCAGATATCAGAGGGACCCAATTACTTACTACTTCTTCATCTCAAGGTTAATTCCATTGAAGTGCTGAATTAAATCTTACTTCAGCAAGGTTCATGTATTCCTAGCTTCCTCATCAGAAGAATGGGCTATTTTTTTTTATTCACCTAATTTACTGTGACCACAAAAGCATGATGTCATTCTTAAAAACATAGGTGTGAACAGTATACATTTCTCCAATGCAGTACTTCAAAGTTATATTTCTTGAATATATTTTGCTTAACTGACAATAATTTTTCAAAAAGATACCTCTCCCAAACACTGCTGTTTTGTAGACTTCTCAGGTTGTAATTATTATGTAGCTCTTTGTTAATTTTTTATCTGAATTATATTTAATACAGAGGCTCTGAACAATGCTTCTGCTTTTGAGGTAGATAGAACCTGTACCATCTGAGCATAGGTCAGGCTGTGCCACTGGAAATTCTTTAAATTATTCTATAAACTATTGGAGAATTTTTTAAATTGTGAAAATAAAGAGAAATTAAACTATTTTCCTTACAAATGAATATGTATTTATGTAATTTATTTCCATAAAATCAAATACACAAACTGGTTTTGAGGAACAGATTTTCTGTTTTTTGCTTTGTCTAACTTCTTAGGATCTTTTATGTGACTTTATTTTGAAATAATGCAATCTAATCTCATTTGCTATTTCTACTTTGTCTCGCATATAAACTATTGCATATATAACTATATGACTCTACTTGTCCCATAATATGTCTGCACAGATGTGACATTCCTTAATCTCTTTGTCCCAAAGTGAATTTTTGGTGATTAAAGAAATAAATGGGATGCAGTTCAGAGTTTCTTCTATTGTGATTGTATGCACACGCTAGTACACTATATGAAATCAAGAGTGAATTTTTAAGCATTCTTAGAGCTGCTGTCAAACTTAATTTGTGTCAATTATACTGCTGTTGATATGTAGTTTCAAGGTGGAAAATCATAGAGCACATTTCAGTTCTTCAGGACTTACTTTTCTTCAAGGGAAATTATTTTTCTGCCTTATTTGCTTTTTAACCACTGAAAGTTGTCACACCTTGATGCTTTCACTATACGGATACAAATGCAGCTTTCTAACATATAATTACTTCCCAGTGCATTGTCTTTGTAGCCTCTTTCCGTCCCAAAGATATAGTACTCAAAAGTGTTTTTTCCTCAGTGTAACATCACTAATTCTGAAAAGAAGCAGGATTTCTGAGAAGGATATCACCCTCCATAAAGAATACTTGACAAGAACACCTCACATCTGAGATTGGAAAAACAGAAAGCATTATTTTTGGTCTGAAGTATCACCCATTCACAACATGTCGAAAGAGACCACTGTTGTCTGCATTAGTCAATTTTTTGGAGCCATCTGCCCACACTGTGGGATATAGTACAGCCAGAATGAGCACTCCAGGTACCTGAGGAAATGCCAAAAATGGTTTTAGTCGAGATAACTCATTGGTTGATGGAGAAGTCCCTGGTTTAAAGGAGATAGAGATTGAAAACTAAAAAAATGATGTCCTTTAATAGAATGTAGTGTATCTCAGAGTTCTTGTATTTGTTTGTGGCACATAAAACTTGCATCTCTCTTCAAAGTGTCAATAACATTGTTTTATTTTGCTATCTCCCTTAAGTAGCAAAATCATTCTATTTTGTGGAAGAGCTAAATATCCCGCTGAAAATGAACACCCTATGTATCTCTGACTAAATTGACTAAAGAATAAGAGCAAAGCAAATGGTGAGGAAAAACACATTATATCTCTTTAAGGCTTGTTGCCTGATTTTACTGAGTGCAATATGTTCCCTTTTAGTCTTTCAATATATGTATCTATTTGTAGAACTGCTTAAAGAAACATATGTCAACTAATGAAAAATAATATTAACAGGAAAACAATATATTGGTTATCTTGACAATTACTAAGCCTCAACTTAGTCCTAGGTTTTAGTTTTGCAACATTCCTGAAAGGAAATATTAACATGTTTAAGCATTTTCCCCCACCATTAATTATTCCAGATTATTTACTATCTTTAATGGGTATCTCAGTTTCATTAGTTCACATTAATTTGATTTGTGTGTAAGTTTGAGCTATATGCTGTATTATTATCTTGCAATTATTAGCAGTGCATACACTATTTCTGAGCTCAATAAAATGTAGTACATTATATGACATTAGATATCCATTTAAGTGATTTAGTCCCTCCTTACACTTTAGGAATAAGAGTTTTGCTATTGTTTGTTTTGTTTTCTGTTTTCTTTGATATTTGCTATATCTGCATAGTGTTTGGGAACTAAAATGGGTGCATGCATAAAACACAAAACATTGTTCTCCAGATTTAACTACCTGTAGCAGTTGAATAGTCTAGAATAATACTCTGAAACTATTATAGAAGTATATAAGCAATTAATATAAATACTAAATATTAAATATTTATTTTATGGGTTATCCTTTCTATATGGGAAGGTGGAGATCACTCCTATTAAGTAAAATATGAGATGCTTTTCCGGGTTAGTGGGCAATTGCTCTGAACAGTCATTCCAATAAAAGAATGCATATTTAATGTCAACTATGTGGTTTGTCATAAGTTTTTGAGGTATGTTAAGGTGTTTGGTATTAGTTAAGTGATATATAAATTAGTGGATATTTGAATTTTTCAAATCTTTGTATAAGTGGACTTGATTTACATCTAAATATATATTCTATACATATGCATCATAGATTAGAAAGCATAACATAGTATGTGTTATGAGTCATATGTGTGTGTATCAACAACTATTTAAAAACATAGTATACATAGGATCTTGATCCCCACATTAATCCTAATTGATAGGTGATGATTGGAAAAACATGTCATTTAAAGAGGTATTTCAATATGCCTCATTACTGAAAATATTTTGCTAGAACCTGAACCAAGGAAAGGTCTGAATGATCTACTCAATTGTATCAGGCTCATCTATTTCAAAAAGTTATTGCTGTAATTCTAATGCTTGAAATTGCTATCTACTCCTAAACTCACAAATATTGAAGATGACCTTTCTTATAAAATTGCAATAATTAATAAATTATAATGAATAATTATAAAACTATTATAATTACAATTATAAAAAGTATAATTATAATAACTGTTGTAATCAATAATCATAATAATTAATTATTGTAATCAATAATTAATAAAACTGGCAGGATAATGACTCCAAGGAAAGAATGATTATTTCCTATATATATCCTACCTGAGCCCTGGGAGAGGGCTTGATATCTCAATTTCGATAATAAGGAAGTAATACCTACTATTTTGTATCATTCTTTTTTATCAGGTTTGATATAAAAAACATTTCTATCAAAACAGTGGTAAAAATGATTGATGTAAGTGTCTGTAGTAAGTTGAATGTTTCTCTAAAACTCTAGAATTCCGTAGTCTTACAGAATTTAGTTATCTGTGGCAAACTGCTGAATTTTTTTCTCCTTAGTGATGAAATCTTATATTTTCCCCAAGTTTACAATGCAAACTGTTATAGGAACATATTTCCCAATCTTCTGGTATGTAGACATGACATATGACTAAGAGGGCCAAGAAAATATAGCTAAACTCTGTGTTTAAGGGAGAAAATAAATCCTTTAACTTTTCTTCCTCATTTCTGCTACTTTGAATATAGGTTCATGAGGTGGACTTGAGGAAGAAAGCCAGGGCTGGCTCACCAAAAAGAAAGAAGGAAATTATGTCTCTGACAAATTCATGGAGTTGCCATACCAGCCTTGACCTACTTTTCTGACTGGTATGTTTATGTTACTGTCTTTACATGTCCATTACTCTAATCAAAACCTAATCTTAACTGGTCTTTACTTTACATTTGAAAATAAAATTATTAAAGTGAAAGAACTGAAAAAGTGAATTTGGCTACATAAAGGATGTGAGGGGGAAGTGATGTCAGATTTTATAGACTGAAAAGATGGGAGGCTTTATCATTTTACAGATAATTTTCTATACATTGTAAGTCTTGCTATGTAACTATTGCTAAGAGCAATAATTGAAAAAATAATGATATTTGGTGTATGTTTGCATTTCCTTATCAGTAAAGACCTGTAAGACAGATAAAAAATCAGATTGAATCAGAAGGTATTCAGAGATGGGTAAATTAAGAGAATTCTGCCCATAGCACACAAAGTAAGTTGTCTGAGTATTCTGTAATTTGGAATTTTGAAGGGTAAAAGAGTTATGTTTCTTCTGTTCCTTAAATTAAAAGTGTTATAACTGGTGGAGGTGAAATCACAGCTTTTGGAAGACGTGAGTGATACCAATCATATAAAGGTCATATGTGTTTTGAAAAAGAAAGTGGTAGTTGTGCATTTGGCTCTTCATTGACCTGTTTTAAAGGTCTTAATATAGCTACACTTTTTCTGAGGACTGGATGATAAGCAGAATATATCAGCAACTATTAACAAAATGATGATGTTCAAACTTAAAACTTGAGAGACTGTAGAGAAGATTTTTTTTATGCTTCTGCAGAATGAGAGCTTTTTGAGGAAATTTTACTGAAATTTATGGTCTAGTGTCCCTGAAACTTAATTTATGACTGATTAGCTACTGGGGATTCCAGAGAGATTTAGTTCCTTAGAGGAATATTTCAAGGGAAGATGAGACATAGGACTATGACACACTATGGTTTAGAAAGCTGGAGACACTGGTTTTATGTGTCTTTAGGAGAAATTTACTTATAATCTGAAGGATAACACTAACAACTCAGGATTGGTTCCCCTATGTTTCCAAGAAGACTATCTCAGATGTGGAAGGGGGATTACTGAATCTTTTTCCTATATAAACATCTAGATTCTTTTTACTGGAGTTCCTTGCTTACAATAAAGAACCAGTACATGAAGGGTGAAAGTTATCTTTCATTGCCTCAGAGTAAGAATTTGGGCATAGAGGAACCAGATAGTTATTATTTGTATTGTGTGAATAACAGTCTACTCTGCACCTGAAACCTTGTGTGTATATTCAGGATAATATCATTCAATAAATAAGCTAAAAACCTGAGATCAATATCTTACAAAATGTTTGACTGTAGTGTCTGCCTGTGTAATGTATAAACAGCAAACAGGCTAGAAGCTGGTTGGGTTTTTCAGGGAATTATAATACAAAGAAACCCCAGACCAGCCTGAAATAACCCAAGGTTATTAAATGTTTAATAGAACAGCTGACTTCCTAACCACAGTTAATGAGAGGCTGGCTACTAAATGAAAGGAAGGCTCCATGTAGCAGGTATTCTCCAATGCCCAACCTGGGTAAGGGCACAGAGAATAAAAGGCAAGCAAGTTCTTCCCAGTAAATAGAAGGAAAGGATGCAAAGTGGGATAACACATCACCATACTCCATTTTCAGTTCATGGAGTCTCTACTCTTCCTGTCCAGTAACTTAATTTGTAGGGACTCTTATGTTTCCATTTTTTTCCCTTCACATGGGTGTGTTTACTATAGATATTCTTTGTTCTCCCTTGTATAAGATGCATATTAATTAGTATTTAGTTCATAGGTTATTGTGCCACAAATAGCCCCACTGAGACCTGACAGATAATCTTTACTCCACTCAGAGATTCTAGAAATGGAGTGAGACATAGTAATTCGTTATTTTTTCTCAGAGAAGAGGATTATCTGCTATTACATAGATCACTACATACTTAATTAACAGTATTTATTCAGCCAAAGGAGTAAATTATGGAAATATTGCTAGTTATTTGTTTCTCTATTATTAAATTTCCTTTCATCAAAAGAAAACTGATTTTGTTCAGGGCAGGAATAAGGATTATGTTTATGCCTCCAGCCTTTTTTTTTTTTTTTTTTTTTTAGGTGTTAGAATTCCTTTATTGTCATTTGGTAAGGTTTTAGGAGGGTTGTACATGATGAAGCACATGCTTAAGCCACTGTCTGTAATCAGAAACTTCTCTTTATGAAACTTACTTTTATTTTTTTTTCTTTTCAAGTTTATAATTGGAAAAACATGGAAGAGTTACATATAAAAAATAAACACAGAAAACTTCCACCAGCAAACAAACCCATCTGCAATCATGTACTGCCACTCAGCATTTAGAATATTACCCACTTATTTACAGTTTTACCATAAAAGTTTTACTGCAGTTGCCCCCTTGACCTTCCTTTAGCACTGATGATTCATCAACAAGTTCTACATAAATGTAAAAGACTAATAGAATTCTAAGTCTTTAGAATGATTGTTAAACCCCACTAACTAATCACTTATTGATTACTATGGTGAAAGCCTCGCCTGATTTTTTTCTCTCTCTCTCACTCTTTCTTCCATTATATGTTAAAAGGATAGTTTTTCTATGTTAATAACACATCTATAGTCAGTGAATTTCCCTATACGCCTTACTCAGTGCGGACGCTGTTTAATTTTACTTGAACAAATGTATTCAATTACCAGATTCGTTATAAATATTCAGATTGATGAAATCAAGTTATTAGAATTTTAATTTCCACAAGCCTATCAAATATAATAGATACATTTTTTTTTCAGTTGCAAAAAATGCCTATCAATCAACTAACTGAATTTTTTTTTTTTGAGGGCATCTCTCATATTTATTGATCAAATGGTTGTTAACAACAATAAAATTCAGTATAGGGGGGTCAATGCTCAATGTACAATCATTAATCCATCTCAAGCCTAATTCTCGTCAGTCTCCAATCTTCTGAAGCATAACGAACAAGTTCTTACATGGTGAACGAATTCTTACATAGTGAATAAATTCTTACATGGTGAACAGTACAAGGGCATTCATCACAGAAACTCTCGGTTTTGATCACGCATTATGAACTATAAACAATCAGGTCAAATATGAATATTTGTTTGATTTTTATACTTGATTTATATGTTGATCCCACATTTCTCCCTTTATTATTATTATTATTATTATTTTTTTGGGGGAGGGCATCTCTCATATTTATTGATCAAATGGTTGTTAACAACAATAAAATTCAGTATAGGGGGGTCAACGCTCAATGTACAATCATTAATCCATCTCAAGCCTAATTCTCGTCAGTCTCCAATCTTCTGAAGCATAATGAACAAGTTCTTACATGGTGAACGAATTCTTACATAGTGAATAAATTCTTACATGGTGAACAGTACAAGGGCATTCATCACAGAAACTTTCAGTTTTGATCATGCATTATGACCTATAAACAATCAGGTCAAATATGAATATTCGTTTGATTTTTGTACTTGATTTATATGTTGATCCCACATTTCTCTTATTATTATTATTATTTTTATTTTTAATAAAATACTGAAGTGGTAGGTAGATGCAAGATAAAGGTAGAAAACATAGTTTAGTGCTGTAAGAGGGCAAATGTAGATGATCAGATGATCAGGTGTGTGCCTATGGACTAAGTATTAATCCAGGCTAGACAAGGGCAGCAAGACATCCACGGATGCAGAAGATTTCTCTCAAAGCAGGGGGGGTGAGGTTCTGAGCCTCACCTCTGTTGATCTCCAAATTCTCACCTGATGGCCCCCCTGTGACTGTGCCTGTCTTAGGTTGTTCCTCCCTTGAGGAATCTTACCCGTCTCTGGCTAACCAGTCATCTTCCGGGGCCATACAGGGAAATGTAAAGTTGGTAAGTGAGAGAGAAGCCATATTGTTTGCAAAGGTTAGCTTTTTACTTCTTTGCAGATTTATGCCCTGTGGCTTCTAGGCCCAGCACTTGTCTCGAGGTATCTTTACCACCTGGAGGAATTATGATACTCAATAAATTCGATATGAGGCACGAATTCTATTTAAGGGTTGTAATTAGGAAGGAAGAAGAAAAGCTATAGATGTAGCATATGAAGGAAACATGGGAGGATTGATTATTTCTTTGACATATCTTCTTGTATAGTACCTTAAGTATGTATAGGTTTTAAACTACTAACTAATTTGCACACACATATTAACATAATAGGAATACAGTGACATAAACAAAGCAAATCTATAATTACCAGCCATCTCCAGTGAAGCCAAGAAAACCAGTTAGGCACCCTAGGCATTTGTGAAAATTTGTCTATGATATGATGGATATTGTCCAACTGTACTTGAACCATCAGACAAATTAAAGCAGCCCATTTCTGGGATCTGTTCACATCCCATATGTTCTTTTAACCATAGATAGTCTATAGTCATGAGATTTTGGAGCGCTACAACTTGCACCCCTCCCAACTCCTGGTTGAGTTCCAACAGTACAGATCCGGTCAAATTCGTTGTCTCACTGTATGCACATGCCAGCTTAGACATCTCCCTCCTCATTCCTATGGCAAGTCCAGGAGACGGTGGGCTGGATGCAGCCCCAACCGCAGCATCGTCCGGATACCTGTGGAGGCTTTTTGATGATCATCCCCCAGCACAAGTCCTCCAGAGAGTGCTGATGCCGGAAGCTCCTCCTCATATCATATCTTAGTTCATTTTCTGGGTATCCAAGCTAGGCCTTGATCTTCTGCATAGAAACAAACAGACCCTTTGCCCACACTTTGACATGCCCTCTATACCACTGTGCAGAACTCATTGGAGGTCAGCACACAGGAACTGCTTTTTTTTTTTTTTTAATTAAAAGAAAGGAATATTATCAGAAAAGAGTACCTCCATAGCTAATCATCTGAAACCCTTTAAGTGATCAACATTAAGGATATTTAAAGCATGCGTTGATCTTTGATTTACCAATAGTTTTATCCTGTCAAGGAGTAATCCCCCTTTTCTTTCTTTCTTTCTTTTTTTTTTTTTTTTTTAATTTTTAATCTACACTTACATGAAGAATACTATGTTTACTATGCTCTCCCCTATATCAGGTCCCCCTAACAACCACATTACGGTTACTGTCCATCAGCTTAGCAAAATGTTGTAGAGTCACTACTTGTCCTCTCTGTGTTGTACAGCCCACCCTCCCGTTTCTCCCTCCCCCCATGAATGCTAATCTTAATACCCTCCTTCTTCTCCCCCCCCTTATCCCTGCCTGCCCACACATCCTCCCCAGTTCCTTTCCCTTTGGTACCTGTTAGTCCATTTTTGGGTTCTGTAATTCCACTGCTATTTTGTTCCTTCAGTTTTTCCTTTGTTCCTATACTCCTCAGATGAGTGAAATCATTTGGTATTTCTCTTTCTCCGCTTGGCTTATTTCACTGAGCATAATACTCTCCAGCTCCATCCATGTTGCTGCAAATGGTTGGATTTTTCCACTTCTTATGGCTGAGTAGTATTCCATTGTGTATATGTACCACATCTTCTTTATCCATTCATCTACCGATGGACATTTAGGTTGCTTCCAATTCTTGGCTATTGTAAATAGTGCTGCGATAAACATAGGGGTGCATCTGTCTTTCTCAAACTTGATTGCTGCGTTCTTAGGGTAAATTCCTAGGAGTGGAATTCCTGGGTCAAATGGTAGGTCTGTTTTGAGCATTTTGATGCACCTCCATACTGCTTTCCACAATGGCTGAACTAATTTACATTCCCACCAGCAGTGTAGGAGGGTTCCCCTTTCTCCACAGCCTCGCCAACATTTGTTGTTGTTTGTCTTTTGGATGGCAGCTATTCTTACTGGTGTGAGGTGATACCTCATTGTAGTTTTAATTTGCATTTCTCTGATAATTAGCGATGTGGAGCATCTTTTCATGTGTCTCTTGGCCATCTGTATTTCTTTTTTGGAAAACTGTCTGTTCAGTTCCTCTGCCTATTTTTTAATTGGGTTATTTGTTTTTTGTTTGTTGAGGCGTGTGAGCTCTTTATATATTCTGGACGTCAAGCCTTTATCGGATCTGTCATTTTCAAATATATTCTCCCATACTGTAGGGTTCCTTTTTGTTCTATTGATGGTGTCTTTCGCTGTACAGAAGCTTTTCAGCTTAATGTAGTCCCACTTGCTCATTTTTGCTGTTGTTTTCCTTGCCCGGGGAGATATGTTCAAGAAGAGGTCACTCATGTTTATGTCTAAGAGGATTTTGCCTATGTTTTTTTTCAAGAGTTTAATGGTTTCATGACTTACATTCAGGTCTTTGATCCATTTTGAGTTTACCTTTGTATATGGGGTTAGACAATGGTCCAGTTTCATTCTCCTACATGTAGCTGTCCAGTTTTGCCAGCACCATCTGTTGAAGAGACTGTCATTTTGCCATTGTATGTCCATGGCTCCTTTATCAAATATTAATTGACCATATATGTTTAGGTTAATTTCTGGGGTCTCTAATCTGTTCCACTGGTCTGTGGCTCTGTTCTTGTGCCAGTACCAAATTGTCTTGATTACTATGGCTTTGTAGTAGAGCTTGAAGTTGGGGAGTGAGATCCCCCTTACTTTATTCTTCTTTTTCAGGATTGCTTTGGCTATTCGGGGTCTTTGGTGTTTCCATATGAATTTTTGAATTATTTGTTCCAATTCATTAAAGAATGTTGCTGGTAATTTGAGAGGGATTGCATCAAATCTGTATATTACTTTGGACAGGATGGCCATTTTGACGATATTAATTCTTCCTAGCCATGAGGATGGGATGAGTTTCCACTTATTAGTGTCCCCTTTAATTTCTCTTAAGAGTGACTTGTAGTTTTCAGAGTATAAGTCTTTCACTTCTTTGGTTAGGTTTATTCCTAGGTATTTTATTCTTTTTGATGCAATGGTGAATGGAATTGTTTTCCTGATTTCTCTTTCTATTGATTTGTTGTTAGTGTACAGGAAAGCTACAGATTTCTGTGTGTTAATTTTGTATCCTGCAACTTTGCTGTATTCCAATATCAGTTCTAGTAGTTTTGGAGTGGAGTCCTTAGGGTTTTTTATGTACAGTATCATATCATCTGCAAATAGTGACAGTTTAACTTCTTCTTTACCAATCTGGATTCCTTGTATTTCTTTGTTTTGTGTGATTGCCGTTCCCAGGACCTCCAGTACTATGTTAAATAACAGTGGGGAGAGTGGGCATCCCTGTCTGGTTCCCGATCTCAGAGAAAATGCTTTCAGCTTCTCGCTGTTCAGTATAATGCTGGCTGTGGGTTTATCATATATGGCCTTTATTATGTTGAGATACTTGCCCTCTATTCCCATTTTGCTGAGAATTTTTTATCATGAATGGATGTTCAATTTTGTCAAATGCTTTTTCAGCATCTATGGAGATAATCATGTGGTTTTTATCTTTCTTTTTGTTGATGTGGTGGATGATGTTGATGGATTTTCGAATGTTGTACCATCCTTGCATCCCTGGGATGAACCCCACTTGGTCATGGTGTATGATCCTTTTGATATACTGTTGAATTCTGTTTGCTAATATTTTATTGAGTATGTTTGCATCTATATTCATCAGGGATATTGGTCTGTAATTTTCTTTTTTGGTGGGGTCTTTGCCTGGTTTTGGTGTTAGGGTGATGTTGGCCTCATAGAATGAGTTTGGGAGTATTCCTCTTCTTCTATTTTATGGAACACTTTAAGGAGAATGAGTATTATGTCTTCTCTCTGTGTCTGATAAAATTCCGAGGTAAATTCGTCCGGCTCCGGGGTTTTGTTCTTGGGTAGTTTTTTGATTACCATTTCAATTTCTTTGCTCGTAATTGGTTTGTTTAACTTTTGTGTTTCTTCCTTGGTCAGTCTTGGGAGGTTGTATTTTTCTAGGAAGTTGTCCATTTCTTCTAGGTTTTCCAGCTTGTTGGCATATAGGTTTTCATAGTAGTCTTTAATAATTCTTTGTATTTCTGTGGAGTCTGTCATGATTTTTCCATTCTCATTTATGATTATGTTAATTTCTGTTGACTCTCTTTTTTTTTTAATAAGTTGGGCTAGAGGCTTATCTATTTTGTTTATTTTCTCGAAGAAGCAGCTCTTGGTTTTGTTGATTTTTGCTACTGTTTTATTCTTCTCAATTTTGTTTATTTCTTCTCTGATCTTTATTATGTCCCTCCTTCTGCTGACTTTAGGCCTCATTTGTTCTTCTTTTTCCAGTTTCGATAATTGTGATGTTAGGCTATTCATTTGGGATTGTTCTTCCTTCTTCAAGTGTGACTGGATTGCTATATACTTTGAGAGATATGTACTTATTGCCATTGCAGGCTTTAGATTCATGGTTACCAAAGGTTCAAGGTTAGCTTCTTTAGTATCTTACTGCCTAACTTAGCTCGCTTATTGAGCTGTTATATACACTGTCTGGAGATTCTTTTCTTCTCTCCCTTCTTATTCCTCCTCCTCCATTCTTCATATGTTGTGTGTTTTGTTCTGTGCTCTTTTTAGGGGTGCTCCCATCTAGAGCAGTCCCTGTAGGATGCCCTGTAGAGGTGGTTTGTGGGAAGCAAATTCCCTCAGGTTTTGCTTGTCTGGGAATTGTTTAATCCCACCATCATATTTAAATGATAGTCATGCTGGATACAGTATCCTTGGTTCAAGACCCTTCTGTTTCATTACATTAATATATCATGCCATTCTCTTCTGGCCTGTAGGGTTTCTGTCGAGAAGTCTGATGTTAGCCTGATGGGTTTTCCTTTGTAGGTGACCTTTTTCTCTCTAGCTGCCTTTAAAACTCTTTCCTTGTCCTTGATCCTTGCCATTTTAATTATTATGTGTCTTGGTGTTGTCCTCCTTGGATCCTTTCTGTTGGGGATTCTGTGTATTTCCGTGGTCTGTTCGATTATTTCCTCCCCCAGTTTGGGGAAGTTTTCAGCAATTATTTCTTCAAAGAGACTTTCTATCCCTTTTCCTCTTTCTTCCTCTTCTGGTATCCCTATAATACGAATATTATTCCTTTTGTATTGGTCACAAAGTTCTCTTAGTATTGTTTCATTCCTGGAGATCCTTTTCTCTCTCTCTATGTCAGGTTCTATACGTTCCTGTTCTCTGGTTTCTATTCCTTCAATGGCCTCTTGCATCTTATCCGTTCTGCTTATAAATCCCTCCAGGGTTTGTTTCACTTCTGTGATCTCCTTCCTGACATCTGTGATCTCCCTCCAGACTTCATCCCATTGCTCTTGCATTTTTCTCTGCATCTCCGTCAGTATGTTCTTTATTTTTATTTTGAATTCTTTTTCAGGAAGACTGGTTAGGTCTGTCTCCTTCTCAGGTGTTTCTGAGATCTTTGTCTGCCTGTAGTTTTGCCTTTTCATGGTGATAGAGATAGTTTGCAGAGCTGGTATGAGTGACGGCTGGAAGAGCTTTCCTTCTTGTTGGTTTGTAGCCTTCCTCTCCTGGGAGAATAGCGACCTCTAGTGGCTTGTGCTGGGCAGCTGTGCTCAGACAGGGCTTCTGCTTCCTGCCCGTTTGCTATGGAGTTTATCTCTGCTATTGCTGTGGGCTTGGCCTGGCTCGGGCTGCTGCTCCAAAATGGTGGAGCCCTGTTGGAGGGGGAGCAGGCAGGAGGCTGTTTATCTCTGTAAGGGGCCTCTGTGCTCCCTACTGCCCAGGGGGTTAGAGTGCCCAGATATCCCCAGATTCCCTGCCTCTGGTCTAAGTGACCTGTCCTGCCCCTTTAAGACTTCCAAAAAGCACTCTCCAAACCAAAACAACAACAGCAACAATGAGAGAGGGAACAGAAAGAAAAAAAAAGGAAAAAACACGCAATTTTTTTTTTGTCCTCAGGTGCTGGTCCCAGGCACCCGCTCACTGGTCCTGCTGCCCTGTCTTCCTAGCACCAGGGTCCCTGTCCTTTTAAGGCTTCCAAAAAGCACCCACCCACCGGTCCCGCAGGGAAAGAACACTCGATATTCTTTGTCCTCAGGCGCTGGTCCCAGGCACCCGATCACCAGTCCCGCCGCCCTGCCTCCCTAGCACCGGGGTCCCTGTCCCTTTAAGGCTTCCAAAAAACGCTCGCCAAAAAGGGAAAAAAAAAAAGGGAGAAAACGTGCGATTTCCTCTGTCCTCAGGCGCCGGTCTCAGGCACCCGCCCGCCAGTCCCGCAGGGAGAAACACGGGATATTCTTTGTCCTCAGGCGCCGGTCCCAGGCACCTGCTCACCGGTCCCGCCACCCTGCCTCCCTAGCAACGGGGGCCCGTCCCTTTAAGGCTTCCAAAAAGCACTTGCCAAAAAAAAAACTGCTCCGGTTTCTTTCCACCCGCCGGGAGCCAGGGGGAGGGGCGCTCGGGTCCCGCCGGGCCGGTGCTTGTATCTTACCCCCTTCGCAAGGCGCTGGGTTCTTGCAGGTGTGGATGTGGTCTGGATGTTGTCCTGTGTCTTGTGGTCTCTATTTTAGGAAGATTTTTCTTTGTTATATTTTCATAGCTCTATGTGTTTTTGGGAGGAGATTTCCACTGCTCTACTCATGCCGCCATCCTGACTCCGCCCCGCCTCCAGCCTTTTTTATGTTTTGTAGAGCTCTGTTTAGGCTACTTAATAGGAAGAAGCAAACCCTTCTTTACTAAGGAGATAAAGAAGGGTAATCAGCATGAAGATCAGGTGGAAGGAAAAGACCAAGGGCTTAAAAAATATAATATTTCATTACTTTTAGTTAGTTCAAAATGCTAGAACATTTGAGGAAAGACGGTGTGGCACCAACAAATGATAAGTGGTCAGAAGTGAAATTATGCTAAAACAAAAGCAAAACAATCAAACAAGATAAAGAGAAAAAGAATGCAAATAGGAAAGAAGAAAAATTTTCTCTGCAGATGACATGATTTTATATGCTGAAAATCCCAAAGACCCACCAAAAAAATTTTTAGAACTAATATTCAGGGAAGTTTTGGGATACAAATCAATATACAAAAATCAGTCACATTTCTATGCACTAATAATAAACTATCTGGAAAAGAAATTAAGAAAATTTAATTTACAAAAGCATTAAAAAGGAATAAGCAGGAACAAATTTAACTGATGAGATAAAAAAGATCTGTGTATGGAAAACTATGAAACATTGATGAAAGAAACTGAGGAAACACAAATAAATGGAGAAATATTCCATTTTGTAGATTGAAAGAATTAATATAAAATATTTAAACTACCCAAAGACATCTGTAGATTCAATGCAATTCCTATCAAAATACCAGGAATTTTCACAGAAATAGAAAAAAATAATCCTTAAATTAGAATGGAACTACAAAAGGTTCCAAATAGTTAAAGCAATCTTAAGCAAGAAGAACAAAGCTGGAAGCAACAAACTGATTTAATACTGTATTTCAAAGTTATGGTAATAAAACAGTATGGTATTGGTATAAACACATTTTATGTTTGACATATAGATCAATGGAATTAAATAAAGAACCCAAAAAGAAACACACACGTATATGACCAATATTTCAGAAAACTGCCAAGAATACACAATGAGGAAAGGATTGACCCTTCAATAAATGGTGCTTCGAAAACCTCATATCTAACTTTGAGGCACCATTATTTTCATATTCATGAAAATTTGCATGAACTGCATGTTTAGTGGAGTACCCATGCAGCATGCAAGAGAATGAAATTGGACCCTTATCTTTCACACACAAAAATGAACTCCAAATAAATTAAAGATTTAAATGCAAGGTATGAATCCATAAAACTCTAAGGAAACAAGTAAAAAGTTCCTTGACATTGGTCTTGACTATGATTTCATAAATTTGCAAAACAGAAGGGAACAAAAGTAAAAATAAAAAGGTGGACTGTATGAAACTAAAAATTTGTACACAGCAAAAGAAACAATCAACAAAATGACAAAATGAGAAGGAAACCTACGGAATGTGAGAAAATATTTGCAAACTATATATCCATATATATATATATATATATATATCCACATATATATATATATATATATATATATATATATATATATATAATTATGTAAGAGCTTAAGGGCAAGGCGTTAATATGCAAAATATGTAAAGAACACTTACACCTGAATGGCAAATAATTCTGCTAAAATTTTTAGGGTTCTCCTAAACAGTCATACATCTTGTCAATGGGCATGAGTCATATAATTGACTTCAAAGGAGGCGTAATCCTGGTTAGTTTTAACGAATTGATTTAGAATAAGTAAATAGGAGCATGAGGGAAATGTTATTTATTTCCAATTGTTCTAGTTACTTGGATTGGCTAGTTACATATATTATTTTAATAATAAAGTGCCATATTTTCTTTCCCTGCTCCCAATATATTTTCTACACCATAATCAAATGTTATTTTCAAAGTTGAATCTAATCTTACTCAACATCTGCTTAATGCCATCCAATGTCATCCAGTTGCACTTAGGGTAAACCTTAAATTGTTAATGAGATTTATTAAGGATTTCAGATTTCATATAAATCTGGCCACTGATTCTCTTAACCTCATATGTCATCCCTACTCCCTTTACATGATATACTCCACCAGTTTAAACTTCTTTTCATTTTGAAACACACTACTGCATTTTTCTTCTGATTCATTGCATATAATACAGGTTATTTCTATATCTAATATTCTTTTCCTCTTGTCTATTGGTTAACTCACACATATATTTCAACATTAGTTTAGATGTCATTTATTCTGGGTAAGCTTTTCTGACCCCTAAGCAAACATTATTGTCATTCTTTTCATACATTGTTATAATTGCCTGTCCATTTCCCACAAGATTTTAAACACTGGATCTTGCTTTCTCATTACACTAGTTTCCCCATGAGTAATTGAGGATCAGAAAGGTTAAGGTAATTGATCTAGTTCACACAGCTAATTAGTGCCAGAGTCTGGCCCTTTAGCAGATTATTTAATATATGTATGTGTAATATATATGTATAGATAACTATTAAACCTCTCCAAATCTGTACAAAAATTTTCTTGTCTTTCTGATAGCTAAATACATCATATGTTATACATGATTCCTGTTGTATTTTATGGATATCTCTTTTTCACACTTTTGTTACAATCATGTTTTAAATATATACCCAATACATTTATCATTATATTATAATATATGCTACTTTGGGTGAGAATTTTTATAAACAATATAGAGCTCTTCATCTTATCATGAGATCATTTGAATTTTTCTAAAAAAGTTATAGCTAATTTTCCATAAATCAAATACTAATTATACATTCATTGAATCAGTCAGGAAAATTGAAGTCTAATATAGATAGAAGTCAATGATAGTTTTAAATTTAAAAATCAGGTCTTAATAGCTTGTTTAAATAACTATCATTGTAAATTCACGTTTCTTATTTTATTCAGTATATATAGTAACATTAGCTTCAGAATAAATATGTAACTTACTCCTGAAGATTATGTGTTTTTTTTGTATTTTTTGTAGATATTGTATTTGGAATGAAATAAACCTGTATATGATTCCAACTCTGATGCTTATGCTCTGATGTTATTTATTGACAATTATTAGACAAATATTAGAGCCTAAGTTCTCCAAATGTAAATGAATGATTTATTGATTAATTGAAAATTAGCCTTAATAGTAAGTATATAAATGTCCAAGCTATATACAGTCATAGGCTATAGGTAACATTTATTCAATGAAAGTTTCCTATCTTTATTTAAGAAAAACAAAAATAGAGCTATCAGTTTCCATTAGACTAATCGTCCTACCTGTGACAATTACAAACGTTGGCAAAAATATTTTAAAAACTAATCATTTAGAGTTCTTTGAAAGTGACCAAGATCAGACAGAAGTTGAACTAATTTCATTATAAAGGGCAAAAACACCCAAAACCCAAACCAAAAACTTCACTTAGTAAAATGACCTTGCCCTGAGGACACTCTCAAGACTGAATAGTTCAGAAAATCTGGTTTCAACCATGAAAACAAAGCTATACTGGTCTTAGCATTCTAGGGACAAATCACGATGGCTTGATTTAAGAACTATAAATTGGGAATCCAAGGAACAAATGAGCCACAGTGAAGGAAGTCCCCTCACTGTTGAACCTTTATATAACTCCTCCAAATACTTGGATCAACTCTGAAATGTTCATGCATGGGCAGGGAGTACAGGGAAATAAGAGAACAGCAGGGTGTCTAGTTCAATTACTGTTAAATCAGAAAAGATATTTATAAGGTGATAAAAGTATCACCAAGTAAAAGTGATGTGGCAAATGAGTTAGGATTTTCATGACAATAAATACTGTATGCATTTAAGATAAATAATGTCCAAATACTAATGGATATAGCCAAAGACTGAAGGAAAAAATATAATTTTAAAGTGGTCTGTTAGTATTTTAATTGCTTGATAGGACAATACTCAGTAGTATTAAGAGATAAAAATAAAATGGATGATATACAATGTCGACCACAACAAAAATATTAGGCATGCAAAGAGGAAAATATGAACTATACTTATAAATAATTAGCAAAAAGTTGACTGTATATTAAAGATTCTACAGGAAGAAATGAAGAATGTGTGTAAAGTGGCTAATTTCAGAAGATATTTGGACACTATCAAAAAGAACCTAATGGAAATCATAGAACCAAAAATATAATTCCTGAAATTATACGTATTTGCAGATTTGATAGAAATATCCTGTATCTTAATTGGTATATGTTTATACAAATGAAAATACTTGTTATGTCCCTTCTAACTATCCCATCTAATGGAGTTTAAAAAATGCTTTTAATTGTATTTAAATCAGTCCTCACATTTCCAGCACACCCTCACCCTGCACGCCATCCACTCCCCACAGGGCTCTGGGCTACCCTGATGGGGACCCCACCCATGGCAGTTCAGGGGATTAATCCAGAGGCTGCTCCAGGTGTCAGGTAACCAACAGAGGCAGCGGAGAAGGGCAAGGCAACCAGCAAGCAGGAAGGGACTTTGTTCTTTCAGTTGACACATGCACTACCTGCCTACAACTACCTCTATCACCATTAAAATGCAGAAGAATTTGGTGCAGTCCAGAATTACCCAGACAACCCCTGAGAGAGGGCCTGGGGAGATAGATTTAACCAATCTTCCTGAAAAAGAATTCAAAATAAAGGTCATAACTATCCTGATGGACCCTCAGAGAAGTATGCAAGAGCTAAGGGATCAAGTCAGGAGGGAGAATACAGAAATAAAACAATCTTTGGAAGGACTTTAGAGCAAACTGGATGAGGTGCAAGGGGCTGTTAATGGAATAGAAATCAGAGAACAGGAATACAGAGAAGCTGAGGCAGAGAAAGATAAAAGGATCTGTAGGAATGAAAGAATATTAAGAGAACTGTGTATCCAAACAGAACAATATTCGCATTATAGGAGTATTAGAAGAAGAAGAGTAAGAAGAAGGGAAAGAAAGTGTCTTTGAAGAAATAATTGCTGAAAACTTCCCCAAAGTGCGGGAGGAAATAGTCTCTCAGACCATGACAGCCCACAGATCTCCCAACAGAAGGGATCCAAGGAGGACAACGGCAAGACATATAATAATTAAAATGGCAAAGACCAAAGACAAGGACAGAGTATTAAAGGCAGCCAGAGAGAGAAAAAAGGTCATCCACAAAGGAAAACCTATCAGGTTATCATGAGACTTCTCAAACAGAAACCTTACAGGCAGAAGAGAATGGCATGATATATTTAATGCAATGAAACAGAAGAGCCATGAACAAAGAATACTATATCCAGCACAATTATCATTTAAATATGAAGGAGGGATTAAACAAATCCCAGACAAGCAAAAGTTGAGGGAATTTGATTCCCACAAACCATGTCTACAGGATATTTTAAAGGGACTGCTCTAGATGGAAGCACTCCTAAGGCTAAATTGATGCCACCAGAGAAAATAAAATCACTAAAAAGAAAGCAGACCAACCAAATAAGAACTAAAGGCAAAAGATAAAATCAACTACTTGCAAAAGCAGTCAAAGGAAACACAAAAGAGTACAGAATAAAACACCTAACATTTAAAGAATGGAGGAGGAGAAATAAGAAAGGAGAGAAATAAAGAATCATCAGACTGTGTTTATAATAGCTTAATAAGAGTGTTAGGCTACATGTTAGATAGTAATGAAGCTACCCTTGAATCTTTGGTAACCACGAATCTAAAGCCTGCAATGGCAATAAGTACATATCTTTCAATAATCATTCTAAATGTAAATGGACTGAATGCACCAATCAAAAGACACAGAGTAATAGAATGGCTAAAAAAGCAAGACCATCTATATGCTGCTTACAAGAGACTCACCTCAAACCCTAAGACATACACAGACTAAAAGTCAAAGGATGGAAAAAAATATTTCATGCAAACAATATGGAGAAATAAGCAGGAGTTGCAGTACTTGTATCAGACAAAATAGACTTCAAAACAAAGAAAGTAACAAGAGATAAAGAAGGACATTACATAATGATAAAGGGCTCAGTCCAACAAGAGGATATAACCATTATGAATATATATGCACCCAACACAGGAGCACTGACATATGTGAAACAAATACTAAGATAATTAAAAGAGGAAATAGAATTCAATGCATTCATTCTAGGAAACTTCAACACACCACTCACTCCAAAGGACAGATCCACCAGACAGAAAATAAGTAAGGACACAGAGGCACTTAAGAACACACTAAAACAGATGGACTTAACAGATATCTACAGAACTCTACACCCAAAAGCAGCAGGATACACATTCTTCTCAGTGCCCCTGAAACATTTTCCAGAATAGACCACATACTAGGCCACAAAAAGAGCCTCAGTAAATTCAAAAAGATTGAAATTCTACCAACCAACTTCTCAGACCAAAAAGGTATAAAACTAGAAATAAATTCTACAAAGAAAACAAAAAGGCTCACAAACACATGGAGGCTTAACAACATGCTTGTAAATAATCAATGGATCAATGACCAAATTAAACTAGAGATCAAGCAATATATGGAGACAAATGACAATAACAGCACAAAGCTCATCTTCTGTGGAATGCAGCAAAGGAGGTTCTAAGAGGAAAGTATACAGCAATCCAGACATATTTAAAGAAGGAAAAACAATCCCAAATGAATAGTCTAAAATCACAATTACTGAAACTGGTAAAAGAAGAACAAATGAGGGTCAAAGTCAGAAGAAGGAAGGATATAATAAAGATCAGAGAAGAAAAAAACAAAATTGAGAAGAATAAAACAATAGAAAAAATCAATGAAACCTGGAGCTGGTTTTTTGAGAAAATAAACAAAACAGATAAGCCCATAGTCAGACTTATTAAGAAAAAAGAGAATCTATACACATCAACAGAATCAGAAATGAGAAAGGAAAAATCATGACAGACACTACAGAAATACAAAGAATTATTAGAGAACACTATGAAAATCTATATGCTAACAAGCTGATAAACCTAGAAGAAATGGACAACTTCCTAGAAAAATACAACCTTCCAAGACTGACCAAGGAAGAAACAGAAAATCTAAACAGACCAATTATCAGCAATGAAATTGAATCAGTAATCAAAAAACTACCCAAGAACAAAACTCCCGGGCCAGGTGGATTCACAGCCGAATTTTATCAGACATACAGAGAAGACATAATATCCATTCTCCTTAAAGGTTTCCAAAAAATAGAAGAGGAAGGAATACTTCCACACTCATTTTATGAAGCCAGCATCACTTTAATACCAAAACCAGGCAAAGACCCCACCAAAAAAGAAAACTACAGACCAATATCCCTGATGAATGTAGATGCAAAAATACTCAACAAAATATTGGCAAACTGAATTCAAAAATACATCAAGAGGATCATACACCATGATCAAGTGGGATTCATCCCAGGGATGCAAGGATGGTATAACATTAGAAAATCCATCAACATCATCCACCACATCAACAAAAAGAAGGACAAAAAATGACATGATCATTTCCATAGATGCTGAAAAAGCATTTGACAAAATTCAACATCCATTCATGATAAAAACCCTCAACAAAATGGGTATAGAGGGCAAGTACTTCAACATAATAAAGGCCATAGATGACAAACCTACAGCCAACATCATACTTAACAGCGAGAAGCTGAAAGCTTTTCCTCTAAGATTGGAAACAAGACAGGGATGCCCACTCTCCCCACTGTTATTCAACATAGTACTGAAAGTCCTAGCCATGGCAATCAGACAAAACAAAGAAATACAAGGCATCCAGATTGGTAAAGAAGAAGTCAAAGTGTCACTATTTGCAGATGACATGATATTGTACATGAAAAATCCTAAAGACTACACTCCAAAACTACTAGAACTAATATTTGAATTCAGCAAAGTTGCTGGATACAAAATTAATACACAGAAATCTGTTGCTTTCTTATACACTAATGATGAACTAGTAGAAAGAGAAATCAGGAAAACAATTCCATTCACAATTACATCAAAAAGAATAAAATACCTAGGAATAAATCTAATCAAGGAAGTGAAAAACATATACCCTGAAAACTTTAAGACACTCTTAAGAGAAATTAAAGAGGTCACTAACAAATGGAAACTCATCCCATGCTCTTGGCTAGGAAGAATTAATATTGTCAAAATTTGCTATCCTGCCAAAGCAATCAACAGATTTAATGCAATGCAATGCCTATCAAAATATAACAACATTCTTCAATGAGTTTTTAAAAAAGTAGTTTTAAAATTCATATGGAACCACAAAAGACCCCGAATAGCCAAAGCAATCCTGGAAAGGAAGAAAAAAGCAGGGGTGATCTCACTTCCCAACTTCAAGCTCTACTACAAAGCCACAGTAATGAAGGAAATTTGGGACTGTCACAAGAGCAGAGCCGCAGACCAGTGGAACAGAATAGAGACTCCAGACATTAACCCAAACATATATGGTCAATTAATATATGATAAAGGAGCCATGGACATTCAATAGGGAAATGACAGCCTCTTTATGAGCTAGTGCTGGCAAAAATGGACAGCTACACGTCAGAGAATGAAACTGAATTATTGTCTAACCCCATACACAAAAGTAAATTCAAAATGGATCAAAGACCTGAATGTAAGTCATGAAATCATAAAACTCTTAGAAAAAAACATAGGTAAAAATCTCTTGGACATAAACATGAGCAACTTCTTCATGAATATATTACCCAGACAAGGGAAACAAAACCAAAATGAACAAGTGGGACTATATCAAGCTGAAAAGCTTCTGTACAGCAAAGGACACCATCAATAGAACAAAAAGGTATCCTACAGTATGGGAGAATATATTCATAAATGACAGATCCAATAAAGGCCTGACATCCAAACTATATAAAGAGCTCACATACCTCAACAAACAAAAAACAAATAATCCAATTAAAAAATGGTCAGAGGAACTGAACAGACAGTTCTCCAAAAAAGAAATTCAGATGGCCAACAGACACATGAAAAGATGCTCCACATCACTAGTCATCAGAGAAATGCAAATTAAAACCATAATGATATATCACCTCACACTAGTAAGGATCTCCACCGTCCAAAAGACAAACAACAACAAATGTTGGTAAGGTTGTGGAGAAAGGGGAACCCTCCTACACTGCTGATGGGAATGTAAACTAGTTCAACCATTGTGGGAAGCAGTATGGTGGTTCCTCAAAAAACTCAAAGTAGGCATACCATTTGACCCAGAAATTCCACTCCTAGGAATTCACCCTAAGAATGCAGCAGCCCAATTTGTAAAAGACATATGCACCCCTATGTTTATCTCAGCACTATTCACAATAGCCAAGAAATAGAAGCAACCTAACTGTCCATCAGCAGATGAATGGATAAAGAAGGTGTTGTACACATACACAATGGAATATTATTCAGCCATAAGAAGAAAACAAATACTACCATTTGCAACAACTTGGATGGGGCTAGAGGGTATTATGCTCAGTGAAATAAGCCAGGTGGAGAAAGATAAGTACCAAATGATTTCACTCATCTGAGGAGTGTAAGAACAAAGAAAAAACTGAAGGAGCAAAAAGCAGCAGAATCACAGAACCCAAGAATGTACTAACAATTACCAAAGGGGAAGGGACTGGGGAGGATGGATGGGAAGAGATGGATAAGGGGTGAGAAAAAAGAAAGGGGGCTTTATGATTATCATGTAGAGTGTGGGGGGTGGCACTGGGAGGGCTCTACAACACAGAGAAGACAAGTAGTGATTTTACAACATCTTACTACACTCATGGACAACGACTGCATTTGGGTATGTGGGGGTACTTGGTGATGGGGCAAGTCTAGTAAACATAATGTTCCTCATTTAAGTGTAGATTAATGATACCAAAATAAAAATTGAAAAAGATACATTTACATTCAATATTTTAAAAGATATTCTAATATTTAGAAACTTTGATTTTAAATTTACATTCATTCATATTTTAACTTATCTTTTATCTTTTCTATATGCATTATATTTATAATTTTTACATCTATATGTATTTGAACATTAATTCAAATTTTTACATTTATTTAGTCATTCACCTATTAGTGAGACATGTAACACTGCCTCTCAGAGAAAATACCCTTGCTGATCCTTTGTAGAAGCTAACACTATTAAGCTAACAAGTACCTGTCTAGTTTTCACCTCATATATATTTACATCAGCAGAAGTACAACAGAAAATTCCTGTCAGCCATCGCTGTTGTAAAATGCAGTGCCCCTCTATGGATACATATAGTGGGATGGAATGGGGATTGAGGGGCACAATCAAAACAAAGTAAAAAGGAGGGAATTGTGTATAGGAAAACTGAATTGGGAGTCATAATAAGGCATAAAGGAAACTGTAGAAGTGCATTGTACAATAGATGGCTTTTATTTTAGCTCACTCTACCAAAGTTGTGTGAAATTCATAGAATACTAACATTTTATGGACCAAACCTTCCACTATATGTCCCCATAACTGAGCTAATAGTGGTAAATCTCAGGGTTACTTTGTCTCATTCAGAGTAAGAAATAAGAAAATAGTTGAAAGGAGCAGCTGGAGGTAGGCCTAAGAGTGGCATCGTCTGGTTTTCTTATGTGAACCAACATCCCACTAGTGGAGGAAATTTTGTCTAAAGACAAATGACAAGGGCATACCCAGGAGCAACAGATGGAGGTGGTACAGGCAACAGAGAAGTCAGAGCAAGGCCCTGCTGCATCAGGAGTACTAAATCAACCAACACTGACTGGCAAATATAATGTGACAGTGTCAGTCTCCACACATAGGAAATAGATGAAGGAAATATAAAGCAGCACAGGTGGGAGGTAGGTGGCAAGTAAGCCATAATGCTACTAAGGTCATAGAGTTCTTTTGATGGGGTGTTAGTGAATTAGAAAAAGTTGAATATGTACTTTACACCACTGGACAATGTAATCTTAAGTATTTTTTTGTCTTTGTTAATTCAAAGAGAGTCTCACACACACACAAAAAAAAAATGTCAGAGGACAATTACACTGGTGTAATTAATTTCAAAATTATCATTACATAAACATTTAATATGTTAGAAGAAAATAGGCATTTAGTCTTCCTTTTTTGAGTATTTTTTTTCACTTTTCTACTATAATATGGAATTTCAGCATGGTAATTAGTCTGCTGTGCTTTTGGTTTATGGAGAAATAAGTATGCATTCAAATTTTAACTTATATTTAAAAATGTTATATAATACATAGTAGCAAATGTAGATTCTTTACATGCCTGTGTCTTAAAGTATGTGTATATGCCTGTTTAAGTGTTGGTGAATGGCACTGGAAATCAGCATCTTCTTATTTTGCTTGAAATGTTATCTCCAATGGGATTCTTATTTTGCTTGTCACCTTGCAGCTTATACTAAGTGAGAAGATAGAATCACTGAGTAACTTCTGGGCGTTGTCACTTAGGAACAAACTGTAAACACAAAAGATGTTTTTGAGGTTTTTAAAGGTACTATTCTTATAGTCTATAGGGGCCTGTGTCACTTTCTTACATCCATCACCTTTTTACATCAGGAAAAAATAAGTTTCTTATTTTAACAACAACTGAAATTTAGTGTGAATAAAAGGCTAATTAAACTTTCACAATGGAAACCCAGTTTTAGTAAACCAGAAGATAACACATCTTCACATTTGAAAATGTTAATGAGATTCATTGTCATCATTAATAACAGTTTATTTAAAATATCATTATTTTAGGGTTGGACATGTCAACAGAAGCATAAAAATATTTACTAATATCTAAATCAAAGAACAGTAGCAAATTTGTTTTCTATTACCTAAATTTCGTCTAAAGAACTTAAGTGTATCAGAGATTCAAATTGGGATTCAGTAAACTCTGAAAATCCCCCTATTATGCTACTATAATGGAACAATAGCACTCAGTTGTTGAGCTCCATTTTTTAATGGTACATCTATTATTGTACTAATGATTACAAGCCATATGGTGTAACCAATAGGGCTGTCTTTAAATACACTAATTACATCAAGTGCAGACAATAAAACAGGTGCTAAAACAATGTTCTCACACACTGTTTTTCATTTATAGCTCTGTAGAAGACCTTTAGTACTGAGATTGGAATTCCAATCTATTTCCATAGACTCCCATTTGACATTTAAAGATCCTGTGTAACTACTCAGTCAACACCAATTTAAGCAACAAATATGCCATTTTTTTGTAAACCTAGAAATAGGTATTTTTTTAAACTGAGAATAAATGGATGACAGAAAAGCAATCTAAAACAAATAATGTCAATTTTCATTGAGAGTTTTAAAGCCAGTTTTACCTATTATATGTTGTGCCATTCTGCACTTATAGAGCATCCAATTGCTTATATTTTAAGATAATATGTAAATAATCCAATAAGAGACAATAATAGTGTTAAGGAAAGAACATAAGGCTAAATCATGGTCTCACATCTTCCATCAATTAAATGAATTTGGACAAGCAAATGCACATAAATGTTCAGTGTATTCCTCTATGAAGAGGGTGCGTTGATTCAGGTTATTTTTAAGGTATTTTCCATCTTCAAAATTCTCTTATTCATCTAATGAATTGATGAGATGCTCTTTTTGACCAAATGAGTCAGGGCCCCCTAATCTGTCTTCTTGACTGGGTCTTGATCTTGCCAGGCCTACATAGCCTGGGTTTAGCAGGAATCCTGCCAAGTCAGTTTAAGGGAATACCTCCACCTTTGATATCTGATAACTTTTAATATGTGATCAAATTCGTCATTGCCTACCACTGATATCTGATCACCCTGGCCTGCCCTTAGCAAGAACTCAAATTGCCCTACCTACGATGCATCCTCTCAGAAGCTGTCCGTCTACCACTGGCAACCCCTAACCTGCTCTTTGGCTGTAATTTCCCACCTGTTATTGAGTCTGATCACTCTCCCCTATGGTCATCATCTTGATACCTCTCACCATAGCCTCAAATAAAGTCTTATCATTTTAACAAGTGTCAGAGTACTTATTTTATCTAACAAAGTTAGTAGTAATAATCTTTACGTCCAAATGCCAAATTTTTCCAAAGCAGTGAAAAAACTTGAAATCAAATAGCTTGGGGTCAAATTCTAGTCTTGCCTTAATCTTATTACCTATAAGTCTTTGAGAGAATTATTTGGTATGTCTCTGCCTCAGTTTTCTCATATACTTAATGGTTTAGTGGATAACAACAAATTCATAGAGGTATTTGGAGGATTAAGTGAGGTGAACCTCATAACCTGTGCTAAAACCTTGCTTGGCATAGAGTAAATACCAAATAATTGATAGCTAGTATTAAAATAAAATGATTACATTAGGAGCACAAACACAGTAAAAATATGAATGCCTATAAATATTTTCCAAAAGAGAATGAAATAATATAAAGATAAAAATTGTGCTAGAATAGAGAAATTATAGAGAACATGTTATCTTTTCAAAAAATAGTTAACATTTATGAAGAGCTTACCCAAATCCATATATCCATATATATATATATACTGTGAATTATATGAAATGCACAGAAATTTATTTTAAAATCCTTCTTTTTTTTTTACTAGCAAAGAATTTAATATGGAACATGTACAGTCCAGATTGCATAAAAAGTGTATTTTGAGGAACTAGTAAGCAAATTACCTATTTGCAAATTACTGACTGGTATGTTAGTGGCCTAAAATGAAAATTTATTCTCAAATTTCTAGTGTATAATGTGTCTATAACTTTAGGAAGAAAGTATTAACCAGCATGTTAGGGAACATGGGTGCACAGTTGGTCAAAAATCTCTTTTAAAGGATGCCTCTGTTTACTTAGGTTGAAATGACACCACGGGGAGAGGTCATGGGGTTCCTGGCAGAGATGAACTTTCTGAGTACCCCTAGTCTCTGGTGTGGATGAGTCTGCAGGCATTCCTGCAGGCTTGGCTTCTGGACACCATGGCGCCTCCTACCACAGCTTCTCTCACAAGCATGGCTTCAGCATCCCTCCTTTTAGACCTACCTGACATTGACCTCTTCCCAATGAGAGATGAGGAGGTATGCACCATGCCAAAAAAATATTCATGTAGAATTCACTTAGCTGAAGCATTAAGTTACCAAAATGAAACTCCAGAATCATAGAGGGATATTAGTAGTGAATGCCAAGGACTAGAAATTTCCAGTTGGTCAGATGTCAGTTAACATGAAGTAGCAGGTTCAGTGAACTCACAGAACGCCATGAAATCGCATTGTATGGGGCAGCGGCAGGAGCTGCTTCACTATCTTTTAGCCATATTCCCAATCAGCAGGGAAGAGAATCAGCACTGCCAGTATCTTCCCTCCTTCCTCACTCTTTCCCTCCCCCTCTCTCCTACCTTCCTTTCTTCCAATCAGTGCAACTCCCTGCTTGTAACTCTTCAATAACCTCTGTGCAAGTTGTTCTCTGCCTAATTCTACAATATTACCTATAAAGTGCTTTTAAAAATATCATGATTTCTAACCATAAACCTTCTTTTGGTCTCTTGAACACACATAACCTCTTCAGAGTCTTTGTATTTTTATTGTGTGCTGTGAATATTCTTCCCTAGAATTTTGTTTGGGTAATTTAGGACTCAATTTAAAGTTTACCTTTCCACAAAGGTCTTATTTTTTTCCAATGCTTTATTGAGATATAATCAATAAAAACGTCTTACTTAACTGAACTCTGGAAAGAAGTTCACAAAATTCATGAAAGTGGGTAAATTATTTTATTCTCTACCATTATAACCAGCATCTCTAACTATGTCTGGCACGTGGTAGTTATTCAATGACTGTTTATTAAATGAATAGCTATTTTCTGCCAGGCCTATGGTAGCACTGAAAATATACAGATGAATAAATTACTGACTGGTATGTAAATTACTGACTTTTAAAAGGAAAAAGTGTATGCATGTGTGTGTATGTGTATAACAAAATAAATAGAATGCTGGAGTAGAGAATGGAAAGGAAGTCAATTTTAAATAGAAAGACAACTATGAGGGATTTAAGTTAATATTTGAAGAACAAAAAGGGGCCAGACACCAAAATAAAATATTACAAACATGAGCTAATTCTCTGAGCAGTTAAGAGATTAATGTACAATGGGAAAGTGATGCATGAGGAGATTTACTTTGGCAAAATAATTCAAAATTTAGGGCCTTGGAAGCCATGGAGTACTGTTTGGGTTTTATCTCAACTGCAATGTGAAGATATCAAAGAACTTAGGCTGGAGAAAACTTTTTCAATTATTATTGTTTAATTTTACATTTAAAAATATCTTCTGATTTCTGTATAATAGAAAATAGATTGCAGGCTAACAATGATTGGAGAAAAGAAACATGTAAAGACGGCAGTAATATAACAGAAATGTCTGACGTTTTAGTGCAGAATGTCACTGGTAGAAACCACAGAAATTAACAATTGATTCAGTATGAAATTTGTGATAAAAGGAATCGGGAATCTTCAGATTTCAAGCCTGAATAATTGGTTATTTAATATGGGTTCCTTTTATGAAAAAGAAAACAATTTGGGAGGAATAGATGGAGCAGTTGTGAGACAACCTATGAAAACTTAAATTTGAAAGTGTGAGCTAGTCAAGTAGAAATATCTAATGAATGATTGGATACACATGGCTGAAACTCAGAGAATGGAGTAAGATATAAACTTATGAGTCATGAGTACATTGATATTTTTATAGCCAGGAGAAGTATGATACCACTTAGGGAAAGAGTATAAAGAACAAAGAGTAAAGTATCAGGCCAATCTTTGAGGAACACCAATATTAAGCTTTCAGCTTGAGCACAGGAGCAATAAAAAAAAAAGGTGGCAAGAAATAAACAGTGAGATAGGGTGTCAAGTAGTGTAAAAGAGGAAGCTGTCTCAAAAATGGGTACATAATCAAATATTTGACTACCTCAGTGACGTGATAAAAGATGAGGACAAACATTCCCACTGGACTTGGTAATTTTCAAAGAGTTATGTAAAGATGGCAGCCAGGTTGGAGTGAGTAGGAGTCGGGGGTGGGAAAGTGGAGAGTCCGTAAGTCACTCTTTCCCAAAGTTTGGCTGAGAAGGAAAGTGGGGAATTTTGAGGGTTGAGGGAAAGGGAAACTGGGATCATTTTTTAGAGACATATTTACCACCACCTGTTTTCCAACCATAACAATCGTTAATTAATGTTCGGCTACAAATGTTATCATTGGAAGAACATAAAATGCACATAATAGTGCCCTTAAACCAGAGAGTTATTTAAAATGGTTCTTGATGAAGATAATCGGGGACTTGTTCAGCAGTTCACTATCACCATTACGGACTGGGTCATTTCTACTTTTCTCCTCTACTATCCTTTGTACATTGGCCTTTTAGTCCTTAAATGTTTCTCAACTGGTGGTCGTATGACTTCCAAAGATCTGGAATCGCATCCACTTTTGGGGAAGGAGAAAGGGGAAAAATTAGCACTTCTCCCATTTACAAGGAAGCAAGTATCTACACAGACTTTCACTGGAGTCTTATGGGCTAGAACTTTGTCAAATAGCAATCCTTAATTGCAAGGAAAGCTAGAAAAGTTAGTGGCATTTCTAGCTTCTGGTCTGTTGTAAAAATAAAAAAGGAAAAAAACTATGCTAAGCAAGAAAATCTGCATCAGTCATGTAATAGAATGTAAAATTAGCAGAATTTAAACATAACTATAAACACTTAATAATGAACATCTTAATTATAAAAGATCTTCTGGAACACTTTGTTCTACAGGAGAAAAATAGTATTTCTTAAAAGGACTTGTACGTGGGGTTCTAGTCAGTATGTTTCATATATATGACACATTAGCTAAAAAGATGGGTGTCAGTTATTCTGAAAATTTCTAAGAATTTTTGACGGCAGGCACTAAATTACAGTAGTCAAACAATTTCAATCTCAAATGATCACTCTTCTTCAACAGTGAGGGCTATCTGTACTCTCCGATTTGGTTTAGGCTTCTTTTTCTCTACTTCTGGATATTGTTTTATGTTCTACATTCTTCTTGAATTATTTCATGCATATTAGTTGTTTTTCCATCAGCAATGTTGGTTCCTTAAGGAAGTTCTTTATTTTTTGTGCCTAAGATTCTCTTTCATAGTCATAGGATACTTTATTAATCTCTGTCAGCATCTGAAGAAATGATTGATTTAATTAATAAACAATTCTGGCATGACACTGCATATTTTAATTAGGTTTATATGTGAGCAATGGAGTTTGAAAAGCATGTTTTCATAATTCAAAGAAACACTTGAAATATTGACATGAAAAGTGTCCAAGAGATAAACATGTTATTATATTTCACATTTTAAATTACCTGCTAGATGGCATGTGATAAATAGTTTTGGACTTGCCACCAGAGCACCAGTGTACAATTTTGTGTTTACGTCAGTTAACCAAAGAGGGTGACTTCAAGGACCACTGCTTTTTCATGGTTTGTTCTCCATATAATGGCTACATAAGTTGTCCACAACTTGTGAAACTTCCTGTATGATTTTTATCTCACTAATGTGATCTAGTTAGGTTTGCCATGGTTGGAACTAGATAAATTGCTTAAACATATTACAGTTTATCTACTGGCACACTAGTAACCCATCTCATAAGAAAAAAAAAAGTCTTAATTTGTGTTATTTGTCAATTTCTGTGATATAACAACTTCAGACATGATGATTTTCAAACTGTGAATGATTAATATAGCTTGTCAAATTCCTGACTATTTAACAAGTATATCTCCAGAGCCAGTGCCAGTCAGATCCAGTTCAAAAGTAGTTCACGTTCATTAACCTATATGGCTGGCTGTCATACTTCCAAGTTCTATAGGAAGTAGTCTGATAAAACTACTAATTTGTAAACATGTGCTTCCTTTCAAGAAAAAGGACTGTCTCAGAGGCCAAAGACCAGCATAGCGTCTGAAGCTGTGGGTGCAAAAGGTGAAATCTTGAGCCACAGAGGATTATTTCTAGTCCTTGAAAACTAATGGAATTGACTCTTCCGGGTTTTTTAATTTCCTAGGAATGGTGATCTTTTATTTCCTTCCATTTTCTTCCTTTAGGAACATTATCATATGCCTGCTTCATCATTGTATTTTGGAAGCAACTAACTTGTTTTCTAGATTTACAAGTCTGTAGATGGAAAGGAATCTTGCCACAGATAGATCTTACCCAGAGACTTACCCATGCATGATTTAGATTATGAGATTTGGGACTTTTAAACTGATACTTAGATATTTTGGATTTGAGACTTTTAAGGATGTCAGGATTGAGGTCAACATTGAATGGGAACAAATTGGTATGAACTGGAATGCATATAAATTTTAGGAATCAGAAAGTGAACTGTGGCAGGCTACAAAGTGGCTCCTCAAAAGATACCCACATCCTAAATGCTCTAATTAGTGAATGTTATTTCATATAGCAAAACAAAATTTACAGATTAAATTAAGGATTTTGTAATGGTGGGTTATTTTGGATTATCTGGGTGGACCCTACAGGTAATCATAAGTATCTTTTTAAGAGGGAGGCAGAGGAGGATTTGACACAGAAGGAAAAGAAGTCACTGTGACTACAGAATCGGAGATTGGAATGATGCAACCCCAAGGCAAGAACTGCCCATATCCTTCAGGAACTAGAAGAGGAGGGAAGAGATTCTTCCCTAGAGACTTCAAAGTGAGGAAGTCCAGGCCTCAACCTTAGTTTTGGGTGAATGAAACTAATTTAGATTTCTGGCATTCCAAACTTTTGAGAGAATAAATCTCTGTTGTCTTAAACTATATAGTTAATGGTAATTTATTACAGCAGCCACAGGAATTAATTAAATGACCTAGTTTATCTCAACAATATAAGATTGGTTTGAGATTTGAAAACTAATCTGTATAATTTACTATATTAACAAACTAAAAAAGGAAAAAAGTAATTACATTCACAATAGATGTAAAACGAAAAAAAGTTGGAAAATCCAACATCCTCTTCCTGGTCTTTTAAAGAATTCTCAACAAACCAGAAATAGAAGGGAACTTTCTGAGTCTGATATTTTAAGAATCAAAAAAACGTTTACTCTTAATTGGAAAAGAATGAATGCTTTAAAAAAAGAAAAACCCTGCTAATTAAAAAATAAATAAAATAAGGCAGGATACCCACTCACCATTTCACATCTAATGTTTCAATAAGGCAAGATAAAAAGGCATACTGAAACCTGTAAAGGAAGTAGTAAACTTATTTTTATTTATAGACAATATGATGTTTTATACAGAAATTATGGTATCCAAAAAAAGCTACACTAGATGTCATAGGTAAATTTATCAAGGATGCCAGATACAAAATCAATGTACAAAAAAAACCCCTCCAAATAATTGATGCCTATATACTAACAACTAACAACTAGAAATTCAAATAAATGTCATTTAAATAGTGTCAAAATATGAAATATTTAAGGGGAACATATGCAAAACCTTTACTATAAAATATTGTTGAAAGATATTATAGATAAACTATATAACAGAGCATTTCTGATCCACATTCATGGATCAGAAAACTCATTGTTGCTAAGAGGTTAATTTTTCCTAAATTGATGTACAGATTCAATGCAATCCTGTGGTAGAAATTGATAAGGTGAGTCTAAAATTCTATGAACATTAAAAATCATAGCATTACCGAAAAAAACTCTTAAAAAGAAAAACCCGATTAGATAATTACCTGTTTTTATGAATATTTTAAAGTAGCAGTAATAAAAACAATGTGGCATTGGTGTCTAATAAATAGATCATTTAAACAAAACGGAAGGTCTGGAAATAAAACCACATGTATAAAGACAAGCGATTTTTGGCAAAGGTGCAAAAACGGTGCAGGGGAAAAGGATACTATTTTCAACAAATAATTCCAGACCAATTGGATATCTCCTGCAAAAATTAAACTTTGATCCATATGACATGCTGTATTTTAAAAAGATTCAAATTGATCATAGATCAAAATCAAATAAAGAAAATACAGGAGAAAATCTTATGACCTGGGATATATAAAAATTTCTTACATACACCACCAAAAAGCATAATCCTGGAAAGAACAATTGATAAATTGGGCTTCAACAAAGTCAATAGCTTCTGATCTTTAAAAGACACAACTAACAGTTGTTAACATAACAGTCTATTAACACTATTAACTGAGTAATAAAATAAGTCACAGACTGGCGGAAAATACTTGCAACTCTTACATTTGATAAATAATTATATAAATTCATTCATAACTCAATAAGAAAAAATGACTCAGTTAAAAATGGACCAAAGGTTTGAATAGACACTTCACCAATGACCGAATGCAGAGAGCAATAAAGCACATGAAACAATATGTAGCATCACAAGTGATTTTAAGTATAACAATTAAATCCACAATAAAATTCTAACACACAACTATTTGAGTGGCTAAAATTAAATACACTAACCATGCAATGTGTTGGAAAGAACATACAGAAGATAAAACTTACAAACTTCTCACTCCTGTGGCAATTGCCTGAAAAGTTTACATACAACTACTCCATGATCTTATCATTCTCTATTCCTTATGTTCATACAAAGACTTAGTCATAAGATTCAGAGAAGCTTCATTTGTTCTCTCCTTCTATAAGTTAGACTTAATTTTAAGTGCAAACATGCAGTATTTGTCTTTCTTTATCTGGCTTATTTCACTTAGCATGACGCATGCCCTCAAAGTCTGTTCATGTTACAAATGGTAGGTTCTCCTTTTCTCTTATAGTTGAATAATGTATGCTATATATGTCTGTCTATCTCACATCTTCTTTATCTATTCATCTGTTGACAGACACTTAGGATCCATGTCTTTCTTAGCTACTGTGAGTAATGCTGCAATGAACATGGAGTACAGACATGTTTTTGATACTGTGTTCTCATTTCCTTTGGTGATACATATATATGTGTATATATATATATACTTTAAATATCTTTCAGTTTTATGTGTTAGTTACACCTCAGTGAAGCTGGAAAAAATGCCTGTATTTGTAGTAGTGCAAAACTTAGAAACAACTAAAATGCCCAACAATAGGTAAAGGTATAAACAAATTGTGTTTTATCTGTACAATGGATTACCACTCTGCAATAAAAGGAATGTAGATACATACTACTGCTTAGGTGAATCTAAATAAATTATGTTGAGGGAAATCCATACACACACACAAAGAACTAATACTGAACAATTTCATTTATGTAAAATTATACAAAATGACACCACATTTATAGAGACAGAAGGCATATAAGTGGTTGCTTTAGGATTGGCTGAGAGGTGGGAAAATACATTATAAAGGTGGCAATAGGAAACTTCTGGTGTGATGGAAATATTCACTATCTTAGTTGTGCTGATAGCTTCATGGATAGAGAAACATATTTCAACCTATATACACTTCAAATATGTGCAGTTTAATGCCTGTCAGTTATACCTCAATAAAATTTATTTCTTTACAGAGTAATCTCATCAGTGGTGCCAAAAAAATCCCAGTCAAACAAGAGAAGTTGTACAAGAGTCAAAAAGTCATTTCTGTCTCTCAAGGCAGAAGGATGTGGAGAGGTGAGCAAATAGAAATGGAGATCAAGCCGAGTCAATTACGGCACTCGGGTAGAGATGAACAGTGCTCCGAAAGAGAACGTTGTGCTATATCCTTAGTAAATTTAGTTTTGTATATCTTTCTTTTCCAGAATGTGATTTTGTGAGCTTCGTTTTGTTTCATCTGTTTGTTTTGTTCTTTCTATGTTTTAAATTAAAAGCCCTGCTGGCTTCTGGCTATTTTATTGCCATTCAGTGAGTTTCGCACCTACCTTCAAATCAGAGTCTGGTTGGGACCTGGTGGGTCAGAAAGCTATTTCAAGGTGCTACGTATTATGTGAGCTAAATCATTGATCCTCCCAATACCTTATCTTGAGAAATATAGGATGGCTTTTCTCCTTCCATCACAACCTTCTAGAACTCCTTTTCCTTTCAAATTCTCCCTTGTATCTATATTTAAAATTGTTGTTTCCTAAACACAAATATAGTGTGAAAAGGATATAATCTTCCAGCATAATATGACTATACCTCTAGCTTGGACACAATTTTGAATCTCTCTGTAAGTCTGAAACATATGTGTATTTCTTGTCATCTTCAGAAAATAATTTTATCAAAGTTTGTTTTTATTTTACAAAAAATAAAAAGACTATAAAGTATTTTCAAACACATTACAACTACTAGATTTTATACTACAGTTCAGTATTGCAGTAGAAGCTGTGTATTTTTTCCAGGGATTGTTAAATCTACATGAGGTACTTACTTCAATGGGAAATTTATCAACTATGCTACGTTAACAAGATTTTGTGGCTCCAAAGAATGTTAGTAGTTGGAAATTGGGCTTGCTCTTGAAAACTGGGAAAAATATACATGAGCTAACAGCTAATGAACATATAATTTTATTTATGTTACTGTATACTAATATGAGTGTACAATTAATGAGAAAAAATAGCTGTGGTCATTGATATAGAGCCATTAGGAAGAATAAAGAAATCCTCCATTGAAAAGAGAAAAACATTCTTTCCTCTTGGTTTTCATGCGAAGAAATGCAAATGCAAAAAAGGATGAGTTGTTAATGGAATCTAAAATACCAGAGCTAATGGGAATGATCAGTTGCATATTCAATGTCATTGAATTTGTTAGATTATGCATTTTTAATCATGTTTGAACATCTATTAAACAAATATGCATACACATGACATCATTGTGCATAATATTACTAAGGTATATGTTTATCATCTAACAAATTGTAATATAAAGTCAATCATATATGTAAATTGTGTTTTTATCTATACTGTTTACATTGAGTGCTTCCATATATTTACCAATAACTTATAGTTACCTGCTTTATCTTATTTTTTCTCCTGTCTAAATAATAGAGGTAGATAAAATGATTTATTTTAAAAATCAACAACTGAATAAAAATATGGATAATTTTTATGAATAGGACAATTTATTTACAAAAGCATAGGCAACAATGGGAAATACATAAAAGGGAAAAAAACTGGATCTCAGCAAAGAAATGAAAATTAGATCACTGACATATTTTCATTAATCAATATTTTCAAAATGTTATTATTTGAATCAGCAAAAAATTCTTATAAATTGCCCATCTCAGTATTGCTAGTAAGAGTGTAATTTAGTTCCCTTAATTAGAAAGTCCAATTTGGGAATAAGTACAGTGCTCTTTTATAACACAAACTTATTTTTCTAAGAAATTTCCTTTTATCAAAAACTCTGTTGTAAAAAGAGCAAATGTGTAAGAAGAGGTTAAGAAATTTAGGGTTTTGAAACTTTTAGTTCCTAACCACTTTCTCTCCAATGAAACTATTACTTTTTATAATACAATATAACAAGTACAGTTATTTCTCTTCCAGGAATTTCAACAATAAATGTACTTTTTATATTTATATGCTTCATGCTATGAATCTAACCATTACTGTGCAAATTCAGAATTTAAAAAAAATTTCTTTTTTATTCAAATCTGTCTTTTCCTGTCATCACCAGTGTTATCATTGGCAGCACAGTTAATATCCATTCTTAAGACCTTAACAGGCCTTATACCAAATTTTTATAATACAAAGTACTTTTTGGCGGGTCAATGGTTTTCTTCGACAATGTTATTTCTTCATAGTTACTAGATATAAGCCATGTTTGTGCTCTAATAACTATGCAAAATAATAAGTATATTACTTAATCAACTTATATCTACTTACTATGAAAACATAATGTGTAGGAGAAAACCTGCATGGAATTTTTTATGTGCTCTCATATTTGGTTTCAGTGGTTCCATTTCTGAGTATTTAACCTTGAGATATCATCAGATATGTGCACAGAGTTCATTACAAATTTAAATAATGTATTCAAAAATATTTTTCTTATACTTGACATAAAAATATAGTAATAAAGAAGTCTTTAAGCAGAAATTAAAGTTATGATGTATTAATCAATATGATAGATTATGTCATTAAATTTTACTTCATACAAAAATATTTTTGAAATGTTTGTGATATATTAAAAAACAAAAATTTTGTTTCAAAATATAGAAATAACAATTTTTAATATATTTGTTTGCATATTTATGCTTTGTATAATTATATCAGTAGATATTTGAGACAAGTTCATAAAAGAGAATAGAATATATATACCAAAATGTCAACTCAACAACTATTATAAATTGACTATGAATTATAGTAAATATACATTCTTTATGCTCTCCTAACATTTCTAAATATTTTATAATAGCTATATATTACTTTAGCAATTAGTAAAATATATGCAAATATTATATATATATTTAGGCAATGAACGTCCTTTTAAAAAAGGTAAAACTCCATTCAGGATCAAGTCACAAGTAATTTTAGTGTAAGTCCTTTAACTCATCAGCAAATATTTACATGGAATGCATTATATTTTGATAGAATGTGACACTAAATTTCCTTTTCTTGTTAATTGTTATTTTGAAAATTCAGTGAGTTTCAGTTTAACTTTATTTTTCACTGACAACCTAATACTCCCACAAATCATTAGCCTACTCATTAAAAAACTTCTTCCAACAAGCCTTTCCCCAGACTCAGCCTTTGGCATAGACTTCTACACCTTCCTGACATGTTCTTTCCACTCTTGTTGAACAATTCACACTCAGTCTTCAGGTTACTGTTTAAATATCTCCTCCTCAGCACCCTTTATGAAAAATCTTCCTTTATTAATATAAATCATACCCCCTCCATTATAGATTCTTAACTTTCTTGTATATTTGTAATACATAATAATTGTTTATCTATATTATCATTTATTTAATTTCTATTCACCACTGCTAGACATTTAATTTTGCATTTTCATTTATCCATTCATTCAATTATTCAACAAAAGAATCTTCTACTGAGTTTAGGCAGGGTTGTAAGAATCACAGATCTTTCAATGAACAAAGCTGATAATGTTCCTACCCTCACAGAGTGTAAATTCTAGATAAGAGACAAAATTGAAGAAATGTTATGTGTGTGTGTGTGTGTGTGTGTGTGTGTGTGTGTGTGTGTGTGTATTCTCAGTTAGTGGTAAGTGCTTTGAAAAAATAAAATAGGGTATAGGGATAAAGACTGACTAGGAGGAAGGGGGAAGGATCACTAGACCAATGACATCAGAGCAAAAATCAGAATGAGATGTGGGAATGAACTGCAAGGATACGTAGCAGGAGTGTTCCATGCATGGGAACAACATTTGCAAAGGGCTTGGCAAGAGAATATATTTGGAAAATCCTGAGAACTGCAAAGTCAGTGTCAGTAGAACAGATTGAGTCAGTAAGAATGGTCTGAGATGAAGGCAGAGAAGTAAAAATGGTCAGATCACGTAAGGTCTAAGAAGGCATGGCTAGGAATTTGTATTTTAGTCTTGGAAGGTTTTTTGGATGGGAATGGTAAAAACAATTTACTTTTTGAAAGATTACTTTAGCTTCCATATGGAAAACAAACATTTAGAGTGTAGAAACAGAAGCCAACTACATGTCTATTTCAGTTGCCTGTGTAAGAGATAATTCTGCACTTATATACCCCAGGTCTTATCACATTGCATGGATATTGTTAGGACTCAACTCAATATTTTGCTGAATGAATGAATGCAAAAATGAAATGTTTATAATCTATACCTAGTTCTTTCTTTCTTGATAATTTGCAAAGACTTCTCAGGCCAGCATTCTAATAACAGATTATACTGAGTTTTGCCAGTTGTCAGCTATTGACCCTTTTTATTCTCCATGTCACCTACTGGAGAAATGTATTAGGAATAGCATAAGGCCATCGACAGCTCTTAGTGACATTTTTGTGTTCTTTGACTCACTGTACAAGAATCAGTAATAGGCTAATCTCTAAGCATTTAATATAGACTTTGACAGTCTTGCCCTATACCTAAGATCTTCCAGAACAGTCAGAATCAGGATGAAGAGCCTCAGGTTGAATCAAGTAATTCTTCCCAAAATGCAGATCAGGGATTGTGTTCCCACCTGTCCCCCAAATTTACACTTTCCTTCTACCCAGAGGCTTGTTGCCATTTTGCTTATTGCTTCACTTGCTTGTTTAATGTGGTAAAACTTGTGTACATTATCGTATCGAACAATGATGTGATTTTGTCACCATCTACCAATAACCAAATAGATAATATATAATTATAGACAGAGAGTAAATAGACAATGGCAGGACTTTGAAACATGTTCTCTGATATTTAATTGACAAAATAAAACACACTTTGGAGAAATTCAGCTCTTGAGTCATAAAGGACTATTATATTTCAAACAATTCCAACATTATTAAAAGACTTTTATTCGGACTGTGAAAGAATTTACAGCTCAATTCATATATATTTGAAAACTCTGGCTGTTTTCAAATATTTTGCATATCTATGATTCAATGGCTGAGAAAAATCAATGGACTAAACCTGTCAGAACTCAGTATAGATAAGAGTGTTCTATAGGTCCTTGATAACACTTAATTTGAGATTTTTTTCAACCTAATAATTTTAAAGCCAAGCTCCCTGGAAGAGACCATTGGGTCCTCATTTATCTATCCTTCTGTCCATGGGCACATAACAGTAGCAAATTTTGGAAGATAATTCTTTCAATAATGGCATTTATTTGGCTTAACTTTGGCTTAACTTCATTCAGAAGCAGAAAGATTTTCCATTCAAAAATTGTCTGCTTTAGAATCCTCAACCTATAAAAGAAAATGGTAATCCTCTCTCTCCTCAGCTATCTTTTAAGCCAGATGTACCCCGATTTAAGAGTAGCTGGGCTATCTGTAATTAAGTTTTTTCTCGTAGTGATCACCTCACATTTACTGACACTGACAACATTTAGTTGAAAAACTAAAATGGATGGAGGACCCCTGAAAGGTCTACATTCCAGCTCTAGGTGATTGAATGTTTTCCTTTAAACAAAGCCAAAATATCAGCAGGAAATCTTTCTATTACTCCATTTCTCAATGTTTTTTAATTAATTTTTTACAGTACACTCACACTGAGGGACACCATACAAAATACAGTGAGGTTCCTGAGCCTTTCTGTGAAGTCTTGTAATAAAATTTCATCTTGAACTTAGATTTAGAAAGCATTGTACTTTTAAGCAATGTGGGTTGTTTTTAATCTTATATGCTGTGTGATCATTGCTGTTCTTATGTTTCCCTTGTTTTATGACATAGAAAGCATTGAGGCAACTGTTTCTTGCCATTTGTCAGGCTTACCGAACAAGACCACACAGCATTCACTTAAAGCACTTAGCTTACCCTTCATTTTATCTTATTTAGCTTATGAAGAATTATCAAGGTGTTTTTGCTGATATCAGTAACCTCTGGCAGTAAGAGAGAAGCAGAGGGTGGGGAGAAATATCTTGTGGTAGAACAAAGATGTGTGCTCCCTTTCCATAGTGGAGAGTTGTGTTGTGCACATTTCCTGTCTTCTTTTATCTTCTAAGGCCATATCAGTTCATTTGGGACAATAAATTGGGGGCAGAAATGAAGAATGCTGCTTCTAAGCCTGAATCCAAATGTGGCTACTTATCCTCTCTCTTCTTACTTTAGCTGAATATTGAAACTCAGAGTGACTTTGAGAGCTACACATTGAAGATGGTACATTTTCTGCCATAAAAGGTCTTGAATGACTGTATTGAGCATTGCACTTCTTCCTAACCCTTACCACCTGAAAAACTTACTCATATGAAGAAATATAAACTAGTGTGACAAACACTGAAATTTTATGGCATATTTGTTTCATAGCTATAGTTACCTTAACTTTATGAAATCGGTGTTCTAATTGGGATATTGCTATTTCCAAAAACTATCCCATATTTTCTGTGGCAAAATATTTGGCAAAACTGACCAAGATTACATTTTTGGGAGTCAGACCACAACTCTACTGAGCCTACAACTCCAGTGGAATAAGTTGAAAATCAGAAAGTCAATGTTGATTGATGCTGGTAGAATTTAGCAAAATACTTTGAAAAATGATACTTGAAAATTAGATACTTGAAAAGTGGGAAATTCCAGTAATGAATAATTTCAATCTCCAAAAAGTAAGTTATAAGTATGAAATATCTGAGCTACAGGCCCAAGAAGACTCAGTCCTGCAGCAAAAATACTTTAATGTGATTCTTGACTTCCAGTTTGAGGACTCATATGTAGAGCTTCTCAGTGGCTGCTCCAAAAGCTGAACAGGCTGAAAAATCAACAACTCTTCTTGGATCAGTAACAGAAGGGAGAACACAGGATAAACTACTGACCCCAACACTGACGAAACAGGTGAATCTAGGAGTCACAGCTTCCTGGAGAAGAGACTGACTAATGAAGGGTAAAATGCCTGCCTCTTGGAGAAACTATTTAACCAGGACTTAACCTACTGGGGCATTATCAGCGCCTAACTGACCTAAGGGAAGGGAAATAGCCAACATCAGTCCATTCTAGCCACTTTCTTTAACCTAGTGGTGGAAAAATACTGAGAAACTTTTGAAGTTCACAGTTGAGAGGCACAGCTCACTATAAGAGTTTGGAACCTAATCATAGGCTGCAGAACGCTGAGCCTCCCCATACTCTTGCCACTATGTCACTACAGGACTATTTACGTCATTTCCTTTTGCCTAATGCATCATGTTCAGCTATAAAGAAAAAAATTACCATGTGTACTCAAAGGCAAAAAACATAATTTGAAAAGCTATGATTAATATGCTAAGGGATTTTATAGATAAAGTAGACCGCATGCAAACACAGATCAGCAATATGGGCAGAAAGATGGAAATCCTAAGAAGGAACCAAAAGAAATATGAGAAATGAAAAACATGGTAACAGAAATGAAGAATGCTTTTGTTGGCATTATTAAGTAGACAGGGTATGGCTGAGAAAAGACTCTTTCAGCCTGAGGATATACAAACAGAAATTTTTAAAACGGATGAGCAAGCAGAACAAAGATTGAAAAAAAAAGAACAGACTATCCAAGCATTGTGGGACAATTGCAAAATGTATGACATTGTTTTACAACGAGAATATCAGGAGAAGAGGAAGAGAAAGGAGCATGAGAAATATCTGAAGCAGTAATGACTGAGAGTTTCCCCAAATTAATGTCAGAACTGAACTAGAGATCCTGAAACCTTAGAAAACACCAAGCAGGATAAATGCCCCAAAATAACTCCAAATTTACACCTAGACATATCATTTTCAAACTACAGAAAATCAAAGAAAAAGAAAAATTTCTGTAAGAAGCCAGAGGACAAGTACATCTTGTCTACAGAGGAACAAAGATAAGAATGACATCCAATTTCTCCCTATAAACCATGCAGCAAGAAGAGACTAGAGTGGAATATTTAAAGTGTTGAGAAAATAAAACCCCACTAAGGTAGAATTCTGTACCCTTTGAAAATTATCTTTAAAAATGAAGAAGAAATACTTTCTCAAAGAAAAAAATATGTGATTTTTCCCACCTATTATTTTGGATAGTCACAAAATAACCACCATTCTCTCATAAGAGAGATATTAAGATTGAGAAAACAATGGAGTGTATAAAACTTAAGTTATATCTCAGGAAGAACTTTCCATGTCATATTGGCACATGATTTTAATAGGAAGAAAACTGAAAACGATGTGACTAAATTTTTAGGGAAATTTTATCGCAAAAGAAACCACGACATTACTTAACAATTATTAAAACAAATTTGGGGCTCGTACTAACACAAATAGAAACAAAGTAGATGGACTTTAGGATAATTTTCTCTTGAGGAAGAAGTAGTATGAACTGGTTGCTGGAAGAAGATTATACAAAGATATGTAGTGACCAGAAGAGTGGGCCAATGCAGAGAGACATATACCTTGTCACAAAGGATTTTAGTTTCCTTCATAGTATGCAGGGTCCAATATGGGACAATATTTTCTCTTCTTAATTCTCTATGGGGCCTGATAACTGTATTCGACCAATGGAATATGGACCAAATTGATTTATTCTACTTCTAAGTCTAGCTTTTCTTCTTTGATGTCAGTATCCATGGCAGCTTCAGAAACCGCATACTGAAGATGGAAAATCCATTGCCCTTGGTTATAAATAAAACCACTGAAATTTTGAGATTTTTATATTATAGCAGCTATCATGACTTTCCAATCCCCTCATCTATAAACTCAATTACTAGGTGATATATTACAATGAAAGTCAATCATAGACTGAATTCTGCAAAATGTACAAAATACATTAGCAATAAAGTGCTTAAGTAGCCATACCTCCTGTTCTTATAAGCTGTCCTTAGGCATTTGGACAAATACCTTAGATAAAATGTTGAGTAGAGACAGGCAAAACATTCTCATGGCAGAATCAGAATCAGCCAATACTGTGCTTGAGGCTCCTCAAGTCTTCAATTTTGTTACTGCAACTTTGCTGGTTTCTTTATCCCCAAGCACAAACTCATTCTCATGCCATTTGATTTTTAGCCTTTGGGGAGGCATGTAATCCACATACATGCCCCACAAAATTGATTGTAGATCATCATCGCACCTCTCCAATTTTCTTTTGTAATGGAATTTTAAACTCTCTAGTCTTTGCTGTTTCCTCAGTTTTCTGTTAACATTAGATCAACGATTTATATATATTTGTGAATATTTTTCTGGCTTCTCTTTTTATTTTTAGTGAGAAAATAATTCTGTAGTAAGTTTCTGCATCTGTACCTCAAACCTTCATCAGTGGACGTATCTTTCCAGTGAGGCCCAGAAACTAACACTGGCCATGAGACTTCCCTGAGGTTTTGTCTACAAAGAAAAATAAAACACCTTCTCTATTTATTTTTTTATCCCAAATTTCTTTACATGTGATTTTATCTAGCTATATGTTATGCCATATTTTATGAACCATATTGAAAAAAGGTACCATGGATACAAAAATGTATACATATTAACCATGTCTCTCTAAAATGTGTTTCTTGCTTCTCAACCTTAGAAAGTAGATATTTTAAAAATTAACCTTTTCGTAAACGATTTATAAATACATAGCATTTTATGCCCCTCCCCATTCACTTTAGCATCAAATATATGGGCAGTGTTATATTTTAGCTGTGGGTCAGTGCTAACACTTTGCACCTAAGAATACTTTGACCTAGATTCTAGATATTTTTGAAGAGCTCAGTGATATTAGTAAAATCCCTCAGCTCATGGGGTGTCAGTTTCCCTACTACTAAAATTAACTAGGTGAAGGATTTGAAATCGAATGATAAATCCTGCTTAGCTACAAAATCTGCTCCCTGGCATTAGGATTCATCTGTGCTGAACTCCATATATTACCTGTTAAAGAAAATTGGAACCAGATACAAGTTAAAGCAGTAAAGACAGATTTCATTTTTTTAAAAAGTATTACAATAAGGGAAGAGAGTTTCCAGAACAGGACTGGGCTCAATTTCAAATACAACCAAAACAAGTGGGGAATGTATAGCCCTGTAGCAAATGGGCTGGCTGTTGACGTGTGGTGGGCATTAGTGAATGGAAAATTATTAAGAAGAGACACGAGTTCTGGGGCATTCTGGTCAAACCAACCTAACAGAATTCTTGCAGAAGGCAGACCAGGGTCTTTAGGTATCACCTGTGGAGAGCAGAGATACAAGTTTGATCAGATATCCAGGATGGAGAATTTTCCCTAAACTGACTTAGCAGGATTCTTGCTTAAACTGTATTCTATAAGAAAGTCCAAGAATGAGTTGTTAGGGAAAGGAGTGACTAAAATTTGGTCAAGCAAAGAATCTTTGTCACACTCTAGAATTAACTTGTGTTGATTTTAACAGGTTTCTGTAATCTGGACAATATCTCTTTATTTTTGGTTCATATCCTTCTCATGAAATATCAGAGGAAAAAATATTCTGATTATTGAAGTTCCTTACTATTAAGAATGAAAGTACCATGTTTACTAGGTACCAATGCTGTGCTAAGAGCTTCTGTCTTTCAGGATTGCCAATTTATGGCCCAAGAACGACTCTAAAGTCTCAGTCTTCCATAATCAAAGTACTCCTTGCTGATGCCATATAGGCACCATAAATTGGCTGAAATTCTCCTCTGCCTCACCTTCAGTCTGATATTCAGCTGATGGACCGCCTCTGTCTGAAGTATTATCAATGTTGTGAAGAGAACATAGAGGTGTAATGGAAAACCACGTTTCTCTCCAAACTTCTGCCCAACATGATACACATCATTTGCGCTCAGCTACCACAGGCAGAAGCAAATCTATGGCATCAGTCTTTTGTCATCAAGGAGGGGAAGTGAATCCCACCATGGAAGCAGCAATACTAGTAAAAATAATACAGCCTACCAAAGTGTGCTTAAATATATTACTTGCAGAAACTTTAAATCAAGACTGATAGTGGGTAGTTTTTTCTTCTAAACATGACAAAATGAAGCTCATAAATGTAAAGCTGTTAAATTAAAAATGCCCGGATTTGAATGAAGATGCAGATCTGTGGTTTTCAAAGCCCATGTTCTTAACTTGTATTCATTTGGTCAAATTCTGATAAATTGATTATAGTTTTTTACATAGATCTCCTAAAAATGAATAAGAATGATCAAAGTAATGAAGATGATGATAGTGGAAACAACAGTGGCAGTGAATTTTTTCTATTTCAAAGACTGGAAATTCCATTGTCTCATTAAGCCTTATGCTGTATATGGCTTCTATGAATTTACAGTGTTGGTGTTTTTGTAATGGAAAAACCTTTATACTGATCCAATTTTAAAATTATAAATCTGCTGTTTTATTTTCTTGGCCAAGGAGGTGGAGAAGCAGTGCCTCAAAGTCGAAGAAGTAGAGCAAGGAGAAAGGGAGGGCAAGCATGGCACTTTACAACACACAGAAACTGGGAATTTAACAGTTGATTAGCTGTTAGAGTGTCTTGGTGGTTCCCTTGTGTTTTACATTCCTTTCAAGCTTAATTAATGACTCACTCTGCCTTTTAATCTGCCTTCCTTAGATTATCAACACTGTAGCATTATTTATTTAAGGAGAATTGTAGTGAAGTGGATGTTAATTAGCATTGGTCAGTATCTCACTTATATTTGAGTGCCTAATGCTGTCTTGCTGATTTACATTTAGACTTTATTCTATATTTTAATATGGTTCCATTGGTATACAATATGGATTCGTAACTTTATTACTCTGAAATTAATTACTCTTTAGAGATTTTGAAATTATTTTAGAGAAGCATCTTTTTTTTAAAGTTCCATAGATAAAACATAAAATTGATTATGCTTAATATTCCTTGAGCTGGAGTTTCACATGGGGACATATGATTATTGATATTAATAAGGAAAATTTCTGACATGTCCCAAATTGTTACAAACAGCCAGAAAATGAGGGAGAGAGACAAGGGAAGTCAATCAGTCAAGAGCTGTGGACCGAAGCTAAACAGAAACTCCATGTTCCTGGATGAAGTCATGTCCACTATCATCTGGAAGGTTCCAGAACCACTGCATCCCCCTTGAGCATGACCAGTGTCTGACCATTACCAACAGCTGGTCCATGAGCCTCCTCTTTGGACTCACCACCTATCCCCAACTTCCATGGACTCACCACCTGTCCCAATTCACATTAGCCCACCTTCCTTATCTGTAGCCAATGTGAATTTCAGAAGTGAAGTTGTTTCTGTTAACTGGCCCAGTGGCTGGTGAAGCAGAAACTTCCTGTCCCAGGACCAATCCTTTTTCTGGCTGCATCTGTAAAGGCTCAGAAAACCCTTGTATTTCAGAGATTGCTTGGTCTCTATAGTTACTGACTTTGTCAATACAGGAAAACTAAGGTTCATGTTAGCGACTTTCAAATACACAAGTAAAAGAGTGCAGCACGTAGGAAGACAAAGCATAGTTGCAACTGGTTGCTGCTGATCGATTATTGAATTATGATATTTACTGTTTTTTTCCAACCCCTTCTATTTCCACAGTTCTCAGGAAACAAGAATTTAAGACTCTGTTTCTCTTGCTTTTCATTCTCTCCCTCCTCCCTCTCTCTCTGGCTTTGGAAGATACAATAAACTCTGTTGAATTTATTTGTTTTATTTTATTTTACTTTTATGAGACACTACAAATCCCCATATTCAGAGGTTTCTACATTAGATTCGGTTTGTCCTTCAAAACTGGATTAGAGAGACATGCCAACACATATGGTAACTCCTGGAACAGTTTACAGTTTGAACAACCTACAGGAAACCATGAAAGCCACATTTCCTGTCAGTATTGTGAAGCCAAAATCTGTGTTTGGAAATGAACTTGAGCATGTACCTAAAATCTGTGCAGAAACCCATTTAGTGATCTTATATAGTTTCAGAGGTGACATTTCCTGAGTGACATTCCAATAAAAGCTACCAAAATTTTGATTGCATTTTAATGAGTGAAAGTAATTTTGAGTTCTAACTTTCTGTTTTTTAAATGCATACTATTTTTAAGATTTTTAAAATTTCACTCCAAATCAAAATTAAGCTCCATTTCTTGTCTGTGATGGCCTTGTCTACGTGTTCCATTTGTTTCACTTTTCTTCAAAAGACAAGAATACTTGAAATTCCCTTCCTAATAGTTTCCATTTTTTCATGTGCATTCTGTTTATGTGAATACTAAAGCCTTCCTTATTATTAGATATTAATTGTGGAATAAAAGTTACAAGCTAAATACACGTTTTAACATCTGTAATATATGAGCTCTTTATGTGAATCGGTCCTTTGATCTTTCAGAGGGAACACAGTAGACAGGAAACACTATAGGGAATTTCCAAAGCCTGAAAGGCTTCTAGCTGTTAACACTTGGCACTTCAAAGAATCTTTGACAACAAAGATGGCGACAGCTAAGAGTGTATCATGAGGAGAGCTTATAGTAAACAAATGTCTCCTTTGATGCAAATTTGGTTTTCTAAAGACATTAGTTATTACTGGATGTATTTCCACAGGCTGTCTACAAAGACTGCTTGAGAAATTGTTCTGTGGCATTACTCCAAAGCCTGTGTTTACATATGAAAAATAGTTTTTTTTTTTCACTTTCAAAGAGATGATTTTAGCTATAGATATCTTCTATTTCCATAATGTGCAGTAGGGATAATATGTCAATTTGGCCCAGAGAACAATCTGTTTTCCCAAGACTGATGTGTTCAGCTATTGAGATGCTGTGCTTCAGAGAAGATCCTCCACATTTTGAATGAGCTACGCACTTCATAGCTTTTACCTTCCCTGGGCTCAGCTGCTCAGCAGAAACCTTGTCCAAAGTATGAGATTTACCAGTATTTTCTTTTCAAACTCAGCCTCCTCTTCCTTTTAGTACAGAGAGAGATGTGATGAATAGTACTGGATGTGAATCAAATTTGCAGGTGTCTACCTGCCAGGAAGCAAAATTGAATAGAAGCTGACAAAAAGTAATTCAGGATTACAATGAGAATTTTCTTCAATTTTAAGGAAAATAAATGCTCTTTATTTACCTGCCTCCTTAATTATACATTACATATTCCACTAGATCTAAAAGGTGCATGGGAAAATGGTACGATGGGTGTTCAGAAATCACAAGGTAGTTGTTCAGCACTCCCGGTGGTGATATCTCTGTTTCTAGGACTTCATGGCTGAACTGGCAGGAATGAAACAACCACAAGTGGTTTATCCACTTATTTGGTGTTACCCTGCCACCTATGTAGGTAATACTGTGAAATTTAAAATTATTAGGGGCAATTGTAGTGAAAGAGGTTTTAATGGCTAAAGATACAATGAAAATAATTGAAAATGCTTATGAATGAAATGTTAAACCTATCACAACTTCATGCTGCAATAAGAGTGAACTTTTTCAAAATGACATATCTACATTAAATAGACATTTGTCCTTCACTTTGGCCAAATGCAAATGAGATGATTTAGTACTAAATTAAAAGGAGAGGTAATATACATCTGCCATCCTGAAGCATTGGGTTCTTCTTAACTGTGGTTATGGTAAATACAATCATTTTTTTTTAGCATATAACAAGATTATTTCCATTATTTGCTGAAATATTTATATATGCATGTGCACATGTGTTTGTTGATGCAAAAATAACAGTATGCTTCCTATGAGTAGCCTATCATCACATAAAGATGAATTAGACATGAACCCAACTGTCAGTAAATTTATGTTTATTTTTATACCAAAAAATTTTAAACCAAATGATATATATTTAAAAGCTAACAAAACAAAAGAAAAATATTTATCAAAAATATGTTAGGTTGGCCTCAAGACCCAAAAAGCAAATAACCCTATTAAAAATGGGTGGAGGATTTGAACAGACATTTCTCCAAGGAAAAAATTCAGATGGCCAACAGGCACATGAAAAGATGCTCCACATTGCTAATTATCAGAGAAATGCAAATTAAAACCACAACAAGATTATCACCTTACACCAGTTAGGATGGCCAACATAGAAAAGACTAGGAACAACAAATGCTGGCGAGGATGTGGAGAGAGGGAAGCTCTCCTACACTGCTGGTGGGAATGTAAACTAGTTCAACCACTGTGGAAAGCAGTGTAGAGGTTCCTCAAAAAACTAAAAATAGAAATATCATTTGACCCAAAATTTCCACTCCTAGTAATTTACCCTAAGAATGCAGGATCCCAGTTTCAAAAAGACATATGCATCCCTATGTTTATCACAGCACTATTTACAATAGCCATGAAATGGAAGCAACCTAAGTGTCCATCAGTAGATGAATGGATAAAGAAGATTTGGTACATATAAACAGTGTAATATTATTCAGCCATAAGAAGAAATAAATCCTACCATTTGCAACAAAATAGATGGAGCTAGAGGGTATTATGCCCAGTGAAATAAGCCAGGTGGAGAAAGACAAGTGCCAAATGATTTCACTTATCTGTGGAGCATAAGAACAAAGCAAAATCTGAAGGAGCAAAAGAGCAGCAGACTCATAGGCTCCAAGAATGGACCAACAGTTACCAAAGGGAAAGGGACTGGGGAGGATGGGTGGGAAGGGAGGAATCAGGGGAATAAGAGGCATTACAATTAGCACACATAATGTGGGGGGGCACGGGGAAGGCAGTATAGCACAGAGAAGACAAGAAGTGACTCTATAGCATCTTACTATGCTGATGGACAGTGACTGTAATGGGGTATGTGGTGGGGACTTGATAATGGGGAGAATCTAGTAACCACAATATTGCTCATGTGATTATATACTAATGATACCAAAATAAAAGTGTGTATATATGTTAGGTAGTAGATTAGTATTTATATGTTACCCATATAGACACTAACTGATAAAATTAGCAGGAACATCCTAATATGTACTTCAGGCAAAAGTAACAATAAATACTTGATGTAGGTAGAAATCCCAAAATATATTCAATATATTTATGAATGTTCACTGCCACTGTTGTTTTCTTTTTTTATTAAAGCATAAAGTTGTCGCTATTAATCTCATAATTATAAATTGAAACTAATTAATATATTTTTACCTTTCAAGTCTGCAAAGACTTGAAACAAGTGATAACAGATAATAAAGGATCAGGTAAAAGACATTTTCATGTGCTACTGGTGAGAGCAAAAGTTCATCTTTGGGAGAGCAATTTGCCAATATTAATGGATGTGCCTTTAACATTTTTACTAATTTTAATCGCTTAATGAATTTTATTTGATGATTTCTTCCAATGACACTGATAGAGTTGGACATTAAGACATAATATGAAAATGTGCAAAATAATGTTACTTGTAGCAGTTAAAAACTTTAAAAGTGATAGTTTTTAAAATAATGAGTTAAGGTAAGATTTGGGCAGAAACACCATATATCTAGAATCAATTGGCTAACATAGATGAGATCCCATAATTATTATTTAGGAACATTATAATATTGTTGATTTGCTGTTATTTTTGTGGAGGTATAAAAAAAGATATTTATTTTGTTGGTTCTGCTTTAAGCTTTTCCTTGGACATCACAAAAAATGTCTTCATGCCAATGAGTCAAAAACTTACTGGGTTTAGGGAAGCAAAGCAGTGTACAGACATGAAAAACTTCAGTCAGGAAAGTGATAGGGTCAGGATTTAGGTAGACAGCCAGGAATCATGAAGATACATATCATACAAAAATCAAAGCAAAATAGGCACCAAGAACATGGAAAGCATTGACAAGAAATGAGATACAGGTGAGGTCAAATGGAAGAAGAAGCTCTTGGACCCATAAATGAGAAGCATCACAACTGAGGCAATTTTCTACTGCAAGCTTACTGAAAGTAAGGGCCACCTTTTATCCTGATGCTTAGTGAATTGCTGGGAATAGTATGTGTTCAAAAGTAGATTTGAAGTAATAAACAACATTTTACCCTTTAACCCCCAAGAGAGCCTCTTTTGGAGACTTTCAGCCACTTATATAAAAAACAATTCCCAATCCAAATAACTAATAATTTTATAGCTATATTTTGTTTGAATGGAGAGAAGTATTTTATACATGAAAGTAGATACTTTGAATTGAAAAGAAACATCTAATTGAATATTTTTATTCTGGGACTATGAATAGACCTTTATTAGCACACTTAGTATGAGATACTGTATGCAGAGCCCATGACCCAAAGTTAGACATTGGTCAGTGAAAATAAATCCATGAGATTGATTTTTGGGTTTTCAGATGAGAAGCAGTCTTTTCTTTTGAACTCCAAACTGTAAGAATGATATAAGTTATATTTGTACAACATGGAGAGATCCTACCTGAGGATGACATGAACAGAGGAAAAGAGTAAAATGGAAAGATGAACAGAAGGGAGAAGAGAGCAACAAGAGAAAGAGAGGTGCTTGAGGACACTGAGCACTTGGAGCTGCCCTGAAATCTATCCCTATCTCCTCAGCTATGTGAGCCAATACATTTCTTTTTTATACTTCATTTTGGTTTAGGCATCTGTCTTCTGTACATGAAAATGTCCTCAAAAATTCCTTACTAGAAACTAAGAACAGCTATAAAGGTATTACAAGGAAATTTGGGAACATCTCAATATAGACTTAGGTAATATAATTAAATAAGTGTTCATTCCCTTGAAAATAAAATTATAGTGTGGGTGTATAAAACAATGATTTTGGGAAATATATGCTGAAATATTTAGGGATCAATCATCATCTGAAACTTTTACTTTTCAGTCTATCAACAAAATAAAGTACATATGTATGTAGAGAAATAAAATAGACATGGCAAATGTTAACAGTGGATCCAGGTGAAGGGTGTATGTGTATTCATTGACTATCCTTTTAACTTTCAGTAGGATGATGTTTCTTTAAATAAAATCTGGGGTGAGGGGGGACCCAAAAAGCAATCCTGAGTAGCATGATCACTTTATAATAGATGCTTAGCAAACACACTGCTTTTCAACTTTTGCAAAATATTGTAAACTTCTTTATTCCCCAAAAGTAATCAATTATTCACCAAATGAACACTGAAATCACTTTTTAAAACCATGTTACTTTTAAAAGATCTAACTGTGTACTTGCTTCTACATTTCAGAAGTGAAAGTTGAGTTATGCATCTGAGAACACAGAAAGAGTCAAATTGTGAAGTCAGACTCACATGAATCAGAGATTTTTACCTAGTCCAAACTTTACTAATCGCTTTGAAGAAATTAGTAACTACTAGCCACGTGACAAGGAAAGTTTGAGACCACCAATACATTTCAGTGGGTCTTTTATTGCCGCATTACAATATGTGCTGTCTAGATAAACGTATTAGGTTTCTAAGTATTACATATGGCTGGATTACATACATAAGTTGTTTCATTCCTGACACATCTTCATTTTATACTCAGTCACATAGCTTACACATAATTAGCATGTAGCACAGCTTGACTTTTTTGTATGTAACATAGCTTGACTTTTTCCAGGGAACTATGCTCTATAAATCCTCATATTCTAGATTTGTTTACCATAAGCAATCCTACATAAATCAGATACATCCTGCTAAAAACTTTCCACAGATCAAGAGTCTCTGACAATAAAATTTAGTGTGTTGGCCAAGACGTGTGTCATTAGTGTGTTTACAGGAGGTTTGACCAGATGACTTAATTTTTCTCTCCCTAGGACAGGCAACCCCTCACACTGAGAGAATGATTGCAGAGCTGCTGCTGATCATGTTTTCCCCAGCACCTCAACTTCTCCTTGCATCTCTAAGACTTCCAGGTCATTTACCCATATCGGTACCAGTTTATCCACATCCTTACTTTTGAGTTGAATAAATAAACCTAGACACAGAAACTAGATATTTCATAAGATGAAGTATGGAGCCTGTCTGGGCATGGACTAGTGACCACACAGTACTGAAGGGGACTTGCGATGCTTGAGAACACCAAATGTTTAGAGCTGGTCACTGGAGGGGACATTATTTTGTGGTGATACTTCAGCAGTCAAGGCAGAGGGGTGAGGTGCACACATTCAAGGGTGAGAAGAGGTGAGCTGCCTTTCCTCAAAAGCCAACCAGAACAAATCAACTCTCCCCTCAATTCCTAGGAACTGAAATCATCCCAAAGAGAAAGGCAGAAAAAGCAAAAAGAATTGTGAAGGGCTATATACCTATAAAAGCCTGAATTATGTATCCTGAATTGCCTAAAACAATACTCATTTGGAGTGAGAGTGTGAAGATGCATTAAATTGGCTAGAATATATTGTCCACCCTTAGAGAGCTAAGGATTTGTTAGAGATTAGATTTGAGCAGTAAAACAATAGTTCTTTCACTAAACACAAATCTAATGGACTCCTGCAAGTTTTATATCCTTTAAGTATACATCTTTCTACATTTTTGCTGTTGAAACTACAAATGGTTTGTATATTGTAATGGTGCATGGGCAACCAGAGCTCATGGATATAATCAGAAAACATCTTTATTTTTCTTTCCTATTTTCTTTAAAAAAGGGGTTCAGTGATAAAATTCTTCTCTTACCCTTGGTTGAAAATTCAGGCAGTCCCATGCTTTTTGGCTTACTCCTATAATAAAGGGTCTTACAGATGCATTAAGAAACAACACAGTTTCGATTAAGATGTTATATACCGCTAAGTGTTCATGATAATCAAAACTCACACCTGATTGAAAATGAGTTGACTGTCTCTTTTGGGATATGCCACTTGCAGGAGGAAAAGAATAATGGTGTTCTTCCTCTTACGCTTTCACACCTCCCTACCGTTTGGCTAACGTTTGCGGCCAGAGTAGGACTGAAGCAGCTGGGGAGGTAAGGGAGACAGGAAAGCTGTCATCTTTGTACTTTCAGGGTCTGCCAGTTGTCTGAATCACACTTTAATTAGCGACTGCTTTCCACTTTAGTTTTACACCCTCTAGGAGTAAGTGCCATTGCAACAGCATCATTTCTTCTCTGTTCATTTGCCAAATCAACTAGCTGCTCTGTTTCTCTTGTTCCTTGTCTCTGTATTTCCCAGGTAGTAGACAGACACAAGTCTATTATGTCCATTTTAATCTGGTAGCGATGTATCAAGATCTTCCCTTCTCTTCACTGAGGGATGTTCTGCTGGCCCCACTTGTACCACTGGAGAGTAGATCCCAACAACACAAGCTGTCCTCTCCAAAGAAATTTCGGAAAAATAGTCTCTCTCTTTTTCACCACTTTTTAAAACCTACCATGTGGACAAAGAAGCCAAGAGTCAGTAATCAATTTTTGGTTAATCTTCCTCTTCAAGAAAGCCAGACTAGTCAATATTGATATTTTTATATTAAAATATTGATTGTATTTATGCCTCACACAACTGAGACAGAACAAGTTCAGTGTATATTCTGGGTGTCATTCAACCATTCTGTCTGTCTGTCTATCTGTCTATCTATCATCTATCTATCTATCTATCTATCTATCTATCTATCATCTATCTATATCTATCTATCTATCTATCTATCTATCTATCTATCTATCTATCTATCTATCTATCATCTATGTTTCTATCTTTCTATCTATCATCTATTGATCATTTATCTTCTTTCTCTTTTATTACAGCATAAGTTTTTAGTTCAGAATGAGTTCACTTGCATTCAAAGGGAACTTCTCACTTGCCATGTCCATACTTAAGAATTCAGGAAGGAGCCTATTCCTTCATCTGTAAAATGACCAAACTTTGATTTGCCATCTTTATATTTTCTTCCAAATCTGACATTTAAAGCCCTTTGTCCCTTGTTTTTACCATCAATCCTCCTTGGAGCAAGTGGTTAGTTATATAAATTGTGTTCTAGGAATAAAATTCCCTTTCACAATATGGCAAAGCATACAAATAAGTCTCAATAATGAGTGTGGATAAGCTACACTGGATTTTCTTCAATTTTCATACTGTACATACCAGCTTACTGTAGGTGCCAGGTTGCAGACACCCTGGTACACGAAAAGCAATATATCTGTGGAATGTGAGCAGTTGAGAATTAAAATGAAGAGACCAGGCTTAGGATGCAAAATAAGAATTAAAAAATAAATAGATAAGACTGCAGGAAAGTTGTACCCTCCAGATTTGTGACAAAAATGTCAAAATTATGCATTGCAACAAGGAATTACAAATGTATGAAATTTGATTTCTAATATTGAGTAAAGAAAGTGGATAAAAAAACAGAAGGGAAGTGAAAAAGAGGTCCCACAGGCTGAATAACATTAAGATGCACAAGCTCCATCAGTGCTCGAAAAACAAGAAAGTGCATATCCCTCATAGAGATAATCACTTAGACACAAAGCAGCAACATGTTTATTTCATCTGCTCCCTTTGTTGAATTGTATCATGTGTGTTCAGGAGGAGTTTTAAAAATGAACTATTTTTCCACCTACTTATTTAAATTATGACCATCCAAACAGATAGTTCAAGAACTCTAACCTTTAAAAAATAGCAAAACATATACTTTAGAGAATAAAAATTTAAGGACTTTGTTAAAATGAATTTGTCCTTTTAATGTTTCCTTGGAATCCTCAATTCTGAAAATAATTTGATCCATTTTGTTTTTCTATCTCAACTTCCCCTTGACTGCTAATGTCCGCAAGACTATTTCATGCATTTTTGCTACTTGGACCTGTACATGTCTTCATCCTGCTCAGTGTTTTGTACCATATATTTATTAAAGGTATATTTTTCTGTGTTTTCTGGTTTTAGTCACTGGCCTCATTACTTTACTTTGCTCCAGAGTGAATAGCACAGTTAACTACAGCCATTAGCTAATGATCCATTGTCTCTTAAAGGCAGGATTAGAAACACAGAGATGCTCATGCTGAGCAAGCGAGAACTGGATACCTAACACATTATGAAAATGAAATAAAGGGGAAAATCCAATTAGACACTCTTAGTAGGGGTCAAAAGAAGTAAGGGTTTTCATTGGTTTTAACATATTCACAGTGTCAATGTACCATAGAAGCAAAGTATAACACATTGTTGAGAGGCAGATATTTATGAAATGAATCACTGAACAATTACAGCAAGTTGCTGCTGAACAAAATGTAAATTGCAGGCAGTGGCTTAATTTCAAATCAGCCTTTCCTCTAGTCAAACTATCTCTGTATTGCTCAATATAAAATTTCAGTATCAAAAATGCTCAATAACAATAACAATCTTTCCAAGTTTGCCAGAATGTTCTGCTGGCAAAGATTCAGAGATCCTTATATTATTTAATGTTCAGTTTCTAGAATTAATTTGATGAAGTAAGAAGTCAAGAGCACAATAAAATCTTTTAATTGGAGTTCAAGCTGAATAGTTGATTTGAATTCTTTTTGTATTACTGAATAGCTGTACTTTTTCTCATTACACATTTATAATCTTATTCACAACCCTGTCTCAAGCTATGCTGTAATTATTCTTTACAACTTTAATTATACTGAACATAACACTGTTTAATGTTGACATAGGGTCTTTAATTTTAGGTCTGTGACTTATACACACAGCTTCACGGTTAATAATATAAATTTTACCCCCCCACACACACCAATTTATTTAGTAGGTGTGATAATTTGAAGCAGCAATAAGGAAAATATTTAGTGACTACTTTTTATTATTTTATGTGTTATCTTTCATATTCTTTGTTTTTAAAGTTCAGCTCACCTTATGTAAGTTGTAATAGCTTTATAATTATAATTTAAATGTTTTAAATTTCTTCTTTCTCATTTTTCCTATTGATAGCCCCTTTTGCAATAAAAAATCTGATTAAATTCAGATGTATCTTTCTTGCATATACCTCCTAGAGTATTACCAATCATACCATATGTCTCATCACAGTTTTGTGGCTCTGAAAAGCATGTTGCATGTGGGCTTATGTGGTACAAGTAGTGTTTCTATATAGAGTCATCTGATACTTTAGCAAGATGTATTTAATTTCTAATTTTAGAAAGCTTAAAAATTCAAAAGATAGGAAAACATTCTTCAACTAGCCGAGTGACCAGAGAAAAAGGCTAAAAGTCAGAGGCAGCAATGTCATAGAAGACAGGACAGACTGAGACGCTCAAGTCAAGGTACTGGTGAAAGAAATGTGAATTCTGGGTCCCACAGGAGGAAGGACAGATGTATCGATGGATTCATTTATGAGATTATGCTTAGATGAAGGAGGAATGCCGGGATGGTTAATCTTATGTGTCAGATTGACTGCACTATGGAGTGCCCAGAATTTTGGTTAAACGTTATTCTTGGTGTTGCTGTGAGGATATTCTTGGGTGAGTTTAACATTTGAATCAGTAGACTGAGAAAGTAGTTAGTCCTCCCCAAGGCGGATAGGCCTCATCCAAACTGATGAAGGACTGAATAGAACAAAAGCTGGAGGAAGGGTGCATTTGTTCTTTCTGCCTGTGTAAGAGCTGGGAGAGCAGTCTTCTCCGGCACTTGTAATGGAATTTGCACCCTCAGTTCTACTGGCTCTCAGTCCTTTGGACTTGGACTGGAAGGACACCACTGGCTCACCGAGGTCATAGGACCTCATTCCTTATTTTGTATATAATAACATATACATATATAACTTACTAGTTCTGTTTCTCCAGAGAACCCTGATTAATACAGATTTTGGTACAAAGAGTGGTTCAAGAGGAACAGAATTTTAAGGATGAGTTTTCTGAATTGGTTCTTGGGTTTTTGGAATTAGCTTTATAATCTTATTAGATTTATAAAAACTAATGACTATTTCCAGTAATAAAGAGAGCACTGATAGTCCATGGCATTAACTGTTTATAGATAAACACAGAATTACATCCACTGGAAACTCCTATTCAACCATTTATAAGAATCAAGGAGCTAGATGACTATGTATATGATATTTTCAAACATTTTTGAAAAATTAATGAATACAGTGAAGTTGGCTGATTGTCCCTAATGTTCCTAGACAAAGTGGTAAAAGAAAAAGACAGCTTAGTAATTTGAATTATCAGCTCAATCGCATAAATGACTTGAAAGCTTCCACATGTACCCTGAAGAGGGGGAACTTCATCTCCTGCACCCTCAGGACTGAGCCCTCTAAAAATCAAACCCAGAATTTCATCCTGCTCCTAGTTGAATTACAGTGCAAGTTGAACTCCCAGCCTCATAGGCGACTACTGTTAAAGCCACGGCACTGGCTGGGGAAGAATGGGATCCTGTAAGTTGGGATGGGCATGTGTGGGAAGACACTAATGTGACGTTGAGCTCCTAAACTATGATAAGTCTTGTTTTCCAGTGGAAGGGTCATCCCCAACCCCAAAGGAAGTGGCCTCCTTATCCCCATTTGAGGAGTTAACTCTGCATTGCCTGAGGAAACCTTAATGGTTTCCTGTGAGGAAGTTGCTATTTAAGACAATGTTTAATCCATTTGGGACCCACCCCCACTACCCTCTCTTTGCTTCTGTACCTTTGACTAGATTCAGACCCAGGAGACTCCTAAAGGTGAGGAACGAAGTGTGACCCGTGAGGACATGTGTTACAAAAGAACTACTGGAGTTTTCTAATTTATACAAGCAGAAATCCAGGGAATGTGTATGGGAATGGATACTAAGGGTATGGGATAATGGTAGGAGGAACATAAAATTGGATCAGATTGCATTTATTGATGTCGACTCACTTAGAAGAGACTCTACATTTAATATTGTAACTCAGGAATAGGAATTATTTGGATGTTTGGCTGAAACATGGACCAAATGAGGTGGACCATAGTGAGCCTAATGTCAATGCCAGACTGCCCTGACTTCTTGTAGAGGAAGGCATTTAAGAGTTCAGTATGATTGGAGTGTTAGAGTAGATTTGTTATTTAAGACCTATTCCCCCACCCTCAGAGGATCCAGAAGACACATGCTGCACCAACATTGTGAGAAGTAAATTTGTGAGTGTAGCAGCAGCATCCTTCAAGAGCTCTGGATTATTCTTCTCTGAAGAAAGAACAGACCTTACAATGGGAACTGCTGCCACTGAACTGGGAAACCAAAATGCAATGGAAATAATTAGATCCTGGGCTGGCAGGGGTCATATAGTGGCATTCAGTGGCCAAAGGCAAAGTGGATTTGCACAGAAGGGTGAAAGGAACAATCAGCATAGTCTGATTTACACTGAAGCTATAGCCTCTTTCTGGGACATCCTTAAAGAACAGTGGTGAAAGGATATTCTAACAGTGGACAGAACTTCAAGTAGAGTACCTGATTGGGAGAAGAAATGACCAGACATGCAATTACACGCTTACTTCCATAAGGAAGGTAAGAAGGAATATGTCTGAAATACAGAAGATTGCATAGATTTTCTGTCGATACTACTATGCCTTGTGATTAAGGTCAATGGAAAACTATAATAACTTAATCCAGACAGGGCTGTTAATGACTAATGACTGAGACACTTTAGGAGTGAAAGTTTGGATAATTCCACCAGGTCAAGAACCAAAGCTAGCTGAGATGCTCACTGAAGGCAAAGAGAATGCAGAGTTGGTGGTAGAAAAGGATAGTTACAAAAACCACGTGACCTGTTACAGAAATGAGGAATGTGATTGCATGAGCATTCTGAGAATTGTTATATGTTCTTATTTATATACATATTTATGTATATTAAGCAAATGTTTTTGTTTTTCTCCCTCTCTTATTCCCTTATCATGGAACAGAAGATATATTGACTTATAATCATAATATTTAAGCATTTCTAATATTAGCTCATAGAATTTAAGTTGCAGGATATCAAAGAGAAGAGTAAACATCACTCAAGGACTTTACCTCCTCTTCTGGGAAAGGAGTTAGTACATTTTTGGCTATATACAAGATAGTTGTTTTATATGAGATGGAATTATGACTTTGTTATTGTCTTTATTTGGAGATGAATTATGGTTTGAGATATATATGGATGCCATGTTGATAAGAGGTGGGCTTGCGATGGCTAATTTTTATGTGTCAACCTGACTGGACCACAGGGTAACCAACATTTAGTTAAATTATTCTGGGAATATTTGTGAGAGTATTTCTGAATGAGATTAGGCTGACCTTCCAATATAGGTGGGCCTCATCCAATTCAATGGAGGCCTAAATAGAACCACAGATGGAATAAGGGAGAATTCATTCTCTCTTCAGGACTGTTTTGAGATGGGGAATTGGCCTTCTCCTGTGCTTGGATTAGACTTTATGCCATCAGCTCTCCTTGTTCTTGGGCCTTTGGACTCAGACTAGAACTACACTGGGTCTTTAGCAGGTAGAAAGCAGATTGTGGAATTTCTCAGCCTCCATAATCACATGAGTCCATTCTTTATAATAAATCTCTTTGTCTCTGTCTCTGTCTCTCTGTCTCTCTCTTTATATATATATATATATATATATATATATATATATATATAGCCCTATACTTATATTCTGCTGGTTCCATTTCCCTGGACAACCCTGGCTAATATGAACTCTTTCTTGTACAAGATATGAGAGAAAATAAATAACAAAAATGCAGCTATTCATTAACTGTTAGTGAGATAGAGGGTTAAGGGAACTCATGATTAATGGTACAATTTGTTGAGAAGGAAAAAGAAAGTAGTAAGATTAAGAACCTCAGATGACAGACATGGGCAGAAAGAGTAAGGTTTGAGCAGGTATAAGAAAAGAGATTAATAAACATGAATATTCTGGTTTAATTTGATTAATAAACATGAATATTCTGGTGAATTTGGAAACCATGGATTTCCAGTTATGCCAAAGTTTATATTTTGTATATATTTTAGATATAAGTAGTCATTTAGAACTACTTAGCAATCTAACTTCAGAAATGGAAAACCTTGCCAGTTGAGTAGATTTAAAGTTTTATGTTTTTCAAGATGTGTATTTGGAAGGAAAGAAATGAAGGCAGCTGAAGGTTCTAGAAAGAAGGCACTTAAAAGGACCACAGCATTACAGCTTTAATTGAGGGACATGGTGCCAGGATGATGCTGTTAGGCCAAAAGAAAACAGCATATAAAGGAAATTGAGTTTTTGGTAAGATAAAGATCAAACATAGAAGGAGTAAGAATAAGAAACAAAAGAAGAATATGAATATGACATCTGAAATTTAGATATTAGATTATAAATTTTGTGGAAGTTTGACAGATGTACTTGAAGCCAGATTCCTGATGTGCCCATCAGAATGGGTTGCCAAAGAAGAACGTCAGTAAAGAGCAGTGAAAATGAACAATAATTTCTCGAAAGTGTAAAGAAAGTTTATTGGCTGAGATAAGCACAACCAAATTAGTAGTGGTGGGCAACGGAATAACAGGAAAACTGATTCAGATACAAAAGCTCTTTATGACCAAAAGGACAGTGGTGGGAAGGAAGCAGACAACTGACAGATAAGAAGTCAGACAAAAAAAAAAAAAAAAACAGGTCTCCTTGAAAAATTTTAATTTATTATTACCATTTTTATTTTTTAAGTTATGGGTCATTTTATATTCTCTGAATACTTTTGAACATATTGATTCTTCATCATCATTACATTATATTTAATACATCTGTTAATGGACTTAACAGAATGCTGGAACAATACAAAATTGGCTGTGAAAAACTCTTCCTAAAATAAATGTCGACCCACTGCTGAGAGTTGGGAGTGTTCTCCTTCTGTGGACTGGAATGACTGTATTTCACCATTCAGGCTAGGAACTTCCATTTATGTTTTATTTCTTTTAATCTAGGAAAAAACGATTATTATGCCTATATTTATGTTCATTGTTCTATTTTCATTTATTTCTCCTCCTTAATTAGTAAAGCTACAAAATAACCCTTTCAATTTAGATTGGTCCCATTATGTATGACTTACCAAAGAGATAAATGTGTCACTGAAAGATTTGACTTGCGTTGACATTAGGAAAAGATGAGTATCGGGAGGCACTTTAAACACATTAGCTGTGACTGAATCGCATTACTTCCACACTACTCAAATAAACACTTTCTTACTGCTTGGCTGAACATGTTATCACCTTTGTGTCTTTTGCCCAAAATAGGGACAAGTAAGTCGATAAAGTTTTAATTATGTCTCCTTTAAAACATGTTTTAATTTGGCTTTGGAAAACAGAAGAAAAACAAAAACACCTCACTTCACACTAGCTGAATTGCAAATGTCTTATCAGAGCAATTTTTTCCCCAGTATGTTCTGTTGCATTTGCTTATTGTTTCTTTGTACCTGCTGTATGTCCCTGTGTGAGTGTGTGTTTTACATTTATGGAAGGTTGAGAGACATGGCAGAGGTCTGAATGATATTCATAATAAAATTGTTAACATTACGATTTAATTTGTAGTGGCTGAGTTGTCATTTGGACACCTTTATGTTCATCCCAAAGTAGTATTATGGTAATTTTTCAGATGGACTTAGTTTCTCAGAAATGTGAGTCCATTTGCTCAAAGTCACCATACTCTTTGGAATAGTATACAATACTGTCAAATCTTAGGTTTCAAATTGTTAGATAGAAATGTTCATACAAATTTGCCAAACTATAGCTAATTAACATGGTGTTAGATATTAGTTAATAATATGGGTTAAGTTACTATTTGTGGGTTTTTATTGCTGTTTATCAATAGAATGGAAAATTGCGTAAACATACATTGAAAAACCTTCAGTATGTCAAGAACTTTATATACTCTTATCCAGTTTATTACTTACATTGCCATGTAAATTAAAGAACGAGAACCACATTTTATAGATGAATAAATTGGTGATCAGAAAGCTTATGTAACAGGTTAAAAATTCAAGAGAACTTTGTTTCCAGTGCTAAGGGAATTTAAACCAGCTTTTCCATTACCCCATGACACCCTCTTATATTTGGAGTATGTCTAACTGAAGGACTGTGTAAATGGCAGAAAGCCAATTCTGAAGCTCAACTATTACACAGAAATTTTATGAAATCAGCTTTCTGGTTTGTGTGCTTCACAACTGCCAAGTTCAGCAAATCTTAAGGTGCACAAGTACCATTATTATACTTGCTAGAAACTTGAGGGTTAAATATGTATCTCTTCTTCTCCCAATATTCTAAAGTATTAAAGGTCAGTCACAGGCAAGTCTGACTTTTTAAATCTATTGGTGTAATAATGAGCATGCCTAGTTAGAAAGAAAATATGTGGCAAGGATGAATGACCACTTCTGTCTTCTGAACACTACATTAGAATGTGAAATTAACTCAGAATTAAAATTCCCTTTAAAAATTTAAATGAATTTTTAAACAATTTTCAAGCATGTTTATCTCGACACTTCTTTATGGGTATTTTCAAATATACAAAGAAGTTGAGAATTTTACAATGAACAGTCATATACCCAGCATCACAATTCTACCTCCATTTCATTATACTTGTGCTATTGCAGTACTTCCCTTTTCTATTCCTCTATCCCTCCATATTGCATCTCATTTTTTGATGAATTTTAAAGGAAATTGCAGATGATAGTAGACTCCCTCCTGAATCTTTCATTATGCATATTAAAAAAGTTACTAATCTATTTTATGTACAATAAAATGGACATATTTTATAAACACAGGCTGAGTTTTGACAAATATGTCACTGGAGAATGCATACAAACTCCAGTATAGAACACAGAACATTACTTTCACCTCTGAGTGATTGCCCATGGCCTTATCTAGTCAGTTCCTATCCTAATCCATTCCATGAAAACATTGTTCCTCTGCCATGTGTTACTTTTGTTTGTTCTAAAGCTTCATATATGGAAACATGTAATATGTACTCTTAGTTAAGGCTTCTTTCAAACAGAATAATATCTTTTAATATCTTTTTCCTTTCCACGAACATAGCATTAGAACATGTTTTTTTGCCCTAAGTACAGAATTAGGTTCTCTTCTCTGCAGATAAGCTGAGAGCATCTAGTTTAATCTCCAGAAGTTCAGAGAGATTGCTATTGGCACTTTCAATTCTGAAAGTTGTTCAACTCAGCTTTCTTTCATTTTTTTCATAATCATAACCATATTTTTTTACTCCTTTCTATTCACTGAAACCACAATCATATGAATTTTTGCTCTTCAGTCCACCTCCTTATTTCACACTTTCCCAGCCTCTCTTTATTGAAAGCTCATTTAATTACTTCTTCAGTTAACATCTTTTGACTATAAAATAATGTCTGAGATTAAACAAATAGCGAAAAAATAAATAAAACCTTTCTAATTGGCTTTTGTTCCCTCTATTTTGAAGTTTAGGAAAACTTTTTCTGATTATCCTGATAATTCAAAATAGATGCTAAAAACGTTACCCATGTGTCTTCTAGTGCAGGCCAGTAGTAGATGCTGTTGGCGTCCACTCAGATCCCCTTTACTGTGCAGGTCCACACATTCCTCAGCTGCTGTGAGTACTGGCTACTGAGAGCCACAGCTGCACCACCCCTGGGACAGCGGGCGCAGTCGTACCTGGAAATTGTATTGTTGTGCAGTCAATAGGGATATCTTAATGTGCACAAGTCCCATTGTTCAACTGGTTGACCTTGGGAGGTTATATTATAGCCAATGGCTTCCGTGAAAAAGAACAGCCTCTTAACACCAACTGGAGATAACTGGAAGGCACCATTCACACTTGGAGTTCGCAACAGGATCCATCTGAGACTAGAATTCAGCTGAAGTCATATTTTGTTTAGCTTCTATCCTATCCTGCTTCTTCACTTCCTTACAGGACGCTCCTGAGGGCCCCTCAGGAAATCACTTTTAAAAGAATCTCATCCAAATACTGTACTTCCTGGGAAGCCAAACTAACTAGGTACTTCCACTGTAGTTCTTGTGAGTCAGCAGTAATAAGAATGGATTAGTTATCATTTGTACTCTCTTTTGTGTAAATAATATTTCAGAGTACCTATTTATTTAAAGAACATTGTTAAGGTAACTGTTGATTCCTTACTAAACCACAGAAAAACAAGCAACTTGAAAGGAATTTCAAGCTCCTTGAACTGCTGGGGATATAAACCTTTTAATTCTTATTTCTTGAGTCTTCCCTTCAATTTATGATATGCCTTGAAAAGGCAGTTGGGTATTATTGACAGCAAGATTTTATGAGAGTTTTGATCCCTGAACTCATGCATGTCGATATTATCATTACTTTTTGTCACTTTTTTAATAGGGCAAATATTAACTCCATGCCAATAATAATCTCTAATCCAAAGTCTCAGACATCCCTCAGTTTGAAAAAAATAACAGTGAATGGAGTATTCATTTCCATCTAAGAAAAACCTACCCTGAATTAGCTCTTAGTGCAGACATACTCTTAAACTTTGGACAGTGTGTTGTGCAAAATGGGATTTTATATGGTGGTTTCATATCATGAAGAAGCTATGGGAGGGATTAGAGTCAAAGAGAAGGAGACATATTTTCTATCCAAGAAAAATTGGAATTGATTTTAAACTTTACCTGGATTAGAAGAAGAAATAGAAAGCTTTTTCTGTTGGGAAAAAACATATCAGCAGAACTAAGTAATTTTGATATTTAAGAATGATTTAGATATTCAAGAACAACAATGTGCATGTGTACATATTAATATTTAACTTTAAATGTTATATAAACTGATATTTTACAAATACATATATCTCTTTCTGGAAGTATGCATGTATACCTTTATGGATGTGTATTTACTTATATTTTTAAGTTTTACATGCTCTAATATGTGCTTAAGGATTTCTGGTGACTTTCCCTATTACAATTAGCTATGGTTAAATTATTTTTTTACTAACAACTCAAAATCAGGAATGAGTTGAAATTCAATTTTTACTTAGGTCATTTTACTTAGACTAATAATCAAATAATTTAAATGAAATCACTCATCTTTTCTTAGAAACTTGTTTTCATCCCATAACTTCAGATAGAAATAGTAAATGTATATTATAGGCAAAAATTTTTAAGATTCTAGCAAAATATGACTAAAACATGAATAGCTAATTTTGTTTATGAAATATACTTTGGACTGAAAATCCATAAGTTCTGTGACTTTTTCTCATTTCTCATTAAATCATAGTTCCATATTTAATTAAATCAGTCCTGCCATCTACGCATAGCCTAACAGCACTGGAAAACATTACATTGAGAAAGAAATTTGTCTACAATGTAATAAATTGAGGGATATTTCTGGGGAAGTTAAAGAGATACCAACATAAATTTGCATTAATATGATAAAATGTATTCAATGTATTCCACCCTTTAACTATATCTGAGTTTTAACATATTCATTTTGTCCCAAAGAATAAAACATTCTAAGATTTGTAAATGATTTCTCATATTACAATATATAAAATTCTGTTATAAAATATAATAAAATGTTTGTTTCTTCACCCATGAAGGTGTGTTCATTTTAACAATACTTTACAATCTGCTCCACCCCAAGTGCAATTGCAGTCTACTATTTCTGAAATATCTCAAATTGAATTGTGGTTATTTTACTTGGTAATTCAGAAAAGCATGTATTTAGCAAAGTATTTTTTGTAAGTGGTATTTTTAATAAATATGTATTTTTAATAAATATTTTTATAGTAAATAGATAATGCCTTTTTGTCTACTGACATACTCCTAATCACTTTTTGATGGTAGGGGTAATCTTGCAGTCAAAAGTGACAGTTTGATGTTTGCCACAAACTCCTTTTAGAAAAACTTTTTAAATTGTATATTTATATAGTTATAAGAAAATTCCCAAGCAAAATAAGGATAGATAATATAAATCACATTGCTTATTTTAGTATCTGTTATCTTTAGAATTTAACACCATGTTACACTCATATAAATTGCCTAATAACTTGTTATTTCTATTAGTAAATCAACCTAATCTAGAATATTAACATATTAAACCACATGGACTTGTATCCATTTTTTTCACTATTAGCTAACCATCAGTCATCAGCTTAATTTGAACTCATTTATCATAGATTTAGTTTGTATTATTACAACTGTCTGTAAGTATAATCTTTCTTGTCTTTCATTACCTTTATGTCTGCTTTAATTCCATATATCTTGCCAACAAATTTTCATTGACTGGCAATATAAAAAGTCATATATAATAACAACCTCTTCTACTAACACTCATTTCTTATTAAATTAATCAGCTAAATATATATTAAATATACCCTTGCAAGAAAATCAGGAAAAAGCTGGACATTCTTTTTTTTAACTGAAATGTAATTGACTTATAATATTATATTAGTTTCAGGTGTGCAACATAATGATTCTATATATATTGTGAAATGATTACTACAATAAATCTATTTAATATCATCACAATGCAGTTACCAGTCTTTTTCTTATGATGAAAACTTAAGATTTACTCTCTTAGCAACTTTCAAATATAAATACTATTTTTAACTATACTTTTAACTGTATTCTTGTTAACTATAGTCACCATGCTGTACATTATATCCCCAGGATTTACTTATTTTATAACTGTAAGTTTCTACCTTCTGTCCACCTTCACCCATTTCATCCACTTTCCTTCCCCTCACCTCTAGCAACCACCAGTCTGTTTTCTGTATCTGAGTTCATTGTGTTTTTGTTTTGTTTTTGTTAGATTCCACATGTAAGGGATATCATACAATGTCTGTCTTTTTGTGTCTGACTTATTCCACTTAGCATAATGCCATCAAGGGCCATCTATGTTGTCACAAGTGGTAGAATTTCCTCATTTTTTGTGGCTCACTAATACTCTATTGTATATATGTATGTATGTATGTATGCATGTATATCACAATTTCTTTATCCATTTATTCATCAGTGAACACTTAGGTTGTTTCCACATCTTGGCTAATGTAAATTCTACAAACATTTAAACATAGAGGAGCAGATTTCCTTTTGAGTTAGTGTTGTGGATATTCTTTCATGGTAGTTTGTTAGACAGTTTAACAAATTAAACAGTAAGAAGTTTATTGAATTGAAATACAGTGATATAAGGTAACCCAAGTCCATTACTTTTTACTAGTGTCCTATTTAATGCTATGTTTAAAATTACTATCAAGATTACCCATTCTATATATTCTCATTCCTTGCACAGTTATAATTCTATGTTGGTAATTTTGATTTGGGATTTCCCTTGAAATCACTTTGAGAATGGAGGCTGTCTTTATTCCTATTACTTGAAAAAAAATGGATATAGCTATACTCCAAATAAGATGCTTCAAAATTATTAACTGCTTTTTATTAAATAACTACCTCATTTTTCTCTCTACTCTTCTAAATTCATCCTGCTTATTTAAAAAAATCAACCCAACTCTCCCTTACAACCCATCTCGATCTCCAAAAAATCCTTGCTTTGTCCAAAATTCCCATCATCTTTTTGCAATATTTTTTCTCACATTCTATTTTTTAACTTTTTATTTTGACAAAAAAAGTATAGACTCAGGAGGTAACACAGACATGCATAGGGAAGTCTCATATACCATTCCCCCACCCTCTGACATTGTTAACTTCTTACACAATTATAATGCAATATAAAAGCTAAGAAATTTACATTTGTACAGTCTATAGAACTTATTTATGGCTCACAAAGTATATATGCACTCATTTGTGTCTGTGTGTGTGTGTGTGTGTGTGTGTGTGTGTGTGCAGTTCTATGTGATTTCAGCTCACAGCTAGCCTTGCATTCCCACTACCATAATCATGATACTCAACCATACAATCACCACAGGACTCTTTGTTTTCCCTTTATAACCACATCCATAACCTCCACCTCCCACCATCCTGGTCCCCATTAACCTGTTATCCATCTCTATAATTATGTTATTCCAAAATTGCTTCATAAATGGAATTATTCCATATGTATCCTTCTGTGATTGACTTTTTGTCATTCAAGGTTCATCCTATTTGTTGCATCAATATTCATTCCTTTTTATTGTTGAGTATATTCCATGCCACGTATGTACAACAGTTTAACTATTTATCTAATACAGCAGCTAAGAACTAGACTGGATGTTACATTAACTGCTATAGCGATTGTACTATTTTACATTTCCACCAGTAATGTATGAGTGATCCATTTCCTCCACATTATTGCCCATATTTAGAATTACTATTTTTCTTGCATCCATTCTGATAGTGTGAAGTTGTATCTCATGATAGTTTTAATTTGGATTTCTCTAATTTCAAATTATGCTGAGCATCTCTCCTTGCACTCATTTTCCATCTGTATATTCTCCTCAGTGAAATATCTGTATTTTTTACCCACTTGTAATTGATTTGTTGAGTTTTAAGGGTTACTTATATATCCTATAAACAAGGCCTTTGTCAGACACATGATTTGCAAATATTTTCTCTCTATCTTCATTTGTATTCACTCATCGAACAGGATCTTTCATAGAGCAAAAATATTTCATTTTGATGAGGTGCAATTTATCAGTTTTATGAATTTAAGAACTGAGGTTTTGGTGTCAAATATAAAACTCTTAGTCCTACTTCCCAAATATTTTCTCTTATGTTCTTCTCTAGAAGTTTTATAGCTTTATATTCTATATTTAAGTCCATGATCTATTTTGACTTCAATTTTGTGTATGGTATGAGGTGTAGAACAGCATTCATTTTTTGCTGATCCCTCAATGTTGCAGCACTATTTGTTGAAATTGTTTTCTCTCCTGTGTTGAACTACATTTGTTCCTTTATCAAAAATTAATTAGACATATTTGAATCTATTTTCTCGGTTCTCTATTCTGCTCCATTCATCCACGTGTCCATCCCTCTGCCAACATGACATCTACTGCCTTTGTGAGTATAGCTATATACTAGGTCTTAGCCTGGAGAAGACGGCTCTTCCCCCTTTACTACTCTTTTTCAAAATTATTTTGGGTATTTTAGGAATTCTCCCTTGTTATCTCTTTCTATAATCATTATTCTCTAAAACTTCACCCGCAACACTGTTGACATTTCTAACACACTTCTAACACTCATTTGTTTCCCTACATTTTAGGGCTTTTTCATTTTTCTATTCATTATATTTTGACTACTATTGTGCAGTCAATGTTACCATTTAAAATTGTGTTCCCCTTTTTAACACAAAGACAAATTTCTTCTCTTCTGTCATATAACTCCTTGTCTTCTAAACCATTTCTTTCCTTTTTTCCTACAAATTTACTTTTTCATCCTCACCTCCATATCATATTTCATCTCATGGCTAACCATTTCAACAGTAAATTCATCATGTAGAATGTGTCTCCAAGGAGAATTTCTGTCCTTCTTGCCTGGTTAACTCCTGATCTTTGGTATTAGTCCTTTCCCATTTTATCCCCTTTTTACAGCTATGGAGAATCCCAAAGAATCATAAAATAATTTACATTCTCTGGTCCTCTATAAATCTATTTATCTTGTATTGATTTCTTCTAGAACTCATTGATTCCAGAGCTTTCAAGTTGTCCTCTTTGCTTTTTCTCAAAACCCCACCGCTGCTAAGTGTTCTCACCTCCTCATTTTCCTGGTTTTTATGTTACCCGTATGATTAACCTCAGTTCCCTTCCTCTGTCTCAAAATAATTTCTCTTTGTTTTCATTCTCTTGTTTCTAATCTTCCACCCCAGTATTTAGAAGAGAAGTGTTCATTTTACCCCTTTCTAAATTAAACTCTCCTACTTTACAATATGCGCTTTGGATCCTAAGAATATCAAATGCAAGCAGTGGATTATTTCCCCATTAAAATGTCAAAACTAACATTAAATTTTTTTTTAATTTCAAAAATTAAATTCCAGTGTACTCCAAACAAAAAGTCATTTACACATTTTTATTTTGTTAATTCATGACTCTCTGCAATATACATGTATTTGGTGACCCTGTCTCCACTAAAAGTCTCTGAGTGACTCATTAAGGCATTGAAGTCAAATGATTTCAACTCTTTGGGCTTTTTCTAAATTTGATACTGTACCCCCTCCTCTTCCTTAATTTCTTCATCTTCCATGAATTGTGTGCTTTTCCATCTATTTTTTATGTGTAATATCTTTTATGTACCCTTTAGAAACACTTGTTTATCTACTCTGCATATCTCCTATAGATGATGATTTTTACTGAAATTTTGCTCACAGGTTTACTCTTTCTCTCAAAAATGTTTGTTTGCTTTTTTCATTTCTATAACATCACATTACCTTCTTTTAGCTAAAATCAATTCTAAATCTTACTGATCTCTCTCACACTATTCCAGTTACACATTTTCATCAGCCTTTTAGAAGATCTCCCATTTGGATGACTGCCCAGTATCACTTGCTAACCCTTCTAATTCTACTCTCATAATTCTTATTCAGTTTGTATCTATAACTTTTCCATTATCAGCATCTTTATTTAATTCTTGTTGTATATAAGATTACTAAAATAGCTTCCTTATTCATCCATCTTTTCAGTCTAAATCTCCCTTTAGTATATCCTAATTGATAAATCATCTCATGTGTTTTCTCACATCACTTACTTATCCAAAATCATTAACAGTTTCTCATTGTTTACTTACCTAATTTAGAACTTTTCATTATGTGACACAGGAACATGCAGGATTTTGTTTTGTTTTCCCTAACTATTTCCATCCAAGAACTGAAGAATTCAGAGGAAGAGGGAAAAAGAATTCATCTCTAGAATCAGATTGTTTAAAGTTTCAATATCTGCTTTAACACTAACAATGAAAATTTCCTACCATTAAGTGTCTCAGTTTTCACATCTGAAAAATGAGGAAAATGATATTATTTCCATATAGAGTTCTATATAGTTTTAAAGACAAAATTGGGGTAAGAGCTCTGCACAGTCTCTGGCACATAGTAGGCAACCAGTACTGTGAGATATTGTTTCTTATTTCAAGGCTGCTTGTAATAGTGGAAGGGCCTGAGGGGGTTTATTCCTGCATATATCCAGACATTTGCAGAATATTATAAGGTTGTATAAAGCAGTGCTAGTTTTTACTTCAGTATAATTTTAAGGAGGAATTGTGAAAATAAGGTAGGGAATGCAGTGTAGCATTATTTGTTATTAATAATAATATCTTTTATTCTAAGACACCAAGGTTCATGAAATTTGTATTTTCCTTTAAGCTTTCTTTTACCTCCTATTACTATAATACAAAGTATATATAGGTGAGACTTCTTTTATTATTTTTTTACCTCTTCTTTGTCTTACATATTAAGGATATATGGCGGCCCATTGCTGTCACATCATTGATTTATTAACTTTTCTTCAGCTCTTATTTTTTACCCAAAACATCAAAAAGCTCAAATGTTCTTTATGTTCATTATCTAGCAATGAGTTAATGTAAACTTGAATTAATATCCAGATGATTGGTGATTCTGTCATATGTCTTGTCATATAGAGGTCTATTTGATGGCCTTTTTCCCTGGATCATTTTCTATTTTCCATATAACTCATATTTCATTAAGAGAATTTCATCATTATTTTCAGGTGGTTTTGATCTTTTCCATGAAAAATATTCTGAGGACTTTTCCATAGCTTTGAAGACTACCTTGAACATTTCTTAACTAAACTGGGGCAGTAAATACTACTGACTTACCAACTGTTTTATTCATTTTGACACATATTCATTATCACACACACATACATATATATGTGACTGTACATATGTATGTGTTTGTGTGTTGTGTGTATATATGTGTATCACATCAATAACTACATTGTGATACAGGCATAAATCAGAACAATCTCAATTCTGCTGAAAGATGCTACAGATATGTGCTCAGATATTTAAAGGAAGAAACTCACTGTCTTCACTCAAAGTAAAGTTTGTGTCTCATTATAACCTTGTAAAGTTGTAAGGTGCGTCTAACTCTCCCATAATGTGGCTAAGACCATCCACGGGATGCTCAGGGTTTGCTTGTCAGAGCTAACGAAGTAGGCTAGCATCTATACCTCCCTCAGCCAGAATCTGTCATTGGATCCGTTGGTTACTGACTTTGTCAAGGTCCGTAAGGCAGCTGTACCTTTACCTGAGGCATGACTGGCCCCATGCCTTTGCTGAACCCTGCAAATTTGCATTAGGATCATCCTTGTCTTCTATGAAATCAGTTACTTTCCAGTAAACAAGTCTGGCATAAACTACAGTGAACTGACTAGGTCAGTAGCACGTATGATCTAAGGCTTACAGCCATTCACCTAGACAGCAGTAGTAAATGAGCCGCTTCAGGCAAGCTCAGTCACATGGCCCAGCTTTAGCCTTTGCAAACTATCAAGATCAAAGTTCCCTTATAATATATCCAAGACCAAGGCCTTTGCAATACAAGACACATCACTCCCTTTACAGTTTGTTCCATAAATTTTACTTTCCATGTCTTTTACCTAAGGCATACAAATTGATGCAACAAATATGTGTTTAAGGAACCCAATAAATACCATCCTGTTTTCCTATATGAGTTCTCATTCAATTGAGAAATTTCGTAAGTTCTTAAAGCTGTTGAGGACAAAGACATTACCTTCCTCACTGATAAAGTTGGTATTGGGAATATGGCTTTTTCTGTATAAGAAAGAACTTTATGATACTGAGCTCCAGGATTAGATTCCACACTTTTCTGGTCAGTAAGCTCTTAATGCTAAGAGAAAGTGTGAGGGTCCAAGCTGAATACATTCATTTTCTGCTTCCCAGGTCCTCATTCAGGCAGTCAACCTTCCCACCTCTACGGAGAGATTGTAAAACAGAGAAGCTGGAAATATTTTATTCATAAAAATCTATCTATACTACACCAGTTATACAACATCAAGGCTAGGACACAAAAGTTACCTCAACAGAATTACAAGATGTTATGCTTCCCAGGAAACCAAATAAAAACAAAAGGAAAATAACTCAAAGATGAACACTGGGGACAGGTGAAGACAGAAAAAAAATGTGTCATTTAACATAGTCTTATAAACCTCCAGTTCACTGAAACTTTCTATTTCTCTGTGGGTCATTATGAAAGAAAATACTAATTGGTGCATTTAACCTAATGAAAACAGTATAATGACCTTGTACATGATGTGTGTTCCTGCTGACAAGAATACTCACCAGAGATCTTGTGAGAAAATTGTTTGGCTTCCTGTATCTCCAGATCTCTCCTGATAGAGCCTTTTAGTCAATAATAAGACTTCTTAAAAAGTAGAATTTCATTATTTATTTTTGAAATTTTGGCATGGGTGAGTAACTTAATTTTGCGATTAAATTTTATATCCAACTAATACTATTTGCCTAGCTTCATCTTAATGTTTAATACAATAAATGTCACATACTAACTTATCCAAACAACACATTCTAACAATTACAACATGCACATTTCACATGAAACATTTCGCCTTTTTGGAAGTCAATTTTTAAACATCAGGGTACTACTAGAATACTGAAATCCTTTATGATACCTACTGGTTTAGTCATTCATAAATCAGATAGATAATAGATAGATGATAGATAGATAGATAGATGATATATTTTTCATTAAATGAATTCTGTTTGTTATTAACTTATAAAGCAACATTCTATTTTATTTTCCCTAAAGCTACACTAGAGTAGAATTCAGTTGAGTCCAATCCTAATCTGGTGTCTGATGATAATATATAAATTTGGACAAACTGCTTAATTTCCCTGAGCTTAATTTTTTCCAACTGTAATGTTTTCTCAGCCCATTTCAGTTTCAACCCCATATGGACATATTGTTAATAGTAAGGTCATTTCAATAGTGAAGCTCTAGAATTTAAAGCAGTGGACCTTGTTTGAGAATCGTACATCGAGGGCAAATTCGTTAACATTTTCTGATATTCAGTATTATTATTGTCAAAATAATGTTGTCAATGATATCATCTGTTTCAAAGAATCACAGGGAGGATCATACAAAACAAGATTATGTAAAATCATTTTGAACCTGCAGAGCATCATTGAATTGTGAAAATACTGCTTTAATTCCAAGAAATAACTTTCACACTCCAAAGATGGTGCCAGTGCACATTATTATATCATTTGGTGACCGAGATTATATTTATTTTAGCCATTATTTATTCTTAATCCAATTAGAAGTATTTGTAATATTCATTATGTGCCTGTTTGGTGTTATATATTTACAAGCCATTATTTGCTCACCTTTGTTTATTACAGAATAGTCTTTGTTCTACCATGGCTCTTCCCCCTGATCATCTTTGAGTCATGGATTTGGAACTCATAAAGAGTGCCATGACTTTGTGTGAATAAGCAGAATGATAAGGTACTGTTTTTGACATGCAACTAAATAATTTCTCTTCTATTTCTGGCACTCCTTCTAATCCTGAAATGTTTGCTCTTGACAATTTACAGGACCACCTATCCCTAGCTGGAAGCAGGTCCCCACCTTAGTTATGCTTCATAATTGTATAGTCAAGATGTATACCTATTATCAGGCTTTTTCTAATCAGAAGTAATATAAAGATATAGTTTACTGGCATAAGTATGATTCACTAAGCCTGAATTGTCCATAATTGTCAAGATCAAGTTTTCTAAATTATCACCTATATTACTACCTAAATTATTACCAATATTTGGTAACAAGGGGAGGGCCTGAAGGTGTCACTTACTTAAGATAGTCAGCCCCCTTCACAACTCATTCTTTGATGTCTGTATTCCCAGAATAAAATGTATTCTCTTGGTTTCTTGTGTCTGGTGTCTGGAAGAAGAAAAGTAAGTGTTTTACCCGAAATTTTGATCGATCAGCAAGTATCAATTCTACTCCTTCTCTTTTGTCCAGACATTCAGTAACTTTGAATTTTATCTTCAGTATTTCTCAGTCTCAATAACATTCTTGAACAGGGCTTTTTTCCTGACTTGAATTCTGTGACATTCTCTGCTGTGTATTCCCAGAATTAGAGTTCACTCTTAGTTGTTAAGCCAAAAATTTTGGGATAGGACCATTAATTTTGTGTTGATTTTTTTGTCTGATCTTCAATTCAGTTCAGTTTTTTTTTCTTGAGATACAACTTGCTGCACAGACACTCCTTCTTCCTTATAAATAACTTTTTGTTCTTAAACATCATTTTCTGCAATAACCAAATTGAGATATAAGAAAGAACTATAATACACTTATCTATAGATTACAGTCCATTACTATAATTCAACATTTTCATAAACCATATTAACTGTTGGGATGAATTGGGCTTCAAAGGAATTAATATCAGGGGAATATATATGTACCCTATCTACCAAAGCATATAAATTATACACATGTCTCTGAAGAATGCATCTCAATTGCTCACTGATGTGTATGATACCATAGTTACTATGGAACATAATTTATACATACTTCAGACCAATATTTTTATCAATTCCTATAAGAAGATCATGATCTTATGAAATAAAAATCAAAGGAATGATAAGGCAAAATATAATCCCTCCAAATACTTATTGTTATGTGTTGTGACCTTAATTTGCAGGTAAGTGTAATATTTTTATGTGAAAAGCTATTGTTAAATTGAGAGATCAGAATGAACATTTCTTAGAATTAAGAAAATATGTTTGTGCTAAATAAAATATACATTTCTGATTTACTATTAAGAGTGGATATAAAATACATATTTAACCTTGATCTATTTGGTCAATTATTTATAAAATACTTTTCAGCTTTCTTGAGCTATACTAGACAAAATTATATGTATTTAAAGAGTACAACATAATGATTTGACATATGTATACTTTGTGGAATGATTACCACCACCAGTTTAATTAATACGTTCATCACCTCTCATAGTTACCTTCTGTGTGCATGTGTATATGTGTGTGTGTTGAGATTCTTAAGGTTTATTCTCTAAGAAAATTTCAAGTGCACAACACAGTACTATCCTTTAGTCACCAGTATCCATGTACCCTTAAACCAGCCTATCCCCTTCTTCCTCACCTCATCACCACTGGTAACCACCATTCTACTCTCTGCTTCTATGAGTTTGACCTTTTACAAAGAATATTCCACGTATAAGTGAGATCATCCAGGATTTGTCTTTCTTTATGTGGATTATTTCATTTAACATAATGTCCTCTATGTTCACCCATGTTGTCACAAATGACAGATTTACTCCTTTCTCATGATGAACAATATCCCATTGCACATAATACAGCACATTTCATTTATCCATTCATCTACTGATGGAGCACTTAGGTTGTTCTTATATGTTGGCCCTTGTGAATAATGTTGCAATGAATATGAGAGCACACATATATTGCTGAATACTGATTTCATTTCCTTCAGAAATATACCCAAAGGTGGGATTGTTGGATCATATGGTAGTTTTATTTTTATTTGTTTAAGGATCATTCATACTATTTTCTGTAATGGCTGTAACAATTTACCTTTCCACCAACAGTGCACAAGGGTTCTCTCTTCTCTATACGCTCAACATTTATTTTCTATTCTTTTTGATAAAAGCTATCCTGAGAGGTGTCAGATGATATCTAACTGTGACTTTGATTTGCATTTCCCTCTGATTTGTGAGGCTGAGAACCTTTTCATCTACCTATTGGCCATTAGCATGCCTTCTTTGGTAAAATGTCTATTCAGCTCCTTTGTTCATTCTTTAATTGGGTTATTTGTTTTTTATATTAAGTTCTACAGATTCCTTATCTATTTCATATATTATCTTCTTATCAGATAGATGGTTTGCGAGTATTTTCTCCCATTCCACAAGTTGCCTTTCCATTTTGTTGATTTTTTTCTTTGTTTTGTAGAGCTTTTTAGTTCAGTGTGGTCTCACTTGTCTCCTTTTGTTCTTGTTGCCTGTGCTTTTGGTGCCATACCCCAAAGGATGTTGCCAAAAAACAATGTCAGGGAGTTTGTTGTATTTCTGTAAGAATGCCATTGGAATTTTGATAGGTATGTCATTGAATCTGTAGATTGCTTTGGATAATATAGACATTTTAACAATATTAATTCCAGCATCAGCATGGAATATCTGTCTGTGGGTGGGTGGAGTGGTGTGTGGGTAAGGTGCGTGGCACATTGAAGATTCCTGTGCGCCAGTAGGGGGAATCCACAGGCAAGGCATGCCTAGTGGCTTGCGGGCAGGCTTTCTGGTAGATTTCATAAAGTGGTTAGTAGGATCTGCATCCCTTTGATAGCCTTCAGGAGCCTTGGCTGCTATTTTCCTAGCTTCTTCCTGCACCCCAGGTCATGTAGCACACCTCAGCTCTCTGGATGGGGTGCAAAAGAAGTAGACCTCTCTGGGGGCATCCTTCCACATGCTCACTTACATGCTCTTTCTTTCCCTTATTTGGAGAAATTTGGGGCTGAGACCCCTCCAGGCACTAAATGTGCCGTCTTTTGGGAGAGGTGAGTTGGGTAGGGTGAAACTGTTCCTTTTATCCTCTTAATGTGTCAAATCTCAGGCTTCCTGAGATTTTTCTTGAACTTTGTTGAACTCCTGAGATCCTACAGAGGTACTCTAGTTTGTGGGTGACTGTTAAAGCCAATATACTTTGTGGGGAAGGTGGTAGATGACCCCTATTCCACCATTTTTTCTGACCTGGTCAATTGTTGATGGTCCCACATCTTCTCTAAGCAAGCCATCATGAAAACCATTATTCATCTGAAATATACAAAGAGAAGTTAGAGATGCATCCTGTATTCACCATGTTGATAGTCCTGTGTAATTAGTGCAACAATTACAAAGGGAAAAATAACGAAGTTTAAAGTGCAAATAAAAAGCTAATTAAAGCACTGTAGAGAGAGGTTATTTACAAATTGTCTTAACTTGACACAGTAGTGTAATATGCTACATTTCTTAACATTTATGATTTGGCATTGCAAAATCCTACTAAGAAATTAGTCCAAAAGAATAATCTGTAATGCAAAACTGATCCATGGCTCACCAATGCTCTTGCCCCTAGGTGCTTTTTCTTCCTTTCTTTTTCTTGCTGAAATTTCTAATCATGCATCTGTTTATTTCTCTAGATCCTTCATTAATCAGAATTTGAGTCCCTGAGGGACTAATGGAATTGTACTGTTTTTAACCAGATACTATTGTTACTCTTCAGAGAACCCCCCAATGTCTGCTAGGATTCACATAATTCTGGAAGTTCTGCCCTTGTTTCTCTATTGCCCCAAATCTATTTGGCCAGCGTGGCGTTGCCTGGGCAGTGCAGTATTGCCTATCGCATTGTCACTGCATAATTTGTATGTCTACTCACTTAATTCACATAACTTTTTAAGGCACGTCAGTCAGGTATTCTTAGTCCATCTTAATTTAAATATTAAAAAACTTAAGACCAAGAGTTTCTCATTTGATATACTAATGCAGCTAATATGTCACAGTTGTAGGAATAAATTTAAGTCCAAACTTCCTTATTTTTCCAATATAAAGAACTCTCAAATGTAAATCTTTTGATGATTTTTTTACCCTTTTCTAATATGTAAGATTAGACATTCTTTCCTATCATTCATTTCACTTAAAAGCAGTCTGAAATCAGGCAACAGCTGTCTTAATTATATTCTTGCCAATATCCCCCATCCCTACACACTGTTGCCAATTTTTTTTAAATAAAATCATAACATCACTTCCCAGATCACATCACTTATATGGACTTCTATTGTCAGAATGAAACTGCTGAATAAACCTGGTATGCAGATCTAGGTTCTTCTCGAATTCGTAAAAAACCAGTCTTTTTTTTCTCTTGCTTTTCTGCCACTGTCCACACATGTTTAAGCCACATCTGACTACTAACTCTTTCTCAAAATTGCCATCCAATTTCTTCTAAAGAAGTGTTGTCCTCGTCCCAGTGACGTGAAGGGCTGGGGAAATATTTGAAACATTCTGGCTTCTGTAGTCAATATTTTTATAAGAAGCAGACATTTAAAGTTCTATTACAATCCATAAGGGGGAGAAAAAGGGAAATTTGGTTGCTTTAATTGCCTGGGAATATATATTTGATTGACAGCAACTTGTCCTTGGTGATATTTTATTCTTTCTTTGTTCTTTATTATTAAATAAATTGTGACATGTTGTGTCAAGGAAATAATGTTGGAGCTGTACAGATCATAACTGGGTGATGTCACTTACAAGAAACCTTATAAATTTTAATAAATGACCTTTCCAAGAAGCTGTCAATAGCAAAACCTTTAGGCAATAAGTCCAGTAGTTTATTCTGTCTCCTATCTATCCACATTTGAATAATTTAATTTATAATTATATTTGGAAATAAAAGCAAAAATGTATTAATATTACTAACATTATTTAAGCATAGTTATTTAGTTTTTATCTAAATTTTAAAAAGTATAAATCATGTCATTTTTCCATATATATAACACAACCACAAAGTGTACAGGATATGCAAGAATGTATGCATGTATACAGACAGAAAAAATGTATCCTAAATAATGTGCTTGTCAGAATGTTCACGGCTTCCTTTCAAATTATTTGTAATGTGACAAAGCAAGGGGGAAACCCTCTCACTTTAGCTTTGGAGTTCAAACATGCTAATGAGTACATATTCTGGCATAAATGTGGTTAGAAATGTACTGTGTCAAAGAGATTGATCTCCATAATAGTTAATGAATCTGTAATGAAAAATAGGAGATACAGTGTCATAGATCCAATTTTATTGCTTGGAATTATATTTGCCCTTGGCAAAGCAGCTTGTTTATTGGAGCTCATTATAGCTGATACAGTATTGTAAACTACTTTCATCTAGAAGTAAAGGTTATCAAAGATCATAACATAATGCAGGCATGAGGAGTTTTCACAACACTTCAACATGCTTTTATTACTGACTATAGTACAGCAATACATGTAGTGTAAGTATTAGCATTGCAATTATATTACCAACACCTTACCTGTAGTTTTAGTGTCAAAAGAAATTATATTTAGTCAAGCTTGGATAATGATGCAACTAAAAGCAGTATTGAAAAATCAAAACTCAATGCATGGCAAACATTTGAAAACACAAAGGACAGATTTATTACGCATATTGCATACAATTATTGCATAGCAGTAATGGAAGAAAAACCCACAAAACAACACATGCTAAAGACTACTATTGTTTTAATCTCATTTTACTGGGAATCCTCATATCTTAAAGGATCCTGGACAGGAGATGGCAAACTGCTTTATCAAACTATAAGTTCTCCATATTTTATTGTTAAAATTGAATGGGTTTTCTTTCATACAGAGAAATGTAAAAGGCAGTAATTTCATTACACTAGTTATAGTGAAGCCATATCTTCAAGTTTGGATATTTTAAATGATTGGACATTATAAATAATCTTAAGATGAATTGTCTGCCTGTTAGCATCTTTAATTGCATGGTCTTTTAAAATTAGCCAGTATTTTTTATTTTACTGAAAAAGGTGGTGTACTATAGTTTTATTAAAATACTATTTTCCTATTTTTCCCCAACAGTGTCAAAATGTATGAATAAACTCTTCAAGGGAAAACATGAATATTTTCTCAAAAGCCATGAAATGACATTTGTTGAGTGACTGAATAGCTGCTTTTGTTTTTAAATGAAGCCAATGGAATTTTATAAAGCTTTATAAACTGTTTAATATATGACACTGAGATTTTATTACTCATTTTATCATCAAATCATTATGAAGAAAAAAATGTGTATGATTAGTATCCTTGATACTGTATTTCCCAATGTTCTACCAAAATAGCCTAGGAAAAAAATAAAAAGATGTACCTAAGAATAACTGTACCATATAAAGGACATATAGCTTATTTTAAAAATATTGTGTGAATTCTACTTAATAAAATAGTGACATACTATAAAGATAAATATGTAGATATGGCACCAAAAATGTTGAATCATAGGTGACATCAATGTTTAATAAATCTGTAATTTATTATTCTCTTTATATATGCATTTCAGAAACTCAAAGAAAACAAAGATTGGACCTGATAAACAAAGAGAGAATTTATGATATCACAAAAAATCCAAGACTGAATTGTCATGTTGTTCTTTAATTCTGCAGGTCACAGAATAATTAGGTAAAGTTTATATTGAACATATATTATTATTGATTTTATTCCTACTACATAGAATTAATTTGGCTGGGCAAAGGCACTTTGACTATTCCTCATTGAGAAAGTGAGAGTAATAACATGAATTTAAAAATCGTAAATTGTTTAGGAAAAAGCAAACTAAATAGAGTTTTTATTATCTAAGAATTATTAAAGAGCAAAAAATAATGACATTGAAGAAAAATACCATAGAAGAAAAAAGCAAAGTTTCTACCAAGCTGATGACAGGGGAGGCATATATGTGAAAATATTTTACAAGTTGCAAAACAAAATTTTCTAAAAAAGCACCTGATAGATGCAATACAAGCAAGAAGACAGAGAAGGTGACTGTACTAGAGTCGCTCCAAGGAGGTAAGTGATTACTGAGGTATGAAACAAAGGAAAACAAACAGAAAACAAAATGCATTTCAAAGAAAAAGCTTGTAATGAAAATGTGGCTGGTTGAACTAAATTAAAGTCTGCAAATTAATAAAAACAATGCAGTGGCAGAGTTAACATCACCTTGTGGGCAGCAGGAAGAGGAAATTAAATACTGTCCTACAGAATATATTATGAAAGACTTTTGAGATCCAGAGAACTTGGATGAAATTGTTGAAAATAACTGGAGAGAATATATATGGAAAGAAGAGTCAATTAGAATAAGATTTAATTAAAGGAGAAAGGAAAATTACAATAGAAACAAATGTCAAAAACATAATTTAAAACTATCTTATTGGGTTAAAAATGTAGGGAAACACAGACTTCAATTGCTTACTACAGTTAAGCAAAGTAAATTAATGGAGACCCGCAAATATATGAAGAGTCAGTTTCAGTTAAAGAAATGAAAAATTTAAGCATCAAGGTGAAACATGGTACGAACAATGAGAAATCAATTAGACTTCAGTAGTCTCCTTCATAATGCTAAATGAAAAATGCCAACATGACTTTTTGGAGAAAAACATAGTTGTAAACAAGAATTTCCTATGCATTTAACTTGATTCTCAAATATAAAACCACCTCCAAACTTGCATGATAATAACAAAGGGGAAAAGAAAAATAAAACATTTCTGTTTTTACATAGACCAAATAATATTTATATAGTCAGATGATATTGTGGGATATTATGAGAAAAAAATAGATTAAAATAAGTATGTAAAACCTAGCAAAAAAAAACCCTTCCAGTTCAGAATCTAAATAAGTATCTCCATAAAGAACCATAGAGAATTTTAATTAGGCTTATGCCATGATAAGATTTGAGTTGAGGAATATGCAAATGCTTTGATCATTACAATACCAGTGAATATTAACAAATAATAGTATTAATAACATTTATGGCATAAAATTATGAGTCTTGCCTGTGTATATGTGGGAAGGGAAATCAATAATAATAATGGTTAAGAGAAAAAGCAATACCCTGAAGATGTAATATCAACTAGATTTGCTGAACAATCTGAAAATGTGGATTTAAAAAGAGCTGCAAACACTTCCATATTTCTTACTTGAAAGAAAGACTGGATTCTATTATTTTTCAGTGAGATGAAGATATACAGGGTTGGAAAGGGATGGAAAGGAAGGGATATTAATGACTTCATTTCGCATATTGATTTTTGAGGTGCCTGTTGGAGTGCAGATGTAGACTGGGCTACATCTGGAGTCAGGAAGGAGAGAATGATCTCTGGTGTTACAGCTAGATTGTCATTCGAACGGTAACAGTGGATGTGATTCAGCAGGGACGGTGTATACATACAGGTCCGGAGTGGGTGGATCCTGCCATATTCTTGAGCTGGGAAGCATTTCCATGTGTCTCATGAAAGCCTAGCAGAAATTAGTGCCTAGAGAATTAGGACATCATCTACCCTGACACTTTCACTCGAATTCCCCACAATAAAACACTAATATTTAGATGGTTACCACTTCATCATAGAAAAGATTTGAACTACAGCAATCAAAGAAGTGATATCCTACAGGTCAAGAAAAAGAAATTGATCAGTTGCATGAACTAAAACATCTAATTAATTTTGGCACTACCAAAATGATTGTTGACTCTGGTAAAAGCTTTCTTAGTTATAAACCTACAAACCAGATTTCGGGGCTTTGAAAAAGTGGGAAATGTGATAATTAAGTATCCGGTCTTCTTTGAGTATCTTGGCTATAAATAAGGGAGTGAGCTACATTGATAGAGATTTCAAGTGAGATACTGAGAGTGTAAAGTGAAGGGGAACAATCACTTATAAGTGGAAGAAAGGAGAGAATAAGGAGAAATTAGTTTATAATATAAAGAACAGGGTCATAGGTGGAACAAGATTCCTGGATAGAATGTAGATGTGAATTTATTCACAGAAGGAAAAAAATGGGATTATGGATGCACATGCAGATTAAAACAGAACTGTGGAGGAGCTCCTATTTCTTTTTAAAGAAATAGGCAGTGCCATCTGTTTAGAGCGACTAGGAAATGTTGTAGAAAGAATCTCAGGAAAAATAGTGGAGACTTGAAATCGTGGTTTCAGGAAAGAACGAGACTGCCTATAAAGGACTCATTACCTTGCCAAACTGCTAACTTTAAAATCATGAATATGTAATGGTGCAGAATATACTGTGCATAGTAGGAATGCTCTCAGCACTTTTCTATTTTAGATAAAATTAAATGTTACTAAGAAATCTTCCGTTGTATTACATTACACAAGGTTTTTCCTCCTTCTTCAGATTTATTTTATTTTTTAATACAAGAATGGATGATGAATTTTGTCTAATATATTCCAAATCTGTTAAGATAATCATGATATTTTCCTTTAACTTAGATTTGATCATTTTATTAATGTGTTTCCTAAATCCAAACCATCTAAAACTGTTATTCTTCCTGAGGATAGATTGACTTAACCACAAATTAGAAAGAAAAGGAGAAAGAGGAGCAAGAAGAATACAGTGAAAGGCACGTGCTAGACATGGTGCCAGAGACTACATGTGTCTATTCCCATATGAACTTCACTGCATGTGATTTTCACTATTATTTTCATATTTAGTTAGGCCCCCAATAGTCAACAAGAGAGAGTAATAAGGATCATGTAGAGCTTTTAATTTTGCATGTGATTTATTTAATCCCTTACATGTAATGCAGTTATGTCATGTACTTCATATTGAATTTTGAGGAATTGTGTGAAAAAAATTCAAATTCTCCAGCAGTTCTGGGCCAAAGAGCAGCCAGTCCCCATGAAGTCGTATCACTTAGAGCTTGTCCTAGACTAAGAGGAGAACGGTACAATTTTTTAGTAAGATTGATTGATGTTGGCAGTCACTTGGATAATGCAGAGCAAAAAGCTAACTTCTTTCTCATTAAAATAGTCTTCTGGGCCACATTTATCTAGATAAGTGACTCACTTTTTCATGTTAGCTTGCCAGGGTGGTATATAGAGTGATGTAGCTTCTAGGATTTTGGGCTTTTAGTCTCAATGATAGGAAAATGTTTGGGAAATGACTGACATCTGGAGAGTGCCACTATGTTAAAGCATGTGCCCCAATGTAATCTTTCCCTTTATTTGAAATATTTTCATAGGCCACAATGCCAAAAAAAATCCCTGTTTTATATTTTTATTTCTTTACATAGGCTGTTTTCTTAAGAATGTATGTTCTGAAGGTAATCTTCTGTAGTTCAAAATATGTGAAAAATAATTAGAAGTTTTATGAGTTGCAGATAGATTAGGAGGAATAGTGTATTACAACCAAGGGCCATAATTTTTAACAAATCCTATGACTTACATCAGCTAGTGACGTTCAGGCATAGATTACTCAAGGAAAACGATGCCTCTTTTTAAGTTTGAATTTCAATTTCCATCTTCTGGCTGTCTCAATACTTTTCAGTATAGCATTTAATTTGAATTTTTTTCCAACTTCTTTGTTAGGAAAATTGTTATAGACGATGAGGAACAGGAGACTAAAGACAAATGTTATGGTTCTCACAGATCTTGGTTTTGTAAGAAATAAATTTTAAAAAAATCATTTGACATGTTTTTCTCTTTGTTTTCTTTAACTGTTTGATATCTTTTTCTGTCTCGAAATAATTGACTCTAGTATCCATGCTGAATGGACCCCATAACTATGGTACAGTTTGATAGAAGTATATGCTTATATTTTCTTCATTAATTTCCTAAAATTAATCCAGTACCTTTAAAATGGATCAATAGAAGATACTCCCTTCTTTATCCAGTATTTTATTTCCTTTTAAGCTAGAGCTTCATTATCCACTTTTGTTGAAGATCAATGTCTAAATGAACTACCTTGAAATAGAATGTAGACTTTATGGATATAAACTGTGCTAGAATAAACCACAGTGAATGACCCTGGCTAAAGCTCACAGCAACAGAAGATACAAATTGTACATATATTTGCACACAAAAGCTTTTCTTCTTTAATATTCTTAAATGCTTCCAATTATTGATCTCTAATAATTGTTACAAAATGACAACAAAATCAACTAATTTGGTCACTATATTTCAAACAGCACAATTTATAATAATGATACAAGGAAACTAAAATGGCACTTTTGGCATTTTGTACTTTTTTTTTCAGGCATGGGGAAATTCAGGCTACTCACACATTTTATAACTTGTTATGATGGTGGGAATAGGTGTGTGATGTCTTCCCTCTAGTTCTCATTAAAATGTATGGATTTGAATCTCAGAATGCCCAGCACTTCTTTATACAATGAGCCAAAGCTGCCATGTTGCTTCCTCTGTCAAACCTCTTAGAATGATGACGCCAAGATAAAGATTAAGTTGGAAAATGGCAGACACTGGATCAATTAATATTGTAAAGCAAATGTGATAATTTAGACAAGTCAAGTGATGAACAAAGTATGGCTAAGGCAGTGCCATTGGAAATGTAAACAAGCAAGGTATTAAAATCTTGGTGACTATTAAATGTAGTCAACCAGAAAAGTGGTTAAAGATGACCCCAAGTCTTTTAAGTTGTGTACCTGGATATATATGGTGAGTTTGAGTACCTTTGGAATAACTAGATATTAGTGTCTGTTATTATCTAGCAGGGAGTTGGAAAAAAATGACATCAGGAGAAAAGTTAGGGTTGCCCATCCATTCAAGTGATTAAGCATTGTGTTAGATCCCTCAATTTCTTCAAAATCCATGGGATTAATTATCAGCATATCCATAGACTTGTTCACATAAGCATAGGTAGTTATTTGCATAAAGTTTGAGAACTAGTATGAGGAAGAATGAGCAATAGAAAGGTTTGGAGAAATTGTGGGAATAATCAAGAGATAATAACAGATATACAGAAAGAAAAACACATTTATAGTTAAAGGAAAGTAAGATACAGGGAAGAATCTTGAGGAAGATATCAAGAGAAAATATAAACAAAAAGGAACCAGAGAAAGCAAGATATAAAATGGATTCTGAGGTGAACATAAATTACAATTGTTACATTTTAGTATATCACATTGCAAGTTTTGTAACAGCGACTAGCTACTTAATTATTGCTAATAGTTTTTTGTTGTATCTATAAGCTTAAAAATATTATGCTGAAGAATGTAATAAAATAATTATCTTATCAGGTCTAATTATTTTAGTTATAATATCAATGCAAAAAGTATTTTACCACTATAATGGTTAAAGTAAATCCAAGAGGATTTAATTTGTCCCTTGTCCATAACTTCTCTGCCTCACTGTAGTATTTGACATGAAGAGGATTATGTTTATGAGACAAAATTATTTTGATCCACCTCTACCAACATAATATTAGGATTGCAATCTGGCTATATGGAGATAAAACCAGTGAAACAAGCAATTCTAGGTATGGGTTACACAATCTCATACAAACATAACATCATATTGTTTCATATTGGACTATATGATATCGAAACACACAAACACATACATACATTCATTCACCATGATAGAAAACTCAGCCTAAATGAATTGAACTGTTTTAATATTTTGATGACAATTTTGCCAGTGTAAGTGCACAGTTCATGTTATCTACTTGGAATAGAGCATATACATTTCTAAATAACTAATTAATGGAAGTTCATTTACTGTAAATTACAAATAGATAAAGCATATATATTTTTCAGTAATAGTGGCATGCTGTTGTGATATAACTAAGATTTTTTATGATTGACAACATTCAATTGTCTCGCTGCCATTATTAATATTCTTTTCATTTTCTAAAGCCTACTATGCATTATTCATTTGGGAAATTAAAGTGAATATTACAAATGGACATTTTAACAGCAGCCAAAAATCAGGATTTGTGACTTACAATGTGATAGATTCTGAGTCCATAATCCATTTGCCCTAAGGAGCAAAAGAATAGCTTTAATACTCTGTATTCATGCCATTTTGTTTATAGTTTTACAAATATTTAAGAAGATAACCATTTTTCCATTTAAAACCACAAAAAAGGACGTGATAATTAATGCCTGTAGTTCAGCATGGGGAGGTCGGTTAGCATTATTAGTATAGAATGGATTAAAGAATTTAAGCAGGATGTTTTTATGCTCATATGAACGATGATATTTTATGCTTTCTTTATGCTCTACTTTGTTTTACAACTGAGTATATTTAACACCTAAAGTCGTTTATGAAATAAGGTGAGGTTTTAATAAACATATAAAAATAAACAAACTATTCATTGCTAAGGAAATATAGTTTGGTTCTTAAAAGAATATTAAGATTATGGATTATGAAACAGACACCAATTACAACTTAGGCGTACCTTTCCAATTAATTATTAAATCTGTCCTGATTTTCAACTATATTCTCAATAGGTTTTTTTGTTTCATGCATTTGCTGTTCAAGAACAAAATCACTGAAAACACCTGCTCTATGTGTATAAGTAAATTAAACAAACACAAAACAAATAAACTTAATGATGAGGAAAAAATAACCTTTTAAAGGAATCTGTCAATGGCCAGGACAAATATACCAATAATTAAGGAGATTCTGAGTAACCAACATTTTAATACCTCCACTTTAAAGCTTCATTCTCCCAGCATTCTAGCTGGGCTTCAAAATATGTATTTTAATATTTTAATATTATTGATTTCCCAATAAAACCTCCTAGTTGCCAGAAAGTTGGGTTTCAGTTTTTAAAAATCTTCTAGGTACTATGGACATCTAAAAACTTTAATGTTTTAAACTATTCCAATATAATTTGAAAGAACTATGGACATTTAAAAACTTTAATATTTTAAAACTATTCCAATATAATTTGAAAGAACTCTATACTTTTTAAATCAAGCATAGCTTAACCAGAGATGGTTAGTTACCAAGTATATCAAATTGTCTTTAAACTCAAGTTGTGGTAATTCTAAGTTCCTGAAATTTCTAAAGGCATATACTGATTATCATGAATTTGGCAGACTAAATATATTTCAGACTTCCACTGTTTTTCACCCTGCATTTGTATATCTGAAGTCAAAAAATTGTATCTTGTGAGACTATTTAATAACAATGGTGAAACAAAGACTAAGGACCTAGAATGTAGAATAATATTATAGCAAAGAAAATAATTCACTGGGGTAATGCCTGGAATCATTTGGTTTTTATTCCTAGTCCCTGAATTATCTTCTTACCAATCCCTGAATTAATTCATTGTTGAGTAAGTACTCAACAATATATTATGAGGGTATAGATAAATGATAAACATCATTATTAACTTAATTAATTGATTACTAATTATGCTTGACATTTTATATTTATTTACTCTTTATCTGTTCTTATCATGTGGAGGGCTTCACTCACATCGGCTCTAGGGAAGGATTGTTGTGGTCCGCTGTGTGGCTCTCACCTAAGAGCCTTGTTCTGTGGTCTTCTGGGGTGTCTGTGTATGAGAAGACAGGTTCTCTTCTCACTGGCATTATCCTTTCCCCCTTCCACCAGTAATCCTTTAGGCCTCAGTAAGAGAACAGTGCATGCTCCAGTTATGTGCAAATTCGTGGAAATAAAATACTTTACTTTTTATAGTCAATTTTTTGAGGTCAAATAGGCAATCATAGAGTCACTAACATTTACTTTAAACTAAAAAATGAGTTTGCAGCATTTAAATGATTTTTATATATGTGTGTCTGTATACACACACACATATACACTCCTATGCTCTTTTTGTGTATCTAGCTTGTCCCTCTGTAACTAACCTAGCTCACTAAAGACATTCATTTTTCTGACCTTAATGTATGGGTCTCCTGACAGATGTTGGAAATACTGTGCAATTCTGATTTGTTTTCTTTCCTCACATGCAACAGAAAGCTATTAGCTGCCTTGAATTATACAAAGAAATTGAAACCTGGCAAGGCCAATGGAATGCCGACTCTGGCTCTTGATGTGTTGAACTATCAGCACTTTTTAGGTCTAACCATTTCATATCAACAATCTAAATATTTACTTATGTGGAAAGAAGTGTCTCTTTTGAGAATGTTTATACTGATTATAACAGCAGAGCAATCATAATCATGCACTTAAGATAAATAATGTTTTTGACTAGGGATAAAATCAATGCTTCTGATTATATTTATTTTATGTTAGGCTTGCCATGTGGAAGAGCCAGTACTAAATGTAGAATAATAAGTATAACATGATCTAACTATTTTAATACATTTTAAAGTATAATTTTAAATGTCTCTACTTATAAGCTTGTAAGTAGAAACCATTTACACAGAGGTGATTGAAAAGAAAACTATGATAAATAAAATTAATGAAATATATAGCAATCATTACATTTGGCTCTATCTTAACTTTATTTTTTATTATGGAATATAGTACTTAATTTTAATAAGGTTTTACAAACTTCATGGAATAAAAAAAGCAAGCAAGACTTTAGAAAGAATAAAATGAATTTAAAGAATTTATGTTGGAATTGAGGCTGTGATAATAACTTAGAGATGGGAGTCAAAATTATCTTGGACTTGGATCTGTTTTCCTGGCTAGTGGTGAGAATGGATGCACGATCTTTCATTAGTGACTAATAGAACAGGGGAAGTGATAATTTTGAGAAGTATTTAGGAGACAGGTTTTTCTGAGTTAAGTTGAGGTCTGATTGTAAGAAGTAAACAACAAATATATACATCCAGTGATAAAAAGAGGGTGAAGCAGGGTTTACCTACTAATGTTACAGGTCCCCATCAGAAATAATACAAAAAGTGGGGAATCAGTAGAATAGTAGCTCTGGGTCACATCAACAATTTCAGGAGACAATTATGATTATTTTTTTAGTGATTGGCTTCCAAATACTCATAATTTTTAGAACTAAAATTTAAGCATTATGTAAAATCTCATAATGACTATTAAAACCTGCCCAATGATCTTATTAAATATAATCTCAATTTATTGCCCATATTTACTATAGTAACCACTTTTTTATGCAAAGAATTTTATTGAGTGACCATTTTGTGCTCCTTGTACTCTGAAATGCTAGTTCATGGTAAAGCAATCAAACAGAAACTTTCCATAGAAAACATTCTGAGAAATTTAAGTTTCATATGGTGAGATTTTTCCATTGGAAGTTCAAACAGGCTGCGAGAGTAAGTATATGAGGGATTTGGACTGGGTGTTTATAGTTGAGCATAATCAGTTATAAAGAAAATGGAAAGAGAAAAAATGAAAGTTGTCCCAAAGTAACTCTTATATTCGAGTAGAGAAGGAGGAGTAAGTCAAACATTTCTGAGAAGCAGCATCAGGTAATTGGACAAAAATCAGGAATATATATTATCATTGCTCATGCAGAAAGGGAACATTTTTCTTGCAGGACAGAGGAGTCAATTTGTTCAGTGTTGATACGAGGTTAAACAGCAACATCTAGAAAATTGAGAAGATGAAGCTGGAAGAGATTGAGTGGTTAGAGAATGGATGAGAATTCAGGAATATGAGAAAAGGGTTTTGAGAAGACTGCCTATGAAGACGAATAGAGAAAATGGGCTATATTTGAAGAATGATGTAGGGAGAAGACATAGTTTTGGTGTTTTTTACTTTGCTCTGTTTGAAGGATGAGACAGAAAGGCATGCGTGTAAGCTGTGGGTAATGATACAATAGGGATGACAGTCAGATGATACAGTTACAATGATGGGTTAACCGAAGAGGACTTGCCTTGCAAAAATAGAGAGATGGCATCTAGGACACATGTGTTGGGGCTATAATTTAATGGGAAGTCAATCTCCTTACTGAAATGGGAGAAAAAAATGAGAGCATAGATGAGTGGTCTACTGGATTTATAGAGGGAGAATAGACAGATGATAGATTGAACAAATAGACGGTTTCTATTTGTTCAACATATTATAATGAAAAGCTTTGAGCTGCAAGTGAAGTGGTGAAAAGAGAATAAGAGACTCGAAAACAGAGAAAGTGACATGACGTATCCTCTTGGGGAATGTGAGGGTAAGTTGATAGTTGACAAAGAAGTAGAGTAAATTACTGAGCCAGTTAAAGGTTGATTCCATGTTACAGACTGTGAACTGAACTGGCTATGATCTGCCCCCTCACCTTTACCACAGGACATAGGAGGAGAGAGGGGCTAGAAACCTGGGAGGGTATTGTGCTCTTTTCTTTGTCCAGGAGAGTGCTGTTTTTGATAGATCACAGATATTTTACTTTCCTAAATGTGCCTTACTAAATTACCACAAACGACATAGATTAAAACAAGAGAATGTTTTCTCACAGATCTGGAGGCCAGAAATGGGAACTCAAGGTATCAGCAGGGTCATGTTCCCTCTGAAGGACCCACGGAACAGTCTTCCCAGCTGCTGGTGGCCCCAAAGGTCCCCAGGTTGATGGCAGCACGACTCCCAGCCTTGCCACTTCTTCACACGGTTCTCTCTCTGTGCATCTCTCTAAAGCTCCCTCCCCTTTTCCGCAGGTTTCTAATCATTAGCTTTGGCCTGCCTAACACAGGATGATCTCATCTCACCATCCTTAACTAACTACATCTGCAAAGCCCTTATTTGCAAATAAGTCATATTCTGAAATTCCAGGTGGGCTTGAGTTCTGGCGGATGCTAGTCAGTTCCTACAATGGACTATTAAACCAGGTAGGAAAGCCACGAGCCTGCATGTGATGTGGAATTTGGGATGATTATGCTATTTCCAAACATTTGACTTATCCCCCATATTTTTCACCTTATTAACTTTCTTCCCACTTCCTTTAGTATCTGCTAAATTTGAACCAAAGGTTTCATCACATTCCTTTTTACAGACTGTATGAATTGAATCATTTGTCGTATTTTAATATGTCAACCTTGTTTATTCACTTCAATCTTCCACCTTCCATAAATGTTAAAAATATCTCATTTTCCTTTTTGCCTCCCCAACCTTTTCCTTCATTAACCTGTCATTGTTTGAGTTTGCTCCTTTCTGAATTTATAAGTTTTAATTACTGTGTGGTTTTACAATGAATGATAAAATCAGGCATATATACCCAATTTTTTGTTTGGGAGTAGATTTTTTTCCCCCTCTTTTTAATGATTTATTTTCCTGCTTTGCTATAGGAATTGCCTTCTAATTTTGATGTTTTGCTTTTATGTAAATGTTTTCATGTGGTATTTTTTCCAAGGCCCATATTTTAATTTCCTTCCCTTGAATCATTTTTAACTTAAGATAATGTTAATGCTCTTTATTTTACGCTATGAAAGATAAGAAAATGAATTCACTTATACTTCCTCATACTTCTCTTTCAAACTCCATTTTCCCAATATTTATGATTTTTACTATTTTTTGTGTTTTCATGGTTCCTTCACAAAATATTACAAGACCACTTATTGTTTACTAACTTTATTAACTTATAGACACCTTTTAGGTCCAAAACTTCAGCAAGAAAATTGTGAGAAAATACCCATTTACATGTCCTCTTTTCTCTATTATCTAATTTGTGTTCATTATATTGTTATACTTAATTGTCAATGTCATAATATTAAGCTTTTGTGTTCACAGTTTTCATGGTTAGTAAGGGCTGGTTCTACATTTTTTGGGTTTAATGGCTGTATCCAGTCACTTTGCTATGGCTTAGAGAGAAATGCTTTCAAAATTAGCTGCACTTAAAAATCTTTCAATTCAAGCATAGAAGTCATCAAAGTAGAAACAAGAGGAATCATAACTTGAATAAAAGTACCATTACATGCTGAAATGAAGGGATGTTTGTCTCAAAAACTGAGATTGAATAGAGAATGTGTAAAATTGAGAATGAACGTTGAAAAATATTGTGGGAAGTTGAAGAGCAAACTGACAAGAGGAAGAATATCATTTTTGGTGCTATCGGTTTAGGCAACATTAAAGTGCTAAATATCATTTTAGGAAGGATTTAGGGGTTAAATGTAATCAGTGACCATGCTCTTAAACATGATTCTCTAGTGCCTCCTAAAACCAGTATCTAAAGTGTGTGGGTTTTTCATATGCCATCTATGTAACACGTATATCTATTGTGTATCACAAAGATTCTATCAGCTTGGTATAATTAGTCCCATTTTACATGCAAAGAAATCAAGACAATGTTGAAGTAACACTGATTTTCACAATTTGAAAGTCGCTATACCATATTTTGTTATGCACCAAGAAAATAACAGAACTAGAATTGTGAGCTTTAACAAATCTACTATTTGAGAAAAATTACTAGGACTAGCTTTGCTAGGGGAGTGTTGTGTGTTTTCCTCAGTCCCTGTCCCCACTGCAACAAAGAATTGAAGGGCAGAGACACAGTAATGAAGCAGAGTAAAAAAAATAATTAATTTAAAGAGAGAAAAAGTGCAGCAGGCAACCTCAGTGAGGAGAGGCACCGTGAAAAGTTGGAGAGAGAAAGTTTAATATTAAAAGGTTATGCACTTAGAAAGTGCAGGCAACCTCAGAGAGAGGAGTGCCCCAAAAGGTGGGGGTTCCCCCTTTTAAGGATTCTTTAGGAATGTGACTAAGGCCTAGGGGTGCAGACCTGTTAAGTGGTCTTTGAATATTTAGAATTAACTTAATACAAGGAACTTCCTGTGCTGATTTCTCCCTGAGATATCTGTGTCTTGGAGCATATCAAACAAGACCACCTGTCCAGCCACGAAGGTGGGATGAGTTATTCTCTGTTTGCTAAAGGGTAAATTAAGAATCTTACTTCTTAACTTCCTGCTTTTTAGTGTGTTGTTCACAGCTGGGCCTGCATACTAAATTAGTTGCCTTGGTTGCAAACTATTGATTATGGCCAAAGGAGAAAAAAAACAGCATATAGGTAAAGTTAAAAAATAAGCTGGGCCTGCATGATTAACACAATAAAGACATGGGCTATGCTGAGATACCCTCCTTTATCTGGGGAATATTCAAACACTCCAGGCCAAGTTGTTCCTGGCTTTTTGAGCTTTAACTGATTAACTCAGGGTCTTCCTGGCCTTACTCTTATCTATTTTCCTGCTAACAGTTTCAATACAAATGAAAATTAAAAAATATATATATTAACAAAAAGTAGAAAATAACTTGGATAAAAATACCCAGAAATATTTTTTGGGGTTGATTTCATTGCCAACATAAGATAATACACTTCATAAAGATTTTTTCATTCATATGCTAAATTACTATCATCACTAGAACCATTTGAATATGTGCTACTAAATCTTGTTTCATATGATAATTTAAGTGAGTCTTTTTAAAAGTTGTAGAGGAAAGGTGAACCAAAACCATTTTATACTTCATGTGATGTTCATACTTCGGCATGCTACAGTCAAGAAAAACCCACATCAGGGAGCTAAGCAGATGTCTTCTTGTATAGGGCCATTACACATTGGTGCTTTTTTCCTCATGAACTCTGAGACACCCTGCTTTTCAGTGAGGTGGAAGAAAAGATAGGCCTGATAAATGTCTCAGAGAAAAAAATAAATCAGTGCAGCTGTGACCTGGGTAAGGATTATTCTTAATATTCACAATTAATTTCTGGAGAGCAGCTTGTATACAAAATTACCAGCTGCTCCTTTAACATATATGTGTACATTTTGGCAACTACAGATTCAGTAATTTGCTCAACTCACATGAAAACCAAAATGTGAACTCATCTTGTATGCTTTTTTTTTTCCTTTCCTAGTTTCTGTTACAGTGATAATGTTTATTATATGAACTGCAAGAAAGAGAAAATTAAGAATGATACCAGGGGCATCGGAGCTATGAATGAGCATCATTCAAGATAGGACACATATCTTAATTAAAATTTGGATGAATGGGAAAGGTACACCTCTCCATGACTTCGTTTTTTTCAATTCTGAACCACTATAGAGATACCATTTCATTTTTGCTACTCCATTTACATACTTTGTTTAAAGTGTAGATAACAGGATAAATTATATTATTTTATATTCAGTCTAGGATGATTTGAATCTTTAATGAAGACATGAATTTTATGCATTTGTTTTTACTGAGATGAATGGTTGGAAGTAGTGCAAGCTATTGTGTCTAAAAGGTTTTACTCTTTTCTCATACTGAATCTCTTTAGAATAGGTTTTCATAGATTCCTGTCTAGACTAAAGGGTGAACTACATGAATTTTTGACATCAATTCCATGAACATGTGGACTTCTAACATTGAAGATACACCAGTTAAGAAAATACAGTAAGCAGAGCCAAGATGGTGGCGTGAGTAGGACAGTGGGAATCTCCACCCAAAAACATATATGTTTTTGAAAAGACAACAAATACAACTATCTCTAAAAGAGAGACCAGAAGATACAGGACAACAGCCAGACTACATCCACACCCGCGAGAACCCAGCACCTCACAAAGGGGGTAAGATACAAGCTGCACCCCTGAGGGACCCGAGGCCCCTCTCCCCGGCTCCCGGTGGGAGGAGAGGAGTTGGAGCAGGGAGGGAGACAGAGCCCAGGACTGCTGAACACCCAGTCTCAGCCATCCGGACCAGAGCACAGACACAGTGTGAGGAGCACAGGAAACTAATGAAACAGGACAGTAAAAACCTGCGAGCGGGTCCCTGCAGCCGGCGCCCCGGAGACAAAGAAAAGCGAGTGCTTTTTGAAAGTCTTAAAGGGACAGGGACCCCACAGATGGATGGAAGCATCCTGGGACACTTAGCCCAGCAGCTGGGAATCCTGGGGAACTCTGGGCACCCTAACCCCCTGGGCAGCAGCTCCTCAGAGACTCCTCTGGCGATAAACAGTCCCCCACCTATTCCCCCTATGGTGCGCCCCACCATAGCAGAGAGCAGCCTGAGGCTGGCCATGCCCACAGCAAGGGAGCTTCCTCCATAGCGGTTGGGCAAGAAGCAGAGACCCAGTCTGCACGCAACTGCCCAACACAAGCTTCTATGGGTTGCTGTTGTTCCAGTAAAGTAAGGCCAGGAGCAAGAGGAAACGGTCTTGGTTCTCCCAGCTGACAAGACGAGTCAACAGCATACCACTGCATCTATCAATATGAAAAGGCAAAAAAATTTGATCCAGACCAGACTAACCCAGATATCCTCCTCTTAGAAGGAATCTGGGGAGATAGATTTAACCAATCTTCCTGAAAAACATTTCCAAACAAAAGTCATAACCATGCTGATGGACTGGCAGAGAAATATGAAAGAACTAAGGAGGGAGAATACAGAAATAAAACAAGCTCTGGAAAGACTTCAAAGCAGAATGGACAAGATGCAAGAGACCATTAATGGACTAGAAATCAGAGAACAAGAACACAGAGAAGCTGATGCAGAGAGAGATAAAAGGATCTCCAGGAATGAAAGAATATTAAGAGAACTGTGTGGCCAATCAAAATGGAACAATATTCACATCATAGGAGTATAAGAAGAAGAGAGAGAAAAAGGGATAGAAGGTGTCTTTGAAGAAATAATTGCTGAAAACTTCCCCAAACTGGGGAAGGAAATGGCCTCTCAGACCACAGAGGCACACAGAACTCCCATGACAAGGGACCCAAGGAGGGCAACACCAAGACACATAATAATTAAAATGGCAAAGATCAAAGACAAGGACAGAGTATTAAAGGCAGCCAGAGAGAAAAAAAAGATTACCTACAAAGGGAAACCCATCAGGCTATCATCAGACTTCTCAACAGAAACCTTACAGGCCAGAAGAGAATGGTATGATATATTTAGTGCAATGAAACAGAAAAGCCTTGAACCAGGAATACTGTATCCAGCATGATTATCATTTAAATATGAAGGAGGGATTAAACAATTCCCAGACAAGCAAAAAGTTAAGGAAATTCGTCTCTCACAAACCACCTCTGCAGGGTATCTTAGAGGGACTGCTCTAGATGGGAGCACTCCTAAAAAGAGCACAGAAAAAAGAACCCAACATATGAAGAATGGATGAGGAGGAATAAGAAGGGAGAGAAATAAAGAATCATCAGACAGTGTTTATAATAGCTCAATAAGTGAGTTAAGTTAGACAGAAAGATAGTAAAGAAGCTAAACTTGAACCTTCGGTAACCACTAACTTAAAGCCTGCAATGGCAATAAGTACATTTCTTTCAATAATCACCCTAAATGTAAATGGACTGAATGCACCAATTAAAAGACATAGAGTCACTGAATGGGCAATAAAACAAGACCCATCTATAAGCTGCTTACAAGAGACTCACCTCAAACCCAAAGACATGCACAGACTAAAAGTCAAGGGATGGAAAAAGATATTTCGTGCAAACAATAGGGAGAAAAAAGCAGGTGTTGCAGTACTAGTATCAGACAAAATAGACTTCAAAACAAAGAAAGTAACAAGAGATAAAGAAGGACATTACATAATGATAAAGGGCTCAGTCCAACAAGAGGATATAACCATTATAAATACATATGCACCCAATACAGGAGCACCAACATATGTGAAACAAATACTAACAGAATTAAAGGAGAAAATATAATGCAATTCATTCATTTTGGGAGACTTCAACACACCACTCACTCCAAAGTACAGATCCACCAGAGAAAAAAATAAGTAAGGACACAGAGGCACTAAACAACACAGTAGAACAGATGGACCTCAGAGACATCTATAGAACTCTACATCCAAAAGCAACAGCATACACATTCCTCTCAAGTGCACATGTAACATTCTCCAGAATAGACCACATACTAGCCCACAAAAAGAGCCTCAGTAAATTCAAAAAGATTGAAATCCTACCAACCAACTTTTCAGACCACAAAGGTATAAAACTAGAAATGAATTGTACAAAGAAAGAAAAAAGGCTCACAAACACATGGAGGCTTAACAACATGCTCCTAAATAGTCAATGGATCAACGAACAAATTAAAATGGAGATACAGCAATATATGGAAACAAATGATGACAACACAAAGCTCCAACTACTGTGGGATGCAGTGAAAGCAGTCTTAAGAGGAAAGTATATTGCAATCCAGGCATATTTAAAGAAGAAAGAACAATCCCAAATGAATGGTCTAATGTCACAATTATCGAAATTGGAAAAAGAAGAACAAATGAGACCTAAGGTCAACAGAAGGTCAAAATAAAGATCAGAGAAGAAATAAATAAAATTGAGAAGAATAAAACAACAGAAAAAATCAATGAAACCAAGAGCTGGTTCTTTGAGAGAATAAACAAAACAGATAAGCCTCTAGCCAGACTTATTAAGAGAAAAAGAGAATCAACACACATCAACGGAATCAGAAAAGAGAAAGGAAAAATCACGACAGACCCCACAGAAATACAAAGAATTATTAAAGACTACTATGAAAACCTATATGCTAACAAGCTGGAAAACCTAGGAGAAATGGACTTCCTAGAAAAATACAACTTTCCAAGACTGACCCAGAAAGAAACAGAAAGTCTAAACAGACCAATAACCAGCAACGAAATTGAAGCAGTAATCAAAAAACTACTCAAGAACAAAAACCCCGGGACAGATGGATTTACCTCGGAATTTTATCAGACATACAGAGAAGACAGAATACCCATTCTTCTCAAAGTTTTCCAAAAAACAGAAGAGGAGGGAATACTCCCAAACTCATTCTATGAAGCCAACATCACCCTAATGCCAAAACCAGGCAAAGACCACACCAAAAAAGAAAACTACAGACCAATATCCCTGATGAACGTAGATGCAAAAATACTCAACAAAATATTAGCAAACAGAATTCAAAAATACATCAAAAGGATCATACACCATGACCAAGTGGGATTCATCCCAGGGATGCAAGGATGGTACAACATTCGAAAATCCATCAACATCATCCACCACATCAACAAAAAGAAAGACAAAAACCACATGATCATCTCCATAGATGCTGAAAAAGCATTTGACAAAATTCAACATCCATTCATGATAAAAACTCTCAATAAAATGGGTATAGAGGGCAAGCACCTCAACATAATAAAGGCTATATATCATAAACCCACAGCCAACATTATACTGAACAGTGAGAAGCTGAAAGCTTTTCCTCTAAGATCGGGAACAAGACCGGGATGCCCACTCTCCCCACTGTTACTCAACATTGTACTGGAGGTCCTAGCCACGGCAATTAGACAAAACAAAGAAATATGAGGAATCCAGATTGTTAAAGAAGAAGTTAAACTGTCACTATTTGCAGATGACATGATGTTGTACATAAAAAACCCTATAAAGACTCCACTCCAAAACTACTAGAACTAATATTGGAATTCAGGAAAGTTGCAGGATACAAAATTAACACACAGAAATCTGTGGCTTTCCTATACACTAACAATAAACTAATAGAAAGAGAAATCAGGAAAACAATTCCATTCACAATAGCATCAAAAAGAATTAAATACCTAGGAATAAACCTAACCAAGAAAGTGAAAGACCTATACCCTGAAAACTATAAGATACTCTTAAGAGAAATTAAAGAGGTCACTAACAAATGGAAACTCATCCCATGCTCTTGGCTAGGAAAAATTAGTATTGTCAAAATGGCCATGCTTCCCAAAACAATATACAGATTCGATGCAATCCCTATGAAATTACCAACAGCATTCTTCAATGAACTGTAACAAATAGTTCAAAAATTCATATGGAAATAGCAAAGACCCCGAATAGCCAAAGCAATCCTGAGAAAGAAGAATAAAGTGGCGGGGATCTCACTCCCCAACTTCAAGCTCTACTACAAAGCCACAGTAATCAAGACAATTTGGTACTGGCACAAGAACAGAGCCACAGACCAGTGGAACAGATTAGAAACTCCAGCCATTAACCCAGACATATATGGTCAATTAATATTCGATAAAGGAGCCATGCACATACAATGGGGAAATGACAGTCTCTTCAACAGATGGTGCTGGCAGAACTGGACAGCTACATGTAAGAGAATGAAACTGGATCACTGTCTAACCCCATTTACACAAAAGTAAATTCAAAATGGATCAAAGCCTTGAACGTAAGTCATGAAACCATTAAACTCTTAGAAAAAACATAGGCAAAAATCTCTTAGACATAAACATGAATGACCTCTTCTTGAACATATCTATCTGGGTAAGGGAAACAAAAGCAAAGATGAACAGGTGGGACTATATCAAGCTGAAAAGCTTCTGTACAGCAAAGGACACCATCAATAGAACAAAAAAGTATCCTACAGTATGGGAGAATATATTCATAAATGACATATCCAATAAAGGGTTGACATCCAAAATATATAAAGAGCTCACAAACCTCAACAAACAAAAAGCAAATAATCCAATTAAAAAATGGGCAGAGGAGCTGAATAGACAGTTCTCTAAAGAAGAAATTCAGATGTCCAACAGACACATGAAAAGATGCTCCACATCTCTTGTCATCAGAGAAATGCAAATTAAAACCACAATGAGATATCACCTCACACCAGTAAGGATGGCTACCATCCAAAAGACCAACAACAACAAATGTTGGCGAGGTGGTGGAGAAAGGGGAACCCTCCTACACTGCTGGTGGGAATGCAAATTAGTTCAACCATTGTGGAAAGCAGTATGGAGGTTCCTCAAAATGCTCAAAATAGACTTACCATTTGACCCAGGAATTCCACTTCTCAGAATTTACCCTAAGAATGCAGCACTCCAGTTTCAAAAAGACAGATGTACCCCTTTGTTTATCACTGCACTATTTACAATAGCCCAGATATGGAAGCAACCTAAATGTCCATCAGTAGATGAATGGATAAAGAAGATGTGTATATGTGGTCCATATACACAATGGAATATTACTCAGCCATAAGAAAAAAGCAGATCCTACCATTTGCAACAACATGGATGGAGCTAGATGGTTTTATCCTCAGTGAAATAAGCCAGGCAGAGAAAGACCAGTACCAAGTGATTTCACTCATATGTGTAGTATAACAACAGAGGAAAACTGAGGGAAAAAAACAGCAGCAGAATCACAGAACCCAAGAATGGACTAATAGTTACCAAGGGGAAAGGGACTGGGGAGGATGGGTGGGAAGGGAGGGATAAGGGCGGGGAAAAAGGAAGGGGGCATTACAATTAGCATGTATAGTGTGTGGGGAGCACGGGGAGGGCTGTGCAACACAGAGAAGACAAGTAGTGATTTTGCAGCATCTTACTACGCTGATGGACAGTGACTGTGAAGGGGTATGTCGGGGGGACTTGGTGAAGGGGGGAGCCTAGTAAACATAATGTCCTTCATGTAATTGTAGATTAATGATACCAAAATAAAAAAAAAAAGAAAATACAGTGTGTCATTTGACGATTTAAATGAATTCAAAAGTGGGTCAGCATCACAATCCAATAAAAACAAGAGCTTTGGAATAATATGGAGTTTGTTTTTATTTACAGCTTGCCAATTAGTAGTGATATTTTCTTAAAATATCTAACAATCCTTTGAGTTTGATTCATAAAAATAAAGGTATCCGAATATACTCACAGGATTTCAAATACCTAGCATCAGTTTTGTCATGAGTTTTGTGCCAAAAAAGAAAATAGATTGTGTTCCTCTTTTCTGAACTAGATATGAGGCAGTTCAATAACTAAACCATGCGTGTGGGAATGGGGAACACTCAGAAGGGGCAAACCTAGAAACCCAGTATAAGTAGTGATAGTTGAACAAAAACAAATCTTTATCCAGAGAAAGGATGAGAAGGACCAACTCAAAATTTCTACATTTATTTAAAAATAATCATTCCTACTATTAATTTAAAAATAAAGACTCATCAAGATTTTCATCATTGTTGACTTTAGGGAGGCATATATTTTTGACAATTTTTAATTTTTAGAAATTATATCCACAATGTAAAGTCTGAATGATATTGAGGAATGGTTATGGAAGGTAGGATCTCACTTCCGTTAATATTCAAGTATGTTCAAGGGCCCTATTAGTTTTCTAGGGCTGCCACAGCAAAGTACCACAGTCTACGTGGCTTAAATAAAGGAAATGTATTTTCTCACAATTCTAGAGGCTACACGTCTGGGATCAAGGTGACTTTAAGCTTGATTTCTTCTAAAGTCTCCCCATGTTTTGTAGATGGCCATGTTCTCCAGGCTTTGCAGTGTTATGTTTGTAACACCCAGCAATGCTTTATGTGGGACATTTTAAGACAAACTTCATGGCTTATGTACTGCATAGGAGTCATTATAAAATCCAGCTTTTTATCCTTTTCTGTTGTCTTGGTTTTCAGTTCATCTTAACAATATTACTACAGATGCCTTCTTAGGTTTACATTCACTTATCTGGTACTTTAGTACATGATAATCAGTGGTGTTGTCACATTATTTTTAATGTAACAATATTCTAACAATAGAATATTGAAGAATTTTTTAAACTCAGTTTGAAAGTTCATTTTTCATTTGTTTGTTTTACTTCTATCACTTAAAAACTTTCAATAGCTTGTCATTGCACTTAGAATTAAATCCAGATTCCTTACCCTGGCCTACCTGGCCCCACCTGGTCTAGCCTCTCTCCACCTACCTAAACTCCTTTCTCAACACTCCGTCCCTCATCTACTGTGTGCATGTATCAAGGGTCCCCTTTTTATTCTGTCTCCAAGTTCTATGCCTAGACTCTGTGCACAGTGCTACCTCCTGCTGGATCTTCCATGGGCTGGTGACTTTGCTGGCCTGTCCTAATCATTAAAGTTTCAGTTTGTATATTTTCTCCTTACAGAATCATTCTGTTACCTTGCTCATTCACACTGCCAGCCCTTGTCTTTTTAATTCCCAGTCACTATCTATCACATTAACCTCCCTTATTTCTATCACATCACTATCTGAAATTTCCTCTTTGTCATGGTTTATTTTTATATTAGCCCTCTCCAATGGAATGTTTTACAATAATTGAAATGTTCTATATCTGTGCTGCCCAATACAGTAGCCATTAACCACATGTGTCTCTTCAGCACTTCAATGTAGCTAATGAGACCACGAAACTAAATCATTGATTTTATTTCATTTTAATTCATTTAAGTTTAAAATTAAGTAGCCACATGTGGCTGGTGATATCTGTATATGGCAGCACAATTCTATCTCTCTGTTAAATCCAAACTTCTACAATGACAAGGAATTTTTCTGCATAAAGTGGTTACCTTTAGAGCACCACACTTAGAATACTCATACTTATTAAGAGCACGTATATGAAATATTTTTGAAATTAATAAATGAATAGGTGAATAAATTATAGGGACATGTAATCTATTCATGTTTATTGCAGTTATTAAAAAATTTGTTTGAATACTGTCTTCCTATCTCTGATTAATAGGATCATCTTCCTTTTTTACCTTTCTCCTGACTTTAGTCAAACAGATCAAACATTCCCCTTCTGTTTTTCTTTTATGCAATTGAATATTTTAATAACTACTTTTTAATGCCAAATACTTCTCTGAGTTCTTCACATATGTTAATTCATTAGATGTTCACAGTAACCACATAAGAGGGGTTTCATCCTTACCCCCACTATACAGATATGGCACCTAGGCACAGGGCATGGGAGGAACATGCCACATTTGCCTAGCTCATCAGTGAGTAAGGGAGGCTCCAGATACCACACTCCTAGTCATTACTCTACATCTAAAATCTTCCTCCTTTTGTGCTAATGACTACCCTTGAATTAACAAACACATTTGAAATTATATTCAATGTTATTGAAATATAAACATTAAAAAATAAAGATATCAAAACAAAACAGAAGACCAGAATCTTTATGGCACTTTCCTTTCGAGCAGTTTCTGCCTTTTCCCTCATTCTCACCTCAGTTCGTACTGAAACAATTTGGATTAGGAAAGGGTTGGGAAAGAGACACATAGAAAGAGATAAATTGCCTGTTTGTAATAATTCTTGGCCTCTAGTAGGCATGACCCACAGGTTATGGCCAGGAGAACAATCTAAGGCCCACCTGCACAGTGGGCTCTGTCTCTCCCATCCAGATTGGTTACAATGAGTATCAGGAGAGACAGTGGACTCTTTTTTTCCACATCCTGTTTTCCTTTATGCATCCATACTAACTAGTAAACAAGTAAAGTAAATTTGATGTACAATTATGATTTATAAATGCCACTGCTCTGTCTAGAGTTAACAGGAAAATCAACTATTTCATTGAGCTCCCTGAAATTTGCAAAGCTCTCATGTTTAGAAGCACATACTTATACAAAGTGCTGGTCTATCCTTTGACCCCACTTGAATTTTAACTTGTTTTTCTGGGACTATCTGTGTCAGAGAAATGCCTACAGTCATTCCCAAATTATTCTTGTACCTGCACTATTTATTTATATTTCATTAGTGGCATTATAACTTGATTTGAAGACTGTACAGCCCATCGCTGAAAACTGTGTACTTCTTTCTTTAAAATGACTCTAAAGCTAGATGATTTTCTTCCAAATGTGTGGAAAATATGTTTCTGTGATCAAAATTATACAAAGAACCAAATGTTTACTTTCTGTTATGTCTTATAAACACCAGTCGATATTCATCTGACCTTCACTATTTTTATTTGGGTTTGTTTTATTGTGTAAACCTCTTCTACCTCAGATGAAGTTTGTTCATTTCTAAAACATTTTTTGAATGAAATATGAATACATTCCCTCAATTTTACTCTTCATCACTTCACTCCCAAGATATGTAGACACATAAATAGATATACAGAAATATAGAAATTCAAATCCAGATGGAATCAAGTTTTGTTTGGCAAAAACAATACTTTAAAAGTCATAGGTGAATAATTTTTGGACCCAATGTAGGAAAGGATTTCATAAGTCAGGTGAAAAAGAAAAGTTTCCTAAATTTGACCATTTTACAATTAAACACACTGAAGACACTAAAGTTATAGGTTATAAACTGGGAAATATATTTAAATAGACACAACCAACAAAGGATTTTTATCAAGAATATGTAAAGAATTTCCCCAAATCAATAAGAGCAGCATAAAGAACTGGGGTAGAAAATGAGTGAGTGATATAAACATGCATTTCAAAGACTAAGGAACACACATGGCCAATTAACATATAAAAAGACTTCCAACCTACAATCACAAAACCACATTTCCCTTTTTATTATTATTTTACTTTAATTTTCTGCAGTGCTGTATAATGTCATATTCCTTTGTTAGTCTCTTTTCTTTACTGGCTTGCAGTACATGCTCAATAACATTCCTTTGTATGTCAGATAAATTTTGTCATGTTACAACCTCCTGCCTATTCTTAGTTACAGATTCATTTGACAAACTTATCTTTCACATCTTTTGTGTCCCTAGCACTATGTTACTCATGTATGACAGGAAATGAAAAAGACATAGATAGTCCTTGTTCTCCTTGTCCTCCAAGTGCTTATGATCTAGTGAAAGAAGACAGGGACATAACAGGTTATTTTTAGCATCAACTTTCTTATCCAATGATTCTACCATACTAAAGTGATATATGACCTCCTCTGTGAAACCTTCCCATAGCTTGTTTGTCAGCTGTCAGACAATCGAGGTGCTATGGGTAACACTATTATTTTGTATCTTCTTTTTGTGGGGAATAATGAAATATTCATAGGGCTAATGAAGAGGGCAAAATATTGAACATACCATAAAAATCATGTTCTCTATTTCATAATCAAGGTAATAGAAATCTGTAGAATCTTGATGCAAATAAAATCAATGAAAGACTAGAAAGCAAGTGGCACTGGAACTAGGTGATGGGCAAGATGGGCATATTGGTAAGAGGGACTCATTAGAAATGAAAGAAAAAATGATTAACAATTTATCTTGATGTGTGTAGAGAAGTGAAAGCTGTGACTGACTTCAAAGTGCTCTTTGAATTTAAAAACTTGTTTCAAGTCAATTAGAAATCACGAGAAAAAGAGTATCCACAATTTAAAAATATAATAACAACTTCAGGGTATATAATACTAAAGTAGGTGATTGTTGTCTATATTAATCACATCTGCTCGTGAGTAATTTGCAATATTGTGAGAAAAAAAGATGCATACTTATATAACACAATTACAAAAGTTCACTATGAGATGTGAGTCAAAGATTATAATGATAGGTTATAATATTTTTCTTTTAATTGAAGAATTATGTGTGTGTGTCCTGTTTTCATTCTTGCAAAAATAGAGTTAGACATTTTATCATCTATCCTAATTTATAAAATGGTTTTAACTAAGTGTATAGTCAAATGAAGTCTCAGGAATTATCTAACTCTAATTTTTGCTTGCATTCTTCAGTTGTAGGTGAATAGTATGAATTTTTAGTGTGGGTAAGGATACACTATTTTTACTATTTGTAAATATTGGTTAGCAAGTAATATTCTGAGGGGCACAGGCATAATGTTTTTGGGGAAATAGAGAAGGCATCCAAAAACCAGTAATTATGTAGGCTTCGAAAGTCAACTGTAAGTAACCTGAACTTAGACTTTATTTTTGATGTTGAGTTTTTCAAACATACAATCTATTTTTTAAAAATTCATTCAACCAATGTCTATGTTTCTAGTGATTACTCTTTCCTCAATGTAATGCTAGTGATTATGTGTGTGCATTTGTGGTGGTTGGGTGACTAAGTAGCCATCCCCAACCTTGAAAATCTAGTAGAAAAAGACATGTGAGCAATGGCATCACAAAGGGAAACAGTAATGTAAATGCTGGGAGGCGAGCATAAATAAGACTGGAAAATAAGTTATCGTAGTGGTTATATTTGAGCTGTACTTTAAGGATAATGGTGATACTGAGCGGACTTTGTGAAAACATTTCAGGCTATTTCCCTCCATCCCATCTCTACCATTTCCCGCAAAATACTTGATTCCCATAATTTCTGTGCTCTTCATTCATATATTCTGTTTAGTACTGAATATCAGCACTAAGTCCAATTTTACTATCAGTTTGGTGGAGCTAACTCTCTCTTAAGATCAAGACCTAGAACTTTCCAAGATGGAATCCACCTTCTTTAAAGTAACTCACTCTTCTACTTCAATTATATCTATATTTTTCCCATATATTTTATTGCCTATGAATGTCAGGAGCTCAGCTTTCCACTGTGGGTCCAGTTGCCTAATGGTTCCTCTGATGCCCAAAACATTTTGCAAGTGACCTGGCCACAAAGTTCATGGACCCCATAAATACTTAGTTATCTCCATAAACCTGGGTCATGTTTATTTTGTCTACATTACCCTAATTCACTTTCAGTACTAAATTTCAGTCTTCCTTGTTCTAAGCTCTGTGGCTCATACTATTCTTTCTCTCTCTTTCTGCCTGATAATTCAATCCTCTTATCATGCATAAATGTGCTACCTGTATTTTTCTTTTAAGAGTAAAGTACGACATAGATTTATACATTCCTTATGCTGTGCCAAATGATCAGAAACTGTAATTTTATCTACGACCACAAAATTAAACTCAACAGCATGAACAAAATATACTTCAAAATGCCAGTAACTTTTCACTTTCCTTTGTAACTTTAATACAAAATACGATATGCAGGGCCATTTTGACAGCCAATGGAAACTTTATTCTTTGAATTGAGGGGAAAAGTTTTGTTTCTAAAGATCCAAGAGGACTAAGGGGGGAAAACTTGAGAAAAAGTTAGGAAGAGAAAGTGTGGGCACATCAAGTTCTTTTATCAAGAAATTCATAGTCTAATTAAAGTAAGTCGATCCACCATTATTTTTTTTTGTCTCTTAGGTGCTCTTTGCTTTTTTTCAATTTGAGCATACCTATATCTTTTAAGCTAAACAGCTGTATAGTTACAGCTAATCTGCAACACTAAAAAGACAGACCTTCTATATCATCAGGTCCGTTCGGGTGGCGTGAGTCAGTTTAATTTGTGCAAAGTAGACCTCGCTATCAGGGTTTTCTGCTACAGGTCTTCTAATTTCCCTGTAGGTTTTTTATCTCCACGATGATTTTTTGTAATTAAGAGTTATGTGTACCTAATGACATGAGGCTTGCCAGGCAAAGTGCCGCTGCCCACACTGCTAACTGCAAACTAAGAGCTCTGCTCAAAAGGCTGGCTTCCTTCCTCAGCGTGGAAAGCGGAGGAGTCTAAGCACTCCTTCATAGTAAATGTGCCGTGCTTTCGGACCTGCAATTCACCTGATTCATGAGCAAAGGTTTGTATTTGATAGACTCAATAAACTTATGTTGTTGAAAAGTTTCAGATAAGGTAGAGAACTATACAAAATTTAACACTGTAGTTAAATTGAGGCACTTGTCAGTTTCTGCCTGTGCAAGAAATACCTTTCATAGGCAAAAGAGTCAAAATTAAAAAAAAAAAACACCTAATAATAAAAAAACAGTGCTCCAAAGGAAGCAGACCATACATCTAGCAGTTTGTTCCTCCCACTTTGCTGTTTCGTGAAAGGGGTGATTATAGTCATGGCATCTCAGAGGAGGAGGGTGTAATGGCAGAGAAACTAGGGAGCAAATGTATAGGGAAGGAATCACGGTCACTTTGTTCATCTGTCTGTGAGTTGTAACTAAAAAGCTATGATAGTTACGCCATGAAACTTGAAGGACGATTTGTTTCATATTGTGTTGCTGAGTAATGAGTGTATTAACAGACTTAATTTAACCCCTCTTTATCCTCATTGTAGACCATTTATTAGTATACTCTAAATGAAGGGCTTTACTACAAACGAGTGTAAAGAGTAGGATTCAGATTCGATAAACATATTCAGTATAGGATATATATTCATAACACACATATCAGGAATAGTTTATATGGTTGTATAGTGCATATGTAATAACTGAACACATTTTCTATGGGCTATTAAAAATTTCAATTCTGAATAGGTTAATGTTGGCACTATTTACATTCCTTTGAACCTAGCACCTTCAGAGATGTTTTAAAAATACCTGTTTATTTAGGAAATTTTCAGAATTATAAAAAATTAGAGAGTATAAAATAGCTGGACTTACCTGTTATCTACTTTCTATTATTAGTATGTGGTCAGTTTCTTTATCTGCAACCTAATCTTCTTCCCTCTCAAATTATTTGAAGCATTCTCAGAAATCACATTACTTTATTTATAAAAGTTTTCGTCTGCATTCCTGAAACCATGGACCCTATAGAAAATATAACTACAATGGTATTATCACATCTAAAAATCGATAATAATTTCTTAATGTTATCAAGTATTCAGTAAGTACATACATGTCTTTTAGTGTCTTATACATGCTTTCCAGCTGTTCATTTGTTTGTTCTTTGTTTTGACAGTTGTATGGGTGAATTAGGATCTAAATCAGTCTATATTTTGCAACTAGATGTTATGTCCTTTAAGACCACTTACATTCATTGCAGCTAACATCTTTTAGGATAAATTTTTTGCTACGGCTCATAACAATTATAAAAATAATTCTAAGTTTGAATTCACTCAGTGGAACAATCATATCTAAACTGTATTAATAATTTGGAGATTCAGATTGTGAGGTTTGTAATGAACGTAATACTTAATATTTTTAACTCTTTAGATAACACAACACTGTATGTGTTGCAAAAGGACTTGACAGTTTCAGTGATATCTGGACAAAAAACATCACTACACTAGTGAGCAGACACAGGCTAAGCTAACTGGCTCTTAACGAAACTGTGAATGAGGTGAGCTTTATTTTGGTTAACTTTGTATTTTCCTTCTACTTTAGGCAGAAAGTGGTCTTTTATTCTCTCTTGGCTTGGTACAACTTCCCAACGTACAAGCAGAAAGGCAAATTCGATTTTTCTTCACTTCTACCAAATATTATTTGTGTTTCCTCATTCGTGCAGTATGCATATTGGTGACAGTGCATTTAATACAATTATACTGGCGAATTTGCCCACACCGAGTAAAGTTGCATTGCTTTTCCTCCTCTAAGTAATTTGTACTTTCTATAGAAAAGTGAATAAACTAAAGAAAAGATTCAAGTTCTAACGATTTCAGAAATCTTGATAGAAGAAGTGTTTTCAGCATATTTATCTTTATTGGCCTCAAATATCTTGTTGCTTATAGACAGAATTTTCTCTTGATTGAAGACATATATTCAAAGAATTTGGCTTTATGCCTCTTTTGGAGGAAGTCATAATGAAGTTAAGATGGAAGAAAAGGAAATTGGACCAGTCATTCATAAGTTGGCAAAAGTGTTCCGGCTGTTTAAGAAGTCAAAGGAGAGTCTGTCGGGAACTTCAAAGAATACGAGAAATCTCCTTCATGGAGTCCAGTGCAAGACCAGAGTGAGAGTCTGACCATCATTTTAGGTTCCAGATGGTCTGCTGATACTATGTTCAGCAGCATTCTTGTCAGCATTTCTGTTTTGTCCTTTTCTACCTGCCTCACCTTGTAATTTGACATAAAGTTATCCCTTCTATAGATATTAAATGTTTGTTCTGATTTATGTGGTGCTCTGGTTTATATGAAGAAGCAGTACCTCATTGTTAAAAAATGTATTTTGTTTTATTAGTTATGTGCTCCATTTAAAAGTTAATGAAATAAATGTTATAATAATCTGGAAAAGTTATTAAATCATACTTCAATAGATTTATTATCTTTTCCTATATTTTTTATTAAGCAATTCAGTGGTAAACAGGCTATTTCTAAAAAACTAATTTAATATTCTAATTTATTTTTGACAAAATTCTCCTCTCCCTTTATTCTCTACATAGAAATTATTTTTTAAAAGTTGGAAAAAATTGGACTATACCAATACTAGGAGTGACGCTATTTGTCTTTTGAAAAAACAGAATAAAGCCCTGAACATATTCAGTTTAATTCATATTTTAATGAACTTATTTAAAAATCTAGTTAAGAACAAATACTATATTAAAAATAAAAAATTGAACTTTAAAAAATATAAATGGGTCATATTTTTTTAAAAGAAGCTATTTTGGTACAAAGGAAGAATAGATTCATAATTCAAAGGTTAGAGCAGAGTATATAGTTAGACAGCAAAAAGAGCAGAATGTTAAGGTGGTGAAAAAAGAGAACGCACATAAAGAAAGTTACCTAGAAATCACATTGATTGAAAAAGGGAAATTATAGACAATGTGCCATTCTGTTACTTTTAGAAAGATACTGTCTTTACATTTTGTTTAACAGAGATAGTGATGTGAATTATTGGTCTGAGTCTGGAAAAATTTATGTTAAAAAATAATTGTGGAAAAAATCACTAGGACTTCTTTGAAATGAAAATGCAAATAGCTGATGAAGCACTTCCAAGAAACGGCATCAATTCTGTATAGAGGTGATCTTGACGATAAATGTCCTGGCCCTGTACCATCTAATCTCCTATTCTATACTAGCAATAAAGAATTTGAAAAAGAAATTAACAAAACAATTTTAGTTATAATAATATCAAATAGAGTAAGATACTTTTGATTACATTTAGCAGAAGTAGTGTAGACTGATGCACTGAAAACCTCACAACATGTTGAAATAAATTAAAGAATTAAATTAATCAAAAGGCAAACATTAATTCAAAATAGATCATAGGCTATAAAAGCTAAAATTGTAAACCTATTAGAAGACAATTTAGACATAAATCTTTATGACCTTGCAATAGGCAATATTTTGTTAGATTTCAGAATTAAAGAAAAAAAAAAGACAAGCTATACTACTCAAATTAAAAACTTTTGTGCTCAAATGATCCTATCAAGAAATTGAAAAGACAACCCACAGAATGGGAGAAAATATTTGCAAATCCTGTATTTGACAAAGTACCAGCATTAAGAATATATAAAGGACTTTTACATTTCTATTTTTTAAAATTACAAGCAAATTTACAAATGGGCAAAGGATTTTAATAAATACTTAAGGAAGATACAGAAATGGACAATAAGCCCATGAAAACATAATTGGCATCATTACCATTAGGGAAATAGAAACTGAAACCACAATAAGATACCAGTTTAATGCACTAGGATGACTAGAAATAAAAATAAAATGTGTTGACAAAAATGTAGAGAAATTAGAACCCTTACATAATGTCAGTAGGAATATAAAACAGCACAACTGATTTGGAAAACATTTTGCAGTTCCTCAAAATATTAAGTATACAGTTACTTAGGGCCCAGTAATTCCATTCTTAGTTATATGTTCAAGAGAAATAAACACATAAGTTCACACCAAAACACATACACAAATGTTCATAGCAGCAGTATTCATAATAGACAAGAAGCAGAAACAACCAAACGTCCTTCAACTTATGAATAGATAAATGATATAGTGTATGTGTTTTGTTGTGAATTTATGCTTTCATTTCTCTTGTGTAAAGCAGCCGAAACAGTACTAAAATTATATTAGAAAGAAGAATCTCAAATAATTAAACTAAGCTTCTATTTCAATAACTTGAAAAGAAGTGTAAATTAAATCCAAAACAAGAAGAAAGAAGGAAATAATGAAGAAAACAGCAGAAATCGCTGAAACAGAAATAGGAAAGTGGAAAGAAAACAATGAATTCAAAAGCTGGTTTTCTGAAATTAACAGTAAAATTGACAAAATTCTGGCCAGAGTAAAGAAGAGAAGGAAAGCAGGAAGGAAGGAAAGAAAGAAGGAAGGAAGACAAAACACAAATCATGTCATGAATGAGAGATAATTTCTTTACAATTGGGAAACAAAAGTGTAATAATGGGATTTTATGAAAAAGTAATGTCAATACATTTGATAAATTGGATAAAATAGTGAATTCCTTTAAATATACAAACTAGCGTTCTCAAGAAGTGAATGCCCTCTACCTATGAATGAAATGAATATCCCCAGGTCTTGTGAATTCTACAATATTTTGGAAAAAAATCATACCAATTCTGCACAAAATTTTTCAAAATATCAAAGAGAAGAGAAAAATACTCAGTTTAGCAGAAATGCTAGGAAAGGTAAAATTATAATGATAGATCAGTGGAATCAAAAGCAGATGGTATGGAGAGAGCACTGAATTGAAAGGAGCAAGAGGGAACATTTTTGAATGCTGAAAATATTCTATCTCATGATTTTAGTAGTTAGGATGGTATCTATTTGTTAAAACTCATCTATTTTGCACTTATATTTGATAGATAAAAAAAGTTGTCCAAGAAAAGCAAGAAACAGAAAGTGACAATTCAATTATTGAGTCATACAATGAAATCATTAAAAGTGAGAATGACTTGTTTCTGCAAGCAATTTCAAACAAAAATGTTTTATATTTTTCTATATTAAAGAAACAAGACATGACAGACTATAACTTAAGTTGTGTTTTAAATTAGGTACCCTCTGTGAATATGCAAATACATACAATCATGCATATGTAGACAACATGTCAAAAAATTTCTCTAAAATCTATTTCATGATGCTGGGAAGATAGGGCATTTAAGTTTTTATTTCACATAATTAATTAATTACTATGTGATTTTGGTTTATAATGGGTATATTTAAAAATAGTTCCAATATCTTTTATAAGAGGGATGAATTAATATTATTAAAACAAAAAAATCAAATTATTCTTTATAAGTAATGCTTACTACAAGGCACTCTGTTGTTATGGGAATGCTATGGAAAAGTTCATAGATACCCATAGGTGGACTACTATCTTGAGATATTTCCCTAACTTCCAAATCCATAAATTCCTCCTTGGAAAAAAATAAGTGTTATGGTATACTACATATATAGAACTATTATTTTAAATATAAGATAATAAATTACATATTAAAATTCTCATAAAAAATGTTTACTTTCTTATTTCTCTTTCTTAGGTCATTCTCAGTGGAAATAAAAAAGTGTGTGTGTGTGTGTGTGTGTGTGTGTGTGTGTGTGTGTGTGTGTGTGTGCGCTTCTGTGTTAGAAATGGAATAAATGGAAAAATATAGAACCAATATTTAAACTTCTTCAACTCACAGATATGCTTGAGTGTCATTGCCAGAAATCTTTCAGAGATGTCGAGAACAGTTGTAATATTTTTTAGATAGATTTGAAGTTTATTTTCTTAGCTGTTTTCAATATATGCTAATGAGACAATACTGATTGTCGGGAATGAAAGCTTTTATGTCATCTTTGTGTTTGACGAAGTTCACAATTTGTTTTAGATTCTCAGCGGCAACTAACACAATGTATTTTGCTTTCTACATGTCACCAAATGTGCTTATCTAAACTAGAATAATCCCTTTTTTATTAGACAGACACACTTAGTTTTTCTGAAACAAAATGAATATGTCTGGAAAAACTTGCAAAAAGAGAAACTGCATTTTTTATGCTCTATTTCTTGTTATCCTTATAAAAATACACTGAAATTCTCATGCTTCATCATTTTTACATTCATCAGTTTTTAAATGTCCATGATGAATAATTGCTTTTCATGTATATGTCTTACATTAGTCACTCTGTTATTTAAGTGTTGCCCATAAAACACATTACATGATTGCAAGAAATTTGTTTCTGGAAAATTCCATCATTTTGGAGTCAGTTTTTTCTTGAATCCAAAATACTGCTTGGTATTACATTATTATAGTACTAGAATGAATTACAGCCCTTCACTAGCTCCGAAGTAATGTTTTTTTTCTTACATTTAACTATTAATTCTCATGTGCTGATATTTTTATCGTCATTTTTATTTGTCCAATCCTGTTTTGTTTTGCATTTAATGTACCACCATTCTATATAAGAATTACATAAAAAGATAGAAGTAGGTTTGAGCAACTGAAATTTATTTATTTAGAATACGTTGACATTGAACAAGAAAAACAAACATGGACAAATATTTTAGAGATGATTTCTTCCCTGCATAATAAATTAAGTTTTCATAAAACTAGAAATACTCGTAATTGTTTACCGCTTTTTAAACATGTTGATTTTAAGGGGTGCTAAAAAGGAAATATAACCCCCTACCCTCTCAAAAAGCTCAAGGTTTCCTATCAGATACATATCTCAATTATTTTGCCTTTTAGTTGAATGCCGTGGAGTTTTTTGGTCACTACCATCCACATTCTTTCAAATGAGATATCAGAAACTTTGCCTCAGTGACCGTATTGTAATATCTCTTTTTAATCTGGTAAATCTTTAGTTAGTACTGAGTCAGAATCTAATCAGAATTTCTACTTGAGTGATAGGAACACCAAGGATTCGAGCAGTTGATTTTAGAAACAATTCTTGATTCAAATGTAACCCAAGTGATTACGTTCAATTTGCATACCTAGCAGGTAACTTCTATGCATAAGTAAAGGCACTTTTAATTTTGCCCTCTCCTTTTCATTTCATTATGCTTAAAATCTCCAGGAATTCATTAAGAACATGCTAACTATTTTAGTATATTTTTAAATTTCAGTTTCAGTAAGTTATTATTATTGACAAATATTTTGTTTTACTTTTATGCCCAGATATTTTATTCTGCTTCTGCTCCAGAAAAGTCAAATATTTAGTATAGTTGCATAATCATATTATGCAAGTTCTTGAATTGCATCATTCAAGTAGTTTTAATCATGAAAAGTATCTGTGAATATGCCATATAACACATATATAACTATTTCACTTGGCCTTTCAACACCACACAATAATTTTTAAGGGCATTCATTAAGAAATGAAAAATAGTTCACATAGGTAGATAATACATATATGTATATATGAAAGTAATTTTAAAGGAATGCATATTTTTACATATTTTACTTTGAATCACTAATACTTGCAAAACTGCAATTAAATGCAGATCTTCAGCATATCCAGGTTACTCAGGACTTGCGATATTTGCTTCAAATCCTGTGACTTATGATGCAAATGTACTTTCAGGCTCAATCAATTATTTCATTGCAATATATTTAAAATTCATTTTACATGTGTTCACATGAAATAAACCTATAAGTCATAGAAAAGAATGTTTGTTAATTTAAGGCATCCCACCTGTACTTCCTAAGGTTAACTCCCTGTGTATTATGCTGGAGTATTTTAGAGAATGAACTTATATGCACACATATGTTTCACCTGCCATGTTTGGACTCAAACTTTTTAAAAGTCAATTTTTTCCATATTTAACTAAAATTTTAGAGTGCATTTTGTTTTATTTTCCAGGGTTTCCTAGCTAACAATCATCCCCAGGAGTTTCCAATGATAGTCACCTATATACCGATTTCCATAGATTTAAGGTATTTTATTTTCTGTCGGACTCTAAAAGGCAACTGATTTTCAGCTTATTCTTATATAATTATATATTGTAGGCATAAATAAAATATCCTAAGTTGCTTTAGAGGTGCTTCAAAGTAGACAATCTTTTTTGTCCATTTTAAACTGTGATGAATGTGGGCATGACTGCAAGCTAATTACTTTTCTAGAAAGATGTAAGAGTATTTCAATCATAGTGGTTTACCTATAAAGGAAACATTTCTTGAACTTTGAATTATTTACAGACTTAGAAAATATCCTCACATTTGACAATTTCTTATAAATTTCCCAAATCATAAAATGCTACAGGCTGTAGCTGATCATTCGTTCACCAAGCATCCATTGAGTATAACTATGCCATGCCCTGTTTTAAGTGTTTGGTGAAGGTATGTGAGATCTTTTCTCTTGGTGCTTTCTCTCTGGTAAGTAAAAGTCTCTCGCTAAAGTAAAATATTTGAATAGAGAGGAGTAACATAGATAAAATAGAATAGGGTAATGTAAGAAGACTGGTGGGAGTGAAGTTCACAGAAGCAGCTCAGGAATTGTCTCTGTGAAGAGCACTATTTGAGCAGGGACCTAAAAGAGGAGAGAAAGCTAATAATGGGGAAATCTTGAAGAGAGGCATTTCAAGTAGACATTATATCAAGGTCAAGCCCCTAAAGATTCAATGAGACTAAAAATAGGCCAATGTTCAGGGTGAATTGGAGGGAATAGTAGTATAATATGCTATTGGAAAGATAAAGACAAGGTGATACAAGCTTTTTCTTGAGGGACATGGCATAGGGTCTGAATTTTATGCAAATAATAATAGGATCTTACAGGCAATCACCTCGTCATTAATTGATCCAACTCTATAACGAAAATTGCAACTCACCTATCCCAAATATTAAAGTATTAGATTTAGTGCCAAACTACAGTAGGAGGCATTCTATTAAACTTGCTCAGTACACACAAATATTTATGAAAATAATTATTTTTCCACATTATGCCCCATTATCTGATATTTATCACTTTTAAAATAATGTTTCTTTCTTTATTTAAAATAGGTATTTTATTTATGGTGTCAGCCCATTTTCTTTTATCTTACATAGCATAAACTTTCACTAAAATGTATACTGAAGGTAAAGCTAAGACTGCACCAATATTAAATGCTATGGTCTTAGGGACAGTGCTCATGTCCTAGCTTTATGACTGATGGACCAAGAAGATTCTGAAGTGAGTAAAAATAAATGACAGTTTGAAATGATCTTGTACAGTCTCTGTTCAGAATTTGCTATGAGCTAAGAATTAAGACCACTTAATTAATTGTTTATTTACATGTAGTTTGGCTGCTTTAAAGCATTTTTACTTATGTGGGAAAAGGAAAAAAAAAGGAAGAGAAATATCAATCAAGTCAGTCTAACTCATATATCCTGAACCCAACAGCCCAGTTGCTGTGGAATTTACAAAATGTGCACTGGGCTGCCTTAAGGAGCTTAGAGAAAACTAACTGTATATAATGACAACCTGAACCTTCTGTATAATTTTAAAGTAATTTATTTTTAATGTCATTATTGATATGGTGAGATTTAAAACTTCCAGCTTGAATTTTTTTTCCATTTGTTCTATCTTTTTTTTACTGCCCTCTCTTTGGTTGACTATTTTTAATAATTTCATTTTATTTTCTTGTTTGATTGTTAGATATAACTCTTTGTTTTTTCTTTCTTAGTGGTTGCATTTAAGTTTATGGTTTAAATCTTCAACTTGTCACAGTCAGCCTTCAAACATTGTTATACCACAAAACAGTACACATTCATTTGTTTTCCCCTGACCTTTGTTGGGTTCTTGGAAAATGGTATATGGAAAGAGCCTTGTGTATTGTGATGAAAATTCCACTTGTAAAGCAGCTCTGCATTACACTATGCATGGGTATTATTCTGGAAAAGCAAACATTACAGTCTCTCTGCCTTGTGATTTATAATTTATCTAGGACTACCATTAGGCAAATGTAGGGCATTATTTATGTTTTTATTTCTAGCACTTAATGTCTATTAAAGCAAGGTTAATAAATCTCTGAATTACAAATTAACAACTTTACAAATCCCTTTTGAGAGAAAGTTTTCCTCTATGCTATCTCAGAAAGTTAACTTCGTTAGCTAATTAGTTTTGTTCATTATCATAGTATTGGGAGAAGGAAAGACCAATGGATATAATAAGTTTATAGAGAGGATTATTTTCCTATTGGTTGGTAGTAATATTTTATTATTTGTATGTTAATATTTATGAACATCAAAACACATATACGCAAAGAGTTTATACAATTTTCAGGGAGATTAAGTAACAGTAAACACAATACATAAACTAAATGGATAAAGGGGCAATATCAGAATTTAATGATCTTTCTCTTGCCATCTTGAAAAGAGGTTACAGGCTCTTATCTTCAAATCTGAGTTAGTCACATGTTCAAGGAGAGAATCCAAGACCTATTGATAGAAGAAAAGCACTCCTACTTTGCAGGGGAAATAAACTTTGGATGCTTTAATATAGGCTGTTTGCTTACATAAAATCTTTATCCTATAATAGATTGCTTGTCCTACCCCGACCCTGAAATTCAACTCTAAAGCAAATTTTGTTATGCAGGACTCTCACACAAAACTGCTTACACATCTGTCACTGTCCTCTACAAGGCAAGCTTTAAGTCTGTACTGTATTTATTATGCAAATTCCTTTGAAATCTGTGGTGCAGGTGCCTCATGCCTTTCAAAATTAGTTTGCATATTAAATGTAGCATAGAAAATGATGGTCCACAAATTTTAGCTGTTTTGATTTTAATGAGACTGTAGAATAAAATGTATTGGATATTCAGGGTAATTCGCACACAACGGAAACAATTAATGGGAAATATTCTAGCACACCCTTTGTTTCATACTATACAAGTTGAAGAGAGCAGCTGTTACCCAAACATGTTTTCTTCAATTGTTGCATTTTATTTGAAAAATATCAGAACATGGAAAAATTGTGCAGTCTTTGCTAGAAGCATGTTTGTAAGTGAATTATTTTTCTTCAAATTTGCCCTTTTTTCCAGTGAAAAAAATTGCCTCAAGATTTCAAATGTATTTTTCTTATGACTATATAATGAGAATGGACAAAAGCTGTATGAAAACATTTATCAGAAAAACAAATCATTGGAACATTATTTTTTAAATAGAATGGATTTAAATAAGTAAGGTGTTAAATCAGCAAATAAATTGAGATATAAATCCAAGCATTACATAAATGGAATAATTACTCTAGTGCTTGTTTCAATGCTGGAACCTGAATTACATGAGTATGAATATGAGATATTTTTAAAATATAGTTGCAGGTTGTGGGGACAGGGGGTGAGGAAATGAACAGGCAGTGCACAGAGGATTTTTAGGGCAGTAAGAATACTCTGTATGATACCATAATGATGGAGACTTGCCATTATACATTTGTCAAAACCTATAGGACATGCAAGGCCAAGAGTAAGCTGTAATGTAAACTACGGATTTTGGTGATCATCATGTGTCAATTTAAGTTCATCAACTGTAACAAATGAACTACTCAGTGGGGGATATTAGTAATGGGGAAGGCTATGTTTATGGGGAGGCAAGGAACACATAGGGAAATTTCTATACATTCCTCTAAATTTTGCTCTGATCATAAAACTACTCTAAATACTTAAATCTTTAAAAAAAATACTTTCAGGTAACACTTAAAAAGATACTCAGAACTTCCAGTTTCAGCTACAATAAGTAATGAGCTTAGATTTCATCCTCACATCTTTTAAGATGAAGAAATTGAATAAACTGAAAAAATCAGTGACCTTTTAGGAGAGTAGGGGAACCAATAGGTTTACCTGAATAGGTTTCAGGTAAAACTGCCACTCCAAAATTTGAAGAGACAGGTATAGTTAGAGGTCAGACCTGAAGCAAGAGCTGCTGGAGCCATAACAGGTAGGAATACTTAAATGATACCATTGACAAATTGTGGAAATTGCTTGTGGACTAGCCCAAAAGGGATGAACTACTCAGGACTGGGCACAGTTAGGGGAATCCCACACTGTTAAGGGCTTCCTCTCCAGGAACCCCACCAGGTTCTACAGTGAAAATCAGAGAAAGACTCCTTTATGGTTCTGGCAATGTACTGAAAAAAGTAATTAATTACAATGTAATATGTCCAGAGTATTTCCCATGAAAAAGACTTTACCAGGCCCTTACCCAAGTTGGTGTATGAGACTTTTACTAAACTGTATAATGATGATAATGCTAAGATTGCTCCAATATTAAGTGCCATGGTTGAAGGGGATGAAGCAAGATTACACAGAGGGAGAAGTAAGGCTGCAAAATCTCAAGAAACTCTCAACCAAAGCCAAGGAAATCTCTGGAGCTGGGCTAGTCCTTCATCATCATCATGAGATGGGACAATGAGGCCGGGTCTATGTACTTCTTTGTTCATCATTTGTTGGGTGTGTGCTACCCCAAAAAGGTGTGGAGATCACGGGCAAGGTCAACTCAGACATTTATAAGGGCATATAGCTGAAGGCACTGTAAACTTACTTCCAGCAGTTGGAAGAATACTTTAATTCTAAAAAAGATTATGAGTGGCACATTTACATCACCCATTATAGATTCTAACAACCAGAAATAGTATGAAATGTCATTTCAGTATAGGCAATAGCATAAATAAACAAAAGCATAGAAGTGAAATAAGCCAAGCAGAGAAAGACAAAAAAAAACATATGATTTCACTTATTTATAGACCATAAATCAAAACAAAATGAACAAAATAGCAGTAGACTCATAAACACTGAGAAGTGACTGGTGGTTGCCATGGGGAACAGGTTGGGGTGGGTGGGCAGAGAGGGTGAGGGGGATGAAGGGGCACAAAAATTCTCAATCATAATATAAACTGGTCATGGGGATGGTAGTACAGCATGGAGAATATAGCCAATGATTTTGTTACATCTTCCTACACTGACAGATAGTAACTGCACTAATTGGGGTGAGAACTTAATAAATTGGGTAACTGTTGAACCACTGTGTTGTATACTTGAAATCAATATAAGGTTGATATCAATGATGGTTTGATAAAAAAGAATTTCCATGAAAGTTGTCTATAGGGAAAAAATTTAATGGTTAGGCAAAAGCATACATGTAGGAAAGTGCTGATTAATTTTCTGGTATGGATGGAACTTAAAAAGGAGCCAAAAGAAGAAATGACTAGAAATGTGAAATTTTTTACTCTATCACTGAGACTGGGAGATATTATTTTAAGTTCTTTGGAGCTCATTTTGAAGACATTTTCTTTTAGCATGGCATTTATATGATAGTTAATAGAAGAGCCAGTGAATGGGGACTGGGATGAAACTAGAAATGGACACAAAACAAATAGAGTATTGTGGTATTCCAAGTGAAAGGTAATGAGGATACTTGGTGTATTATCAGTGGACATGAAAAGAAACTAGTTGATTCCAGAGGAAATGCATAGATATTAACCGCAAAAATATTTCATAAGAGGTTACTGGATTTTAAGCATTTTACATCAGTAATTTCATTTGAGTTTCATAATAACATCAAGACATAAATGTTATCATTCACATTTTACAGAAGAGGATTCTGAAAAACAGACTGTTTAACATGCCTAAAGTAAGGTCATACCAAACTAAGCTAGCAAGTGGCTGAGCCTGAACTTAAACACAGACAATTTGACTCTAGAGGTAGCACACTTAACTAGAGAGAAAGATAGATACATCATATATTCTTAAACTGAGTGAGTAGAAGACTTGATGACTGATACATAAAAACAACAACAAAAATATCAGGGACAAACTAACAAATGACCTAAGGTTTCAAGCTGGCATGACAATTATGAATTATGAGAGTAAGAACAAAGTTGGAGGACAAAAGCATGAGTTGGATTTTGGTTATCTATTTTCTGTCCTGGAAATTCATCTAGGTAAAATTAGAAATAAAACACAAATGAAAACATGATAATGAAATAGTTGTGGGTTATAAAGAGAAATAGGATGATAAATCATGTCAAAATTTTAAGTAAGAGGATGTGAGTGGGTGGGATAAGGTGTGTTGAGATGAATTCATAAAGCTACCAGACAGTATGCTGCTAAATATCTGAATCCAATTACTACTTCCCTTTGCCTTATTTTCATGCCAATTCAGTTATCTCCTACTGATAACATTCTTTCCATGAAAGTTGTCTGCAGGGAAAAACTTAAATGGTTAGGCAAACACAAAAGTGACCTAATTCCTGTAGTATCTCTAAGTAAAAAATTAATTAATTGTCTCTCTAGATTACATGCTTTGTGTTTTATGAGTTTTAATCAGGGAAAGCCATCCTTTAAAATTCCAATCTACAATGTTAACTGACATGTCTTATATTTTGGCCCTTTTAGATAATACAGCAAATTCAGCAAAAGTAAAAGATATCTTGCAGAACTAACCACTTAAGAGTAAATGTCCTATACTACTGATCTTCTTACATTCAAGTTTTCATAGCCAACCACCTGCAGTATACTATCCAAGAAACATAAGATACGTATTTCTGGTCTATAAGAATCTTTAGTATTCTTCTGTGGAAACTAATACAAGGTGCACTCAACTATTACAACTAGCAAACATTATGACATTTGGAAAGAAATACCACATTAATCTGAAGTCTTCCAAATCCCATAAATTCTTGAGGACATATTTCACCATTTATCCCACCAGAAAACTGTCTTATGTCCAGACCTATGAAGGTTCCCCCAACCCCACGTCTCTCTCTCTCTTACTCTTCTCCACTGTGCCTTGCTCCTGGAACAATTCTGACAGGAGTCACTTTGGCAGCTAGTTCTCTTCTTAATCCCTGGAGGCACTGAAGTTCTTCCAAAGATGACAGTACAAGCATACAAAAATGTTTGCCGTTCAGGAGATTCCCATTATTTATTATTTTGAAAACCCACCAAAGCTTCATTGCTCCAGTAAAGCAGAAAACATTTGTCAACCACCCATGTCAATCCCTTATCTGCAGTTTCCTGTCCATAGTTAAAAAAAAGAAATCATGGTTCAAACCTAATCCAGTGAAACTGCTCTTTAAACAATCTTACTGAGACTTACCTCAATTTTCTACTGAAAACTTGATGTAAAGAGAAGAAGACATATTTTCATTTTAAGGTATATATTCCTGAAGGAAATTTATCAGAGGCTGAAAACACCAACATAATGCAATTGAAATTGCTTTGTCCTACAGAATGTGACGTACACTTTTTGCTTTAGTTTGAGCACAGAGTCTGCACTCAGGTTGCACTTTGAGGTACTCTAATAACAACACACAAACACACACTCCTAGGATGGTTTTGTTAACATTTAAGAGACTAAGCAGGAGTTCATGGCACTAAATGTTAATAGAATGCTACAAATAATTCATCATTGATGATACTGGTAGTAGTTAATATGTATATATATATATATATATATATATATATATATATATATATATTGATGAGAAATATTATACAGGCATCCACATAGTCATAAGGATACTATATGATAATGTGATACCCCTAGCAGTTTTAACTAACACACTGCAGTGGCTCCTGAGGCCAAGGACCCTGAATTCCACCAATAAAATGAAAGATGCATATACTTGATTAACTACAGTTGCAGCTAAATCATGTTAACAAATAGAGTGACATTTTACTTTGCTACAAAAGGTTTATTTATATAGCATAATTTTCTCTTAGATTTACATTCATTGTATGAAGCAACCAGATCATATGACTACAGGGCTGGGGAACACAATCTCTTTTCTTCCTCTAAATCTGGAGGCTGCAAAGATCAGTTTGGGAAATGATAAGGGGAAGAAACAAAATAGCAGTTAACTAATATAAACTAAGATTCAGACTTTATGTAAGATCTGTGCTTCTCACATATTATGACCATGTATATCATATTATATGGGGATCATATTAAAATGAAGAATCTCAGTCAGGTAGGTCTGGGTCTGGCCTAGTAAGCTCTTAGCTGGAAGACTGCTGTTACTACTCATCTAATACCAAGAAGTAGGTAATTTGTTAGTGTACATATGTCTGTACACAATTTTAAAATAACAAAATGAATACCTATATATTGGGAATGCTTTCTTAAAACTGTTAATGTCATTAAATATTTTCAATAAAATAAAGGAAGATGATTATGAAAAGAAAAGTGTTCTTTTTAGTATATTAAGTTTAAAGGAATGGGGGATTTAGACTTCCTGTGCAATTCTGTGGTAGACATGGGCCTTTGAACTTTCTAATGATATCTTTAAATTGATTACCAAGCTTTTTTTGTCCTGATTTAAACTTGGTGCTCCCAGAGGCAAAACTAAATTTTCTGTTTCTGTAAGTTGACAATCGCTTTCACATACAAAGCCAGCAGTTATTTTGTAGATCTTTTGAAGCTTTACTAACTTCTGTAATAGTAGATTAATTTGATTTTTATATAAATGGGGGAAAATATTTAATAAAAAAAGCATTTGTCTGCATATTTGTCCTGACATGGTGGAATTCTCTAATTTATAGAGGCAAACTATTAATTTTACAAGTCTAAGACTAAACATATTGTTTCTTAATACCAAACAGATTACTCACCGTGCTTTCAGGTTTTCACAATTTGGAGATTTAATTCAATTCTATAAAATACACATTAAACATTTACCTGTACCAGACACCATGTTAGGGACTGTTGCTATCTCTAGTATTTAAGTATGTTTACAAGGAGTGCTTGGGACAGGATGATAGAGCTTTCTGCTAAATAAACAACAAATATAACAAGATCTATTAGAAGTGTTTAGAGGTGCACAGGTATTTTGATCAAATTTAATAAACAGTAATAGCTAGTTGTGCAATCTCAAGTCCTATTGCACAGCCAACTGGGCAAGTTGTGATGGGAAAGCAATGAAGAGACCAAAGACAAGACCTGGAGATGATGCACAGGATGTGAGGATTTACTGGGACTTATGTACAGGGAATACAGAGCAGGCAGTTTGGATGAGGTTGCACAACACTACTGTGGACAGGGAGGGAACTGTTTATATGGGAGAGGAGACAGAGAATACTTGCACGCCCAAGAGGGGACACGATAGGAATGTACCATGTGTATGTTAGAAGGGACCATTCTTGTGCCACTAGCATCTCAAGGAAGGAAACTTACCACAGAGGTGTCTACATTCTAACAAGATGTTTCCATTGATAAGATGGATCCAGACCATTAATATGGCACATACATAGCACACCACCTGACGGAGGGGCCATGTGGACACGTGGCTATTTTGGGACAAAGCTCACAGGCAGGCAGTGCTTGTCCCCACACCAGCTCAAAACTCAATGTATACTCTATACATTAGGAGTGATTTGTTATGGATGGAATTAAAAACAGGAAAATAATTTTTCAAGACTTCAAAAAAGTGACCTTTGAGATTGAAGGATGAGTCAGATTTTACTTAGTAGGTGAGGGAGGACGTGCCTGGAAAAAAAGACCTGAGGAACATGAGAAGGCAGAGAGTGAAGAATTCAGAAGATATCAAGAATCCAAAAATGGCTGACATTTTCAGCCAACGGTTAGGCATGTTTAAAAGGTAGCAGGAGATAATGACTCTCAGAGAATATTCAAATACTATTGTAAAGACTATTAGATGTAAGGTAAATAAGGAGAGAAATGCTTTCATTATTTTCTTTGATGCATTAATGATGTTTCTAATAGAATTCATTAGCTGATACTTAGCAAAAATCATTTACTCACTTTGCTTAATAAGTAACTGATAGATATAATATTTTGATTTTCACATATCCATAGATAAAGGCAGTGACTACTAATAAGAGCTTATTAACTGGTTTCTAATAAAATAATTTGTTTAAGTTTTATTATTATAGAAATTGTATTAAGATTCTCACAGAAGTGGAACATGATAATGCAATGTCATTTGTTTTTGTAAATACTTTAATAGAAAAATACTGAAGAGTAATGCTGTCCTTTAAACACCAACACACATCTTTAACAGAAATGAAGTGTCCTGAAAGACAATGCTTTTGCTTTCAATATTGAGAATCATAAATAGCAAATGCCATTGTAATTATGCTAATGTGTTAGATAACCTCACATATGTTTATTTAACTTTAATATTTTAATCAAGATATTTTACTCATGCCCAGATTATTTCAGAAAGTCAGCTTTCATGAGCTTATTATAAAATGAATTGAAAGTAAGGAGAATGAGAAAATGAAAAGAATGGTAGGAAATAATAAGAGCCTGAATAAGAATTTAATGAAACATAAGGATTTCATGTAAACTAAATTTGGGATCACAGACTTATCATTTGATGGACTAATCAAACAGAGAAAATTCAGTCAAAATATTCAAAATGATATAAGATTAAAACCAACAACAAAAAAATGAAGTTTCTTGGGAGAAATATATTAATTTGAGTAAGAAGATATGACTGGAATTTTCCTTGGAGTTTTCTGTAAAGAAAATACTAAATATACCACTTAAATTGATCCATGACATAATTACCTTCCATTTTATAAAGAATTCTGTGGATGGTCAATAAATTGTGACTTAAATATCCAGTAGTCTCCTGAACTGGCATGAGGCAGGAGCACTATGATAAAACAAAATAAAGAGAATGAATTCAGTATTTTTCATGCAATCTTCCTTAAAATTTTTTACTCTCAACTGTGATTTTGATTATTAACTTGATGGTATTTAAATCACAAGCTTGATGGCATTTAACATTTTTGGAACTTAGCCATATTCTCTGTTGCTAGTTGGAGGGAGAGAAAGAAAATAATTAGAAGGAGGAGGAAAAGGAGGAACAAGGGAAGGTGTGGGAGGAGACGAGGAGGGCAATTCTTTATTTAACACATTATTTTTCTATCAAAGACAAACAGGGACCAAACATTTGGTTTACTTACTTGGTGGTATCTTTTGGAAAACTTTATGACTCTGACAATAAATATTAATGACATTTTCAATTGCTAAATAAAATTATATTGTAGGAAAATACTACGATTTTTAAAGTTTCATATCGAGCATAAACAAAATTTCTCTTTTTTCTTTTATGATAGCCAAATTTATTCTTAAATGAATATAGTAGTTAATTAGTAATTAAATGTGTTTGTTAATATAGCAGTGGCATAAACATTTAGAAATGGAATTACTGAGTTGTTTTGAAAAATAGTGCAAAATTCTCCTGAGAGTTTGGACTACTTTACACTTCCATGAAGTCATATGAGAATTACCTCATCAGTTCTCTGCATTAAAACTTGGTAACCCCTACAATCCAGTAGGTAGAAAGGCTAAAACATTGTTACTTCTTTGTGTTTATTTATGAATGAAGTAATAATTTTATAAGCCATTATAAACTAGTCATATATTTCCTATGAACGGCCTATTACTGCCATGTGCATATATTCTATTGGAGTGTTGATTGTGTTACCTCTTTCTAAGTATTTGTTAGGCCTTAGCAGATTTTCTATTCATCTTTCCAATGTGGTGCTAGCTATAATTTTTTATTATAATCTTACACTTAATTTTTTTATTTCTAATTTCATTGCACTGGAATAAAAGAATACAGAAATTTCCCCAATTTTTTTGTATGAAAAATTTTATGCAGGAATAAAGTATGTTTCTTGAGTTCTTTATTTTCTGTGTATTTGTCATGATATACTGATGGTGTTTAGTGTGCATTTTATCAATGGAACCTTTTTCTTTATTTTTTTAACCAATATGATACTTATATATGTGTGAATGAACTTAATTAAAAATTTCTAATAGGTGGAAAGTTTTACAATGAAAAATAGGAAAGTTGGCCAATTTCCATCCCCAGATGGAATTACTTTCAATTCTTGTAATTGTTTCTCTTAGTGTTCACTTATATATTTCTACATAGTACATGTTTCTTAATTCATAAATTGAGATAATTTTATCTTCCTTCTAATGTCAGTGTCTTGGCCCATGCTTTCTTTTTGTTTGCATTTTGTTATCTTTCCCTATCTTTTAATCTGATTATCATGCCACTTCTGAGCAACACATACCCCAAAATGGATGTGCTTTTTTGTTTGTTTGGCAATAGACAACCTTATTCCACATACATTTACTGAACTAATGTTTGTTTTGCCTTAGGTCTGACACTTCTTTTGAGAGTATGCTTTCTTTTTTTGATGGTTATTTTTCCTATTATACTCTATTTAGTTTCCTGAATCAGATAAGGTAGACTAAACTGTTATAACAAATTGATGAAAAAGTATGGCTCTGAGCCATTAAAAGCTTATTTCTTGCTGATCTAAAAATCATATTTATCATGTTTTCTTTCTTAATCTGCGTCTCCCACACTAGACTGCAAGTTCCATGAAAGAAAAATCTTTCATGTCTTCAAAACTTTTAATAAATAAATATTGTAGCATTAATGTCTGTTTTCTCACTAAAATTTGCACATTGTTTTTGACTTAATATATTTAAGCATTTTCCTTTTCCTCACCTGGGATTCTTTATTCCTTATTTGGATACATTTTATCACCAGAACCTTTCTCTTCTTACTACTTTTTTTCTTTCACATAAAAGTCCTTTTTTCTCCATCTGGGACAAGTACTCCTATTGTACCCTTCACTAGCATCTTGTGTAAAAATCTTGTGTGTCTTACAAAACAAACATTACTTCATTCCTTCCTTAGAAGTTTGTCCCCAGGGTTTTCTGAAATAGTAGAGAAGATGAAGTGTTTTTTGGCTTAAGAATTCTAGTTCTTAAATGACTCCACGATACTTTCAATTTCAGAGGACAATACAATACTGGTGCTGAAATTAGATCACAGTTATATTTTGCCTACGGATTAACATGGCTACCCCAATCCTCTGACCTCATTTCCTAAATGTCTTTCCCTTGCTCCCCAGGGTCCAGCCACTGTTGTCATCTTGATTTTCCCCAAAACACACTAAACTCACTTTCACTTTAGAGAACTTGTACTTAATATTATCACCATTTGGGATGATTTGGAACAAAACATCTATGTAGCTTGCTTCCTCACTTCATTCAGGCCTCTGCTCCGATGTTACTTCATCAGAGGCCTTCTCTAACAATTTTTCTTAAACAAGCATCCTTAGTCTATCATTCTTTATCATTCATCCTGCTTTACACATCATCACAGCGCTAATTATCACCAACATATAATTTATTAGTGGTCTATTTGCTTCACTAAAACATAAGCTCCATGAGAGTTTTATATATGTTTTTAAACTTCCACATCATAGATCATGCCACCCAATCAGTGTTGGTTACATGAGTGAATCAATATGATGGATGATCAGCACGAGCTGGTTGATATCTCCAACTAAATACCCCAGGCACTTATATAGATGGATATTTAATAGTAGACAATTTAAAAGCATACCACTCAGATTGCATAGATAATTTAAGATGAGCAAACATATTTTCAATACCCCCAAATGCCTGAATGCAAAATATCATAAAGTGCTGGGATAATAAACATAAGTAAAGAACAGGTCCTGTTTTCAAGGAATTCACAGATCTAGGGAAATATATAAAAATATGTGCATGTATATTCCAAACTGTGGAAAAGCTCATGCCAGACAGCAATGTCTTTGAGGTCTGAGATTATGATTTTTTTCGTATTAAATTTTCTTCCCAAGCCTAGTGTCAGAAAACCTCACATTCTGTTTATTCTTGATCTGTTGGCATCCTTCTTATTTTTATTCTGGGGGACCATTCATTAACTATAATCTCCTGCCACTGGCTATTTTCTCTGCCAAGTATCTCTCTACATAAAGGAAATTAAAATTCTTATTCCATGCTTATCACACCAGTGATAATCTGTGTACTTATATCAAGATATCTTTAAATGTAAAATAAATAGGTGGTTATTCTGAATGCTTGAATCTGAGTATTTTTGCTCCTCATCCTTGTTATTAGCCCAAATTTTTCAAAGTACATTTTGGAAATAAGATAAAATGCAGACAATATTTTATTTTAAAATCCATCAGAGTTATTTGTTTACACTGAAGTAAGTATAAAATTATCTAGTTTCTACTCCAACTCATCTGCCTTTAAGGGCAACATTTATTGTAATGTAAATTGTCACTGCTGAGATACATCTTTTCATCTTTATAAAATGAATATCACTAAGTATTCATTTTGTAAAATGCGGTATCTATGTGCCAGTCGTTCAGGTAATACCAGAGCTAGGATACTAAAGCTGCTCTATTTACTTTAATTGAATTTCTCTAAAATAGCAAGCTGTTAGGACTATTAAGTGCCCAATCAGAAACTTCCCATATGTTTCTATTAAAATGTGGCAGCAATACAGGATAGATAAACGTGCATGCCTGTAAGCCATATGAAACTCTAAGATTTTTCTGTCAAATGAATAATTTAAAAAAATCTATCTCATTATGAAATACATGTATCTATATATTTTATTCTCCCAGACGTTTCAATGATTACCTCACTTCTCCAATTTAAGATAAAGAGTTAGGGGGTTATCTTTTTATCAGTATTTGATGATCTTTAAACATTCTACATATTGGAATAAAGTTAAATTATAATTATGACTCATTACAGTATTATCAACTATGCATCAGATTGAAATTGTAAGTAATACTTACCTGATAGCTCTTAGAGTTTGTTTGTTTGTTTTAAGGAACAAAGCATTTACCATGTGCAGCAAATGCATTTTTTCAGTTTGATTTTTTTTTGATTTTTAAAATAATGTATCTTTTCACTGGTTTTAAATCTTTATTCTTATTTTCTGATGAAACAATTTTCTTCTGAACAAAGGTTGATTTTATATAGATTGACTATAAGTGTGAAGTGGCTTTAGGTGTGTATATGCACACACCATTTTTTAAGGTTCTTTGGTATATCTACTTACAAATAGATGTATTGTTTTTATGATGTGTGTATGGAAGCATGTGCATATTTAATAATTTCATGTAAAAATGAGTATAATAGATTTTGCTAACATTACAGTTTACCAAAGAAATGGTTCTCTCCTCTCTTTTTGAAAATGAAATGTGACTGCCACAGTTAGAGATACAGTTGGTATTACACATTAAAATACATTAAAAGTCACAAACTCAGTGGTCAGAATTACTGCATACAAAAATCAGAATTTTTGGCAATTTAATTTGTTCAGAAACTCAGAAAATATGCATTTAGAGGTGCTTGATGGGAATGTGTCCACAGAGACATGTTTTTGTTCAGAGTCTACAGATTCATGTTGAGGAATTTAATCATAATATCTCTAAACTAATGCATATTTAATCTGTGAAGTACTTAGTATGTAGTTATACTTTTAGAATTCTAGTAATCTCAAAGCTACAAGAACATCAAAATATTTGTGTTGGAGAGGTCTTGGTTCTGTAGCTAAGCATTTCCTCATTTATGAGTTTTATCCTCATCTATCAGAAGTGCATTTTGGTCTATTATATTATCTGATGAGAAAAAAGTCTCGTCTCTATGGTGGCATTTATTGTGATTTCTTTATGCTGTGTCTTTTAAACTTCCACAGTAGGGTTTTTTTTTTTCATCAAGTTAACCTTAGACTCAGAAGATGTGCATTTGTTCAGGGATTCTCCCATAAATGTATATCTACCCGAAGTGTTCCTTGACTATTGTACTATTTTCTCCACATTGTTCAAAAGAACAGTATCCTCTTCCTCCCTTTATGATTAGCTTATTGATATCTAATTAATTTTATGTGTTTAAACATCTCTCATGCATTTACCTTTAAAAAATCCATTGGTGGGCATGATGTATCCCAGTTTCTAAGGAGCTAATTATTATATGTTAGCAAATATGTAATTCCCTTGAAGAGTTTGCAGTAAAGAAGACAAGCAGGTAAGGAAACAAGTAAGGTGCCTGCTGGAGGCGAAAAGCAAGGAGAAGCAGGAAGTGTAAGTTATGCTACCAAGGCTGGATCATCAGGATCACTTTCTTTGAAAAGATGAGTTTAAGTCAAAACCAGAAAGGCTGCAGGATCATTCTTTGCAAAAACAAAATAAATGCAACTCCAGGCAGAAGGAATAGCCAGGGTGAGAAGGTCCTGAAACAGGAAGAATACATTTACTATCTGCTTTTTGCACTCAAATAAATATTTCAATATGAGCAAGAACCACAGTATTCCATGCACTATTGCCCCCAGCATAGTGTCCATTACAAAAGAGGCATGTAATAAATATATATTGAATGAACCTTAACTGAACTGAACAATACTTCAGTGTTCATCACTATGACTATTTCCTTTAACATTTGGGAATAATAGAAAATTTCTGAATCAGGTAAATTTATTTATGTTAAGTGCCATTATTACTATTTTTACTTTGGACCTTGAGTAAAATATAATCTTAACTTCATCATAATTGTCATATTGGTCTGTGAAACAACTTTTGCATACCTGGTTTAAGTATATTTATTAATGTATAGTTTCTAATCTAAATTTGTTACACCATTCTCTTTCCTATAAGCAATCTTTTAAGTGTGTTATTGGTGTATTACTTACATTATTGTAAATTATGTATTATTCTTTTGAAATTGACTTTAATTTTCATGGATAGTGCATTATTATAGGACTCATATTGGTCCTTTTAAAAAGTCAGTCTATATTTTAATCTGAAATACTGCGGTATTGTTGATACATAAAAACCTGTGTATATTGAAAGTATATGACTGAATGAGAACATCCATAGCTCCTAAAGGTTTCCTTGTGTGCCATGGTAATCCATTACCCCCTATTCCATTCCCCAATTCCTGGGCGTTAATCTGCTTTCTGTCACATTGGATTCATTTGCATTTCCTAGAATTTTATTTAAATGAAATCACACAGTATGCACTTATTTTTCCTGACTACTTTCACTGAGTATAATTATTTTGCTCAGCAAACACATGCATCTGCAGTTCATTCCTCATCAGCACAGGTTGCTTTATGCATCTGTCATTCATTGCTTTCATTCCTTTCAATTGTATGGATATACCACCTTTTTTCATCCATTCAACTATGGGTGATAATTTGAGTTATTTCCAGTTTTGGTAATACAAATAAGTTTGAATTTAGATATGTACTTAATTTTTAAGAAAATCTCAAACAGTTTTCCAAAATAACTTTACCCTACTACAATCCAGTAAGCAGTATATGTGAACTCTGGTTGCTCCACATCCTTCTCATAACATGGTATAATGAATCTTTTAAATTTTCTCTCTCTCGGTGTATGTGTATACATGTAGTGAGACTGTATTAGAGGTTTAATTTCAATTTCTCAAACGTCTGACAGTGTTAACCTCTTGTACTTTCTTTTTTCTAAATCCTAGTGTCTTCTGTACCAAAGCATCCTGTTAAATCAACTGCTCTTTTATTTTTTGCTCATTTAAAAAACATTGGTTTGTCTGTCTTATAAATGAGTGAAAGTTTTCTGCATATGCTAGTTACAAGTTCTTTGTTGAATGTATGTCCTGAGAATATTGTTTTTCCTATTCATTACTCTGTGACACTATTCATTGTTTCATTTTTCATTACTTTAGCAGTGTATTTTGAGTAACAAGTTAAATTTTTATCAAGTCAAATTTGTTGATTTATAGTGTCTTGTTTTTTGTCAGACCCAAGATCACTATGACAGTCTCCTATGTTTAACTAATAGAAGTTAGCACTTTACTTTTAGTATTCACTTTTCTGATCTATTTCAATTTAATTTTGAATTTGGAAAGAGAAAAAGATGGGATTCCTTATCTAACATGACTATCTGATTTTTCTAGCGCAACATGTTTCAAAGTTTATTCTTTCTCCTTTGAATTACTTTGGTAACGTTGTTGAACATTAACTGACTCTATAATCATGGCTTTATGTTTGGACTTTCCATTCAGTTTCATTGGCAAACTATATGTCTCAAGGTTGTTTTGGCTATTATGGTTCTTTATAATTCCATTTAATTTTAGAATTGGCTTCTCAATTTCTGCCCCAAAAAAAGAATCCTGTTTTTCTTACAACTTGCAGTGTTTCTCTGTCTGTACAAGGCCAGCCAACACCCAGACTAGGTGCAAAAGCAAAAGGTATGAGAGCACTGTCATTCTTGTTCACCTAAGTATGGCTGTTTTGCTTTCAGTTTTTCTTATTTTCTAGTAAAGCACCGATCAAAATACCTCTCACCCAATAGAAATTTAATGAGTATGTTTTTGGATGTTAACTAAGTTAATAAATATCCACATGCTTTTTATCTATTCCTTCTCTTTTAACTGGAGTGAGCTGAAACTCAAGGTGTGACTAGAGTCATGGTGAGTCTTTAGAAAAGTTAGAGGATATGTTTTATTAATGCCTGTGATACTAACTATGTAATATTGAGACAATCACATCACATTAGATTTGTTTTTTTCAAATCTAATCTAAATGACTTGAAAGTATAATTTCTTTCTCTCTGAAATGACCTGATTAGTTTGGGGTCAAAAACTATGCTATATCATTAAATCACAAATGAAGTTTTCAGTTCTATGGTAGTATTAATTCCTCTGAAAAAGATTCCCCAGATTTTTTATTCTTTCATTCTTGATTCAAATACATGTATCAGCAATTTTTAATTTTCCCTTTATTCTTACATATGTGAGGAAAAGCCTTTAAAACTGAATTATACTCTCCATTAACAGGTTTGCAGTCAGGATTTAATAAAAGAAGTATAAACCACTTTAGGTATTTTTCAAGAAAGGAATTCAATAGGAGGGACTTGAAAGTATTGGAAGTGTAGGCAGAGGAAGTCAGAGTCCCCACAATGGTGCTGCACTTCAGAGGTCAGAAGGCTACTTCCGCTGCCACATTCACTACACAGCTCTGCCTCCAGATGTCCTCAGAGCCTGCAGTGTTGATCCAGACGCCTTTAAACACTCCTCGTGGCCTTATTCCTAGCTCAGAGGCAAGGTGGCCTCTGCTCCACATCTGTCTTCTGTAAGCCAAACAAGTGAGTGCATTCATTCATTTCTGGAACCTTAGCGGCAATAGACTAAGAACATAGCTTTTATATCTTTCTAAATAGTAACAAATGGAATGATAAAAACTAAGGTATCTTCTGCAAGGTTTTATTTTAAAAAATCAAATAAAAAGATGTCTTCAGTGGAGGTCTTATTCCATTAAATATAGCAAATTTGTTTGAAAATCCCAGTGGGCGTCTCTTAAAAAAAAGCAAAATAGATCTGAAGGAGACTAAAAATGGAAGAGGAATGCCTCAGTGAATAGATTAACATATCGAGTTAAATATATATATATGAGAATTATACAGATCAGTGTGCTTTTCAGATGATTGACAGGCAGTAATTTTAAGCTCAAATGCAGTATTTTATAGTTAGCCGCAAAACTCTAGTGGCTGGATGCAGCTCAGAATTTAGCACTTAGAGCTTGTATCAATAGAAATGTCACTGAAAGGATTTTTGCTGGATCTTACTTTAACTCATCTAATATGATTAGAATTTGAAAGGGAAGATTTGCAATTTTCTCAACTAGATTGGTTATTTATAGTGGTGTTTTTAAAAAACACACAGAAAACCTTCAACATAATCTGAATAATCAGTGGGCATTATGTTTTGGGTTTGGGAACTGGGAGCATAGCCAACTGGGGTGGAATTTTAATAACTGCTTTGCTACTTTTACTGTTTACTTTAAGCAAATTTTTCATAAAAAGAGCTGGATTGACAGTCTCAGAGATCAAAGTCCTCTTTTTATCAACTGAACAGATATAGCACAGGGAGTAAAAATTTCCCATCTGCCCAAAGCACTACTCTGGAGATTTTACCTATAAAGGATGAGAGGACTTTTCAAGCTCTGCCTTTGTCTTTCTCTTGAGAGGATTTCTCATTCAGTGGTACTTACACAGGCAAAAATGTTTTTTGAATTAACAATGCTACATAGATTTCATTTGCTTCAAGCATTTTTTCCACTATTAATGTATCTTATTTGGAAATTATTTTAGAATCTATTACATGGTTTAAACTTAATAATATGTTTGCAAACTTGTATTACCATTGTACTAATTAATAAATTGAGTCAAGAAAATTAAGTTACTTCTTTAAAATCACAACACAAATTAATAGTAGTGTTTGAGTAAATATTCATATATTCTGATCATATAGCAACAGTAAGCAAGAAAATTGACAGTGGATTTGTAATATCTTATAATGCTTATAAACCACATTTAATCTGATCATCAAACTGCTATAATAAGAACTTGGCTGATGGGGAATCAAAAAGGAAACTAAGATTGAAAAGCTCTAGGGTGCCATGTAATATGTTCTACATATATTATGTTGTATCATTTAACTAACATGTGAAATGTCTTATTTTGTAATTTTTTTAAGAAACACAAATCTAAAATTATAGTGTATTTTACTATTGATTTGTCACATTGGTGGGTAGCATTTATTCTAAGTGACAAGTAAAATATCTCTTGCAATAAATGGTTTTACATTAGATAAAATACAACAATATTGCCATCTTTTATAGATGGGAAAAATGAGGATTTGAAAAGGAAGTAGGTTTTTTCCAAGTAATTTTTGCAAATTAGAAAATCATGTATCCTGAATCTGAATCTAGATTAATCTAATTCTGAGGCCCACCTTTATACAAACATGGTGCTTCAACAAAGTGCACTGTATGTGACAATAAAGACAAAACAAAATTGAAAGAATTCAAAAGATGTGTACTTAACTTGCCAATATGCACCAGATAAAGCTGCCTGAGGCCAGGCATAAAGACTGATTTTTCAAGTCTGCAATATAGCCAAAGTCTATACAATTACTAAAAGTATTATATTTTTGAAGCAATCTAATCCTTCAATTGGGGTATACTAGAGTCAGGGATTCTACTTAAGACCTAGTATTGATAATTTCAGGGAAAAAAATTAGCCTATAATTTTTCAGCATTTAAAATATACACAGAAATTGGTATCATGAAAAATAGTTTAGGGACGATGGGCAAGTCCCTTACTAAGTCTTCTGTATTTGATAGTACAAGAGATGCAGCCATCCTAAAATTTATACAACAAAAATCAAATTTCAAATATTATTTTACTCTTAAGGAATAATTCCAGAAGAGGTAACACACTGAGTACAATAATGCAAAAACGGAAGTCTGAGAGGACGCGTATGTGGGTAAAATTGCAATATTTCCAGAATCTCTCACCTGACTTTAGTGCATCTCCGTATCAACAGGAGTTTCCAAGGGGTGGAGAGAAGTAGGCCATCTCCATATTAATGGGTAATACATTGGCAAGCAAGGGCTTATCTGAACCTGAAAGGTTGGGGGAAGTGTTCACTCACTTCTGTTGCAGCAGGAGAGAGAGATGTAGGATGACTGCTTGTAAACAATGAACCGGTTTTAAACTTTATTTCTTCCTTTGATTTCAGTTTCAAAGGTATTTTGCCCTGGGATTTCCCCTCCCCAGAGTTACATCTGGTGGTAGTCAGCAGGACCTCTGAACCTGAAATCTGTCTACATGGGTGTGACCCTTGGGCTGGCTGCCCCTAGAGATGGTGGGAAGATGCCCAGAACCTCCCCTGTGGATGGTGGGGAGGCCCCAGCGGATGCAGCAGCAGAGGGTACAGCTTCACCTATTATTGTCCCCCCATATGTGGGGCTTCCAATTTGGGAGCCTCTAGTGGGGAATTAGGCTAGGATAAAGTAGCTCCTAGAAGGGAGGGGCCTTCCCAGACCTGGGAAAGGGTGGAGACACTGGAAGCTTCAGAATTAGCCCTCCGTGAAATAGAAGACTGCTCAGAGGCCCTGAGTGGCCATGTAGCAGCTGGCATTACAGGGTCTCTTTTCCTCGAGATAGTGGAAAATGCTTTTGAGGAGAAAGAGAGGGTTACTGAGGAGAGAGACAGTCTCTGGCAGGAGGAAGACACACTTCAGCATCACTTGGAGGAGCTGGGCAATGACCTATGGAACGTCCTTAAGGAAGAGAGACAGTTATTGAGAAAATGGGTTGTGCTCCTGAAGATTCCTTACCAGAGGTGACGAGGAGGCAGCAGGAGAAGCCACGTTGCAGGAGGCTGTGGGGGAGGGGGAGGAAAGAGCGGTGCCTTCAGCCCTGGAAATGGTGGAGGAGCTGGGGAGAAGATGAGGAGGCCAGGCCATGGGCTGATATGCTGCTGAGGCCACACCGAAGGCACCAACCTCTCCTGCATTAAAGGCCCACCAAACTGTAATTTAAAAAATAAAAATGAAACAACTTTGGGCTCCCCATGGGGAAGAGCCGCCACCTCTCCAGATTGTGGAGCACTCCGTGCTCCGTCCCAATGCCCAGGAAGAGCTGATGGACATGAGTGTCTGGTATAGGCAGAAGCCATCAAAATCTCTACCTACATGGCTTTTATGTCTATGCAATATAGGGGTGGAAAACATTGTTATGCCAGGTCCTGAAATGGAGCACTGGCTTCCCTGATGACTCACCCTTCCCTCCACTAACAGTTGTAAAATGCCTGTCATGCCTCAGGGAATCAGACACTTCTGGATTGGCTAACAACTGCCATCAGGGCAGTTTGGCCTAATCAGGGTGATTTATCATATTTACCCACTAGGTGGAAAACATATGCAGAGCTCCAACAGGTGTTACAGGAATAGGGCATGAAAAATATCATCTATAATATGGACCCCTAAGGGCCCTAATGAGGAGTTGTTCACTGTAGGAATGAGAAACCTGGTGCTGCATACAGCTCCTACATCTCTCTTTGGTACCCTAGTGACTACTCTTGCCCCCCCACATAGGGCAACCCATAAATGAGGCTACTTGCACGTTAGCAGATCAGGGGAAGGCTGAAACAATAAGGGCACAGAAGGAAGTATGGGCTACAGCCGAAAGGAGAGGTTCAAAATGCTCCATGAAGATCTCAAGGACCCAGATGTGGATTTATTTGATAAAGGCCGAGGTAATGAAAGAAAAACTTGACGGTCAGCCTAATAGGATCTTATTAGAACTGTGGCACCAATTAAAGCCAGAGCAGCAGTTCTAGCCACTGAGGTCCAGGATACAGAACCAGAGTCAAAGCCTCATGCCTGGCCTGTGTCCCTGCAAAAGTTCCTGGGGAACAGTACTCAGGCTCTGCCTGGGCCCTCACCCCCACAGGAGGATGATTGGACATCATGGTTCGACTGAGAGGGGCGTCAAAGTCCTCACCTTGAGGGAAATGGTGGGGACCAGAGGCCACATGTAAAATTAGCAATTAATTGGTCCACAGTGAATGTACAATGTGTCCTGGCGCTGGTGGACAGAGGAGCTGAGTGTTCTCTGATTTATGGCAACCCTGAGCATTTTCCCAGGACCCCTGATATGATAGATGGTTATGGCGGTAAGGCAATTAGAGTGAAGAAAGCCCAAATTCCATTGTGGATAGGGCGATTACCCCCGAAGGAGTAGTATATTGTGTACATTTCTCCCATCCCTGAATGTATTTTGGGGATAAATATCCTGCAGGGACTATGATTACAGATCACTGCATGTGAGTTCAGTTTAAGGGTATGTGTGGTAAAGGCAGTTTTGAGGGGACATGCTAAGCACCCACCTGTAGCTCTGCCTATACCTTAGTGGGTGATAAATACTAAACAGTATAAATTGCCTGGGGGACACAAGGAATGTGAAGAAACTCTACAGGAATAGGAGAATGTGGGCATCATAAAGCCCTTTTAATTCCCCGGTGTGGTCAGTGAAAAAGCCAGATGGCTCCTGGCATATGACCATGGACTACAGGGAATTGAATAAAGTCACACCCTCTTTGCATGGTGCTCTCCCTTTATAACAGCCATTATGGACACCCTCTGTCATGAACTGGGGACATATCATTATGTTGTGGACCTTGCTAATGCTTTCTTCTCTATTAACATAACACAGGAAAGTCAGGAACAGTTTGTCTTCACATGGGAAGTCTGGCAGTGGACATTCACTGTCCTTCCACAGGGATACCTCCACAGTCTTATCATCTGTCATAGACTTGTAGCCCAGGACTTGACATGGAAGAAATCACAAATGGTGCAGCTGTATCACTACATTGATGATATTATGCTCATGTCTGATTCTCTTGCAGATTTAGAAGGGGCAGTTCCTAGACTGCTGCAACATCTACAGGAGAAAGGATGGGCTGTGAACAGCACCAAGGTGCAGGGACCTGGTTTGTCTGTAAAATTCTTGGGGGTTGTCTGGTCAGATAAAACTAAAATTATTGTTGAAGCAGTCATAGACAAGGTCCAGGCTTTCCCTACCCCTACCACTGTGTCAGCATTAGAGTTTTTGGGATTTGAACTACTGGAGAGTATTTATCCTACACTTGGCACAAATTCTGAAGCCCTTATTCCAGTTGGTACCAAAGGGATCAGGTGGACCTAGGATGAGACATGTGCAGCTGCTTTTACTGCTGCTAAGTGGGCAGTCAAGGCCATATAGGCTTTGACTGTAATAGACTCAACAAGGCCCTGTGAGTAGATGTTTATGTATCTGAAGATGGTTATGGGTGGGATCTTTGACAGTGGCTTAAATGGACATGCCTACCTATTGGATTCTGGTCACAACTATGGAAAGGAGCAGAAGTCCGGTACTCCTTGATAGAGAAGTAACTGGCAGCTGTGTGCTTCACTTTGCTGGAACACATCACCGGAACAGCTCCAACCAAAGTAATAACCACCTATCCCATCGTGGGGTGTGTGTGAGACTGGACCCAAAGGCCAAGGAGTGGCATGGCACAGACACATACACCGGCCAAATGTTGCACATATTTACAGCAGCATAGCACCCTCTTTACTAGCCCCTTAAATGGAGAATTCCAATGCTTACTGGGGCCAGTTACATATACCAGTGGAAAGCAGGAAGAATTTGCTTTTGAGCCATTGGTAGCAGAGAGTCCTTATCAGGAGGGAAAAGCCTCTATACCTGAAGATGCTTGGTATATAGATGGCTCCAATCATGGGCAGCCCCCATTGTGGAGGACTGTGGCTTTCCATCCTAAGACTGAGAGAATATGGATGGAGGATGGAGCTGGGAAGAGCAGGAAATGGCCTGAGTTGCAGGCAGTGTGGCTTGTGATTACCGAGGAGCCCTCCCCTATAGCTGTGTGCACTGAGAGCTGGGCCATCTCACAGGGCTTGACCCTGTGGCTACAGCATGGTATCATGCCAACTAGATGACTGTTCACCAGCCCCTTTGGAGGCAAGAGTTGTGGCAAGACCTATGGGCCTCTGGTCAGACTAAGACTATTACCATATATAGTGGGACTGGCAATTTGCCTATGGCATCCCCAGGGAAGGATGAAGCAGACACATTGGCCCAGGTGTGTTGGTTAGAAGGAAGGTTTGCCTCTCATGTAGCCAATGGTTACATCAGCATTTGTTGCATGCAGGGCAAAAGACAATGTGGGCTGTAGCCCATCTGTGGGGCTTGCCATTGATCTTTGAAAAAGTCAGCAGAGCCTGGAAGAAGTGCCTTGTGTGCTCTGAGAGGGACTTACACCAAGTCCTGCAGCAACATGGGGCAATAGTAAGGGGGCCAATACCCCTTGTCAGGTGGCAGATAGACTATATTGGGCCTCTGCCCTTATCAGAAGGATAGCAGTATGCCATGACTTGTGTGGATGTGGCTACTGGACTATTGGTTATATTTTGTGCATATTGTACAGATCAGCAAACCACCAAGAGGGGTGTAGAGCATCTCTTTGCTGCCTATGACAGGCCACAGGTGATTGAGAGTGATCAAGGCACCCTCTTTACTGGACATGCGTTAAGAGGATGGGTGCAACTATTATGGATAAAGTGGAAGTTCCATGTACCATCTAACCCTACTGGAGCAGGCATGATAGAGAGGTACAATGGTTTGTTGAAATCTGGCCTGAAGTAGGATACCAATAGTCTAGAGAGCTGGTCAGTTCGCTTATGGGCAGTGCTACAGCATTTGAATGAGAAGCCCCAAAAAGGAGCCTTGAGCCCTGTGCATATGCTACTACATATTGCTGCCTCTCCTATACAACTGTATGTACAAACCAAAGAGGAGTTATTGAAGCCAGGATATGGCCAGCAGAGCAACATCCTGCTGCCAGCCCCCACTGAATTAAACCCTGGAGACACTATTGAGTGGATGTGACCCTGTACACTTCAACACATGGACCAGTGATGGCTGGCCCTTCTGGCATCTTGGGGAAAAAGGTGGAAAGCTGGCTTCTTGTGTATTCCTGGAGTAACAGCAGAGTAGCCATCAAAGATCATGGTAGTATACCTAAAACATCCAGGATGTAAGAGCATCTCATGGGGAAGTTTTGTTTTATTTTTGTGGCTAGTGCATGTACCTCCCATAACCCTATATATTGACCCATCTGTAACTTCCATGGGTGGTGGGTGGGGGGGAAGTCTGGTATATTAGACCAGGATGAGATCCTATTCCTGCCACTGTTCTGTCACAGAACCACTCTCCTTCATGTATTCTACCCGATGGACAAGATTTGTCTATGCTGATGCCATTAAAATATGTGCCTTATCTTCCTTAAGGTTATTTTCTTGTACAGTCCTGGATGCATCCCTTGCCTGCAGCTGCTGCGTGGTGATTGCTCTGAATCCTCTACCTCTTCAGCTTCTGCCTGCCTGTGGAGTGGGTGAGCTATGAACTTAATCTGTATAGGACTTGGAACCTAATCGTATCCTCTGGCTTGAGGATTATCATGATTTTATTACTGTTGCTATTGTATGTCATTAGTCTGGTTACAGTGCTCCAGTTTTCTTGCTCACAGACCATTGCAGAAAATAGGGAATGAGTAGATTTTAAGGCTAGATATCTGGAGGGGTTGCCTGTGGGTAACGCTGCAACATTTCCAGAATATCTCATCTGGCTTTAGTGCATCTCAATATCAAAAGGCTTTTCAAAGGGGTGGAGAGAAATAGCTCATCTCTATATCAATGGGTAATTACCTGGGCGACCAAGGGCTTCTCTGGACCTGAGAGGTTGTGGGGAGTATTCGCTCGCTTCTGCCACAGCAGGAGAGAGAGATGCAGGACGACTGCTTCTAGGTAGTAAATGGCTTTTAAACTTTATTTCTCATTTTGACTGATTTTAGTATCAGTGGTTATTTTGCCCTGGGATTTCCCCTCCCCAGAGTTATAACACATTTTATTGTTTGTGAAACTCTGATATTTGTTGTCCCCATCAGAAGATCATCATCTCCATTAAGAAGGGATAGTACCAGTTGTTTTAATTCTTACTGTGACTCTAATCCCCATTGTAACTTAGTTTCTAACTCCAGAAGAATGCCTGTCTGAGTAGTTACTGTTATTAAATGGATTAAGTAATCCAGAAAGATAATTTTGAAGCTCCAGTATTATACATAGCAAGAGAAGACACTCCTAGGTTATTAAGTACCAGGTAGCAAACATTCTGCAGCATGCTTCAGAACAATCAGCCCTCTTGAGCAGTTCTATTAGGTGACAGAGACGGGGGGCAATGAAGGTACCTGTAATTTATACCTATAGTTTAAATGTGTAATATGTTCTATTGAGACAAATATATACCTTAAAGTAACTTCCTATTCAACTGATATTCATGTGACAGGCACTATGCAGAGTTTTGGAAATACACAATATATACACATATACAACACATACACCCTGCAAATATGAAATTTACAGTCTAATGGGGACACAGATTAAATAAACACTCTGTGGCTTCACTTTTTTTTCCTGTTTCTGGATTTAAAGGGTAGGGGTCTGAGATGGAGCATCTCACCTGCTTCTGCTCTCACTGGGGCCACCTACTCTTAGAGTGGGGTAGGGTTGGCCATGGAGTACACAGTGGGTGGTGGGAAGGAGCTGGTGGGCAGAGAGACATGCAGGCATCCTGAGACACAGGCAACTGCTGGGCAGCATGAAGATCCCATGCAGCTAATGACCAGGAATGTGGGCAGGCCTGAGGCTGGTGAGTACATGTTCACTCCCTCTCCCCGAGATTCAAGGAGTTTGCCCATGGCCATGGGGGTGTGAGTAGGCTACTCGCCCCACTGAGGCCACATACTGCCCCTCCTTGTCTTCCTTACCTCCTTTCCTAAGCCAAGGAGCCCAGGACTCTTCTTCCTTCTAGTGGGTTTCATCCTGTGAGCAGCAGCTGGCTCAGGCACTGCCTGTGGATGCTGGGGACAGTCACAGTGCAAGTCCCTCCTGAGTGCTTGGTGACTAAGGAATATAGCTGCTTCTAGTGGGCATAGCAGCTCAAACCCAGGACAGGAATGTGAGGCTGAGGCATATGGTCCCAAAATCCTCCCGATGTCAGACTCGAGGTGGGAGTCTGCTACTGTTTTGTTCCTTCAGTTTTTGCTTTGTTCTTATGCTCCACAGATGAATGAAATCATTTGGTACTTGTCTTTCTCTGCCTGGCTTATTTCACTGAGCATAATACCCTCTAGCTCCATCCTTGTTGTTGCAAATGATAGGATTTGTTTTCTTCTCATGGCTGAATAATATTCCATTGTGTATATGTACCACCTCTTCTTTATCCATTCATCTACTGATGGACATTTAGGTTACTTCCATTTCTTGGATACTATAAATAGTGCTGCAGTAAACATAAGGGTGCATACGTCTTTTTAAATCTGTGATACAATTTTCTTCAGGTAAATTCCTAGGAATGGAATTTCTGGGTCAAATAGTGTTTCTATTTTTAGTTTTTTCAGGAACCTCCATACTGCTTTCCGCAATGGTTGAACTATTTTACATTCCCACCAGCAATGTAGGAGGGTTCCCCTTTCTCTGAATCATCATCAGCATTTGTTGTTCCTAGTCTTTTCTATGTTGGCCATCCTAACTGGTGTGAGGTGATATCTCAATGTGGTTTTAATTTGCATTTCCCTGACAATGAGCAATATGGAGCATATTTTCATGTGCCTGTTGCCCATCTGAATTTCTTTTTTGGAGAAGTGTCGGTTCGTATCTTCCACCCATTTTTTAGTAGGGTTATTTGCTTTTCAGGTGTTGAGGTATGTGAGCTCTTTATATATTTTGGGTGTTAAACCCTTGTTGGATATGTCATTTATGAATATATTCTCCCATACTGTAGGATGCCTTTTTGTTCTGCTGATGGTGTCCTTTACTGTACAGAATATTTTTAGCATGATGTAGTCCCATTTGTTCATTTTTGCTTTTGTTTCCCTTGCCCAAGGAGGTGTGTTCAGGAAAAAATTGCTCATGTTTATATTCAAGAGATTTTTGCCTATGTTTTCTTCTAAGAGTTTTATGGTTTCATGACTTACATTCAGGTATTTGATCCATTTCAAGTTTACTTTTTTGTATGGAGTTAGACAATAATGCAGTTCATTCTCTTGAATGTAGCTGTCCAGTTCTGCCAACACCAGTTGTTGAAGAGGCTGTCATTTCTCCATTGTATATCAAGGCTCCTTTATCATATATTAATTGACCATATATGCATGGATTAATATCTTGATTCTATATTCTGTTTCACTTGTCTGTTGTTCTGTTCTTGTGCCAGTACCAAATTGTCTTGATTACTGTGGCTTTGTAGTAGTGCTTGAAGTTGGGGAGCATAATTCCCCTGCTTTATTCTTCCTTCTCAGGATTGCTTTGGCTATTCAGGGTCTTTTGTGGTTCCATATGAATTTTAGAACAATTTGCTCTAGTTTGTTGAAGAATGCTGTTGGTATTTTGATAGGGATTACATTGAATCTGTAGATTGCTTTAGGCAGGATGGCAATTTTGACAGTATTAATTCTTCCTATCCCTGAGCACAGGATGTGTTTCCATTTATTGGTATCTTCTTTAATTTCTCTCATGACTATCTTGTAGTTTTCATGGTATAGGTATTTCACTTCCTTGATTAGGTTTATTCCTAGGTATTTTATTCTTTTGATGCAATTGTGAATGGAATTGTTTTCCTGATTTCTCTTTCTGCTAGTTCATCATTAGTGTATATGAATGTAACAGATTTCTGTGTATTAATTTTGTATCCTGCAACTTTGCTGAATTCAGATATTAGATCTACTAGTTTTGGATGGATTCTTTATGGGTTTTTATGTACAATATTATGTCATCTGCAAACAGGGACAGTATAACTTCTTCCCTGCCAATCTGGATGCCTTGTATTTCTTTGTGTTGTCTGGTTGCCATGCTAGGATCTCCAGAACTATGTTGAATAAAAGTGGGAAGACTGGGCATCCTTGTCTTGTTCGCAATATTAAAGGAAAAGCTTTTAGCTTCTCACTGTTAAGTGTAACATTGGCTGTGGGTTATATCATTTGGCTTTGTCATATATGGCCTTTATTATGTTGAGGTACTTGCTCTCTATACCCATTTTGTGAGAGCTTTTATAGTGAATGGATGTTGAATTTTGTCAAATGCTTTTTCGGCATCTATTGAGATGATCATGTGGTTTTTGTCCTTCTTTTTCTGATGTGGTGGATGATGATGGATTTCCGAATGTTGTACCATCCTTGCATCCCTGGAGTAAATCCTATTTGATATGATGGATGATCGATCTTTTTGACATATTTTTGAATTCAGTTTGCTAATATTTTGTTGAGTATTTTTGCATCTATGTTCACCAGGGATATTGGTCTGTAATTTTCTGTTTTTGTGGTGTCTTTGCCTGGTTTTGGTATTAGAGTGTTGCTGGCCTTGTAGAATGAGCTTGGGAGTATTCCTTCCTCTTCTACTTTTTGGAAAACTTAAAGGATGGGTATTAGGTCTTCATTAAATGTTTGATGAAATTCAGCAGTGAAACCTGGTACAGGAGTTTTGCCTTAGGTAGTTTTCTGAGTACCAATTCAATTTCCTTGCTGTTAATTGGTCTATTCAGATGTTCTGTTTCTTCCTGGGTAAGCCTTGGAAGGTTGTATTTTTCTGATAAGTTGTCCATTTCTTCTAGGTTATCCAGTTTGTTTGCATATAATTTTGCATAGTATTCCCTCATAATTCTCTGTATTCTATAGTGATTTTTCCTTTCTTATTTCTGATTCTGTTTTATGTAGACTCTTTTTTTGATAAGTTTGTCTAGGGGTTTATCTATTTTGTTTATTTTCTCAAAGACCAGCTACTGGTTTCATTGATTCTTTGTATTGTGTTCTTCTTCTTGATTTTTAAATTTATTCTCTAATCTTTCTTATATCCCTTCTACTCACTTTGGGCATCATTAGTTCCTCTTTTTCTAGTTTCGTTTCATTAATTGTGTGTTTAGACTGTTCATATGGGAGTGTTCTTCTTTCCTGAGGTAGGCCTGCATTGCAATGTACTTCACTCTTAGCATGGCCTTCACTGCATTCCACAGATTTTGCGGTGTTGAATTATTGTTGTCATTTGTCTCCATATATTGCTTGATCTCTGTTTTCATTTCATCATTGATCCTTTGATTATTTAGGATCATGTTATTAAGCCTCCATGAGTTTGTGGGCTTTTACATTTTCTTTGTGTAATTTATTTCCAATGTCAAACCTTTGTGGTCTGAGAAGCTGGTTGGTACAATTTCAGTCTTTTTTTAATTTACTGAGGCTTTTTTTGTGCCTTAGTATATGATCTCTTCCTGAAAATGTTCCATGTGCACTTGAGAAGAATGTATATTCTGTTGTTTTTGGATGAAGTGTTCTGTAGATGTTCGTTAGGTCTGTCTGTTCTAATATATTGTTCAGTGCCTCTGTCTCTTTACTTATTTTCTGTCTGTTTGATCTGTCTTTTGGAGTGAGTGATGTGTTGAAGACTCCTAGAATGAATGCATTGCATTCTATTTCCCCCTTTAATTCTGTTCATATTTGTTTCACATATACTGTGTTGGGTGCACATATATTTATAATAGTTATATCCTCTTGTTGGACTGACCTCTTTATCATTATGTAATGTCCTTCTTTGTCTCCTTTGACTTTCTTTGTTTGAAGTCTATTTTGTCTGATACAAGTATTACAACTCCTGCTTTTTTTCTATTCATTGCATGAAATATTATTTTCCATCCCTTCACTTTTAGTCTGTGTATGTCTTTGGGTTTAAAGTGAGTCTCTTGTAGGCAGCATATAGATGGGTCTTGTTTTTTTATCCATTCAGTGACTCTATGTCTTTGATTGGTGCATTCAGTGCAGTTACATTTATGGTGATTATCGATAGGTATGTACTTAATGCCATTGCAGGCTTTGGATTCATCATTACCAAAGGTTCAAGCACAATTTCCTTACTATCTAACAGTTTAATTTAACACACTTAATATGCTATTATGAACACAACCTAAAGGTTCTTTTTTTTTCCTCCTTTTTCTTCCTCAGCATTCTTTATATATTAGGTATCATATTCTGTACTCTTTTTCTATCCCTTGATTGACTTTGGCAGTAGTTGATTTGATTTTGCATCTGCTTAGTAATTAATTGTTCTGTTCTCTTTGCTCTTGTTTTATTTCCCCTGGTGACAGCTAGTTAGCCTTAGGAACACATCCATCTGTAGCAGTCCCTCCAAAATGCACTGTAGAGGTGGTTTGTGGGAGGTAAATTCTCTCATCTTTTGCTTATCTAAAAGTTGTTTAATCACTCCTTCAAATTAAAATGATAATCTTGCTGGATAAAGTATTCTTGGTTTGTGGCCTTTCTGCTTCATTGCATTAAATACATCATGCCACTCCTTCTGGCCTGTAAGGTTTCTGCTGAGAAATCTGATGATAGCCTGATGGGTTTTCCCTTGTATGTGATCTTATTTATCTCTCTGGCTGCTTTAAACAGTCTTTCCTTATCTTTGATCTTTGCCATTTTAATTATTATATGTCTTGATGTTCTCCTCTTTGGGTCCCTTCTGTTGGGAGATATGTACACCTCCATGGCCTGAGAGACTATCTCCTTCCCCAGGTTGGGGAAGTTTTTTATCAATTACCTCCTCAAAGAGACTATCTCTTTTCCTCCTTCTTCTTCTGGTATCCCTATAATGCAAATATTGTTTCATTTGGATTGGTCACACAATTCTCTCAATATTCTTTCATTCTTAGAGATCCTTGTTTCTCTCTGTGCCTCAGCTTCTCTGTATTCTTCTTCTCTACTTTTTTTCCATTCACTGTCATTTCTACTACATGTAATCTGTTTTGAAATCCCTCCATTTTATGTTTCATTTCAGATATGGTATTTTGTAATGATTGAATCTCCATCCTAAATTCATCCCTGAGTTCTTGAATATTTTTCTGTACCTCCATGAGCATGTTTATGATTTTTATTTTGACCTCTCTTTCAGGAAGATTGGTGAGTTCAGTTTCACTTGTCCCTTTTTCTGGTGTTTCTGAGATTGTTTTGTGAACCATGTTCCTTTGACTTTTCATATTTGTGTGTTGCGCCCTGTAGGGGCCAGAAGTTCTAATCCCTGGAGCTGCTCAGCCCCTGGCGTTATGTCGGGTGTTGCAGGGTAGTGGTGCTGGTGCATGGGGGTGGGGGGAAAGAGCTGTTTCCTTCTTCCTGGCTGAAGTACCTGTCTCCACTGTCAGAACCAGTGGGTTCGCACACAGGTGTACGCTGCTGTGCTTTGCATCTGTAGCTGCCATAGGTCTGTAGCAACCCTTTGGCTTGCCTGACACCAGGGCAGAGAAGGGACTGCCAGTTTGCAAGCCAGTGCTGGCAGGCCAGGAGGAAGGCACAGCAGACTGTGTATCACAGTGGGGGGCCTCGGATCTGAGTAGCCAGCCCAGGGGATGGAGCACCTGAAGCTCATGAAAGTTCCCCACCTGCTGGGCAAAGCATACCCATATAACCTTGTCCACCTATCCCTTCTCCCGTGCAGCAAGCTCCATGCAAACCCCTCCCCTTCAGCAACCCTCTTGCTGCTAGGAAGCCCCTCAGACCTCCCAACTTTCCTTTGTCCCAGAGAAGCTGGATGTGGATCCCTGTCCTCCACAAACAGCTGGAATCTCAGTCTCTCCAAGCATTCTGCCTGTCTTAGCTTTCCAACCCCACTAATCTCCAGAGCACCATGCAGTGTAGGTTCATGCTCCCAAAGCAGATCTCCGGGGCTGGGTGTTCAGCTGTCCTAGGCTTCCAGCTCCTCCATGCTCTGTTTCTCTTCCTTCCTCTGGTGAGCTGAGGTGGGAGAAGGGCTTGGTTTCTGCCAGATCAAGGCTTACGTTACCCTGTTTGTGTGATCTGCTCTTTTCTCCAGGTGTATGCAGTCTGGTGTAGACTTCTTTCCTGTTGCTCTTTTAGGATTAGTTGTATTAAGTATATTTTCATACTCTATGAGGTTTTGGGAGTTCTCTGTCTCACCTCTCATGCCACCATCTTGAATTCCACTGAATGCTTTTTTGTTATTCCCTATTTGATTAATTATTTGTGATGCACTAAACAATCTTTTTTCCTATTTGTTGACTTGGCAATATCTTTTTTACAGTTGTCTGATCTTTAGCGGAATTCAAGTACTTCAGGATTGAATATGAAATAAAGAAAAGGTAGTCTTTTTGTCTGTTTTTCTAGATTATTGATTGAATAATTTAATAGGTCAGAATATATTTCTGCTCTGTACTTTCAAAACTCTTTTATAAGTTCTCTAACATATCACTTTTTCTTTCTTTTTTGAGAGAGAGATACTTTTAAAACTATTTAAAATACTTTATGTAAACTATTTGGGACATTATTTCTCATGATGATCTCATACATTTTATTTTCTATTGCTAATTTAGACACAATTTTTGTTTACAGTGATTTGTTTAGAAGTAATAAGTAGCGTGCTATAACAGAAACACTGGGATTAACATTGGTAGAACCAAGTTCTGATCTCAATTTTGCCACCACTTCAATATCTGAACATCTGTCATGAACCTTATCTGGGTTTTAGCCTTTTCATCTTTAAAATAACATGGCTAAAAATGATCATTAAGATTATGTTCAGATCCAAGCCTTTACAATTTTTATCAATCATTTTAATTTTCTGTGGTGTATTATTTTGACCTTATGAGTATTTTCACTTTTGACATGTAAACCTTCAGAAGCCATGCAAATGGACAATAGGGAAATTTAATCTAAAATGACAACAAAATAACAAAGCAAAATTATTTTTAGAAGACTAAGAAATTCTGCTTTGACTGTTATTTCTGAATCACATGAAGAAAAAAAATCGATTAACTCCAGTAGTTCTTGTAGGATGTTTCTGACAGTCAGGCTTGTAGTTAATTTCATTGTGGATTTTCCTTTGACTTATATACTTTATATTTTTGCTTCAGATACTTTTATTGTTCAGGAAAAGCAGCTATCTAAGTAGCTGTTCTTGAAGGGTTATGTTTCTATGGCTTTTATATATATGAGAGACTTCTTCCAACACATCTTATATCTTCACCACTGCCAGGTGCAATTAATCAATCCATTTAAAATCCTAGAGTCTCCCCCATAGGTTTTAGCTATGCCCAAATATTTTTATTCTCATTTTCCTTTGATTCTCTAATATGAGAGTAGTCTAGTAGTAGGCATTTTCTTATCCTGTCATATTTACTTTCTTTTCTAGATTAATTATGTCTGTTTTGAAGAGACTGTATCTTATCTTTTATCACAAATTAAAAAATGAAATCAGCTTTAGGAAAAGCAATTTATTTGTGTAATGTCATATCATTAAATCATGTTTAGGAACCTTAAGCCAGTACTTATTGCCCCTTCATATCTTCTTAAAATGTGCAAAAAGCACAAGCTTATCCATATCTTTAAACTGCTGGACAAAATTGATGAATTTTTAAATTTACACTTATTCTTTCTGTGCAAGCTCTGCATAATTAAATCATATTTGAATCCAATAAAGACACTTTAAGTGAAATTTTATTAATTTCACAGATATTTATTTCTTATATATTGTTGTTCCAAGTTCTAAACTGGATGCTAGGGACACAGTCTATGTAGGCATCATACAGTGCCAAGAGTAAACAGCAAAGAACACCTAAATTAATTGGATGTCTCTGAGGGAGGCATTGAGCAGGGGTACTTTCTAGGGAGAGGTAAAATATGTTTCAACAGTCCTCTCAATTTCTACTTATATTTATGTATATTTATGTTTTTGGAAATTTCTTCCTGATTGTCATGTCAGTATCTCATACTTAACAAAACTGAATGTTAAACATTATTAGCCCAGGGAGTTCCATATGTATGTGTATTGATAATCATTTAAAGCCATCTAACTGGGAGGAGTGAATGACCTCTAAGTCTTTTATAATAAACTATTACTGAATATTAATATATAATATTAACATTTAAGTAGGAAGGCATTTTTCTTCACAAACAGGAGCAAAATGCACTGGTATATACGTTTTGATCAACCCACAAACATAAACTCCTCTAAAGAATAGGACCTAGGAGACATTCTATCTGTTGTCAGAGCACATGGTTATACACCAAGAAATCTAAACCGTGAACACAAGTTGTTCTACAGAAGGAAATCATTGATCTAATTAGCAATAGGTTCTCCAGGAAGGAAACCACTCTTGAAAGGTTTAACAAACAGTAATGCAGAGGAGCTCCTCACAGGCTGTCCCAAAGAATGGTCCACTTTCGGATGCAAACAACCTGGCTATTTTTTTACCACTAACAGTTTCTTTTCAAATTGCTGATGAAAATGATTTCATCTTCAATTTTTTTCTCCAGAATGGACATGACCTTGCTTCTTTCCCTCTCTCAAATGTCTTTTAGTAAGGATTTTAAAAAAGGAACGCTCTATATGCTCTTCCTCAACTGCAGTTTTTTGTTTTGTTTTGTTTTTTTGAGAGCTTTTCTTCCTCTCTGTTTTTGATTCTGACTTATCTTAGTTTCTCTGTAGCTTCCTCTAAGTAAACTGTCTCATTTATATGATCTTATAAATGTCAACGACATCAACTATATGAATGCCTTTGAACTCCCTCAGAACCTCCTTTCCTATGGTTGCTTCTTGATTGTTAAGCTAACTTTCCATTGATCTGTTTTTCTCGGTCTCCTAAACTCCTTCCTTTGCTGGTCACTACCTCTGTTTACCCACTCGGCTACTAACACCGTTTGCTTCAGACTCTTTATTAAGACTCAGGCTGACTCCGCCACACTCTCATGCTGTCTTTCAGCACCTAGCTTCTCTGAGCTTTAGATTATTGACGATTCTGCAGATGAGAAATTAAGCTGAAAATCTTCTGCTTCTCTTCTGGTGTTATTCACTTCAGGTTTGAATTCAGCATTTCCAAACATATTTTACTTTATAGAAAGTATTATCTACATTAGTTGATGAATTATAATTAATGAGTAATATACTCAAAAAGAACTAAAGAATTTAAGAATTCAAATGGCCCTGAATGGCCCTGAATCAGTGTATAATTTAAATATGAGAAAAAAGACTAAACAATAAGCGATTTGAAGTACATTTAACTGATAAGCTAAGAAAAAGCTATTAAAAAATCAAGTTTTCCAACCCCTAATTTTGAAGTTTTCCTATTTAGTGTAGATAACTTATCCACTTATATATATAATATATATGTATACACACAAACACATACAGATGTATATATATAAAAATACATAAGTATGTTATAAAATAATACTGACTTTATATGGTATACAGGCACTTAAAGCTTTTATACTATTGTATATTATTAAACAGTCATTGTTTACATAGAAAAATGGAAAAAATACTTTGTTCAGATTTTGGTATTATTTCTCCAGTAGTTCTGTGAGATAATAGAAACTACACTTCCACTCTCAAGTGGTATTTCAAAACTGGACACTATCGATACAAGATTACTAATATATACACAAGATAATCAACACTATTTTTCTTTTAATTTTGTCTTTCTGTTCTTTTCTTCTCTTTGTAAACCAGAAAAGTCACTGATAATTTCCCTGAAGTAGCACGAATGTTTTGTTTTATATTTGTTTTCACAATTTCCCTCATCGCTTTGAGAAATCTTCTCAGTCTCAAGCTCCTTGGCTTGAAAAATTAGTTTTAGAAATTGCCTAGTATGAAAGATTAAATTATTTAAAAACATTAAAATGCTGCTGTATAGGTTCCAGTTGGTTTTCAAACCCCAAAGCCCCCATCTTGTAATGATTCGTTTAGCTTTTACCTTGCAAATCTAACCCAGAACCAATTTCTGAGGCCAATATTGATTTTAGAGAGAAAAAAAATGGGACTCACTAATAGGTATGTTTCTACTGTAACAGTTTGCATTCAGGTCCATTTTTACTGAAGTTTTTCTTTGATTTCTAAAACCAATTCCTTATTGGTTCCCTAGGACTAATAAATGCCTTCCTGTAACTATGCTCTTTTCATGAATATTTGGCTTTCCATAGCTCTAGGACTGATTCTCCCAATTATTCTACACAATTTGTTAAGGATTTGAATCACATCATTTTGCCTCAGCTACCCCTAAGGTTACATCTTTCTAGTTTGAATTTATAATAATTCTGTGAGGGATGCCCTAATCTATACTTATTGAAGGACCTCCCCCATGGCAGTGGCAAGGCTACTGACATTCATCATGCTCTGAAATAGTGTACAGCACTGGAATGGACTTCCTACTGGTTTATTTGGTTGAAACAACTCCTTCCAAATTCCAAGTGCTAGCATTTTTAATTTTCCCCGTATCTTTGAACTTAAATGGTATTGAACATAACAAATTTGTCATAAAAATAATCCAAGTAATTTTGAATTGTGTATTTTATTAAAAGCATTATTTTTAAACTTCTTTCCTTTTATGGGCAATCTGGCATTGGATAGATTAAAAAAATATGATTAAAAAATTTAGTCTGTTTTTAAATGTAGATAGATCCATTCAGTCAAAACTCATAAAGGTAACCTATGTTTATATAACTACATTTGCATTTATCAATACCATTGTTGGACTATAATGTTATTTTTGTAGATTTTTGCTTTCACCTTCAAAGGGGATAAACAATTATAGAATCATGATTAATGAATTTGAAGTTCACAGTTTTAATTTTGATTAAAAATTGTGGTTTGGAATCACTTATGAACTTATAAATAGTCAAAGGAACAAATTACATTTTATTCTGTTTTAAAAACAGCTTGATCTGTACAAAGATGAGAAATAAGAAAGTGCTTTCATTTATTGAATGTTTCTTAAAGTGTAGTCCCTGTACCAGCATCATCAACATCATCTGGGAGTTGGTTAGAAAAGCAAATTTTCTGGCCCCACCCCAGACCTACTGAATTAGTATTACCAGACAAGGGTCTGTAGACTGACATGCCCTAAGACAATCACATGCCCTGGTTTTTGTAAAAGTAAAAAGGTTCATTATGAAGCTGACTAGCAAGGAGACAGGAGACAGATTAGAGGAGTACGGAATTTATACAGAAGGTTTATGCATATTTAGCAAGAGTTGGTGTCATTATAGGAAATTAACAGAGTTGGGGCAAGACTCTTGTCCTGTGCGTGGGTAGCATGTTAACATGCTACTACATACTAAAAATGTATGTTCTCAAAGTGGTGGTTAAACCCCATTTAGAGGTGGAGATTTTAGTATGGTAATTAAGTAAAGGTGGCTTGAGGCCGTCTGGAACAGTTTGTGGGCATGTCTCCAATCTGTTTAAACTGGTTGCAGGCACAGTTGCAACTTCTCACAGCTCTGTGAATATCTATTGGCTCTGAAAAAACAAACTTAACACATTTTATTACTATTGTTCTTTTTGGTAATATCAGCTGGAAGGCTTCAGTTCAAATTAACTCTGTAGGGTATGGTTTCATTAGAATCTGGTTTTGGGGCCCAACCCTGTGTTTTAACATGTCATTCAGGTTATTCTGATGTGTACAATTTGAGAACTACAGATGAAATAACAAGCCAGCTCTTAATGAGAAAGTAAAGTATTTATGGGTACCTTGTTTATAATGCAAAATTGGGTTTACAGAAAAAAATTAAAATAAAAATGAGAGTAGGGAGAAAGGTGAGTTTATTTTTCATGAAAAATCCTTTAGAAAATCCAAAATGTGTTCAATTTTTTCTAAAGTCCTTAGAATGAACTAATAATTGTAATGAAATTCACTATGGGAATTTGAATTTTGGATCTCTTGTGATATTGCCTGTTGAATACTATGAAACCAAATCATTGGGCCAGGTTATGCATCATTTATCAATGGCCAGTTTTACTATTCATATGTGAATGCACAAATTTTAAAAATTGTGGAAATGAATATTTAGCAATTGGCTTCTCAGTGAAGAATTGAAATGCTATTTATTTTCTTGGTTTTGTTATCAGTGAATATATTAGCCCTGCTCTAATAAAACACAAATTTTCTCTCTCTGCTTACTGAATGAGCTGCTCAAAGGCAAAGATCAAGAGCTTTGTTTAGTAAACAAGAATCAACAAAGGTGTTGCTAGCTTTGTATTAGGGTTTCACAGGAAAACAATTTAGAAACACATTAGTATGAGCAAGTGTGGGAACTATAAGTTTAAATTCATTATCTTTTGTGAGTATTTTTCAAGAAACTCATAGTCTTGAGGATAATTTTTATAATTTGCCATTATCTGGTATATAAATCTATTTCTCTTAGATCTGGTATTATCTTACTAGGTGCTGTGAAACCCACATAAAGGACAGATGTGCTTAATTTATTGCCTTCCTACAATAAATTATTAAGAGTAGTTATTAGAGTTGATCATCAAACTGATCAAAACTTCAGTGAGCAATGGAAAAAATTTCAGTATGGGTCACACTAGTATTGGGCTCTAAGTGTTTTATCCAACAAAGATTTACTAGCCATTTTCTATATTCTAGAACAGTGTTCTCAATGTCTAGTTCCCATAAAGGCAGCAGCAGTTATCACCTGGAAACTTATTAAAAATGGTAACCCACAGAGATACAACTCTAGACCCATTGAATCAGAAACTCTGAAGATAGGCCCAGAATGCTGTACTTGTTAAACTCACCTCTAAAATGGTTCTAATACACATGAAAGTTTTAGAACCACTGTCCCAGAGCTAAACATTATATTAATTACTGAGTATACTCAGAGAGAAAGATAGCAAGGTAGAAAGGAAGAGAAAGGGAGAAAGAAGGTGGATGGATAGGTAATAATTTTCATCTAAAGTACAATTAAAGTTAATGTTTATTAACTTTATTCATACTTTAGTATGGGATAGTTATTAAATTAATCATCTGTTACAAATATTTATATATATTATCTAATATTGTTTGCAGTAATACTGAGTAATAAATTGATTGCTCTCTTTCTGCAGTATATATGTTGACATTAACAGCTTATTATTTTAGATTATTTAAATTTGGTGGACAGAATTTGAGGTTCTAAATGTGTGATTTACATTGACATAATCAATAATATAATTTTGTTAAAATTAAAGTGTGTTTGCCAGAGAACTGAAACAAGTTTTGAAAATTGAATGGTTTTCTCTTATTTCATGAACATCAACATTCATGGATGCTTATTCATCATGTGTTTGCTTTACTCTATCCAGTGTAGATATTATATATATTGAATTAATATGTGGGTTATATTTATTTAGTCTAAGACTTTACATTAGTAGTTAGATTGTACTGCTACTAATAGTAATATTGACCAGCTACTAACTCAAACAAGATGTTAAAACAATCATTTTCAAGTGCTCGAATAAAAATTCCATTTATTTTGCAGTATCTAAATATCTTTTTTAGCTATAACTTGAATTCATTGATATATTTTCCTGAAATTGAGGTATTTTTAAAAATGACATTTCACATTTAGAATAAAACTAGAAATTGAAAATCAGTAAGGGTTTTGAAGCAAAATATTGTCCTATCAATCTGTGTAAAAAATGCCACAGATAAATGTGCATGAGTGTATGTGTATGTGTGCAGAGTTCTTGCCACCTCTGATTCTAGCTAATAAAATCTTGAGCATTTCCAAGCGTTATTTGGAAACAAGCAACACAACCCAAAAAATGCTAAGCAAACAATGTTATCTCTAACTTTTGCAATACTGATGATATATGAAGATAAGCAATGAAGAGATTGTTTTTTTCCGCCACGAATTTGAAAATCTTGATATTTTTGCAGTGTTTTTCTTTCTTTTTACTTAAATACATATTGCATGTTTATTTCAAGTCTAGTCCTTTTAAAGCCTCGACTTGCCCTTTTCTGAATCCATTTTGTCTAAGCTTCCTTTCTAAAGGTCAGTTTCCATGTGTTAGCTTTATATTATTTTCTGTAACAAAGTTAACAGCAAGAAACAAACAAAATTTAATAAATTTAATTTCATTGCTTCCTTAGTGTAGCAAGTTGAATGATGCCCCCTCAAAAGATATGTCAACCCAGAAACTTAGAATGTGACCTTATTTGCCTTAAGAGTCTTTGCAGGTATGGTTAAGGTAAGGATCTTGAGAAGAGACCATCCTGAGTTTGGGTGGGCCCTAAATGAAATGAGGAGTGCACATATAAAAGACAGAAAATAAGACACAAACACAGGGAAGAAGTCTATGTGACAATGGAGGAAGAAATTATGATGGATGTAGAATTCCAGGAAAGCTGAGGGTGGACAGTAGCCACCAGACAGTAGAAGTGTGGAACATATTCTCCCTCAGAGCCTCCAAGAAGGAACCAAGCCCACTAACACCTTGACTTCAGACTTCTGCCCTCTAGAACTGCGAGAGAATACATTTCTGTTGTTTTAAGCTACCAAGTTTGTGGTAGTTTGTTACAGCAGCCCTCAGAAAATAATATACCTATTATGAATGATAGGTCAATACCTCTCTTTAAAATTTCCTTGTTTATCTATTATTGGCCACAAAGTCCATTTCTATAGATGGAAAAATGAAGTCATGTCACTTGCACATTAGAAAAGCTCATCAGAATCTCTATTACAAAGTTATTGCTGGGGATTCTTAAATTTCACCTTTAGAATCCACTGAATTCTATTGAATCAAATGAAGTTCAATGGAAAACAGAAACCATTTTGTGTATTTTACACAGAGGAGATATATATAGGAAATTAGATGCTTACAAAATTGTTAGGTGGGTTGAGGCAGCAGGTTCTAGTCTGAAACTCCTTGAAAAGCTCCTAGTCCAGTTCAACAACAATCTGCTGTTGGGTTGCTAAAAATCAGAGGCAACTCTTGGGTTATGATTGAAGCAAAACTTCACAACTGTAACACTAGTCCCTCAATATCAAGGAAGCTGTAGACACATTGCTTTGGTTCAACGGACCAGAACAGAGAGCTTCCTAGTAGCCATACCCAAAAGCTTTGGACTTACTTCTGCCTTTTTAATCAATTATGGATACATCTAATTGGCAAAGCCAAACTCACATTCTGAATTCTAAGGACAAGGTTCTATTAAATGCATATTTCAACTTCCCCACCTCCCTCCATTTGTAAGGGCACCACATCTGGTTTAATGCTCTGCTGTTGCCAGCTTGAAATTCTTAATAATGATTTCACAAGAAACCCACAATTTTCATTTTGCACTGGGCCCCCAAAATTATGTGGCTGGTTCTGTCAACCCTGTATGGAGCTCTACTATTAGCAGGTCCCAATATTGGAGGAACATTTGCTAGGGTTTTGCTTTCACCGCTTCCTTCTCTATACCCCAATTCCAGGGAGTCTATTGTTATGTCAGCCCCTTGATGTTGACTGTTGGCTGAATCATTATGTGGCACCTTCCTAGATTCCCAGAGTTGGAGCTTTGCCAGCACCTACTTGTTACCTTTCTCTGAGGTCCATGATGCTCCTGATATCCCAAGATTTCTACCCTTCATTCATAGTCATACTCCCAATGCTGAAATGTTCCTGCTTTTTCAGACTTTCTTTTATCTCTCATGCTCAATTTCACTAGAAATGAATCCTGCTTAGTATGTAGACAGATACCTGTTACACTGACTCACTGGTGTGGCCTCTCTACCACCAATCAAGCAAGACTGTCATGCACTTAAGCTAACCTTGCTACTCAGCTTTGCTTAAATTTATTTTATCTTAAAAAAAAGGATGTAGTGTGTGTTAGAACTGGGGATGGAGGGAAGCTTTGTAATTTAATGTAAAGTATACTGAAAAGGGAATATGGAGACCTTGGTTCACATCCTAGTTCTGTGCCTAACTACTCTTGAGACCTGGCTATTTTCTTCTCCCTGTCTTTCAACCTATAAATTGGAGGAGTTGTACTAAATGGACTATAAGTTCCTTTCCAACTTAACATTTTTTTTCTGAAAATATGCTTACAATCATAGCTAGTTTCATAGATTTTGTTACAAGAGAAAAACACTATTTTTCTCCCAATGCTTCACTGTGGATGCAGAGCAATAATTACTAGCAGTCAAATGTGGCATAGTGTTTCCATGTGGTATGCAATCATGCTCAATAAAAAATGTAATTTTAACTAAAATAAATATTGTATTTGTTTTCATGACAGACAACGTGTGCTGGTGTCTTACCAATGCATTTCAACTCCAGCCAGTTCACTATGAATTCAATGTGGCCGAAGAAATGACAGAATGTTCTTGGGGTGAAAGGGTTATACCTAACTTTATTCTCAAGGTGGCAGGTCAGTCACTAAAATTCCATTCACTCAGAGTGAGTCTGCATTCAGCAAGCCGGTCTCTGCCTCTGGGCCCCTCTGTCTGCACAGCCATCCTCTGGGCCTCTGTCCTTGGCACTGCCACCACTCCAGCCTCTGCTCTGCTCTCCTGCACCCTTGCAGCCTTGCACCATGTCTCCCAAAGCACTGGGTGGAGCTCTTTATATAGAGTCAAAAACAACGTGTTGCCCACACGTGTGTAGTGAGCTAGCCAGCCAGGGCCAGGTGAAAGTCCTGGCCACAAGAACTTTCATTTTATCCACACTCCACCCTCGAGGATTCTCTTCTCTCAATCTATGTGCCCTCAGTCCTCTGCAATGGTCCCTGTGTGAGGAAGCTGGAACATTGTAATCAAACTTCACAGCAACATAATACAACATGCAAATAACAGAAATTATGAATTATAATAACTCTCAAGCCTGAGGAGATCCAATGACACTAATCATTTGCTGTGTTCAAACCAGTTCTATTCAAATGAGTTAACCAAAAGAACCACGGATGGGCTTTATAATACCCTCTTTCTCCAGTCTCTCAAGCAAAAAGTCTTCCAGGCACCCAGGCCAGACTTGTGGCTCTGTCTCTGACCTCTGCCTCTTTGGTCTTAATGGCTGGAACTGCTGCTCTGGTTTCAGCTGTTGCCATAGCTCTAGTAAGATCTTATTTGACTTCCCATCTAATTTCCTTCCATCTGCTCCTGCCCGTATTAAATCAACCCACATCTGGGTCCTCATAACCTTCATGTGGCCCTTTAAATTCTCCTTGTGAATAGCATATCTTATTTCTTTCTGGGTTCTCATTGCTGCAGCCTCTCGTAAGTCTGCTACTGTTCGTGTCACCTCACTTATGGGATGCCCTAAATGTGGGGAAAAAATGACCACTAGAGACCCAAAGAGGGATGTGGGAGCCATTTGAGGCACAATATTTATTATCCCAGTAGTGAAAATCTCTTCATCTGGGCCATAATCCTCTGCACTGTAGATGACATTTCTTATGCCTAGCTCTTGTAGCACCTGTTGGAGTTCAGCATACATCCGCCATCTAACAGGAGAGGATGGTAGATCACCCGGATTGGGCCACACAGCACGAAGTGCAGCCATAAGTCAATTGAGGAGGGAGTGATTTCCTGTGGTCTGGTGTACACATGGTAACAGCTGCCTCAAGGCAGGCTGCACTGTCAGGGAAGACAGCTTTCCCATCTCTGATTCCGACAGAACAATTCCATCCACCCCTAAGTCCCATATACATAGGAGCCAAGCTGATATTGACTCCGAGGGCTTCTGCCTAAACCGGGAGCCCAAATCCACCAGCTCAGCCTGAGTGTAAGGGCAGACCATAGAGTCCTCCACGACCTGGGGAGGGGACTGCTCCTCTCCTTGGGGAACTTTCAGCTGCGGGGTCTTTATTTTCTTTACAACCACAGAGCATGCTTTCATTACAGGAAGGGCCAGTGCCTCCAGCACCACCCCTTCATCCTTCCCCAGCTCCTCCATTTCCGGGGCTGATGGCACCTTTCTCTCCCCTCCCCTGAGTGCCTCCTCTGCTACAGTGCCTCGCAGCAATGCCAGCTCAGTCTTCAGAAGGTCTCTTACCTTCACCTCTGCTTTGCAGCTGATGTCCTTGTGCCACCTCTGCCTGTGCTTCCTTCAGGAGTTCTTTTTCCTTGACAGCCTTTTCCTCCTTCAGAGCACCTGGCAGTACTGCTGTCTCATTCTGTAAGGAATCATTTACCTCTGCAATGGCACCTCGCTGCTGGCCTTCTCATGCTGCCTCTTTTTGTATCAATGCCATTTCCTTCTTCAGGGAATCCACAGAAGTTTGCAGCTTGTGTTCTTGTGCTGCCATTTCTTATGTCTTTTTCAGGAGCATGTCCTTCTCTTCTGTAGACATTTTTAAAAATACTGTAAGAAGCAGCCAACCCACAGTCCCCACTGCCTCATGGGTATTCTGTTTGTCAAAAGATGTACTTACTATATGAAGGGCCACCCCTACTGCCTCAGGTATCACTTCCACTTGCCTCTAGTCCTGGGGTGGGGCCCAGTCCTCTAGGAGGCAAGCCACCTCAGACAACATACCCACTTGGGGATGATCCACTGTCTCCCCAGTCACAGGGACAGCCTGCTGAAGCACCCCTCCCATAAGGGCAGCCTGTCTTTTTCCTTGGTCAACAATGAATCCTGCTGACATGCCAATTGTCTTGCCAATGGGTTTCAACCCCTGGCAAGCTCACTATGGATTCAATGTGGCCAAAGAAATGACAAAAGAACATTCTTAGTGTGAAAGGGTTGTACCCAACTTTATTTCCATGGTGGCAGTTCAATCACTAAAATCCTGTTCACTCAGAGCGAGTCTACATGCAGCAAGTCAGTCTCTTCCTCCGGGCCTCTCTGCCTGCACAGCCTTCCTCTGGGCATTTCTGTCCTGCACAGCCATTCTCTGGGCCTCTGTCCTTAACACTGCCATCACTCCAGACTCTGCTCTGCTCTTCTGCAGCCTTGCAGCCATGCCATCGTGTCACCCAGAGCACTGGGCAGAGTTCTTTATAGAGTCAAAAGCAACGTATTGCCCATACATGTGTAGTGAGCTAGCCAACCAGGGCCAGATGAGAATCCTGGCCACAGGAACTTTCACTTTATCCGCAGCTGGCTTCTCAATATTCAGACAAGCAAACTGATAGTAAGATGTGCTGCTTTGCCTATGTTTGTCTACTCAATTCCTGCAAAAAGGGAGATAACCAAGTTGAAGGGGAACGTGATTAAAATGAAATGGGGACAAATGGTAGCATGAGAATGGTTGAGGATGAAATTGACAAAATAAGCTTTTAGATGGTTTACTTCATGCCCCTGCATCCTTTGGGTGCCCAGTAATATCATAAAAGGTGTTGCTATAACAACAATAATTCATTATAGTGTGATTTCATGCACTGTAGCTTAGAGTTAATTCATGATGCTCTTATTATATGTCACACAAACTGTGGCAAAAATGCTTATTACATTGAAGAGTCTTCAGATATGAGGTGATGTACAAGGCAGCTCTTAGTGAGAGTTTTAACCTGTGCTTGGGCTAAATTATGTGCATAATCTTGTTTTGTTGTAAACATATGGGATGGAGATCATAGCTAATGAAGCTTAGAGTGTACATGTACTATGGATGTTCTTTGAAGTCAAAGGAAAATTGTGATTAAGGATGGGTTTGTGGAACCCAGGTTACCACTAGCCCTGAATTAGGGAGATGAAAAACTCATGGCTGTCAATGCCCTTCAAGCGAGTAGTCCCTGGTATCCTAAAATGACTACAGTAACCATCTGAAAGAAATGAAATCCAATGTAAGCAATAAAGAGTCTGTGATATATATGTACTAGGAAGATATCCAAAACAATAAATAAAATTAGAGTACCCAGATGTCTGAGTATTACCTGTGGATGTTGTAAAATGTCATTGTCAATGTTGCAGTTACTGAATTCATGTCTTTTTTTCCCTGTTCCAAATGCCATGTTTTCCATAGTTTTTTTTTACAGTAATTGCTACTGTGGAACACCACTGTACTAAATCCAACTTATTTTTCTTGGGGGTATATTATTATGGTATTTCCCGAGCTATTAGAGATTCTGAAGAAACATTGAAAAGGACTGTAAGCTTGCAAAAATTATTAAAGATCTTCAGCTAATTCATTTCTGAGAGGTGTTTGTCCTTAAGGGGGAGCTAGCTGGGAAAATGAGATCACAAATGATTAAGCACATTACTAGGTGAGGAGAAATTTGAACTCTGACCCATGATCGAAACAACAGCTTGTCTTGTAGTGTGGATCAAAGTAAAGCAGATATCTGGAAGGCAAAGCGGATGTTCCCATTTAGCAATGTCGAACCTGAGCCTCACATCCCTGTCTCCCGCTGCCAGCTGTGCAAGGGGCTGCCAGTGACTGCGATTTCCCTGCAGACATAACGGCAGCTGTAACACCACCTGTGTAAGGAGATGAGCTTGAGAGACGAGACAATTACCTTGACCTTAGGCTAGTTTTGCCTTTCTCTAATTTCTGTACCATTCTCACTTTTGAGAAAGAAAATCACCGCCTTCTGATAGCTCCTAATCAGACCCTTATTGCTCTCTGTAGGGCACTGGGTAGCAATTATAAACACATAAATACAAAACACATCAGTGAAAAGGGCATGAGCTCTCTGGTCCTTTTAGATAAATCTAAATTAAATAAAGGATAAAAGAGAGACTCAAGGAAGAAAAGTATCTAATGGTAGAGCTCATCATTATTTAAATTTAGGGAACCTGCAGTTATTAGTTAAGAGGTCTGTTTTAAGCCAAAAATGAAAGGGCTACAAATAATTTGTTTTCTTGATGTGAGAGAGATGGTTGTTGCAGGATTATGAAGACTTAGAAAAGAATGTTCAGGAAAAAAATTGTGTATACATATATAGGAAGGAGTAAAAATAATGTTTACCTGATCAGAATAAAAGAAGCAAATGGTAGATAGAAGCAATATTTTCATAAGTATTTTCATGATCAATTAATAGACTGATAGGACAAAGGGAAATTAAATGAGAATGAAAAGGATAGTTTTATACTGTGAGGATAATTATGCATTCATTGTTGCAGCCCCACTGGTTTCAGCTGGGGTTTTGGACAGAATAAGAGCCATATGTACAGTAGGGATCCTAGAGCTGCAATGTTTATTTTAGTAATAAATTTAGAAAAATCTAGGAGCAGATAATAATTGATATATTTTTTTAAATATGTCATACCTATATTTCAAAAAAGGGTGGTGACTTTGAAGGAATTTGCAAAGGGACTGTATTTCAGGATGGCATGTTTAAACTTGTTGCATTAGTATGTATCAGTGACTTTTATCAATTAACCAGATATCTGGGACTATCAGCAGAATTTATCCATTCATCTTTGCTGTGAAACTGGAAACAGATTTGTTTAAATTATTGGTCTTTTAATTTGCCTCATTTTGTCTCCTGTCTGAGAAGCCTGTTTATTTTCAGGCAGCTGCATATGTTGGCATGATTGATGAGATCTGCTGCAGTCAAGCAAGCAGCCCTGGGTGACCAGTTTACCCTTCCCCGCTAGGGTTCCAGCTGCCAGTTGCCCCCATTCTGTGACAGCTTCTCCTTCTCCTCACCTTGTCATCAAGCCAAGATTGTACACTGTAGGAGTACAGGTAAGCATCTGCCTCCACAATTATTGCCAACAGCTCTCCATTAACAACTGCCAGGGCTGCTTCAAAGCAATGTGGAGTTCTTTCTCTTGACACAGAGACCAAGTGTTTTTATACCTGAAATTGTCATTACTGACCAGGGTACCTCACAGGTGAAGTCAGTTTTTCTTTTTAACTTGCATCACACATCACTCTATTATAAAACAGGTCACACCACTCCCACTCCCATGCCCACCTCCTGCAGGTATTCGAGATTAAATTGTGCAAAAACTTGTCATTGAAAGACAGGATTTTTTTTACTGATTATTACATTTCACATAGCAGGAAAATTAAAGAGCTCCATCAAACATTTTCACTCCAACATAGTGTAAATTAAATCTACCTATAAAGGTGAATTACCTTGCAACATCTGTCCTTCTGTTTGTAAAACAACATGCGTGGATCAACCCAAACTAGAGAGAGTATTTCTTTGCATATAGCAGCATTAAAGTGAATTCTGTTGTTTTGTTTTTTAATTGCATGATACTGAACATTTAATTGTTAAATGATCTATTGTGATTTAATACGTATTAGGATCCATGGTAATATAGGAACTGTATGGATATCAATACAGTATAACTCTTTAAAAGGAACTACATTTCTATATTAGTATGTTATTAATTATATTTATGAATGTGACTATTTGTATAGAAAATATAGTATACAATTTTGACAGAAATGTTTGTAAGAATAATAGTAATATTCTTCAACACAGTAAAGAGGAAATGTTGTATAGTAGTTATAAAGATCAAAGACTTTCAGAGAAATAATTTGGTTCAAATCCTGGGTTGGTACATATCAGCTGCAAGATTTTGAATAAATTATTTAACTTCTCAGAACATAGGTTTCCTTATCTCCAAATGGTGATAAGGAAAATTACCTTTTTATAGTTGTGTGAGGACTAAATATGAAAATATATGTAAAGCTGTTTCCACAATGCCTGACACATAGCTATTATTATTTCTAAAGCAGTGAATAAAGACTATAGTATTGTTTACTAATAGATTCTGAGAAAGCCATGATTTACACTCTAAGAAACTTGTATCAGTTGAGCTTTATTAATATGTATGCATGTAAAACACAAAGCATATAAATATAGTAATGGGGAGAACACTTTTTTCTGTGAATTTTTGTCCTAGCTTAGAGATATATAACCGAATTTAGCGAATCAGAGAAACTAGTCTAATTTGTTTCCTCCATAAAAACAGGATGGAAGGTCCATTAAGGCTCTAAGCGATGACTTACTCTGGTGAGCTTGGTGTATAGTTGGACTCCATAACTTCTTAGTGTCTATTTCTCATTTTTGAATGACCCAATTACTAATTACATTTACAGGGTACACCTGCCCTATCCAAGCTTCATCTTCCCTGTCCTGAGAAGAACAAAATGTTCTCTGCTTATAGAACTGTTCATGGATTCAGCCAATACTTGGACTGATAAATGATATTTTTGAACAAATTATTTAATACATCTAATTCTCCATTTCTGATAAATAACATGGTAATGAATATCAATGAAATAATTCATGGAAAACACTTGGCATAGAGCTTGGTTCATTACCTGTTTATAATGAAGACTATTATTGTTACTATTATCATAATAATTTTTCTTACATTTAAGTTTAACTGAAATTAGAAATTTGGCCTTCCAATGGTCAGGTTGGATTCAGTTTGGATTAACAATGTTATCGGTTCCATTCCTAGATCATGAATAGGAGTTTGAGGTGAAGCAGCTTTATATACTCTGGCTCAGGCTCATGTTTTCCCCTACTCTGAACCTCAGAAGACAGCTAGAAAGACAACTGTGTTTGTATAGGTGACACAAAATCCTCACCACGGGCTACAGTATTCCCCTCAATTAATTCATATGTATCTCTCAAGAAATACTCTTTGGGGTAAGCATGTGATCACAGCTAAAACTGGAAAGTCAGTAAACCTGAAGCAATACCACAACTTCTGGATAATGGTAGAAATTAATAACAGTGTCAATGATTTGAAAAATGCAGGGGTGGTGATAAGTACTACATATCCATTTCTTTTTCACAAATTATTGTTGTGACTATAACTTATGGTCACACTGGTTTATAACTAGTCTATCAATAATGTAATAAGAAGTAGCATACTAGTCACCAATACAATTGATTTTAACCACGTTTTAACTCATTATTTGTAGTCTGATGTTGGCAAAAAATAATTAGAGTGACAAAAGAGAAAGGAACCTAGATGGATACAAAACATTGAGGTTACTTTGGATCATATCTTTAAGCTGTAGAGGCCTGTAAGTCCTCAGAGCAGGAAATGGGCCAGTGTCTAGCAGGATAACAAATGGATGTCACGCATGAATGAGAAGATAGAGGAGAGTGTTCAGACAGAATTTGTGGGAAAGTTTTATCCTACTAGGTAGGCACTGAAGCAGTGCATATGCCAAGGGTTCTTAGGTTAATATAGAATATGGGTAGTTTTTTGTAAGTAAAAAATGACTGAGAAGGAGTGGAACATATGATGCAGTAAAGCATGAAAATGGCAGATGGAGTAATAGGATGAATTGGAAATACTTTACTTCACATTTTCAATTGGCTTAAGAGACAGATATTCATTATTTATCTATTTTCTCCTAACTTTGGTCAGCCTATTACCTAGAAAACATATATCTGCTTTTTGTCACACATTGGAATGTTTTGTTTTCCCTTGGACTTTGAGATAGAGATTACATCATATAACAGATAACAAAGTAGTTTGATGATTAGTATCCATGGCCCTGTGTGAGAGAAATGAAAGTATTTCAAGAGAATAGCTGTTGTCATAAAAGAACTATGTTGGTCAACAATGAGTTAACAGATGAAAATTTAATTTTTGATTCCTTCATTGGTTTTGGGTCAGTCACTTAATTTCTTGTGTTCTTCAGTTTCCACCAAAAGCAGTGTTAGGTGTACTATCCACCTTCAGATATTATGAATATTAATTTTAATGAATGTTTTATTAAATGCAGGCAAATGTAATCAATCTCTATTATAACATGTTTTATTAAATTATCTCAAAATGGAGTTTTTATTTGAGGCATGAAGGGACAATTGTGCCTATAATGTTCTGTTGAGAAAGATTACATGTGTATCTCAATAGAGTTCAAGTATGGAGAATGTATTGACAAATTGTGTTTCATGAGCAATGGGGATCGAGTGAAATATTGGCTACTGCTGAGCCAAATAATCAAGCAACTGACTTGTTTTCCTGACACAGTCTTATTCAGACCTTTACATTTGTGATAATTGTTTGCAGTTGCTCCATTTTCAAAATATTAATCCCATTCTGTTAGCAGTTATCAATTTACTGCCTTTCATTTCATTTCCTGTTTTATTAAACTGAAGCTTATTCCAGTGAGCAGGATTGGACTTGGAAGTAAGTAACAACTTGAACCTATAATAACTTTAGCTTTCCTGTTCCATTTAAGTAGCCTAACTACCTGTGCATGAGGAAATTATCCTGCCTTTACTTGAAAACAATGTGATAATCTTCCCTGGTGCAGACACTTGCAAAGCGGTGCTGATTCTTCTCAAGACCCATGAAATCATCCCTTACTGCTACTAAACCCATAAATAGAATCGGATCTCAACATGAATGCGAGGAAATGGTTCCAGGGAGATAATTCCCTAACCTTTGCAGAGTGATACAGTATCTCTAGCTTCCATGACCTTTGTTAGTCACACATGGTTCTTACTTAGAAAGCCTAGATCATGTGAAAACATGAAAATACCCTTGGGGAATATCTTCCAAGAATTTATTGTGAAGAACAACAAGGACATGCCTGGCCCTTAGGGATCTCTGGCAGCACCTAAAATTAATCATGACCTCCCAAGAAATGAAATAGATGGGCAGCATATTAGAATATTGCATGATGTACAGGGGCAGAAAGCCTTGTAGACATGGTGGCCAAAAATCTAGCTTGAGTAACTACAATGAAAAATCATAGCCTTGTATGCAGTTTCTAGACAAGCCACTTTACCAGCATAGATCACCTTGGTTGAAAGGAAAGCTCATCCCTCTTAGAAAAAAACCCTACAGTGTTGCAGCTAGTATACAGTACAAATATTCCTTTAAGCCCTTTTCAAAAGAACCAAGAGACTCTTAAAAAAGCATACCTGTGGAAGGGCCGAGCAAAGATGGCGGCGTGAGTAAAACAGTGGGAATCTCCTCCCAAAAACATATGTATTTTTGAAAATACAACAAATACAACTAATCCTAAAAGAGAGACCAGAAGACACAGGACAACAGCCAGACTACATCCACATGTGCGAGAGTCCAGCACCCGGATGAAAGGGGTAAGATACAAGCCCTGGCCAGGCAGGACCTGAATGCCCCTCACCCCAGCCCCTGGCAGGAGGAGAGGGGTCAGAACGGGGAGAGAGAGGGAGCCCAGTACTGCTGAACACCCAGCCCCAGCCATCCGCACCAGAGCGCAGACACAGTGCATGCATGGAGGGCTGGAAACAAGGGAAACAGGGCAGCAAGACCTCTGAGTGGGTTCTAAAGCTGATGCCCCTGTGACAAAGAAAAGCAAGTGCTTTTTGAAAGTCTTAAAGGGACAGAGATGCAACAGCTGGACGGAAACAACCCAGATCACAGCCCAGCACCTGGAAATTACAGGGAAACCCAGGCACACTAACCCCCTGGGCAACAGCTCTGAGACCCCTCATGGAGGTAAACAGCCAAACAGCACCCCGTCCATTACCCCTCCAGGGCCCGGCCATAGCAGAGAAGCAGCCTAAGGCTGGCCATGCCTTCAGCAAGGGAGATTCCTCCACACCGGCCAGGCAAGACACAAAGACCCAGTCTACACGCAATTTCCCAACACAAGCAACTAGGGGTGGCAGTTGTCCCAGTAAAGAAAGGCCAGTAGCAAGTGGAAAGTCTGGCTATCCCAGCGGACAGTCAATAGCACATATCAACATGAAAAGGCAAAAAAATTTGATCTAGACAAGACTAACCAAGACAGCTTCGGCATCTGCTACATCTTCCCCTGAGAAGGAACCTGGTGAGATAGATTCAACCAGTCTTTCTGAAAAAGAATTCAAAACAAAAGTCATAACCATGCTGATGGACTTGCAGAGAAATATGCAAGAACTAAGGAAGGAGAATACAGAAATAAAACAAGCTCTGGAAGGACTTCAAACAGAATGGATGAGATGCAAGAGACCATTAATGGATGAGAAAACAGAGAACAGGAACACAGAAAAGCTGATGCAGAGAGAGAGAAAAGGATCTCCAGGAATGAAAGAATTCTAAGAGAGCTGAGTGACCAATCAAAACAGAGCAATATCCGCATTATAGGGGTATCAGAAGAAGAAGAAGAAGAGAGGAAAAAGGGATAGAAAGTGTCTTTGAAGAAATAATTGCTGAAAACTTCCCCAAACTAGGGGAGGAAATGGCCTCTCAGATCACAGAGGTACAAAGAACTCCCATGACAAGGGATCCAAGGAGGGCAACACCAAGACACATAATAATTAAAATGGCAAAGATCAAAGACAAGGACAAGGTATTAAAGGCAGCGAGAGAGAAAAAAAAGGTCACCTACAAAGGAAAACCCATCAGGATTTCATCAGACTTCTCAACAGAAACCCTACAGGCCAGAAGAGAATGGCATGATACACTTAATGCAATGAAACAGAAGGGCCTCAAACCAACTCTACTGTATCCAGCACGATTATCATTTAAATATGAAGGAGAGATTAAACAATTCCCAGACAAGCAAAAGTTGAGGGAATTTGCCTCCCACAAACCACCTCTACAGAGCATCTTACAGGGACTGCTTTAGATGGGAACACTCCTAAAAAGAGCACAGAACAAAACAACCAACACATGAAGAAGGGTGGAGGAGGAATAAGAAGGGAGAGAAATAAAGAATCATCAGACCATGTTTATAATAGCTCAACAAGCAAATTTAGTTAGACAGTAAGATAGTAAAGAAGCTAAACCCGGAACTTTGGTAACCACAAACTTAAAGCCTGCAATGGCAATAAGTACATACCTTTCAATAATCATCCTAAATGTAAATGGACTGAATGCACCAATTAAAAGACATAGAGTAATAGAATGGATAAAAAAGCAAGATCCATCCATATGCTGCTTACAAGAGACTCACCTCAAACCCAAAGACATGCACAGACTTAAAGTCAAGGGATAGAAAAAGATATTTCATGCAAATAACAGAGAGAAAAAAGCAGGTGTTGCAATAATAGTATCAGACAAAACAGACTTCAAAATAAATAAAGTAACAAAAGATAAAGAAGGACATTACATAATGATAAAGGGCTCTGTCCAACAAGAGGATATAACCATTATAAATATATATGCACCCAATACAGGAGTAGCAACATATCTGAAACAAATACTAATAGAACTAAAGGAGGAAATGGAATGCAATGCATTCATTCTGGGAGACTTCAATACACCACTCACTCCAAAGGACAGATCCACCAGACAGAAAATAAGTAAGGACACAGAGGCACTGAACAACACACTAGAACAGATGGACCTCATAGACATCTATAGAACTCTACATCCAAAAGCAACAGGATACACATTCTTCTCAAGTGCACATGGAACATTCTCCAGAATAGACCACATACTAGGCCACAAAAAGAGCCTCAGTAAATTACAAAAGATTGAAATCCTACCAAACAACTTTTCAGACCACAAAGGCATAAAACTAGAAATAAACTGTACAAAGAAGGCAAAAAGGCTCACAAACACATGGAGGCTTAACAACACGCTCCTAAATAATCAATGGATCAATGACCAAATCAAAATGGAGATCCAGCAATATACGGAAACAAACAACAACAACAACACAAAGCCCCAACTACTGTGGGACACAGCAGAAGCAGTCTTAAGAGCAAAGTATATAGCAATCCAGGCATATTTAAAGAAGGAAGAACAATCCCAAATGAATGGTCTAATATCACAATTATCAAAATTGGAAAAAGAAGAACAAATGAGGCCTAAGGCCTGCAGAAGGAGGGACATAATAAAGATCAGAGAAGAAATAAATAAAATTGAGAAGAATAAAACAATAGCAAAAATCAATGAAACCAAGAGCTGGTTCTTTGAGAAAATAAACAAAATAGATAAGCCTCTAGCCAGACTTATTAAGAGGAAAAGAGAGTCAACACAAATCAACAGAATCAGAAACGAGAAAGGAAAAGTCACAACGGACGCCACAGAAATACAAAAAATTATTAGAGAGTACTATGAAAACCTATATGCTAACAAGCTGAGAAATCTAGGAGAAATGGACAACTTCCTAGTAAAAATACAACCTTCCAAGACTGACCCAGAAAGAAACAGAAAATCTAAACAGACCAATTACAAGAATGAAATTGAAGCAGTAATCAAAAAACTACCCAAGAACAAAAACCCCCGGCCAGATGGATTTACCTCAGAACTTTATCAGACATACAGGGAAGACATAATACCCATTCTCCTTAAAGTTTTCCAAAAAATAGAAGAGGAGGGAATACTCCCAAACTCATTCTATGAAGCCAACATCACCCTAATACCAAAATCAGACAAAGACCCCACCAAAAAAGAAAACTACAGACCAATATCCCTGATGAATGTAGATGCAAAAATACTCAACAAAATATTAGCAACCCAAATTCAAAAATACATCAAAAGGATCGTACACCGTGACCAAGTGGGATTCATCCCAGGGATGCAAGGATGGTACAACATTTGAAAATCCACCACATCAACAAAAAGAAAGACAAAAACCACATGATCATCTCCATAGATGCTGAAAAAGTATTTGACAAAATTCAACATTCATTCATGATAAAAACTCTCAGCAAAATGGGAATAGAGGGCAAGTACCTCAACATAATAAAGGCTATATATCGTAAACCCACAGCCAACATTATACTGAACAGCGAGAAGCTGAAAGCTTTTCCTCTGAGATCGGGAACTAGATAGGGATGCCCACTCTCCCCACTGTTATTTAACATAGTACTGGAGGTCCTAGCCATGGCAATTAGACAAAACAAAGAAATACAAGGAATCCAGACTCGTAAAGAAGAAGTTAAACTGTCACTATTTGCAGATGACATGATATTGTACATAAAAAACCCTAAAGACTCCACTCCAAAACTACTAGAACTGATATCGGTATACAGCAAAGTTGCAGGATACAAAATTAACACACAGAAATCTGTAGCTTTCCTATACACTAACAATGAACCAATAGAAAGAGAAATCAGGAAAACAATTCCATTCACCATTGCATCAAAAAGAATAAAATACCTAGAAATAAACCTAACCAAAGAAGTGAAAGACCTATACTCTGAAAACTACAAGTCACTCTTAAGAGAAATTAAAGGGGACACTAACAAATGGAAACTCATCCCATGCTCATAGCTAGGAAGAATTAATATCGTCAAAATGGCCATCCTGCCCAAAGCAATATACAGATTTGATGCAATCCCTATCAAACTACCAACAGCATTCCTCAATGAACTGGAACAAATAATTCAAAAATTCATATGGAAACACCAAAGACCCCGAATAGCCAAAGCAATCTTGAGAAGAAGAATAAAGTAGGGGGGATCTCACTCCCCAACCTCAAGCTATACTATAAAGCCATAGTAATCAAGACAATTTGGTACTGGCACAAGAAAAGAGCCACAGAAGATGTGGTACATATACACAATGGAATACTACTCAGCCATAAGAAGTGGAAAAATCCCACCATTGCAGCAACATGGATGGAGCTGGAGGATATTATGCTCAGTGAAATAAGCCAAGTGGAGAAAGAGAAATACCAAATGATTTCACTCATCTGTGGAGTATAAGAACAAAGGAAAAACTGAAGGAACCAAACAGCAGTGGAATCACAGAACCCAAGATGGACTCACAGGTACCAAAGGGAAAGGGACTGGTTAGGATGGGTGGGTAGGGAGGGATAAGATGGGGGGGAAGAAGAACTGGGGTATTAAGATTAGCATGCATAATGGGGGGGTGGGAGAAAGGGGAGGGCTTTACAGCACAGAGAGGACAAGTGGTGATTCTGCTGCATTTTGCTATGCTGATGGACAGTGACTGTAGGGGGGTTTGTGGGGTTACCTGGTACAGGGGAGAGCCTAGTAGACATAGTGTTCTTCATGTAAGTGTAGATAAATGATAACAAAAAAAAAAAGAAAGAAAGAAAAGGGGAATTACTCCCTGATAGGATAAAACTAACTGTAAATCAATGATTAATGTAAGCTTTAAATATCCTTAATTTTGATCACTTAAAGGGTGTCAGATGATCGGCTATGGAGGTACATTTTTCTGATAATATTCCTTTGTCTTAAAAAAAAAAAAGCAGTTCCTGTGTGGTGACCTCCAATGAGTTCTACACGATGGTATAAAGGGCATATCAAAGTGTGGGCAAAGGGTCTGTTTGTTTCTATGCAGAAGATAAAGGCCTAGCTTGGCTACCCAGAAAATGAACTAAGATACGATATGAGGAGAAGCTTCCGGCATCAGCACTCTCTGGAGGACTTGTGCCGGGGGATGATCATCAAAAAGCCTCCACAGGGATCCGGACGATGCTGTGGTTATGGCTGCATCCACCCCACCATTTCCTGGACTTGCCATTGGAATGAAGAGGGAGATGTCTAGGCTGGCATGTGCATACAGTGAGACAACAAATTTGACTGGATCTATACTGTTGGAACTCAACCAAGAATTAGGAGAAGTGCAAGTTGTAGCACTCCAAAATCTTACAACTACAGACTATCTACTGTTAAAAGAACATATGGGATGTGAACAGTTCCCAGGAATGGGTTGTTTTAATTTGTCTAATTTGTCTCAGACTGTTCAAGTTCAGTTGGACAATATCCATCGTATCATAGACAAATTTTCACAAATGCCTAGGGTGCCTAACTGGTTTTCTTGGTTTCCCTGGAGATGGCTGGTAATTATAGATCTGCTTTGGTTATGTAACTGTATTCCTATTATGTTAATGTGTGTGTGCAATTTAATTAGTAGTTTAAAACCTATACATGCGTAAGTTACTCTACAAGAAGATATGTCAAAGAAATAATCAATCTTCCCATGTTTTCTTCCGTCTGCTACTTCTATAGCTTTTCTTCTTCCTTCCTAACACAACCCTTAAATAGAATTCGTGCCTCATATAGAATTTACTGAGTATCATAATTCTTCCAAGTGGTAAAGATACCTCAAGACAAACGCTGGGCATAGAAGCCACAGGGCATAAATCTGCAAAGAAGTAAAAAGCTAACCTTTTCAAACAATATGGCTTCTCTCTCATTTACCAACTTTACATTTCCCTGTATGGCCCCGGAAGATGACTGGTTAGCCAGAGAGGGGTAAGATTCCTCAAGGGAGGAACAACCTAAGACAGTCACAGTCACCGGGGGGCAATCAGGTAAGAAATTGGGGATCAACAGAAGTGAGGCTTAGAACCTCACCCCCGCTGTTTTGAGAGAAATCTTCTGCATCCGTGGATGTTTTATTGCCCTTGTCTAGCTTGGATTAACACTTAGTCTACAGGCACACACCTGATCATCTACATTTGCTCTCTTATAACACTAAGCTATGTTTTCTACCTTTATCTTGCATCTACATACCACTTCAGCATTTTATTTAAAAAAATAATAATAATAATAAGGGAGAAATGAGGGATTCATATATAAATCAAGTATAAAAATCAAACAAATATTCATATTTGACCTGATTGTTTACAGTCCATAATGCGTGATCAAAACCGAAAGTTTCTGTGATGACTGCCCTTGTACTGTTCATGTAAGAACTTATTCACTATGTAAGAATTCGTTCACCATGTAAGAACTTGTTCGTTATGCTTCAGAAGATTGGAGACTGACGAGAATTAGGCTTGGGGTGGATTAATGATTGTGCATTGAGCATTGAGTCCCTTATACAGAATTTTATTGTTCTTAACAACCATTTGATCAATAAATATGAGAGGTGCCCTCTCAAAAAAAAAAAGCATAACTAACTGTGTGCTGGAATAGGAATATCACAGAATTTGGGGGAGTTACAGTATTGGTTCTGAATTGACAATAATTTCTGGTGTGAAGACTTCACTGTGGCCCACGAGTAAAACTGGAAATGTGGTAAACCTGAATCAATACCACAACTTTTGTGTAACTGCTGAAATTTTTTAATGTTACTGTCAATGATTTGAAACATGTAAGGGTAGTGATACATGTATCACCCATACCCATCCAATTTGTCTGTTTGGCCTATGCAGAAAGAGAATGAATCTTGGAGAATCACTATAGATCATTATAAACTTAAATGGGTGGTTATCCTATTGTAGCTGCTGTCCTAGTTGTAGTGTCTTTACTGGAACAAGTAAATATATTTGGAACACTTTGTATATACCCTTGTTGGCATGGCTAATGCTTGTTTTTCTTCATACTCTGAGGACCACCAGATGTTGGCTGCTGAGACCAGGTGAGGCTAATAGTGAACCTCAAAGCCTTGCCTTAGATGTAATTTAATCTGTAGGGAGCTTGATCATCTTGACCCTCAACAACAAAAAAAAGCACTTGTCCATTGCACTGCTAACCTCAGGATATGATGTGGAAGATCCAGCAATTACAGTGAGATATATTAATTAAACAAATACTAACCAGAATCTGGGAGATAAACTCCACAAAAATTTATGAGTCTGAAACTTCCTTGAAGTTTATGTGGGTGCATTGGTCTGGAGCATAACAGGATTTCCCTTAGTTTAAAAGACCAGCTGCTTCACTGGCCACAACCTCAAAAATATATATAGGCTTAATGCTTGGTATGGGTTTTAAGATTTTGGGAACAACATATACCACATTTCAGTGTGCTTCCTCAGCATATTTATTAAATCTTATGGTAACCCTGCCTGTTTCGAATAAGAGCTGTAACAAGAACAGACTTGGTAATAAATTCAGGCTGTAAGGCAATCTACTCTTTTACAGGCCTACCAGTGGACCTATTGATACTCAGAGTGACTGTAGAAAATAGAGACGCTGTATGGAGCATCCTGGAAAGCACCAGTGGAAGAATCACAAAGCTGACCTTTAGTATTTGGGAGTGAATATGTGTCCTTTTCTGAAGGTAAATTCCCCATTCCTGAGAAACAGCTTCTGGCTTGCTAGTAGGCCTTGAAAGAGAACAGACAGATGGTGGCATCAGCTGGCCATGCAGCCTGAGTTTTCCATGGCTGATGCATCATAAAGTTGGATATGTGCAGCAATAGTCTATCATAAACTACTAATAATATATAAAAGAATTGGTTTTGGCAGGTCTAGAATACACAAGTAATTTACATAAGCAAATGTCTCAGTCTCTTCTGACACTGACTCCCTCTGCAGTGCCTTCTCTCTGTCAGTCCACACCTGTGGCCTCATGGGAGTTCTGTACAATGAGCTGACTGGAATCGAAATGCTGTAAGGTGTGCTGGTATTACCTGGAAGTGGTTAACTGCAGCATTACAGCCTCACTCAAGGTGACTGCTGCTATTGAGTATGTACTCTTCCAGTAATGGAGAGTAACACTAAGTTCTCAGAATGATGACATTCCCCAGGGGGACCAGCTAACCTCCTGGTAGTAGGTTGATTACACTGGATGACTTACATCATGAATGGGACAAAATTTCTCATTAAAATAGACACATTCTGGATATACATTTGCCTTCCTTGTCTAAATGCTTCTTCCCCTACATCATCTGTGGACCTGTGGAATGTCCTACCCATCGTCATGATATCACATACAGCTCTGCTTCTAATCAATGACTTATTTCACACAAAAGAAAGCTTAGCAATGGGTGAAGGCCATGGAATTAATGGCTTTACCATATATCCCATTTCCAGATACATTTTTTTCTCAAAAGAATGTTAGAGTGGCTTGATGAAGACATGATTTTAGCACAATTTGGGAGACAATACCCCAAAGAGATAGGTTCTGTTTTACAGGTTTCAATTCATGGTTTGCAGCAGAGACCTGTATATGATGGTGTCCCTGTATAACTAGAAAATGTAGGTGCTGGTTTCAAGGGATGGAAGTAGGACTGGCTCTCTCATTATTATTATACCTAATAACCTACTCATATAAATATTGATTCCTTACCAGTCAACTTCATGCTCTGTTGGTGTATGTTTTAGTTCCCTAGGGAGAATGCTTCCACCAGCAGGCACAATAATGTTTTGCTGAATTTGAAGACAACACTGTTACATTATATTTTCACCTGTACTGCTGTACCATCTTCCTATATGACCCCCAGCTTAAAGACCCTAAGAATTTTGTAAAAATTAAAACTTAGTTTTTCATTTCTACTTTTCCAAATATTCAATTACCTTAAGTCATCAATATTTTGGCCCCAGCTTTGCTCTCTAGTGTCATACTCCTGAAACATCATAAAAAATTCACCCAATTTAGGAGGATATAGAACTCTTAAAATTATCTTTTAAAAAATCGTGTATTTCTGTGATTCCATGACTTTGTACAATCTAATTGTTCTTTTGGGGATTCTTTTTGCAAGATTTTCACTTATTTTTCTCCAATTCTTCCTTAATGACTAAGCTCATTTGCAAACTGATGATGTTTAACTGTCCCCAGTTCCCCAAGGAAATCTAACTTGGGGATCTCTCTTCAGTGTTTACATAACATGCAGTCTTACTACCCCAGTGATAACTAATAAACCAACTAACTGTAGTTATAAGTAAAAGCTCAGTAGTCCAGGAACTTACAATACATGATATGTTTTATCAGGGTCAAAAACTGACAGGTACTTGTCTTTCTCCGCCTGGCTTATTTCACTAAGCATAATACCCTCTAGCTCCATCCATGTTGTTGCAAATGGTAGGATCTGTTTTTTTCTTATGGCTGAGTAATATTCCATGTGTATATGTACCACATCTTCTTTATCCATTCATCTACTGATGGACATTTAGGTTGCTTCCATATCTTGGCTATTGTAAATAGTGCCACTCATATGTGGAGTATAAGAACAAAGGAAAACTGAAGGAACAAAACAGCAGCAGAATCACAGAACCCAAGAATGGACTAACAATTACCAAAGGGAAAGGGACTGAGGACGATGGGTGGGAAGGGAGGGATAATGGCAGGGAAAAAGAAAGAGGGCATTACGATTAGCATGTATGGTGCGTGGGGGGCACAGGGAGGGCTGTGCAACACAGAGAAGACAAGTAGTGATTTTGCAGCATCTTACTACGCAGATGGACAGTGACTGTGAAGGGGTATGTGGGGGGGACTTGGTGAAGGGGGAAACCTAGTAAACATAATGTTCTTTCTGTAATTGTAGATTAATGATACCAAAATTAAAAAAAAATTATTACAAAGCTATAATAGCTAAGATCATGTGGTACTGCAGCACGGAGAAGACAAGTAATGACAATAGTATCTTACTACAGTGATGGACAGTGACTGCAATGGTAGGGGGAAGACTGGATAATATGGGTGAATACTGAAACCACAATGTTGGTCATGTGAAACCTTCATAAAATTGTGTATCAGTGATACTTAAATAAAAAAAAAAGACAAAAAAAAACTGACTGGGAAAGAATCTCTGAAAAATGACAAGAACTGCCAGAAGTTTGAATTGTTTGATTTTGGTATTTTTTTTCACTGCCTGTTTAAAATCTCCTTTTAGAAAAGAATAATGTTGGCATGACAGATTTTAACCAGGAATGATTATATTTACCTGGGACATGATTAATGGGGTACCAACTCTTCTTCTTGCCTATCTAAGTAGTACTTTTGTACTTTTCCTAGTAAGTTGACTTTGGTGAGAATAGGGAAATAATCTTTCGTGTCTTATTGTCTGGAGGACAGATACTGAAACCTACTCACTACGGATATATCCCAAAGACATACCCAACACTGTGTGCATGCCCTACCTTTAGTCCACCAATTTTTTATTCTACATTATAGATTATAATCATCTGATTAGTTTCTCTCTAGCTCTCAAGTCTGTGTTAAATAATTAACCAAACTAACATCGTTTGAGAGTCTATAGAATACAAGGTGTGTATCATGTCTTCTTCTACACTCACAGTGTTGCCAGTCCACTAGGAAGTTCAGACTTTGTCCTGTCTTTGGTTGCTAATTTTTCTGGTACTCTGACCCCATTACTTGTCCTGTCACAGTGGGTCTGTTGCAGATCTTACCAAACTCCAGTGTGACTTATCATACTTATCTTTCAAACCCAATGTGCCTGTCAGTAACAAAACAAATGATGATATTGATAAATTACAGTTATTGCATATTTTCTATGTGCCAATTACTGTTCTAAGTCCTTCTTTAACCTTGTAAGGTTTGGAGATTTGAAGTGCTTACTGGTAATTTACTCAGAGTCTTGTTGTCCTTGATAGCTAACAGAATTTAGTATTACAGTAATTTAAATGCAAGGATACATAAGAATCAAATTGAGCTATGGGTGGCTTCACCCTAGGGTAACTCCCAGTGAGTCAGATCCTCATGTACCTTCTTGGACTTAAAGGCAGCCTCCAGCCAACAACTAGTGATCAAATAAGGTCCCAGGTCCATAACCATGAGGAGATAAATTATGCTAATAACTTGAATGAGCTTAGAAGCAGATTCTTCCAGAATCCTTCCACTGTGAGAAAATAACTCAGCTGTTACCATAATGCAGCCTTGTTAGACCCTGAGCAGAAGGCCTAGCTAAGCTGTGCTTGTATTTTTAAACCTATGGAAACTGGGAGATAATAAATAGGTATTGTAAGCCATGAAGTTGCTGGCAATTTGCTGCACAGTAAAAAAACAAACAAAAAAATGTATATATATAATATATATTATTATATGTATATAAGAATCATTCAGTGAGTAAAAAATTAAGTTTTGGCATCTTACCACTCAGTTTCCTCAGTAAACAGTGATAGGTGTTCACTCTTATAAATTGTCAGATGCATATCATTATTGTCCTAAGTTCCTTTCAATATTAAATAACTTTGTATTGAAATTTTTCCCCATCTCAGATTTCAATTTACAGTATATTCAAAAGTATATAATTGTAGGGTAAGAAAATTTTAAATTTTATGTATCTCAAAACATCCCAATTAACAGAACATGGTAGTGACATTTATCTTCTTTTATTTATGGACTGTATACTAGTATATTATACATAGTCTATAGCATTTACTATTTTATTATATATAGTATACATATATATATAGAGAGAGTATATACTAGGCCTTTTATATTAGATGTAAAAAAGATGATGACATATCTGCAATATTCAGCTTACTTATTGAAATTATGTATCAACTAATATTTCTGTTTATATCATGAAATGATCATTTTTTAAAAATTTTATAAATGTGTTATCTGTTCATGTTTTTCATCTCATTCATTGAAAATCTTGTTGATGAGCTTTCCATGCATGCCTATTTTACATTTATTTTCCTTGTTACCTCAGTAGCTTGAGTCATCAAAGTATGCATAATGGGAATAATTACTCTTAAGCTTATGTGCCCTTCATTTCACAGTGCATTTAAAAGACCCAGTCTATAAAAGAGTGTCTTCCCTTTTCCGCTGAAGTAACTACCAATTCAACAAGGTGTTTATTGGTGGCAGCATGGTCCATTAACACAATCCCCCAGGACTTGTACTGGTATGATGAACCGATTCTGCTACGTCCCAGGCAATAAAAATATAATCTCTTTTCAGAGCCACTACCTTCAGCAATTAAAGCTTTTGAAAGTAGAAAACACTCCTATTTTCAAGTTTTTTTTACTAGGTGATCAGATTTTTTAAAAAGGAGTATGTAAATAAGGAAGTGACAATTGAATATTTTACTTCCTTACAAATTAGTTCCTGAATCCACTTGCTCTTTGAAATTAGTCTGAGTTACTAATGTAAGCTTGCTCTTTTAAGAGTAAATCTAGTATAAAAAGGTTCAGTTTTGAATTGCTTGCTTTATAATTTGTTAAACTATTTTGTAATTTCTGTTGCCACTCCTATATAAACCTAGATGGCTTGCAATAACTTCCATTTAAGAAAAAAACTAAGTTCTTTATATTAATTGCTGGGAAGTCACAAAAGTAATGATTAGATTGAGTTCATAAAAGAAATTCAAGGAGGAATTCTGGGAGGACTTGAGCAACTGAACAATGGCTGTCTGGGGTCCAATGGACAAAGATAAATACTAGGTTCTCACCAGGAGATAATCTAACAGAGACCCCTTGCTCCTGCAACATACATGCACACACATACTCAACACTTTAGTCAGTGTAGTCTATACAATCAATGTAAATGTAAACAAGAAATAAACTATCATATAAAAAGGAAATACTGAATCCTGCCTATTTGATGTTTCAGTACTTAGGAGAGGCAGAAATAAAAGGTTTCCCTTGATAATTTGTAGCACCTAGTAGACCTCATGATTTTTTTGTAGTCCAGAATTACACTACTTTGTAGCAAAAAATATACAAAGAAAACTAGACAAACCAAAAGGAATTAAAACAATAACCCAACTCTCAAAGTGAGAATTTAATTGGTACAGTCTCCTAAGTTAGTACTACCGTTGAGTAACCAACAGATACTCTCTAAAGAATGTAACTTAACCCAGTGGCACAGTAATCCTACAAAGTTTCAAGAAAAATGTCTCTTGAAATTAAAAAAATATATATAAAAATGTAGAATATAATGTACCAAAAGTGAAAGTAATATGAATGAAAAGCAGTAGGATGAGACATATAAGAGATTAAAATAATCACATGTGGATCATAAAAACTCATATTTTAATGTCTGTAATATTAAAAGGAATATTTTAAACAAGGATTAGAAAACTACAGGTAAAGTTCTCAAATATTTAGAAGAACAAAATTTTAGAAAGTAAAATATTGAATAAATACACACTTGGTGAATCATAAAGTTAAAATTAAGTCATGCAGTTAAATTCTACTTAGTTAAAGCAAGCAAAAGATGGGTTGTACATAGCAGATTGGACAATGATGAATAAAAAATTGGTGGACCAAAGGTAGGGCATGCAGGAAAGGGAGATCTTACAAATTTCAATTTGCCACTCAGAGAGAGAGAGAATGAGATATCAATAGGGATGGTAATATGAAAAAGAGACTGCAAAATGGAAGGTAGAATGGCAAGATCCTACAAGAAACTTACTAAAGTTATATACAAAAAAATGAGAGTAGAGAAACAGAAGTATCTAAAAACATTAAGGATAAAGATTTTGCAGGATCATTTGAAGATATCTTTTTTAAGATATAAAAACAATCGAATTCTAACAGGTTAAATAATATTTAATACATAGATACTTTGTTGGAAACTCAATAATATGAAGAAAATGAGAAGACAAAATTAGTTTGAGAGGGAAATGATCTACAATTAGTTTGAATAATCTACAATTATTGAAATAGATTTTCAACAGCACAATGGAGGCCAGAGACAGAAAAATAGTATGTTTGAAGTTCTGAGAGAAAGTAGCCTGCAATTTTCAGTTGTGTAGTTGGTTAAACTATCCTATCTTTAATTAATAAAAAATATATTTTCAGATGAAGTAAAATCATTTATCTTATTCCTAAGATATTCTCAATAGATGTACTTCAGATAAGAGGAAAATGGTCACAGATGGAAATCTAAAGTTGAAGTTTAATTTTAAGTGAAGACATTGTGAAATAGGTAAATTAAAACAAACTTTGACTCCATAGGTAACAGACATAAGTTTTAACTTTTGAAGAAAAACAATATAGAAGTAAAATACTGGAAAAAAGTGGACAAAGTTGCAAAATACAAAATAGGTCACCAGAATTTAAGAATTTCAAGATACTTGTATGTTTTAGGATGAGGTAAATATATCGAATGAATAGGTATGTGTTGGTCCCTCCCTGCCTCTGACCCGCAGACAAGGGAAGAGACGTGATGACATATTGAAGACTTGAACAGACCAGCCAGGGGACTCAAGGTGTAACAGCGCAAGAGTAATGCCCAAAAGGCACTCCTCATATTTATTGAGCAAATGAACCCAAACATCCAAAAAATTTTGAGTAGGGGATTCAGGACACGATCAACACACTACCATTATCTGACCTTGAGTCCAGCCTTAGGGCATGATGTTCCTCAAGGACATCGAAACCATGTGAGGGCGGTTATGAGTTATAGGAACTGTTTTGTCTTTACTCATTTTGTTATTGATCATGCATCAGGAGTTGTAGGAGAAACAATCAGGTCATATGCATTTGTACACTTGATTCCTATATTACTTGATTTATGTATTAATCCCATCAATCCCACAGGTGTGATTGAATATGTATGTTTAAGTAGCTTCTTAATCACTAAAAACAATAGTCTTAATGTAAAGTTTAAAGAAGTTAAAGAGAACAAATGGAATAAAAAAAAAGAAGAAAAAAATAAAATCAAACTCAGAATGGGAGAAAAGACACAAAAGGTTTAAAATGAGTGTTAAATAAAAAGTACATAATAGTCATGAAGAACAAACCCAAACTATCCTTTTAAACCATAGAAATTTTAACAAAACACAAGAAAAGTTATATTCTGTTTCCAAGGCACACACTTGAATTTAAGAAACTGATTATGTTGAAATTATAAAATATAAATTACAATTACCCTGAAAATACAAGCAAGTAAACCTGAGTTGCAATTTCAGACACATAGATTTTAAGGGAAAAACATTTTGAATTAAAGGATATAACTGAGTAATATGAAAAGCTGCTCAATATACAAAAACGCTATACTAGTTCTAGATGTATAGGTAAGAATAAAAACCTCAAAGACATAAAACATATTTTATAGTTTTTTTAATATGAGAGATTAGTAAATAAATCAACATATTGAGAGACATTAAATATACCTAAATGAGGTATTGATAGATACTTAAAATAAAAACAATAAAAATATCTGATGCATATAAGGAGGATCATTAACTTGATTTCTGGACATATATTTTTAAACATACAGTGGACATTTATAATAGTTGACCTATGTGCTATGCAATAAACCAAGCCTCACATATTTCAAATAATTTGTGTTACTGAGTCCTTATTACAACCAGATAAGCATTTAAATTTTTTTAAAATGATAAATAAATAACCAAAGAACCAACCAAGTAACTGTTAGTATCATCTGTCCTAAACAGCATTTCTAGCATTCAGCTAAAATTACAAGGTACAGAGGAAGACAAGAAAAAACCAGTCCAAAGAGCAAAAGCAGCCCTAAGACTCACACTCTGACGACACAGATGGTGGCAATTACCAGATGAGAAATTTGAAATAACTATGATTAATATGTTAGAGGTGGTAATGGAAAAAGTAGGCAAAATACAAGATCAGATAATTTCAACAGAGAGGTGGAAATTAAGAAGACTTTTAAAATGACAAATCAGAAATACAGTAAGAGAAATAAAGAATGCCTTTGGTGTGCTCATCTGTACCCTAGGTAAACCTATTGAAATTAGCTGTGAGTTTGAAGACAAATCAACCGAAAATAAGATTTTGTGTATATTTAAAACTTTAAGATATGTTGAAGTAAATCTTTGGCATTGTCAGATCTCCTTGATGTAGTCATTCACAATGTCAATAGTGATTCTAATAAGAAACCACCCAAACATAATTTCTTATTGGTATATTTTTTTATTTTATATGAAATAAAGTGCTGTTTCCACTAAGATATAAGCTGGAAAAAAGTATGAAAAAAGTAGTTTCCCTGAAGCTCATTTAAATCAGCAGTATTGTTTTAAGTACTGTTAAGCAGTACTATCAAATACAGAAGCATCTGGCTTAATTTTACTGGGAGTGGGTTTCATGGGTATAAATAATTATTAGTGTGTATTCTCATCAAGATTTCATTAGGGTTTTTTCATAACTAGAGCTAGAGTTTATTCCAATCCATTCCAACTCTAGGCCTGCCATGGAATCAGGTGTTTATTACATCTTATTTCAATTCTCAACAATGTGAAAAACAGACTTTATATCTTCATTTTTCATAAGAGGAAATTGCAGCTCAATGTCATACAATTGCAAGTAACTGAGCCAGGATTTGGTAGTTAAGAGTTTATTAACTGTTGTTCTAAGAATCCTGTCAAGACAGTAAAAAAATAAAAGTAGTCCAAGTGATGAACTACATTATATGTTAATCATTATTTTTGCCAAAAACCTAGTCAAGACATTTGTAATAATTGGATTGGCTGTATGTGGGTTATGTTTGATCAGCATGCATAGATTTGGTTAAAATTAGAATGTGAGCTAACTGCATTCTATTTCATTAGAGAAGGATATGTTATTATGGGAAGTGGATTAACTGGGAAGATATTTTTAAAAAGTGAGCAATAGACATTTGTTAGATACAAAGTTAGGAAATAAGTGAGACATCCCTAAAAAAAGGATTTAAATATTAGAAATAATCATTTTAATGTGGCAGTAAACTATGATTCATTTTATTTTAAATAAACAGTGGTAGAAAGGAAATTTTTTATTTTCTAAAATATCTAGAAATTCAATCTAGAATAGGCATTAATAATTCACCCATAAAAATGATGGTATGGTATTTTAAGAAGATTGTGGAGTTTGGAATTGAATCTGTCTTTTTCAAATCCCAGCACTGCCATTTATTGTTTTAGCTGTATGATATTGAGCTAATTATTTAGAATTTTTTTTTTCAGAGGGCATCTCTCATATTTATTGATCAAATGGTTGTTAACAACAATAAAATTCAGTATAGGAGGGTCAACGCTCAATGTATAATCATTAATCCATCTCAAGCCTAATTCTCGTCAGTCTCCAATCTTCTGAAGCATAACGAACAAGTTCTTACATGGTGAACGAATTTTTACATAGTGAATAAATTCTTACATGGTGAACAGTACAAGGGCAGTCATCACAGAAACTTTCGGTTTTGATCATGCAATATGACCTATAAACAATCAGGTCAAATATGAATATTCGTTTGATTTTTGTACTTGATTTATATGTTGATCCCACATTTCTCCTATTATTATTATTATTTTTATTTTTAATAAAATGCTGAAGTGGTAGGTAGATGCAAGATAAAGGTAGAAAACATAGTTTAGTGCTGTAAGAAGGCAAATGTAGATGATCAGATGATCAGGTGTGTGCCTATGGACTAAGTATTAATCCAGGCTAGACAAGGGCAGCAAGACATCCACGGATGCAGAAGATTTCTCTCAAAGCAGGGGGGGTGAGGTTCTGAGCCTCACCTCTGTTGATCCCCAAATTCTCACCTGATGGCCCCCCTGCGACTGTGCCTGTCTTAGGTTGTTCCTCCCTTGAGGAATCTTACCCGTCTCTGGCTACCCAGTCATCTTCCAGGGCCATACAGGGAAATGTAAAGTTGGTAAGTGAGAGAGAAGCCATATTGTTTGCAAAGGTTAGCTTTTTACTTCTTTGCAGATTTATGCCCTGTGGCTTCTATGCCCAGCACTTGTCTCGAGCTATCTTTACCACCTGGAGGAATTATGATACTCAGTAAATTCGATATGAGGCACAAATTCTATTTAAGGGTTGTAATTAGGAAGGAAGAAGAAAAGCTATAGATGTAGCATATGAAGGAAACTTGGGAGGATTGATTATTTCTTTGACATATCTTCTTGTAGAGTACCTTAAGTATGTATAGGTTTTAAACTACTAACTAATTTGCACACACATATTAACATAATAGGAATACGGTGACATAAACAAAGCAAATCTATAATTACCATCCATCTCCAGTGAAGCCAAGAAAACCATTTAGGCACCCTAGGCATTTGTGAAAATTTATCTATGATATGATGGATATTGTCCAACTGTACTTGAACCATCAGACAAATTAAAGCAGCCCATTTCTGGGATCTGTTCACATCCCATATGTTCTTTTAACCATAGATAGTCTATAGTCATGAGATTTTGGAGTGCTACAACTTGCACCCCTCCCAACTCCTGGTTGAGTTCCAACAGTACAGATCCGGTCAAATTCGTTGTCTCACTGTATGCACATGCCAGCCTAGACATCTCCCTCCTCATTCTTATGGCAAGTCCAGGAGACGGTGGGCTGAATGCAGCCACAACCGCAGCATCGTCCGGATCCCTGTGGAGGCTTTTTGATGATCATCCCCCGGCACAAGTCCTCCAGAGAATGCTGATGCCGGAAGCTCCTCCTCATATCATATCTTAGTTCATTTTCTGGGTATCCAAGCTAGGCCTTGATCTTCTGCATAGAAACAAACAGACCCTTTGCCCACACTTTGACATGCCCTCTATACCACTGTGCAGAACTCATTGGAGGTCAGCACACAATAACAGCTTTTTTTTTTTTTTCTTAATTAAGAGAAAGGAATATTATCAGAAAAAAGTACCTCCATAGCTGATCATCTGACACCCTTTAAGTGACCAACATTAAGGATATTTAAAGCATGCATTGATCTTTGATTTACCAATAGTTTTATCCTGTTAAGGAGTAATCCCCCTTTTCTTTCTTTCTTTCTTTCTTTTTTTTTTTTTTTAATTTTTAATCTGCACTTACATGAAGGATACTATGTTTACTATGCTCTCCCCTATATCAGGTCCCCCCTAACAACCACATTACGGTTACTGTCCATCAACTTAGCAAAATGTTGTAGAGTCACTACTTGTCCTCTCTGTGTTGTGCAGCCCACCCTCCCCTTTCTCCCTCCCCCCCATGCATGCTAATCTTAATACCCCCCTTCTTCTTCCCCCCCCTTATCCCTCCCTGCCCACCCATCCTCCCCAGTTCCTTTCCCTTTGGTACCTGTTAGTCCATTTTTGGGTTCTGTAATTCCACTGCTGTTTTGTTCCTTCAGTTTGTCCTTTGTTCCTATACTCCTCAGATGAGTGAAATCATTTGGTATTTCTCTTTCTCCGCTTGGCTTATTTCACTGAGCATAATACTCTCCAGCTCCATCCATGTTGCTGCAAATGGTTGGATTTTTCCACTTCTTATGGCTGAGTAGTATTCCATTGTGTATATGTACCACATCTTCTTTATCCATTCATCTACCGATGGACATTTAGGTTGCTTCCAATTCTTGGCTATTGTAAATAGTGCTGCGATAAACATAGGAGTGCATCTGTCTTTCTCAAACTTGATTGCTGCGTTCTTAGGGTAAATTCCTAGGAGTGGAATTCCTGGGTCAAATGGTAGGTCTGTTTTGAGCATTTTGATGCACCTCCATACTGCTTTCCACAATGGTTGAACTAATTTACATTCCCACCAGCAGAGTAGGAGGGTTCCCCTTTCTCCACAGCCTCGCCAACATTTGTTGTTGTTTGTCTTTTGGATGGCAGCTATCCTTACTGGTGTGAGGTGATACCTCATTGTAGTTTTAATTTGCATTTCTCTGATAATTAGCGATGTGGAGCATCTTTTCATGTGTCTCTTGGCCATCTGTATTTCTTTTTTGGAGAACTGTCTGTTCAGTTCCTCTGCCCATTTTTTAATTGGGTTATTTGTTTTTTGTTTGTTGAGGTGTGTGAGCTCTTTATATATTCTGGACATCAAGCCTTTATCGGATCTGTCATTTTCAAAGATATTCTCCCATACTGTAGGGTTCCTTTTTGTTCTATTGATGGTGTCTTTCGCTGTACAGAAGCTTTTCAGCTTAATGTAGTCCCACTTGCTCATTTTTGCTGTTGTTTTCCTTGCCCAGGGAGATATGTTCAAGAAGAGATCACTCATGTTTATGTCTAAGAGGTTTTTGCCTGTTTTTTTCCAAGAGTTTAATGGTTTCATGACTTACATTCAGGTCTTTGATCCATTTTGAGTTTACCTTTGTATATGGGGTTATACAATGGTCCAGTTTCATTCTCCTACATGTAGCTGTCCAGTTTTGCCAGCACCATCTGTTGAAGAGACTGTCATTTTGCCATTGTATGTCCATGGCTCCTTTATCAAATATTAATTGACCATATATGTTTGGGTTAATTTCTGGGGTCTCTAATCTGTTCCACTGGTCTGTGGCTCTGTTCTTGTGCCAGTACCAAATTGTCTTGATTACTATGGCTTTGTAGTAGAGCTTGAAGTTGGGGAGTGAGATCCCCCCTACTTTATTCTTCTTTTTCAGGATTGCTTTGGCTATTCGGGGTCTTTGGTGTTTCCATATGAATTTTTGAATTATTTGTTCCAATTCATTGAAGAATGTTGCTGGTAATTTGAGAGGGATTGCATCAAATCTGTATATTGCTTTGGGCAGGATGGCCATTTTGACGATATTAATTCTTCCTAGCCATGAGCATGGGATGAGTTTCCATTTATTAGTGTCCCCTTTAATTTCTCTTAAGAGTGACTTGTAGTTTTCAGAGTATAAGTCTTTCACTTCTTTGGTTAGGTTTATTCCTAGGTATTTTATTCTTTTTGATGCAATGGTGAATGGAATTGTTTTTCTGATTTCTCTTTCTATTGATTCGTTGTTAGTGTATAGGAAAGCTACAGATTTCTGTGTGTTAATTTTGTATCCTGCAACTTTGCTGTATTCCGATATCAGTTCTAGTAGTTTTGGAGTGGAGTCTTTAGGGTTTTTTATGTACAGTATCATATCATCTGCAAATAGTGACAGTTTAACTTCTTCTTTACCATTCTGGATTCCTTGTATTTCTTTGTTTTGTGTGATTGCCGTGGCTAGGACCTCCAGTACTATGTTAAATAACAGTGGGGAGAGTGGGCATCCCTGTCTGGTTCCCGATCTCAGTGGAAATGCTTTCAGCTTCTCGCTGTTCAGTATAATGCTGGCTGTGGGTTTATCATATATGGCCTTTATTATGTTGAGGTACTTGCCCTCTATTCCCATTTTGCTGAGAGTTTTTATCATGAATGGATGTTGAATTTTGTCAAATGCTTTTTCAGCATCTATGGAGATGATCATGTGGTTTTTGTTTTTCTTTTTGTTGTTGTGGTGGATGATGTTGATGGATTTTCGAATGTTGTACCATTGTTGCATCCCTGGGATGAACCCCACTTGGTCATGGTGTATGATCCTTTTGATATACTGTTGAATTCTGTTTGCTAATATTTTATTGAGTATTTTTGCATCTACATTCATCAGGGATATTGGTCTGTAATTTTCTTTTTTGGTGGGGTCTTTGCCTGGTTTTGGTATTAGGGTGATGTTGGCCTCATAGAATGAGTTTGGGAGTATTCCCTCTTCTTCTATTTTGTGGAACACTTTAAGGAGAATGGGTATTATGTCTTCTCTGTGTGTCTGATAAAATTCCGAGGTAAATCCATCCGGCCCCGGGGTTTTGTTCTTGGGTAGTTTTTTGATTACTGTTTCAATTTCTTTGCTTGTAATTGGTTTGTTTAACTTTTGTGTTTCTTCCTTGGTCAGTCTTGGGAGGTTGTATTTTTCTACGAAGTTGTCCATTTCTTCTAGGTTTTCCTGCTTGTTGGCATATAGGTTTTCATAGTAGTCTTTAATAATTCTTTCTATTTCTGTGGAGTCTGTCGTGATTTTTCCATTCTCTTTTCTGATTATGTTGATTTGTGTTGACTCTCTTTTTCTCTTAATAAGTTGGGCTAGAGGCTTATCTATTTTGTTTATTTTCTCAAAGAACCAGCTCTTGGTTTCGTTGATTTTTGCTATTGTTTTATTCTTCTCAATTTTGTTTATTTCTTCTCTGATCTTTATTATGTCCCTCCTTCTGCTGACTTTAGGCCTCATTTGTTCTTCTTTTTCCAGTTTCAATAATTGTGATGTTAGACTATTCATTTGGGATTGTTCCTCCTTCTTCAAGTGTGCCTGGATTGCTATATACTTTCCTCTTAAGACTGCTTTCGCTGCATCCCACAGAAGTTGGGGCTTAGTGTTGTTGTTGTCATTTGTTTCTATATATTCCTTGATCTCTATTTTGATTTGTTCATTGATCCATTGATTATTTAGTAGCATGTTGTTAAGCCTCCATGTGTTTGTGAGCCTTTTTGTTTTCTTTGTAGAATTTATTTCTACTTTCATACCTTTGTGGTCTGAAAAATTGGTTGGTAGAATTTCAGTCTTTTGGAATTTACTGAGGCTCTTTTTGTGAGCTAGTATGTGGTCTATTCTGGAGAATGTTCCATGTGCACTTGAGAAGAATGTATATCCTGTTGCTTTTGGATGTAGAGTTCTACAGATGTCTATTAGGTCCATCTGTTCTAGTGTGTTGTTCAGTGCCTGTGTGTCTTTACTTATTTTCTGCCCGGTGGATCTATCCTTTGGGGTGAGTGGTGTGTTGAAGTCTCCTACAATGAATGCATTGCAGTCTATTTCCCTCTTTAGTTCTGTTAGTATTTGCTTCACATATGCTGGTGCTCCTGTATTGGGTGCATATATATTTAGAATGGTTATATCCTCTTGTTGGACTGAGCCCTTTATCATTATGTAGTGGCCTTCTTTATCTCTTGTTACTTTCTTTGTTTTGAAGTCTATTTTGTCTGATATTAGTACTGCAACCCCTGCTTTCTTCTCACTGTTGTTTGCCTGAAATATGTTTTTCCATCCCTTCACTTTTAGTCTATGCTTATCTTTGGGTTTAAGGTGAGTTTCTTGTAAGCAGCATATAGATGGGTCTTGCTTTTTTATCCATTCTATTACTCTATGTCTTTTGATTGGTGCATTAAGTCCATTTACATTTAGGGTGACTATTGAGAGATATGTACTTTTTGCCATTGCAGGCTTTAGATTCGTGGTTACCAAAGGTTCAAGGTTAGCTTCTTTAGTATCTTACTGCCTAACTTAGCTCGCTTATTGAGCTGTTATATACACTGTCTGGAGATTCTTTTCTTCTCTCCCTTCTTATTCCTCCTCCTCCATTCTTCATATGTTGTGTGTTTTGTTCTGTGCTCTTTTTAGGGGTGCTCCCATCTAGAGCAGTCCCTGTAGGATGCCCTGTAGAGGTGGTTTGTGGGAAGCAAATTCCCTCAGCTTTTGCTTGTCTGGGAATTGTTTAATCCCACCATCATATTTAAATGATAGTCGTGCTGGATACAGTATCCTTGGTTCAAGGCCCTTCTGTTTCATTGCATTAAGTATATCATGCCATTCTCTTCTGGCCTGTAGGGTTTCTGTTGAGAAGTCTGATGTTAGCCTGATTGGTTTTCCTTTGTAGGTGACCTTTTTCTCTCTAGCTGCCTTTAAAACTCTTTCCTTGTCCTTGATCCTTGCCATTATAATTACTATGTGTCTTGGTGTTGTCCTCCTTGGATCCTTTCTGTTGGGGGTTCTGTGTAATTCCATGGTCTGTTCGATTATTTCCTCCCCCAGTTTGGGGAAGTATTCAGCAATTATTTCTTCAAAGACACTTTCTATCCCTTTTCCTCTTTCTTCCTCTTCTGGTATCCCTATAATACGAATGTTATTCCTTTTGTATTGGTCACATATTTCTCTTAGTGTTGTTTCATTCCTGGAGATCCTTTTATCTCTCTCTATGTCAGCTTCTATACGTTCCTGTTCTCTGGCTTCTATTCCTTCAATGGCCTCTTGCATCTTATCCATTCTGCTTATAAATCCTTCCAGGGATTGTTTCACTTCTGTGATCTCTTTCCTGACATCTGTGATCTCCTTCTGGACTTCATCCCACTGCTCTTGCATTTTTCTCTGCATCTCATCCCACTGCTCTTGCATTTTTCTCTGCATCTCATCCCATTGCTCTTGCATTTTTCTCTGCATCTCTGTCAGCATGTTCATGATTTTTATTTTGAATTCTTTTTCAGGAGGACTAGTTAGGTCTGTCTCCCTCTCAGGTGTTGTCTCTGTGATCTTTGTCTGCCTGTAGTTTTGCCTTTTCATGGTGATAGAGATAGTTTGCAGAGCTGGTACAAGTGACCGCTTGAAGAGCTTCCCTTCTTGTTGGTTTGTGGCCTTTTCCTGGGAGAATAGCAACCTCTAGTGGCTTGTGCTGGGCAGCTGTGTGCAGACAGGGCTTCTGCTTCCTGCCCGGTTGCTATGGGGTTTATCTCCGCTGTTGCTGTGGGCTTGGCCTTGCTGGGGCTGTTCCTCCAAAATAGTGGAGCCCCGTTGGAGGGGGAGTGGCCGGGAGGCTATTTATCTCTGTAAGGGGCCTCTGTGTTCCCTGCTTCCCAGGGGGTTAGAGTGCCCAGAGATCCCCAGATTCCCTGCCTCTGGTCTAAGTGACCTGTCCTGCCCCTTTAAGACTTCCAAAAAGCACTCCCCTTCGCAAGGCGCTGGGTTCTTGCAGGTGTGGATGTGGTCTGAATGTTGTCCTGTGTCCTGTGGTCTTTATTTTAGGAAGATTTTTCTTTGTTATATTTTCATATCTCTATGTGTTTTTGGGAGGAGATTTCCACTGCTCTACTCATGCCGCCATCCTCTAGAATTTTTTAAATAGGCATAATATCAACCCCATCCCAACCCCAGTAGGTTTATTGTGAGGTTGAGATATTATATGCATGTAAATCACCTATCTGGACCCATCTCTTCTTTTGTTTTAAAATTTTATTTTGGTATCATTAATCTACAATTGCATGAAGGACATTATGTCTACTAGGCTCCCTCCTTCACCAAGTCTCCCCCACATCCCCATTCACAGTCACTGTCCATCAACATAGTAAAATGCTGTAAAATCACTACTTGTCTTCTCTGTGTTGCACAGCCCTCCCTGTGCAGCCCCCACACTATACATGCTGATCATAATGCCCCCTTTCTTTTTTTCCCACCCTCATTCCTCCCTTCCCACCCATCCTCCCCAGTCCCTTTCCCTTTGGTAACTATTAGTCCATTCTTGGGTTCTGTGCTTCTGCTGCTGTTTTGTTCCTTCAGTTTTCCTTTGTTCTTATACTCCACATATGAGTGAAATCACTTGGTACTGGTCTTTCTCCGCCTGGCTTATTTCACTGAGCATAATACCCTTCAGCTCCATCCATGTTGTTGTGAATGGTAGGATTTGTTTTTTTCTTATGTACCCATCTCTTCTTAATTACTCAATTGTAAAATACTCATGGCTCAAGAGAAATTGTATAGTAGACTCTTAAAAGTTTTTATAACCATAGACTTCATATTTTAAATTAAAAATTGAAATTGTTATTTCTAAAATAACTTGTCAAATATGAGCTTGCATTTTAACATCTCTGACAAGGCAAATGTACTGATCACTATCAAAAAGTATGGGGGTGGATAGGCTAAGAATTAAATTTACCACAAGATATATATATGTGTGTGTGCGTGTGTGTGTGTGTATGTGTGTGTGTGTCTATGTGTGTGTATCTCTCTCTCTCTCTCTCTCTCTCTATATATATATATATAATTATATAATTTATATTTCCTGAAATTATACCCCAGATACAGTGAGAGAGAATATAATACATCACAGTTTTGAGGTGGTGCTGTCACTTTAAATATCTATTTTGTAAGTATATTTCAAACATACTTCAGATTGACTTTATTTATAATTACTAATTATTACTCTAATTCACCTATAATTACTATGATTATCTTATTCATAATTAGAGCACCAAAGGCCCAATTAAGGCTCCAATTAAAGGCTAAAACTGGATAGTTCCTGGTATATGAATTGAGACTTAAGAGGAGAAATCTCAATATGGCTGCTGAGACCTCAAGGGCTTCCTCTAGGTTACAGTGAAAAAGCTGAACTAATCTGACTAATTCATGTTGAGATACAATGGCATCATATTGATTCTTTGTGTATTATTGCATAGATATTTAAAAAATAATCTATCCTATTTTCCGTTTGTCTGCTTCATTACTTGGTAAATATGTAACAAAGTGATATTTATTGAATTTGATTTCTGATAATGACATTTTCAGGTCTATTTACTGCCCTTGACTTCTTAATTCTTTGTTTCTTATTCATACTTTTTGTGGCTTCTTGTTATTATCCCTTTGAAATGTGGTTCATTCCAGAAAGCTAGACTTCCAGATAACAGAATTCATCTATCTCAATTTCATTGTTTCTATAAATTTACTCTAAGCATTACATTTGTTTTCTATTATGTACCAGGTTTCAAGAAGTGCTGAATATTTAAAATCATTGAGCAAAAATAAGATTTTCTTTGTTAGTTTTTAGTAGTCCTCAAAAGCAAATTAAATGAAAAATGAATGTAAGTTATGTGTTTGTTACCCCACACTTCTTTGCTGAACATTCTTCCCAATGGCCTTATTTCCATGAGCACCTGAAAGCGAGCATAATGAATTGTAGAAGACACACTGCATGGCCCAGAATGTGATAATGGAGGCAGATCCATACCTCCATTGACTTTTTAAAAGCTGAATGTAAACTCAGTTTGTGAATAAATAAGGTCATAAAACTAAGCACAAAGGTACTGCTAATCAAATACCTTGTAGAAATGGGAAAACGTACCTATCTTTTTAAAGAATTTAAATGTAGCATATTGCATCAAACTGAATTTAATTTCATCACCATAAGTAGAAATTATATGCGAGCTGCTTAAGAGGATTATACTTGATCACACTGAAGTATCATCCAAAATGAAGATTAAAGAGTGACCTGGGTGACTATGATATTTGTACCTATATATATATATATACATAATAATGGAATATATCCCATGAGTGAGCTGAAGACTAATTAAATGCAATATCAAGAGCCATTATTTGAAGAACCAAGAATAATACAGGTAAAATAATGTCATCCCTTAAAATTATAAAATATTATTCAATGTGTATTCATTATATTTAGACATCTATCTCACTCAGAAATACCTTCAAAATTTATGTGGCCAAAAATTTCTTGAAAACATCTATCAACCTACAACTAAGCTGTATCTTTAAGATATAAGATAATTGAAGCACAGGGATATATCCTATTTTATGAAAACATAATGTCATGCAGTCTTACTTGGAACCCAAGTTAATTGCCCAAGGAGGACTAACATTTTAAAGGTGAATTTGAAGCTACATCATATAAGTTTGAAAGTGAGTTTTGAATACACAGTCACCTTGAACTTAAAATATTAAAAATATGAGATCAATGCCCATGATTATATTTTAGGTTGAGGATATAAAAGATTGATATAACCATGGATCATTTAAGTTTTATAATTCATTGTAAATAATTTAAGGTTACTCACCTTAATAAAAATTTTTTTTTGAGTGGTGGGAGAATATGTTTAAGATCCTGGACACTGTACTCAGACTCCCTTGGTTTGAGTCAGCTTGAAGATGATGAGAAATTAGGGAAGTCACTTAGTCATTCTGTCCTACAAATTCACCTTTGAATAGCATTGTAATTAGTACCTAAATCCTACTTGTTTTATGGATTAAATGATCTATATATGTAAAGCACTTAAAATTGCCTGCCATGTAGCAATAACAAATGTGGTCATTATTATTATTCCTATTTTATTATTATAACTAATACCACATTTAGGTAAGCCTACCCCTAGAAGAAACTGATTTTCTACTGCCAAGAATGTGGTAAATGGAGGTAAGATAGTTGATGTAGTAAATGGTGAAGCACATACACACAACAAAACTTGGTGTACAATACTACACAGTCACCTTACTCCAATATTAAGACCAGGAGGTATTTTGTGTCAGCAAATAACTTTGAGGGAAAATGTGAACAAAGCATGCAAATGAAATTTTTCTGAGCATAACTATTAATAATGTTAGAAGTGAAAGTTGTATTCTTGGCAAGCAAGACAGAGGCATCAACAGGAATATTAAAAGCACATGACCAAAAATAATTTCAAAAGGCTCAGTTTGAGGATTTAAACCATGATATTTCCTGTCTTTATAAAGATCTTATATTGATGACATTAAACTATTTAAAAAATGTCTAGCAATATAGCATGTTTACATATGCAGATAGCACCTTATGAATTCCCAAGTATGTGTATTGCAAGGACATTTAATTTATAGTAAAAAAAATATGTCAATACAAGTAAATTCAAAAATAATAATAGCTCATTTTTGTCAAGTGCCTATTTTTTGCTAGAGACTGTAATAAGTGTGTTACAGGAATTATCTCACTCATCTACAAAATTCTGTATTAAATACATTACCAGTACTGTTCTTGAATCAACTTAATTGACATAATTTGCAAATGTAAAATTCACTGTTGTTGAGTGAATAGATCAGTGAGTTATGAAAAGTATGTATATGTGGGTAACCAACACCACTAATAAGATTTTTGTATGGTACTATATACTATACTTCTATATTACATATATTTATATGTAATACTAATAAAGCATGAAATTAAAATTTAAAATTATACAGTAGCATCTAAAACATGAAATATTTTATGACAAATATAATTAAATATGTATAAGACCTGTATTGTATACTGGAAGCTACAAAACATTGCTAAAGGAAACAAAAGTAAGCCTATATATGTCATGTGATATATACCATGCTCATGGATTGGTGGATTACATTTTGTTATACTCTTTTGCTTGCATCTGACAAAGTAGTGCCATTCTGTTCATAAGCGTAAATGAATCTTTGAAAGGAAATTATTGCTCTGTAGGTGGAATTGGCTCCTGTGCCTGCGTGGCCCCATTGGTTGGTCAAGACTTTTATATGATTTTGAGCAGTTTTGAGATAATTCCCATAGTATTGTGCTGTCCCATAGTTTAGCCCCCTTGAGCCAGAGTTATTACTTTTCCTCAATGCCCTGAATCCTCTCTGGATGTCACTTTGAGCTCACATAGCCCTTCACGTTCCTAGTGCAACTTATTGGTATTTCCACTCTAGTTCTGTGAACGCTAACCACACTTCTTCAAGTGAGTCCCAAAGAGAACATAGCTCACTTGTGCCTGCTAAACTACAAGGGCAGATGCTGCTTTATTATTGGTTCCTGGTGATATATTAAATTGCTGAGCAATCCTAATTTTAACATTTCTTTATTGCAGTCATGTAGAGGTCTGGTTTCTATTTAATATACAGTTTTAATCTAATATTAAAATTGGCTTTGGGTGTGGATCTACAAAAGAATTGAAAATGTTCTTTTTATATGCAACAAAAATGTTATATGCAGTCTAAATGTTCCACTCAGTTTTTTATGTTGTAGGAAATGCATGAAAAATCCTTAGTGATAGGAGAAAGGCCTCTGAGATCTTATATGTCAGTTACAAAAAACAGATGGTTATACCTATAAATTTGTCTCTCCTGAAACTGACATCCAAGGTTCCAGAGCCGAATTTTTTTCCATTCACTGAAGATATTTTATGCAATTCTTACAGTATACTGTATTCCATTCTTTACAAGAATGTCCAACTATTCACATTATCAAGACAACCAATCACCTTGCCTACTGCCAAAGGATATAAAGGGAAAGTTAGAAGTGAAGGCACAAAGTAACACACGTTTCAACATTTAAAAAAAACAAGGTTTTAGTTAAAAGAAAAGTTACTTGCTATGTTAAGGCATCCAAGCTAGATCAAGATAATTAACTGATATCTTTGAAGCTCAAATATAACATATGCAATTACAGATTTCCACACCAATGTAACATAGATATATGCTATATATCTAATTTAGAAAAAAGGATAAATTATGTAATCGTCTTCAATGATATTTTTTGATAAAAGTTATTTGAGTTAGTTTTTAATAATTTCAAAAAAATCTAACTGAGTTTTGCTCAGTGCCTTTGTGGATTTATGCTGATGATAAATGATTCCTTTCTAAAAAACATTTCATTGAAGTACATACACTAAAATGCACAAATCTTAGTGTACAGCTTGATGCATTTTAACATGTGTGTGCAGCTAGATCAAGATAATTACATGATATCTTTGAAGCTCAAATATAACATATGCAATTACAGATTTCCACACCAATGTAACATAGAATTGATTTTGATTTTTATTAAAATTGTCACATTAAAATAGGTCAACCAATTTAACACTGGAAGTTCATTGTAAAATCCATATCCTTTTGTTTTAATAAAGTACAGCATTTAATTCTTTATTGAGGTAGTAATACATTTGAATTGTGTGTCTATAGGAAGCACTTGGCTGAATTACTAAGGATGTTTTCAATTTGGAGGTACACATAACCTCAAATAGCCTGTTCTTTCATAATAGTAAAATGTGCTTAATTATTTCTTTGCCCAATTATCTGTAACTTCATATAGTATCTGGAATATTTTAGAATGATCTTTTTCTGATTATTGAAGTATATTAATAATGGATTGCTGACAATAGTCAGAATCTGTGTTCTTCTCTGGGCACAGCCTAATTTTTTGTGTGTGTTAAAGTAAGCAATAGGATAGAAACTTCAGGATGCCAACAAAAGTTGTCAAAGGGTAACCTTTTATCTCTGTCTAAAAAAGGCATAAACTATATTTAGATACTACTCTGGTGATTTTAGCCTCTGATTATGTTATTTTAGTTTTATGCTTATAAAGAAAATTGATTTTTTTTTCCTGATGTGTTCAAACAAAACAGGAAACCTGAAGTTTTAGAGGGTGGATTAAAAGAATTTGTCACTTCATCCAGAACCCATTTCAGAGTAGGAAGGTCTACTCACTCTGGTATGACCCTTTCCAAATAAAAATTATTCCTGATGACTTCCTGTCATATCTGTTGCTTCATATGAAATGAATATGATGGGTGTTTCATATCTTATTTTTTCATACAAGATGTATTTGATGTGGTAAGTGTTCTGAATTTCAATAGTAACATCAAGTCGTAGATTTAAGACTGGACACTATTAAGCATTATAATTTCCACTGTTGCAATGATGAAGAAAACAAACAACCAAAAAAACAAGCTCATAGATACAGAGAACAGATTGGTGGTTGCCAGGGGCCGGTGGGAGGCTGGGGTGGGAGAAATGGGTGAAGAGAGTCAAAAGGTGCAAATTTCCATAAGACATCGGTATGTGATGTACAGCATGGTGATGGTGATTATATTACTGTATTGCATATTTGAAAGTTTTTGAAAAGTTGCTAAAAGGAAAAATTGAAAGAAAAAATTGTAACTGTATGGTGATGCTTGTTAACTAGATTTATTGTGATTATCATTTCACAATATATACATGTATCAAATCATTATTTTGTACACCTGAAATTAGTATGTTGTGTGTCAGAAAAGGTGAATAAGGAAACAACCCAATTAAAAAAAACAGCAAAAGATTTGAATAGATGCTTGACTCAGGAAGATACATGGAGAGCAAATAACACAAAAAGGTGTGCAATATATTATTTGTCACTTGCAAAATAATAAAACAATTTTGAGATAGTATTACACATCTATTATATTATTAAAATAACAAAGCCTGTCAAATCTAAGTGCTGGGGAGGATATGGAACAACTGTAAATGTCATAGTGGAATGCAAAATACTACTACAAATTTGTTGTTTGGCAATTTCTTAAAAATATAAAATTGCAACAACCATATAATGCATTCATTTTATTTGTAAGTATTCTACCAAGGGAAATAAAATCACACACACACACACACACACATATATATATATATATAATATATATATATACATATATATATATTGTATACACATGTATACATATACATATATATATATATATATATATATAAAGATATATAAAGATATAAAAACAGTGATGTTTCTAGCAGCTTTTTATGTAATAGCCCCAAACACCAAATGTTCATCAATAGGCGCGTAGATAGAAAAAATTGTGGTACATCTATACAAACAATATTATCCCATAGCACTAAGGAATGAGCTGAACTGTTGATACACATAACTATATGATTTTAAAAGGACAGAAATCATACAAAACATGTTCTCAGGTGATAATAAATGTGTAAATCAACAGAAAATAAGTGTGGGCTGCAATTACTAAATTCCTTGAAACTTACTTTTAGAACAATTAAAAATAAGAAAATGGAATTATATTACTTTTATTTATTCTCTCTCTGCCTTTCTTCATATTCCTATGTAGATTTGTATTTCTGATCCAAATCATTTCTCTTGTATCCAAACAACTTCCTTTGACATTTCTGGAAAGGTAGGTGTGATGGCAATGGATATGCTTAGGTTTTTTTTCTCTTTTCTAATAAAATATTTCTACTTCACTGTAGGAGAATATTTAACTGGATAGAAAATTCTAAGTTTTTGCATTTTTTCATTAAACATTTCTTTCCCCTTTAAATACTTAAATAATTCATTCCCCTTTCTTCTTGCTTACATGATTTGAAATGAGAAGTCCACTATAATTTTTGTAGCTCTCCCTTTATGGGTAAGGTATTATTTTTCTCTGGCTTCTTTAAAATGAATTTTAAGTAATTTATTTATTTTTTAAGACTTTACTTTTTTAGACAAGTGTGAAGTTTACAAAAAGTGTTGAAAGGGAGGTACAGAGATTTTACATGTACTCCTTGACTTCACACATGTGCATCATTCACCATTATCAACATCACTATCAAACTGGTGCATTTTTTAGTGAGGCAAGCCTACATTGACACGTTGTAATCACCTGAAGTCCTTTGTTTACCTTGGGATTCACGTTTGGTATTGTGCATTCTGTGTGTTTAGAAAAATGTATAGTGACATATAAGATCATACAAAGTATTTTCATTGCCCTAAAAATCCTTTGTGCTATCCCTGTATTCTTCTATTTCTCTAATTTAGGCGGCAGGGGTTTGGCTTCTATTCTCCCTTCCCTTACATATCCAAGAAGAGTTATTTTTCAGTCTGCTTAGAATTTTACTTGTGTTAGAATGAAATGGTGACTTTCCAACTACTTCCATGTCTGTAAGGAACTAGAAACCAGAAACTTAAAGATTTCTTTTTTTTAAATTACTGAAGTATCATTGATATACAACCTTATATTGGTTTCAGGTATACAACACAGTAGTTCAACAGTTGTCTATATTATTAAATCTTTACCCCCGCTAACGCAGTTACTATCTGTCACCATAAAAAAATGTGACAGAATCATTGGCTATGTTCTCCATGCTGTACTATCATCCTCATGACCAACATATATTATGAATGGGAACTTTTTGTGCCCCTTTATCCTCTTCACTCTTCTTATCCACCCACTAGAACCCCTCCCCAATGGTAACAACCAGTGACTTCTTAGTGCCTATCACTCTAATGCTGTTTTGTTGTTTTGTTTTATTTTGTTTTTATATTCCACAAATAAGTGAAATCACCTGGTATTTGTCTTTCTCTGTCTGGTGTATTCCACCAACCATAATACCCTCTAGGTCCATCCATGTTGTTTCAAATGGCAGGATTGCTTTTTTTTTATTTTTTGGCATGGTAATTTTTGTGTACATGTACTATATCTTTATCCATTCATCTATTGATGGACACTTAGGTTGCTTCCATAACTTGGCTATTGTAGATAATGCAGTGATAAACATAGGTGTGCATGCATCTTTTCAAATCAGGTATTTTGTTTTCTTTGGGTAAATTTCCAAAAATGGAATTGCTGGATTGTATTAGGCATTTCTATTTTACTTTTTTGAGGAACATAAATACTGCTTTCCACAGTGGCTGCACCAATCTGCATTGCCAGTAATAAATAGTATAGGAGGGTTACTTTTCTCTGCATCCTCATCAGCATTTGCTATTTCTTGTCATTTTGATAGTGGCCATTCTGACTAGTGAGATGTTACCTCATTGTGGTTTTGATTTACATTTCCCTAATGATCAGTGATGCAGAGCATCTTTTCATGTGCCTGTTGCCCATCTGTATTTCTTCTTTGAAGAAATGTCTGTTCATGTCCTCTCTCCATTTTTTAATTAGGTTATTTATTTATTTGGTGTTAAGGCATATGAGTTCTTTATATTTTTTGGATATTAACCCCTTATTGGATAAATCATTTATGAATATATACTGTAGGTTGCCTTTTTGTTCTGCTGATAGTGCCCTTTGCTATACAGATGTTTTCAGATGAGATAGTCCCACTTGTTCATTTATGATTGTGTCTCCCTTGCCCAGAGAGATGTGTCCAGAAAATAAAAATGCTCATGCTATGTTTGAGATTTTTGCCTGTGTTTTTTTTAAGAGTTTTATGGTTCCATCTCTTACATTTAAGTCTTTCATCCATTTTAATTTTACTTTTGTGTATGGGGTTAGACAGGAATTCAGTTTCATTCTCTTGCATATAGCTTTCCAGTTTTACCAACACCAGTTGTTGAAGGGGCTGTCTTTTCACCATTCTGCATTCATGGCACCTTTGTTGTATATTAATTGACCATAAATGCGTGGGTTTATATCTGGGCTCTATTCTGCTCCATTAGTCTATTGACCTGTTCTTGTCCCAGTACCATGTTGTTTTGACCACTGCAGCTTTGTACTATAGCTTGAAGTCAGGAAGCATGATACCTCCAACTACATTTTTCTTTTTCAAGATTGTTTGGACTGTTGGGGTCCTTTGAACAAAAGTAGTGAGAGTGGGCATCCTTGTCTTTAGAGGAAAAGCTTTCAGCTCTCTGCCATTGAGTATTGTGTTAACTGTGGATTTGTCATATATGACCTTAATTATTTTGAGCTGTGCATCCTGTATATCCATTTTCTTGAGAGTTTTTAGCATGAATGGATGTTGAATTTTGTCAAATGCTTTTCCAATATTGATTGAGATGACCATGTGTTTTCTATCCTTTTATTAATGTGGTGTATGACATTGATTTATGAATATGATACCATCCGTGCATCCCTGAAATAAATCCCACTTGGTCATGATAGAGGATCCTTTTGATGTTTGAATTCAGTTTGCTAATAATTTGTTGAGGATTTTTGCATCTATGTACATCAGAATATTGGTCTATGATTTTCATTTTTTTTGTAGTGTGTTTGGTTTTGGTATTAGAGTGATGCTGGCTTCACAGAATGACTTTGGAAGTATTCCCTCCTGTTCTACCTTTTGGAATACTTTGAGGAGAATGGATGTTCACTCCTTTAAATGTTTGGTAGAATACACCTGTGAAGGCATCTGATGTCAGACTTTAGTTTGTTGGGATTTTTGTTACTACTAATTCAATTTAATTGTTGATAATTGGTCTGTTCATATTTTCTGTTACTTCCAGGGTCAATCATGGAAGGTTGTATTTTTCTAGAAATTTGTCCATTTCTTCTCAGTTGTCCAATTTATTGGCATGTAAGTTTTCATAGAATTCTCTAATAATTCTTTTGCATTTCTATAGTTTCAGTTGTGACTATTCCTTTTCTTTTTAATTTGTGGTTTTGTTTATTTGTGTTCTATCTCTTTTTTACTTTTTTTACTTGATAAGTCTGGCTATAGTTTGTTTATTATATTTTCCCAAAATCAGGCTTTGATTTTTTTACTGCTTCATTCTCTATTTTATTTATTTCTACTATGATCTTTATTATGTCCTACTAATTCTGAATTTCATTTGTTTTTCTTTTTCTAGTTTATTTGTGAGTTGACTATTTATTTGGGATTGTTCTTGTTTATTAAGGTAGGCCTGTACTGCTATGTACTCCCTCTTAGAACTGCTTTTGCAGCATCCCACAGATTTTGGATTGTTATATTTTTGTTTTATTTGTCTCCATGTGTTGCTTGATATCTGTTTTAATTTGGTGATTGATCCATTGATTATTTAGAAGCATGTTGTTTCACCTCCATGTGTTTGTAGGATCTTTGTTTTCTTTGTGTTATTTCTAGTTTCATACCTTTGTGGTCTGAGAAATTGTTTGATACCATTTCAATATTTTAAAATTTATTCAGGCTCTTTATATGGCCTAGTATGTGATCTATTCTGGGGTATATTCCATATTCATGTGAGAACAATGTGTATCCTGCTGCTTTTGGGTGGCTTGTCCTTTGGATGTCTGTTAGGTCCATCTGTTCTAATGCACTGTTCAGGGCCTCTGTCTCCTTACTTATTTTCTGTTTGGTTGGTCTGCCTTTTGGTGTGAGTGATGTGCTGAAGTCTCCTAAAATGAATGCATTGAATTCTGTTTCTCCTTTTAATTCTGTTAGTATTTGTTTTTACATATTTAGGTGATCGTATGTTGGGTGCATAGATATTTATAATGCTTATATTCTCTTGTTGGACTTACCCCTTTATTACTTGTTTCCTTGTTACTTTCTTTGTTTTGAAGTCTATTTTGTCTAAGTACTGCTACTCCTACTTTTTTCTCCCTATTGTTTGCATGAAATATCTTCCATCCCTTCACCTTTTTTATGTGTATGTCTTTGGATCTGAAATGAATCTCTTGTAGGCAGCATATATATGGCTCTTGTTTCTTTATCCATTTTGCCATTCTGTGTCTTTTGACTGGTGTACTCAGTCTATTTATATTTAAGGTAATTTTTGATAGGTATGTACTTATAGCCATTAATTGTTTTCTGGTAGTTTTTAGAGTTCCACTTTGTTCCTTTTTTCCTCTCTTGTACCCTCTCTTGTTATCTGATGGTTTTCTTTAGTATTGTGTTTGTATTTCTTTTCTTTAATTTTTTATATCTATAATACAGACTTTAGGTTTGTGGTACCAAAAGGTGCAAGGATAGCTTCCTAACTGTGTAACAGTCTAATAAGTTGATGATTGCTCTATTTCAAATACAATCTAAAAGTACTTATTTTTTATTCTTTCTCCTCCATACTTTATATGTTAAATGTCATAATCTGCATTTTTGACTGATTTTGTATGTAGTTGGTTTCACTACTTTTGTTTTAATTTCATGCTGGCTTGGTTAGTAATTGGTCTACTACTTTTATTGTGGGTTTATTTTCACTGGTGAAAACTACTTAGGCTTAGGAACATTTCCATTTACAGAAGTCCCTTTAACATACCCTGTAAGACTGGTTTAGTGGTTATAAATTCCTTCAACATTATTTATCTGGGAAATGTTTAATCTCTCCTTCCAATCTGAATGGTAATCTTGCTAGGTAGAGGATTCATAATTGAAGGTCCTTCTGTTTCAATACATTAAATATTTCATGCCACTCCCTCCTGGACTGTAAATTTTTTACTGAGAAGTGTGCTAGTAGCCTGTTGAGGTTTCCCTTAAAAGTAATCTGTTTTCTCTCTGTTTGCTTTCAATACTCTCTCCTTATCCTTAATCTTTGTCATTTTCATTATTATATGTCTTGCTGTTTTCTTCTTAGGGTTCCTTTTATTAGCAGCTCTCTTTGCTTCCACGACATGGGTGTCTATTTCTTTCCCCAGATTGTGGACATTTTCAACAATTATTTCCTTAAAGAGTCTTCATAGCTTTTTGTATTTCTCTTCTTTTGGTACCCCTATTATGTGAATTTTGTTTCATTTGGAGTTTTCACATAGCTCTCTTAGCATTCTTTCATTCCTAGAGATTCTTTTACTTTCTGTTCTTTCTGCTTATTATTTCCCTGTTCTTTAATTTTTATCTCATTGATTGTCTGCTTGCAGCAACCTATTATTCATTCCCTCTGCTATATATTTCATTTCAGTTACTTTATTCTTCAGCTCTGAGTGCCTTTTGTCAGCTCTTCCATCTTTTTGTTGAAGTCCTGCTAAGATTTTCAATACTTTCCCACAGATCATGAAGCACATTTGACTGTTACTTTGAAATATTTATCAGTAATATTGGTAATCTCCATTTCACTTAGCCCTCTATCTGGTGTTTCATCCTATAGTTTTGTTTGGAATATATTGCTCTGCCTCCTTATTGTATCAGGTTTTCTGTGTTTCTTCCTTTATGTTAGATGGATCCTCTATGCTTCCTGGTCTAGACAGTAATAACTTTATGAAGACAATGTCCTGTGGTGCCCAGAAGATTAAGACTTTACATTGCAGTGCTTAGTTCTCCTTTGAGGTGGAGCCCCAGTTGCTCTTTTTGGGCAATGGGTGGGGCCACCTTTCTGTCTGTCTGCTGTTAGTGTTCTATCTCAGTCTGATGCAGACAGCAGTTTGTCTCAGGGAGCCCTTATTTTATTAGAACCAGGGGGCTTCATCTGGGATCATTGTGGGCAAGGCCACTCTCTTCCTGAGCTGCAGTGATGGCAGGGCTGCTGGGTTAATGGGGTGGGTGAGGTGGTCACACAACTCTGGGGACAGCTACATGGTAGTAGTGAGTTGTGGGGTGGCAGATCATGCGGGCTGGGCTACCCACAGGAGGAAGGAGCATTTAGTGCTGGATCCTGCAAGAACCTCTCTAATTGTGCTGAGAGGGGCCAAGAAAGCTAGGCAGCAGAGGCTGATGCTGCTGGGACATGTGGACAGGTGTACCAGCTCTGCACAGGGTAATGCTTCAGGGCTGAGCTGTCAGTAAGAGAGTCAGAGTGTTTAGTGTTCCTGAGAATGCCTGGCTTACTGGGTCAAGGGAGGGCTGGGGAAGTGCTATCCAACTGCCCTTTCTTCTACAGAGAAAGCTCTGTCTAATTTTCTCCCCTGGGCATCCATACTGCTCTTGGCAAATCTTTCAACTTACCACATCTGTTTTGTGTCTTAGTGGGACCAATGGAGCATGCCTGATCTCCATAAGCAGCTGGAGTCTCAGCCTTCCAGAGTGCTCCAACCCTCCCTGTTGGCCAGCCCCACTACTCACCAGAACTCAATGCAGTGTGGACTCATGTTCCCAGAGCAGATCTCTAGAGCCAGATGTGCAGAGTTCCTGAGCATTTATTCCCTCCTTACTTTTTTCCTCTTTCTCCTGGTTCTGGACTAGGATGGGGAAGGGCTTGGGACCTGCTCAATCAAGGCTTTGCCACTTTTCCCTTCTTTTTGTGGTTTGTTCTGAAATCTTTAGGTTGTTGTCTGGTTTAGCTGTGTTTGCTTCCTTGGTGTGTTGTGCGAGGAAGTTTCTGGCTTGCCTTCCTGCTCCACCATCTTTTTTCCTTCTCTTAAAAATTTCTTTTTAAATTGGTTTCCTCCAATTTGAATTCCACAGTGTAATTCCTGATATAATTTTTTTATTTACCCTGGTTGGTATTATATGAGCTCTCTTCATCAATGGTTTGCTGTCTTGTCTTCATTTTGGAAAGATCTTAGTTCCATTTACTTCAATGATTTCTTTTGTTCTGTTCTCTTACTTCTGGTATTCTAATAAAACATTTTGGAATTATATAAAATTTATTGGATATTGTTCTTTTTTGCTCAGTTGCCTAATAAATCTTTTTTTTAAAAATCATCTGGAGTTTTATTTCTTATAATTGTTATATGTGTATATATAAAATTTTTATATTTAATATTTTATATTTTCATAGAATACACTTTCTGTATCCTATGAAAAACCTTTTAAGATACTTAACTATAATGGTGAAATAAAGACTTCTTCATTTTAACCACCCACTAATCATCTGAATGTTCACTGTGGCTAGCAGAGTTTAAAATGTGTCTTAATTATCCCCATATTTTGGTATTTATTCCCCTGTGTAATTCTTTTTGCTTTATGTGATCTGACCTAATTACTTCCTTCTAACCTAGGAAATACAGCAAGGGTAATAAGGTGTCACTTTCATCATTAGACTATATAAAATTGTAGCTTATATTATTGCACACTCTTGTCAATTGGCTTTGACAAAGAAAGCTTTCATGTTGGATAGGCCCACAAGACAAGGTACTGAGAATGGCTTCTGACCACCTGCCAATAAGGAACTGAGGCCTTCAGTCCAACAACCTTTAAGGAACTGAATTGTGCCAACAACCATGTCAATCTGGAAGAATTTTCCTCCCCAGCTGAACCTTCAAGTAAAGTCAAACCTGTTCAATACCTTGAATTCTGATTGGTAGGAGACCCTGAAACAGAGGATCCAGTTAAGCCGTGCCAGGGCTCCTCACTGTGAGAAAGTATGAGATAATATGAGATAATAAATAGGAGTTGTTTTAAGCACTATATTTGTTGTAATTTATTATGTAATAATATATATATAACTACTAAATCTATAAACCAGAGATTGATAAATATTAGAATATCCACCTGGAATACTAGTGAAAAATAAGAAGAAATTCTCTGTGATACATGCAAAATCAAGGCTCAGTTGCTGAGTTACTATGTTGAGATAAAGAAGCAATACATAAAAAGTGGTAATTAATGAGTCAATCTTTAAATATTAACTTCTAAATATCACAAAAGTGTATATTGATAGAATTCCAAAGACTGATGATAAGGTAAATGTATTGATTGGAAAGATATATGAGGTAACTCTGGAAATTTGCCCTATTGTGTAAGAGGTAAGCATTACATGGTTAAACACACTGGTCACAAATCACTGAGATTTACATATGTGCATCTCACTGTTGGCCAAAAACAAAATGAGCAGTTTAATAGAAAACAACTAAAATTCTGCGAAATTCTTATAGTTATTTGTTGTAAAGTAATGGAAAGAATAGGGAGAGTTCCTACCTTCACTGAACTTATTGAAGAGAATCAACTCACAGTAATCGAAAGTATAATATATCATATAAAAGGAGAATTAGTGGGTAACTACGACTGTATAAAAAACTTGTGTCTAGAGGAGGATTAAGATGGTGGTGTGAGAAGTAAGACAGAAGCTTCCTCATAAAACTGCATATAATAAGAAAATATAATTAATACAAATAATCCTGAGAGAGCAACAGGAAAGAGGACTGTGCCAGACTGCATAAACCTGGAGAAAAGAGCAGACCTCACATAACAGGGTAATGTACCAAAGCTGTGGTCCGGTGGGACCCAAGCCCTTCCCCCACCCCAACTCACCAGTGGGAGGAAGAGAAACTGAGCTGAGAGGGAGTGGAGGCCTAGGAATGTTGAATACCTAACTCCAGAGATCTGCTCTGGGAGCACTAATATACATTAAATGGTGCTTTCATGATACTTTCATGATTACAGGGTTGGAAAGCTAGGACAGGCAGAATTCCTGGAGAGTCTGAAATTCCAGCCACTTGTGGAAAGCAGGGATTCATATCTGGCTGCTCTAGGACAAAAGCTTAAACCTGTGTGCTCGGCCCACTGGTTCAGACAGCAGAGACAGGCATAGCAGCCAGGAAGCAGAAAAGAGCTTTTTCCTTTCCCCAGGCACAAATACTACAGCCCTGCAACCCTCAACATTGCTTCAGGAGCTGAGCATCTCCAGAGAATAGAGCTTCTGGAAACTAGAGGGCAGCATATACAAATATGAAATGCCAAGGGAACCTGGGTCAGAGTAAAATTAATATAAATCCGGAGAAAGATTTAAATAACATGGACTTTATAACTCTTCCTGAAAGGGAGTTCAAAATAAAAATCATCACCATGCTAATGGAAGTACGGAAAGATATCCAAGAACTCAGGAATGAATTCCAGTCGGAGATCCACTCATTGAAGAGCATGATAGAGGGTATTAAAAGCAGGTTGGATACAGTGGAGGAGATAAAACATGAAATAGGAACTAGAAAAGAGGAATACAAAGAAGCTGAGGCACAGACAGAAAAAAGGATCTCTAAGGATGAAAGAATACTTAGAGAACTGTGTGACTAATACAAACAGAACAATATTAGCATTATAAGGGTGCCAGAAGAAGAAGAAGAGAGAGAGAAAGGGATAGAAAGTGTCCTTGAGGAGGTAATTGCTGAAAACTTCCCCAATCTGGGGAGGAGATAGTCTCTCAGGCCATGGAGATCGACAGATCTCCCAAAACAGGGGACCCATGGAAAACAATGCCAAGACATACAGTAATTAAATTGGCAAAGATCAAGAATAAGGACAGACTATTAAAAGCAGACAAGGAGAGAAACAAGATCACATACAAAGGAGAGCCCAGCAAGCTAACAATTGACTTCTCAGCAGAAATCTTACTGCCCAGAAGGGAGTGGCATGATGTGTTTAAGGCAATGAAGTAGAAGGGCCTGGAACCAAGATTACTTTATCCAGCAAGATTATCATTTAAATTTGAAAGAGGGATTAAACAATTTCCAGAGAAGCAAAAGCTGAGATAATTTACCTCCCACAAACCATCTCTACAGTCTATTTTGGAGGACTGCTATAGATGGAAGTGTTCCTAAGGTTTAATAGCTTTCACCAGAGGAACTAAAACTACAGTAAAGAAAGTAGAACAGCTAATTACTAAACAAATGCAAAATTAAATTAACTATACCCAAAGTCAGTCAAGGGAGAGATGAAGAATACAGAATATGATACCTAATATATAAAGAATGGAGGAGGAAGAAAAAGGAGGAGAAATAGAAAATAACCTTTAGATTGTGTTTGTAACAGCATATTAAGTGAGTTAGGTTAGACTCTTAGATAGTAAGGAAATTAACCTTGAACCTTTGGTAACCATGAATCTAAAGCCTGCAATGTCAATAAGTACATACCAATTGATAATCACCCTAAATGTAAATGGACTGAATACACCAATCAAAAGGCATAGAGTCACTGAATGGATATAAAAACAAGACCCATCTATATCCTGCCTACAAGAGACTCACTTTAAACCCAAAGACATACACACACTAAAAGTGAAGGGATGGAAAAAGATATTTCATGCAACTAACAGAGAGAAAAAAGTAGGAATTGCAGTACTTATATCAGAAGAAATAGACTTCAAAACACAGAAAGTAACAAGAGACAAAAAAGGACATTACATAGTCATAAAGGGGTAAATCCAACAAAAAGATAAAACCATTATAAATATCTATGCTCCCAACACAGGAGCACCCACATATGTGAAACAAATACTAACAGAATTAAAATGGGAAGTAGAATGCAATGCGTTCATTCTAGGAGACCTTAACACTCCACTCACTCTGAAGGATAGATCCACCAGACAGAAGATAAGTAAGGAGACAGAGGCACTGAACAACACAATAGAACAGATGGACCTAGCAGACATCGACAGAACTCTACACCCAAAAGCAACAGAATACACATTCTTCTCAAGTGCACATGGAACATTTTCAAGAGTACATCATATACTAGGCCACAAAAAGAGCTACAGTAAATTCAAAAAGATTGAAATTGTACCAACCAGTTTCTCAGACAGGGCACAAAAGTATGAAACTAGAAATAAATTATGCAAAGAAAGGAAAAATCCAACAAACACATGGAGGCATCACAACATGCTCCTAAATAACTAATGGAATGGATCAATGACCAAATAAAAACAGAGATCAAGTAATATATGGAGGTAAATGATAACAATAATTCAACACCACAGAATCTGTGGAATGCAGCCAAGGCTGTGCTAAGAGGAAAGTATATTGCAATACAGGTCTACCTCAGCAAAGAACAACAATCCCATATAAGCAGTCTAAACTCACAATTAATGAAACTAAAAAAAGAAGAAAAAATGAGGCCCAAAGTCAGTAGAAGGAGGGAAATAATAAAGATTAGAGCAGAAATAAATAAAATTGAGAAGAGTAAAACAATAGAAAGAATCAATGAAAGCAGGAGCTGGTTCTTCAAGAAAATAAACAAAATAGATAATCCTCTAGCCAGACTTATCAAGAAAAAAAGAGAGTCCACTCACATAAACAGAATCAGAAATGAGAAAGGAAAAATCACAATGGACACCACAGAAATACAAAAAAAATATTAGAGAATATTATGAAAAATTATATGCTAACAAACTGGATAAACTAGAAGAAATGGACAAGTTTCTAGCAAAATACAACCTTCCAAGGCTGACCGAGCAAGAAACAGAAAATCTGAACTGACCAATTACCAGCAATGAAATTGAACTGGTAATCAAAAAGCTACCTAAGAACAAAACACCTGGACAGGATGGCTTCACCGCTGAATTTTATTGAAAATTTAGTGAATACATAATACCCATCCTCCTTAAAATTTTCCAAAGAGTAGAAGAAGAGGGAATATATACAAACTCATTCTATGAAGCCAGCATCACTCTAACACCAAAACTAGGCAAAAACACCACAAAAAAAGAAAATTACAGACCAATATCCCTGATCAACGTAGATGCAAAAATACTCAACAAAATATTAGCAAACTGAATTAAAAAATACATCAAAAGGATTATACACCATAACAAAGTGGGATTCATCTCAAGGATGCAAGGATGGTACAATTTTAATCCAATTAAAAAATGGGCAGAAAAGTTGAACAGATACTTCTCCGAAGAAGAAATTCAGATTGCCAACAGACACATCAAAAGATGCTCCACATCACAAGTCATCAGAGAAATGCAAATTAAAAAAGCAATGAGGTATCACCTCACACCAGTAAGGATCGCCACCATCCAAAAGACAAACAACAATAAATGTTGGCGAGGTTGTGGAGAAAGGAACCCTCCTAGACTGCTGGTGGGAATGTAAATTAGTTTAGCCATTGTGGAAAGCAATATGGAGGTTCCTCAAAAAACTCAAAATAGAAATAGCATTTGACCCAGGAATTCTACTCCTAGGAATTTACCCTAAGAATGCAGCAGCCAAGTTTGAAAAAGACAGATGCACCCCTATGTTTATCGCAGCACTATTTACAATAGCCAAGAAATGGAAGCAACTGAAGTGTCCATCAGTAGATGAATGGATAAAGAAGATGTGGTACATATACTCAATGGAATATTATTCAGCCATAAGAAGAAAACAAATCGTACCATTTGCAACAACATGGATGGAGCTAGAGGGTTTTATGTTCAGTGAAATGAGCCAGGTGCAGAAAGATAAGTACCAAATGATTTCACTCAACTGTGGAGTAAAAGAACAAAGAAAAACTGAAGGAACCAAACAGCAGCAGAATCACAGAACCCAAGAATGGACTAACAGTTACCAAAGGGAAAGGGACTGGGGAGGATGGGTGGGAAGGGACGGATAAGGGTGGGGAAAAGAAAGGGGGCATTAGGATTAGCATGTATAGTGTGTGGGGGCACGGGGAGGACTGTGCAACACAGAGAAGACAAGTAGTGGTTCTACAGCATCTTACTATGCTGATGGACAGTGACTGTCATGGGGTTTGTTGGGGGGGACTTGGTGAAGGGGGGAGTCTAGTAAACATAATGTTCTTCATTGTAGATTGTAGATTAATGATTAATTAATCATTAGATTGTAGATTGTAGATGTAGATTGTAGATTAATGTAATTGTAGATTAATGATACAAAAAAAAGAAAAAAGTCAAATAAGTTGAGGGAGGTGAGGGTCTCCATTAAACAGATTAAGGGGATTAAGAGTTACAAACTTGCAGTTATAAAATGTCAGTCATGGTGATGTAATATACAGCATAGGGAATATAGTAAAAAGCATTGTATTAACTGTACTGTGACAGATGGCAAATAGACCTATATTAGTGATCATTTTGTAATGCATTAAAATATTGAATCACTATCTTGTACACCTGAAACTAATATAATTTTGTATATCATTTATAATTCAATAAAAGCAAAATAAGGTGAAAAAAAATATAAAAACATCATCCATGGTGATCAAGTAGGATTTACTCCATCAATGCATGGATGTTACAACATTCGAAAATCCATCAACATCATCCACCACCTCAACAAAAAGGATGAAAACCACACGATGATCTCCATAGATGCTGAAAAAGCATTTAACAAAATTCAACATCCATTCATGATAAAAACTTTCAACAAAATGGGTATAGAGGGCAAGTACCTCAACATAATAAAGGCCGTATATGATAAACCCACAGCCAACAAGCAGCTGAAAGCTTTTCCTTAAAGATTGGGTACAAGACAAGGATGCCCACTATCCCCACTTCTATTCAACATAGTACTGGAGGTCCTAGCCGTGGCAATCAGACTACACTAAGAAGTAAAAAGCATCAAGATTGGCAAGGAAGAAGTTAAATTGTCCCTGTTTGCAGATGACATGATATTGTACATAAAAAACCATAAAGAATCCACTCCCAAACTACTAGATCTAATATCTGAATTCAGCAAAGTTGTGCAATACAAAGTTAATACACAGAAATCTGTGGCACTCATATACACTAACAATGAACTAGCAGAGAGAGAAATCAGGAAAAGAATTCCATTCACAATTGGATCAAAAAGAATAAAATACCTAGGAATAAACCTAACCAAGAAAGTGAAAGACCTTTACTCTGTAAACTACAAGACACTCATGAGAGAAAGTAAAGAAGATACCAATAAATGGAAACATATCCCTTGCTCATGGATAGGAAGAATTAATATTGTCAAAATGGCCATCCTGCCTAAAGCAATCTATAGATTCAATGCCATTCCTATCAAAATACCAACAGCTTTCTTCAACGAACTAGAGAAAATCATCCTAAAATTTATATGTAACCACAAAACACCTCGAATAGCCAAAGCAATTCAGAGAAGGAAGAATAAAGCTGGGAGCTTCACGCTCCCCAACTTCAAGCTCTACTACAAAGCCACTGTAATCATGACGATTTCATACTGGCACAAGAACAGACCCATAGACCGATGGAACAGCCTAGAGAGCCCTGATATAAACCCAAATATATATGGCCAGTTAATATATGATAAAGGAGCCATGGACATATAATGGGGAAATGACAGCCTCTTCAACAGCTGGTATTGGCAAAACTGGACTGCTATGTGCAAGAGAATGAAACTGGATTATTGTTTAACCCCATACACAAAAGTAAACTTGAAATGGATTAAAGACCTGAATGTAAATCATGAAACCATAAAACTCTTAGCATAGGCAAACACTTCCTGAATGTAAGCATGAGTAACTTCTCCTGCTTCCCCTGAACACATCTCCTCGAGAAAGGGAAACAAAAGCAAAAATGATCTCATGGGACTACATCAAACTGAAAAGTTTTTGTACAGCAAAGGACATAATCAATAGAACAAAAAGGCATCCTGCAGTATGGGAGAATATATTGGTAAATGACATATCCGACAAGGGGTTTACATCCAAAATATATAAAAAACTTTCTCACCTCAACACCCAAAAAGCAAATAACCCAATTAGCAAATGGGCAGAGGATAAGAAGAGACAGTTCTCCAAAGAAGAAATTCAGATGTAATGTAAGCTAGTTCACCCATTGTGGAAAGCAATATGGAGGTTCCTCAAAAAATTAAAATTGAAATACCTTTTGACCCCAGAATCCCACTCCTTGAAATTTATCCAAAGAATACAAGTTCTCAGATTCAAAAAGACAGATGCACCCCTATGTTTACTGCAGCACTTTTTACAATGGCCAAGATATGGAAGCAACCTCAGTGTCCATCAGTAGATGAATGGATAAAGAATGTGGTAGATATACACAATGGAATACTATTCAGCCATAAGAAAGAAACAATTCCTACCATTTGCAACAACGTGGATGGAGCTGGAAGACATTATGCTCAGTGAAATAAGCCAGGTGGAGAAAGACAAATGCCAAATGATTTCCCTCATTTGTGGAGTATAAGAATGAAGCAAAACTGAAGGAACAAATTGGCAGCAGACTCAGAGACTCCACAAATGAACTAGTGTTTACCAAAGGGGAGGGGTGTGGGAGGGCGGGTGGGGAGGGAGGGAGAAGGGGATTGAGGGGTAGTATGTTTAGTACACATGGTGTGGGGGATCACGCAGAGAACAGTGTAGCACAGAGAAGGCACACAGTGAATCTGTGGCATCTTACTACACTGATGGACAGTGACTGCATTGGGGTATGGGTGGGGACTTGATAATATGGGCAAATGTAGTAACCATATTGTTTTTTCACGTGAAACCTTCATAAGAGTCTATATCAATCATGCCTTAATAAAAAATTTTTTAAAAAAAGAAAAGCAAGGTCACACCACAAAATAATACTTTTGTCTATCCTTCTATTTCTAGCTGTAGCTTGTCTGCATTTTCTTCCTGCCAGTTATTAGTATATCTTGTTCATATTTTACTACCATCTTCAAGTACTGGTGGAACTATGAGTGGTCACATTCTAGATTAATTTTTTTGTTAGAAGGAGGGTTAGAGAATACCTAGCCTAACATTTCTATTTTGCAGTTTAAAAAACATTGATGGTCCTAGACTCTGCCAGGGTTCTAAATTGTGATGTGAATAGTGGAAACAATGATTGTTTTCATAGGATTCACATTCCAAAAGCATAGTGACAGTCATTTCTTTGGTGATAGGAATGTTTTAATGTAACTTTATCCTTGAAAAGGAGTCAGTTATTCACGAGTCAGTTGTAGCAATTGTTATAGTTACATAGTGAACAGCAATCCTGTTTTACTAGCGTGTAACTGCTTTCATGTCATTTACCAAGGCGATCAAGACACAACCATCACAAAAACAGCTCAAGTGCTGCAGTAACTGATTCTTGTTTGTACCCTGAAGTTGTCTCCATTTGTGGTAATGAAATGTTTTGAACAAAAGGTATTTTGATAATTGACCTATTTTTATATAAATATCCTAGTTCCATAAATTTCCATTTAATAATTCATTTTCTAATGGTATGTAGTTATCAGATGACTAAGGTTTGTTTTATAAATTTCTTTTTTCCTTATTAATACACAAAGGAAAGAGACACTTTAATTTATTGATATATTTGCCCTTCATAAACATACTTTTCCTTCTTAATTATGATTACATGAGATTTTATATTAAGAGCCCCTGCTTTTTCCACTGCTTCCAATGGTAGTTTAATTTGACCATAAGGATGTCAGCTAGGCAAACACTCTTTAGACTTACTCGTTTACAGTTTCACTTACTTTAGAAGTGCCTATCATCACTTTTTAAAGCTTATTTGTTTACTTTGTTCATGTTCATGTGTTCAGATTATTCTCATTAAGCCAATTAGAATTCTTCCTCTCTTGACTAAACGGGCTCTCCAATGTAGGGAAGCCATAATCTCTTTAAAAGTATTCATAGACACTTTGACATATTTTCAAAGTAAATGGCATGCTCTCTTTGATGCCAATTATGTGCATAAATATCTGCATACAGATTGCATAAGTTCTCTTACTTTTGAATACTGCTCCTTTCATTGTATTCTAACTGGTAGTCTTTATGAGAAATATGATACTGGGGATTCTTTTATTGTTAAGACTACAAATAAATATTACCAACACTTTAAATAATCCTTCCCATTCATATGTGGTCAGTTTATTCCCTAACTCCCTTCCCATCCTCACATACTGTGATCAAGTGAAATTTGTTTGAAGCTGGAATTTGTCTAATTCTATTTATTTGGTTAGGTCATCACAACAGGGGTGAGGCACGCTTGACCATTTGACAACGTGACAAGCAACAGTTTTTCATCTACAAAGCATTTAAGCAGCATATACTTTGGAAGTGTGTATTACTAAGATTATTTATTCATAGATATCTAAATATAAAACATAGAAAGTGACACAGTCTCTGTTGGAAAATTGTTAAAGAGATAAATTCTAGGACTAAAAAGCTTAAAAAATCATGTTCGCAAAATGGAGAATAAAAAAACATAAATAGGGAAACAAACACTTTTGAGACATATAAATAATTACATTGTTCAGTTTCTACTATCTAACATCATTATAGGAGCTTCTTTACCAAATTGGGGGATGTATTTTGAGTTTAAATGCAGATCAATTAATGCTAATTGAGAGGAAAGAATCCTGAGTAAAAATCAAAGAACATATAAATCTGTAATATTTTATCTGACTCTGGCTATTTTGGGGAGACAATTCTCCTTACAACTTTTGTATTTCTGCATGGAATTGCTAGCCTTGTTTTAAACTGTCTTCCTAAGGATATTTGTATAGAAAATAACATTGGATGACCAAGATAGTGTTTCTGTCCAGGAAACAGAGTGGATTTTTTTCCTCAAGAAGGAACTAAAGGTAATGTCTGCCACTAGTGTAAAGTTTGACAACAGCCCCTATTATAAGATTGGAGATTTCCTAAGCTCAGAGTTCCTTTGCTGTGACATACACCACTGTGTGTACACAGTCATTTAGACTTCTGTGCACCATCCCATGGGTCTTGGGCTGTAAGAGCAACTGATGTGAACTTGAAGCTCATGTTACCTGATGATCTGTGAATGATAAATTCCTTTTTTTCTGATCCAGGATCTGTGACTTCTGTCAACAACTATGAAACCGTGGCAGTCTAAATTGTTAGCTTGCAAGTAGGGCAAAATCTCTGACACTTCACAGTTTCTGACAACTATAAACATATATTCCCAGAATCTCCTGCATTACACCAAAAAAAATCTCATGACTTCTTTTTCTAGAAGTGAAACTAAGTTGTGAATAGAAATATACTAGGTTGTTCATTTTTAAAAACAGGGAAAAGGAAGATAAGGAAAGAAAAAAATGACTTACATTTGTTCTTTAATTATTAAACAAATCTCTATCCCAGGCACTCTTCAGGACAGAGAACAGAGTGAGCATGGTACCACTTTTACAGAGTACACTTTCTAGTTATACATACAGAGAAATATTACAGATGATGATACATACCATGAAAGAAATGAAAATGATGGAAGGGAATGTGAGTAAGAAAGGGTCTGATTAGACAGCGATAAAAAAAAATCCTTAACTCCAAGAGATTTAATCTGGGGACATCATTTAGTGAAGGAAAGCCCTAGATTCCAGTGATGGATCTGATATTTATTAGTTGTGAGGTCTCTGCAAGGAGATATTATGTCATACTGACAGATATTTTTTCTAATTATAATTCATAGTAAACATTTTGATATCATAGAGTACACAATAAAAACTTGATATTATTAGTAATACTTAAACCACCAGAATTACATTCACTGCTTTTCTTTTCAGGTAAACTAAAGGTTGATATTACCATCCCTTGTTTTTGCTTTTATGACTTGCATATTTTTAACAAGTATTAGTATGCATTCCTATGTCATAGAGCATTGTGGTCAGAGTTAAGCTGCCTTTGATAAATAAGCCTCTGAAATGTCTCTGGATCATCAATCATTACACATATTATCTTAGAGTCATTCTGCAAATACAAGTATAGGAGTTGGTCTTGAGAGAACACTACCCTAGGATGAGTCAAGGAAGCTAAACGGCTTACTTCTTTTAGCTTAGAAATTTTCTATCCCTTCTGCAAAAAAAAAAAAAAGAAAGAAAAACAAGGAGGTATATAATTGCATTTTTGCTAAGTGGAATATAGGCTGTTAAGAAATTATTTCCTATAGAATGTGATGTAGACCTCATAGTTTCATGTTTAACTATAGAGATCTGTTTCCAGTAAATGAAATACAATTTGAATTCTCATTCTTTATCCTAAAGAAGATTACCAGTGAGGAAATGGTTCCAGGCTTAATTTTGGATTTAATAAGGTGATATTGTAGATTAAAAATTGTGATGTTACAGATCAAAAAATTAAAGGTTTAAATGGGTGTTCCTTGCTGAAAATTTACATTTAACTTATTCTTTCATATTATTGGCAAGGAGAATACAATAAAAATAAAGAATTTTCTTATGACCACATGACTAGTGATGTTAAAGTAAGATCTGTAAGTTTGGCCTTCTCTTTCTTGTCAAGGACGCTCCTAACTATTCCATATTCACAGATACAATACTTGGATTCCATACAACAGAATTATGTCTGGTGCTTCTTGAAAATTCAGGTTTCTAGGCCCCCTAACAGACATGCTGGCTCTGAATTTGGGTGATGAAACTTAGAAACAAGCATTTTGATTGTGAACCTTATGTGTACTTGGAATGTATACAATTACTGAATTAATTAGTACAATGAAAATGAAATGTCTGACTGGGCTATTAGAGTTACCTGCAATTGTAATTTATATAAATTAAACAATGAATACATAAACAGTGGAGTTTTCTTTAGAATTTTTTGATAAACATATTTTTACCCTTCAATTATTTTCATTTTTGATCAATAAGTATGCTGCCAAATTCTGTGCACACACACACCTGAAAACTCAGATGATTTGATTCTATGTAATAGTGAATAAAAAGTTATAAATATGGAGAATGATTATATAAAGTATTTGGTGTTCTTTTATTTAAAGTTATGCTGCATTTACATATCTATACTCTAGAAAAATTCATCATAGCAGGATCTATTTCTGTCATTTTTTTCTTCTATCCTTGGTGCCTAGAAAAGTGCCTAGAAACTGGAAAAGGGGCTCAATGAATATTTGTACTCTGTTGAAAGAATCTTATTGCAACTTATCTGAAAATAGACAATTTAATTCATTCTTTTCAGATTGCTGTTAGCCTATTTAATCTGTGCTGCTTCCCTCTTGAGAGGGAGGTTGGAAGGAAATAAGAGATAAGTGATAAGAGGTGTGTAACCATTTCTCTATCTCTGTCTAGAGGTTGTGAATTGAATTTGATTCTCATACCCTTTTGCTAGGAATGCTGCTTGTCCTGTCCTCACATGAACACCAACTAGGTGGCGGTGGCACATGTTTGTAGCCTCCAGACTAAGCACTATCTCATCTGTGTTGCACATTTCTATGTTTCACCTTTTCCTGGGATTTTTAGAGTTTATTTCTACCAAACACTATATGGATGGAATAGTTTATAGAATTTTTCCTAGCTTTAAAGTTTTTATTGGAGCTAATAACCTTTTCAAAACTGAATATCAAAGAACATTTCATCTGTGGGAGAGGAATTTTTTATATGCTCTTAAACACTTCAAAAATATTAACTTAAGCAGTGGTTTAATAATTATATGCACTAGGTCACTTTGTGTATTACTATTCTGGGATTTATGCACATTTGCCTGAGGGTGTATATAAGATGGTTAGTATAAAAACATAAACAGAGTGGGCAGGTGATACCAAAGCATAAGTGAAGAAACATTTAATGAAATGTTTTGTACTTGGTATTCTATTTTGAACATTCTATGTAGGTGACAATCACAGGACTTGAATTCGAGATAGATATTTTACTGGCAGCAAATTCCAGAAGTAATTGTGTGGGCTGCTTAGAACTGCCTCTGGGTCCCCTTTCCTGATTAGACCGCTGATGAGAAATCTCAGGTACCTTGTTCTGTCCTGCGGGCCATTTCCTTTTAATTCCATCAGTTCAGAGAAATTCATATGATTTTATTCACTTTTGAATGTGAATAAAGCTCCTTATAATCTTTAGTGAGATTCATAGTCAGCCCTCTCTATAAGGGGAAAAAAGAGACTTTTTTCTCTTTTTTGTACTATTAAGATCTAACTATTAAAGCCCACTTTCTCACTAAATTCTTGACTCCTTGATGTAATTCATTACAAATATTTTTTGACCATATGAAATATGTGAACAAAACTTTAAATCTTTTGTTTCTAATTTGCTATAGATATAGATGCCCCTTTGAATGCTCTGAATTTTCTGAATATGAAAATCAGTAATTTTCTATATTAGGAAACCAAACACATATGTATAGGTAAAGTGACATTTTTAATTGAAAACACATTTCCATTTGTTGCTGTGTGAGGACTATTTTCAATTCCATTTAAGTGAAACCTATACCTTTTAGAACTTCTGGAACCTAAAAATCACATTGGAAAATAGCTAAATAGCTGTACTAAAAGACAAGAAGGAACTAGTTAATTTTGATAATGTTCAACTTTGAAAGTTATGTGTCATAATCTGTTGTTAAGAATGGGATGGCTGGTCTTTATCAGATAATAGATGATTTATCAAAATGGAATTTTCTGATACTGTCATTATCAGAGCATTATTTGATGGAACACTGATTGTGCTGAAAGCTGAGTGTCCCCCCACCATACACACACACACATTTTAAGCCCGTCTGGTTGGCAGTGCGGAAACTATTCTGCACTCTCAGGTGGGAACACCAAGTTAAACAAAACCATGTAATGCTTAATCCTTTTTTTCCCAGTTTGATACTTAAGAAGTGGGAATTTCTAGGTCTTCATTGGATCAAACACAGAACTGGTTGAAGATAGTGGTATGTCACTACTGTAGGGTCTCAGCAAGAATCTGGAATTTTTATTATTAAACTTCATTTTAAAGGGGTATATGAGAACAAAATTAAATGAAAACTCTTAAATGCTAAAAGTATTAAGGCAATCTTTCAAATGTGTTTTCCCTTTATAATCATAAGACAATTTCTGTAACCACCAAATGTAATCATATGATCCAAAGGTATCTATAGTGAGCTGTTAAACCCTTGTATATTTTATCACTTCATAATTTGAACAGTAATAATTATAATAGTTATCTACCTGCGGTTTCACATTTCACTACATTATTCAATGTAACAAAAGGATACTAAGTTCTAGGGGGAAAAAGACTAGAAAATAAATCCTCACATTTCAGATAGTTAACAACCTGAGAGATATTTGTGCAAATATAAATATAATACAACTTAGTAAATGTCATCATAGTGTTGTGAGAACATGGATAGAGAGAGAACTTAATTCCTGTGGAACATTATTTATTTTAGGTAATCCTCATAATAATATGATAGATTATCCCTAGAGTTTATTCAGGCTCTTTTCCCCACATTATCCTCTCTTTCTCTCAGGACTTTAAACATTGACTAAACACTGATGCCCTCACATCAGCACTAACACATGACTAAGTCTCTCTCTCCCTAAAATACACACATAGCCACAAAAGTAACTCAGACTCAAGTTCTTGTTCAGCTACTTTGACACGTCTTTCCTTTCATGCCCACCTACTCTTCTTTTTATTGTCAGTTACACTTTCTCCTCTTTTCTACATCACTCATTCCCTCATCAAACCACTCACTGTGGCTTCCGCTACCCAACATTTCAGGAAGCTAAGGTCCTCACCAAAAAAAGGAACTCAGACCAGAAAAGCAAAAGTCTAATAAATAGAAGAAGGCAAGTGAGGTCTCTGGATTCCAGTGTTGTCTCAGAAATTAATACAATATATTTTAAAAACAGCATATTATAAGGCCAATCTTTGGAGGTTAAATAAACAAAATAATTTGCTTGATCCAACACATAACTCTTGGTTTCTGCACCTTGACATATAGACACATACATGAAGAAAACTTCATTCACTTTAAAATTTTAAAAGTATTGATAAATTAAAATATGTCAATAAGAATCATGTCTATAATCTTGTATAAAGCTGTCAGTGACTTTATATCATGTTTAAATTTAAGTCTCAGTTGCTTATAGTGACCTTGAAGTTTAAGCTTGTTCTGGCTGTCCCTGCCTCTCTGACCACAAGGTCATCTTAGGCTACGAGAGAAGAGATGACATACAGGGTGAGTCCCAAGGTAGTTATGGGGAGCTAGAACTGGCTCAGTATGGCAGCTGTTTCCCATTCGCTGTGATGGTGCAAAGAGTCACTTAGGAAAAAAGCTTAGACACCAAATGGGAAAAGAGAAATCAACTCCTGGATATTAGGATTTCAAGAAACTCTATGTATGAAAGTATAACATTTTATTCTGAAATGCTGATGAACCTGAAATGGAAGTTTCCTGATTCATAATATATTGTTGAAGAGTACTAATGGCCACAGTGAAACTGCCCGTAACTCACTTTCTAACATAGTAAACATTCAATAAATGTTTGTTGAAAATGAACAACAACAAAAAAATGAATGAAAATTAATTGGCACCCTTTGAAATAAGCAGTTAATTTGGATGATTACCAAAGTGGGGTAGCATGAGTAATATAAATTGAATTTAAATGTTTTGAATTAAACTGGGAAGAGACCCAGTTTGGGATTTCATTTGTCATTTTTTAATTCCTTAGAGAGAATTATTATGGGTTGCTCTGGGATTCACCATTAAGTTAAAAGTTCCGATGAGACTACTTTAAAAATTACAACAAATTATTAAGATTGGAAGAGATACTTTATAATATATAATGGATAAAGTTTAATAATTTGCTTTTGTGAATTTTTTAAAAAAGCATTAATAGAAGGACACTTAAAAACAAAGAGTTGTTTAAAGTTAAGTATATTTAGCTTGGGTTTTTTTGTGACCTTTCCTTGATATCACATCATTTTAGTTTGGCATGAGGATTTAAACAAAGGGAAGTTGGGAGGGTGGAGCCAAGATGGCGGCATGAGTAGCAGCAGCGGAAATCTCCTCCCAAAACCAAATATATTTTTGAAAATACAACAAATACAACTATTCCTAAAAGAGAGACCAGAAGACACAGGACAACAGCCAGACTAGATCCACACCTGTGAGAACCCAGCGCCTCGTGAAAGGACTGGCACCTCTGGGACAAAGAAAAGCGAGTGTCCTTTGAAAATCTTAAAGGGACAGGGGCCTCACAGCTGGATGGAAGCACCGCGGCACAATCAGCCCAGTACCTGGGAATCTTGGGGAACTCCAGGCACTCCAGTCCCCTGGGCAGCAGCGCAGCTCGGAGGCCCCTCACGGAGATAAACAGCCTCCTGCCTATCCCCCTCTGGCGCGACTCTGCCATAGCGGCAGCGGTCATGCCCACAGCGTCTGGGCAGAGCTTCTTCCACAGCGGCTGGGCAAGAATCAGACACCCCACCTGTGCATAGCTGCCCAGCACAAGCTGTTAGGAGTCACTGCTCTCCCAAGAGAAGAAGGCCACAAACTAGCAAGAAGGGACATTCTCCCAGCCGACACATGTGCCAGCTCTGCACAACTATGTCTATCACGATGAAAAGGAAGAAGAATTTGATACAGACCAGACTAACCCAGACATCCTCCCCTGAGAAGGAATCTGGGGAGATAGACCTAACCAATCTCCCTGAAAAAGAATTCAAAATAAAGGCAATCAGAGAAAACAAAGAAATACAAGGCATCCAGATTGGTAAAGAAGAAGTCAAACTGTCACTAATTGCAGATGACATGATATTATACATAAAAAACCCAAAGACTCCACTCCAAAACTACAAAACTGATATCAGAATACAGCAAAGTTGCAGGATACAAAACTGACACACAGAAATCTGTGGCCTTCCTATACACTAACAATGAACCAATAGAAAGAGAATTCAGGAAAACAATTCCATTCACAATTGCATCAAAAAGAATAAAATACCTAGGAATAAACCTAACCAAAGAAGTGAAAGACCTATACCCTGAAAACTGTAAGACACTCTTAAGAGAAATTAAAGAGGACACTAACAAATACAAACTCATCCCATGTTCTTGGCTAGGAAGAATTAATATTGTCAAAATGGCCATCCTGTCCAAGGCATTATACAGATTCAATGCAATCCCTATCAAATTATCAACAGCATTCTTCAATGAACTGGAAGAAATAGTTCAAAAATTTATATGGAAACACTAAAGACCCTGAATAGCCAAAGCAATCCTGAGAAGGAAGAATAAAGTGGGGGGATCTTGCTCCCCAACTTCAAGTTCTACTAAAAAGCCATAGTAATCAAGACAGTTTTGTTACTGGCACAAGAACAGAGCCACAGACCAGTGGAACAGAAGAGAGTCCCCAGACATTAACCCAAACATATATGGTTAATTAATATATGATAAAGGAGCCATGGACATACAATAGGGAAATGACAGTCTCTTCAACAGATGGTTCTGGCAAAACTGGACAGCTACATGTAAGAGAATGAAATTGAATCACTGTCTAACCCCATACACAAAAGTAAATTTGAAATGGATCAAAGAACTGAACGTAAGTCATGAAACCATAAAACTCTTAAAAAAAACATAGGGAAAAATCTCTTGGACATAAACATGAGCGACTTCTTCATGAACATATCTCCGCAGTCAAGGGAAACAAAAGCAAAAATGAACAAGTGGGACTACATCAAGCTGAGAAGCTTCTATACAGCAAAGGACACCATCAATAGAACAAAAAGGTACCCTACAGTATGGGAGAATATATTCATAAATGGCAGACTGATAAAGGCTTGACATCCAAAATATATAAAGAGCTCATGCACCTCAACAAACAAAAAGCAAATAATACGATTAAAAAATGGGTAGAAGAGGTGAAAAGACAGTTCTCCAAAGAAGAAATTCAGACGGCCAACAGACACATGAAACGATGCTCCACATCGCTAGTTATCAGAGAAATGCAAATTAAAACCACAATGAGATATCACCTCACACCAGTAAGGATTGCCACTATCCAAAAGACAAACAACAACAAAATCTTGGTGAGGTTGTGGAGAAAGGGGAACCCTCCTACACTGCTGGTGGGAATGTAAATTAGTTCAACCATTGTGGAAAGCAGTATGGAGGTTCCTCAAAAAACTCAAAATAGAAATACCATTTGACCCAGTAATTCCACTTCTAGGAATTTACCCTAACAATGCAGCAGCCCAGTTTGAAAAATATAGATGCACCCCTATGTTTATTGCAGCACTATTTACAATAGCCAAGAAATGGAAGCAACCAAGTGTCCATCAGTAGATGAATGGATAAAAAAGATGTGGTACATATACACAATGGAATATTATTCAGCCATAAGAAGAAAACAAATCCTACCATTTGCAACAAAATGAATGGAGCCAGAGGGTGTTATGCTCAGTGAAATAAGCCAGGTGGAGAAAGACAAGTATCAAATGATTTCACTCATATGTGGAGTATAAGAACAGTGAAAAACTGAAGGAACAAAACAGCAGCAGAATGAATCATAGAACCCAAGAATGGACAAGCAGTTACCAAAAGGAAAGGAACTGGGGAGAATGGGAGGGAAGAGAGGGATAAAGGTGGGGAAAAAGAAAGGGAGTATTATGATTAGCATGTATAATTTGGGGTGTTGTCATGGGGAGGGCTGTATCACGCAGAGAAGACAAGTAGTGATTCTACAATATCTTACTATGCTGACGGACAGTGACTGTCATGGGGTTTGTTGGGGGGACTTGGTGAAGGGGGGACCCTAGTAAACATAATGTTCTTCATGTAATTGTAGATTAATAATAACAAAATTTTTAAAAAAAAGGAAAGTTGGGTTTAAGGATATCATCATGGATGCAGAGTTCTACAGGTAGAATTGACACATGAAAAGTGGGGTGAATAAATGGTAGTTCTTCATTTGAACCTATCTACTTTTCTCAAACTATTTCATTGAAAGTAAGATAAAAAAAATTTGATACATTTATATTTAACAAAAAATATTTTCTTGATTTTGTGTTCATTAGTGAAATAATTGTAAAATACAAGAATAAAAAATAACAAGCCTTTTTGGTGAATGTATATGAGTCTTGTTTGGAAAGTTAGGAAAAGGTATAGGAAAGGATAAACGAGGCATCTTAGGGATTCAAAAATTAGAGCTCTTGGCTTGGTAATAGCAGTGTGACTGACAATTTTTTGTTTCTTTATTAGCTTGGAAAATACATGATCTAAAGGAATACCCTTAGAATTATCTTTTGTAGGAAATATAATTTCTCAAATTTCATAAAATTATATCTTAATTTTTATGTGTTCCAAATAAATGTATTTTAAAATCTTATATAGTTAGAATTAATTGTCTGGTTATACTTTATCATCTTAATCAGCATTGTTAAATGCTGCTAATATTTTAAATAATCTTTCATTAAGAATTATATTTTACTCATTATTATTTAGATTAGAAAAGTAGTTATAGTGAGATAATATAGGAGCTGGATATTTACTTGGCAATAGAGTTTACCAAGTACTTATCACCTATATACTCTTTCCTATTTCAGAACAATCTTGTGAACTTGAGAATCATTTTTCAGAAAATAAAACTAAATATCATAAGTAATAAGAAAAGAAACTACATACAGAATTGAGACCTTCTGGCTATGTTGGTCATGGATATTCAAGTATACCAAGCTGGGAGGAATTCTTAATAAATATGACATTGATGGTAAATAAGCAGAATTTTGCTTATAATTTTACCATGAACTGATTGTAAGCCCTTAAGTAGGTTAGTCACCCTTCTTAGACAGTGGATTCCTCACTTGTAAAGTAATAAGACTGGTTAAAGCATTCGTTTTTGTTCCTATTATCTATAAAATTATTCTGTGTGGCTGAGACCCTACCTTCTTCATGCACTCTATTGGGTATTAGGGCATCCAAATAGCAGCATACTTCCCTTCTTAAGAACCAACTCAACCAAACAGATAAATGAACAACCAAGTACCATCTTGAAAACTTTATAACTTACAAAACTTATATTGGAGAATGTGGTTTATATTCTGGGGAAATAGGTCTTTATAGATTTTTCTACACATGTTTCTTAAATCCTTTGGTTTTGCATAGGGATATAGGTTTGAAAGAAAAAAGTCTAAGTTTTTTCTCTCTGGTCAATCCTGATTCCTCTCTAAGCTGTGGAAGATATCACATATCATTCATAGCTTACCATTAGTTGGTCTTCTTGTAGGTCAAAGTCTAAGAACTAAGTCATTGCCTTTTTACTTAGCACATATTAGAGAGCAACTCACAATATAAATCTTGGAACTGAAATAATATCCTGCACATTTTTTAATACCTGATACTGACTTTTAAAATCTCACAGTATTCTTGCTAATCTGAGGCAACAGGAAATTGTTCCCTCTGGAAAACTTCTAGTTATGTGTGTGTGTGTGTGTGTGTGTGTGTATAATAAAGGAATAATGAGTTAAGAAGGCCAAGAAAGTAACTAGGGATTTTTAGGAAAACAAATATAGTTGACCCTTGAACAAACAGGGTATTAGAGGTGCTGACACCCTGTGCATAGTCAAAAATCCACGTATAACCTTTGACTCCCCCAAAACTTAACTAATAAAAGCCTACTGCCGATTTTATGATAGTAAATGATAAAATAGATTAGTATCTACATATGTTTCATGCTTTTATGACAGATCTACCATTTTCTTAATTTTTTCAATATTTCTAGGCTATGTGGTTCATTTGTGAGTTTTTTTTTAAATTGCCATAAATCACCAAAAAAATTCTACATTTATTGACAGAATTCTTTGTACAAGTGAACACATACAGTTCAAACACACGTGGTTAAGGGTTCAAACACATGTGGCAACTGCTCTTCCAGAAAGGGTACAGAATGAAAAATATTACAAATAACAAAGAAACAAATAATTTGCTAAGAATTTCCTAACAAAATATTTGTTGAACAAACATAATCTGTTCATCACTGTGCTAGGCACTAGGTTTAATATATATAAATTATGCTCTTTTACTTCAATGTGGATGAGACAGACTCAAGGTCATTTAATACAGTAAATTCAACTCTCTAACAGAGAAATACTCAGAATGCTGTTGTACTCAGGAGAGACATACTTGTGATATCTGATGTGCTGAGGTAAGAAGAAGAGGGGGAAATTCAATGAAGACTTGCCTTAGTAGATAGTCAAATACATTCTTAATATGAGACTCACAGAAATGTAAAGAATGTTGTATAGACTAGCTGGCTAGATAAAGATTAGTTTATGTATATTCTATGGTGCATAACTGCTGTTAAACTCAACTAAATAGAGTATTATTACCATCAGGCATTAAAAGAACTAAGATCTATTTATTGAGCATTGGGTTTCACAAAAGAAAAATGAACATAATCAGTCATGGTTTGGCCTGCTATCCGCCTATGCTACCAAGTCATTCTGTTTCATTAAAGTATGGCTAGTAAAGGAGTTGATACTAATGATCAGTCTCGGGCCATTATGTAGAAGCGCCAAATCTTGTTTTCAGTAGCTTGGCTGTTAAGACAGAGGTAGTCTATGATGCTTTGGGTCTACTTCATACTTTCAGAGATTTTCTCCTGTTTTCTTCTAGAAATTGTACAGTTTTAGCTATTAAACTTAGGTCTTTGATCCATTTAGAGATTTCCTTTCCCTGCCCCAGGCAAATATTTGCATGTTCCAGACTTCCCCTTCCCAATTGAATTCCTTTAATACTTTCTTTGAAAATGATCTGAAAATGTATAGGTGGGTCTGTTTCTAGACTCTCTGTCCTGCTACTTTTGTCAGTGGCCGTCTTTTGCCTATGCCATGCCGTCTTGATTAGTGTGGTTTTGTAGTACCTCTTGAAATCAAATTATATAAATCCTTTCAACATTGTTTTCTTTATAGTTGCTTTGTCTAGTCTAGGTTATTTACATTTCTATGGAAATTCATAATTTTTCCAGTTCTACATTGAAAAAAATGTCTGCCAGAATTTTATTGTGATTAAATTTAATCTATAGATCAATTTGAGGGGTACTGATGTCTTAACCACACTGTCGCCAATTCATTAATAATGGTATGCCCTTTCACTTATTTAGATTTTGAATAATTTTTCTCAGCAGTATTTTTTCTGGTTTTAGCATAGAGGACTCAGCATCTTTATTTTTTGTTAACACCAACTGCTTTTCCCTGAGAATGTCATACTTTAAATTTATATAATTACAAACTTATACTGCTTTATAGTACAGATTCATACTGCTTTATCAGATATACAACAATACAAACTCCAATTAAAAATCCTTAAACTGTATTGTCATATTTGGATGTGAATGCAATACAATAAAGTTTTTAAGTGAGCTTTTTCTAACAAAAGTATGAATAAAAGTAGAAAGAAACATCTAAATGTACTTAGAATCCATACATTGACCACAAATAAATTATAATAGGATATTGTTGAAAGAATAATGGCATCAAGTAGTATGTTCCTGTAACCTTCCAGCTCTTCACAAGGTTTATCTGTAAAACTCAACTATTTTTTCTCCACTGAAAAGGTCATTGACATAAATGTAACTCAATAGTAAAATAAATATTTCCTCTTTTCCTTTTGAAAGTGTTAAGCTGTTTACTGATATTTCACTTGCTTGCTTGCTTTCCATTTACAGTGTTTAAGGACTTCTAAACTGGATATATTTGCATTTCTAAGCTTCCAAACTTAACATAAAACAGTTGTTATTTTAAAATCAATTATTATATACCTTATTGCTTGCATATACTTATTTGCTATTTTCTCACTTACTTAAGGTCAGAAGTACGCACTCTCACGACCATTTGAATCAGAAGTACTCACCTTTTCTCTCAGCTTCCTTTATTTTTTCCTCTTCTTTCTGATATGCAATTGAAAAGCATTATTATTAGAAGAGGGGAAATTTCACATTCTCACATGGGTCATTGAACAGCTAACATTTTAGCTTTATGTGTGAAACAAAGTTTTTGAAATAACTTAATTGTATAGACTAGGTAAAAATGTATACAGTATAATAACAATAAACAGATTTTACACAAAGAGATACATATGCACAACACACACACATCTCTCTCTCTCTCTCTCGCTCTAGAGAGAGATAATTAGGTTACCCAAATATTGGATTTAATTATGTGCATCTTAGAATGCAGGCTCTGAAGAAAAAGAATAAGCCAACGTTAGCACCTGCTACTATTTCATCTCTCAACCAGACTGCGGTCTTCACTCAGTGTGTCTGACCTTGTGTCTCATACGTTACATCTACAATTAATGTGGTTCAGCACCCCTCTTGTCGGTAGCTGTTAAATGAGATTTAAAGCCATTTTAAAACCAGCTTGAAAAGCTTTAGTGCTATTCGATGGCACTTTTTGATCTGCTTCAGTATGTTAAAGGAACACATAAATTGATACTTGGCACAGATGTTGATCAGGCATCTGATACATTGCTCCTATTAAATTTTAATGTATTCTTTGTATGATTTGTGGCTGGTGAAGTTTCCTTAGACTAAGAATATTCTTTTTCTAACTGTCATTTCTGTTTGTTTTTTTGGTGTTTGCTAGTCTCATTCATAAAACTTAGAGGTAGGTTGCCTCATATCAAGGGTCAAAATCATTTTGAACTATCCCTAAGCCAAGTACAGTAATAATGCCAAAACTAGATACTATCTGTCAAATGCTTTGTATTTTCAGCATCCTTAATGTATTTATATATTTGTAGCACACCAAATGAATAATCAACAGAATGTAAAATATAATGCATACATTTTATAAAATATGCATATGTAATTTGTAGAAATATAAATATGTACTCTGACTATATAAAAACTCATGAGAGAGGAAAAATTATTCAATAGATATTTTCAGTCATTAGTAAATAGAAAAATGACATAAAATTTTTTGTTATCAGATTAATAAAGAGCATGCAAAGGAACAATTCTCTCATCGAATTTTAATGGGAACATAATTTGGTATAAAGAATTTAGGGTTATAGTTTTTCAATATGTATGAGAAAACTAAAAGATTTGATTAATCTCTCAAGCATATGCTCCTCTTTACTAGATAATACTAAATAAATAAGCTGAAGCTAAAACATATGTATATACAGTTTATTACAGTGTCATTAAGTAACATTAAAAATCATCTTGTTCAACTCTAAGGTCATAGATGTATAAGACTGTACATATAAAACATACTATTCCTGGTCAGGAAAAATATGGTTTGATATTTTAAAAATGATGAGAACAAATGCTTAAATATTGGAAAGCAAAAATAAACCAATTCAAAATACAAATTTAATAAAATAAATCTACTTGGAGAAATGTTAGATAGCTAGACAGACAAGCAACAAACTGGTAAACCTACCCTTAATTGTGGTTATTTATCACTGTTCTAATTACAGGTGATTTACATTTTTTATAGAGTTTATGTGCATAAATTTTCTGTACCACATACATATATAGTTGATAATCAGAAAAATAATGTTGTTAGATTAAAATCAGCCCAAACAAATACAAAAGTGCCTGCACAACTCTCCCATTTCTAGAGCCAGTTCTATGGTTATTTGCTCATTCTAGCTGTCAGTAATGGTCCTGGACAAAGTGGCTTGTATTAAAATAAATTCTTTCTGTCAAAATGTGATTCTGATGCCATTACTACCTAGAAGCCTACATCTGATACATACCCCATTTTATAAGTTATCTTTTGTATGCTTTTTTTTCATAGTGAACATTTCAGGAATTAATCATAATGTGTTTCATTGGTAGACAGAATAAGCCTTGCAAAGACATAAAACTGAAAAGATACTATAATTTTTTGTTTCTTGAGAAAGCTACATTCTCTTGCCTGAGGCTGTGTGGTGTTGCAATCTTCCATTTTTCTAATGAACTCCTCTATTCAGCTTCTGACTGCTCAATGGCACTAGATGAGTTTTTAAGTATATTGAAGAAAATTAATCTTTTTGTTTGGCATATTTATTTCAAACTGTTCACTGTTCCTAGATACCTCAGTGTATCATGGAAAGTCTCAGAAAGTACAACCACTGGGCATTATTGTTTGACCCCTGTATGACCAATATTGCTGACTTGCCTTGTCTATTGTGTGAACCCAAGTTTTTTTCACAAGCATTGGTTTCAGAAAAGTAGTTATAACTTACACATGCTCAAAGATTTAACTAGACTCTGACAGAAACCTGAAAAGCAAAACTCAACTGTAAGTAGTGCAACATAAGAATATTGATAGAAATATTTGGATATGCAAACATATACAAAAGGATCCATGTTAATTTATTTTCTGCACTCAAAATCTTTATAAGACATAGAAAATTTGACCATTTTCTTTTCTAGCAGCAATATGTATGTATTTTTTCCATCTACATAATCTATATCCAGATCCTCATACAAGTCAAAATGAACATACTGTGATTTTCTTACTGACTGATAAAGCTGTTAACATGAAATGTGTGACAGAAAATTACCGTTGTCTGAGTGGTTTCCACCCAAATTTATTTTGCAACTTATTTCACATCTTAGATAATGTAAAATATTTCCCTATTAATTTATCTATAGACTAAACAGCCATAGAATCAAAAACACATCTTGCCTATGCTATAATTTTAATTGAATTTCCCCCACAAAATAATTGCATAATTGTATTAAAATTTTTTAGAATTTGTTAAACTATTTCTTTGTGAAGAAATCAGAATATAACTAGATCCATTCAACATTTCTAATCCTTATATATTTTATCTGATGTCAGTTCATGTGGTTTCAACAATTAGATTCCAAAAAAAATCAGAAATAAGATGTCAATGTTTTCTTAGATTAAGAAATTAAATATTTTTTGGTATTTAATATTTGAATTAAGATTAAATATATATTTCAGTTACCTACCAAATATTTTTAAATTTGTAATATAATGTTTACTCTGTTCAAAGAGTAGTCTTCATATTGCTGAACTTTTGAAACCTGATTATTTATTTTCAGTGATTGTTTTCACCCCATAAATATAATAGGGACTGGCTTATAAAAGTAATATTCTCATGGTGCTGACCTTTCTTTCAGTTTTTATAGGTTTACTCAGAAGTTTTGCAATCACCAGTACCTTTATTTGAGGAATTCCACAGTTCAAGATCTGGCTGAATAGAGTTTATGATAGATCAGTGTCCTATATCCAAATCTTCCTATTAGTTACTAATATTTATGAGGTCACCTAATCAAAAGAAGTAGCTTTATGTTCAGCTTATTTTAATAAAAACTACCTAAAACAGAGGTAGCAAAGCTTTCTGGGAGCCTCATTCCAGTAGTCTCCCTAAACTTATTATACCTTTGGGAATGATATCATCCCAATTAGTATTAATTCTTACTGGCATGATGTTTTATTGGCAGTCAAGAATCCCAAAGAAGTATGTGCTTTGACATATTGGTAATTAAAAAAATAACTGTAGGACTTCTGCTTTGGGAAAAATAAACACAATTTTCCCTACCCTTTCTGCTAAGTATAGTAGGAAACCCTGGAAATTACATATAAAACAACACAAGAAGACTGGAATATGAAGAGAAGAAGGCAACCCAGCTATGGAGCTGGGACATTAGAAAGGAAGGACACAGTGGCAAGGTCCCTGGGTCTCTTTCTGCCTCACATATCCTGGACTGGATGCTACAACAGAGCCATGCCGAGGCACAAATGGGCCCAGTCAGGGAAGTCCCAGGAGAGGTGCCTTCTCTCCAGGCAAAGGATCAGGAATAGGCACTTCAGCAACACAGAAAACTTTCTGACAATATCTGCTGTGCACCAGCCAAACAACAGAACAGAGAAAAAAATTCGTGACCCAGCTCAGTTCCTAAAGGCTGAGAGGGATGCTGGATTTCCAGCCAAGCCAGGCTTACGTGAGGCACACTGATCTACCCTCCGGAGCAATGTCGGAGAAGTTGTTGGCAGCGAGGATTTTCATCTTCTCTTGGCAGTAAGGAGCCCACCTCGTCATGGTGTCGGTGCCGACTGCATGGGGATCCTGGCCTTTTAGCTCCCATAGAGGCAATAAGGTGCCTGCTCCCCTTCCTGCTGGTGTGATGCTAGAGAAGGGCTGGAGGACACTCGGCTCTTACCCCATCACCCATCAGTAACAAGACTGCCCCCTGAAGTATTGTATTATTCCACTGACGACAGATCTTAGAGTTTTTGATCTGTAGCCAGGTCTTCTTCCTTCTGATGAAATAATAGTTTGGAGGATTCTGCAGATACCGTGGGGGGTTTTCCTCCAGCTTTTTTGTCTGAAGTTTTGAAATTCAACTCCTCAAGAGGAGAGAATGTTGTCCTTAATCCTAGAAGTTGTGTGAGTATTTTAACAAACAAAAGCTTAATATGTATTTTTTGTCCAGTTCACATCCAGCTCCATCTAGTTGGGCAATAATGAATTGCCATAGTTCTACTATACTAGCTGTGACCACAGTTCTCTTCCAATGCTGTATTCTGCTCTGACAACTAGCAGGATGAAGCTCTAGCTGTCCACAGTGGCAGAATGCCCAATAAAGCATCCTTTATTGACTTGGCGTTCCTTTCCTGTTTTACAGTTCCACTCTTCAACCAGTGTTCCCTGACTCTCTTCACAAATATGCTACTCACATTCATATACTCTTGCATTAAAGTTTGCATCTGGGGGATTAAAAACTAAAACTGCTGCCTTTTTCAAATTTATTTATATGGTATTCATCTAAAAGCACCAGGTACTTTATTCTGATCATGGGAGAATTTCATGTGTCTCAAAGTGGGAGAGTATCCAACTAGAACCTTGGAGAGTTGTTAAAATCCTAAAGCTGATCAGTTTAGACAGCAAACAGATTCCTTGAGGGAGGAGTATTTGCTGGGATGTATGGAAATTCTAACAGAAAAGAAATATACATCTAATTCAAATGCACAGACCATGCACGCACATGGTATACCTGTATTCTGAAGCTAGTCAGCCACAGCATGCCATCACCGTTCATTAAGGTGGATAATAAAGTAGCAGAGAAAACTCAAGAGCATCATATCATGAGAAACAGCTCTCTAATACAGTCTGGCTCTCACCCACTAAAGACTTATTAGAATCAACAACCTCTGAAAGACCTGATGTAAATTAAATTTATCACAAAGTGGACCTTTGTAACTCCAGCACTGGGTATGGAGGGAGTCAGGACTGATATCTGATCTTGCTCTGCATCATTGCTAAACACCAGGCATTCACAAGCTCAGTCTCTCCTAGAAAGAAGGCAGTGAGTTTGATGAGGAACACCCACCCACTCAAATTAGCATCTTCATTAATGTATACCTTTCAATATTACATTGCATTCCAAGTTCTCTCTCACACACACACACACACATATACACATACACACCAATATAAATTTATGTATACATACTCTTCCACAAAAAATTGATCCTTCAAGTTTTGTGTGCAAATATATATATATATATATTTCTAATTGTCAAAACCAATTCTGTGCATTGTTAAAAGCTGTCCTTCCAGTTGAATTCTGACATAAAAAAGACTTATTTCTTTGCAGATGGTCTATGGTAATTATTAGTCACCAAAATCACACTCTCACAGATCAAAAAATCAAGGCTGAAGAAAGTGAAAATGTGGATTAAAGTCTAACATACTGCCTTCACTACATTTTACATCCTCTTAGGATTTTTATCTGTATTTCCAAATTTCATTACTCATATAAAATTCCTAAATTTGATTCATGTAAGGAGGAAGTTAGTAGATTTCTAACTTAACTTCAGCATCCCTTAAAGCAAAACAAATTTCTACAATCATTTAAACTGGTTACAATACAAACAAAACTACCCTGAAAAGATGTACTAATTAGTGTGAGCATACTAAAAAGCCAATTTAATTGTTCTATGTGATGAGTGGTATTTTACGAAAGACAGACAAGACCACTTGGAACTTACACAGAAACAGAAACAACTAAAGAAATGTTGAATTTTTATTTTTCACCTTCATTTGGATTTTTGTAGAACCAGCCATCTGTTTACTTTTTCCTTTTTTATTTCAAATAAAATAAACACTCTTCTAGTCCAATCCCATGTTACTTCCATCCAGAATTTCACAGACACTTTAATCTGAAGGTGGCCTTTGAAGAAACGACCTATCTAGTGAAATGCTCCAGCCCTTTTCAGAAATAGTCTCAGAGTCTCTGTAAATGTCAAGGAAGAGCCACAAATCTCAAACAGTTGCCAAAACCAGAATATCTCTGAATGTCACAGCAATGGTTGGTACAAGCCTACCATACAGGGCTTTTGTTTAAGTGTTGAATTCTGTCAGGTTCATCTTAAAGAAGCATAACATTTTAGGAGGATGTAAGAGGTTTGGGGTGAAGTCATATCCATGTTTGCATGGGTCAACCGTTACTGCACTTGGCCATCAGCAGGCTGAATAGAGGCATGTTGTGGCATTTCATTACAGGTAGTTCTTTTTAATTTTGGATTTAATCTAAAATACTTACTATCATTTATTAGAAAGCTATAGCAGTTACATCTGCACATTACTAGTAGGTAAGTGAATAGATAATTTTTTAAGAATTTTTATTAAGGTATTATTAATAGACACTCTTATGAAGCTTTCACATGAAAAAACAATGTGATTACTACATTAACCTATGCTATCAAGTCCCCACCCCTACCCCAATGCAGTCACTGTCCATCAGTGTGGTAGATGCCACAGATACACTGTGTGCCTTCTCTGTGCTACAACGTTTTCCCCGTGACCCCTCACACCACGTGTACTAAACATAATACCCTTCAATATAATTCTCCCTCCCTCCCGACCCACCCTCCCACACCCCTCCCCTTTGGTAGCCACTAGTCCCTTCTTGGAGTCTGTGAGTCTGCTGCTGTTTTGTTCCTTCATTTTGCTTTGTTGTTATACTCCACAAATGAGGGAAATCATTTGGCACTTATCTTTCTCTGCCTGGCTTATTTCACTGAGCATAATATCCTCAAGCTCCATCCATGTTATGAAGGTATGATTGAAATACACTTTTATGAAGGCTTCACATGAAAAAACAATATGGTTACTACATTTGCCCATATTATCAAGTAACCAACCCATACCCCAATGTAGTCACTGTCCATCAGTGTAGTAAGATGCCACAGATCCACTGTGTGCCTTCTCTGTGCTACACTGTTCTCCCCGTGACCCCCCACACCATACATACTAAACATAATACTCCTCAATCCCCTTCTCCCTCCCTCCCCACCCGCCCTCCCACACCACTTCCCTTTGGTAAACACTAGTTCATTTGTGGAGTCTCTGAGTCTGCTGCCAATTTGTTCCTTCAGTTTTGCTTCATTGTTGTACTCCACAAATGAGGGAAATCATTTGGCATTTGTCTTTCCCCATCTGGCTTATTTCACTGAGCATAATGTCCTCCAGCTCCATCCACATTGTTGCAAATGGTAGGAATTGTTTCTTTCTTATGGCTGAATAGTATTCCATTGTTATATGTACCACTTCTTCTTTATCCATTTATCTACTGATGGACACTTAATTTGCTTCCATATCTTGGCTATTGTAAAAAGTGCTGCAATAAACGTAGGGGTGCATATGTCTTTTTGAATCTGAGAACTTGTATTCTTTGGATAAATTTCAGGGAGTGGGATTCTGGGGTCAAAAGGTATTTCAATTTTAATTTTTTGAGGAACCTCCATATTGCTTTCCACAACAGGTGAACTAGCTTACATTCCCACCAGCAGTGTAGGAGGGGTCCCCTTTCTCCCCATCCTCTCCAGCATTTGTTGTCCTTAGTCTTTTCGATGCTGGCCATCCTTACTGGTGTGAAGTGATATCTCATTGTGGTTTTAATTTGCATTTTAATTAGTGATGTGGAGCATCTTTTCATGTGTCTGTTGGCCATCTGAATTTCTTCTTTGAAGAACTGTCTCTTCTTATCCTCTGCCCATTTGCTAACTGGTTTATTTGCTTTTTGGATGTTGAGGCGAGAAAGTTCTTCATATATTTTGTATGTTAACCCCTTGTCAGATATGTCATTTGCAAATATATTCTCCCATACTGCAGGATGCCTTTTTGTTCTATTGATTATGTCCATTGATGTACAAAAACTTTTTAGTTTGATTGAGTCCGATGAGATCATTTTTGCTTTTGTTTCCCTTTCTCAAGGAGATGCTTTCAGGGGAAGCAGGAAAAGTTACTCATGCTTACATTCAGGAGGTGTTTGCCTATGTTGTCTTCTAAGAGTTTTATGGTTTCATGGCTTACATTCAGCTCTTTAATCCATTTCAACATTACTTTTGTGTACGGGGTTAAACAATAATCCAGTTTCATTCTCTTGCACATAGTTGTCCAGTTTTGCCAACACCAGCTGTTGAAGAGGCTGTCATTTCCCCATGATATGTCCATGGCTCCTTTACCATATATTAACTGGCCATATATGGTTGGGTTTACATCTGGGCTCTCTAGTCTGTTCCATCGGTCTATGGGTCTGTTCTTGTGCCAGTACCAAATTATCTTGATTACTGTGGCTTTGTAGTAGAGCTTGAAGTTGGGGAGTATGATGCCCCCAGCTTTATTCTTCCTTCTCAGATTTTCTTTGGCTATTCAAGGCGTTTTGTGGTTACATATGAAGTTTAGGATGATTTTCTCTATTTCATTGAAGAAAGCTATTGATATTTTGATAGGAATGGCATTGAATCTATAGATTGTTTTAGGCAGGATGACCATTTTGACAACATTAATTCTTCCTATCCATGAGCAAGGGATGTGTTTCCATTTATTGGTATCTTCTTTACTTTCTCTCATGAGTGTCTTGTAGTTTACAGAGTAAAGTTCTTTCACTTTCTTGGTTAGGTTTATTCCTAAGTATTTTATTCTTTTTGATCCAATTTTGAATGGAATTTTTTCCTGATTTCTCTCTCTGCTAGTTCATCGTTGATGTATATGAGTGCCACAGATTTCTGTGTATTAAGTTTGTATCACACAACTTTGCTGAATTCAGATACTAGATCTCATACTTTTGGAGTGGATTCTTTAGGGTTTTTTATGTACAATATCATGTCATCTGCAAACAGGGACAGTTTACCTTTTCCTTGACAATCTGGATGCCTTTTATTTCTTAGTGTTGTCTGATCGCCATGGCTAGGACCTCCAGTACTATGTCGAATAGAAGTGGGGATAGTGGGCATCCTTGTCTTCCTCCCGATCTTAAAGGAAAAGCTTTCAGCTTCTCACTGTTAAGTATAAAGTTGGCTGTGGGTTTGTCATATATGGCCTTTATTATGTTGAGGTACTTGCCCTCTGTACACATTCTGTTGAGAGTTTTTATCATGAATGGATGTTGAATTCTGTCAAATGCTTTATCAGCGTCTATGGAGATGATCATGTGATTTTCGTCCTTGCTTTTGTTGTTGCGGTGGTTGATGTTGATGGATTTTTGAATGTTGTAACATCCTTGCATTCCTGGAATAAATCATACTTGATCATCATGGATGATCTTTTTGATATATTTTTGAATTCAGTTTGCTAATATTTTGTTGAGTATTTTTGCATCTATGTTCATCAGGGATACTGGTCTGCAATTTTCTTTTTTGTGGTGTCTTTGCCTGGTTTTGGTTTTAGGGTGATTCTCGCCTCATAGAATGAGTTTGGAAGTATTCCCTCTTCTTCTGCTCTTTGGAAATCTTTAAGGAGGATGGGTATTAAGTCTTCACTAAATGTTTGATAAAATTCAACAGTGAAGCTCTCTGGTCAGTTGTTTTGTTCTTAGGTAGTTTTTTGATTACCAGTTCAATTTCATTGCTGGTAATTGATCTGTTCAGATTTTCTGTTTCTTTCTTGGTCTGCCTTGGAAGGTTGTATTTTTCTGTAAAGTTGTCCATTTCTTCTAGTTTATCCAGTTTTTTAGCACATAATTTTTCACAGTATTCTCTAATAATTTTTTGTATTTCTGTGGTCTTCATAGTGATTTTTCTTTTCTCATTTCTGATCCTGTTTATGTGAGTAGACTCTCTTTTTTTCTTGATAAGTCTGGCTAGGGGATTATCTCTTTTGTTTATTTACTTGAAGAACCAGCTCCTGCTTTCATTGATTCTTTCTATTGTTTTACTCTTCTCAATTTTATTTATTTCTGCTCTAATCTTATTATGTCCCTCCTTCTACTGACTTTGGGCCTCATTTGTTCTTCTTTCTCTAGTTTCATTAATTGTGAGTTTAGACTGCTTATATGGGATTGCTGTTCTTTTCTGAGGTAGGCCTGTATGCAATATAATTTCCTCTTGGCACAGCCTTCACTGCACCCCACAGATTTTGCTGTGATGAATTATTGTCATCATTTGTCTCCATGTATTGTTTGATCTCTGTTTTTATTTGGTCCTTGATCCATTGGTTATTCAGGAGCATGTTGTGAAGCCTCCATGTGTTTGTGGGATTTTTCATTTTCTTTGCTTAATTTATTCCTAGTTTCATACCTTTGTGGTCTGCAGCATATAGATGGGTCTTATTATTTTCAGTGACCCCATGACTTTTGATTGGTGCATTCAGACCATTTACATTTAGGATGATTATCAATAGGTATGTACTTATTGTCATTGCAGGCTTTAGATTCATTGTTACCAAAAGTTCAAGGGTATCTTCCTTATTATCTAATATTCTACCTTTAGTCACTTAGTATGCCATTACAAACACAGTCTAAAGGTTCTTTTTTTTCCCCCTCCTTTTTTTCCACCTCCATTCTTCATATATTAGGTATCATAATCTGTACTTTGTCTATCCCTTTTTATTACCTCTGGTGACAACTATTAAACCCTAGGAATACTTCCATCTATAGCATTGCCTCCAAAATGTACTGCACAGATGGTTTGTGGGAAGTAAATTCTCTCAGCTTTTGCTTATCTGGACATTGTTTAATCCCTCCTTCAAATTTAAATGGTAATCTTGCCTGACAAAGTAATCTGGTTTCAAGGCCCTTCTGCTTCATTGCCTTAAATACATCATGCCACTCTCTTCTGGCCTGTAAGGTTTCTGCTGAGAAGTCTGATGGTAGCCTGATGGGCTTTCCTTTATATGTGATCTTAATTTTCTCTCTGGCTGTTTTTAATAGCCTATCCTTATCTTGATCTTTGCCATTTTAATTATTATATATCTTGGTATTGTCTTCCTTGGGTCCTTTGTGTTGGGAGATCTGTGCACCTCCATGGCTTGAGAGACTATCTCCTTCCCAAGATTGAGGAAGGTTTCAAATATTACCTCCTCAAAGACACTCTCTATCTCTTTTTCTCTCTTCTTCTGGTAGCCCTATAATGTGAATATTGTTCCATTAAGATTGGTTACACAATTCTCTCAATATTCTTTCATTCCTAGAGATCCTTTATTTTCTCTGTGCCTCAGCTTCTTTGTATTTCTCTTCTCTAATTTCTATTTCATTTATCATCTCCTCCACCATATCTAATATGTTTTTAAATCTTCCATTGAATGTTTCATTTCTGATACTGTGTTTTATAATGATTGGATCTCCAACTGGAATTCATTCCTTAGTTCTTCAATATTTTGTGTACTTCCATAAGCATGTTAATGATTTTTATTTTGAAATATCTTTCAGGAAGATTCATGAGGTCAATTTCATTTTAATCTTTCTCGGGTATATTCATAATTTTTCTTTGAACCAGGTTCCTTTGGGATTTCGTATTTGTATATGACGCCCTCTAGTGCCCAGAAGCTCTACTCTCTGGAGGTGCTCAGCCCCTGGAGCAATGTCCAGGGTCTTAGGTGATTGGTGTTGGACCTGGGTGAGGAAAGAGCTGTTTCCTGCTTCCCAGCTCTTCTGCCATTTCCACTGTCAGAATCAGTGGGCTGAGCACACAGGTATAAGCCTCTATGCTTTGCATTTGTAGCTGCTCTAGATAGGGCCTCCGTCTGGGTGGTCTAATGCCAGGGTAGGGTTTGTTGGTTTGGGAGCCAGGTGGGGCTGGCCAGGAGGAAGGCACAGGAGGCTGCCTATCACCATTGGGAGTCTTGGAGCTTCATAGCCAGCCTGGTGGCTGGAGCACCTGAAGATTGTGAAAATTCCCAACCTGCTGGGCAGAGTACACCCAGATAATTTTGTCTACCTGTCCTTTCTCCTGAGCTGTGAGCTCTGTGCAATCCTTGCCCCTTTAGCATCTCTCTTGCTGTTAGGAAGTCTCTCAGACTGCCTTTTTTTGTCCCAGAGCAGCCAAATATGGATCCCTGCTTTCCATAAGCAGCTGGAATCTCAGTCTCTCCAGGTATTCTGCCTGTCTTAGCTTTCCAGCCTCCCTGAACATGAGAACACCATGAAATATAGGTTTCTGTTTCTTGAGCATATCTCCATAGCTAGGTGTTCAGCACTCCCTCCCTGCTCCATTTCTCTTACTCCCGCCAGTAAGCTAGGGTGGGAGACAGGCTTGGGACCTACTGGACCACGGCTTTGGTACATTACCCTGTTCCATGAAGTTTATGCTTCTCTCCAGGTTTATGCAGTCTGGTGCAGCCCTCTTTCCTGTTGCTCTTTCAGGATTAGTTGTCTTAACTATAGTTTTGTATTATATGGAGTTTTAGGAGGAAGCCTCTGTCTCACCTCTCATGCTGCCATCTTTAATCCAATCTACAGGTAGTTCTTAAATGATTTTATTTTTTTTCCCCACAAAGCTGTGATTAACCACATTTTGATGCTCTACACTTAACTTAGCAGCTATTTCCATTTTCTTTTAAGTCACAGGTGATTTTCTGACATTTTATTTAGTGACATGGGTTAATTTCAACTAAGGAACAGATTTCACAACTGGAAAACCTTAGGTTACTATAGCAGCAAGTAAGTATTTCTAATAAATCCCATGGATCCTGCTGTTATTCCCTAGCATTATATGAAAAATATAGATCTCACAGGGAACCATTGCTATCTGATCTGAAGCTTATTTCTTGAATTGAATATCAGAAAATATATGTTCTTGGGAAATGTTTTTATTTATTTTTAATTAAGGTATTACTCTGGACCAAAAACATTTTCTTGCAGGTTTTATTTAATTGGGTTTTGTTTGTTTGTGCTCTAAGCACTTATTATAATATACCTAGCTTTTAGAAAAGCCACATTTTTTGGGGGTAGTATTTTGTTTGTTTCTTTTGATTCTTTATTAGTGCTAGCTATTCCAAATAACCCAAATTATGTTCTGGCTTTCAATATTTTACAATGTCTTCTTCTTTTATATGTTCTGCTTTTAAAATTTCCAGCTGAATCCTTTCTAAAAATAAAACTGTGTGACATACAGTTTTAAAATGAAAACTTGTATTTTCTCACATCTGACATTGTTGATATTGTTCTCTCTAATACGAATGTCTTTTAACTCCTCACATCCCTATTTCTATCTTTTTAAATCCTTGCCATCCTTTAAGACTCATCATAAAGGCTGTTCTGCAAAAACTTGCTTGATCCTTTGGGTCTCAAGGAATGCTCTTTCTTTGAAACAGATATCTGTGTTATGTAAAGCTCCTATCATTCATCACTTAGAATTAAATCTGAGCCCCATTTTCTGTTTGGAAAGAACTAATTCTTGAGTATCTTTATATTCCACCATAATGTAGTATATATTATAGTGCCCAACACAGAGGTTAGCATATAATAGATGAACAATGTAATTTTGAAAGAATGACTAACTGTTTCTCTTTGTGAGCGTATGGCTGCCCATGTGGTGACTCCATTTCCCATCTTCCCTGCTGTTGATGGGCCATGTGATTGGCTTCCTACCCATGGAGATCAAGCAAAATTGCTGTGGGTGATTTCATATCTACTTTCTTAAAAGGAAATCCCTTGCCCTGGGCTAGCTCTTTCCCCCAGCAGAAGACTAGAATCTCTTAGGAAATAGTGGAACACTTATTTATCAGATATAATTTTGATCCCTGGATAACAGAAATGAAGCTGCTTTGGACTTATAATACACCCTTCAGGACTATTGTTTGAAAGATAAACCAACAACAATAGCAAAGCCTTTTTTTAATTCTTTATTCTTTAAGCCATAATTCTTTTATTGGGTCTCTGTTCCTCTTTTTTTTTCTTTTTCTTTTGTTTTTAATGAAGTAGCCTATTTCTATCCTAACTACGATAATAAATGATTTAAAGTATCTGAGAAAAGTATTTTATATTTATTTAACATATATATATATATATACATACATACATACACTGATTTCATATATTCTTGTTCACTATCAAGCACTCAGAGAATTGCCATTGAATTATATTAAATTTTATAAGACATATATATATATAAGACAGTTTGATTAAAATAACTCTAAAGAAGCCAAACTTGAATAATGAGAAAATACAAATATGGACTATTTATTTTGTGCCACCCTGGTTAGAAATATGGTTATCTTATTTAAAATTATATTATAAAATGTCTGGAAAACCTGAAAATTATAAATATCCATGAGCTGTTAATATCATTAATTCTATGGGAATAAAGGCCAAAAAGTTATTTCTTTAAATACCATTTTTGTTAGAAAGTAAGCAGTGATCTGGAAAGTTGCTCAAAAATCATCTATTTGTTATTTTAGCACTTAATATCATTTAGTTTGTAAAAGGCTCTGCTTTAATGATATATAATTAGCTCAGTGATATCCATCTTTTATATACTTAATAAGTATTAACAAATTTGTCTCCAAAAGAACCTTCTTGTAATGCTATAAGACCATAAAACTAAACCAGTGACCTAATAATATTTTATTTTACCAGAAAGGAAGGATTTTGGACATTGGTTAGTACTCTTAATCAGGCAATGTCCACTTTTTAATAAAACAACATAAAGCAAATATAGAACTCTTTTTAGTTTCACATCACCAAAATCTGAAGTTATGTTTTATTTCACCAATTATCTCTAAACACATTCTTCAACTATTTCTAGTGCATGAAAAAGGGAAAGAAAGTGAAAATATGAGTCATAAACCTATCTAATTAATTTGATCATAATATATCATCTTTCCAGATCATTGAAATTTTAAATATTTCCTCTAGTATGTGTAGTTTATTTAGTTAATAGTAAGTGGATATTATATCAAACACTCCTCTATGTTACCTGAGGAGTCTGTTATGTTTGCACTATCATTATATTGTTATAAAGTATGTACTTGATAGCCACATATAAATGGAGCTAACTTTTAACTATTGAGCATTTTTATAGAAATTCATAGATCCTAGTTTTGTCACCGCCACATACTCTGACACTTTTATACCTTAAATATGGGTGTGGAGGTTAAGAGAACTTTAATTAAGCTTTGCTTTTTGCCTCTTGGTACCTTGACCAAAACTTACAATGTAAAATTCTATTTTACTCTAAAAATGATGGCCCACTAAAGACAATGGAACCGAGGGCCTGTATAGGTCTAGTGATATTTATCTAATAAACATTTTGGTAAATTTACTTAGGGCACAAGTCCCAAAGGACTCCAAATAATGAGATACAAATTGTATCCCACAAAGACATACACCAAACACTAAAAGAATAGCATTATTTTCCAATCTTATGTACACAGAAATATGGAGAACTGTGTGGAAAGAGATCTCAAGAATGGTGGCTCACAGTGGAAGGAATATAAGGTTGGGTCAGGCCAAACTAACTGATATGGGTCTCCCACGCAGAGATTATGCAAGCAGGGTTTTAGCTCGAAGTGTTTAAAGGGCTTCAATAGTTGGTTGGTTGGCTGCCAGAAACATGGACCAAAATGTAGCCTGTGCTTTAATGAAGTTAAAATAGCAGAGCTACCTTATTATACTGTAGAAAAAGGTATCCAAAAATGTAGGGAATGGAACTTGGAAATTGGAATATTACAGTGCATTTATTTTTTAAGCCCTGTTCATTCCACCTGAAAGGCTCCAGAGGATATACTTTTGAACATGACTCTGAGAAATATATTTATGAAGAGGATCCCTGGAATCCTTGAAGTGTTCTATAGTTGCTTGCCTCTGTAGACCAGAGTGGGAAACGCTATAATCTAGCCTGGGTCCCTAATGCAATGGGAATAATGAGAGCCCAGGTTCACAGGGGCCACATGGTATCACTCAGTGAAGACAAGGTGGATGCATTTGTTACAATGGGCAGCAAAGACAATGCAGTTGTCAGAATAGTGCCAATCACAGAGACCATTGGAATAGACTGGACCATCATGGTATCTATGGAGTGTGAATACACAGGCGGTTTGTTATATTTTTAGTTAACCTGCACAGATGGGGAGTTCTAGGTCTAGTAACATAGGTTTAATTTGAATAACCAAATAGAGTCACAACCCTCAATAAGTTCCCTCGATGTGAGCTAGTTTATACACTCAGACCACCCTGACTGCAAGGGGAAGCTGGACTTTCTTAAGAAAAGATGCTATTACACCACTAAAAATTTATATTGTCAGTGTTTCTTCCAGCCTTCCACAAAAGGGCTTACTTAGAACCATGCACCTCAGTGAAGGTGGATGGGGGAGAGAGAACTAACTAGGCTTGTGGGGAATTATTGGACACTGGCTCTGAACTGACACTTCCTGAAAGCCCAGAGTGTCACCGTGGCCATCAAGCCAGAGAATGGGCATAAAGAGGTCAAGTGAGCAATGAGGCTTTAGGTCAGGTGTCTCTCACAGTGCTTCTGGTGGCTCTCCAAACATATCCAGTTATTATTTCCAATATTTCTGTAATCCATACTTAGAATAAAAACACTCAGCAGATGGCAGAATTCCCACACTGGTCACTTGATCTACAGAATTAGACCTATTTAGGTAGGAAAAGCTAAGTAGAAACCACTAGAATCATATTTACCTGCCAAAATATTAACCAAAAACAATGCCATATTCCCAGTGGGATTGCAAGAGATCAATGCTATCTTTAAGCACCAAGGGCTTAAAGATGCAGAGATGGTGATTTCTCTTACATCCCCATTCAACTTGTCTATGTGGTTTGCACAGAAAGTAGATGGATCTTAATGAATGAGAGAGGAATATGGTAAATGTAATCATGTGGTGACTAAAATTACATTCCAGATGGTTCCGTTGCTTGAACAAATTAACACGCACTTGGTACCTGGTAGGCAGCTATTGATCTGGCATCTTTTTATATACTTGTTATAAAAACTACCAGGGATAGTTTGCTTTCAGCTGAGAAGCCAACAGTACACCTATACTGTCCCATCTCAAGGACATACCAGCTGGTCAGCCCTCTGTTGTAATCTGGTCCACAGGAACCTTGGTTGCTTTCCTTCCCACACGATCTCCTGCCAGACCATCACACTGGTGCTGTTAGGCTGCTTGGACCTGGTGAATATTGGGTAGCACTTAGTATAGGTGTATTGGTGGGATGTCAAAGGATGGAAAATAAACCCCTACTCCATCACATGAAAATTTCTAAGAGACCAGTGGTCTGAGGCTTGTGGGTTTCTCTTCTGAGGTGAAGGTAAATTGTTGTATCTGGCCCCTCCTTAAATGAAAAAAGGGGCACAACACCTAGAGGGTATCTTTGGATTTTGGAGGTAATATATCCCCCTTTGTGTGTAGTACTACATCCTGTTTAATGGGTTACCCCCAAAGCTGCTAGTTTTGCAGGAGGCCAGAATAAGAGAAAACTCTGCAAGAGGTCCAGGCTGCCATGCAAATTGCATGTGATTAATATTCCTCAGTAACTAAAATAAATTAATATTTTGGGAGACCATAAAGGTATGACTGGTCCTAAATTTTATTAATATAGTCAGTCAATTATGGAATTTTCCAGGTTATAAGTCTATTTACATCAAATGTTTTTCTATCTATTTAAAGAGATCATTAAAAATGCAAATTGATACTGTATGGTTTGCTATTTTTCCTGTCTATGATACCTCATAATGGGCAAGTGACCTTGTGCAGTTTTTGACTACACTCAAATGAATGGCAGCTACTTTCTGCCTTACTACTTAAAATTTTAAATAATAGATAATTTACTGAAATAGCACTTACTTTATTTCTCATAATGGGTCCTGATAAGAAAATTCTCATGCTGTGTGCTTTTGAAAATGCCCTTTTCTGGCAATCAGCCTTTCTTGCAGCACTACTATTTGCTGGCATTAAACAACATGGTCAGGGACCAATTTAAAGTCTAGGATTCAACCTATTTGAGATACAGAGTCTTACTATATAGAAGTTATTTCCTTGGATGGATATATAATTTTTAGTATTAGATAAATTCTGGTTAGCTTAAAACAGTGTCACTTATATATGTTACATCACCATAGATAACATTTTGTATAGAATTTTCCAAAGTGAACTGTTATGTTTCATGATTTCCAGTAATTTAATACATTAGTATTGCAAGTCATTCTGATATGCTCCATTGGCATGTGATAGGGAGAGAGAACTGAAGGAAAACTACACACATATAGAAGAGAGTTCAACAGATAAAGTAGAGATGAAATTTATTTTAACAAGGAGATTTGTAAAATTTGATAACTACTACATTTTCTTCTCCAATAAGTTCAGTATTGAGTCTTTTTTACCATTTCTCTAGGAATTGGGGGAAGGATCTGACATTTCAATGCTTAAATTTAAGTAGTGTTTTTTTATATTAGAATTAGAGTAAGTGTTCTAAGTGATGAAAAGAAATGTTACTCTTTCATTTTAGATGTTATTCCTACTATCTACTTATGTTTCAGTCTGTGCATTGAAATGGCATACTCAGGATGAAATGTGAAGAAAAAATTGAAGATCTTCAAACTTATCTTTATTTATTTATGAATACCAGGATGTGATTGGAGACACTTATTCATAATACACAGAACAGAGTAGCTCAATTTTTAAATATGTATTACACTGCCATTGTAACAACCTTATTGTTATCATTTTGAATTTATATGCCAAATAAAATTTCCTAATTCCTTCTCAAGGAAATTAAGACATTGATGCCAAAAAGTATGGCATGGATTAAAAGAAATTTATAAAGAAGAGGTATCATGCCATATTTATAAGCCTTTTTATGCTACCTCCTATCTCCCATTGTGCTTTTTTGACTGAATTCAATTACTCAGTATAAAGAAGTTAAAAAAATAATAAGCTTTCTTAGATTTAAAAAAATAAACTTTATCTCAATCTCTGTATACATGTACACACACAGAGGTTATAAGTGAAATTCGTTTTAAAGTACAATGACTGACCCAACTTTGAAGTATATATCTTGACATCAGTTCTTCTCAACAGTCTTATTTCAATTCCCATTTCCTTTTAGGCTCTCTGCTTTCTCGAAAAATGATATCACAGTCTCTCTTTTACCCTTCACCATCTCCCGACAGTCACCATCTAAGATGATGAATTTGCATCCTATTTCAAGAAAAGACCTTGTCTGACTCCTTCTACCCCCTCTTGCTCTATGTATACACACTGCTGTCCCTGCTGCTACTAAGTAACTGTTCATTCACCGAATGCAAACTTTCAACATACACAAGAGTGTCTAGGGACACTCCAACATTTTGTGTTGTGAAAAAGAGGAGAAAAAAAATAAACGAGATGGATAAGGAATGCCAGTGAAGTAGGAGGAAGTGTTGCCTCAAACACAGCAAACAAGAATTTCTATAAGTGTAGAAATACATATATATGTATAGAGTACCAAATACCCTTGAGAGTTTGAATTAAGAACTAAGAAGTAGTCATTGAAGTTGACAGTATTGGGTATCTCTGCTAAGACAGTGTGATGGGTGTAGTGGGAATTGGAAATGAAGACATATATGGACTTTTTAGAAAACTTTGGTTTAAAATTTAAGAGAAATGAAGAAGGAATAACAGAAAAGGGAAAATAGATGGAAGAGGGCATAATTCACAGAACTTTCTTTTTTTAAAGAAGAAAAAGACCACAGCATGTTGGGAATGGGCAGCCAAAGCAAGGGAAAAAAGATGGTAATGCTGAGAAGTGAAGTTGTGATGAAAGAAAAAAACTTGAAAATAATAAATTAGATCAGACCAAGTGCACAAGACAAGTAGCTAGTTTTAGTTTTTGTTATCTATTGCTGCATCACAAACTAAACACTGGCTTAAAACAGAAAACAGTGTATTATATCTCACAAGTTTAGGAATCAGAAATTGGAGAAGGCCAGCTTCCTCTGGTTCTCTTACTTTAGAAGATGTTGACTTAGGTCACTTGGTAGTAATTACCTGGCAAAAAGGCTGATTTGGAGGGCTTCCATGGCTTCTGTCTCATACGTGGTGCCCTGGCAGGGATGGCTAGAAGGCTAGGGTTAGGTGCAACTATTGACCAAAATGCCTTCAAGAGGCTGATCCAACATGGCCATCTCACAGCAAAGATCTTATGTTTGGCTCAGGGTCCTCAGAGATAGGACCAAGTGAACTAGGCAGAAAATGCAAAACATATGGCCTACCTCAAAATGCGCAGAATTTCACTTTGCTACAACCTATTAGTCAAGTAAGTTCCTACACCCAGTCAAATCTTGGGAAATTAGAGTTCATCTGTTAATGCGAGGCAAAGGATGTGTAGTTATATTTAATCTACTGGACCCTTAAATAAGTAAGAGAAAGTTCACCCATTTGCTATTGAGAATAAGTACATAGAAAACAATACCAATGAATTAGAGAAAGATGCAGTAGTTTACTAAGAAGTTGTATGTTTTTTTTTTCCATGAAAAAGAAGCAATGTCCTCAGATTTTAGTGTTAAATATTAGAGTATTTTAATACAGTCAAGGATTTATTTTAATGTTCTACTTACTTTAAATATGTTTAAATGTTTATTTACTTAGCTTTTCTGAGGAAAGATGCCAGTTAAACATTGTTACCCAAATCACTGCTTTAGATCTAAAGACATTATTGATATTTTATTTTGAAATCAATATTTTGATATTTACATTGAATTAAGCTACATTTTATTTGATACATATTAGGTTTTAGCTTCTTGTAACTTTTGGCAAATGTTCTTTTATAACAAATTAGCATGCATTAGTGAAGTACTCCAAAATTAAAACAAGATACAAAGGTTGAACTCAAACTGCATATAAATTACCTGCTACACAATCTCATTAATTTTAAATAAAGTCTGTTTTAACTTCAACAATTGTGTCTGTGTGAGTGTACATGTGTAAGTTGGTAGAGGAAAAATGTAACTGCAGAAATAGAGAGGAGTGGTCAAGAAAACCTGAGATGCTGAAAAGAGAACAGCATGTAGACTGGCCAGGGTCATCGAGGAAAGACTAAACGAAATGGAGGAGAAAGGAGTGAAGGGAAAAACTGCGAAGTATAGTAATGCTACTGTTGCAATATGTCAAATATTTTCCATTACTGAGATCTTCCTCATTCTTCCGAAATTATTAATATTCCAGTTGGAAATTGGCACGTGGGAAGAAATAGGATGGTTGACAGAACTGCAGCCAAGTTAGGTGGTCTAAAGAGGTGTACTTTCATGTGAAGGGTAGGGGGAGTAGTCTACTGTTACTATTATCCCATCTTGGAATTAGTAAAATGGTTCCATGGAAGTTAAATAAACCCAATGTTTTATGTCCACTAAAATAAAATCAAGGAATATTATTTCCTTTAAATTTGAAGACATTGAAATTATACAAACTATCCATTCACATTACTAATTTTGAACTAAAAGTGAACGAGCTCATTAAATTTGGGTCTTTGAAAATCAAGATCATTTTGTGGCCATAAATATTCAAAAGGAAGTTATGATGCCAATCTAAGACAACATTGAGAGAATTTAAAGTGTATATGACTTCTTCACTGAACTACACACAGATAGCTTTCTTGTTTCTGGTTACACCCCATCTATGAACAAAGTGAGGAAATACAGCTGCTACCAGATTACTTTTCTTGCTGATTCACATGTTTATTTCACCACAGAAAAGATGAAGGGATTAAAAAAATTAAAACTGAAGCAGATGTCATTGAGAAAGACAAACTTCTACAACCCAAGTAGTAGTTCATAAAGTTAGTGAAAAAAATATCAGAGTAGTATATCATTTGACTAAATTACTAAATGAATGAATGTACACACACATGCACACAATTTTTCCTTCAAAGTGTGTGTGTTTGTGCGTGTATGTGTTATCTTCTAAAGTAGAACTTTAGATATATCACCGAAATGTAGACCATGCTAACAAATTAATAAAGTGAACTGATAAAATGTAACCAATGATTGATCTTTCTGCTTCTAATTTTACCTACTGCCTTTCATACTAGTGGGAGTTCTGATTAAAACAGATCTGCTAATTTCTCTTTCTCAAAAAGCATCTTTGTTGATCAAAAATATTTGGGAATTCCACATTAAAATATATTCTGTAGGTCAATTCTTTAACAAGATCGAAAAACCTAGAGAAATGAGGTGCCAACATATTGTCTCATTTTCCACCATCTCACCATCTTACCCACAATTCCCTCTTACTTTTTACTCGTGTCATTCTTTGTGCCCCCTACCCTTCTCCTGCTGTTTCAGAGGACTCATTCAAAGGTCAGCTCAAATGCCACATCTGTGCCTACCCCTCTAATTTCTTCTATCTTGTCAAAATTCACATTTTTCCTCTGGTTACTGTAACTTGGTTTATTACTTATAACATTTAGATAATTTACCTTTTTGTTAATTCTGTTAATCTATACTACATATAAAAATATAAGTCCAAATCTTTAAAAAGAAACAATTGTGTCCCTATATCCTAGTTGTACATACAAGCCCTCAATACATATTTAATGCATCAAATACATGTATTCATAAGGAATAACTATTACCTGTACAAAAATGATTCATTTAACAGCAGAAGCAGAAACTAATAAATTGAGGATGGGAGAAACATTACTAAATTTACTTTAACTAAATTTAGAAAGTAGGACATTTAAAACCAGGCATTGCATTCATGAATATTTCTTGATAATGCACAATTTATTATAAGAATTTTCCCTTAATTTTTTCATTTCTTGGTTTCAAACTATAACAAATTTTATTGCCAATTAAATTTCTCTAATAAGACAAGTAAATATAAATTTTTAAAAAACTCCTTGATGTTCTTTTCACAGTTTTCAACTTGGTGCTTTTAAATGTTATCATATTGAATGTTGAGTTTTTAAGTATAAAATTTCTAAAATTTCCAAAACAAGTATGATTTTAATCTATAAAGTGCACCCAAACATCCAATCAAAAAAATGGATAAACCCCAATGAGGTAGAAAGCTTTTAATTCTAAATATTTATTTAAATTATGCTATAATTTCTGAAGCAATCAATTTGAAACACTTGCTTTAAAAATGAGAGTAGAAGCCTCTGTCATATTGTTAAAGCTTTAATACAGGACAATTCTTATCTATATAAATTCATATTTCAGTAAAAACTATACAGTGAGTTATATAAAGCCAACTCTAGAGACTAGGTTAGATTTTCTGGGAAGTAACATGGGTATTAAACCAAAAAGATGTTTCTAAGAAGTATTGGGAGAGATTCTTACAGTACTTTTTACAGTAGCTTGGAGTACAATTTTAAAGCAAGTTTTCAAAATGTTTGAAACAATAGTATCTATGCTGAGATAAATGTAGAGATTATTGAAAGAGAGTGAAATATCCTATATGATTTGTCATGTAAAGCATTTCCATAATGCTTCTCATGGAATGCTGTTAAACCTGATTGCATATTTGTTTCTCCAACTCATTAGAACATTTAATATTGTGTTTGATACAGTGATGTGTAGGAAGCTTTGGAAAATGATTTTGGGGAAAATTTTTTAGGAAAATAAGCGAAGTTAGGTGTGTTTCTTTACTTTCTGTTATAGTCAGTGATAATGGTATTTCTGAAGTTGCTAAGCATTTCAAATTTTGGTGTTCTACACTGGGAATATTAGTTTAGTAAAGCATCAATCGTTAAGGTTTCAGGCTTATGTTGTATTTCTGGTTTTGAGACAAATATCTGAAAGCAGTAAGGCTGGGGGTACCAATGGCTAAAGATATTAATGATTCAAACAAAACTTCTTGTGAGAGTTCCCCTTGTGTGCTAAAAAAAGAATAACTGCAAATGTTATGGTTTTATTAATATATACTAATCCTTATAATAAGCACAACACACACATATTTCATATTTTTATTTCAGAGTGATAGTCTCCAGATTTTAAAAAGAATACATACAACTTTAAGTGCTGTAAAATAAAAGTTTTTTCACTATAATGAAACTAAATTAGATACGTAAGTAACCTAAATGACGAGATGCTTGGCAAAAACTGCACTCAGAAGACCCACGTATTGTTTAATTGCTCTCCACCTTGTCACTCTTCAAAGGACGTAGCCTGTAGTCTGATTCCCGGTATTTGAAACTGCTTCACTCATCATTCTTACTAAGTATTCTAGCTATTTCATTAATTTTAGGCATTGGAGCAAAATAATATATTGTAATCTTTTGAGAGTCTTTTACAAAGTGTTACTTTTCCAATAAAACATTTTAAAAAATATGATTTTGCATGAAGAGAAATTTTACATTAAGTAAGCTTTTACCTAAAATAAAATTTTTACATGACATAAAGTTTATGTAAAATATGCTCATATAGAAATAATTTGAGACCTTGTCATTGAAATGTCAGGTCTGTAAAGATGCTGCAGTTTTATTTTTTAATTTTTATTATTGCAATAAGGTTGATAATACAATATTATGCTGGTTTCAGATGTACAAAATGTCTTGATAATTGTATACATTACTAGATGCTTGCTACAATGGGTATAGTTAACATTACCATACCAATATATTACAGTATCATTGGTTAGATTCTCTATGTTGTACTTCCATTCCTATGTCTAACTTACTTTACAATTTGCAGTTTGTACCTCTATCCTCTTCACCTGTTTCACTCATCTCCCCACCCCCTTCCCTAAGGCAGCCAGTGGTCTGTTGTATATTTGTGGGCCTGTTACCTTTTTTTCTGTTTTTCAGATTCTACATATAAGTGAAATCATATGGTATTTGTCTTTCTGACTGGTTATTTCACTTAGCATGATACCCTCTAGGTCCGACCATCCATGTTGTCACAAATGTCAAGATTTTCTTCCTTTTTTACAGATGAGTAACATCCCATTGTGCTTATGTTCCACATCTTTATCCATTCATCTGTTGATGGGCACTAGGTTGCTTTTATAGCTTTCATATCTTGGCTATATGACTAATGCTGCAGTGAACATAGATATGCATATATCTTTTCAAATTAGTGATGTTGTTTTCTTCAGGTAATTCCCAGAAGTGGAATTGCTGGGTCATATGGTATTTCAATTTTTATTTTTTTGAGGAACCTCCACATTGTTTTCCACAGTGGATGGACCAGTTTACATTCCTACCAACAGCAGGAAGGTTCCCTTTTCTCTACATCCTCACCAACACTAGTTATTTCCTGTCTTTTGGTAGTGGCCATTCTGACTAGTGAGATGTTACCTCATTGTGGTTCTGATTTGCATTTCCCTAATGATCAGTGATGTGGAGCATCTTTTCATGTGTCTGTTGGCCATTTGTATGTCTTTATTGGAAAAACATCCATTGAGGTCCTCTGCCTGTTTTTAAATTGGGTTTTTTGTTTTTTTGGTGTTGAGTTGTATGAGTTCTTTATATATTCTGGATATTAACCCCTTGTCAGATATATCATATGCAAATACATTCTCCCATATGGGTAGGCTGCCTTTTTGTTCTGTTGATGGTGTCCTTTGTTGTATAGATTTTTAGATTGATGTAGTCCCACTTGTATATGTTTGCTTTTGCTTCCCTTGACTGGGGAGGCATATCCAGACAGAAATTTCTCATGCTGATGTTCATGAGATTCTTGCCTATGTTTTCTTCCAGGAGTTTTATGGTTTCCTGTCTTACATTTAGGTCTTTAATCCTTTTAGAGTTTGTGTATGGTGTAAGACATTGTTGTAGAAACAATGTCCTCTGTTCTGATACATTGTCACATTGTTTCTTAGGTGAATTGACATGACATTTCAAATCTTGAGCCCTGGAAAAATATTTAAGATGAAACTTGTTTCCTCCATCTTCTATATTAAATATATAGAATTAAATTGCCTGTGTTTTTATTCAAGAATTTTATTTTATCCAGGTTTATCATACTTACAAACATTCAGCTATTTAACAAAATATTGCCATAAACAAATGGCGTTCAAGACCTTATGCCAAGAATTGCATGTGATGCAAAGATAGAAACCTTATGGTTGCTGCCCCCAAAGAGTTTAATGTCCAGTAAAGGATGTAGTGATTGAAGTACTGAAATAACTGGCAAACTTGGCAGCAGCTACAGAAGTGAGAGAAGGAAAAAGTCAAAAAATAACTGTGGTATGGAAAGAAAATGTCTCTAAAGAGTGACATCAGAGATGTGATCAAATTTCCATAGGCAGAGAAAAACATGATGAAAATTTTTACTAAAATGTTAAAAAAATAGGCACTTATCTGTATATACTTATAGCTAAATTTAGTTTGAAATATACCTAGTGGTTAAAAAGATACCATGATTAGACTTGTAAATTATAAAAATTACACAAAATTTGATTTGGCAATTAGAGATGGAAGTAACATGGAGTAAAGAATGAAGTAAAATTAGCTTAGTTCTTTTCCTAGAGCTTATGTTTGAGACATAGGGTGAAGGGAGGGAATTAGAGTACAATAAAATATCAAATAATTTTCCCACTAATGCCCTCATGGGGAGTGCAAGCCGTCAGCAACCGGCACACCAGCAGTTTTAGTAGAAGTTGGACAGAAAGCACTGGATGCCAGATTCAGCAATTATTTAAGAAGTTAACAACCTTGTCACAAAATAAACAAGTAGAATCTGTTATTTCTGGATCCATTTAATCCTTTACTCAACATTTTTATAAGTGAAAACTGTATGTATCAGGAACTGTGTGCTAAGCATAGGAAATACTATCATCAAGAAGAGAGAGGCCCCTGTTGCTATCATGAACACTCAGAATTCAGTAGCGGAAATGACATTTTATAATAAATTACAATAAGGATAATAAGAGTTGAGATAGTGGAGGTAAGTAGAAAAGACTATGAAACTGCAGAGCAAGGAAGGCTCCTCCTGCAGAGAAAGCTTCCTGTCGTAGTGAGGCGTAAGCTGACACCTCCGGATGAGTTGCACTTTGCCAGGTCAAGAAAAAGATGCTGTGCAGTGAGCATGGCTCACTCACGGAGAAGAAAACACATGTGCAACACCTGCAAACGTAGATTACAGAGGCTGAAGGGAGACTGTTCAGGAGGGATCTATGGAGGCTTCCAGGGACGAGATCCTCTATTTCCTTGTAAATAAACTAAAGGAATCACCAAGGGTTTTAAGTATTGAACCAGAATAATCTGCTATGCATTTTTAAAACCATTAGAAGTTTTTAAGAAATTTAAGGAGTTTGAAAGAGCCTGGGTTTTTAGGCCAGAATCCTTAAACTGCGGTTTTACATTCCAGGCGTTGGTTAAGGTTATGCAAATGCAGACAAAGCTAAGAAACTCCCTTTCTAAAGTCTCTTCTTCCTTGTTGAATGTAAATGGAGACAATTTTGTGTTCAGCCTGTCTGAGGCAGAGTAGTGAGACATGGAAGCCGAGGAAAGGAGGGGCCAGATCCATCTTTAGTTTAACTGCTTTTAAGAGTGTCGTTAGGGCTCAAAGACAAGCTCTCAGTTCACAGTGATTCTGACAAGCCATTTCAGGTCAATACAACATTACTCCGCTTGGAGCTCTCTGAAAGCTTTGGCTTCCCCTCAGCCTTGAGATCAGGGAGGGGATCAGCTGACAAGTGTCAACACAGCCCTCACTTCAGGAGCCGTGCTGGGGCCAACCTGAGCTCTGGGGCCTCCGCGACAGCTAGAGCATGGCAGGTAGGAGTCTGTATCTCAAAGACACTGTCTCTCTAGAACCTAGAAAATTAAGTCTGGGAAAGAAAGGAATAAAAATTCAAAGAGGGGGAGCTCCGTTAGTAATGCTTTGGTCCTTTGTTCTCTCCCCCTAGCCTGACTGATGCATGATGCCTTCTATAATTCTTTCTCCAGAGCTCTCTGGAGATTAGCTCAGTTCTCCTGAGGAAATCTTTGCAGGGGCCTGGGAGTGAGGCTGGGTTCCATATTCAAAGTCAGAGAGGCAGCTGAGCACTCTACACTTCTACAGGCCAGCTATGCTTCAAAGCTTCTTCTCAAGTCTGTTTGGGGTGTCATGTTCCACTTTCAGGAATTCCAAGGTAGGCAATTTAGAGCAATGGGCTGAGGAGGGTGCACCTGCTGGAATCACTGCGGTTTATATCTGCATCTCAGAAAGAAGGGGAAAATGTTTTTTAAAAAAATCACTGAATGTGTTATAATAAATGGCTTGAGAAGAACTGTATCCAAGAAAATAATCTAGGAAACATTTCAAATAGTCTATGCAGAGCGTAATACTGATTACCTGGACTACCATAATGTCAAAGGAGTAGAATAAAATTCTTTGTGATTTCAAGCTGCGTGTTCATGAGCCACTGAAACCTGATCCTGTCCTTTGATCAGCCTCTGGGAATAATGCTCTGAACTTCATCTCCTTTGGCCAGAGCCACCATCCTGCCATGACCAATAACTTCAAGCTCCCCATATTCTCAGTTTCCAGGATCTCACTCTATTAACTCCACCAGTCATCTTTCCAGCTCACCTGCTTTTTATATATTTTCCTGACATTAATAATACATTAATCCCACCAATGCCTGCAATATTAGAGGGGAAAAAATCTAGACAAATGTAAATACTGGCCTCTGTGATCAGCTTTCATACGGTATTTCTGCAGTCCATTCATTCTCCCACATGTATCACCTCAAACGTCCAACTTTTCCCACCTATCCTCAATGTTAGTCTACAATGTTGTGTCCTGTTTAAGAAAATAGAAATAATAACCAGAAAATTATCATGACTGCCTTTCACCATATCTACCCATCTGTTTGCTTCTGTGACCATGTACCCTGCCTTCATTTCTGTTACTGTGTAAGAGCTCTCTGGCACCCATCCAAGGCCAGCCTTCTATTTGTGCACAAGATCCAAGTGACTTTCACTGACTTTGGGTCCTGATTACTACAGCAACCTGTCTGTTCCTCTTCCCTATCAACTTTTCTCTTATTTTATCAGCATTATCAAAATATAAATATGACCTTGTATTCTCATTTTAAGAAAACCATCTTTTTATTTCACATCCTTCTCTAGTCATTACCTTTGTTCTTCTTTACTATAACATTTTTTTAAATGTTGACTTTATAATTGTTTCCAATTCTTTTCTTCTGATTGCCTTTTGGAACCAATTCAATAAAGCTTTTATCTCTGCTATTTTATCAAAAACGCTTCTGTCAAATCATTGTCACCTTTTTGTTATATTAAATAATTACTTCCCATTCTTGAAAAACATTCTTTACCTTACTGAAATGATATCATGCTTCCCTGGTTTCCCTCTTACCTCACTGGTCTCATCTCAACTTTCTGATATATTCCTGTACCTCTGTCCTGCCAAGATTTTGTGCTCAGATATTCTCCATTCTCCTGAAATACTCAATTAAGAGGGTGGGACAAAGGGAGTCTATCTACCACTGGACAAAATTTCTTGCTACATCATTGTATGTACTTACATTTTTTGTTACACATGTATTGTTAGACTAAGGATGACCTTGTTTGTAGACTACCACAAAGATCATGGATTTATACTGGTCTCAATCTACTAGAAGTCATTGTAATTAATGTGTCTTTTGTGTCAATACTATAGAAGCAAAACCTTTAGAGCATTTCAGTAAGATTGCCTAGGTTTCAGGATCATAACATCAGGGTACAATTAACAGCTGAAACAGCAAAAGAGGCAAATAGGAAAGCAGGTGCCTCTAGAGCAAGACTGACAATCAATAGGGGAGACACCTTCTGGTGTTTCAGAGAGCCAGTAGGAATTCATTCCAACATCACATAGTTTCTTTGTTTTATATATAATTTTATATAAGTGCCTAGAAATGTATCCTTTGGGATCCTGTGGAATAAATTTTGAATGTCTAAACTTTAGGATTGCAAATAAAAATGAATTTCTGATTATCAGCATGGTCTCTTGATCAGCCCACTTGGTTTTAATTGAAGATTTCTACATGTGAGGTCCTGCAATGTTGATTGTGTGATCTAAAGCCTTCCAAAGGCTAATAAAAATAGAATATGCATGGAGAACGTTTGCAGATTAACTAGGACTGGCTGCAGATGCCTACCATCTGGTGCTACAAAACATGGATGGATCAGTTATAACAGCAGTGAGAGTGAAATGCTTTACACAATCAGAGGTAAAATGGCAATAATGATTGTGTACATAATCGACGTACAGTGTGGGGTAGACAGAATTCTGGCAGCCAGAAACCAAAGAAAGTACTAGAGCAATTCTACCTTTGGAAAGCATCCAAATTAAAATTGTTGGGGCATTTCAATGTCTAACTGGGAACAGCGTGTACCATATTCCATCACAGAGTTAGAATTTAGAGATGTGATTGTTCCTTTTATTTTCAATTAACTATGTGTTTCATTGGCAAGTCAAATATTACACTAGAATTTGCAAGATAAAATAATATTAAAACAAATTCATATGCAGACTCTTTTATGCCTGCAAGCCTGAGAGAGTAGAACTTAAAGAAGAGATAGGAGGTAAAAAAAGAGAAATATAAACTTAAGAACAATGGATGGATTTAAGGTATCTACCAATTTTGGAAAAGTCAGCCTTTTATTATATATATACAAAGGAAAAAAGAAAATAATTAATGAGGAAGGAAAAAGCAAAATATGTTTTATATTTCAAAGAGAAGTAGACATAGAAAATAAATCACTTAACAAGGATTGGAGAGATATCCAAGTAAATGAAGATAAAATTTATCTAAACACACTAACCCACATTCACACAGGGGAAAGATCATTTTACAGATGAAGGAATTAAATTTCTTTTAGTTTCTAAGTAAATCTGTTCATAAATCATTTACAGGTATATACTTTATAAGTCAGACATAAAATTAATAAAAACTATGAATATGTAAAGATTAAACCAAAAAAATACAAGGTCATTAGAGATGCATGTCAGACATAAAAATGAAAGAGAAGGGAAAAAATGACCATGAGAATATTTGAGTGAATTAGTTATAACCCCAGGAAACAGAAACAATGAATAATTGGTTATGAAATGCAGGAAATGAAAGGTACTTGTGATCACAGGAACAGGAAAAAATTAGCTATTCTTTCTGATAGTAGCTTCAAATAAAGAAGCCACTTCAAATAACATGATTTGTAATGAATAAAGAAAAAAGGAGAAAAAGTGGCTTCATGTTTCACTCCTAAAAGAATGTATGAATTAGCTACAACAGTAATTTGTTAAGCACCATCTTAAGGGAATTATATTATGGGAAATGCACAATTAAAAATAAGTTCAAGTGGTTGAGAGAGTTTAGGCTTATGTCCAAATGCTATGGATGTTCTGCTAGCAAACTGAACAATGTTCAGAATTTAAAATGCTTTTTTTTTCTTTTGATGAACTAAGATGTTTAGGGTGTCAGGAGACAGGTTTAGACTGTCCTTAGGGCTGGAACAAAGAGCCCTTGAAGCATTTCATATCTACAATGCATAAAAGGAAGTGAGACATAGATGCTGAAGTCATAGTAAATATTCAGAGTGGTTCATTACAAATAAAAGTGGCTTAGGTAAATTTAGGAGGTGGATATAGAGGCAACTGTGTTTTCAGAACCAGGAAAACAAGATAGAGGAACAGAAACAAAAAATCATGAAGCACAAGGCAGTCTGCAAGATTTCCAATGGCAATGACCAATACCCATCACAGGATTTTTGTGACTGTGTAAAGGTTTTTGCAAAGAATCTGAACCTGTTTATCAAGATCATTATCATACAAGACCTCACCACTTGCACACATGCCCTCTCCTGATTGGGAAGACATGCCTTACCTTCTAACATGCTCTGCTTACTGAAGTGGTTTGAAAAGTATTTTAAGGAGTGGAAAGTTCTCCTTGCCTCCCCAGCACACACATACAATTTCTAACTTGAACCCCAGGAGCTGAATTTACCTATTTGAAGGGTGGGAAGTAATCAATTTAAAGTTAATTGATGATACGATAATCACATCTACAAAATGCTTTCACAGCAACATCTATATTAGTGTTTGACTAAATAACTGGGCACCATAATCTAGCCAAGTGTGATCTCCCATCACAGGGGACCCTACTGAAGTACTGATGCACTTTGTTGAGAAGATCCAGCAAATTGCAACAGTGCAGTTAAAAGACTTATGTCTAAATCATGTAAGACAAACATGGAAACACATAACATGTGCTAAGGGAAGTAGGATACCGGTAATTGAGAATTTGTGCTTACTCATCTGTTATGTGCTGAACAAGTAAAACCACAAATGCTCTGTCTCAAGAACATGGCTCCTTACGAGGGCAGCTGGGGGGATTGACCTCCATCCCCCTGAGAAATGATTTGAGCCAAGATATTTTCAGCCAGGCAGTCCCTGGTAGTGGTATATAAGACAGGCCAGCTATCATAGGCTACATGGAGATATATAAACACATGAATACTGAATAATATCAGACATGTCTACAGAAGAGTGATTGTGAGTGGAGGAGTGAGCAGAACCTCCTATACTAGGGCCAGTAGCTTCGGGGCTTGGTTTGATAAGCACATACCCAAATATGACGATGGCAGCATAGTGCCCTGTACCAATATTGCATTCATGTTCTATACAAATATCTGATCTGCCATGAAAACCTTCTGGAGCTAAAGAATTTGTTATAAAATTGTGCATTTCACTTCCTATCTTGATGCTGCAACCACTACTTGCCTTATTCATTGAAAATATCTTATCACTCTGACGGTTAGGGTTTAATTGCATTTGTTATGCAGAATATTTGCCATGATAGTATTAACATTCCTTGATGCTTTGAGATGTCTGTCTTTTGCCTTCATAAAGAGAACAGTTTGACTTAATTCACAATTTACTTTCTTCAGAAGATTCTAGATACTGCTTCACACTTTAGGGGCATTATATGGCACTCCGAGAAATCAGCTTGATTGTTCTCTTTGTGTGTAGATTTTCGTCTTGATTCTAAATTAAACTCTCTCAGTTCCTGGAGTTTTGATGTATATAGGTACCATGGAAACCTGTTTCTAATTGTTACAGCCATTGTATGGTTATCGCTCCATGATGAAAAATTCCAAGGTAAAGGACAGGGAGTTTTGATTTAAGTTTGTGATTTTAAACACTTTTTCACAAACGTGCGGGTTTGCCCTGAAATATTTTCCACCCCGTGTTTAGCACTTAGGCGACTGCAAGCGGCTCATTCTAAACCGGATCCCTCAAATTACAGCTGTCGGTACTTCGGCGTTCGCTGCTTTCCGGTCTTCATTCTACTTCATTTTGTCACTCTCCTCTGTCAGAGGCATACACCATAGATACTGAAAATAATATGTTCAGTTTCACTATCTTTTCCTAAAGTGATCAAGCAACAAAGCTACAGGGACACTTTCTGTATTGTCCCAGCTCTCCATGCTGCTGGATTTAGATACTTTACTCACAGGTTCACTGAACAGCCCTGGCACTGTGTAGCTTACTTTCAGGGAATTCAGATTCTCTTTAATTTCTGAGAAGGTGCATATGAGCTCCCAAGATTAGTTCTGTCTTTGGTCCCACCTTCAAAACGTTTGCCAAACAAGGTGTTTAATATCTCCTTTGAGACTATGAGTGGAGCTTTATTCTAAAAGACATAGTTTTTCTTTTTTATTCTTTTGGTGATTATATTTATTCAGAACCTATATTTTAATACTTTGTTTACTTATCTATTGCCTATCTCAATACAAATTCCTGGAGGAAGGAACTTCATTTTATTCCTTGCTGTGCACCTGGCAACCAGCCATTCTTTTCTGTATTTGGGGCATCCAATGAATAAGTTAACATAGATGTTGAATTGAAGTTATATCATTTAAACTGCTTTATTGTATATTTGCTCAATAGATGCAAGAACACAATAGAATAATCTACCATATGGAGTATAGTGAACATACCTATTTTCAGAAGTCTTAAGATTTTAAAATCATAATTATTTATAAAATTAATCCAGTAGAATTTGACTGCAATAAAGGCACATGGACAAAGAAAAGGAACTTGGAAATGAGTCAAAAACTTTATGAAACGACCTCCTGTGGAAAGGGTGAAAATATCTGCAACCATACATCTGATAAGGGGCTAATATCTAAAATACATAAGGAATTTAACCCGATAGCAATAATGATAATACTACTACTACTAACAATAATAATAATAATAATAATAATAATAATAATAATCTAATTAAAAGCAGGCAAAGGACCAGAACAGACATTTCTCATAAGAAGATATGCAAATGACCAACTATCTGATATGTTGCTCAACTTCACTAATTCTCAGAAAAATGCAAATCAAAACCACAATGAAATACCACCTTACACCTACTGAAATGGACATTATCAAAAGACAAAAATAATAGTGGCATAGTTGTAGAAAAAAGTGAACTCTTGTGCATTAGTGGTAATGTAAATTGGTACAGTCATTATGCAGAATAATATGGAGATTCCTAAAAACAAAACTGCTGTATGATCCAGCAATCCCACTTCTAGGTACATATCCAAAGGAAAAGAAATCAGGATCTCGAAGAGATAGCTGCTCCCCCATGTTCACTGCACCATTCTTCACAATAGCCAGAGTATGGAAACAACCTAAGTGTCCATGGACAGATGAATGGATAAAGAAAATGTGGTTATCTGTTACCTACCTACCTACCTACCTATCACCTATCTACACAAAAGAATATTATTCAGCCTTAGAAAGAAGGAAATTTTGCCCTCTGAGACAACATAGATGGTCCTGGAAGATATGCCAAGTGAAGTAAGCCCAAGACAGAAAGACACATTCTGTTTAATTTTATTTTTATGTGGAATCTAATAAGTTGAACTCACAGAAGCAGAGAGTAGAATGGTGGTTACCAGGGGCTTGGAGATGGGAGAAACTGGGAAATGTTGGAAAAGGGCACAAAGTTTCAGTTATACAGGATAAATAATTTCTGTAGATCTGATGTACAATAGAGTGACTATAGTAAACAATACTGTATTGTATACTTGAAATTTGCTAAGAGAGCAGATCTTACTCTCACCAAAAATAAATAACTATGAGATGATGGGTATGTTAATTAGCTTGACTGTAGTAATTGTTTGTAGTAAGTATGTATATGTATATCAAAACATTGCATGTACAACTCAAATATCTGCCATTTTTGTCAGTTATAACACAATAAAACTGGAAAAAAATATAGTTCATTTGAGTGACTGGTTTGTCATAATGACTTTAGAAAACAACAGCTAAACATTGTTTTAAGAGAAACAAATTTGTATTTATAGATCTGAAGTATGTGAAGTTTGAGCAGTTTTAATAGCAAAGCTGCTCTGGAATATACCATGTGTATAGACTGTTCTTCAAATAAAGTGAAACACATACAATTTTCCTGTTTTAAACTTTAAAATTGTTCTTCTTACAAGACTAGACCTTAGGCAAATTGTAAAATAAGTGAAAGTTACTTTCATTTACTACCCTCACTGTAGCTCTGGGATGACATGATTCCCCATGGCATCTTGGGAGCATATGGTGGGGGGTCTTTTTATTGGATGTCCTACCTGGGAATATTTGAATTTTCTGGTATTTATCAGCCCATCCATCTAGTGGAAATACAGCTATATTGTAGTTTATTTCCCAGGAGGTGGTGGTGGCCTAGACTTCCTTACAGAATATTTTCATCATTTATCTACTAATTGATTTTTTTCACATTGTATGAGTAAACCAAGTATCACATGCTGAATTGTGTCCTTACCCCCAAATTCTCAGGTTAAAGCCCTGACTCCTAGCACCTCAGAATGTGACTGTATTGCAGATAAGATCTTTAAGGAAGTCATTAAGTTAAAATGAAGCCATGTATTGGCTCTATTCCAATCATACTGATATCCTTATAAGAAGAAAAAATTAAGAGACACAAAGAAATGTTAGGAATGTGTGAGCACAGAGGAAAGACCACATGAAGACAAAGGGGTAGACTGGATAAGAGGCCATCTACAAGCCAGGGAGAGAGGCCTTGGAATGAACCTATACTACCAGTACCTTGACTTGAGACTTCTGCCTCCAGAACTGTGAAGAAACTAATGTCTGTTATTGAAACTGGTATTTTGGTCTGGCAGACCTAATAAATAACACATCAAATAATTACCTAGCTCTACAATTATGCTTCAGTTATGTTTGTGTGTCTGTACTTCAAGTGTTCCAGTAGTGTCTGCTCTGATTTCTTATGCCCTATGAATATCACAGTTCTCTCTAGGTAGGAAAATAAAAATTGTAAACCTTTTATTCTCTTTCTTTGTCATCTAGCTGTGTGACCTTTTGCAATTCACTTAACCTCTCTGGTACATTAAAATCTAAATCTGTCCAGTGAGAAAAATAATGCTGGGTTGGTCTCATTCCATTAGTGCTGTGTTTTTATGACATTAGATCATAACTGTTAAACTTCCTGGTGAAAGCACAAATGTAAAATTCAAATGTGTACTCCTTGTTTGCAATGCCCTTCCACATTTCCTATCAAGTACTAGTTTTAAAAACACATTTTAAATCTCAACTTATGTTTTATAACTTTTATAAAAGCCCAACAGTGAATTGGATATTTCATTTTACTTTCTTCTCCTTGTAAAGCATGTTGTTCTTTGCTCTTTTTTAACACTTACTCTGTGGTAATTTATCTGTTTGTAGGAAGTAATTCCAACATGATAATCTTGCCTGCATGGAAGCAGGACTAGTGCCATACAATGTAATTATCAGTGAATTCCTGATATACTAGCATTGTTTCTGGAATGTATTAGATGTTCAATTAAAAAAACCAGTAAGTGAATAAATGAAAGTGAATTAAATATACACAACTCTATGATTTCAAATCAGGATTTACAAGGAAACCATTAAAAAATATATTGGATATTCAACAATATGTGACATTAAAAACACATATCATCAAATACTTTTTTTTATAAAGGTAACTTTCATGCAGATATGTAATTAGTGTATGTTAAAGATTTTATTTAACTCAGTAATGAAGGAATCATGCAGATCTTGTGACAGTTGATTCAAAGAACAGCCATATTTATAGAGCAGAGATATTGAAATTAATGTACAAAACAGGCAATATTGTTTTTTCCACAGAGAGGGATAGTTATTCAGCCATAGGACAATTCATTTTCATATCTGTATATAATAATTATTTTGTACCCCTATCAGTCACCTACAACTTAGAGAACTGTAAAACAGATTCCATATAATCAATGTGCGATTTTCCATTGGGTCACTAATTCTTCCCTACAAAGTCACAAAACTTTCCAAATCTAGCTGAATTTTTCTCTCCTAAATAGCAAAAGATTGGTGAATTTCAGCTGGAGGAAAATGAAACATCCCTGGCTTTGTTGATGGACAGCTTTTCTGTGTGTAAGTCATTGGAGTAATTATTTCAGGAAAATTTGTATGAGGGGATTTTGCAGGTAATGTCAGCAAGGTCAGTGTCAACTTGGATTAACTATGGCTTGGTATCTGTCAGCCTAATTAGTACTGTCTAGAAGGGAATTTTAACCAGAACACTCAACTCTTCAGGAAGGTTTCCTCCATGAATCAGCAATTCTCTCCACCCTCCTTTCTTCTCTGCAAGGTCAAAAGGGTTTTACTATCCCTATAGGCCTATTTAATTCACCAATTGGTATGAACTCTTTTGTAACTGACAAGTAAGTAACCTCTTGCCCACTGTATTTGACAGATCACTAATGAATTGCAATTCAATGGAATTTATAAGGAATCATCACTTTATACCTGTGTGTGTGTGTGTGTGTGTGTGCATCAATGAAACAAAATTTCAGCATATGTAGGACGTAGATCCTTTTGAATACACCATTTCTATCATACTGAAATGTGTAATGTTTAATTAAAAGGAAATTTAGAATGGATCTCAACTGAATTGTGAACTGATCACAGAATTCCCACTTGAAGGATACTATGCAGTTGAAGGAGGAAACTAAGCGGATGTATGTTTGCATAGTTCTGACAGTCTCTCCTTGGATGTTGAGCATAAGAAGTACATTTGAGAACATTCTTTAAAACCCTGTTATGCTTTAAAAGTGTTCCATACACTGGAAGGCTTAGAATATTATCTGTCAGTGATGGTAGGAAAAGGATTATCAACTAATAATGACATGAATATTCCTTGTAATTCTGGGCTCCTTTCTGTACATAAGTGACAGCCCTGGAGATACATCTCGCTTCAGGAGAGAACTTTTTGCAGGGAGCGTAATTAGCTGAGAGGCTCTGGCTACGTCGCCTTCAGGATCACCGCAGCACTGTAACTGAGGTCTTGCTCTTTCAGGGAAGCTTCAGCCACAGACTTGAGCCTGAAGCTCTACTTGGCACTTCTTACTAATGCAGGATTCTTCTAAGAGGGTATCTGTGGACTGAAGCTCCATTTTCTGATCTCCGAGACACTCTCAGAGCTAACCTACAATCTGAGGCCCTTCCCATCCAATCCACCGTCCTCCTGCCTCTCCTTACACATGTGTCAGCTTGAACAGTACTCCATAGGCTTTGCATGCCTAATGCCTACCCCTTCTCCTCTTTTACTAAATACCTATTTTCTACTTCCAATTCAGTGTTGGCATCTGCTTCCTAGAGGACTCAAACATGTATTTCATAACATTACGACACACAAACTCATACAAACATACATGCATATATATACATATATTTTTATATATTTTCATTTAAATCTTTATATAAAGTCACATGATATAGATGTGGCTATTTCCATTATACAGATTAAAATATTTTAGGCTGAGAGATATATGAACAGTTGTCTATGCTTGCCAAATAAAGAATATATGACCACATATTTCATTACCCTCAATCATTGCATGCTATATGTTTTAGAAAATTTTAATAGGTTCTACCCTACACAAAGTTTCTTTGCTTTTTAAATGAAAGGAGAAAATGGTTTAGTTATTAGTGTCATTCTCCATCTGCTTCCCAGTAACAAAACATATTTGATTACTGAATTGCATAGATAAGGGCAAAAGCAAACAGAGAGGAGGCGGACGCTACACTGGTGTTCTGTAAGCCACAGAAAATGAACTGGGTGAGAGTGCAGCCCTGCAAAGTTTAGAGGTTGTGGATAGGTAAAGAATTGACCTCAGGGACCCTTTGTGGTCAGACTTAATTTATTTAGCTTCCAGTTAAAGCAGTCTAGAACACAAGGAGTTGTCTTGAGAAGACACTCTTCCAAATTTGTTCCTCTTGCATACTCTTACTCCCCAGTGAACATGAAATTATGGAAAGAGAAGAAAATAGCTGAAGTCTTCACATCTGTGTTTAGAAACTCCTGTAGTGAAATAATTACTTTGTACTTTTCTTACTTCCATGGTGTTCAATAATGTAGAAACTCTATGAACAGTTTGTTTTACTATTTCTTTTTTGGTCTTGAGTTGACGGCTTAAGTTTTCTTGGCATGTGATTTGTTCAAATAAGAACCTGTGTGGGAATGAAGACCACTGTCACCATTGTGTCCTAGCTTAAGTGTGAGGGGATTGCAAATGAACAAGGAGAAATCTTATGGAAGAATTGAGATATATGAGTGTGAACTTTCAATAAAAATTATGAAGGAGGAAATTTCCTTCCATCAATTCTTATTCTGCTTTTCTGTATCAGTCTTCTTCAGGATTTTAGGATTTTACTAATTCTTACCATTTAATTTGCCTACTGCTATGGTTACCACACAAAAGTACTTTTCTTTGCCTCAGACTTCCTTCCACATGTCCTCTACATAACGAATTTCTGCCCATCTTTATGGACTAATCCTCATGGGCCTCCCTAACCCCCTTTTTCTCCTATGATTGCTTACTCTTATTTTCCATATGATTCCTTTCCATGCCATTGAAAATCTCCAATTTTTTGTCTTGTTTTTTTATCTTGTTTCCCCAATACCTGATGTGTAATAGCAAATTCTTATGATGGCATTTAATATCTTTATAGACTATCATTATTTTAAACTTCCAACCTACCCACTCAGTTATCTGTCATGCAGACTCCGATTAATTCAGATTTCATCTACCATGCAAAGTATATTTGAATATACTTATTTGAAAACACAGACTAGGTGAAAGTAATCAAATAATCCAAATGCTTACACTCTTCTGAGCACCCTCTTTACTCATTTCCCACCTTTTTGTATGTCACTGATTGTTTTTCAGCACTAAAGGGAAGTTTTACCTTCTCCATGAACTTCTGCTTTCTATTCCAGATCACATTATCTTTTTATTTTGACCTCATAGCCCTTATTGTTTATAGCACACATTGGCACTAGGCCTTATTTTTGCTGTGCTTTGTATTGGTCTTGTGGTGTTGGTCTTGATAATAACATGATTTTTATTTGTGTGTGTGATATGACTAAGTTATATAGTTTAAGCCAAGAAGATACATAGGAAATTTTGTTCAAGTGTATGAACTTAATTCAGGGGTACGTGGCTAGTGTGGGATCCATAAGAGGGCATGTGTTCCTTGTGAGGAAACACAATAGGCAAACCAACATCAGAGGGAAAAGAATGAAGAGGAAATTTGGGTTTTGGTTGTGGGAAGCCAATAATATATGAAGAAAAGTTTGGCAGTAGGAGAATCATCAAAGCTTCCTGTATAGTTATCTCCATATTAACAGTTTGCCATAGAGTGTGGAAAGGAGAGGAATGTATCTCCAAGAAGCCATGAGGAAGCACAAACCAAGCCAGCAGCATGAATTCTCTTGCCAATAAAAATGTTTCTCTTTTGGAGAAAGTCAGCATTGATAACCAATAACAGCACTGATGGTAAGAGTGAAGTGTTCTACCTTGTCACCTGGAATCTACAGGCAGCAGGGCAGCACAACCGCAGTGAGTAAGTTCTTTGAGCACCATGGTGGCAAGCACATGGATAAATTTAGAGCAACTCCATAATGATGGAGTGCTAAGTGGCATATGAGAACCTATGGAGATGGCACTGTGGGCTTAAGCCCAAGAAGTAATTTTTGTTAATTATGTTATATATGCTCAAATTAATGCCATCTAAGGAAATGGTTGACATGGTTTCAAAATATTTGGAAAACTTCTTATTTAACTTCAACTTATTTTCTGTAAGTAAGGATATTAGTTCCACAACTAAATTATAAGCTGTACTGCTGTTTGTTGTTATTGCTTTTGTTCTTGACCTGGGGGGAATAGGTGATAGGGCAAAGACTATTGAATAGTGGGCAAGAAAGAGAGAGGTAATGTTCTAGCCAAAAGATACATAACATTTGGAGACAAACAGGCTACTTGAACTAGGAATGGTTGTCATTAGTACAGAGTCTGCATTCTGGGTACAGCTTTTGAGATCCTAAAATGTTATTATATTGCTTCCCTATGTAACTAAACATCTAAGAACTAGATGACTATAACCAAACTCAAATGAAGTTCCCAAATCCAAAAGAGATTAATCTATTAACCAAAATGTTAAGTGTATTTGACTGAAGCACTAGCCCAGTAAATAACTAAAACCAAGTAAATAACTAAATAAATATACTTGAAGACCAACTAACTTCTTCACAGGTGTAATTGGGGAGGGGAGAGTTAGATGATCAAAACTGGTTTTACTATATGAATTTCTCCTCTCTACAAACAGATAAATTTCAGACTAGGTCATTCATACTGGACATGTATTAATTAAAGAGTTACCAAAAAGCATCAGTTGATACTTGATGTAATAGTACTGCTGAATACACTGTAATATTTTTTGTTGTTTTGCTTCATTCCCATGGCCTATCAAATCTAACGGCAGCATATCTCAGTTTGATTTCAAGTATCCACTGGCCTCTGCAGTATGTGCAATGCTATTGGTCCTTCTAGGAAAAGCTGATATTTATTGATTGTCAATCAATCTCCAGGATTGTCTGATCTCTAGGAGCAATGTTTAAAATATTTGCTTCTGAAATCCCTACCATCTCACCTGGTCCTATTTACTCTGGAGGAGTCTACCTGGGCCAAAGCTTGAGTGAGAGTGTTACACTGTAACTATTTAATGTCCTGTGCACATATAGATTATACTAGTAAAATTCTAATCTTCATCATGATTCATCTCTTAATATCCTCTACCAACATTTCATTCATTTTCTCACATATATATACCTCACTATTTTTGTTTCAGTTGACAACATGCTCTGGTAATGATTCAGTTTATCAGGCTCCTGTGTCATTAGGGCTGGGCCTGACTCATTTCTAGGCAATGAAATTTATAGAATTTTACTAGATAGAGATTAAAGGAAAGGTATTGTTTTCCTAATTAAAAATTAAAGTTCTTAATAGGCATCGACCTTTCTATCTTTCTTTTTCCCTCTGCCTTTTGCATGCATGCAATGTTGGTGCTAAAATAGCCAGACTGGGCACTTGAAGGCAAAAACCACAGTCTGAAGATGGCAGAGCAAAAAGGAAGAAGGACACCGAACCCTTTTGTTACCAGGGAACCATTGTCTTGGACCTGGACTGCCTACAGTGCTTTGCATTTTGTGGGAAAAAAGAAATCTGTACTTGACGAATCAACTCTAGTGGTGGTTCTATAATATGTACCCTAACACATGCAGGTATGAAGCCTAATTCCACTGTAAGATTTGGGCAAAGCCCTGACTGTGCAATTATCTAAAAAGGTGACTAACCTCTTCCCAGTTTTACCTTGGACAATAATCATCAGTGAAAATTGAACTGGGTCCCCACTTTTTGAGGTAACAGCAATGGGGTAAGGAGTGAAGTACTGATGGTGGGCCCTGACTTTCAGGAATCTAGAACATTTTTATCAAGACGTCTAAAAGCAAGGGCATTATGTTTGCTTCTGCTGAAGGACATCGAACTCAGCACATCAAAGCCCTTTTGAAAAAATGGAGTTGCAACAGCTTTATCTTTATTTCCTGTTAGATTCCTTTGGAACTTAAAAGATAAATCTAACTGCAGATCCTACAAGTTTTGCAAATGTATAAGTGCTCCTGCTCTCATGCAAATTAGATTTCTTTATGTGGAAAACTCATTCATGCCACAAATGTTCATTATATGCACAGTAACTGTCCTGTGTCCTGGGAATATAAGGAAGGTCAAGAGTAATTTTCATTCAGAAAGCTTACAGAGTAATAGAGGTGGAAAGTAGAAAAAAAAACATTATAATTATCTCTTTAATCATCAACTTCCTCCTATTATTAAGCAAGCAAAGTCCTATCCCCTTTGTAAGGAATAATAATGATTCTTAGCATTATAAGGACAGGTATGTGGTGATGTGTTATGTTTTTATAAACAGAAAATTTTGTTTGTTTAAGTAAATCAGTCTAGGTAATAAAGGCTGAAATGTTCCTAAGCCTATAATTATGTGACTGATGATGTAAAAGAAAGTGCTCATCAAATACAGTCCCCAATTCACATGAGAAATCATCACTATAATAAAATATAAATAGAACTATTTTGGACATTTTCGAAGAAAAAATATACCTGAGAACCTTAATTATTAAAGATGACTTCTTTAAAATATAAAGCTCTCTTGAAGTACTTAATTATAATGTGCTTGAATTATATGTAATAAAATATATATATTAGTAATAATAGCTATTATTATTATTATCCAGATGTGCTTCCTTATGATCTACAAACACAGATCTTCACTGCATCCAAGAACCAGAGATAAAACATCACTCAAAGTACATGGACTAAAAATAGTATTCCCCAGAAGAAATTTTAGGGTAGTTTCACCCCAAGTTGGATATTAGAAATGCCAGGTACCCTCTTACAAACAGCAGTGCACATACAGACACACACACACATCTTTTAAGGAAAACTATTTTCACATCTGTTGCCTATCAGCCATTATTTCTAACCCCAAGGTAGTCATAGGATTTTCAAAGAAAACACAAAGACATTCTTGGACACAGTACACACATCTTTTCACAGTCTTTATAAAATGGTCCAGCCACTTCTGCTCTCCATAGTTCCATGCTTCTATTCCTTAATGATACAATGCTGGACTGGCCGAGTCCAAGAGGAAATCAGTTGTCAGAGTCAGATCACTAATGGTTAGAAACACTAATAGAAATCCTAATTAGAGCTAAGCATTTAATTATCCTTTTATTCTTCTCATTTCTAGTCTTACCACATTTCTCAAGTGACTTGCACTTTTTTTTTAAATAACTAAAAATAGCTATCCATAAAAGATGAGCTTGGTCCTAAGTCTTAGATTCTGCTCTAGATACGTTGTAATGGTTCATTTACAGGGGAGAGACCCATCTTTATAAATAAATGATACCCTGTGCTCTGCACTGAACTCCTCTGAAAATGTACTAGGCTAAAGGAATCTTACTTGCCTGAAAGCCAGTTTACATTGGTTTTTTTACATGTATTGAATTCAGTGAAACAGATTTCAGAAACCACTATGAATTCCCCACATCTGACCCATAGAAAATATTATGCAGTATTGTAATAAACTTCTTAAAAAATCCTCTTTTGACTTCTATGATACTTACATTTTAGCATGTTATTTCCTAACGCAGTATTTTTTTGTTTATGGTTTTCCCTGCAACCTCTAGCATTATCATATTTTTAAAAACATCAATATATATGCCTTTTTTGTTGCTTGGACTAACTGTATAGTTTATTTAGCACAGATTGTTTTCCTCAACCAGCTTGGGAGGTGAATGTGTGTTATTTGACTCTAAGTTTGAAAGAAACAGACAACCAGGTTCCTTCAGGTGATCGGGTATGATTATAAAGATACCCAGAAAAGGAAGAAAGCACAGGAAGTTGACACAGTTGCAAAATCAGGATAGAGTAAAATCAGTTCTGTTCAGGCTGGAGTACAAATCCTAAATATCCGCCAACAGTTCTAGCTCTCTGCTGTTCTTTTGATTTGGCTCCTCTTTTCTCTTCCTTTCTGCTTATTTCTTCTGTTGCATCAGACTTAAGCCGGGTGCTCATTGGTTTCTGTGATGTGCATCTGGGTTTATGCTCCTTTTAATGGCATTGAGGTTGTTTGTGTCTCACATTGAAACTTCCTAAGTGTTAAAAATGGATTTGATTTTTTTGCTGTTTTAGAGCAAATAGCAAATTTATTAATTCAAGTACTGGCACCTGGCCACCTCTAGACCCTTACTCCAGCCGACGGTTTGCCTTTAGATCAGATGACTGACTTTTTTTTTCCATTACTGGGGACAACTGTTTAGTTGAGCAAAATTGTAATGATGTCTGTATAAGAAGCCTCTCTGGCAAATTTACTTACAAAGGACAGTGTAGTTGATAGAGGCCTAGGGGGTTCCTGTATCTATTTTAGAGGGGGGGGTCTCTCTTAATTTTTAAAAATATTGTTCATTTTTATGGTTTCTGTGGAATGGATAATCCAAGACACTATTGGTGAGAATCCAAGTGCTTCTGCAAAAATGTCTCCAACTCTGGAGATCTATTAGTAACAACAATCTATTAGTAACAACATTTTTGATTCATATGCCATCTGAAATTCCCTGAGTACTTCATGAAGGGAATTATTTAATAGACTTAATTTAATAATGTCTTCGTGAATTGTATCATTTAACAATCAGATAAATCTCGAAGTAAGTCAAAACAAATGCCTATTGTGAATTTCAAAAATATAAAAGAAAAAATGTTACAAGATCGAAATAATGGAAACTTACTCATTGTAGAATATAGGTCTAAAATTCCATTTTGTTAACCCAGTCTCATTGTTTCTATAGGATTTCATTGAATTTCTAACTGTTATATTTAAGGAGTCTGCTAATTATATGGATGTTCATGTGAGTAAAATTTAAATTTGTAATAGGAATATATTGTGTATTAGCCAAATCTACAGAAAGATAAACTGATAGAATTTTATTAAACCAAAATAAGCAAACTTTTTTTAATGAAAAGCAATTATTACACCAAAATAATAAAAACTGAAAACCATTATTTTAAAAATCTGTGTTTATAATGGCAGGACAAAGCCAAGTATCAATTTATTTCAACCAAAAATGTATGATGCTATTATTTTTTAAATGCTCTTTAAACCATTTCAAACCAGAAAGAATGCACTTTTGAGAGTTAAACATTACCAATACTTATTTCAGAAATTTCCCCATATTGCAATGCTAACTAGATGCTCTCAATGACAACAAAATGTTTGGGGAGAGTATATTTATTTTTAAGACAACTGAGTCTATAAGCTGTTTTACTACATCTGGACAGAAACTCAGATATTCAGTGGGACCATGGATGAGAATTCTAACAAAGAATCCTAAGGAAATTGGATGCATTTTGTAAAAATCTTTGAGTCATAAAGAACATAATTCCTTAAGCTCCTTTGGCATATCCTTGTACCTTCCCCTCATAGAAAAGTGTGATATAAGTGAGTTTTTCTAACAGCTTTTTAAAAATTAAGTATAATTTATTTGTAACAGAAAAATGTCAAGCATTTTATAGAAAATAAAATCATGTATATTTATATACTCATTATTTTACATAAAATATCAAAAAATGTATACTTTTAATAAATAAAGCTAACAATTTATTTTATGGATTTTATGAGTAATCTTTCTTTTCCCACTCTATGTGTACAATTTTTCTGTCCCCAATATTCATCATATATACCTCAAAGTCCACAGTGCAAGTAAACAAATGAATGAATAATCAAATAAGCAATCAGCAAAAATAAAGTCACATGGGCTATTATATTTCATCTATGTCCATGAGCCATTTAAGATCAATAAGAAATCTAATTCATGTTTATGTCCCCAGAGACCAGCACAGACTTAGTAAATTCAAAGCATTTTGCTGTATATTTAAAATGATGAAGGAATTGGTAGAACTTAATCTCTATGCTATTAATATATTTTTCTTTCAGTAAAATTAGAATTTGAAACAAAGTGGGTTAGGGAAGAAACTCAAGTGTTTATTGAATTCATTTACTATAGCACTAGCGTTAGATTTTAAAATTCAATTAGGTTTACAATGTGATTAAGCAGGAAATGTTGGTTTTAATTTACTGAAAGGTTACTATCTTTCATATTGCAAATGAGAATAACTGTCTTTTGAGTTAGGTGAATATAGCTAATTGTTCTTTACCAAGTCAAATCATTTCTTTCAGAATGATACCATTATTTTTATATGACAGTGTAGATAATAATCTTCCATGTTTGCAGTCAATAGATGATGACTAGGCTTGCAAAAGTCCATGTACCCAAACCTTTTAAAGAGACAAGTAGAATTTTTCTTGCTACTAAGTAATAAAAGAAAATCTTTGGTTCCAAGCATGTTGTCAGCTTAAGAAGTGAATCAATACTATTAGTTTTCAAGTTTATCAACCAAAATATAACATGAAAAACAAATCTACAGATTTCTATAAAATTATTTATTTTTTGTTTTGTTGAAAAGTATTCAAGAAAATTTAAAATAATGTCTGTTCTTCAAAAACATGAATTGGCCTGCACTAACATATTAAAAACCTAACAAAAATACTTTTTCACAAAAGTGAAATACTTATTCTTATCTTTCTACTTTTTCTCTTAAAATTTAAAATATATGTCACTTATTAATATTAATATTTTGACATATTATCCTTCTTTGCTATTCAATGTTAAGACATGCATACGCATGCACACCCCTTATAATAGCATTAGTATTATTTGCTCAACAGTTTTAAGTAAACTTCAGAGACCACAGTCCTGTACCTCTACATCTCATAGCAAGACAGAGCAGGGAAATAGGACAAGGGTCATGCCATTTTAAGATCTACTTAGCCTGTGAAAAAGGCCCAGTTTATTCTCAACTTAATCTATATGCTGTTCTTCCTCTTCTTCCAGCCTCTTAATCAAGTAAATAATTTTGTAACCAGGATAAGACATAAACCTCCTACATGGATAAAGGATACTGAGATCCAGATCAGCACAGTCACCTAAATAACCCTATTCTTAGGCAAAACTTGAATTATGAATCACCTGTATACAGATTACCTTATACCAACCCCTACTCAAAAGGCCTATAAAACCCCAAACCCTGAACCCTTAAGTGTGTCTCCCCTCTGAGGTCACCCATACTGCCATCTGAGTGTGTACTGTCTTATCAAATAAACTTTATTGTTGCATAATCCTATTGCACTTGTCTCTGAATGCTTTTTCATGATGAAGACAAGAAGTCCCCGACCTCCACCTCTTGTGGTAAATGTCTTTTGTCACTTTGCTATTTCATTCAGCTCTCTAGACTTAACACAATCCTTTTCTCTCTCCCTGTTTTATTTCAGACCAGTAGAAAGTGGAAGTTCACAGAACATAATCTCACTCCATCCCATGCTCCACAGCTTCTCCAGATTCTGGGGTGGTAGGGGTACAATTCCCACACCTGCTGTGCAGATCAAGAGGACACTGGATGCCAGGTGATCCTGGCTTTAGGAGTTGGCAAGGGATCTGCCCTACGCTGAGCAGAAGTTCAATGAACTTACTTTTTCTCCCTCTGTGCTTCCTTGCTCTCTACTGACTACATGGCCACTGACATTTACTTCTACTCTCACTTGAATGAATTCCTTTCTTGCTGATGCTTGTTTTCACCTGCTCGAGAATTCTTTACCGATCAGAGATGAGAGGCTTCCCCAGTCTGGGCAGAGGTTTTGCCTGGTGCACAGGGAGGGACCTCCCCAGACACAATTGCCTGACAACAATAGAATTCATGAAGATTTTCAATATTAATACAATACTGTTACTTAATATACAAATATATTCAAATATTACCAGTTGTCAAAATATATATTATGTGAGGTTTTTTTGGTCAGTCTTTACAAATGTGCTCAATAAGTAATTTTTAATAAAGTATTTGGCTTAGGGAAAGAGGTTGAATCTTGGAATTCTTAAAGTAGCTTCCAAACTTTGGAATTCAGTTGAATACGTGTTCTATTCAATGGTGTCTTACATTACACTAAATCCATGTAGTTCACAATGGCTTAGAGTCTCATTACGCCTACAAAGGCAGGTGCCTTGTCTTCTGGGCTTATTACCTGAAAGTGCTTGTTCTGGGAAAGGGAGGGAAGATTGTGGATCTAACTTGGGATGAAAATTTGCTGATCCTTCTGGGCAGTTTTTCTCTTCTTGTGAAGAACAAGAGGGCACATTTCAGTACCCACATGTTTGCAATTAATAAGGAAGCTGCTCTTTAAACCTCTTTGGGGTATCTTTGTGCCTCCCTCTCATAGAAATGTAATAGTGATTTTTTCCTAGCAGTTTTAAAAACAGATAGAGCATCCATTCTGAGATTCTCATAGTTTCTGTGTTCCTTGTTAACTGGGAATAAGAAGAATATGGTTCACTGCATACACTGCCCAGGATATATCTTCACAGGAAAGAAAAATGGAGGCAATGTGAAACTATTTTAAAATCTCAAAAAGTTAAAAACCATTTCATATATGTACAGTATATAAATGTTTTCATGTTTTTCATTCTTCATTTTTCTCTACTCATTTTGATTCTTCTATCTCCCATTTTTCTGATATTTAACTTGAAGTTTCAGTTGGTTTCTGAAAACATAACTAAACATTACTGCTTACATACAAGAAGTGTAGAGACTTGAAATTATGGTGTATCAGGGTATGTTTTAATAATTGATGGTATTAGACAATTTACTCTTTATTTGGAGGTATATTTCTTTTTCAAAATGTGACATGTTTGAATGTAAAAGCAATATCACTTAGATTCATAATGTGTATTTCTATTATTTAATTGTGCTGTCTTTTGTAAAACTGAAAGAAAAAATACTTTCTATTCAGGCCTATGAAAAAAATGTTTTTTTTCGAATGCTAAACAATACAGGTAGGAAATAGAAATTATATTTTAGCAGGTGCTAGCTACATCTAATATGATTTTCTGTCAACACAGAAACTGAGTTGTGTGTTTTAAAGATTGCAGTCAAATTGTTTTCTTCAGTAAATAGAGGCTGGATTCCTAGTGTGTCAAAATGATGCTCTCTGAGAAACAATGAAATTTTGCATGAAAACAACTAAAAGTTGTTAGCCATTAGACACATTCCTATAGCTTAGTTCAAATTCCAATAAGCAACCTTGAAATTCAAGGTACAAGCTTATGTTCTGAAAATATTGAAATCCTAATATGGCTCTTACAGAAATAGAAGCTTGAATCAGGACAAGATTTTACCTAAGGGATAAAGTTATCCTAAAACAATACAAGTGACATAATCAAAACACATTAAGATAATGAAACTTGTGCCATATTTTAATAACACATATAAAGCTCAGACTCTCAGATACAGAGAACAGATTGTTAATCATGGAGATAATGTCCAGCATGGTGACTATAATTAGTACTATGTATTTTATGTTTGGAAGTTGCCAAGAGAGTAGATTTCAAAAGTTCTCATCACAAAAAAGATCAATTTGTCACTATGTGGGATGACAGATGCTAATTAGACTTATTTTGATCATTTCAAATATATACGTTTACTGAATCATAACGTTGTGTGCCTGAAAATAATGTCAAAAAGAAAATAAAGCTCAGGATCTCAGAGATCCTCTATAATTAAATAATATTTGATAATGATAACTATGATGGGATTTAATTGCTCATTTTGATCAGAACAATGTAAAACTCACAGAATACTTGGCAATCTCTTACAAACTTGATGAACATATTTTTAGGAAAAATAAATGAAGAAAATGCTTTTTAAAATATTCCTAGTAAAGTCAATGATTTGAACTTATTCTGACAGTCTGTCTTCGACCTTCTTAGTCATATTATGCTTACTATGCATGCCCTTTCAAGATTTGTTTAAATGAATGAACACACAAATTCCTCTGAGAAATGCTATTGATTTTTCCAAAAACAAAACAAAACAAACAAAATAGATTTAAAATTCACCAGCAATTAAACTTAGAGTGTGTGATTTTTATACATTTGTATCCCTTCTGAATAAAAACTCACCTTAAATAATTCTGGAATTGTCCTCAAGCACAGTCCTCTTAGAGAGGATAGCAAAATCTAATTATATTCCTGTTTAGAATGCTTCAAGATTGCACATTGCATTTAGCCTAGATTTTCAAGTTGCTTTCCCAGCTAAATGATGTCACTTATCACCAGTTACTTTTAAAAACATTTATAGAAATTGGACTATTATAGAAGCTGTGAGATATTGCATATAAAACAAGATATGCATAATGGCATTTTTTAAAAGCAATACAAACATGGATATGTAGATTTATTTGAGTTTCATTTGGTTGTTTCTCTTGGGCTTTAACTTAATTTATTAGAAAGTATTTTTCTTTTCAAGTAATCGTTCTCAAGCACTTTTATAACTGCCAATACCAATCCTATCTACTTTTTACAACCCCTAATTTTTAGATAAATAATATAATGACCATAAGGTTCTGGTGGATTCCTTTATCCAAGCATATTATCTATTTTATGATAGATAAACAGACCAGAGAGATCAAGTGAATGTTCTAAAGTCCCATAGCTATGTAGGGGTAGAGCCAAGGCCGAAGCACCTGTTTCTGACTAAATACCTATAACATATTTTCCTTGGGGAGGTGATAGGTAATTTTGTATTTGATAGCAGTTCTCCCTCACTTCAGTAGTTATTTAATTTTTTCCACTTACCTCTATTTTTTCATTCTCCAAAACAGGTTCTCTAGTTGCCTTTCTAGACTGCCACTTATATTTTCCATTACATCTAGATTTTCAGTTGTGAAATTTTAATTTTTTGCTATTAAATTTACTTGCTTGAGGTTAAGCTTGTAGAGAAGGATATGTTTGAAATAGTGCAGGGGTACAGTAGAAATAATTGAGTTCACTTATCTAATTGGCAAAATATTTACTCAATCGTGCATGAGAGGTAGGGGTCTCATTCATTATCCTGAAAAATATTATTTTATCAAATGATATTTAAATATTCATGTTTATTGGGACACTGCACTAAACATTTTCACATTTTTAGGTCTGACCTCATTTGCATGGAGACCAATATTTACTACATTGCTCAATATAGTAAACAAAATATTTGAGTACTTATATTCAAATATGCAACATTTGATAATAAATTATAATGGGATAAATTATCTCTCTCCTGTACTCCCAAAGCATTAGTCCATCTGGGTCTGTGAGCACTATCTCTTAAATTAAATGAGGAACTAAGTTATTTTTTTATATCCAATGCAGTACCAGACACAATGCTAAGCATATTGTTGATTCTCAATTCATATTCATTTAGTTACATTTGATTGATTAGAAGATATGATTTCTATGTCTTTAAAAATCACTCCTAAAAACTTTTAATTGGACCATAAACAATATCATTGCTTTTGTTCCTTTAGGCTCAGGGATGAATCTGTGTGTCAGTCTTAGTAAGTCAAACTATTTCTATTATTTTTTTCCTTTTTTTTAACTCAAGTATGGTTGAACACCCCCCCAAAAAAATAATAATCTGATTTTTAAAATGGCCATAGGATGTGAATAGATACTTTGTTCAAAGAAGAACATACAGATTGCCAACAGCCATAAAAAAGATGCTTGTCATCACTAATTATGAGGGAAATGCAAATCAAAATCACAAGAAGTCAAAGTATTTAATTCCTCTGGCCACAGTGATTTGTTGAGGGGTTCAGGAGACCCAGTTAGTTATTATGGGGTACAATAAGACCTTTTCTGGGCTGCTTAAAATTATTCTGGTTATTGTTTTCTGTATGTGAAGACTGAGTAGTATTAGGGGCCAAAAATGGACATACAGGACATTCTAAAGATATCACTGATTTCCGAAATCCAGTTATTCCTGAAGAAAGCCCAACTAATGAGTTCTTATTTACATGATCCAAATGCACCATGGATTTTTCTTTTATTGTTTGAGCCTGTTACAGTTTTATATCACTGCAACTGAATCATCATAATGTTTATAGTATTTACCTATACAAATACTCATTCCATATCACTTCTGTTGAGTTTCTGGCTCCCAAACTAAATGAGAAGTTCAAGGAACAAGGTTTCTGCAGCACCTGGAAAAATACTTTGTGAACTGCAGCATCTCACTTTGCTTAACTTGAATTAGATTTAAGACAAACCATTTGCTCTTGAAGAATTTAGAAACACAGAAGACTAGTTCACAAAGATGCCACCACCAACACACAAAAACACAGAAAAGATATGAGAATTTCATCTGAATGTTTGTCTATCCATCCAGTATCTGTCATACTAACTTTAACCCAAACATAACCTTTCTTTTATTTAATGGAACTTTTCTTTTATGTCCCTTTTCATCTTAGTTAAGCATAGATTATTTTTGGAAATGATTTCTTATTTTCTACATAAAAAATACCATTATTCGGTGACAAATCCTAGTGTAAGTGTAATTGATAATGTTCCAGTATGGTACTCCTAAGGAGATTTTACCATAAAAAATATGTAAAACAATTATGATCCTTAATCTCATTTATCAAAATGCTACTTCATGACATGTATAATAGCATTGATTCTGCTCATCTGACATTTAAAATCCTAGCAAAAACAAACAAAACATTGTGATATAAAAGGGGGAAATAATCCTATAAGACATATTATACAGATGTTGCTAATTTATAGAATCATGATTTCTAGGGAAGTATTAGGGAACAAAGAGGATACATTCTAACCAGTCAGTGGCTACTGTCTTCTTGAGAAATAGCTGCCTTTAATGTGCTATGGATAACTAGTAGAAATAAAATATTAAGAAAACACAAATAAATGTTTTATGTGTATATAGACTCTCCAATTAAAAAGTTGAATTCAGGCCACTTATTAGCAAAGGGTAACACATTAGTTGTTTCTGATATAACATTTTACTGACTTCGAATCCTACCATTTTATCAGTAATTATGGGTGGACACTACACATTACAGAATACTACAAAAGGGCTCAACAGTGATTAAAGGAGGTTTCCCTAAAAATTAAAGATAACAGTTACTTAAACATAGATTATTTTTGGAACTGATTTCTCTTTTCTACATAAGAAATGTCAATATTCAGGGTACAAATAATCAGGCAAATGACCCATCACTCAGATCATCCTCTACCCTCCTTCGAAAGTTTAAAATAATGACATTTTTTATTTAATAACAACATATAACTTAATTATTGACCCCCAGAAAACAAGTCACATTAAATTAAATGAATGAAAATCAGGAGGATAACAGCTTGCTTGTTGCCTTAGGCAACCGAGAACTGACAGATGATGAGACAGCTGATGACATACACTTCCTAATCTCTGCTCCTCTTTCATAGTATCTATATCAAAAAATCACAGAATATCAAAAATGTTTTTTTCCAGTGTAAAAAGATTCAGAGTTTTGATAAAATATAGATTTTAATTAGAAACAGAGAATCCCTAAAGGATAGCACAGGAGCTGAAATAATTGCCATTTTATATTCCAACTTCTGCTCTTGCTGTAGGTCTTCTCTAGGAAGGTCAGTATTTTAGTGGGAAACTTTGCATTGTTAGAGAGATTGTCGACAAATGTGAATATTTCTGGATTAACTGGTAGAGGGTAACACGCATCTGTCTCATTGTGTTCTATTTACTGATCTGGAAGAGTCAGCATGACTCATGGTGATATTTAACGTCTTCCTGAATCTGGAGACTTACATGCACTGCAGTCACCCTCAGGCACTGGAGACTGACTGAGACCGCTGTGTGATCTCCATCAAGTTGCTTAGGATCTCTACACTCCTGCTCTCTTATCTATAAAAAAGTACTCAACAAACCATATGAGGTACTGGTTAAGAGTGCAAGCGCTAGAACTAAAATCTGGATTTTACTTCCTCTGTCCTGTGACTCACAAATTTCATGACTTGGATAATTTATTATCTTCTGAAGGTCTGATTTTCTTGATGACATTATTTGAGGATTAAAGGCAGTGCTTGTAAAGCATTTAAGATACTTCCTGGCTCATAGCAAGTACTCAACAAATGTGGAGAGTCAGCATTATCATTAGAATCAACCAAAGCTTCTGGTGTACTCTTGAATGCAATAAATGTAAGGTTTTTATATTCCTTTTTTTCTACCTTATAATTTTACTGTATTTTATAACAGTACTGTTTTCCTCTACATTTTGGTAGATAATTAAATGAAATTAAATTGATCCCTGTCACTTTTTATCTGACTTTCTTCTGCTGAAAATGGAAAAAAATAATTGTAACTATTTTTTATGAAGATTAAACGTGTTTATTAGTTTAAAGATTTTAGTGAAAGCTCGGCATCATTCAGTTCCCATATGGGTAAAATTGCAATAAAAGCGTGGAAGGATGTATGGGCTACGCTGAAAGGAGAGGTGCAAAGGGCCCCATGAAGGTCTCAAGGACCAGATGTGGGTTGATTTGAAAAAGGCCACGGTAGTGAATGAAAAACTTGATGGGCAGCCTAATAGGATCTTGTTAGAACTGTGTCACCAATTAAAGCCAGAGTAGCAGTTCTAACTGCTGAGGTCCAGGAAACAAAAGCTGGAGACAAAGCCCCAAGTCCAGCCCATGTCCCTGCAATACTTCCCAAGGGCAGTACTCAGGCTCTGCCTGGGCCCTCACCCCCACAGGAAGATGATTGAGTGCCGTGGTTTGACTAGGGGTGGTCAAGGCCCCCACCTTAGGGGATGTGGTGGGGACCAGAGGCCACATGTAGAATTAGCAATTTATTGGTCCCCCGTGAACGTACAATGTGTCTGCCACTTGTGGACACAGGAGCTGAATGTTTTCTGATTTATGGCAACCCTGAGCATTTTCCCAGGACCCCTGCTCTGATCGATGACAGTAAGGCAATTAGAGTGAAGAAAGCCCAAATCCCACTGGGGATAGGGTGCTTACCCCCAAAGGAGTATACAGTGTACATTTCTCCCATCCCGGAATATACTTTGGGGATAGATATCCTGCAGGGACTGTGATTACAGATCATTGCAGGTGAGTTCAGACTTAGGATTTGAGTGGTAAGGTCAGTATTGAGGGGACATGCTCAGCTCCCACCTATAGCTCTGCCTGTACCTCGGTGAGTGACAAATACCAAACAGTATAAATTACCTGGGGGACACAAGGAAATTGGAGAAATTCTACAGGAATTGGAGAAGGTGGGCATCATAAAACCCACTCATAGTCCTTTTATTTCCCCAGTGAAAAAGCCAGACGGCTCCTGGCATATGACTGTGAACTATAGGGAATTGAATAGAGTCACACTCCCTTTGCATGCCGCTCTCCCCTCAGTAGCAGCCCTTATGGACACACTAAGTCATGAACTGGGGACGTGTCATTATGTTGTGGACCTTGCTAATACTTTCTTCTCTATTGACATAATACGGGAAATTCAGGAACAGTTTGCCCTCATGTGGGAAGGCTGGCAGAGGACATTCACTGTCCTTCCACAGGGATACCACCACAGTCCCACCATTTGTCATGACGTGTAGCTAAGGACTTGACCACATGGAAAAAACCGCAAACAGTGCAGCTGTATCACTACATTGATGATATTATGCTCATGACTGATTCTCTTGCAGGTTTAGAAGGGGCAGTTCCTAGACAGCTGCAACATCTACAGGAGAAAGGATGGGCTGTGAACAGCACCAAGGTTCAGGGACCTGGCTTGTCTGTAAAATTCTTGGGGGTTGTCTGGTCAGGTAAAACTAAAGTTATTTCTGAAGCCGTCATAGACAAGGTTCAGGCTTTCCCTACCCCTACCACTCTGCAATCTTATAAGAGCTTTTGGGTCTTTTAGGCTACTGGAGAGTGTTTATCCTGCAGTTGGGGATAATTCTGAGACCCTTATACTGGTTGATATGAAAGGGCATCAGGTGGGACTGTGATGAGACATGTGCAGCTGCTTTTACTGCTGCTAAGCGAGCTGTTGGGTGTGAGTAGACTGTGAGACAAGATTTCTGGAGGGCTGTGCTATGGGTAAAATTGCAGTATTTCCAAAATCTCTCACCTGGCCTTAGTTCATCTCCATATTAATAGATAATTACAAGGGCAAGTAGGAATATCTATACCAGAGAGGTTGGGTGGGGCCTCTTTTGTAGCTGGGTCATGAGAGATATGGGTGAGCAGAAGTGGATGACTGCTTGTAAGCAATAAATAGTTTTCTTCCACTTTATTTCTCCCATTGACTGATTTTGGCTTTGAAGGTAATTTGCCTGGGCTGGGAACTCATTTCCCACCTGAAGTTAATATCCAATAAATATTAACTGTTATTATTATTGGTATTATTGTTACTCTTACATTGTGCACTGATATTTCTGGAAGGGCATGCAAATATAGTAAATTCTTGGTGTGAAAATCAAAACACAAGTATTCTAGAAAATGGTACCAACAATGCATGCACTCACGTGACTACATATGCTCTCTCATACACACACACACACACACACACACACACACACACACACACACAATTTCACACCCAACAGTCTATATAAAGTCATCCTCTGAATCTACTCCTATAGTAACAGCGTAACTAACAGCTGAGGATTTCTTCTAGGATTCCTTCAGTGCTTCTTAGTGAAATGTTTATAAGAAAAATAAACATTTCTCCTGATAATTCTTTCAATGTATAATTTTGATGTAGGTATGATGATCTGAGAGAGGAAAACAAAGGGAACAAGGGAACAGAGATTTCCATTCTGCTGCATTATGGGTATTGTTTCTAATATCATCATTATCATCACCATTGTGCCATCATAATTATTTTATCCTTCCCTCTAAATCAGCTAAATGTTGGGTTTAGTCCTGGGATATTTTTTTCTCTTGTCTAATTTCTCCCATTCAATGACCTTGTTCAGCCTCAAGGATATAAATATGAACTTTATGCCAGTGAGTCTGAAATTGTAGCTTTATCCTGGATATTTTAAGGGCCAGTATGGTATATCATATGTATTAAGTATCTTCATGCTTAACAACAGAACCTCATCGTTTGAAAAGCAGGTATATTTTGGATGACTTTTCTCTTGGCAGTCTAATAACCATACCAAAATCTCAAACATGATAGGCCCCAAAAGAATTCTGACTCCCTACCCTATCTCTAACACTTTCCACTCCTGGTTTTATATCCATCCAAGCATGAAAATAATAAACCTAAGAGTCATTCTTGATTCTGTACTTAGTAAACTCTCCACATTACCATCATTTTATCACCCTGTATTAACTTTGAGTCATAGCTTAGTTTAAACTCTTTTCTACCACTTTCCTTCACGATTACTGCCACCATTGTAGAACGATCTGCCCTCGTGTTTCCTGCATGAATCCAGAGTTCTTATCTCTTTGTTTCTTTGTCTTTTTTCCAACATCAGGTACAGTAATTTTTAAAAACAAGTCATTCTATGTCACTCTTCCACTTTATCACCTCTAATTATTTTCCATCTCATTTAGAATAAAATGCAAAGATTTACAAGATATTGCATCATCTTTGCCATGCATGTATCTGGTACCCTTCCTTCCCCTCCACCTGCTCCATCACATTGGTCACGTACACTCCTGCATCAGAGCCATCAGGTGTGCCCTTCCCTTTACCTGAAACATCCCCTGCCCCCCGTCATCCTTACAGTTTCATTCCCTCTAGGCATTCACATCTCTGCTCAAATATCACCTTCTTCACAGGGTTTTCTTGACTTAACTAGAATTCTCCACCCATTTTTCTATGACCCACTTTATTTTTCTTCATAGGGCCTACTGCATATTAAATTTATTATAATTTTGTTGCTTGTTTATTCTGTATTCTCCTGATAGAATGAAAGCTCCATGAGGAAAGAGAATTTATCTGTTTTGCTGACCTTTATATAATGAATGCCTAGTATAGCTGTTGAAATATTATGCATTCTTAATAAGTACTTTAAATGTATAAATGAATTAGATGCTGTGTCTTTCACCTTGCCAACTGACAATGTTGAACTTTACTGAAGCTCTATGATCCTGGGAAATGGGGAAGATGAAGAAATACCCTCACCTTTTTGTGTTCTGTGGAATAGCTGATTCTTCTTCCCCTTATGACTTTAGCACTCATAGATGTTTTTTTGTTTACCTATGACAGGGCCAGACACAGACCCTTCAAATTCTCATTTGTTAGCTAATAAATGATTAGTTGAATTCTTTGTACCAGTAATCAAGTGGAATAAAATATCCATTAAACTGACTTGATCAAACTTGAGTTAAGTTTTTGTCTTTCCCCAACCCCTGAACTTTAATCCAACCTCAGTGTGAGCCATACCAGCCATCCTTCCAGCCCATCTGCACACAGCCTGTACTTATGGACCTCTCCAGAGAACGGCCTGGCCTTAGGGTGAAGCACTGTGGGATCTACTTCCCAGTCACCGACGTCCCCACACCACATGCTGTTCCCCCCACACAGTTCTCTCTAACCTTGTTTACTCTTCCCTATAAAATAAAATATCTTTTTTTTGTCTTTCTTTTGAAGCATTTGCAAATATCATATAGCCAGAGTATAATCCATTTGATTTGAATAGTCTCTCCTTCCCTAACCCAGATTTGTTTTTCTTTTTATTTGGCACAGCATGCCACTACTTTATGGCTGGGCCACTCTGACCTCGCCTCTCCATGATCCATTTTACACACAGCGACAGGAGTGATGTTCTAAGTTAACATAAATCAGATCACATGATTTCACTGCTTAAGGTCCTCCAGTGACTTTCATGGATTTCCAAATCCTTAAAATGCTGTATGAAGTTCTAAATCTACTTCCCTCTAGCTCTGTGACCTCATCTCCCAGCTCTGTTTCCCATCCTTTCATCCTAATGGTGTTCTAATCCTTGTGAAACTGTTTGAACACATAACCACATTAATAGATCTTGTAAATTTTTTTTCTGTTTCAATGGGTGTTGGGACTGGGAGATGAGTTAATCATGGATTCTCAATCTATTACATTCAAATATTGGTACTTTTAAAACACTTTTTCAAGTAAGAAAATATAAAATGTGAATGGATATTTAAAACTGTAATAATAGTTTTACACTTATTTACTCTAAGATCATGCTAATCACTTTCAACATTTTTTTCATTTATCACAACAATCTATTATTTATATACTATTGTTTTCATCTTTTTATAAATGGAAAAACCAAGGCTTGTGGAGATTGTCTAAACATGGGCATAAAGCCACTGATAAGAAATTTAAGATATCAGTAGATATATTTCAGATTTCAGAAAATTATGTTTTACCCAATATCTCAGAATCTAATGAACAATTCAGAAAATTAGGACCAAAGTAATAATTGCTACAGATTTGATTACAATTTCATAATATCTTTCTAAATCTTATTAAAGATGTCACATTGGTCAGGGCATTTGAGCAGGTACAATAGTTAACATGGCAATTATTTTTTTGAATTGTTAAAGATTTTTTTTGAGCTGAAAGAAGCATTATGAATGTTATCCTTTGGGGTTATTAATTTTGCAATCTTTTTTAGATATTTTTGTTATTTTATCAGTTAAAACAATGAATTTTTGTGGGATGACTCATGAGGCTTCAGGTAATATTTATGCTCCTAATAGCAAATTCAAGAAGAGTAAATAAACATAAAATAAGAATTAATTCTGCAGAGCCATAGTTATGAAAAGGCATTTTTAAGAGAAATTTTAATGATCATGTTAATCTTATTGAATTAGTAGAAGTTAATAATTTTATAGTGATTTTCCTATAGATTATACAATAAATACAAGGAACAAATTTTAAATGCAAACTATTTTCAGAAATAACTTATTTCAAAACTTATAATTAGTGTTATAAGAATTTTGACATCAAAATGTAATGGTACAATTTTCTTTATTTGTAGTATGTAAAGGAAGTTTATAATATGACTTTATAGAATATGTGAATTAAAATGTAAGCGAACAAATGCTCATTAGAAAATGTATTACACTATTGCATATCAGCATCAACCAGTGTGTTCAAATATGGTTATTAAGTAAATTATTAATCTTTTCTGGCTATTTGAAAGTATAGTTTAGTATTTACTGGCATTGGAAGTATGTTTAGCAAATATTCTCAAGGGGAAAAAAGAAATTTATGCACAATAACCGTATTTGTATTTACACATACCTTACATATGATGTCCATAATTGTGTTCTTATGAAAGATTAATAAGTCATTATGATTGTATTCCTATCATAGCAAATAGCAGCTTCCTCCATTGAGGAGAATATGGTCACTTTTAATTAGTGTCACTAGTTCATCCACATTCATAATATTTTCTACAATGATTATAAATTATGTGTACAATGAAGAATATAAAGAAAAAATATTTAAATGAACTACATTAGGCTCCAAATTTTATCATTGAAAAGGCAGTAGCTATGGTGATTTAACAATGGGAACTGATTGATTTTCACTAATATTTGGTGTAATATTAGTAGTAAGGCAAACAATAGTAATGCAAATACTGATAGTAGTATGTGTTGAATTGAGGCTATATTTGTTCAGAAAGGTGGGTTTTCTAAGAAAAGAACACTTAATTCAAAAAAACGTTTCACACTGTTTTTTTTTTCAAATTTAACTTTTTTCTTTATAAGAGCCATAAATGAAGCTTAGTGGTCCGACAGTGTCCTAAGAGGGACCCATCAGTGGGTGTGACCCTACTGCTCCCATTGTAACCACTGCTTATCCTATATCAGTATCCTAGGAGCTGCAGGGTCTTTAGGGACATTTTGGACAATTTTTTGCTCTGCTTTTAATTTGTTGTTATGAACTATTGGCAGTAAACAGCAAAACAAACAATATAACAGAAACACACCTTCACCCACCACTTATTCTATCAAAGCATGCCATGGGGTTAATTCTTTAGCTTTTTAAAAATAAATACACAATTACTGCAATTATTGAAGTTTTCTGTTCCTCTACAATTGTGATTTTTTTCTTCTAAAAAATTTATTGACTAGATCAGAACTTTACTCATCTGCCCCAAAACACCAATGCTCATTTGAAAATAACATCTGTTGAATTACCTTGCACATACCGCATTAACAAGAATATTCATTATCATATTGTTCTCTTGATTGGTCTATGAAACTGAGTAAAGTTGCATTTTTCTTATTCAGAGCTTCAAACTAAAATAATCCTGTGGTCAGACAAGGGGGAATTGGTGTACCAGATGTGTTGACCCCCTGTAGCAAAGAGCTGATTCTGTTTAATCTTACCAAGAATTGTGCTTCCTGTAGTATATCAAGTGATGAATTGAATCATAGCAAAAAAAAAAAAAATGTTACCTTAGTTCATAGGTACTCTGATTTGAAAAGAGGGACTCAAATTGTCACCTGACTTCATTGAAGATTTTAATGAAATCACAGAAAGCATAAAACAAAAAATTGTTACTATCTTGTCAAATGCTGTTTTGTACAATTTTCCCTCTGCTTCCTTATGGGATCCTAATCCCAATCCACCTTATGTTAGACCCTTTTACTATGTTTCATATTTCTGTTATGCTTCTGTTTAATCTTTTGTTTTTCCATCATTATTTTAATTTATATATTTCCTTTTTTTAAAAAAAATGTTTATTTACATTTATCTAGAAAACTACTCCTTTCGTCTCTTCATTTACTTTCCTCTCATCCTGACTTTCTTCTATAGAAATGATTCTTGGCTAGGTTATTATTTTAGCTTTTTAAAAGAACTAGATTTTCATTTATTGACTCTTAATAATTTAGGGTTTTGTTTATTTTCTATTACATTAATTTGAGGTCTGTCTTTGTTATATTCTTCTACTTTAGTTAATGTACCTCTGATATCCTTTTTGTGCTTTCACATTTGAGTTTATATACTTGTATAAAGCAGTATGTTATTAGGGATATAAACTTAACCCATAAATTCACTTTTTATTGATTTCATGGATTTTTATTATAATTTATATCCAAATATTTTCATTTTTTATTCTCCTGTTCATGTGTTATTTAGAATTGGGTTGTATATTTCAAAATTAAATGTTTTTAATTGGTTTAAATTAATACTGGTTTATAATTTATTATCAGTTTTGAAATTTTTGAGATGTCCTATGGGATTTATTTGCAGCCCACTCAGAAATATCCCTTCATATCTGAAAAAAATTATACATATGTATAATCTAGCATTTTCTTTTAACTAAACTAGATCATTTTTTGAAAAACAGTACACTGATGTGTTTTACAATGTAAAAGTATGTGGAATGTATACACAGAAAAACTTTGCTCCTACCTTTCTATGCATTCAACCCATCCCTTGCCTCCCCATGTTATTATTTTTGTGCATATTTTTCCAGTATTTCTTTATATATATTTTTGAAAATATATTCTCATTATTTGCCTCTTCCTTACACAAAAAGTAATATTATATAGCCACTGTTTTACACCTTGTTTTTTCCATTTAACTGTATATCCTAGAGTACATTCCTCTCTATATAGAGATGTTTCTCACTATATTTTTAATAGAGCTGCATGATAGTCTACTGTATACATAAACACAATTTACTTTATGGTAAAATGAATTGCTTCCAATCTTTTGCTATAACAAAAATGTGAAAATTATTGTTACTTTTTTAATATGATATTTTAATCATGGCAAACACTCTATGTAGGATTTACCTCATGAATGTGATTGCAAGGCCAAAGTGTAAAGGCTTCTGTAATGCAAGTAAATATGGCTGGATCACCCTCCCTTATGGTACATATTTGCACCTTGGTGTACCGTTTTCTTCACGGTGGAGGAGAGTGTCCCATGGTCTTAACATTCACATTGTTTTGACAAAGGTTTGTGTTTTTACCCGGTAGAGGGAGAAGCTGTACCTCAGTGTAAAACTATTGACAGAAGTTGTGCTTCTTTTGTCAAGGGCCTCATTTATTTTGATTTTCTGTGAACCCTATTTCCATGTGTTTTGCTTTTAAAAATTGCTTTCTTCTCAGTTAAGGAATCTCTTTCTGTTAAAAAATTAGCTGTATGTTTATGATTTATGTTGAAATATTGTCACTTGTTATTTTTAAGATTTGTTTGTAATATATTTTGCAGTTATAATTATTTTTCTTGTGTTACTTTTCTACAGTCAAATTTATCATATTTTCCTTATATTCCTTCTTGCTTTTTATTTATAATTAGTATGTTTTTCACTTCTCTCAGTTTTAGGAAATTCACTCATTGTTTCTTCTAGTATGTGTGTTGTTTCATTTTTTACATTGAGTTTAAATAATGTTTTGTAGTTTATCCTTGTAGATGGTATGAGGAATTACCTTAATTAGCCTTTTTTTCCCAAGTGGGTAATACACAGTCCTCCCTTATGTATTAAACAGTCCACGATTACACTATTTTGAGAGGCAACATATACAAAAGTTCTTAAAATTATTTGCATTTATTTCTTTACTTATGTTTTGTACCATTTGTCTGTCTATATATTTATCTACCAATTCCACACTTTTTATTACCTTTTTAATAGTACTTTTTATAATTACAGGAGTCTGTATCACCACATTTATTCTTCAAAACTTTGTTTTTGTTATTATTACTTGTTTTGAGTATATGTGGGTGCTTGACTGGTAGTTTCCATATAAACTTTAGAATCAGAATGATTAAAGGAAATGGTCTACAGATAGAATTACAACTTGGGCTCCAACTCAGGAAATCAAGAAGGCATATTCCCAAGTTGTCGACTAGGATCATGTCAGCTCAACCATGATACAGGATCAAGAGAACTAACTCTGGTTGGCTCCAAGAATAAAATGTCTTGTCATTGTTTTTAATCAAAGGTTAAGGCAGCCACCGCCTGAACTGATGGTTCAGAGCTTCACTGCACCTACTATAACCTGCATTATCAAAATGACACTGACTGTGCTCCCTACCCAGCTGACTCGGTCCTGACTCAAGTCTCTACAAAGCCTCTGATTAGCAAAGCCTATTTCCCATCTGTAACTTTAAGCACAAGGGACTCTAGATAACATTTGAGACATTCTATCTCTGAAATACGGAAGGGTACACTCACAGAAAGATAGGATTGCCAAAATAGTAAATCAACTATATCTCACAACCTTATCTGTACATTCCTTTCTTTGAACATCCTCAACTGACTTATTTTAAAGTTATTGCTAGACTCATAAAGATAACTTCAAATGGATACCAGTTCTGATTGTTCACTTGTTGGTTATCTTTCTCGACACTAGCTCTCCATATATGTTCTCTAGTTTTTGTAAACAGATCGATTTTGACTGGGTAATTTTTGTTTTGTATCAGTTTTCCTGTTCCTCTCTCCCACTTCAGTAGTTTTCTTGTTTTGTGTATTTACTTTTAGTTTCCAAAAACTTATATAGTGGTTCCACATTCTGTATGTTTTTTCAGGCTCTCAGCCCTGATGATACTGGAAATATCACAGATGCAGTAGCTGGGGGAAAGGACACTGGAAGGGCACCTCTCCATCTCCTACCTGCTCACCCACAGCTTCCCAAGGATCTATAACTCCAGCAACAGGTTGTCAGCGAAGTACTTGGTACTTAAGGTTCTTTCATGATTCCTAACTATTGTTTTCAAGAAGTGAGTTTTGGAACCCTGCAAAACCTAGAGAAAATGTAGTCCCTGTTAATATACTGCGTTTGAACTACAATTCACCGTTTTCTCTCTCAACTGAGTGCTCAGCAGGCTTTTCATTTCTGTGAGCTTTCTAGTACTCAGAAATGTTCCTTTCTAAAGAACAACATATGTATTTTTGTTATCTCTGTTTATATTTTATCTATTATTCCTGTTTAGAGCAGAGAGTCTTTATATGTGGAGATGTGAACTTAGAATACCATTATAAGTCCAAAGAGATAAATTTGAGATAAAAATATTTCAATGCAAGCAAGGAAAACCTTTCATACTAGCTTTTTCCTCTCCTATCCATCCAACCCACTTGGTTTTGAAGTTCTTTGAAATCTTCTTTGGTACCCTTCTGATTTTATGAAGGAAATGTTCTTTGTCTAGAAAGGTTGCTGTGCAATAACTTTTCAGACTAATGCCGAGCTCTGTGAATAATCCAAACAAGAAATAAACTTGATACCATATATTCTTGCCTAACACATTTTGTAAATCTGGTGATGTTGACAGATATGGCTGTTTAGAATAGTTATTTGTCTTGTTTATATAGTTGTAGAATTAAAAGCTGAGATGTTGATCCGATAATAGAGAAAGGCTGCAGAGATTGAAGGGCATGCTTGAGATAAATGAAACACTCAAAAAGCAAGAAGTCATAACTATATCCTCTGGGAAAAAAACAGGCCAGTAATTTTGGACCAATTCTAAATCTCAGTTTCAGTCATGTTAAAGAAGCACCTCTTTTCCTCCTAACCAAATTGAACTTAAATTTTTATTTTTTCATTTATAGGGCATGTTTTGAAAGTTCTGTTAAACAGAGGGGGAAAAACCTAGTAATAAATAGAACACTCTCCCCATTCTAGGAACAACCAGAGATTTGACTTGTTTAAGCTTAAATGATAAAGAGCAGCCAAATCAAACAAGAACATTGTATTGTAATAGACTTTCCCCTAAAGTATTTCATGTTACCACCTAAATAGTTAAAATTTCATGGAACTTTTCTTGATAACTTTTTCCCCTTACAATTATAGATACCTGAAACTATAGATACCTGAAAAATTCTTAAAGATAAATTAGATAGATAGATAGATGATAGATAGATAGATAGATAGATAGATAGATAGATAGATAGATAGATAGATGGTAGATAGATCTTCTTTAACTTACAATGGGGTAACATCATCTTGGTAAGTTGAAAATATTGTTAAATCAAAAATTATTTTGATTTTCACTTAACTTACTGAACATCATAGCTTAGTCTAGCCTACCTTAAACATGTTCACAACACTTACATTAGCCTATAGTTGGACAAAACCATGGGACACAAAGCCTATTTTATAATAAAGTGTTAAATATTTTATGTAATTTATTGAATACTGTACTGAAAGTGTAAAAAAGACTGCTTGTATGGGTAAAGAATGGTTATAAGTGTATCAGCTGTTTACCCTTATAATCGCATGGTCGACGGGAGCCGCCATGGGCTGCCCAGCATTATGAGAGAGTCTTGTACCACATACCATTGGCCCAGTTAAAGATCAAAATTGAAAATTCAAAGTACTATTTCTACTGAACATATATTGTTTTCACATCATCATGAGATAAAAAATTGTAAGTTGAATTATTTTCAGTCAGGAACTGTGTACATTAACTTTAATCAATAACATTGCTTTTGACAAAAAAAATGCAATATTTATTTTATACAATTCATGGCTCATGTATCAATAGTATCTGAAATTTTTTAGTTAGTCAAGAAAAACTAAGTGTCCTACCATATGTTGTTATAATTTTCTAGATACCTTTGAATGTATAGTCATAAGAATGGAGTTTCAGTTGTTATTTGTACTATGTTGCTGCAAATAGGAGGAAGGTTTTGCTTTTGAGGAATCTTACCTGATTACTACAGTATTTTTGAGACATCAATTATTTCTCAAGAAACTGTATGAGTTCAGGGTCTGATGGTCTTTTGCATACATCTATCCATTGTTTTTATACTTAAATGACAATTTAGCTAAGTTTTAAAATTCTGGTCACATTTTGTTTCCAAAAAACCTCGTTGATATTTGCCCTTGTCTACTTGTGGAGAACATTACTATGGAAAAGTCAGAACAAAGCTGGTTTATCCTTCTTGTATTTGGAGATTTCCTTGACTGCCTTTGGGATTCTCTCTTTCAAATCAATTAAGTGCCCAGGCAGTACATTGGTATTGCTTGAACTGTATCATTTATTTTCCCTTTGAACTTTTAATCCAAAGAAAAGATTTGTTTTCTCCATTTTAAGTACCTCATATTTAATTAAATATTTGACTACTTTCTTTCATTTGTTCTTTCAGTGAGGGAGATGTTAACTATTCATATTTTGGATCATTTTTGGTTTTCAGTATAAATATACAACTCTTTATAATTTTTTAATAAAGCTTCTATTATTTTTAAAAATTTGCTCAGTTTTCTCCTGTCTGTCTCATATGTAACAATGTTTTTGTTAAATCTGTTTTCCTTTTTTTAGTCTTCTGAAGTGACCTTAATTTCTGTCTTTAATTTCTATTCTTCTTGTCTCTACATGCTCAGTTATTATCTACTTTTCTTGAGATTTTTTTCTAGATTATTTCCTTCTACATTTTTGTAGCATGGAGTATACCTTTGTGTTAATACATTTGATTGTCTGTAATGATATTTATTTTTTTTACTTCCTCTCTGCCACAATCTTTCATGTGTGTGTGTGTGTGTGCGCGTGTATGTGTGTACATGTGCTTGAACACATACGTGTTTTTGTTTTTGTGTCATTTCACAGTTATTTAGTGACCTCCCACACTTACACTTTTTCATTATTGCTTTGTGGGCTATATAGCTTTCTGTTCTTTCACTGCTTACTTTAAATAAGGGGATATCTTCTTGAATCTTTATAAAAGCTTAGAGAAATAAATGAGGAAGGGCCTGGGTGAGAGTAAGTAAAGGAACCAAGAGTCTTAAATAGTTGCACAATTGAGTTTTATAAAGATTTCTATGTAAAAATTCTTACCAACAATCTAGGCTAGGAGGGCAGCTGTGTTCTAAGTACTTACTTAGGAACACAGAAAAATCTTATATGAGAAAGGCTGTTTTCATGGATCAGCTTGTGTGTGTGTGTGTGTGTGTGTGTGTATGTATAGATCACCTCACATAATCTCTTTCAAACTGTCAGTCCTCGGTATTTGGCTAATTTTCACACACAATCTCTCCTTTACTTCAGCACATGCAGATCTTGACTTATTTGTAACTGCATCTGCTTGATTTATCTTAATTTATTCAATCTTCCTCTTCCCTTTATTATGTTAAAAACAGGTATCAAGATGATTCCTATAATCTCTAAATAAATTATTAATTTATTCCAAAGTAAGGATTATTGTTTTTGCCTGCTGTACAGTTAAATACTATCTCAGAAAGCTATAAATGTTCAAAAACTGCATATTCCAAAGAAAGGATTGCTCCTTGACCCACTCCTGGAAGGTAACTTCCAGGTATTTATGATACCCCACCTGGTGAGAGTGTCTTTTGCATACTTGTGGCCTTGGATCACACTTCACTTTACAGTAGCAGTGTGATTTACGGTAGGAGCCTTGGGCCATGCCGTAGCATTTTGACATCTGGAGAGGCTGGAGGCTGGAGAGGAGTATCTAAAGTCCATCTCAAAGGAACAATATGCTTATGTGACCAAATCCAAATAAAAAAATTGGGCACCAAGTCTCACTTTCCTGGTTGGCAGTGTGGTCACTAAAAATCATTTTTGGAAGAATTAAGTACAGTCCACGAGACCCCAATGGGAGATGATGCATGGCAGCAGGCACCTGTTCTCTACTTGACTCTGGCCCATGCATCATCTACCTTTGCTAATTTCAATTTGTGTCCTTTGACTGTAATAAACTGCACCTCTGAGTACAACAGCTTTTTGAGTTACAAGAGTGCTGCTAGTGAATTACTGATCCTAAGGATGGTCTTAGGGACCTACGACACACCTGCTGTGCATGCCCCACTCTTTGACAACCTGATAGAGCAGAGTGCCCTTCCCTGCTGACTTGACTTGGCTGTACTTGGTGGCCTTTCTTCAGATAATGTTGTTCAAATGTAGTCTGTTTCATTGTTAAAGATGATGAAGCTGTAGATCTTTGTTGTTTTCATGTTGCATTCAGATGATTTTACACGATCAAAGTTCACAGAGGAATCTTTACAGATGCAAAGCAGAAACTAACTGCTTTGGAGTATAAAATCTATGATACTTGAAAACCTGAAGTTCATTATATAATTGTAACAAATGTTTCCTCATCAAAAAATTGATTAATGGATTTATGATCCCTCATCCCTTTGTAATTCTTTAAAAATGTGATACAGGTGCTCAAATTTATATAGATGTCCACTGAAAACAATGTGCTATTGATGACACAGGTATTCAATAGTCACTGAGACTGTTGTCTCTGATGTCAAATGGCCCAGTTTAAAATCTCAGCTGTGCCATAGGATACCCCTGTAACAATGAAAAAAAACAGAACTTCTCTACATTCCAGTTTATTTATCTGTGAAATTGTTATAATAATAAGACCTCGCTCATTGGTGTTTTGGTTTTGTTTGTTTATTGAACAGAACTAAATGAAATGATATATATAAAAGTACTTAGAAGAGATACCTGCAGAAGATTTCTTAGGAAATGTTATTTATTAATGGTAAAACTAATGATGGTTTTCATTAATAAGAGTTTTAAATCTGCAGCAAGGTATTTATGAAACTAATTCAAATATTATTTTTCTTAGAAGCAGACACCTTCCTTTAATTATAGAACATAATATTTGGTGAAAAGTTGTTTTACAGTAGTAATTTAAAATGTATCAAAATAATTCATTATGACATTATTATGATGCAGCTTACAAAATTAATTTTTGAAGCATATATTTCAATAAATCAAAATGCCAAAATATTATATTATTAGAAAGATAAAAGGGAGAAACAATTTTAAAAGCTTAGAACAAAGTGAAAGAGGCAGTTGGACCACTACAAATGTTCACTTTCTCTGAAAGTCCCAGTGTCTCCCACAGCTATTTTATTATGATAATAATAACTATAATGCTATAGAGTGTTTTTGAGACCTAAGTGGTTTAATTTAGTAAATAAAATACCCAGAGCTACAGAATTCCTGTGATTCCCAAGGACAAGACCATGATTTCTATTTAAGCAGTAGTCCTAAAATAAGTTGCATTTTCCAAAGGAAGGCCAAAGAACTAAATATTTTAAAGACTTAAGTACTTTAATAGCTTTGTTTTGGGACTAATACATAATATATATATCTCCACTGCATATCACTCTTGGTCTATGTATTTTAACTGATTAATAATGTGATGATCACAGTTCCCAAAGCCAACAGCAGCAAGAACCCAGTTAAATCAGCAAAGATGTACATAAGTTTCAAAAAGTCCTTGACTATGCAGGTGCTTATTAAATGCAGTGCTATTAGATCTTCCTGGGTGTTACACTGGAGGGTCTCAGCCCTGGGCAAGTTCACTCTGGATTCAGGGAGAACAAATAACAACAGAATGTTGGAGCAAAAAAGTTTATACCAAGTTTTATTCTCAGTGGCAGGTTGCATGCTCAAATCACATCTGCATCCGGCAAATCTGCAATTTGCAATCTGCCTCAGCCTTCACCTCCAGGGCAGAGCACTGGTCAGAGCTCTTTATGTAGCAACACAGACAACAATGGCTCATTCAGCAGTAGGCCAATTACATCATCAAGCAAATCAGGGTCAAGCGAGGATCCTGGTCAAAGGAACTTCCATTTTCCCTACACTGGTGGTGGTCACAGTTCACCCACAGAATCATAGGCACTGGAAGTACATAATCACAATGGACAAGCAGAGAGTTTTTTTCTTCTTCCTGAATTCTTGAAAAACAAAAGCTGCTATCATTCTATGTACAGTTGGAATTAAGAACAGGAAAAATAAGAAGGTAAAATCACACATACATAAACATTGTTTCAAGGTTCTTTGTCTATCATTTGTTGACACATTTTTATGCAATTATAAAAATTTCCATCAATGTATTATATGTTTTATGCTTAGTCACAATAACTAAGGTATCTGCAAGTATGTAGATTTTTGTTCATTCAGTGGTCATCACTAGAAATGGTGTTTATTTCTGGATATAAAGAGATAAAATTATATGCCTTATCCTCAAGGTGCCTACAATCTGGTTGGGAAGAAAATCACATGATTTCCCATATGTAGCTAAATGTTATAGGTTTGAAAATAGAAATATTATATCCTACTGTAGAAGTACAAGGGAGAATATAGACAAATTTACTTTAAAGAATTAAGAAAGATTTCATAAAGAAAATGATAGGTGAGGTTATTCCTGAAAGGTAAATATGATCATACATGGTAGGCAAGAAAAATGTTATCAAAGGACACAAGAAACAAAGTCTGGGAAAATTTTACACCTAAAAGTATACATTTCTAAGTGAAAAATAATTGCATTATAATAATCCCTTGGAAAATTCTAATCAATATGAAATTTTATTTATCTTACATTACTTAAATTTCTCCATATGCCAACAGCAGATTATAACAGAATCTATTATACTAGTGTCAGTAAGGCTATCTCAAACAATCATAACGTAATAACAACAATTTTTGTTCTTAAATATTGATTTTGTTAATTCAAATGTACAGTTAGTGGAGGCTTTTTCTTTAAAGCAAAAGCCAGAATAGTTATGAAGTATGGAAATCAGGAAACAGAACAGAATATAGATTTACTTAGAAATATGGATTTTAAAAGATCTATGAAGTATCATAAGGGTTAAAAAATATCCTGATAGATTTAGACGTGATATTGAATTTATATTGCAGTAATTGTTTCTCATATCTCAAAAAATAAAGTGTTCTTAATGTTTTCATGTACTACTCTATTTTACAGTAACCTCAGTGACAGGAAACATGAATTGTGCAGCCAAAAGCTTTAAAATCAATATTGCCAAATAAATTCTCTTTGTATATCATATTAAATATGTAATTCTCAGCCAAGAAGTCCTTTGGGGTTTAATCCCAATTCTGAATTTAGAAACTTGGAATAAAATAATTTGAGCTGAACATTGTGAATCCAAAGATATTTTACATTAACATGGAGAGTATAAATACAAACACAGGGGGTTTTGTGTTATTCTTTTAAAATACTTTCTCTGACCTCTATTTAGTTGTGTAGAAAAGACATGATGACTATATCTGCCAACCTTTTGGCACTGATGAGAATTCTATCTCAAGGATATAATAGGCTAATGTCTCACAAGACATTAGGGCAAAGGATCAGAGTCCTATTGGAGATTATATACTTGCCATTTTGTACATTCAATTCAAGCAATGTATGGAAGGGGTGAAATACGAATGCTCATATGTTGTGAAGTTTGCACTGAAACTGTGGTCTAAACGTTAACACAATTCGTTACATGCATATGTACCTAATTTGTGTTTAAAATAGCATAAACAATTTGCAATGATTTCAATCACTTGTGATAATCACATCATTTAACTAAGATTTTCAGTCTAAATATCTTCAGTGTAGATCATTTGATCTGCATCCTCATCTTCATCCATCCATTATCCTCTCCAGGACCAAACTTGTCCCTTGCCCAGGCTTTCCTATACTATTTAACGTTATCAGCTCTGGGCGAGCCTCTGCCTATCATCTTTTCTTGGGAACAATTTCATCAGCCTCCTAAATTGTTGCCCTGCTTCCATACTCTACACAGCAACCAGAATGTGCACTTAAAAACATAAATCACATCAGTGACTCCTCTGCCAAAGACCTGCCAAAAGATTTCTAACCAAGCAGGAATACAATTTCAAATTTTTTCTTCAGTGTTGGTCTCAATTCTCTTAACTCTCCAAGCATATCTTTTACTCTAATCCTCACACCGTGCTCAAGCCCCCTTGCTATTTCTCAGTCTTGCCCAACACAGTCCCTGTCATTGGCTCTTGCAGGTACTTTCCCAGATCCTGAAACACTTCTCCCCTAGAATTTTGCAAAGCAGTTCATATTTTAGCACTTCAATCAATTGTCACTTAAGGGAGCGGAATTTCTGACAACAATATCTATTACATCCAGTGACACATATTTTACTCTGCTCTCTAATAAATTAAGGAGCTTTATTTTTTACCTAGAATTTATCATTTTTTGGAATCCTTAATTTTAGTTCTTGGTTTATCTACTTTTCCTTTATTTTCCTGATTTTGGCTTACTTGTTTTCCCATTTTTCTAAGTTTATAGGTCAGGCAATAAAGACTTATTGAACTGATACACAAATGAATAAATGGCATATTATGTGGTATTGTGTAAAAACTGGTAAATGTTTGCTTTTTTTCCAAATTATACTATCATATTATGATAAAGGAACTCTAATACACGAAATCTTATTAATTAGCCCATCTATTTTGCTTCTGATCTACATGATACTCCTTAAACACATTCAGCCTTTTTCCAGCCTTATATCTGTTACTCCCGATGTACTTTCTTCTTAGAATCATCATCCCACAAATCTTCAAAGGTGCTTCGTTATGTTCCTCTAGGTCTCATTGTAAATGATACCTTCTCAGAATCTCCTGTTCAATGAATATTTGCCATTCTTTCTGACCGATCAGCAACTTTTGAACACATTTCCTGTTTGGAGAATTTCCTACTTGTGATTTCCATTTCCTCAGTATAGAAACAGAAAGCACACTTCTCTCAGCAACCTTGAAACTGTCACAGGCGTGTGATTTAATCACTCTAGTTAAACATGCCCATAAGACTTCTTTCGCCCAAGATTTTGCTAATGCTGCCTTCTTCCAACTCTACTTACCCTTCTTCTATAGCAGTAGAAATTATCTGGAACAGGGTATGTCATATCTGTTCATGCTGCCCAAGCTCCCTTGTGATATGTCAGGGTCAAGTGATTAGTTTCTGATCAATGGCACATAAGTAGAAGTACCCTTGAACAGAGAGGAAGATGCCCTCCTTGACTCTTTCATGTCTCCCTAAGTGAGTAAAAATGATGATGGAGCTCTGTACTGATACTAGAGCTCAATACAGAAGGAATTTGGTCTCCTGAAATCACGAACCTATCATGTTAGTTCAAGCCTATTGGCACTCAGCTTTCTATGCATGGGAACAACTTCATTTCTCTTTCAGCCATTTTTATATTTGCATCTTTGTTGCAGCAGCTGGTGTCTGTATTCTAAATGATGTTATTCAATTTAGATATAAGCAAAACTGAGAATGCAAAAGAATTTTATTTTTATTTATTTGGATTTAATTTGTTTATTGTTTTTGTTTTGCTCTTTGTTTGCTTTGGAAAACTGGAGCTGAGATATCCATTTTCTTAAGACAGCAGGTTACTGTAGTATTGTTTATTGCACAGGAGAGCTTTAGTGCTTACAGTCGAAGCAGTCAAGTTTAGTTCCTGGCTTAGAACTGCTTAGCATTCTCAGTTTCTTCATTAGACCGCTTTTGTCATGTTTTGCTGTAATTTTTTATTTTGGTTCCCAAAGCTTAGCCTCAGCCTAGATCTTCAACTTTCCAAGAATTCTGAGCTAGCCAATACCCCTTTTCTATTTATTCTAAGTCAGCTTCTATCGCTTACAACTAAGAATCTTGATGTAACCCTCTGCCTAACAAACAGAGCTAACAAGTCTCTCCAGTGCTCTCCATTCCATTACCCAGTGAATTTCTTTGAAAGCAATCATTGCATTTCTTTAACTATTAACTGAGTATAATTTTCACAGACTATAAACTCAACTACTCCTGAAAGGGGACTTTGTCCAGTGATTGCCTCCTTGTTTCTATCTCAAGGATCATTGTGCTGAAGACAGGCAATTTCAATGTAGTCAAGGGGAAACCAAGTCATTTTATAGTTCTTTCTCAGTCGGTATGCAGGTTTCCTATCTTCTTTCTTTCCATTAATGAATCTAAATTCCTGGGGATTTGTAGAGAAGAACAATAAATAGCATATAGTTCCTGAAGGGAGAGAGAGTGCCCTGCAAGGAAGCACATGGGAGATTTTAATATTCTACTCTAGTCTGGCTAATAGGTAATTGGTCTTACTTCCCTAAACCCCTCAATTTCTTAAGTCCCATGATCTGAATTTCTTCTTCATTCTCCCAGTTTATTAGTTTTATTTTGCCTGTTATAGAGAAACTGATTTACATTATATTGAATTTTGCCCCATTTTATGGCTTTTTTAAAATAAATATTAGGCCCTGGAACCTTCAGAATTTGCTTTTGAAAATTCAGCCTTTGGAGATGCAAAATTATTTTCCTCAAACTCTTATCTCTGTCGCAAATTTTGGAATCCTAATTTTGTAAGCAAAATTAAGAATTAAATCTGTATTTCCTCTTGACATTCCTTCTGTGACTCTCCTTCCCCGAGACTCTAATAGTGATATGCTTAGTAACCTGGACAGAAAGCCATGTAGGAAAGGATGTGTTGGGAACATCTGATTGGCTACATCCTCACAATACAATCTACTGAAAATTACACTGTTTGCTGCTTATTTTGCACATTCCACGCCACATCACCATTATAAATAAAAGGTAGTTCCTTGACTTATTCACTAAACTATCTCTATTACATCACCTGCCACTTACTATAAACAAAAATATTTATAGATGGAAATTTCTATAGCTATATTATGTATCTCTAAATAGTTCAATTTTAATTTTGTCTATATCTAATTCTGCAAAACAGCTTGGAAAAAGAAGTACTGAATTCAATAGAATATTTTATTTGGAGTTTTGCAGGCTAATAATCAGCTCATTAACTTAATTCAAGTTAGTTCTAAAGTATACTAAGGCTTGATAGAGTTAGATGATGAACATATTGAAAGAAAGCATGTATTTTCCATTCATCTTTCAGAACAATGACTGTACTTGGAGAAAATATGAGATAAATGCTGCAAAATTAGCTTAATTTATTTATCTAAATTTATTTCACATTTTACATAAGCAACTAGGTATATGCAAACAGGAAACAGATTCAAATCCACGCTCTGAATCAAAACTGCTGTTTTGTTACTACATGAAAATTCATGCAATATTGATAATTGTCATTTTAATCAGAAAATCAAATAAATTGTATTTAATATATAGAGCAATCAGTTGAATAAATTAGGATGTGCTTACATTATTAGAGTTTCCCAATGACTTAATAGAGTTGATTATCTCTAACAGAAACTGAAAATGACTATGAATAACTTTTGCTACAAGGTTATTACTTTATTCTAAACTATAATGCTTGACAGATGAATTCAAATGTTAAATAATCATCAACATATTCATTCATATACAGTGTTTCAGACATGGTTGAAATTTTGGAGAAAACTCAAAGTGAAACCAAATGAGGAGGTCCCTCACTGCTGACACCTTCTGCAAAGGCATATGAGGGGCTTCTGGGACAGCTGCAGGCCAATACTTTTCAGTAAGTCCTCCAAGTTTTTTCTTCTTAAATACTGTGTTAACTATTCTGGTCTTTTCCCTCTCCATATGAACTTAGAATAGGTTTGTCAATATCCATAACATAACATGCTGGGATTTTGATTGGAATTGCATTGAATCGATAGATCAGTTTGTGAAGAATTGACATATTGAATGTATTTTATCCTTATCAGTGGACACAGAGTATCTTTTTATTTATTTAGTTCTCCATTCATTAAGTTCTTCAGAATTTTACAGTTTTCCTCACATTTATGTTTCAATTTGGGGGTCCTATTGCAAATGGTATTGTGTTTCTAATTTCAAATTCCACCTGTTCATTGCTAATACATAAGGTTGACTTTCGTATATTATCTTATATTCTGCAACCTTGCTCAAAGTGCATGTTACTTCCAGGAGTTTTGTCATTTAAAAATTTTTTCTACATAGACAATTATGTCATCTATGAACAAAGACAGTTTTTATTTCTTGCTACTCAATTAGTATATTTTTATTCCCTTTTCTTGTCTTGTTACCTTAGCTAGGACTTCCAGTATGATGTTGAAAAAGGAGTGATGAAAGAGGACATCCTTGTCTTTTTCCTAATTTTGGTGAGAAAGCTTAGTTTTGCACTATTAAGTATTATATTTAGCTGTAGGTTTTACAGATATTTATCATTAAGTTAAGGAAATTCCCTCTACTCCTACTTTATTGAGAGGTTTTCTATGAATGAGTGTTGGGTTTTCTCAAATGCTTTTTCTGCATCTATCTTCATTAGCCTGTGTATGTGGTGGGGGACATTAATAGATTTAGGATGTTGAATCAGCCTTGCATACTTGAGATAAATTCCACTTAGTTATGGAATATAATTATTTTTTTACTTTTTTAGATTTGATTTCCTAATATTTTACTGAGTATTTTTTACATCTATTTTCATGAAACATATTGCCCCATAGTTTTCTTTTCTTGCAGTGCTTTTGTTTTTGGTGTTAGGGTAATGCCAGCTTCTAAAATAAGTTAGGAAGTAATCCTTCTGCTTCTACTTTCTGAAAAGGTTGTAGAGAAATGGTATAAATTATTCATTTAATGTTTGGTAGAAATCACAAATGAATGTTTGTGGTTGCAGTGTTTTCTGTTTTAGAAGGTTCTTAATTATTTATTTCATTAATTTAATATATACAGACCTATTCAGGATTTCTATTTCTTCTTGTGTAATTTTTATATTGTGTTTTTCAAGAGTTTGTCCATTTCATCTGGGTTATCAAATTTATGGGCAAAGAATCGTGCATAGTATTCCTCTAATATCCTTTCCATTTCCATGGGGTCTGTAGTGATGTCCCCTCTTTTATTTCTGATACTAGTAATTCATGTCCTCTCTCTGTTTTTCATAGCATGGCTAACAGTTTATCAAATATATTAATCTTTTCAGAGAATCAGCTTTTGGTTTTGTTGATTTTCTCTATTGATTTCCAGCTTAATTTTCATTGTATTTCCTTATGCTTAATTTGGATATGATTTGCTCTTTTTCTAGTTAACTAAAGTGGAAGCTTAGGTTACTGATTTTTAGATGTCTCTTCTTTTTGAATGTACGTACTTCACACTAAATTTCCCTCTGAACACTGTTTTTGATGTATCCCATAAATTTTGATAAATTGTGTTTCCATTTTCATTAAGTAAAAATATTTTGTAAAATTTTCTTGAGATTTCTTCTTTGAGTCATGTGTTGTTTGCAAGTGTATTGTTTAATCTTCATTTGTTTTTCTTGTATTTTAGTCATACCTTTTGCCTATATATATATATATACAGCTATCATTGAGTACTCTACATTATATTTGCCATACACTTTATTGTAATGATTGCATATACATTCTGAACCTATGGAATATTTTGTTAACATTTCCTCCTAGGGGGTTCACCTTTCTTCTGGCAGACAAAGCACTAGAGGTGGTATTATTTTAATTCAATCAGAAACTTAATAAAGTAATTATACAAACTGGATTTTATTATTATTATTTTTAGACAAGCAAGTGAAAGACTTTAATTTAGAGATAAAGTGAGAGGACAGAGCTCCTGGCTCATACCAGCAGGGGACAAGAGAGCCCCCACAAACTGGACTTTAATCCCTAGATTTAATATTTTTTCCTTTCCAGTTCAATTTCACATTCAGAATTTGTTATTATGGAAGCCAAATTCACATCACAAAATCTGATACCAGATTTTTACCCTATGTTTATGATTCTTTCAATATTCTCCAAATAAGCATTCTAAGGCATTAGCCAGAACAGCCTCACCCAGAATTGTCCGAGTGTGCTGACACAAAAGCAGTTCTTACTGTCCGGCTGACTTTCTCAGGCTTTGTTCTTCTGTATCTTAGGCCGACAAATCCTCACTTATTTTGTTGGTTCACTGAAGCTTTGAAGATCTTTATTTTTCATAAAGCTTTTCTAGTTGTTCTCAGTGGAAGAATTGGTCTGAACCATCCAGTTGACTATTATCAAATATATTTTTCATTGCTTTTAATTTTCCCTGTATTCTTCTACTCCCATATGCTATTATTCTCATCATTTGAAGCATTACCTTTGTTGTTATTTTTGTCCTTTCTATTCAGGTCTACTTTTGACAAATTATTTCCATTGTGGCTTATTCAGAAAATGTTTTTATATTATCTCTGATCCTGAAGAATATTTTGTTGTGCATTGCATTCTCAGTTTGTAGTCATTTTCTTTAAGCATTGTTCTGGCTTCTGTTGTTAATATTGAGAAAATGGCTATCAATCTAGTTATTGCTTCCTTAAAGGAACTATTTCATCACCTTTGAAACAGTTGGACCTGTCTTCAGCAACTACTTCTCCTACTTTCTCTCCTCTCCTGTTGGAGCTTGAGTGACAAATATGTTAAACCTTCCTTTGTTTCTTTAAAGCTTTTATATTATTAAGTGTTTTCCAACATATTATTTTTCTGTCGCTGGTTTTGTTCTTTTCATTGTAATCTATCTTTCACTGTATTCATTCTCTTTACAACTCTGTCTAAATTAGAAACATTTATTGATTTTTTCTTTTGGTTTATATTCTCACTTCATTCAAAATTGCCCACTTGATTTTTATAGATTACAGTTCTATTATAAATTTGTTATTTTACTCTTTTTTACTATTTTAAACATTTTCTGAAACAACTTATTTTTTGCTAACTTTATAATCTGGAGACCCCTGTGAGTCTGTATTTTACACAATTTTTGCTTCTTCTTTATTTGGTTTTTATCTTCTTTTTCTCATTAGTTTTTATTGTGTCATGGAACTTGTACTGTAAGATTTCCATAAAAATAACTTAAGGTATATGATAATATTATCTTCCTCCAGAATAGATCCACATTTTATCTGCTACACACAAATCAACCTATTTCAGTTGAATTTGAGTTTTCATACAAATGTAGAAATCAACCTTACTGTTGTATTATTTTTTTATTTTTTAGAATCCAGTTGTAGAGATTGGTATAAATTAAAGATGAGCTACAATCGCCATAAGTATATGAAATATCTGATTTTCCATTATTTCAATGGTACGGTCCTTCAGATTCTCCTTTCTGGTTTTTGACATCTAGTTCCTGTTACTTTAGCCCCACAAACTGTCAGAAATTTCATTTATCCTTCAAACATATAGGTTCCCCAATTTGAATTGGCAAAGCCCCAGTTGACAACAGTAGTTATAAATTTCAAGTTCAACAGTGGCAGCCTTTGTCTTTCTCTTACCTTAGGTTTGTAAGTTTTCAGCAAATAGATGACAAAATTTATGTAGTTTGTCATCATCCCGAATGCAATTCCTCCTTCATCAATTCTTAATGCAAAATCATGTTTATTCAACCCTTTATCCATTCAAACATTTCTTGGTTAATTCAAAAACACCTTTCCTGGTACTGCTATTTTTCTTGCATGAGGACAGATTTAATTAATTAATTCATTAATTATATTCAGAAATAAAATACAGAATTATTTTCTCAAGAATTTTAGAGCTTATTATCATAGATAGCACTTATATAGATAGTTACCATATATTTTGGTAAATGTTATGAAAATAAAGGTTCTGAAGGCTAGGGAAGAATTATGAAAGTACTCTAAATCAGCCAGAGGCTGCTAGGAAATGCTTCCCTAAGGAGTTAATTAGACCTGGCATTTGAATGAGTAGGAGCTGGTCAGGTAAGGAAAAGTGAGGGAGATCCTGTGTGGGAGTTGGTCTAACAAGAGGAAGAGGAAGATTAGATACCAAGTTGAATCAAATGATAACATTTGTTTCTGAGTTGGACCTCAAAAGCAGAGAACACCATTTAGGGAACTTTATAACATATAAAACAATTTAGATTTTTATCATGAACACAATACAGAGTCATCAAGCATTTTGAGAGACAAGGTCTGATTTTCATCTTAGAATAGAGGATAGATTTCAGAAGACTAATTTGTATGCATGAAATTATTAGATTAGTGGTGATGCCTCAGATTACATCCATTGATGTTGCATGATATTTAGGAGTTGAAATACAGTCATTTGTGGTGGAATGGAAAAAGGAAAAGTGGAAAAGCTGTTAAGAATGATTATAGGCGAGGCGGAGCCAAGATGGCGGCGTGAGTAGAGCAGTGGAAATCTCCTCCCAAAAACACATAGAGCTATGAAAATATAACAAAGAAAAATCTTCCTAAAATAGAGACCACAGGACACAGGACAACATCCAGACCACATCCACACCTGCAAGAACCCAGCGCCTTGTGAAAGGGGTAAGATACAAGCCCCAGCCCGGCGGGACCCGAGCGCCCCTCCCCCCGGCTCACGGCAGGTGGAGAGAAACCGGAGCGGTTTTTTTTTTTTTTTTTTTTTTTTGGCGAGCGCTTTTTGGAAGCCTTAGAGGGACGGGCCCCCGTTGCTGGGGAGGCAGGCTGGCGGGACCGGTGAGGAGGTGCCTGGGAACGGCGCCGGAGGACAAAGAATATCCCGCGTTTCTCCCTGCAAGACCTGGGGGCGGGTGCCTGAGACCGGTGCCTGAGGACGGAGGAGGTCGCGCGTTTTTCCCCTTTTTTCTTTTTTTTCTCTTTTTGGCGAGCGCTTTTTGGAAGCCTTGAAGGGACGGGGACCCCAGTGCTAGGGAGGCACGGTGGCGGGACTGGTGAGCGGGTGGCTGGGACCGGCGCCTGAGGACAAAGAATATCCCCCGTTTTTCCCTGCGGGACCGGTAGGCGGGTGCCTGAGACCGGCACTTGAGGACAGAGGAAATCGCGCGTTTTTCCCCTTTTTATTTTCTCTTTTCTGCAAGTGCTTTTTGGAAGCCTAAAAGGGACAGGGACCCCGGTGCTAGGGAGGCAGGGCGGCGGGACTGGTGAGCGGGTGACTGGGACCGGCACCTGAGGACAAAAAAAAAAAAAAAAAAAAAAAAAAATCGCTTGTTTTTTCCTTTTTTTTCCTTTTTTTTTTCTCTTTGTTTCTGTTCCCTCTCTCATTGTTGCTGCTGTTGTTTTGGTTTGGAGAGTGCTTTTTGGAAATCTTAAAGGGGCAGGACAGGTCACTTAGACCAGAAGCAGGGAATCTGGGGATCTCTGGGCACTCTAACCCCCTGGGCAGCAGGGAGCACAGAGGCCCCTTACGGAGATAAATAGTCTCCTGGCTGCTCCCCCTCCAACGGGGCTCCACCATTTTGGAGGAACAGCCCCAGCCAGGCCAAGCCCACAGCAACAGCGGAGATAAACCCCAAAGCAACTGGGCAGGAAGCAGAAGCCCTGTCTGCGCACAGCTGCGCAGCACAAGCCACTAGAGGTCGCTATTCTCCCAGGAAAAGGCTACAAACCAACAAGAAGGGAAGCTCTTCCAGCGGTCACTTGTACCAGCTCTGCAAACTATCTCTATCACCATGAAAAGGCAAAACTACAGGCAGACAAATATCACAGAGACAACAGCTGAGAAGGAGACAGACCTAACTAGTCTTCCTGAAAAAGAATTCAAAATAAAAATCATGAACATGCTGACAGAGATGCAGAAAAAAATGCAAGAGCAATGGGATGAGATGCAGAGAAAAATGCAAGAGCAGTGGGATGAAGTCCGGAAGGAGATCACAGATGTCAGGAAAGAGATCACAGAAGTGAAACAATCCCTGGAAGGATTTATAAGCAGAATGGATAAGATGCAAGAGGCCATTGAAGGAATAGAAGCCAGAGAACAGGAACGTATAGAAGCTGACATAGAGAGAGATAAAAGGATCTCCAGGAATGAAACAACACTAAGAGAAATATGTGACCAATACAAAAGGAAAAACATTCGTATTATAGGGATACCAGAAGAGGAAGAAAGAGGAAAAGGGATAGAAAGTGTCTTTGAAGAAATAATTTCTGAAAACTTCCCCAAACTGGGGGAGGAAATAATCGAACAGACCATGGAATTATACAGAACCCCCAACAGAAAGGATCCAAGGAGGACAACACCAAGACACATAATAATTAAAATGGCAAGGATCAAGGACAAGGAAAGAGTTTTAAAGGCAGCTAGAGAGAAAAAGGTCACCTATAAAGGAAAACCAATCAGGCTAACATCAGACTTCTCAACAGAAACCCTACAGGCCAGAAGAGAATGGCATGATATACTTAATGCAATGAAACAGAAGGGCCTTGAACCAAGGATACTGTATCCAGCACGACTATCATTTAAATATGATGGTGGGATCAAACAATTCCCAGACAAGCAAAAGCTGAGGGAATTTGCTTCCCACAAACCACCTCTACAGGGCATCCTACAGGGACTGCTCTAGATGGGAGCACCCCTAAAAAGAGCACAGAACAAAACACACAACATATGAAGAATGGAGGAGGAGGAATAAAAAGGGAGAGAAGAAAAGACTCTCCAGACAGTGTATATAACAGCTCAATAAGCGAGCTAAGTTAGGCAGTAAGATACTAAAGAAGCTAACCTTGAACCTTTGGTAACCACGAATCTAAAGCCTGCAATGGCAATAAGTACATATCTTTCAATAGTCACCCTAAATGTAAATGGACTTAATGCACCAATCAAAAGACATAGAGTAATAGAATGGATAAAAAAGCAAGACCCATCTATATGCTGCTTACAAGAAACTCACCTTAAACCCAAAGATAAGCATAGACTAAAAGTCAAGGGATGGAAAAACATATTTCAGGCAAACAACAGTGAGAAGAAAGCAGGGGTTGCAGTACTAATATCAGACAAAATAGACTTCAAAACAAAGAAAGTAACAAGAGATAAAGAAGGCCACTACATAATGATAAAGGGCTTAGTCCAACAAGAGGATATAACCATTCTAAATATATATGCACCCAATACAGGAGCACCAGCATATGTGAAGCAAATACTAACAGAACTAAAGAGGGAAATAGACTGCAATTCATTCATTGTAGGAGACTTCAACACACCACTCACCCCAAAGGATAGATCCACCGGGCAGAAAATAAGTAAAGACACACAGGCACTGAACAACACACTAGAACAGATGGACCTAATAGACATCTATAGAACTTTACATCCAAAAGCAACAGGATATACATTCTTCTCAAGTGCACATGGAACATTCTCCAGAATAGACCACATACTAGCTCACAAAAAGAGCCTCAGTAAATTCCACAGTACTGAAATTCTACCAAACCAATTTTTCAGACCACAAAGGTATGAAAGTAGAAATAAATTCTACAAAGAAAACAAAAAGGCTCACAAACACATGGAGGCTTAACAACATGCTACTAAATAATCAATGGATCAATGAACAAATCAAAATAGAGATCAAGGAATATATAGAAACAAATGACAACAACAACACTAAGCCCCAACTTCTGTGGGATGCAGCGAAAGCAGTCTTAAGAGGAAAGTATATAGCAATCCAGGCACACTTGAAGAAGGAAGAACAATCCCAAATGAATAGTCTAACATCACAACTATTAAAACTGGAAAAAGAAGAACAAATGAGGCCTAAAGTCAGCAGAAGGAGGGACATAATAAAGATCAGAGAAGAAATAAACAAAATTGAGAAGAATAAAACAATAGCAAAAATCAACGAAACCAAGAGCTGGTTCTTTGAGAAAATAAACAAAATAGATAAGCCTCTAGCCCAACTTATTAAGAGAAAAAGAGAGTCAACACAAATCAACATAATCAGAAATAAGAATGGAAAAATCACGACAGACTCCACAGAAATACAAAGAATTATTAAAGACTACTATGAAAACCTATATGCCAACAAGCTGGAAAACCTACAAGAAATGGACAACTTCCTAGAAAAATACAACCTCCCAAGACTGACCAAGGAAGAAACACAAAAGTTAAACAAACCAATTATGAGCAAAGAAATTGAAATGGTAATCAAAAAACTACCCAAGAACAAAACCCCGGGGCTGGATGGATTTACCTCGGAATTTTATCAGACACACAGGGAAGACATAATACCCATTCTCCTTAAAGTGTTTCAAAAAATAGAAGAAGAGGGAATACTCCCAAACTCATTCTATGAAGCCAACATCACCCTAATACCAAAACCAGGAAAAGACCCCACCAAAAAAGAAAATTACAGACCAATATCCCTGATGAATGTAGATGCAAAAATACTCAATAAAATATTAGCAAACAGAATTCAACAGTATATCAAAAGGATCATACACCATGACCAAGTGGGGTTCATCCCAGGGATGCAAGGATGGTACAACATTCGAAAATCCATCAACATCATCCACCACATCAACAAAAAGAAAGACAAAAACCACATGATCATCTCCATAGATGCTGAAAAAGCATTTGACAAAATTCAACATCCATTCATGATAAAAACTCTCAGCAAAATGGGAATAGAGGGCAAGTACCTCAACATAATAAAGGCCATATATGATAAACCCACAGCCAGCATTATACTGAACAGCGAGAAGCTGAAAGCATTTCCACTGAGATCGGGAACCAGACAGGGATGCCCACTCTCCCCACTGTTATTTAACATAGTACTGGAGGTCCTAGCCACGGCAATCAGACAAAACAAAGAAATACAAGGAATCCAGATTGGTAAAGAAGAAGTTAAACTGTCACTATTTGCAGATGATATGATACTGTACATAAAAAACCCTAAAGACTCCACTCCAAAACTACTAGAACTGATATCGGAATACAGCAAAGTTGCAGGATACAAAATCAACACACAGAAATCTGTAGCTTTCCTATACACTAACAACGAATCAATAGAAAGAGAAATCAGGAAAACAATTCCATTCACCATTGCATCAAAAAGAATAAAATACCTAGGAATAAACCTAACCAAGGAAGTGAAAGACTTATACTCTGAAAACTACAAGTCACTCTTAAGAGAAATTAAAGGGGACACTAATAAATGGAAACTCATCCCATGCTCATGGCTAGGAAGAATTAATATCGTCAAAATGGCCATCCTGCCAAAAGCAATATACAAATTTGATGCAATCCCTCTCAAATTACCAGCAACATTCTTCAATGAATTGGAACAAATAATTCAAAAATTCATATGGAAACACTAAAGACCCCAAATAGCCAAAGCAATCCTAAAAAAGAAGAATAAAGTAGGGGGGATCTCACTCCCCAACTTCAAGCTCTACTACAAAGCCATAGTAATCAAGACAATTTGGTACTGGCACAAGAACAGAGCCACAGACCAGTGGAACAGATTAGAGACCCCAGAAATTAACCCAAACATATATGGTCAATTAATATTTGATAAAGGAGCCATGGACATACAATGGCAAAATGACAGTCTCTTCAACAGATGGTGCTGGCAAAACTGGACAGCTACATGTAGGAGAATGAAACTGGACCATTGTCTAACCCCATATACAAAGGTAAACTCAAAATGGATCAAAGACCTGAATGTAAGTCACGAAACCATTAAACTCTTGGAAAAAAACATAGGCAAAAACCTCTTAGATATAAACATGAGTGATCTCTTCTTGAACATATCTCCCCGGGCAAGGAAAACAACAGCAAAAATGAGCAAGTGGGACTACATTAAGCTGAAAAGCTTCTGTACAGCGAAAGACACCATCAATAGAACAAAAAGGAACCCTACAGTATGGGAGAATATATTTGAAAATGACAGATCTGATAAAGGCTTGACGTCCAGAATATATAAAGAGCTCACACGCCTCAACAAACAAAAAACAAATAACCCAATTAAAAAATGGGCAGAGGAACTGAACAGACAGTTCTCCAAAAAAGAAATACAGATGGCCAAGAGACACATGAAAAGATGCTCCACATCGCTAATTATCAGAGAAATGCAAATTAAAACTACAATGAGGTATCACCTCACACCAGTAAGGATAGCTGCCATCCAAAAGACAAACAACAACAAATGTTGGCGAGGCTGTGGAGAAAGGGGAACCCTCCTACACTGCTGGTGGGAATGTAAATTAGTTCAACCATTGTGGAAAGCAGTATGGAGGTGCATCAAAATGCTCAAAACAGACCTACCATTTGACCCAGGAATTCCACTCCTAGGAATTTACCCTAAGAACGCAGCAATCAAGTTTGAGAAAGACAGATGCACTCCTATGTTTATCGCAGCACTATTTACAATAGCCAAGAATTGGAAGCAACCTAAATGTCCATCTGTAGATGAATGGATAAAGAAGATGTGGTACATATACACAATGGAATACTACTCAGCCATAAGAAGTGGAAAAATCCAACCATTTGCAGCAACATGGATGGAGCTGGAGAGTATTATGCTCAGTGAAATAAGCCAAGCGGAGAAAGAGAAATAACAAATGATTTCACTCATCTGAGGAGTATAGGAACAAAGGAAAAACTGAAGGAACAAAACAGCAGCAGAATTACAGAACCCAAAAATGGACTAACAGGTACCAAAGGGAAAGGAACTGGGGAGGATGGGTGGGCAGGGAGGGATGAGGGGAGGGAAGAAGAAGGGGGGTATTAAGATTAGCATGCATGGGGGGGAGGGAGAAAGGGGAGGGTGGGCTGCACAACACAGAGAGGACAAGTAGTGACTCTACCACATTTTGCTAAACTGATGGACAGTAACCGTAATGTGGTTGTTAGGGGGGACCTGATATAGGGGAGAGCATAGTAAACATAGTATTCTTCAGGTAAGTGTAGATTAAAAATTTAAAAAAAAAAAAGAAAGAAAGAAAGAAAAGGGGGATTACTCCTTAACAGGATAAAACTATTGGTAAATCAAAGATCAACGCATGCTTTAAATATCCTTAATGTTGATCACTTAAAGGGTGTCAGATGATCAGCTATGGAGGTACTCTTTTCTGATAATATTCCTTTCTCTTAATTAAAAAAAAAAAAAAAAAGCAGTTACTGTGTGCTGACCTCCAATGAGTTCTGCACAGTGGTATAGAGGGCATGTCAAAGTGTGGGCAAAGGGTCTGTTTGTTTCTACGCAGAAGATCAAGGCCTAGCTTGGATACCCAGAAAATGAACTAAGATACGATATGAGGAGGAGCTTCCGGCATCAGCACTCTCTGGAGGACTCGTGCCGGGGGATGATCATCAAAAAGCCTCCACAGGGATCCGGACGATGCTGCGGTTGTGGCTGCATCCAGCCCACCGTCTCCTGGACTTGCCATAAGAAGGAGGAGGGAGATGTCTAGGCTGGCATGTGCATACAGTGAGACAACGAATTTGACTGGATCTGTACTGTTGGAACTCAACCAGGAGTTGGGAGGGGTGCAAGTTGTAGCACCCCAAAATCTCATGACTATAGACTATCTATGGTTAAAAGAACATATGGGATGTGAACAGATCCCAGAAATGGGCTGCTTTAATTTGTCTGATGGTTCAAGTACAGTTGGACAATATCCATCATATCATAGATAAATTTTCACAAATGCCTAGGGTGCCTAAATGGTTTTCTTGGCTTCACTGGAGATGGCTGGTAATTATAGATTTGCTTTGTTTATGTCACCGTATTCCTATTGTGTTAATATGTGTGTGCAAATTAGTTAGTAGTTTAAAACCTATACATACTTAAGGTACTATACAAGAAGATATGTCAAAGAAATAATCAATCCTCCCAAGTTTCCTTCATATGCTACATCTATAGCTTTTCTTCTTCCTTCCTAATTACAAACCTTAAATAGAATTCGTGCCTCATATCGAATTTACCGAGTATCATAATTCCTCCAGGTGGTAAAGATACCTCGAGACAAGTGCTGGGCATAGAAGCCACAGGGCATAAATCTGCAAAGAAGTAAAAAGCTAACCTTTGCAAACAATATGGCTTCTCTCTCACTTACCAACTTTACATTTCCCTGTATGGCCCCGGAAGATGACTGGTTAGCCAGAGATAGGTAAGATTCCTCAAGGGAGGAACAACCTAAGACAGGCACAGTCGCAGGGGGGCCATCAGGTGAGAATTTGGGGATCAACAGAGGTGAGGCTCAGAACCTCACCTCCCCTGCTTTGAGAGAAATCTTCTGCATCCGTGGATGTCTTGCTGCCCTTGTCTAGCCTGGATTAATACTTAGTCCATAGGCACACACCTGATCATCTGATCATCTATATTTGCCTTCTTACAGCACTAAACTATGTTTTCTACCTTTATCTTGCATCTACCTACCACTTCAGCATTTTATTAAAAATAAAAATAATAATAATAATAGGAGAAATGTGGGATCAACATATAAATCAAGTACAAAAATCAAATGAATATTCATATTTGACCTGATGGTTTATAGGTCATATTGCATGATCAAAACCGAAAGTTTCTGTGATGACTGCCCTTGTACTGTTCACCATGTAAGAATTTATTCACTCTGTAAGAATTCATTCACCATGTAAGAACTTGTTCGTTATGCTTCAGAAGATTGGAGACTGACGAGAATTAGGCTTGAGATGGATTAATGATTGTACATTGAGCATTGACCCCCCTATACTGAATTTTATTGTTGTTAACAACCATTTGATCAATAAATATGAGAGATGCCCTCTCAAAAAAAAAAAAAAAAAAAAAATGAAAAAAAAAAAAAATCTTAGTAGGGTACAGATATAAGTCAAAGATTTATATCCCAGAAAGATCTGAACAATGATGACTATGTTCTATGTGATATGTACTATTTTAAAAATCCCATTTAAAAATGTAAAAGGCTTGTTAAAAATATTACAAAAGACAAAAAAAAAAAAAAAAAAAAAAAAAAAAAGAATGATTATAGGCTTTCTTCTAGAGGGTGAGTAGTGTATTATAGGCCATTAAATGGAATGGGAGATTTGGTAGGAGAAATAGGTTTAGAAGATGTGGGAAATAAGTTAACTTTCATTTCAAATGAACTATTAAGTATTTGTTAATCTGGAGTTCAGAAAATCATTGTTTTAAGTCATCTGGTTTAGTAATTTGAAGAGCAAGAGTAATTGGCTGCAAATAAATATTACTATAAAAATATAAGAAATGCTCACATTAGCAAGATAAATAATTAACTCAATTTCAGACCAGCCTAGTTTATAATTTTTTATTAAGATATATATATGTAGAGACTAATAAATGTCTGTGTAGACAGACATCAGGCTTTCCTTTTTCTTTACTTTTTACCCCTATTCTTTCCCTCTTTTTTCCTATTATTTCTTTTCTTTTTCTTTGTCCTGTATGTCATGAGAATCACAAATGCAAAAGAAAAATTATACCATGGAAACTTTATATCGAACATGATCCTGGAAATTTGTGAATTCATGATGCTTTCAGTGAGCTTCATAAAAACAAAAACAGAAAACAGTGTTGACATAAATGGTTTAACTCAGGTTTTTCTTGGTTAGGAAGTCTTTTGTAGCTGAAACTGCTGTCTTTACTGAGGCACAATGTACACGTTAAGTTGTAATGACTGACGTCTTGCAACATTGTTTTTACATTACATATTTCCTTAATTCTTTAGATTTTTTCAATTTAATTCTATCTGTGGCATTCAGTTATGTTGTACTCTTAACTGGTATCTTAGAAGATAATTGTGATTGTGTCATTCTTAGAGTCATTGATGTGTCAATATTTAATTTATATTCTCAAATCTATATATCTAAATATTTTAATCATATACCTGCATCTTTTAATGATATAATTGGGGCGAGAGGTAGATGCTGACTTAAAGATACTAAAATAAACAATGCCCCTCTGAGACAAAAAGAAAACAAGAATAGTTACAGATATAGAAGTGGTGATTCAAACATCTACTATGAACCAAATGATACTAAATTTGTATCAGCTGTCAAAAAAACACCTTTACCAGTAAACTGTCATTTACCATGAAACTACATTTCATAGAAATGTAAATAGCCATTATGCAAATCTGATAAATATGTTTTAATTCCTGGAAGCAGCTTTCTTCAGTATTTTTAATACAAGGCTTTCATAGTTATCTGAAGGGCTTTTTGAAGATAATGCTGGCAAGTCTCCTTGAGGAACTGTGGAGAGATTTGAATTATGTTGTTATGATATTTTTATTATTCTAATATCCCAGTGTATATGTATTTCATATTTTTTTAAATTACACATTTCTAAAAATTAAAACTTAAGTGTTTCATGGCCTTTGGTTCTGTGGTTAGGGTTTATAGTTATTTTATCTAATTTTGACCTAATTATCAGAATCTACCTATATGCATGCTGGGTTATTTTTGAAAATTATAACTAGGTGAATATGTAAAAATAACACTAATAACAATGTTTTGTTACAAGGGAATTTTAGGGTGGTATTAAATGATAGAGATAAAAATATGTCAAATACACTATTTCTTTGGTGAATTAATCCATAACAACAAAGTAACTTGAAGGACAGAGATATGGAGTGATGTTACAGGAGCCCATAATATGGGCATGTAACGTGGCTAATGGTGTCAGCAAATGTGGGCATAAAAAAGTGATTTCAGAACTGTTATGTAGAAGGAGCCACTTATTTCAACAATGAAAAATAAAAATGATCAGAGAGGACAATTAATATATGTAAATAAAAGGCCCTCAGCTTTTGTTTTTTACTGTGGACATCATGAATTTGCCAAAACTAAAACATGATTTGTACTAGTACAATCACTTTGCTGTACATAATGAAGATAATAATTCTATAGTTCTCCACAATGTTGCTTTCTTTTGCAAGTGTATGTTAGCTCTTGAACATTAATATTTATTGACAAATGACAACTTAAACAGAGGAAAATATACAATTATTAAAAAGACTTGAAAATATGCCATATAAGAAATAGTCAAAGAAACAAAATGTGCTGAACTGATAAAATGGAAAGTATCAAAAATATATTATAGCTATATTATAATAGCTGTTTTATTGATGCAGGAATAAAAAAAACATAACTTTTAATAACATCTAGAACAAACTAGTGATTATTGTTACAAAAAACCTTTTTGACTTAATGACAATTTTAGGTATAATTTGCATAGTGTAAAATACAATATCTTAAGTGCACAACTTGATGAGTCTTGACAAATATAAGCATTTATGTAACAAACACATTTATCAAGATACAGAATATTTTTATCATGCCAGATAATTATCCCATGACTATTTCCAATCCTGCTTACCATAACAACTACTCTTCTGATTTTTACCTCCATAGATGAGTTGGTATTTTTTTAATTTAAATGTTATATTAATTGTCATACAGTATGTACTATTTTGTATTAGGAATCTTTTGCACACGAATTTGTTTATTTTTTAGTTCTGTGTAGTATGACATAAGATATATTTTATTAATATGTTCTGGTTATTTATTTCTATATAACTGTCACAAAACAACAATAATCACCTCCAACAGTTCTGAGGATGGACTGGGCTCAGCTGGGCAGTAATCACTCAGAGATTCTCCTGCAATCACAGTCGGATTAAAGCTGGGGCTGCATGTCCGAAATGGCTCAGTCCCTTGACTGGCAGTTGCTCCTGGATGTTGGCTGGGTTATTGGCCAGAACTGTCAACCAAAGTGCCAACAGATGGCATTTTCATGAGCGTGGGCTTCTCCTAGCATCATGACTGCTCTGTGCGACAGTGTATCAAAAGACAATGTGCCGAAAGAGCGAAGAAGGCACTGCAAAATGCAAGGCTTCTTATGAACCATGAAGCTTTGCAGTTGGTGTATTCCACCAATCAAAAGGAAATTACAAGAGCAACACAGATTCAAAGGAGTGGAGAACATGAGGGAAGGAATAACAGGAGGTGTGATTAATTGGGCAGTCATCTTTGGGGGCAAATGACTATCACTCTACTGTTGATGAACACTTGGATTGTTATCAGTGTTTGCCTATAATTGCTAAAGCTGCTAAGAAGATGATTATGCAAGTCTCTCTTTTTTATTTTTTATATTTCATTTCTTTTAGGTACATACCTACAAGTGGAATGGCATGGAGTAAGTATAATTTAAACTTAAAAGAATTATCAAGCCAGCTCAATGGACAGGGAGGCCGGGCAACAGGAGGAAGCAAGATGTGCAGAGGAGGAAATCCAAGACTGTAGTTCAGTGTGCCTGTGACATTGAGGGACTGGGGGATGTGCCAAGAGAAAATTCCTGGAAGAAGATGTATGCTACATTAAGCCTTTGAATCTTATATAGACAAAGAAAAGCCATTGAAAGATTTAAAGCAGGGAACAACACAATCCATTTTTAATTTTTGAAAAATCACTCTGATTGAATTGTGGAAAATGTAAAGGACTTGGGATAGATAAAGGAAGATATTTAGATCCTTGTGAGAGAGTGGCAGTCGCCATGGAGACAGAGATGCGGATGATGTGAGATATATTGGGGAAAATACACTTGTTTTTGGATTGGAAGCAATCAGTGAAACAAAGTCAGGCCTATGTCTAGGGCAACTGGGAGATAAGTGGTGTTTCTCTCTGAGTTGGGGATCACCACAGAGATCCTATTATGGAGGGAAATAAATCAAGTTTATGCTCAACCTACTAGTTTCAGCTATTATTATGAGTAGACATTTCTTATAGCAAGTTAGACACATGAATCTAAAGAGCCCATGTAATATCCGAGTTGCAAGTGTGGGTCTGGGAGTCAGTTGCCTCAGGATATGCTCACACAGGGAGCGCGTGGTGTGAGAAGTGTGCAGCGCTTAGTAACTTACCTTTGCAGTTAGGTTTTCTGGATATGAAACCTGGTCCACATCATCCTAGGGGAATGTCATTTGGGCAAATCATTTTGTTTCTTTCCTCTGGAAATGGCAGATAATGGTAGTATGTACCATATTCAGTTCCTGTGGACAGGCAGTGAATCACTACATGTCACAGGCACTGGAAAATTCCATGTTCAAAGCAAGTTCATTTCCAAGTTCCATGAACCTTAGTTCTTACTATTGCTATTAGTATTAATATTATGGATAAAATTGCAAAATATGCCTTCTAATAATACCACTTAAGATTAAGCACAGGAAAAAAACACAAATGAGACAGTAAAATTAAGGGGAAAATCCAGGGAGGGTACAGAAAAATGAGAAAAAAAAATGAGAAAAAAAATGAGAAAAAAATTGAAGAATTGAAATCTTCAATTTCAAGACTTCAATTTCAAGACTTCAATATTCAAGACTGAGGAAATAACATAAAAAATCCTCTAGTAGTAAATTGTCTTATAAAATGAAATTATAATGACCTAACATTGTCTGAATGTTTGAAAAATACATATATATGTCTGTAGGTTAGTGTCAAGAAAGTATACAAGAAGCAAAACATTTTTTCTACACTGTATTTTTTTTCTAAGCTAATTTGGAATTGTTTTTGAGTGACTGAATTCTACTTACACAAGACAGTATTTTACAATAGCTGGCAGTGAAGATGACTTCTTCTAAATGAGGAACTTGTTCCATATTTCATCTTTAAATCAATACATCACCTTATGAATAGGAATAAAATCCACCTGACTGTATCAGCATGAACATAGGTTTCTTATTTTAGGTGTATAAAGAGACTATTGTTATTCTTTTGAGAAAAATCATGCTGTGCAGTTTTTCTGTATATGTTTTAGAAGCATATGGGGCATGCTGCCAGTACTGTTCTATTTCAAAGCCTGATTCACTTTGTAAATGCTATAACTGGCCATATTAATGGGTTTGGGGTGGATGTGAATGTTGGGGGTGTTGCACAGATAATAAGGGGCTTTGATGAATTAAGTATATGTGTTCCTGTGGGGCAATGGAAATAGAATAGAACCATAATGAAATTTCAACCCTGCAGCTGTATTTCACCTGAAACATTCTGTTCATAGAATTTTTCTCTTCCTAAGGCTTTTAACTAGCTGAGAGGAATATAGAAGATAAACTTCTCTGAGAAGGTATCTCTAACATTCACTGAGTAAAGTTATTCATATATATATGTGTATATATATATATATAAAATAAATATTCTGCTTTTAAGAAAGTTAAGGATCTTACTTAGCAATATTTTATATAACAACATGCTGCACATATTTTAGCATGTACAATGATCCTTTTAATATGGAAAGAATTATGTGTAATAGTATCAGACCTGTTTCTCAGGCAAAATGCCAGGACTTGTTCTCTGCTAATTATTATGTGCTCTTTCATAATACAAGTTATTATACAGCTCTTTCACCTCCTGATCATTTAATGTGTAAAATACAAGCTATGAGGACTTGGTTTGAGGAATTTGGTTAAAATTTACCTGAGAAATAAAATGTCACTGATTTTAAAATATTTATAATAATTTTTGACCACTGCCTAACTAGAAATTCCATTATGAAATAGTCCCAACTCCCAACCCCCACCACCAAGAGCAAACCCATGGATACACTGGCAGGTTATATGATTACCCCAGGTCCTTTCCTACCTTTGCTAGAGGGATTTGTCCATTTCTATTTACTGCATATGCCCATATGGCCCAGAGGCTTCACCCTCACCCTATTGTCAGGCTTTTCCTGTGATTTCCTCTGGCCAATAAAGCAGGAGAGGAAGTGACTTATGCCAGATCTGAGAGGAATCTGTGTTTCTACCAAGTCTCTTGCAATCTACCCTCTACTGCATGAATGCCATAACCCAAATGTCCTTCATCAGGCATCTCCTGGTTCCCAAAATGAAAAAGGAGCAGGAGCAGAACCCTTAGTTTTTAGCAAGGAATAAAGTTTTATTGTTAGGTGTGGAGAAAATGGTAGTTCCCATGGCCAGGATCCTCACCTCCCCCTGATATACTTACTCACTGAGCTTGAGCACTGCTGGCAGGTGCAGGCTTGCACGTGTGTGGTCAGTGAACTATTATTGACTCTATATGAGGAGCTCTGCCCAGTGGTCTGGAGCTGTGAGGCAGCAGAGAGGCCCAGTGCTGAAACCCTCAGGTGAGACATTAGGCCACTGAGATCTCTTCCTACAGCAAAGCTAATATAGTAAGTCTTGTTAAAGGGTCCATTGTATGTTCTGCAAATAAATCAATAGGGATAAGTTGCAACTTTTAACAATAAACTGCTATAAGACAGAGGCTGGATTTCATTTATATTTGATTTCTCAAGGTCTAATATACAGCATGCCACATCATTGGTAGTCAATAATCATCCACTGACTGAAGAATTGATCAATGAATGAGTGAATGAATGATCGAATGAATGGTGCATCCAGATATAACTACATTATAATCAATACATTATATTAAGTGCTGGAGACTCAGTAACAAATGAACACCTTCAAGGCATCGTAACAAGCCCAAGGAAAAAAATCATGAATTAGAATACATACTGAAAAAAATACAAGGATAAAATTAAGAGATCATCAGTCTAACTCATGGCTGACGATGGGGCTAATTAGAGATTGTTAGAGAAGGATCTGAAAAAGAATTTCCAAACTTAGCACCATCTTGCATTTTTCCTCTGTTGCCACGAGAACAGGTTTTTAAACAATTTGGTCTTTAAACTTGAAATTGTAAGACTCCAAGTTAGACTCCAAACTTTTAAAAATCTGTTTGTAAACATCAGAACACCATACTGATTTCTTTTTTCACTTCCCTAAATTGTCTACAATACTATTTGTGAACAATAATGATAAAAATAAGGATGCTTGAAAAGTCCATAAACTGTATGTAGTATACCAACATTATTGTTTTCTGAATATAGCACTCCAAATATACACTATTTTTTAATATACTATAACTTCAGTATAAATGATATAATTTTCACAAATATACACTTTACATCAAAATATTCTCATACCTTTTCTATCTCAATCAAATCTGTAGAAAACGGTATCATTATCCATATATTCTGCATTGGATGAATATTAGAATTTTCACTCAGTTGGGTCTCTAAAAGGATGCAAAATGTTGTCTTACTTTTCAGAAAATAGTGTCTTCATTTTTGAGACAGATTATCTGCTTCAGCAAATACTGTCATTCTGCTTGGTGTTTCACTCCAAGTTGTCAGCTTCAGGAAAACCAAGATTAAACTATCCAGACTACAAAGTAGGAAAAAATAATTAAAGCTGTCTGACACTAAATTTACCACGTAGTCTTTAATTTGTGGAATGGCAAATATTAGCTTCTTCCTTGATCTCTACCATCTAGAACTCCCAGTGGAGAAAGTAATTTGGCTTCATTTTAAAGCTTCTCTGAAGACAGGCAAGCTGTAAAAATGCACTACTTTATCAGAATTCTTTAGAGATTTCTATGTGTACACACTTCATTGATTAACAGTTTTCTGACGAGGCTTGCTGGAGTTTAGAAGCCTCCCTAGAAAAAAATTCTTGTTCTCTGGGAAATGATATCATGGTCTGTTAGATTGGAAACAACAAAATAGTGAAGGAGAAGTAATGGGATAAATGGGTTTTGCATGTGTGGGGTTTGGTAACTAACCTTCGCATCGGTTGATGGACTGTCGAGGATTTCCTGGGAAATGATTGAACAGTAAATTTGGGTGTGAAATTTTTTATTACATTTTCTTCACCTGCCTTTACATTATACTTTAGGGGAACTCATTTCACCTGCTTTCACAAAAACAGTAATATTAAGTAACTGTAATACTTTCAACATTTGCAGGTGAATGATTATGGAATATATGTGAATATAAGATTACTTTAAATTGTTGATAACTATAGAACATAATAACTTAGCATTCAGATATAAAAGCAATACACAATAGAAATCACATAATCTGTGGGTAAAGAAAAACATTATCAGTCATAGGGTAATTTACGGGGTAGAGTGTAACCAACTCTCTGTAAATCATAGGACAACTTTAATGTACCTTTACTAAACCAGAGATACTTACATCTTCTCAGTATAAAAATTTTGCATGGAATACACAGTAGTAAATTTAAATTAATATGAAAAGCATGTTTTTTTCTCTGAGGCTTGTCCACTGTAAATATTACTACCAAATGGATGACCTATGCTTTTCTCCTTCTTCTTTTAAAGTTATAATCTATTGCATTATAGTGCTATGATTAATCTAGAGTATTTGGTTGCTAAAACAAAATACAATACCAATTACTTGGTTAAGTCAAGAAAAATTGAATAATGTAAATGAAAATATTGCCATTTGTAGAAATCAATCACATTCATTCTCTCCCTAAATCAGTAATGCACTAAAAGGATTTAAGTCTTTTAATACATAACTGATTTATATAAAGGATATGCAATGAAGAACAGAAGTGTGATTCTTGGAAATATGGGATTAAAACATGCTAAGAAGACTGTTAGTTTCAAAAAGACTGAGCCATACTATAAACTACCTATTTTCAGTATTTTTCCCTCATATTTTGAAATAGAAATGACAAACCTTAGTTTTGAGGTAGAAGTCACAATCAAGAAAAATTTTAATATAATGCCATAGTTTTATTTTAAAGCATAAAAAATTACCTAAGCAAAGTTTTCTCTTTTTTACTTTAGATCGTGTAAGTGGCTTAATTTTTTCATTATAATTTTATGAACTCATTGCTCCACTTAGTCAGCATCTTTTTTAGATATGCCTAAGTTTTTATATAAATAAATTTCAAGTTTACTCTCATAGGTTAATTAATCTACACTGAGAATATTTTTGTGTTCTAATATTCCTTGAGTTGTCTTGGCATCAGAATGTGCATAAAGAGCCAGACATGTGCATGTATTACATGTATGTGCTTCTCATGAAGTAATAATCAGTATTTCCACTTAAATGGAAAGAAAGGGAGAGGTAAAACTTAACTTTGTCAGTAACAACACTTTAGAAAGGACCTTTCATTGAAGTTTTGTAAACCCTTTACCATCGCTTCATCACAATTGAGAAGATAATATTTAAAAATGCATCAGGATGCAAATTATACCTTTTTCTATAGCTCCCTCTCTACATATTTATGTATATATATTTTCTATAGCTCAATATTTTAAAGATTAAAGTAATTTTGAATTATCTTTTCCTACCTGCACATAGTAACAGAGAGCACTAGCTAGTTTAATATACCAAAATATTTTCAATGACTTAATATTCACCAACAGAAAGGTGGATTAATTAAACACAGTACATATATTTACAGGCATTAAAATCATGTGGAAGAAATGTATTTAAAAATATATAGACAATATAATTGTCAAACTTTTATTAAACTAGGTTGTAATTTTTGTGACACCAAACATCAAACTGTTAAGTGATTAAAAGTCAAGAGATTTTTTATTTGGGGATTTTTACTAGCTGTAGAATTCTGGGTGATTTCAATGTTTTATTTACTTACACATATTTGCATTTCCCATTAGCCCTACAATGATCATGGCTTTGTTGTGTCATAAACAAAGTGTATTAATTGAAGTGGGGAATTTGTGAGTAGCTGAAAATGTTTGAAACCAATAGTAACCCTAAATTTTAGAGGTGAAATTGGCCTTTAAGGATGTTTAGAAGAAATGGTTTTATAGTTTGAAATATTTTCTAGTTGACAATGAAAATAACTCTTATTTAGTTTCATTATTAAAATAACTTCCTAATGATGCTTTTCTCACATTGCACTATATGCAATTTCTCTCTCCTTGTTAACCCTTTTAATACTTTTTTGCACTCTTCTTAGAAATTTATTGTATTCAGTCTTGATTAATGCATATTTGCATACCAATATTTTCTTTCTTATTGGATTGCCACATCTTGAGAATGCTGTAATGGAGAGAAACCTGAAACTAAATGGTGGTGGTAATACAGATGGTGAATGTTATTAAGATTTGAAATATGAAATATCTTGGATCATTCTGTGTACACTTTCCTAATTTTGCTCTACATATTTTCATCCACAGAAAGAGCAGCTTGCACTGATGTTCTTAAAGTCAAGTATGAGGACAATTACACAGGGAGTGTTACCAGAGATAAATATAAACTACTATGACACATCAGATATCTGACCTATGCATTCAAATGGAAGGAATGACCCATCCAATTGATTTTTTCTGAACATGAATTAGTTTTTTAATGGAAAACTAAAAAAAATACAATTTTTTTACATTGACATGTTTTTACAACTGAAATACCATGAGTATATTAAAAAATCTATAGCAATCTGTATTTTATCGGCATTTATTTTAAATGTAAAAATGAAAATATATTTTCATTTGACATAAAATTTGTCTGTTTGCGATTTTCAAATTTCGTTATGTTTGCAGTTATCTAATCAAGGCAAATAGAACTTCTCTGTATGTTCATTAGCATACAGGAGAAAGGGAGACTATAACTGATGCATGATATCAAAATCTACAATAAACAATTTTCCCAAGAAATGTTGTCTCTAATTTTTGAGGCTTATAATTAGTACAGATGAGGCATGCATGAAAGTCATCTTAATTTTATTATTTTTTACTGTATTTTTGTGAAAATTATTATTAAAGACATTTGGCTGATTGAAAGATATAAATTTTAAAAAGAGACATGTATATTTAAATTTACTTATGTATCTTTACTTCTTGAAGTAAGTTTTTTAATTTGCATTTCTTGTGTAGTATTTAGATATTAAATATTTAGGAAATTAATATATCAATTGGAAATACTGTATAGTGTATCCAGATACAGATTTGAACATTTTACACATGTATAGCTGCACAATTAATTGATCAATAATGACATATTCAAATTCAAGCATAGCACTTTATGTATTTGAGTTTATTTATCCTTACAACACCGCTTCAGATTAAGCAACTGAGGATAAAGGAATTTACAATATATTTCTTTGCTGATCCAGCTATGCCTAGTGTTCAAGTCTGTGAAAGATTATATGGATACATACAGACACATACACATGCATAATTCACTCAATATATGTATATATGTAATTACCATAAATATTTATCTGACTTTACATTATGCCCACATGGAGTGTAAATACTTATGCATATTATATGGATTTCCATGTCTATATATATAGATGGTAGCAAAGAAGAAAATCTACTTTCATTTTTACATTTAAGATAAATTGCTGATAAAATACAGATTGCTATAGAATTATTTATATACTCATGGTATTTCAGTTGTAAAAATATGTCAGTGTTAAAAAATTATTTTTTTTTTTTAGTTTTCCATTAAAAAACTAATGCATGTTCAGAAAAAAATCAATTGGATGGGTCATTCATTCCATTTGAATGCATAGGTCAGATATCTGATACATGATAATAAAAAGAAAACACAGACATTGAATAAGGAAATATAGTAGGCATTATGTCCTGATATCAAAATGAAAATGAAATCCTAATGTTTGCTAAATAAATAAATTCTAATATAGTGAACTAACTGTATAATAAAGTTGTTTTATCATTTCTATACTTTCATAAAAACACATTCCATTTATAAATTGTCTTTTTCTAATGATGCTAATGCTATGCATTAGATTTACAAATATCATATATTACTGCTTAATATAATTAAAGCATGCATGTAATATTTGTATTCTTTTAAAATGGAATGTAAAATAATATATCAAAACAACTGTTAAACAAATCTGCATTCATATATGTAATTGACGTTAACTTTGTGGGAAAAGCAACAACTTTTATTACGCATGCAGATTTGATGCTACTTAGAAATAAAGTAGTAGGGATATGATTTGTTTCTACAGATTTAAATTTCAGAGCATTATTTACAGGTGGCTTTGACTGAAAATAATTTTAGATAACTTTACAATAAATAAATCTAAAACTGTAATTTCATGGGAGCTATTTCCAACACAATTAACATAAAACAATTAAAAATATTTTTTCAAAATTAACGCAGCAATTCAGGCATAGTTATCTGCAAATGTCACGCTGTTATTTTCTTATTTTGTTAATGAAAACCAGTTTAAATTATGCTATATAAAAATGCATGGGCATTTGGAATTTCTATCACCTGAAAGATGTTTATATACATTTACTTAATATGCAAATCTTTTTTCTTCTTTTTGCATAGAAATGTCTTCAGTTTATTACATTTTGGCAGAGAAATAAATAAACAGTAAGAATAGATTTTCTAAGAAGTGTTTTTTTTAATATATTTACTTTCTGTACTTTCCTTCACAAATCTATCTTAGGGGACCTAAATTCCATAGTCATTTAAAGAAACTGAAACACATGCAGGTATATATCTGGTTAGGATGTACTGCAAGTGATTTTTTTAATTTTTAAAAATAATTCAATATATTCTTGTGATATATGTGTTTTATAAAATATTTAATGGGTATTTAAAATATTCAATACAGTGGTAAATTTAATAAGTACAATAAAATTTTTTATGTCTTAAACATAAGACATTACTGTTTCCATAGGGATAAAAATATATATGTTCAATATAACAGAAAAGAAATATAAGACAACTTATTTATCAATAATTAATACTGCTCTCCCAAGGGAATATAAGTATAAATCTTGCAGATAAAAAATAGAATAACTCCTCACTCTCCTCATTATTAAATTTCTTCCTACAGTTTAATGGCAGTTTAAACCCCATCTCCTTCAGAAATTCTTAAAGAAGAATTCACCTATTTGTTGGCTTATAATATTTGCTTTGCACACACATAATTCAGAAGCAATGCTGTTTATTCCTGCTGGTATCAATGACTCATTGTCATTGTTTAGCCCCACTAATTGCACTAAGGTTTGGAAGTTAGCCGATCCTTTCTATAGTTAAAAAAGAAAAAGTTTAGGAGTGGTCACATGGAAATATAAAGGAATTAATTAAAACCTTCGAACCTCTAATCTCACTGCATTTTTACTGTACCCTAAAATTAGATTTTACTATTAATCTAAATAGCAATAGAATAAAGACATTGGCTGAATCAATCATAAAAGTATTCACAACCATAATTTTTAGTGGGCTTGCCATTTGTTAGGTACAGTGTTAATTCCCTGACATACAGCTTGTCATTTAACTGGATCATATTAAGGGCAATGGTATCTTTGCAAAATCATATATATTTATATTTGCATATATATAATGGAATGAACTAAATATATCAAAATGACTACTAAAAATCCTGCATTCATACAGTTTATTATTCATATAGTTCCATATATATATATGTATCTGTATATATATGTATGTGTGTGTGCATATATATATATATATATATAAGTACATAGTAGAATGATTTTTACCATTTAAGAAAATTTAAAAGTATGCAGCTAGCAAATCAGCAGTAGAGCCTGCCTCTTAAATTCGCATTCATAACCATTACAAACTATATAATCCATAAAAGCAAAACTATTGAGTACCTACTCTACTTGAAATGTCTCCACACATTGTGGGAGATCTACAAAAATAATGAGATAAAATATGGTCATCAAAATCTTGCCAAATATTTTTTAAATGAACACCTACTAGCTCCAGTGACTTCAGTGTCCATGCCTCACCCAAGCAAATGTAAAACTTCTTATCCCTGCTTAGTAAACTCAGTTCATAGCCCCTTATCTGAAGCTTACAATACTCTAAGAAATTTCATACTGCTTTGTGATCTATGCTCCCATAGTATTCAAAAATATTATACAATTTAACAATCCAGTATATGCCAGTTATGTGTTTCCTTACCTTTTTCTGTACATGACTATGCGATTCTGGAGAACAGGGCATAGAACGTTGCTACACATCTCCATATACATATTATTATGTGTGGACGCTGGAAACAAGATTAATATAATCTTTATAAATAAATGAGAATGTCATTAATCATTTTACTGATTCATTTTGTAAGGATGGTAGAAATGTTACAGAAGAAGGGAGATCAGTCAATCTGGTATAATCAAATAAAACTTTATGAAATAAACAAAAATGCCTTTGGCAAACAATTAAAGAATGGGATAAAAAGAAAATGAAAGAACATCTAGAGTAAGGAAGAAACTGCCATGAGCATATTTTTTCCATAAGATGTACAGGATGACAGTCTTTCTGAAGAAGGCATTTTGCACAGAAAACCTGAGCAAATAATAAGGAAATTGTAAGGGTCAGAAAATGGAGGACCTCCAAAGTCAAACAAAACAGTTTAATCATTTTCTGGCAGGTCAGCAAAGTCACTAAAGAAACAGCTTGGTCATAAGTGTCAAATTCTAAACTGGCACAGGACAAATCTAAGATAGATAAAATAAATTTAAATCAGTAAAATCAATCTGATGGAGTTTGATTTTTTACACTTCAATAGGGGAGAATCTCCATTAAGAGAATAGCAATGGGCTTAAACATCAAATTAAACCAAAAATTAAATAATTCATGATAGTTTGGATTAGGAAATGAGGGAAAGAGGTGAACCAAATTGAGAATGGTCAAGAAAATTAGATGTTAATATTTAAAGTATATGTTTAATATATCAAATTAAATGTTTTTACCATTAATTGAAGTACTATGGACATAGAGAAGAGTGCACAGTTTTCAGTTTATAACTGAATGAGAAAAGTAAATCCACTTGTGAACATTGACAAAAACCCAGAATCCAGACCTCTGCACACATTCGTTCATACCACCTCCCATTTGTCTGAAAGTAACCACTGTCCTGACTTGAATACTACCGACTGACTTGCCTGTTATTGACTATTATAGAAATTATAGAAAATTTTTAATACTATAGATTGATTTGACTGTTGTTGATTACTACATAAATATCATTTATATTCATACTCATTTATTAACATATTATTTTTGTTTGGCTTATTTCACTAAACATTATGTTACTGAGATTCAGGCATATTGTTGTCTGACGGTACAGTTATTTAATATTTTTCATTACATAGCATTTCACTGTATGTACATACTACAGTTCATATTTTTCCAATTTACAGCTGTTATTTATTTCCAGTTTGGGGATTTTACACAATTTTTCTATGAATATCTTTATATAATTCTGTTAGTACAATTATATACCCAGTTAGGAAATTGCTAGGTTTTTTGGGTGCATGCATATTGAAATTAATAGATAATGTCAAATAGTATTCCAAAGTCCTTGTAGCAATTTATACTACCTATCTACACTGTATGAGAATTCCATGTTCCCTTTGAAGGCATTTACCTTCCTATATATTTTTTCTGAGGTAATTACATCATCAGCATTTTTGAGACAGGCAGCACTATATTATTCTAAGTGTAAAAATAAAATTAATCCATGATTAGCAGCACATAACAAACTTAGACTACTTCTATAGTTAAGATTAAACAATATGTAAAAGGAAAAGCACATTATATGTTAAAGGACTTGGTATACTTTTGAAATTTAAGACTTTACAGCTGAATAATATCCTAACACTCGGTGAAAACTTTCTACCACTGAGCCTTTTAAAGCATTAAAAGCAGCTGTCCAGCAGTTCAAAGTATTAAAGGAGGTTGTAAAGAGCTTTGGATCGCCACTGCAGCCATTCATACATGAAATTTGAGATGGCTTTTGTGGGCAGGATGTAGTAGGTAATTAACTTGGGAAAATTCCAGAGGTTAAGACCAGATGAGCTGTTCCACTTCTTCTGGACCTGCTGCTGCTGATAAATGGCTGAGAACTTTTGTTTATCAGCATTGTAAGAAACTTCCATAAGTGTTCTGCTTCTCCAAGAGGAAAACTAAAAACCATTGTAGTATGGGGTAAACTTCACCCCACAAATAGCATGGTTGCCTTTTTGCAATATGGACCCTTCTAAATGACTGTTTTTCCACATAAAATTAGATTTTTAGCTCAGATAATCAGAAATTGGTTATACCAGAGTTTCAGTGAGACTTATGGGAGTAAGTGAATAGTGTACAATGTACCATCATTTTCTCTAAAGCAGTACTTAATCTAAAAACTATATATTTTGTGAGACTTGTAAGACTTTAATACAAAAGTCAATACTTTGGGTGGAAAGAGGCATTGGTTTCAAAATACCAATAATTTAATGGCTGCTGTAGTGAGATACTAAAAATAAATTGTTAAACCTATGTAGAAGACAATGTTTGTTAGTAACAATATAATAATTAAATCTCTGTATCTGTATAGTAAAATTACTGTAAAGGTTAGCTTAGATATGATAGACCTGTGATTTTGTCCTAATAATTTTATTGGAAATACACTGCAGGTTGCAATGTCACACATATTCTAAGAAATTTGTTTAGAAACTGCAATAAGATAATTCAGAAATAATTAATTCAGAAGACAATCCATTAAATTATAACCCTCCCCACAGGTTAACTTGGTGCCAAATGTATTGTTTAATTTATCATTCTTAGTATTTTTAGACGGCCTCAAGGCAGAGAATGAAGTAATAATAAATAGGGAATAGTGGATAATTAGAGAAGGAAATGTGGAACAAAATTACTAAGGGCTTTAGGTGAAGTTCATTATTACTATTTAATAGTGCCCAAGAGCATTTGATCAAATTATGGATCAAGTTTAAAAGTGGGCTGAATGAACTCCTTGTGGAGGAGAGTTTTCTTACTCTTTTTTCACAGAATTCAGCTAAGTGTTATAAAATATATTCAAAATCTCCCTTACAAATCATATTTTGATCAAGCTTTATGGAGAATCACTTTGGGGGAGTCATGTATGTATTTTGGGGGTAAGTCATACAAACTGTGATAAAAGAGATTACAAAAAATGGAGACAATGAGAGGGAAAATGTTTAATCAGAGTCTGAGCTTATTTGGCAATAGGCTCTGTGCCACACAGACTGAGACCATTACCTGATTAAGCAGTAAGGCACTTCAGGGGTGACTGGTTAAGTGACATATGGTAAGTACAGCCTCAGGCCATTTAATGCATGGGGAAATCTTGTCTTTTCTAACTGTGCAGATTTTCTCTTTTCTTTTGGCTTACCTTAAAGCATCATATTTTCACTATTAAACTTTTAAGGGTGCAAATGCATAATTTATTTGTTTTCCTTGTTTTGTTTTATTTCATTACCACGGTCATGATTGTGCAGCCTGTGACCGCTAACCAGCCCAAGTATTAGAGCGACACGCCTCCCGGTTTCTTAAGTAAAGACAGTTTATTTAAGTAATGAGTTAGAGATATGAAGCTTCTGTATATGCTCTGCAGAACAAGGGAATGGAAATGTGTGGCTAGTGGAAGGAAAGTGTGTTAGGTCTGTTTATTCAGCTATTTGCTGCAGGCTAAGTGACATGGTTGGAAATTCTATTGGGACTAATAATAATGATATTAATATTAACATAGTATGTTCTTACTTCATGAATTCTAAGAAATCTATGCCTTATTCATGTACAACTTGACTTCACTGGTAATGTCTATCATGGAACCAAATAGCAGAGATGAATTCTCAAGTTTCAGCATGTTTTGCTGATAAAGGAAATAAAGAGCACTATTTCAAATTGCCTCTATACTACCGATAGCTACTCTGTTGAATACATTTAAAAATCTATGTGGAATTAATTTCATGGTTGTTGTCTATCCTTTGAGAGAAAATGTTTTTTATTATTTATTTTCAACAGTGGCATTTTGGAGTGTGAATACTCAAAAGTTAAAAAAAAGGTGACAACGGCATTTAATGAGTACAAAATCTTAAGGCTAAATTACCCAACTGTACCAATCATTTATTTAGTCAAAAATCAGTATTATCGCAGTGTGAGTCAGTTAACAGTTCTAAAATATTCACCTTGAATTCAGCACTGTTCTAGGACCTGGAGATATGTAGATTATTAAGTCTCAGAACTCAGTAGGTCCAAAATATATAGAAAAGACATATATGCACTCATCCACTTACAAATTATATGTGTTCTGAAAGGTATCCACAAAGAGAGCATGAAAGACCGAAAGGGAATAAGGCTTTTTGAAGAGTTATCATTTGATTTAGACCTTGAAGTACTTAGTTTCGATTTTACCTCCTGAGATAAAAGGACAGTAATTCTAAGGAAGAGCATTAGAAAGAACCCAACTCATCTGCAGTGATGATAAGCAAGCAGTCCAGTTGCTGGAGCACGGGGTGGAGACTGAGCCATGGATGGAATGCAAGATGGAAAAACAAGTTCAGCCCCACTTCCTGTAAGTCCAAAGCTATCTAGATCTGTAAGTTCAAAGCTAAAATTCCAAAAAGGGTCCATTCATAGAGGGAAGTAATGGATAATTTTATAGAGAGAATGGTATGACTTACTTCTAATTTATGAAAAATTGATTATGAGGTAAAAAGGGGAGCCCTTAAAGAGTTATCATATTAATAGAAATATGACCATATAGGTCAAAAATTTGGAGGCTAGTGAATAGAATTTGAGGGATAAAGAATCATTGAAGAAAAATATGGTAAGTGTTTACTGTATTTTTTCAAGACACAGATGATGGCAGTTTGAATTTATACAATCTGTGCACATGGAAATGTGTATCTGGGTGGTAAGATATTAGGGCACATAATAAACAAAAGAATGATTTTTAGGTTTGGGGTGGAAGATCTGAATGGACCAGGGTACTATTTAATATGAAAGGGAAAACTGATATAGGAACAGCTCTGAGGGGATAAAGATAATCTGGTTTGAAAATCAAAAACCTAAGTTACTGGTTAGTTAAATACATAAAGGTGGCAAATAGATGCTGGATTGATTTGCAATCTGGAGGATTTTATGAAACACATTGTATCTGGACAAAATATCTTAAGGACTCTGTGTGTGTGTGTGTGTAAACTGCATTTAAAATTAAGATCATAAGCCTAGATTAGGTTATTTAAGAAGTAGAGAGGACAAGAACTGAGAACCAAACAGAATTTTGACTTTAGAGATTGGGTAAAGGAAGAAATATCAGTGAAAGAAACTGAGATATGTTGATTAGGTGTATAGAGGTTAAGAAAATAAAACATATCATGGAGAGAATAGTCAAACTTTTCAAATGCTGAGTTTGGGTAAGAAAATTTAGCAACATGGAAGTAATTGTAAACTTTAGAAAGGGTTCAGTAGAGTTTCAGTAGTGAATGCAGAGTTTCAGTTGGTGATATATTGTTAGAGAAATAAAAAAGTGGAGGTAGCAAATGTAGATAACATTTTGAAAACCAGCTTGCTGCTCTGTATAAAAATACCTTAGATACCCAGGCAAGAGTGGCCTGTTTCTCTTAATGATATGCTTTCAAACAAGCACATCTCTGATAGTACAATTTTCAGGGAACAAAATTTCTCAGTGATTAAGAAATCAGTAGTAACTAAATGCGGTTGTTACGACACTTCACAGCTGCAGCATATCTCCAGAGAAGTATTGTTTCATATCAACTTTGAGCTGGTTTTGTCTGCCATCCTAGTTTAATGACTTTTGTACAATGGGGCATGGAGAGAAATTTTAACAGACTGAACCACAGTCCTCCCAGGCTACCACACCTAGTTTACATTATAATCTAACTATTGATGGTGGTAGCCCTCCTTCTGCAGTAGTTCCTCTAGATAATTCTTTTTATGTGGTTGGGTGGTGGGAGTTCATTTGCCATTTTCTCAGTCTGGAATAGTCTTTGCCTCACATATTCATGTGTGCTGCCCATCCTTAACTTTTTTTCAAATGTCATTGTCAGTGCAGTCTTTTCACTCTATCTAAACTTTCAACATTTCCCCCCAAAACTTATCTCCTTCTCTGCATTACTTTTCTCCTTAACCCTTACCACTATTTATTTACTTACTGTAGGAAGTGGACTCTAAAATGGGCCCTACCCCCTGGTACTCATGCCCCTGTGTAAACTCCTTTCCTCTAAGTGTGGTCAGGACTTGACTTACTTCTAACACAGAAAATATGTTGTAATGGAAGGGAGGCCACTTCTGAGATTTCCAAAAAATTAGTGGCTTCCACCTCCCTCTTTGGGGAAAGCAAGCAGCTACTTTGTGAGTAACCCTATGGTCAGGCTCATATGGCAAGGAATGATGTCTCCAACCAACAGTGAGTAGTCATGCAAGGGAGCTTGTTGGAAGATCTGAATCTTCTGACTGCAGCTGTGAGTGAAACATTGACAGCGTCCTTATGAGAGACCCTGAGCCAGAAGCTCCTGAACAGCTGTGCCTGGATTTGTGATCCCTAGAAATTGTGACATAATAAATGTTTTAAGTTACTTTGGCATCACGGATTATGTGGTGCTAGATAAATGTTATACTTACCTAGCATGATTATCCTTTCATCAACCAGAATGTTAACCCTGGAGGCAGTGATTTGCTTTTGTTAGTTCTTTTTTCCAGTTCTCCCTGTTGCTTAGAACTGGGAATGGCACTGTAACTGCGTATTAACATACCATCAAAGGTGTCCAGAATTTGGTACCCTGATAGTGAAATAGAATATGCAATCTTAATACATCAAACTAATCTAAATATAAGGGTCATTTGTCTAATCACATAGGGTTACTTTTCCAAATAAAATCCACTTTTATTTGAAAAAGACACAAAAAAAGTGCAGCCTGGTAAGTAGCAAGTCCTTTTAGCACACATGACCTTCATTAAAAATGGTTAATAATATTTTGCCTTTTATCTAAATGAAGAAATAAACAGCACAAGATTTCATAAGGGAGAAGAAAAGTGGGAGAGACTAGTTTATTGCTTATAAGCAGTCATCCTCTTCTGCTCACCCAGGTCTCTTGCAACTTGGCTGCCAAAAGGGACCCACCCAACCTCTCTGGTCCAGATATGCCTTCACTTCCCCAACTCTTGCAATCACCTATTGATATGAAGATTGACTACTTCTCTCCACCCCTTGGAAACAACTGTTGATACGAAGATGCACTAAGGCCAGGAGAGAGATTCTGGAAATATTGCAATTTTACCCACACTGATATATAGAGCAATTAATAATTATCCAGTCCTGCTGAATGACAGACAGCTTCCATTGATACTGAATCCTTGTTTAGCTGTATCTACGAATTTCCAAAGTGGTGAGGGTAAAATTGTAGTATTTCCAGAATCTCTTGCCTGACCTTAGTACATCTCCTTATCAAATGGTTTTTCCAGGAGGAGAGAGAGAAGTAGCTCACCTCCGAATCTGTAGGTAATTACAAGGGGGAGCCAGGAGACGAGACTTAATCTGGACCAGAGAAGTTGGGTGGGGTCTGTTTTGCTGCAGCCCAGTCATGGGAGACATGAGAGAGCAGAAGTGAACAACTGCTTGTAGGCAATAAATGGGTTTCTCCCACTTTCTTTCTCCCTTTGACTGATTTGGGTTTCAAAGGTTTTCTTTCCCCAGGATTTCCCCGCCCCCTCAAAGTTACACTGGTTTTGATAAGGAAATACCCAGAAAGTTTTCAAATTCCCTCCCTCTCTTTGCAGGTGTGGTGGGAAGCCAAGGAAGCCAAGGAAACAGGGTTTCTGTTGAGGCTTCAGGAATGTAGAGGAATCACAAGGTGCTTGGGTGCTTGGGATTAAAAGAATGTGACAATATATCCCTTCCCTCCCCACTGGGACTCACTGGTGTGGAACAGCTTGTTGATCATAGGCATGGAAGCCCATTAGTTTATAATATGGTATCTGGGTAACCTTTACAGAAGTAGATTATAATATAACTAGCACCCTGAATATACCTATAGTGACCTAATAGCTCCCACTGCAATGGTTCCTGGGTGCTGACTCCCCCCTAGCTTTGTAGTAAATGTATAGAAGGCGTGGCCCTGCTGTACTCAGGGCTCATACCTTTGGAGATCACCCTCTTCTGTGCCCGCCAGTGTGAAATAAACCTCCACCCTCCAAGACCTCGGAGGGCCACTTGGTTCTTCTATCAGTGATCCAGGCCAGGTTTTCCAGTTTTCCATAACAGTTTTATAAGTTGATGTGTCTTATAAAATAATACTACAATTTTTGGAACATAATAATTTCCCCCCTCCAGTTATGGTCACTCCTGTTCTCTCAATAATCAAGTGCTTATATGTCTGGGGGTAATTTCTAGGACCTCCATTCTATTAAAGTGATCAATTTTGCTCTCTTTGTCCCAATATATGTATATTTAAATCTTTAGCTTTCTTACAAATGTTAATAATTAGGAGACACATCCTCATGCTTTATTTTCCTTCTTAAAAGAGGTATGTACATATTCTTGGGTGTGAGTTAATTAGAAAGGGCTTATTGACCCTTCTTCACAAAATTGTGAATTTTATTAAAATAAATTTAGAAATCAAATTAGAAAGAAAAAATATCTTTAAAATATTGAGTTTATTCTCACATAAACTTCTTGCACATATTATTTCAATACATTGTATATTTTTGTTATTTCAAGTATACATTTTAAAATATATTTTGCACTCTGTATTGGTAATGAATAAAATTATAAATGACAACATTTTTCTAAAGAAAAATCTTCTATCTTGATGTAACCAAATTTATCAATTTTTGCTCTGTCATTTGTTCTATAAAATTTTTATGCAAGAAGTTTCTTTCCTGCCTCTAGGACATAATAAAGTTTTCATTTATTAACTTTACAGTTTAACCTTCAAAATTAAATATTCAGTCCATCTTGCTTCCATCCCTGTATGTCATGTTTGATTAAGTTTCTTGTTCTCTGTATGGGGAGCTAGGTTTCCTGATGCAATTTACTTAAACTCTCCTCCTTTCCTCAATGATTTATAGTAACACTTTGTTGTGTATGAAATGGCCATGTATAAAAGGCCCATTGTGGTTGTGTCTCTGGGAGGAGGGGTTCCCTGCCTGGGGCAAGATCTCTATGAATTCTGTAAGACTAAAGAAAGGCAAGGGCAAGAAGTTGGGGATTAAAGAGGTTTATTCTCATGGCTTAGTCTCTCTTGGCTCACACCAGTGGCTCTCTTAACTCCCTCCCCATTCTCACAGTTCCAAACCCTGGCTGTCTGGCTTTCTCTGCCATGCTGCTTGGAAACCGTCTTGCAGGGCTACGCAGACCTCTCCCCAGCGGCTCTCACGGCCCCCACTCCTGCACTGGGAGGAACTCTGTGGATGGATCCCTGGTGATTGGCAGATGCCTGTCCAATTATGTACCAGGAATGGAGGGGAGGAGAGAATGGGTGTTTCCTCTCCACCCTACCCTGGACCGGCAATCCTGTGATTGACAAGCTGCTCTGTACCTGGTAAAACATCCCATGGATGTGCAAACAGGATACAATGAACATTATTAAGGTCAGTCAGAAATCCTGGTCAGAAAGTTCCATTTTCCCTACAGTGGTTTTTCTAACTCTCTATTCTTTTAGTTTGTTTATCTGTGTGTGCTTATACATGTCATATTTTAAAACATTTGACTTAAATTACAGTCTATTACAGTATGTCTCACTTTTACCATTTAAAAAAATTGATTTGGCTCATTGTGCATGCTTATACTTCTCTATATATTTTAGAACAAAATTTCAGGTTTCTTAAAAAATCCTAGAGTTTGGATTGGATAGAACTTACATGAATTTTAAAAGGTAGAGAACAGAATTAAAGATGTCTAATAGAAAAAATGGATTATTATCTAAAATATACAAATATCTTCAAATTAACAGCAAAGATACCAAAACCATATATGAAAGTAGATAAAGAATATATATGTGTATATATATAATAAAATGTATCTGTGTAAAGAATATATATATGTATATAGTCAATTTGCAGAACAGGAAACAAAGAGTCAACAAGTATATGAGGAAGTGCTCAAAATCATTGGCATTTAAAAATGCTAATTAAAGCAACAATATATCACTTTATACTTCATTACTGTCAAGTTTGAATATTTGGTAATTCCAAGTATTGATGGGGATGTGGGTGAAATTGTAAAACACCCCTGGTCATGGGAATATGTTTGAAATTTTCCCAGAAATCCAAATGCAATGTTTTGTGCTCAGCACAAAATAAGTGCTGAGTATATTGCATTCAGTAACTTCCTTAGATAATCAAGCTCAAGAAAATTACATCTTGGGAGAATATTTTTTCTTGAACAGTGTAGGCACCAAGGGCAGACTGCCCCAAGATGTGCCATTGTGACATGTAGATTATTTCAAAGTTGAGGACAATCAAGACCCCAGAAATTCAGAAAGAAATTTCGACCTCCCACCACCCACCACATAGAGGAACTACTCCAGGAAGAAGGCCATCACAACAGACAGCTAGACTATAATGTAAGCCAGGTGTGGTAGCCTGGGAGGAATGTGGTTCAGTCTGTTAAAATTTCTCTCTTTGCTCCATTTTTCTGTATGGCCCATGAAGTAGTTTGTTTATCAAATATTTACTCTTTTCATATTATTGTGAATTACTTCCTTTTCCTTTGAAGTCTCAGACAGCTACCCCCTTCTCCTGGGTTCAGGATGACATATATACCTCATTCTCATTATCTTTGGAACCCATGTCTGCTGCTTCCCTGTAGGTCTGGAATTAAAACTTTGTGTTTTCCTCCTGTTAATCTGTCTCATGTCAATTTGACTCCTAGACCAGGTAGAAGAACCTCAGGGGTAGAGGAAATTTCTTCCTCCCCAACAAGAGTAACACAACTATTATCTTGCCTTGCTCAATAAGGGTAATAAGGCATGCAAAGGTCTTGGGGGCAACTTCACAATGCATAAATAGTAGATGTGAGACCTATTGCAATATTTTCTGTAACAACTGAGGAAATAACACCAAACAAAACACAGATTTAAATCTTTGAATTATGGTACATCTTTTTTCTTTTTTTGCCTCTTTCCCCTTAATAATTATGTATTTATATATTTTAGCATCATTTGAATTTTCTACTTAATCAAACTAATTTTATACTGGATAGTACAATATTTCTGTACATGTACCATCAAAACCCTGAATTCACTTATCTTAAAGTACCAGAAAAAATATTTTCTTCAACATGATAAACAGGAGGCAGCAAAGAAATGAATGTGGAATCAAAGTACAGATCAGAGCGCTCTAGTCTGCAGAAAAAAAATGGGCATGACAAGCGGATGACAACTTAAGAGTTGTAAGGAACCATGTAAGAATCAAAGGAGTAATGAATTTCACTAGATACAACCAGCTCCTGTTATCAGAAGAATTCATATCTGTTTTTCTTTGAGGAGATAAGAGTGGAAAATGATGACAAGAAACAAGTGAAACTTTGGTAGTATAGAGAAAAAGTACTACTCCACAGATAGTTTTTTCTTGTTAATGAATTCCATTTTAGTTGTATGAATTTTTTCATGTGTTCTCATTGAAGTGCTGAATCTCCCCAAATCCTATCCATTTACTGTAACTTTCAAACCCCCAAAATAATATTTATAATAATTATTTCCCCAGTTTACAGGATTATTTCAAAGATAAGATTTCATTTATTTCTCAGGATTACTGGAGTAGTTAGGTCAGGCCCATGTCATTAACAGCAAACTTATACTGTATTTAACAGAGTTAAATCAGAAAGATCTTCTAAATAAAGAATAGAAAGCTATGAACTAAAACCTTATTCTTCTTACTCCAATACTATGTCGCTACTCTGGTTACATTCTGTTCTGACATCATAGACTTAGTAGGAGGAGTTCAGGTAATTAAGCAGGTACAGTATGAACCTTCCTTAGGTGCCCATGCAAGAGAGCAGTAATTATCATACTAAAGCTGGCACCTTCTGAAAGTGGTGGTGATACTCTATAGAGCAGTTTAAAAGAATAAACAATCCTGTGTTTAGTAAACATATTTTTGGGTTTAGAACAGTTCTAGAATTATCTCATTATTTGTGGACGAATAAAAATTAAAAGATGGTAACGTGTCAAACTCCATTTTTATAAACACAGAAGTAAAAGATATTTTGGTGCTAGAGCAAAATGAGTAGGAAAAGTGAAGCTGATGAGGGGGCAGTTCTAGCAAAACGGCAAGAGATTCAGAAATAAAGTTCAAACATGCCAGCAGATTAAACTGTAAAACAACTTACATATAAACAAGAAATATTATTTTGGAAAATGACCCTGTGAGATTTAAAAAAAAGAAAAAAATAGAGAGGGAGAAAACACCATTAGCAAAATGAAGAAGGAAACAGTAAAAACCAGAAGAGAACTAATACAGGAAGAGAAAAGGGTCTGGTGAGGAAACTAAACAGATTCTTCACTGCAATCAAAATAAAAGCCAGCATCTCCATCATCCATTGAGGACTCACGGCAACCTGCGGAGGACTGTGAGTACCTGATTATGGGCAGGATCAAATCCACCAAAGGAACTTATTTCTCTTTCTCTTTCCTCCATGGCCATACCCTGATATCCACAAACTAGGGCATTTCTTTTTATTAACCTCCCATGTACTACCACGGCTTTGATTACAGATTAATTATTTCCTTTTCAATATATTCCATGTGTAAATCAATGCTACATTTGTTCAGCCTTAAGATGGGAGCCTTATAAAAGAGTAAGGAGAATAGGGAACAATGATATGAGATCATGAAACCTGTACAGATCAACTACATTTTGTTTTAGTACATTTATTTGCATGGTCTTTGTATGTATATAAAGGTATATATATTTATAAAATATATATGTGTATTTTTACTAAAGGCATATGTATGTATATACACACACATATATAGCTATTTAACCAATTTTAAGAATAAATTCTGTAGCGTTAATTATATTCACAACCATCATTACTATCTGTTTCCAAAAATTTGTATTACTTTGACAAAAACTGGACACAATTAACAATAAAAAATATAGAATACTTCACAAATTTACATGTTATTCGTGCACAAGGATCATTCTAAGCTGTATCGTTCCAATTTTTGTATATATGCTGCTGAAGCAAGCACTTGAGCAGGGTTTTCTCAAAGTAATTTCCATGTTAGCAAATCCAGGAAAACACTAAATGGAATAATAGCATTTTGTTGAAAATTAACAGTAGTAAAAATGTGGATAGTTGCTAAGCTACTTGTTCCTTGCCCTTGGCTTCACACTCAATTCTGAATTGCCAAAATTCTTCACTCAGAAGTTGAGAGTCCTTCTCTGGGATTGGTAACCAGGGCACAGTAATCTATGGAACATTTTCTAATTTAATCTAAACTGCTAATTACACTTTCCAATAGCTACATTGGATGGTGGTAGAAAATGAAACAGTGATTTCAGAATTTTTATTTTTATTTTATTATGATTTTAGGAAAAATATAATTAGTGGTCTAAAAATATAAAATTGTGAGTGTCACTGTCAGAAAACTTTAATATTAGAGAATAAAATGAAGAAGAATAGAGAGGAACCTATATTTACTTTAAAATTTTGAGAATTATGAGATATGTTGAATATTCATTGCTAAAAAAGTACATTCCTGAGTGTGATGTTTAAATCTGTGACATTACAACTCTTACCAAAGGGACAACTAAAAGCAGTAATAATTTATTTATCAAATATTGAGTCAAGGGAATAGTATAAATCATCTAAATGTTAAGTATTCATAGGATATGCATTGGATATTGTCTAAAGTTGTGACGATTCTGCACCCAATTCAGATTCTGCACTCAATTCTGTGTGTGTATATATGTGTGTGCACATGCATGTGCACTCTTGCACCTGTTGGGGGGCCAAGGCTGGGGTTGGGGGCACCTGGAGGGGGTTGCTAGTGTTTCCCCACACCACCTTGCAATTCTTCAACACCAGTTAGTTGTCATACTATTCAGCTCATTGCTGATACTGGATACTGTCTACCTAGAGACTACATCAGATCCCACAGGTAAAAGGCTGTCGTATGCAAGACTGTCCCTCCCTTCCTCTTCAGATGCCAATAGAACGTCCAGGTGGTCACCTATGCTGCTGTAGCTCTGAATGGAAGGGGGTTTCCCCTCCCAGAACAAGTCCCTTATGAATCTGGTGAAACCAAAGTTAAGACAAGGGGAAGGACAGATTGGGTAAAAGGGATTTATTTCTCACAGCTCTCTCTGGTTCATAGCCAGGCCCTGCACCACCCATCCCCTCCGCCGTGGTGCACACTCTCCTCCCCCAGCAGCCCCTTCTGGGAGGAACTCCATGGGCAGGTGCCTGGTGACTGGCACACACCAGACCAATCACGTACCAGGAACAGATGGGAGGAGTGAACGGCCGTTTTCTCTCCACCCTTGCCCTGGATGAACCAGAGGCTCTTCCATGGTAAACATTAATTGGTGTGAAAATGGACTAAGACCAGGGGGAAATTCTGTAAATTCTGGCTGAAAACTTCCATTTCCCCCACAGCTGTTGACCAACTGGCTATGTATGAGGGTTCTAAGTTTCCTCCCTGGGTTCCATTAAATTCCTAGAGCCATTCACAGAACTCAGAGAAAGAATTTACTTAATAGATTACCAATTTATCATAAAAGGATATAATTCAGGAACAGCCAGATGGAAGAGATGCTTAAGGAGCGGTATGGGGGAAAGGATGGGTCTCCACACCCTCTCAGAGCGCATGGCTCTCCCCAGATCTCCCTGTGTTTACCAACTCAGAGGCTATCTAGACCCTGTCCTTTTGGGTTTTATGGAGGCTTCTTCACATAAGCATGATTATTTAAATCAGTGGCCACTGGAGATTGATCTAAATTCCAGTCCTCTCCCTTCCCAGGAAGCCTTGGATTGGTCCCCTTTCTCCTACCTTCCAGGAGGTCTAATCACATGGTTGTGGTGATCAGCCCCCATCCTTAGATGTGGTCCAAAAGCTACTCATTAAATAATAAAAGAAACCTTAACTGCTTTCCTCACTTAGGGTATATCAAGTATTTTGAAGCTGCTGTGCCAGAAACAGAGATGAAGACCAAATATTATTTCTTTTTATAAAATACAATATCACAGTTGTTAAATCAAGTGTTGGAAAGGGAGAAATTTCCTCTACCACTCAAGGTTCTTCTAGCTGGTCTAGGTATCAAATTGACATGAGACAGATTAACAGGAGGAGAAAAGTTTAATTCGTAAGTACAGGGAAGCCATAGACCTGGGCCCCAGAGACAGCTGGAGAAAATGTGGTATACACTTGTCATCCTGAACAAAGGAGAAGCTGGTAGCAGTCTGAGACTTCAAAGGAAAAAGGAAGCAGTTCACAGGAATATGAAAAGAGTAAATGTTTGGTAAACAAAATACTTGATGGGCCACATGGAAACAATGGGGTACAAAGAGGAATTTCAAGAGATGTAGCCACACCCCTCCCTGGCTATCACGCCTAGTTTACATAATATAGCTTCTACAGTGACAGCTCTCCCCCTAGAGGAGTTCCTCGTCTAAATTCTTTTTCATGCAGTTTGTGGAGGGGGGTCAAGTATCTTCCTGTGTCTTTTGGGCCTTGGTGGTTTTTCAGCTCAAAATGATCTGCAGGTCACAATGGCACATCTTGCGGTGGCCTGTCTACGCAAGAAATAGGTATAACTATCTTACACAGTTACTGAGATAAGCACCAGAAGAAATAAAACAGAAAAGAATAGAGTCTGAAAGTCAGACTAAGAAAGGGAGCAAAAAAGACCTGTCACTGGCTTGTCATTTTAATCTTTTGTGTCCTTTTTATTTCATAATTTTCCCTCATAAGAGTAAGGAGAATAGGGAGAATATGTTTAACCATAAACATATTGTACTTGGAGAAAGATGTAATTAAAGTAAAACTAAAGCAGGAAAAAATGTGTATCTTGTTGACCCAAAGTTCTAGTGTTGCTGGGCAGTCCTGTCCGAGGAGATCTTCATGTGAACTTGGTGAGACCTCAAGCCTGGTTTGTCGCGCGCCCCGTCCTCGCCGGCAAGAACAGCACGCAACAACAGCAGGATTCTTCTGCAGAAAGCTTTATTCTTCAGCTCTTTGTGAAACAAATGAGTTGGGCAGGACCCAGAGGGGAAGGAGAGGCTTGCTTATATAGTTCTCATGCTCTGACCTGGTTGGTGCAGCTCCATATGCCTTATTAGCATAACAATTTGGTGGGTCTCATTGGTCCTTATGCCAAGGCGCAATTAGCATGTAGTTTAGTGGTGTGGGATGATTTGTCATTAGGAAGTTCGGGGGCTTCCGGCTGCCCTGCATTGGGTGCTATTTTCTGAGCGCGGCTGCCAACATCTCCCCCTTTTTTGTCTAACAGAAGCTCAAGGCGGAACTTGCCAGCAGAGGCGGAGACAGAGGCCTGACCTCCATCATACTTCTTGATGCCCCCTTTTTGGAGAGGGGTTCTGGGCATCTACCCCTATGCAGTCAGGCATGCCTCTCAGAGGGGTCCAAGACCTCTTGCAGTGCTTTGCCTCGCATCCTCTGGCTGGCGTTGGGACCGCTTGGTACAAAGGGTTTGGACCTTTTTTCTCAACCCTCTTGCACCATGAGCTTCTTAAAGAAAGCTGTGATTAAGCATTGAGGTACTCGGGCCTGGTGCAGTGCCACATGGGCTCAGGGTGCAAGAGCTACCTCAAGCTAAAGCCGAGCTTCCTTCTTAAGCATGTTGAGCCACACTTGGGGAGAGGCGCCAACGTCTATCGCCATTAGGGCTTGAGCAAGGATCACCTTGTCCTGCTTATGTTGGTTGCGGAGTCTGCATAACAACTAGAGTAAGAGCATGAGACCTCCAAGCAGGAACACGCCCATCCCAGCCATGCCCGCCCACTCCTTGACGTGGGAGAGAGCTCTGAGGAACTAGGAAGAGAGTCCTTCCACTACGGAGATATCTAGACGGGTGGAGTTGATGTGGATAATTTCTCGCCGCAGCTCTTCTAGTGTCCCATCGAAGTCTTGGGACCTCCTGAAAGATACTGGGACAGGCCTCGTGACAGATTAGTGAAAGCATTTAATACTTCTGTTAGTGATCCTGGCCTGTTTGTGGCTCTGTAATATGGCTGCGGCTAGGCCCGCATTGGTGAGTGGCCCTCCTATTTCTCTACAGGCTTTCAACCAGGCGTGTATCCCTTTTTGTTTCCAGAGTGTTATCGCCTGTCTGCATTCCTTGGTACATTGTTCAAATACTAATTGCTCCACTAGGGGCATTGCTTGTTCCTGATCTCCAAATATTCTGCCTGCGGCCTCCATCATACAAGCGACAAAGTCAGAAAATGGCTCGCTCGGCCCCTGAATAATTTTTGTCAAATTGCCTGATACTTTTCCTTTGTTGGTGAGGGCTTTCCATGCCTTGGCGGCGCACGTGTTTATTTGTGCGTATACCTGTAAGGGGAAGGCGGTCTGGTTGGCTACCCACTGTCCTTGGCCCGTCAGCATATCATATGACCACGCAGGCTGTCCTTCGGCCGCGTTTGCGCGTGCCTGGGTCATGCTGATATCATGCCACAATGCCTTCCATTCTATGTATTGGCCCATACTAGAAAGGCATGCCTTAGTTACATATTGCCAGTCTGCGGGTGTCATGGCTGTCTCTGTTAATCTCTCAACTTGTGCTATGGTATAGTTAGCACTGACTCCATAAGCCCGAATGGATTCTGCTAACTCCTTAACTTGTTTATGGCTCAGGGGCTGGTGAGAGCGTACGCCATTATCCTCAAATACAGGAAACATTTGTCTAATTGCCTGAAGAGTATCTGGGTGGCAAAAGGAGAGTGCGCCACTCAAGTAAGGTGGCGGGGCAACGGGCGTCGGGGGACACCCTGCTTTCATTTTTTCCTTGGTCCGCTTTTCAACTTTGCTGGTTCCCTTACTTCTACACTCTGCGGTTTCATTTTCTTCCCCTTCCTCTGCGGACGTTAATTCCTCCTCAGATTCCCTATTGGAGAGTTGGAGGTCCCTCAACTCTTTCCAGGGGTATTTACTATTTTCTCCGAGGCGATCGTCACTCGCTTCTCGGGGCTCTTTCGCTTTTGCCCTAGGCGGGCTTTCTCCCTCACTCTGAGGTTTCTTTACCTTCGTTTTTGTGGCCTTTTTTCGGCCGCGCGCGCTCTCTGTTTCCCGTTCCGTTTCTGACATGCTCTCTTGGATATCTGTCAATGCTCTCTGACCTTCTTTTATTACTTTTTCACATCTCTCATTTTGCAGACAAGCTCTAATCAGTTTCCAGAGGGGCTTGGTGCCTCCCCTCAGGCTACCCTCCTCCTCCTCTCTATCAAGATCTTTCTCCAGTTTGTCCCAGCTCGGGATTGAGAGGGACCCTGAACAAATGAACCAGGGGGCCACACGGTCTATCTCCTTCACAAAAGATCCTAAGACTTTGCTGGAGACCTTCAAGTTTCGCTCTTTGAGAGCTGTCTGCAGCACCGTGACTAATGACGGTGCATTCCCCATGGTGCCTCCTTATTTACAGAGAACCATCAACTATCATCCTAAAAAGCAGGGGCCTCTCGGAACTTACCCCTCCGGGCTTTCTTCTGACCTGCAGTTCTGAATCCTCTCCAGATGTCTGAAGGGTCCTCCCTGTGCCGGTGATGTTCTGGTTCCTGGGTTTCGGCACCACTTGTCGCGCGCCCCATCCTCGCCGGCAAGAACAGCACGCAACAACAGCAGGATTCTTCTGCAGAAAGCTTTATTCTTCAGCTCTTTGTGAAACAAATGAGTTGGGCAGGACCCAGAGGGGAAGGAGAGGCTTGCTTATATAGTTCTCATGCTCTGACCTGGTTGGTGCAGCTCCATATGCCTTATTAGCATAACAATTTGGTGGGTCTCATTGGTCCTTATGCCAAGGCGCAATTAGCATGTAGTTTAGTGGTGTGGGATGATTTGTCATTAGGAAGTTCGGGGCCTTCCGGCTGCCCTGCATTGGGCGCTATTTTCTGAGCGCAGCTGCCAACACTGGTTCTTAACTCTGATGGAGAAAGAATTCACGAGCAGGTTGGACGAGTGTAGATAAGGAAGGAATTCATTAAAGTGAGAGTAGTGTGGATAGCAGCAACCATGAAGCAGAGAGCAGGAAGAGCAGAGGGAGGACGGGGAAGTCCATTGAACTCTCACTCAGCATAGAGCGAATCTCTTGCTAACTCCTAAAGGGAGGGTCACCTGATGTCCAGTGTCTGCTTGAATCTGCACAGTGTGGGAAATAAGCCCCGACCATCCCAGGATTTGGGGGAGCTGCAGGGCACTGGATGAAGTGAGATTACATTTTGAGAACTTCCCAAATTAGAGATCTCAGTAGTCCTTCACTACTTGTCTGAAGTAGAACAGAGAGAGAGAAGACTTGTGCTTAAGTCTAGAAAATTGAATGAACTAGCAAAGTAACAAAGACACTTATATTCAGGAAGGGGTCTCTTAATAACCTAACAACAGGCTTGGAAGAGTGCAGAGACAAAAAGCAATAAAAGCTGATAATAAGGAAGGTGAGACTTCAAAGGAAAAGGGAAGCAATTCAGAGGAATGAAAAATAGTAAGTGTTTGGTAAGCAATTACTCAAAGAAAGGGGAGTATGGGCAGCCTCAGAGGAGAGATGTGCTTAAAGGGCTTAGGATTTGGGTTTCTAAGGATTTTGAGAATGCGATAAGGGGATAGGAGAATGTAGGCTAACTTGTGGTCTTATGGTATCTATCTCCAGTGGTAGAGACATTATGTTGCCATCCAAGGTCAGTTCTTTAGGTTTTCTTTATTTTTTTACTTATTGTTATTAAGGTAAAATTGATATACACTCTTTTGAAGGTTTCACATGAAAAACAATGTGGTTAATACATTTACCCACATTATCAAGTCCCCACCCATACCCCAATGCAGTCACTGTCCATTATTGTAGTAAGATGCCACAGATCCACTGTGTGCCTTCTCTGTGCTACACTGTTCTCTGCGTGATCCCCCACACCATGTGTACTAAACATAATACCCCTCAGTCCCCTTCTCCCTCCCTCCCAACCCACCCTTCCACACCCCTCCTCATTGGTAACCAATAGTTCATTCTTGGAGTTTCTGACTCTGCTGCTATTTTGTTCCTTCAGTTTTGCTTCATAGTTATAATCCACAAATGAGGGAAATCATTTGGCATTTGTCTTTCAATGCCTGGCTTATTTTACTGAGTATAATGTCCTCCAGCTACATTCATGTGGTTGCAAATAGTAGAATCTGTTTCTTTCTTACTGCTAAATAGTATTCCATTGTGTATATGTACCACATCTTCTTTATACATTCATTTACTGACGGACACTAGGTTGCTTCCATTTCTTAGCTATTGTAAAAAGTGCTGTGATAAACACAGGGGTGCATATGTCTTTTTGAATATGAGAAGTTGTATTCTTGGGTAAATTCCAAGGAGTGGGATTCCCAGGTCAAATGGTATTTCTATTTTTAGTTTATTGAGGAACCTCCATATTACTTTCCACAATGGTTGAACTAGCTTACATTCCCACCAGCAGTGTAGGAGAGTTCCCCTTTCTCCCCATCCTCACCAGCATTTGTTGTTCATAGTCTTTTTGATGATTGCCATCCTTAATGGTGTGAGGTGATATCTCATTGTGGTTTTAATTTGGATTTCCCTGATGATTAGTGATGAGGAGCATCTTTTCATGTGTCTGTTGGCCATCTGAATTTCTTCTTTGGAGAACTGTTTCTTCATATCCTCTACCCATTTGTTAATCAGGTTATTTGCTTTATTGGGTGTTGAGGCTGTAAGTTCTTTATATGTTTTGGATGTTAACCCCTTGTCAGATGTGTCATTTACAAATATATTCTCCCATACTGCAGGATGCCTTTTTGTTCTATTGATGATGTCCTTTGTTGTACAGAAACTTTTAGTTTGATGTAGTCCCATGAGTTAATTTTTGCTTTTGTTTCCCTTGCTTGAGGAGATGCGTTTAGGAAGAAGTTGCTCATGCTTATGTTCAGGAGATGTTTGCCTATGTTGTCTTCTAAGAGTATTATGGTTTCATGACTTACATTCAAGTCCTTGATCCATTTCGAGTTTACGTTTGTGTATGGGGTTAAACAATAATCCAGTGTAATTCTCTTACATGTAGCTGTCCAGTTTTGCCAACACCAGCTGTTGAAGAGGCTGTCATCTCCCCATTGTATATTCATGATTCCTTTATAGTATATTAATTGACCATATATGCTTCCATTTATATCTGGGCTCTCTAGTCTGTTCCATTGGTCTATGGGTCTGTTCTTGTGCCAGTACCAAATTGTCTTGATTACTGTAGCTTTGTAGTAGAGCTTGAAGCTGGAGAGCATAATGCCCCCAACTTTATTCTTCCTTCTCAGAATTGCTTGGCTATTCGAGGTCTTTTGTGGTTCCATATGAATTTTAGAATGGTATTCTCTAGTTCATAGAAGAATGCTGTTGGTATTTTGATAGGAATTGCATTGAATCTGTAGATTGCTTTAGGCAGGATGGCCATTTTTTTTTTTTTGAGAGGGCATCTCTCATATTTATTGATCAAATGGTTGTTAACAACAATAAAATTCAGTATAGGGGGGTCAATGCTCAATGTACAATCATTAATCCATCTCAAGCCTAATTCTCATCAGTCTCCAATCTTCTGAAGCATAACGAACAAGTTCTTACATGGTGAACGAATTCTTACAGAGTGAATAAATTCTTACATGGTGAACAGTACAAGGGCATTCATCACAGAAACTTTCGGTTTTGATCATGCAATATGACCTATAAACCATCAGGTCAAATATGAATATTCATTTGATTTTTGTACTTGATTTATATGTTGATCCCACATTTCTCCTATTATTATTATTATTTTTATTTTTAATAAAATGCTGAAGTGGTAGGTAGATGCAAGATAAAGGTAGAAAACATAGTTTAGTGCTGTAAGAAGGCAAATATAGATGATCAGATGATCAGGTGTGTGCCTATGGACTAAGTATTAATCCAGGCTAGACAAGGGCAGCAAGACATCTACGGATGCAGAAGATTTCGCTCAAAGCAGGGGGGGTGAGGTTCTGAGCCTCACCTCTGCTGATCCCCAAATTCTCACCTGATGGCCCCCCTGCGACTGTGCCTGTCTTAGGTTGTTCCTCCCTTGAGGAATCTTACCCGTCTCTGGCTAACCAGTCATCTTCCGGGGCCATACAGGGAAATGTAAAGTTGGTAAGTGAGAGAGAAGCCATATTGTTTGCAAAGGTTAGCTTTTTACTTCTTTGCAGATTTATGCCCTGTGGCTTCTCTGCCCAGCACTTGTCTCGAGGTATCTTTACCACCTGGAGGAATTATGATACTCGGTAAATTCGATATGAGGCACGAATTCTATTTAAGGTTTGTAATTAGGAAGGAAGAAGAAAAGCTATAGATGTAGCATATGAGGGAAACTTGGGAGGATTGATTATTTCTTTGACATATCTTCTTGTATAGTACCTTAAGTATGTATAGGTTTTAAACTACTAACTAATTTGCACACACATATTAACATAATAGGAATACGGTGACATAAACAAAGCAAATCTATAATTACCATCCATCTCCAGTGAAGCCAAGAAAACCAGTTAGGCACCCTAGGCATTTGTGAAAATTTATCTATGATATGATGGATATTGTCCAACTGTACTTGAACCATCAGACAAATTAAAGCAGCCCATTTCTGGGATCTGCTCACATCCCATATGTTCTTTTAACCATAGATAGTCTATAGTCATGAGATTTTGGGGTGCTACAACTTGCACCCCTCCCAACTCGTGGTTGAGTTCCAACAGTACAGATCCGGTCAAATTCGTTGTCTCACTGTATGCACATGCCAGCCTAGACATCTCCCTCCTCCTTCTTATGGCAAGTCCAGGAGATGGTGGGCTGGATGCAGCCACAACCGCAGCATCGTCCGGATCCCTGTGGAGGCTTTTTGATGATCATCCCCAGGCACAAGTCCTCCAGAGAGTGCTGATGCCGGAAGCTCCTCCTCATATCGTATCTTAGTTCATTATCTGGGTATCCAAGCTAGGCCTTGATCTTCTGCGTAGAAACAAACAGACCCTTTGCCCACACTTTGACATGCCCTCTATACCACTGTGCAGAACTCATTGGAGGTCAGCACACAGTAACTGCTTTTTTTTTCTTTTTAATTAAGAGAAAGGAATATTATCAGAAAAGAGTACCTCCATAGCTGATCATCTGACACCCTTTAAGTGATCAACATTAAGGATATTTAAAGCATGCGTTGATCTTTGATTTACCAATAGTTTTATCCTGTTAAGGAGTAATCCCCCTTTTCTTTCTTTCTTTCTTTTTTTTTTTAAATTTTTAATCAACACTTACCTGAAGAATACTATGTTTACTATGCTCTCCCCTATATCAGGTCCCCCCTAACAACCACATTACGGTTACTGTCCATCAGCTTAGCAAAATGTGGTAGAGTCACTACTTGTCCTCTCTGTGTTGTGCAGCCCACCCTCCCCTTTCTCCCTCCCCCCCATGCATGCTAATCTTAATACTCCCCTTCTTCTTCCCCCCCCTTATCCCTCCCTGCCCACCCATCCTCCCCAGTTCCTTTCCCTTTGGTACCTGTTAGTCCATTTTTGGGTTCTGTAATTCTGCTGCTGTTTTGTTCCTTCAGTTTTTCCTTTGTTCCTATACTCCTCAGATGAGTGAAATCATTTGGTATTTCTCTTTCTCCGCTTGGCTTATTTCACTGAGCATAATACTCTCCAGCTCCATCCATGTTGCTGCAAATGGTTGGATTTTTCCACTTCTTATGGCTGAGTAGTATTCCATTGTGTATATGTACCACATCTTCTTTATCCATTCATCTACAAATGGACATTTAGGTTGCTTCCAATTCTTGGCTATTGTAAATAGTGCTGCGATAAACATAGGAGTGCATCTGTCTTTCTCAAACTTGATTGCTGCGTTCTTAGGGTAAATTCCTAGGAGTGGAATTCCTGGGTCAAATGGTAGGTCTGTTTTGAGCATTTTGATGCACCTCCATACTGCTTTCCACAATGGTTGAACTAATTTACATTCCCACCAGCAGTGTAGGAGGGTTCCCCTTTCTCCACAGCCTCACCAACATTTGTTGTTGTTTGTCTTTTGGATGGCAGCTATCCTTACTGGTGTGAGGTGATACCTCATTGTAGTTTTAATTTGCATTTCTCTGATAATTAGCGATGTGGAGCATCTTTTCATGTGTCTCTTGGCCATCTGTATTTCTTTGTTAGAGAACTGTCTGTTCAGTTCCTCTGCCCATTTTTTAATTGGGTTATTTGTTTTTTGTTTGTTGAGGCGTGTGAGCTCTTTATATATTCTGGACGTCAAGCCTTTATCGGATCTGTCATTTTCAAATATATTCTCCCATAGTGTAGGGTTCCTTTTTGTTCTATTGATGGTGTCTTTCGCTGTACAGAAGCTTTTCAGCTTAATGTAGTCCCACTTGCTCATTTTTGCTGTTGTTTTCCTTGCCCGGGGAGATATGTTCAAGAAGAGGTCACTCATGTTTATCTCTAAGAGGTTTTTGCCTATGTTTTTTTTCCAAGAGTTTAATAGTTTCGTGACTTACATTCAGGTCTTTGATCCATTTTGAGTTTACCTTTGTATATGGGGTTAGACAATGGTCCAGTTTCATTCTCCTACATGTAGCTGTCCAGTTTTGCCAGCACCATCTGTTGAAGAGACTGTCATTTTGCCATTGTATGTCCATGGCTCCTTTATCAAATATTAATTGACCATATATGTTTGGGTTAATTTCTGGGGTCTCTAATCTGTTCCACTGGTCTGTGGCTCTGTTCTTGTGCCAGTACCAAATTGTCTTGATTACTATGGCTTTGTAGTAGAGCTTGAAGTTGGGGAGTGAGATCCCCCCTACTTTATTCTTCTTTTTCAGGATTGCTTTGGCTATTCGGGGTCTTTGGTGTTTCCATATGAATTTTTGAATTATTTGTTCCAATTCATTGAAGAATGTTGCTGGTAATTTGAGAGGGATTGCATCAAATTTGTATATTGCTTTTGGCAGGATGGCCATTTTGACGATATTAATTCTTCCTAGCCATGAGCATGGGATGAGTTTCCATTTATTAGTGTCCCCTTTAATTTCTCTTAAGAGTGACTTGTAGTTTTCAGAGTATAAGTCTTTCACTTCCTTGGTTAGGTTTATTCCTAGGTATTTTATTCTTTTTGATGCAATGGTGAATGGAGTTGTTTTCCTGATTTCTCTTTCTATTGATTCGTTGTTAGTGTATTGGAAAGCTACAGATTTCTGTGTGTTGATTTTGTATCCTGCAACTTTGCTGTATTCCGATATCAGTTCTAGTAGTTTTGGAGTGGAGTCTTTAGGGTTTTTTATGTACAGTATCATATCATCTGCAAATAGTGACAGTTTAACTTCTTCTTTACCAATCTGGATTCCTTGTATTTCTTTGTTTTGTCTGATTGCCGTGGCTAGGACCTCCAGTACTATGTTAAATAACAGTGGGGAGAGTGGGCATCCCTGTCTGGTTCCCGATCTCAGAGGAAATGCTTTCAGCTTTTCGCTGTTCAGTATAATGCTGGCTGTGGGTTTATCATATATGGCCTTTATTATGTTGAGGTACTTGCCCTCTATTCCCATTTTGCTGAGAGTTTTTATCATGAATGGATGTTGAATTTTGTCAAATGCTTTTTCAGCATCTATGGAGATGATCATGTGGTTTTTGTCTTTCTTTTTGTTGATGTGGTGGATGATGTTGATGGATTTTCGAATGTTGTACCATCCTTGCATCCCTGGGATGAACCCCACCTGGTCATGGTGTATGATCCTTTTGATATACTGTTGAATTCTGTTTGCTAATATTTTATTGAGTATATTTGCATCTACATTCATCAGGGATATTGGTCTGTAATTTTCTTTTTTGATGGGGTCTTTGCCTGGTTTTGGTATTAGGGTGATGTTGGCTTCATAGATTGAGTTTGGGAGTATTCCCTCTTCTTCTATTTTTTGGAACACTTTAAGGAGAATGGGTATTATGTCTTCTCTGTGTGTCTGATAAAATTCCGAGGTAAATCCGTCCGGCCCCGGGGTTTTGTTCTTGGGTAGTTTTTTGATTACTGTTTCAATTTCTTTGCTTGTAATTGGTTTGTTTAACTTTTGTGTTTGTTCCTTGGTCAGTCTTGGGAGGTTGTATTTTTCTAGGAAGTTGTCCATTTCTTCTAGGTTTTCCAGCTTGTTGGCATATATGTTTTCATAGTAGTCTTTAATAATTCTTTGTATTTCTGTGGAGTCTGTCGTGATTTTTCCATTCTCATTTCTGATTATGTTGATTTGTGTAGACTCTCTTTTTCTCTTAATAAGTTGGGCTAGAGGCTTATCTATTTTGTTTATTTTCTCAAAGAACCAGCTCTTGGTTTCGTTGATTTTTGCTATTGTTTTATTCTTCTCAATTTTGTTTATTTCTTCTCTGATCTTTATTATGTCCCTCCTTCTGCTGACTTTAGGCCTCATTTGTTCTTCTTTTTCCAGTTTTAATAGTTGTGATGTTAGACTATTCATTTGGGATTGTTCTTCATTCTTCAAGTGTGCCTGGATTGCTATATACTTTCCTCTTAAGACTGCTTTCGCTGCATCCCACAGAAGTTGGGGCTTAGTGTTGTTGTTGTCATTTGTTTCTATATATTCCTTGATCTCTATTTTGATTTGTTCATTGATCCATTGATTATTTAGTAGCATGTTGTTAAGCCTCCATGTGTTTGTGAGCCTTTTTGTTTTCTTTGTAGAATTTATTTCTACTTTCATACCTTTGTGGTCTGAAAAATTGGTTGGTAGAATTTCAGTACTGTGGAATTTACTGAGGCTCTTTTTGTGAGCTAGTATGTGGTCTATTCTGGAGAATGTTCCATGTGCACTTGAGAAGAATGTATATCCTGTTGCTTTTGGATGTAAAGTTCTATAGATGTCTATTAGGTCCATCTGTTCTAGTGTGTTGTTCAGTGCCTGTGTGTCTTTACTTATTTTCTGCCCGGTGGATCTATCCTTTGGTGTGAGTGGTGTGTTGAAGTCTCCTACTATGAATGCATTGCAGTCTATTTCCCTCTTTAGTTCTGTTAGTATTTGCTTCACATATGCTGGTGCTCCTGTATTGGGTGCATATATATTTAGAATGGTTATATCCTCTTGTTGGACTGAGCCCTTTATCATTATGTAGTGGCCTTCTTTATCTCTTGTTACTTTCTTTGTTTTGAAGTCTATTTTGTCTGATATTAGTACTGCAACCCCTGCTTTCTTCTCACTGTTGTTTGCCTGAAATATGTTTTTCCATCCCTTGACTTTTAGTCTATGCTTATCTTTGGGTTTAAGGTGAGTTTCTTGTAAGCAGCATATAGATGGGTCTTGCTTTTTTATCCATTCTATTACTCTATGTCTTTTGATTGGTGCATTAAGTCCATTTACATTTAGGGTGACTATTGAAAAATATGTACTTATTGCCATTGCAGGCTTTAGATTCGTGGTTACCAAAGGTTCAAGGTTAGCTTCTTTAGTATCTTACTGCCTAACTTAGCTCGCTTATTGAGCTGTTATATACACTGTCTGGAGATTCTTTTCTACTCTCCCTTCTTATTCCTCCTCCTCCATTCTTCATATGTTGTGTGTTTTGTTCTGTGCTCTTTTTAGGGGTGCTCCCATCTAGAGCAGTCCCTGTAGGATGCCCTGTAGAGGTGGTTTGTGGGAAGCAAATTCCCTCAGCTTTTGCTTGTCTGGGAATTGTTTGATCCCACCATCATATTTAAATGATAGTCGTGCTGGATACAGTATCCTTGGTTCAAGGCCCTTCTGTTTCATTGCATTAAGTATATCATGCCATTCTCTTCTGGCCTGTAGGGTTTCTGTTGAGAAGTCTGATGTTAGCCTGATTGGTTTTCCTTTATAGGTGACCTTTTTCTCTCTAGCTGCCTTTAAAACTCTTTCCTTGTCCTTGATCCTTGCCATTTTAATTATTATGTGTCTTGGTGTTGTCCTCCTTGGATCCTTTCTGTTGGGGGTTCTGCATAATTCCATGGTCTGTTCGATTATTTCCTCCCCCAGTTTGGGGAAGTTTTCAGCAATTATTTCTTCAAAGACACTTTCTATCCCTTTTCCTCTTTCTTCCTCTTCTGGTATCCCTATAATACGAATGTTTTTCCTTTTGTATTGGTCACATATTTCTCTTAGTGTTGTTTCATTCCTGGAGATCCTTTTATCTCTCTCTATGTCAGCTTCTATACGTTCCTGTTCTCTGGCTTCTATTCCTTCAATGGCCTCTTGCATCTTATCCATTCTGCTTATAAATCCTTCCAGGGATTGTTTCACTTCTGTGATCTCTTTCCTGACATCTGTGATCTCCTTCCGGACTTCATCCCACTGCTCTTGCATTTTTCTCTGCATCTCATCCCATTGCTCTTGCATTTTTTTCTGCATCTCTGTCAGCATGTTCATGATTTTTATTTTGAATTCTTTTTCAGGAGGACTAGTTAGGTCTGTCTCCTTCTCAGCTGTTGTCTCTGTGATCTTTGTCTGCCTGTAGTTTTGCCTTTTCATGGTGATAGAGATAGTTTGCTGAGCTGGTACAAGTGACCGCTGGAAGAGCTTCCCTTCTTGTTGGTTTGTAGCCTTTTCCTGGGAGAATAGCGACCTCTAGTGGCTTGTGCTGGGCAGCTGTGCCCAGACAGGGCTTCTGCTTCCTGCCCAGTTGCTTTGGGGTTTATCTCCGCTGTTGCTGTGGGCTTAGCCTGGCTGGGGCTGTTCCTCCAAAATGGTGGAGCCCCGTTGGATGGGGAGTGGCCAGGAGACTATTTATCTCTGTAAGGGGCCTCTGTGCTCCCTGCTGCCCAGGGGGTTAGAGTGCCCAGAGTTCCCCAGATTCCCTGCCTCTGGTCTAAGTGACCTGTCCTGCCCCTTTAAGATTTCCAAAAAGCACTCTCCAAACCAAAACAACAACAGCAACAATGAGAGAGGGAACAGAAAGAAAGAGAAAAAAAAAAAGGAAAAAAAAGGAAAAAACAAGCGATTTTTTTTTTTTTTTTTTGTCCTCAGGTGCCGGTCCCAGGCACCCGCTCACTGGTCCTGCTGCCCTGTCTCCCTAGCACCAGGGTCCCTGTCCTTTCAAGGCTTCCAAAAAGCACCCACCCACCGGTCCCGCAGGGAAGGAACGCTCGATATTCTTTGTCCTCAGGCACTGGTCCCACGCACCCGCTCACCAGTCCCGCCGCCCTGCCTCCCTAGCACCGGGGTCCCTGTCCCTTCAAGGCTTCCAAAAAGCACTCGGCAAAAAGAGAGAAAAAAAGGGGAAAAACTTGCGATTTCTTCCGTCCTCAGGTGCTGGTCTCAGGCACCCACCCACCGGTCCCACAGGGAAAAATGCGGGATATTCTTTGTCCTCAGGTGCCGGTCCCAGGCACCCGCTCACCAGTCCCGCCGCCCTGCCTCCCTAGCACCGGGGTCCCTGTCCCTTTTAGGCTTCCAAAAAGCACTCGCAGAAAAGAGAAAAAAAAAAGGGGAAAAACGCGCGATTTCCTCTGTCCTCAAGTGCCGGTCTCAGGCACCCGCCCACCGGTCCCGCAGGGAAAAACGGGGGATATTCTTTGTCCTCAGGCGCCGGTCCCAGCCACCCACTCACCAGTCCCGCCACCGTGCCTCCCTAGCACTGGGGTCCCCGTCCCTCAAGGCTTCCAAAAAGCGCTCGCCAAAAAGAGAAAAAAAAAAAAAAAAAGGGGAAAAACGCGCGACCTCCTCCGTCCTCAGGCACCGGTCTCAGGCACCTGCCCCCCGGTCTCGCAGGGAGAAACGCGGGATATTCTTTGTCCTCTGGCGCCGTTCCCAGGCACCTCCTCACCGGTCCCGCCACCCTGCCTGCCCAGCAACGGGGGCCCGTCCCTCTAAGGCTTCCAAAAAGCGCTCGCCAAAAAAAAAAAAAAAACCGCTCCGGTTTCTCTCCACCCGCCGGGAGCCAGGGGGAGGGGCGCTCGGGTCCCGCCGGGCTGGGGCTTGTATCTTACCCCCTTCACAAGGCGCTGGGTTCTTGCAGGTGTGGATGTGGTCTTCATGTTGTCCTGTGTCCTGTGGTCTCTATTTTAGGAAGATTTTTCTTTGTTATATTTTCATAGCTCTATGTGTTTTTGGGAGGAGATTTCCACTGCTCTACTCACGCCGCCATCCTGGCTCCGCAGGATGGCCATTTTGACAATATTAATTCTTCCTATCCATGAGCATGGGATGTTTTTCCATTTATTGGTATCTTCTTTAATTTCTCTTGAGTGTCTTGCAGTTTTCAGGGTATAGGTCTTTCACTTCCTCTGTTAGGTTTATTCCTAGGTATTTTATTCTTTTGGATGCAATTGTGAACAGAATTATTTTCCTGATGTCTCTCTCTGTTAGTTAATTATTAGTGTATAGGAATGCCACAGATTTCTGTGTATTAATTTTGTATCCTGCAATTTTGCTGAATTCAGATATTACATCTATTAGTTAAGGGGTGGATTCTTTAGGGTTTTTTATGTACAATATCATGCCATCTGCAAATAGTGACAGTTTGACTTTTTCCTTGCCAATCTGGATGCCTTTTATTTCTTTGTGTTGTCTGATTGCCGTGGCTGTGACCTCCAGTACTAAGTTGAATAGAAGTGGGGACAGTGGGCCTCCTTCTCTTGTTCCCGATCTTAGAGGAAAAGCTTTCAACTTCTTGCTGTTAAGTATGATATTGGCTGTGGGTTTATCATATATGGCCTTTATTATGTTGAGATACTTGCCCTCTATACCCATTTTGTTGAGAGTTTTTATCATGAATGGATGTTAAATTTTGTCAAATGCTTTTCAGCATCTATTGAGATGATTATGTGGTTTTTGTCCTTCTTTTTGTTGATTTAGTCGATGATGTTGATGGATTTTCAAATGTTGTACCATCCTTGTATCCCTGGAATAAATTCTACTTGATCATTATGAATGATCTTTTTGATGCATTTTTGAATTCAGTTTCCTAATATTTTTGTTGAGTATTTTTACATCTATGTTCATCAGGGATATTGGTCTGTAATTTTCTTTTTTTGTGGTGTCTTTGCCTGGTTTTGGTATTAGGGTGATGCTGGCCTCATAGAAAGAGTTTGTAACTATTTCCTCTTCTTCTACTCTTTTTAAAACTTTAATGAGGATGGGTATTAGGTCTTCACTAAATGTTTGATAAAATTCAGTGGTGAAGCCATCTGGTCCAGGATTTTGTTCTTAGGTAGTTTTTTGATTACCAGTTTGATTTCATTGCTGGTAATTGGTCTGTTCAGATTTTCTCTTTCTTCCTTGGTCAGCCTTGGAAGGTTGTATTTTTCTAGAAAGCTGTCCATTTTTTCTAGGTTATCCAGTTTGTTGGCAGATAATTTTTCATAGTATTCTCTAATAATTCTTTGTATTTGGTGTCTGTAGTGATTTTTTCCTTTCTCATTTCTGATTCTGTTTATGTGTGTAGACTCTCTTTTTTTCTTGGTAGGTCTGCTAGGGGTTTATCTATTTTGTTTATTTTCTCAAGAATCAGCTTTTGTTTTCATTGATTTTATTGTTTTATTCTTCTCAGTTTTATTTATTTGTGCTCTAATCTTTATTATGTCCCCCCTTCTACTAACTTTGGGCCTCATTTGCTCTTCTTTTTGTAGTTTCATTAATTGTGAGTTTAGACTGCTTATATGGGATTGTTCTTCTTTCCTGAGGTAGGCCTGTATTGCAATACACTTTCCTCTTAGCACGGCCTTGGCTGCATCCCACAGATTTTTGTGGTGTCGAACTGTTATTGTCACTTGTCTCCATATATTGCTTGATCTCTATTTTAATTTGGTCATTGATCCATTAGTTATTTAGGAGCATGTTGTGAAGCCTTCATGTGTTTGTGGGATTTTTCATTTTCTTCGCATAATTTATTTCTAGTTTCATACCTTTGGGGTCTGAGAAACTGATTGGTACAATTTCAATCTTTTTGAATCTTCTGAGGCTCTTTTTGTTGCCTAGTATATGATCTATTCTTGATAATGTTCCATGTGCACTTTAGTAGAAAGTGTATTCTGCTGCATTTGGGTGTAGAGTTCTGTAGATGTCTGTTAGGCCCATATGTTCTAATGTGTTGTTCAGTGCCTCTGTGTCCTTACTTATTTTCTGTCTGGTTGATCTGTCCTTCAGAGTGAGTGGAGTGTTGAAGTCTCCTCAAATGAATCCATTGCATTCTATTTCCCCTTTTAATTCTGTTAGTATTTGTTTCACATATGTAGGTGCTCCCTCTGTTGGGAGCATAGATTTTGACAATGGTTATATCTTCTTGTTGGATTGACCCCTTTACCATTATGTAATGTCCGTTTTTGTCTCTTGTGACTTCCTCTGTTTTGAAGTCTATTTTGGTTAATACAAGTACTGCAGCTCCTATTTTTTTCTCTCTATTAGTTGCATGAAATAACTTTTTCCATCCCTTCACTTTTAGTCTGTGTATCTCTTTGGGTTTAAAGTGAGTCTCTTGTAGGCAGCATATAGATGGGTCTTGTTTTTTTATCCATTCCGTGACTCTATGTCTTTTGATTGGTGCATTCAGTCCATTTACATTTAGGGTGATTATCAATGGATTTGTAATTATTACCATCGGAGACTTTAGATTTGTGGTTACCAAAGGTTCAGTGTTAGCTTCCTTACTATTTAAGAGTCTAGCTTAACTCACTTAGTATACTATTACAAACATGAACTAAAGGTTCTTTTCTATTTCTCCTCCTTTTTCTTCCTCCTCCATTCTTTATATATTAGGTATCATATTCTATACTGTTTGTCTATCCCTTGATTGAATTTAGGGATAGTTCATTTAAGTTTGCATTTGCTTAGTAATTAGCTGTTCTACTTTCTTTACCATTGTATTATTACCTCTGATGACAGCTATTAAACCTTAGGAATACTTCCATCTAGAGCAGTCCCTACAAAATAGACTGTAGAGATGGTTTGTGGGAGGTAAATTATCTCAGCTTTTGCTTATCTGGAAATTGTTTAATCCCTCCTTCAAATTTGAATGATTATCTTGCCGGATAAAGTAATCTGGGTTCCAGGCCCTTCTGCTTCATTGCATTAAATAGATCATGCCACTTCCTTCTGGCCTATAAGGTTTCTGCTGAGAAGTCTGATGTTAGCCTGATGGGCTTTCCTTTGTATATGATCTTATTTCTCTCTCTGGCTGCTTTTAATAGTCTGTCTTTATCCTTGATCTTTGCCATTTTAATTACTATATGTCTTGGTGTTGTCCTCCTTGGGTCCCTTGTGTTGGGAGATCTTTGCACCTCCATGGCCTGAGAGACTGTCTCCTTCCCCAGATTGGGGAAGTTTTCAGCAATTACCTCCTCAAAGACACTTTCTTTCCCTTTCTCTCTCTCTTCAATAATGTGAATATTTTTCTGCTTGAATTGGTCACACAGTTCTCTCAATATTCTTTCATTCCTAGAGATACTTTTTTCTTTCTGTGCCTCAGCTTCTTTATATTCCTTTTCTCTGTTTTCTATTTCATTTATCATCTCCTCCACCATATCCAACCTGCTTTTAATACTCTCCATTGTGTTCTTCAATGATTGGATCTCTGACAGGAATTCATCCTGAGTTCTTGTATATCTTTCCATACCTCCATTAGCATGTTAATGATTTTTATTTTGTACTACCTTTCAGGAAGAATCATAAGGTCCATGTCATTTAAATATTTCTTTGGATTTATATTAATTTTAGTCTGAACCAGTTTCCTTTGGCATTTCATATTTGTATATGCTGCCCTCTAGTGTCCAGAAACTGTAGTCTCTGGAGCTGCTCAGCCCCTGAAGCAATGTTGGGGGTCGCAGGGGAGCAGTATTGTTGCCTGAGGGGAGGAAATAGCTGTTTCCTGCTTCCTGGCTGCTATGCCTGTCTCCACTGCCTGAAGCAGTGGGCCAAGCAGTGGGCCAAGCACTTCTTTTTCTGCTTTAAGTTACAGTCAGTTGTTGGCTAATCACCATAAAATATGTTAGATATCTTACTTCCTAATTCCCCAGGTTTTAAAATAGAATCTTAGCCTTAAGTTGGAGCCTCTCTAGTTTTTACTGTTTATGTATCTCAGCATTCCTCACTATGGTCAGGAAAAATTAATTATTGTGTGCGTCCCATGTCCCTGCTTTACCACACTAGCAAATTTTGTAAAGCAGCTACATCTCACAGGAAAGTTGTTAGGTCTCTGCATATATCTTCTGTCAAGAAGTCTACCAAATCTCCATAAATCTCACTATTTATATTCCATCATATTAATTTCTTATTCATTTATTTAATTTTGTTCGTTCAAGTGATAAAACAACATATACGAGATCATAGCTAAAGCAATACTACCTGACTTACATGGACATTGTTGTATGTAAGAAACCAGCCTTTGAATATCTTCTTTAACATACAAGATGCTTAAACCTTATTATCAAAATGGAACTTTTGTTTTGAGAAGGTGATGAGATTTTTCATTCTAGCACTTATCATTTAATATCCTTTTAAAGGGCTTGTAAAAGAATATATTTTACTTAGTAATAAAATAAAAACATTCTTACAGGTATAATTAATCATGTGTACTTCATATCATGGGAGTTCATGGATTTTCATGTTGTATGTAATATGTCCTCTTGAATGAGAGTCATTTATGGCTAGACGTGGAATATACATAGTAGAACAATAAAACAAGTAGTACTTAACTTCTTTGACAAGAATGGCCCAAACAATTAAGTACTGAATTATAATATTCCAAAATGTTTGCTGTTCATTTATCACTTTATCTTTTGTTCTACTGTCTTTATAACTTTCTTTATGACTGATATTTCTTAACCTCCCATATATACTCTGTTTCAGGGTCATGTGAATGCATTCACTTCTTTTTCTTATCAGGCCACTGTTTTTCAGTTTTATTCTCTACCCATATTCATCCTCCATAAAAACACTTTTCCTTAAAACCAGTCTTTTATGTATCAAACCATTATCAAGTGATCATCTGTAATACCCCTGCCCCCCATCTGCAACTTGGAGACTTTCTTACACAGCTTAGATTATCTCTCTAGTATCCTTGGCAATGTTAAATTCATTCTTAAAATACATTACATTTTCCTTTGTCCTATATTTTTAGATAACTTTCATTCCAATGATCTATCCTTCTACTCCACTCCACTGCACTTCAGCAATATTGTCACCTACCAGGATCTTAACCTACTCTATTTGCAAAATTTGAAATGTAGAATTTCATTCTCTAACTAAACCTGCATCCTCCTACTCCATGTATAGTAGAAATTGAATTGGTTTTGAGATTTACATATAAGTTTTACCCTTATGACTATGTGAGATTTGACCTAATATTTAAGCTGTGAATCTCACTTTTCTCTCATAAAATGTGAAAAATATTGTTATTTATGCCATGGAGTTTATTTCAAATATAGTTTAAATATATCTTTGACTACAGTATATCCACTCTCACTGCAGAAAGCAGTTATTATATATGCTCCTCTATACCTTGAGAAAAAGAGCCAACGAGGTAGGATACTACTTTTTGCTCTTACATATCAGCTATAACCATATATTGACACATATTTCTGTCCTTCATTATCTCAGAGAAAGAAGGTAATTCCTCCACTTTATGGCTACCCCATTATTTTTATTTTTATTTTTTATTTTTTGCCTGAAGAGGACTAGTTTCAAGATGATTGACTCTTTCTTTTGAAGAAAAAAAAGAATTGGTTAGCAACCAATTAGAACCAAGGAGAGTGTGACTGGAAGATGTCCAATCCTGAGAACTAAGAGAACACATGGGATAAATAACTAATACAGTTGTGAACCTACAGGAATAATCGTAGTTTGATGTTTTCTTATATCTGATTTTTAGAAAGGTAAATAAGTTCGCAACACATAAAACAAACCAGCAATTATTCCTGGGGCTAATTTTGCAATTACTGGAGTTACTATTTAAAGGAAGAAGTTAATATGATCATTCAGTAATTGAAGAATTTATCACAAGAAATGAAAATAACTATGTGTTTTGTCATAATTGTCAAAAAAGAGGAGAACACAGAAAGGAGGCTTTTTATTTGTGAAGGAATTCAAGCAGCTTCATTGAAAGGTCCACAAGCCATCTCACCATCATCAGTGTATAAAATTGCATAGGGAAATGGGTAACAAATTTTTGTTTTTAAAATTATTTGGGTAACAGTTTTTAATTGGCATGTAATTAATGCCAACATAGGTCCATAGATTAATACAACAGTCTTATTTTGGGCTAAATATCCACAATTATTTTTACTCCATTTTTTAAAAATGAGCTCATTCTAAAAGGCTGTTGGACTTTTCAATACAGCTTTAAACAAAGCAACAGACGACTTCTGGTACAGTAGCTTGAAATTTGTCTCTAAATGTGTCCTCCACTTCTACTACACACAATTTTCCAATATGTTCTTTAGCTACTAAAGCTGAATATAGCAAGACAACAGATTTTCATTTTATATTGTCACATTTGATTACTTCTGTTTCAAATCTTGAGTGAAACTCTGACATACACATCAATACTTACTGCTGTTCCTATTTAAAAGTAGGCAGACATTAAAAGGTCTTTCTCTCTTTTTTTCTTTTCATTAAAAGGTTTAATGCTTTCTTGGGCAGTGTTTGTGTGCCACCAATGAAGCACTTTGTTTTATTGGCAAGAAACAGAAAACAATACTCAGGTTAGGTAGAACAATTGCTTGCAGAAAGAGTCTAATGAAAAAGTTCACCCAATATTTGCACAGACATTTGAAATGGTTTAGAATCTTTGCCTTTCATTAGTAATGCAGACAAAACAAGGCCAAATCAGAAACAATCAAGTTGATACATCGGAGAAACATATGAATAAGTGATACAACTGCAAGTATGTATAAAATATCAATTTTTAGCTTTGTAAGCCTTAACTAGAATTACTTTTTAAAAATTATTTACAGTTGTCATGTTTCATATAACTTAAAATTATAATATTTATGATATGCTGAATATCACATGAGACCTTTTATAAACATTATCCTTTTTGAAGTTAAGCATGATTGTTATCGTAACATCCATGTATTTAATTAGCAATTGAGGTATAATTGTATAATGTTATATCATTAGTAGTTTAAGGTTTAGTTTATTGCAATTCTGAGAAAAATAAAAAGGTCAATCGACCATTGATGGAATAAAATGTTACACATAAAACCAAGCCTACCTGCTGCTGTCCAGAACCAATGAGGTAGGTCGAATGAGTAAAATAGTAAGTAAACAAGGCTGATTCATAATGTAGTAAAGATGCCTTTCTTCCCAAGACATAATAATCTTCACTTAGGACTTTAACAGCAACCCACATTGGAAGGTTCATATTTCTACTATTCAAACAGAATCAAGAAAAAAATAAAGTCGTCTCAATATAGCACATTCTGTATAACTTAGAGTTAACAGGAAGATTAAATATTTTCACTTTAAAATAGAATTTAGTCCTTTTATTTTTTAATGTTGACAGAGATACCTTTGGAGAATATTTCCTACTTCAAAGTCAGTGGAGATGCTTCTTATATTGGCTTCTAACTTTAATAAGTATGCCATCATTCATCATATATTCTTTGGCACTCTTAATTTATTATCATACATATGTTAGTATAAGCATCAAAATTACCTGTAAATCCTAAGTTTGAAGAAAGTAGACATCTTTACTATTTGAAGAAAGTTTGGAAGTTTTAATAAACCCTTTCCAATATGTTGCTGTGGAGAAATTTTGGGAAGTTATTTCCTTATGTAAGAAATGTTAGCTCAATTTATAGTCTCTTAATTTAAAATAAAGTCTGCTTAGGTTCTCAGTCCTCTGTGTCAACGTTAAGCTACGAAACCCTGAATGTTAGCTTGGTTCAGTGTCCATGGAGACAAATCTCACATTCCACAACAGCAACGGCATTTGTATGGTGCTATTCCTACAGTGTGTCACTGTGGCCTTAAGATTCTGTAACATACAGAGAAAAGCTAAAGTAGCAGACCATTCAAATTCACATTTGAAAGAGTAGAATTCAATTTATTCTGAAAGTATAACAGTAACTTATTCCCAAATGACATAAAGAAAGCAGTAGGCATCAGATAAATATATTTCTATTTGTGTGAACTGTCAGAAAAAAAGAGAATTATCCAGTTGAGCATACTGAGAGATTATCACATACAAATAATGCATTTCAATACAGAAAAGTGGTCAAGATCATATGCCAAAAAGAAAAAATTCTGAAGGAATCAAGATGTTTGCTTTCCAGTCAGACAAGCTGAGTTTTGAGGGACTCTTCATTAAATAACCATTCTTAACACTCTTTGAATGCACACACACACATATATATATACAATCACTTGCCAATCAAGTCAGATTAATTATATTAAAACAAATTGTCATATTTTAATTTCCCGGTTACATTCTCTTGAGGATCTCCTTTATTTACTAGGTAAAACACTAAGTATGTCATTAGAGGCCTTCAAAGTACAGGCTCATTTTTGTTTTATCTTTTAAAATTATTGATCATTCGGTGTCTAGTATCAATAAATTTCTTAAGATTCAATATAAACACAAGCCTAGGATTCAGTATAGTTAACATTGACTGAATATCAGCTCATGTTCTTGGACTAGGTATTTTAACTTATGATATCTCACTAATGTCCAGAACACTCCTACAAAATCAGAATGATTGTTCAACCATTGAAATCCTAAAGGAAAGGAAAGGAAAGGAAACTAGTCCTTTAATCCTGGGGGCGTTTGACTTGTTCTTAATTTGTTTTGTTTTTGCCATTTTATGTCCCTTTGCCTTTTGCTTTTTACCACAGTTAAATTTTAGATTCTTTCATTACTCATAAGAAATTTAACTAAATTTATTCTTAGAAAATTAGAAGAATGTAATTTAAATCAAGATAGTGTTCTAGTCCTTAAAGGCAAATGTTCTGTGTGAGATAGCTTCTACTTTGTAGAACTTAAGAATTTTGCATTATATTTGATATATTGTGATTGACAAGTTTATGGATTGCTCTATATTTTCTGTAATCCATTTGACTCAGTTTTATCACTTTCTGCAATTGCCAGAAAGATGTGTCATCTGTCTAAAACAAAATTCATGTTTTCCCCATCTTCTCAGGTAAAATATAATTTCAGCCTCAATGAGTAATTATTTGAAATACTATTTTATGTGAAAATATGATTATCTTAACTGAAGAAAAATATAAGAAAATAAAGAAATGGCAATAGGCATATAAAAAGGTGCCCCTCATCAGATGTCAAATTAAAACAACAATAAATTTCCACTACACAACTCTTAGAATGGCCAAAATACAGAACATGGACAACACCAAATGCTGATTAAAACATGGAGCAACAGGAATGCTTACTCATTGCTGGTGGGAATGCAAAACAGTACAGCCACTTTGGAAGACAGTTTGGTGGTTTCTTATAAAATTAAACACACTCTCACAATGTAATCCAACAATCATGTTCCTTGGCATCTACCCAAGGGATTTGAAAATTTATGTCCATACAATATATGCACATGGATATTCACAGCACCTATATTCATATTTACCAAAACTTGGAAGCAACCAAGATGCTTGGCAGTAATGGATAACTGGTACATCCAGACAATGGAATGTTTATAGCACTCAAAAGAAATGGGTTATCAAACTATGAAAAGACATGGAGGAAACTTAAATTTTCATTGTTAAGTGAAAGAAAATAATCTGAGAAGACTGCATACTGTTTTGATTTCAAGTATATGACATACTGAATAATGATTTTCCAAAACCAAAGAATGTAGAACACATGAGGGAACCCTAATGTAAACTATGGATTTTTAGTGATTATGATGTGTGAATGAATGTAGGTTCATTTTTGGTAAATATGCACCATTCTGGTAAGTAAGTTGATAATGGGGGAGGCTGTGCATGTTGTGGGGGGAGGGGCACTGGGTAGATGTGAATTCTCTGTACCTTCCTTTCAATTTTATTGTACTGCTCTAAATCTAAAACTGCTCTAAAAAGCAGTTTTAAATTTAAAACATATATATATACTTTTTATCTTTCAAGAAACCAAGAATTTCTTCATGATTTAACAGCTAGTTAAATTTACAATTAAAATGCTCTCTTTCTCCATGAGCTCTAAGCACTGTGAATTTATTACATAAAATGCAACATCATTCAGCATAATTTGCCTTCACCTCATTTAGGATGCTTTCTGCAGTGGATCCACAAAAGCTCCAATGATTCTGAAATGTAAATAAGCAAAAAAGAAAATGAAAGGTAGAAATAGCATTGTGTATTTTCATTTTTCATCCTCAGATGCATCATATCTAAATTGTTAGACACTCATCACTCAGTTTAACAGACATTTTATAGAAAATGGGGGGCTATGGAGAATAGAGGAGTGAAATATTTTATTTTTCCAAAGCTGAGAATGAGCCATAATCTCCTTTCCTAGAAATATAAATAGAAAGCTACTTTTCAGTATTCACCATACTATCACAGTTATTTTACATCATTTTTTATAATAAAAATAAGAATCTCTAAATTATGTGAATTTATAAATGACCTTTCGTTGACCCTAATGGCTTTATTCACTTACATATCCCACCACTAATTTAAAATATATTTTTTTTCCAATCCCAGTCCCCTAGACATTACCTGACATTTGGTGTTTGTGGGCTTAGATAATCTATTGTATAATTTATAGTATCCAGATTTTGTTAAATAAATATTTTAAACCTAAGCTATTATCAAAATGGGGGGGGCACTCTGGTTGATATTTCTCATTCATTTAAAATATGACATCATCTTCTTTTAGAGATTGTTTTCCTTATGGAATTAACACATTTTAGTCTTCATAGATCTTTGTTTTTGCATGTCATCATTTATGGGCTTTTATGGATTATAACATTAATATAGTATAACAACATCAATATAGTATAACCAACCGTACAGCTTGGTTATACTGCCATCAAGTCTGACTTGGCTACCTCAGGTACTTCTCAAATTTTTCATTACCTATGAAGATCTAGTGTTGTGTTAACATGCCACTCCTACAGACAAAGTTGCTTGCAGAGTTCTCAAGTCCATTTTCTACAGATTGTTAGCTGAAGTCAGTTGACAGAGATCTCACTTCTTCAGGTTTGAAATGTGTCATTTTGAGTGACTGTTCCATTTGCCATTATGCACCTGCATTGTGGAACTCATCACTGTTTATTGATATCCTTTCCTTGGGTAAATTCTGAACTTAAAGTAGATCTCTTGTCAGTGACTAGGTTAATGATTTAGCTTCAGTGAGCTTTTTCTTTTAAGCATATGAAACATTTTAAAAGTCTTAATGCAGAAGGTTAATATAAATGTTAAGGTCATTTAAGACATATGTCTCAGAAAGGGTGCTAACATGAGCATTGTAAAAAATGTGCATCTGGTATTTAAACTTTATGCAGTATTGTGTTTTATAGTGAATATTATATTATCTTACATTTCACCCTAAATAATAAACAAAGAGAAATCTCAACCTGAGTAATTTAATAAGCAAAATATTAAACCATCTTTATATATAAATGTATAATCAGGAGTTTTTCAAAGACTGTAGAAGTGAATAGCCCATTGTATAAATGCTATAAACTTCTCTTCTTGTTAATTTCCACATTGATCACTCAGAAGTGAAAAGGGACCAGGATCAGTAAGATGCAGCTTATGATACTGTGTGTGAGCTTGAGGCAATTACAATAAATACAAAGAAACCTAGATACAAACAGCAAGATCTTGCCCCAGATTTTATGATATTACTGTGTTATGTTCATTTGCATAAATATTATTTTGCAGGATAAAAGGAATAAAGTTTAACACAGTTTCAGAAAAGACTGCAGGAGGATATGCTCACCACCATATGGTTGGAGTATGCAAGAAAAGCTAGCAGATGTGACCATCTTTGTATTCATTGTGATACTTGAACTGGATTTCCAGACCAACAGTAAATACAGGATTGTGTCTGGGAGAAGAAGATTGGGAATTGGGAAACAGTGAAGAAAACAGAATTTAGTGAGAGGAAATGCTCTGTTTTATGAGAAATGGAGAGCTATATACACATGATTTTACTTATTAAAGGCATATAATAAAAATTGTGCTTCATTAACTTCACTGAAATTTTAAAAAATGAATAAATTAGTTAGAGCAAAATGTATGTATAATCACACAACAGTGCCTAGAACTTCTAGTACAGTAAGAGAACATTTTTTTATTAAGGTATCATTGATATATAATCTTATGCTCAGATTTCACATGAGCAACATTGTGGTTACTAGATTCCCCCTATTATCAAGTCCCCACCACATACCACATTATAGTCACTGTCCATCAGCATAGTAAGATGCTAGAGTCACTACTTGTCTTCTCTATGCTATACTTCCTTCCCCGTGACCCCCCATATTATGTGTGCTAATCATAATGCCCCTTAATCCCTTATCCCTCCCTTCCCACCCACCCTCCCCAGTCCCTTTCCCTTTGGTAACTGTTAATCCATTATTGGGTTCTGTGAGTCTGCTGCTGTTTTGTTCCTTCAGTTTTTGCTTTGTTGTTATGCTCCACAGATGAGTGAAATCATTTGGTACTTGTCTTTCTCTGCCTTGCTTATTTCACTGAGCATAATACCCTCTAGCTCCATCCATGTTGCTGCAAATGGTAGAATTTATTTTCTTCCTATGGCTAAATAATTTTTCATTGTGTATATGTACCATATCTTCTTTATCCATTCATCTACTGATAGACACTTAAGTTGCTTCCATGACTTGGCTATTGTAAATAGTGCTGCAGTAAACATAGGGGTGCATATGTCTTTTTGAATCTGTGATCCTGTTTTCTTATAATTGCCTCACCTATAAACATACTGTCATCAGTATCATGATCATCTTTCCAACTGTACTTTTTCAGATATTTCTCACTGGCATATGTATGCATGTGTGTGTATTAGGTGTCTGTGTTAAAACAGAAAAATACTATTTATATATGCAGAAGTGTGTACATCATATAATGTGAGTATGTATATTATATACACCAATCTGGTATATATATATGTTTGCATAAATACATATGTGTATATTTATGTTTATTTGTATGTTTATTTACTTTAATTAAAAATATGACATACAGATTTGTAATGTTATACAAGATTTGGAGAAGATATGCACAATACTGGAAACCTAGGAAAGTAATTATCTCTAGTATACAGAGAATTCATACAAATCATTTAGAGGACAAGTATATGAAAGGATGTTTCAAATTTCTAATAATCAAACACATATTCAAACCTCCATAGAAGAAAACTATTAATTACTTCTGACTAAAATTTTTAAGTTAAGAGTAAGAATTGATAAGTACCTAGAACAAATAAAACTCTTATACACTAATGGTGGATGAATTTCTATAACCACTGTAACAAAAGTTTAGAAATAAACAGTAAAGAGGTTTGTATCCTCTGACAGTAATTTGGCCCTTATTTATATACTTAAGATGTACTCATATATATGCATAAATACATACATGAATATTTTTGTGCTTGCAAATGTTGAAAATAATGCAAATATTTACCATGTGGAAAATAGAGATAACCATCTGTATCTCTGAATAAACGAATGCTATATAGAGGTGAAAATGAATTAACAGAAGCTATGTATAGTTGGATAAATATAACAAAGGTAATGGTTAGAAAGTAATGCAGTGTGAAGCTGGGTGGGTAATACAGAATGATACCACAGATACGATATTCTAAAATGTTTCCAGTTAATAAAATGTACTATTTACAAAAAAATTATAAAAACAGTGGCGTTTAGCATTTGCAAGCTGATGTAGAGCACCCCTCTCTTGGACATGCTGGGATGCGTGTAGTTGGGGGATAGCCAGCTCCACATAGGTACTGCTGTGAGCCTGAGAGAATAGGAAAGAGTGTTGAAGGAAATAATGAACCATTCTGGAAAAGGGTGACCCACATATATCTACACTATATTCTCTTAAAGTGAAGAAATAGAAGATAAGGGAAAACCCTGGCTAGCATGACTTATATTCCCACACAACAGAACATTGACACATCTGAGTTAGTTCTATTTGTTTTCCTGACATTATTATTAAATTTCTCATATTCTTAGCATTATACATACATTGCTAGGAAAAATATATTAATTTGGTGCATTAGTACACACACACACACACACACATACACAAACATATATGATGTTTATATGTGTTGTCATAATAGATACTGTTGTCCTGAATGACTTTAAACAAACAAATCTTAAAAATATACCAGAAGTCTAGAAACTAAAATGTGTATAGTGGATTTAATGGTATCAAAAGATTTTTTTTTAGAGGTGGCGTTTTGGGGACTGAAACTTCAAATTCTACACTACAGTTCATGTATGAAAACAATTTTAAAAAGTCATTTTGAGATTCCAGGACTTAGAAAACATATTTAACAGTACTTTTCCTGAATACTTGTAAGAAAAAGAGATAGATGAATAAATATCCATACATATACACATACACTCAATAATTAGAGATTTATTGTATAACCCTTTTTAGACATTTCAATATTTTACGTGGCTTGATTTGTAAGTAATTTCTAAAAAATTTTGCTAATTACATACATAATTGGAAAGTGGAATTAGAGCTAGAGCCTTAAGGCATGGGCAAATAGTTTGAAAAGGACTTGAAGGTTACATGAAATGCACTAGTATTTAGAGAAAAGGTGAGACAGCTAGACTGCAAGGACCTCATAAGTATACCTGTAATCTAGAGTAAGAGGCTTCGTTCTATACCACGAAGACCAAAGGGAATGTCTATAGCGGTCTGGAAAGAGACACACACACACAATGGGTCAAACCATATTTTCAAGAAATTACCTGATCCTAGTATTTATCCACACTGTGTAAGTTAGATGTATTGTAACTATAATTTTATGCTACCACATGTTTTGAAGTAGTAAAAAAACTGAAAAATGTGACATTAACTTTAAAGCAACTGTCCTCCCTGAGGAAATGTGTATTTGACATTTCACATCTAATGGGAAGGAGAACCAAGAGAAAGAGCATCACAGGGAAGATGGGCATGAGATGAAGGTGGGGTCTGGGTTAAGGAACAGATTCAGTAGGAAAGATGTCAAAGTGACTCATGGATTGGCCCCCATGGGGTATTTGAAATGCCTATATGGAAGGTAGCAGTAAAAATTCTATTTAATATGACCTATTGATTGAGTGAGATCTGTGTTTGAATTCCTGGAAAGTTTGAGCTATCTCTCACTAGAGTTTTATTTCACTTGCTTACAAATCGTGATTCCTGCAAGGAAACACAGTAAAGGCAAACAGTGAATGATGTTACTACACTTGAAATATGGGCATGTGGCTAATTCTTAGAGGATCATAAGGAAAATCTCGATCTTCTTCAGCAATAAAAAATAGGTAGCATTTACTAAAATTTTGGAGAAAAATATCAGTCGAGAAAAACAATTGTATGTAACAACTTTTATTATATACACCTCAATAAGAGACAAAAATAGTATTTGCTATTTCTGGTGGCAAATTAAGTGGATACTTAATTCACTTAATAAAATTTTTCATCCACAAATATGATTTTTATGGTTGGGAATGTGGGTTCTTAAAGATCCTTGTAAAATTTCACTGAGCACTCAATTTAATATAAACATCTGCAAAGGAAATGTATTAATGAGCTTCCTTAAGATGCTATAAATAAATGAATCAAAGAGGCTTATTCATCTGTTGTACTTATTTTGTGAAGAAATATTTTAGAGCTAAAGCCAATTAAATTTTCAGTAGCTTATCACAGAAATTATATGAAGCAGCAAGCCAATCTGTAATGACTTTGCTGAGGGAGTGCTTAGAGTATTTCCAGCAGGGTTCTGTTACCTGGATTACTATCACTGTGTTAAACTGTGGGCCAGGGCAATGAATATATTTAATTTGGGTACTTAATTGTTCATTAATTCAATTACATTAATATTTTAATTTTCAGACTACTCATTTATGACACACTAATTCCAAGAATATATTTTGTTCAGGAAATGCTAAGTGATGAAGTAGGGATGCTTAATAGTTTCTTCTTTAAAAAGCTAAGTATTAAGGATCAGCTTTTTCTAAACAGATGTTGCTTGCTCCAATATATTTCTCAGCCATGATCATGTTTATCGTTAACAATCAAATTATTGCTTTTATTTATTTATAGCTATATTTAGCATAAGATAAAAGACTATGTGGAATTTCTTCATAAATCAAATCAAATTGTCAGAAAACAAATGTGTCCCATGTGTGCATTTGCCAGTCTGATGAGGAGCCCTCCTCTCTTGGGCACACTTGGATGTGTGTAGTTGGGAGAATAGCTAGTTCTACATAGGTATTGCTGTGAACTTGAGAGAATAGGAAAGAGTGTTGAAGGAAAAAATGAACCATTCTGGAAAAGTGTGACCTACATATATCTAGACCATTGTCTCTTAAAGTGAAGAAATAGAAGATAAGGGAAAACCCTGGCTAACATGATTTATATTCCCACACAACAGCACATTGACACAATCTGAGTTACCTCCGTATGTTTTCCTGGCCTCGTTATCAAATTCCTCATATTACCAGTATGCTCACATTGCTAGGAGAAATCTATTAATCTGGTGCATCAATACAAGAAAAGAAATAAATTACATTTTTCACTTTTCCCTTTGTCATATTATATAAGCCTGTGGTGTAATGGAGTATTTATTGAAAAATATTTTGGTAGAAATGTATCTGTGATGCTATGGATAAATCTACTTATGTTCATGAGTTAAAGCAAACCACATTAATATGTGGTTATATTTCAAATTTTTGAAACTAGAGAAGCTAACTCTACTGCCAACTCCAAATAACCTTACTCTTTATCTTTTCTTTCTTCCTACCTGCCTGCCTTCACTGAATCTTTCACTCTTTCTCTCTCTCTCTCTCTCCTTTCCTTCCTTCCTTTCTTTCTTGTGGTAACAACACTTAACATTAGATTTATCCCCTTAAATTTTAAATATGCAACACACTATTGCTAACTATAGGCACCACAGTGTACATCAGATCTCTAGAACATGTTCATCTTACATAACTGAAACTTTATACCAGTAGAACAACTTCCCATTTTCCTCCCCACAGCCCCTGGAAACCACCATTCTACTCTCTGCCTCTGTGACTGTGACTGTTTTAGATTGTCTCATATAACTGGAATTATGCAGTGTTGGTTCTTCCATAATGGATTTATCTCACTTAGCACAGTGCCATCCCGGCCCATCCGTGTTGTTGCAGGTGGAGAGATTTCATTCTTTCTTATGGCTAAATAATTTCCATATGCGTATAACACATTTTTCTTTATTCATTCATCCATCATAGATATTCAAATTGTTCCTCTTATTTTGGTTATGACAACAGGCATGTGAAAAAGTCCCCGACATTAGTAATCGCCAGGGAAATGCAAATCAAAATCACAATGAGATATCATGTCACATCTGTTACTAATGTTTATTATCAAAAAACAAAAGATAAGTGTCGGTGAGAATGTGAAAAAATTGGAACCCTTATACACTATTGATGGGAATGTAACATGGTACAGCAACTCTAAAAAAAGAGTGTGAAGGCCTGTTTGCAATAGCCAAGATATGGAAGCAACCTAAGTGCCCATCAATAGGTTAATGGATAAAGAAGATGTGGTACATATACAAAATGGGATATTATTCAGCCATAAAAAGAAATCCTGCCATTTGCAGCAACATGGATGGATCTAGAAGATATAATGCTCAGTGAAATAAGCCAGGCAGAGAAAGACAAATACTATATGATTTCACTTATTTGTGGAATAAAAAAATAAAGCAAAACAGAAGGAACAAAACAGCATTAGACTCAAAGACACTGTAGCGGTTACCAAGGGGAAGGGGAATAGGTGGGAGTGTGGGAAGTGGGAGGGGCACTCTTGAACCACTGAGATGTATATTTGATTAAAAAAAAGAGTGTGGAAGCTCCTCAAAAAATATAAAATAGAATTACCACATGATCCTGCAATACCACTTCTGTGTATATATCCAAAATAATTAAGATCAGTGTCTCAAAGAGATTATCTGCATTCTTAATGTTCATTGTATAGTTCTGTTTTTAATAAAATATAAGCTTTAGGACATTTACAGTTGTGATCATTCTCCACATTAGCTAGTATATTTAGTCAAAGTCCATATTTATTTGTTTAAAATTTAATGATGGAATCTGGGTCTGAATGGGTACAGCTGCCTCAAAGGGCTTAATTTGTTTCTACAGCTTAAGAGGTGGGTGTGTTTGCTGGAGGTTGGTATTAGGTTAAGTTCAGATGGTCAGGAGTCTGTCTTGGGCATCACTGGGTCTATTGGATATAAAGACACTAGTACATTTATATTTTCTTATGAAGAAATTTTAAGATAGATATGTATCATATATGTATTTATATTATAGTTATATTACTGAAAATTTATATTACTGAAAATTTCATAAATATCTACATATGGGACACATATCTATCATAAAATGTGTCCATAAGAAGATACAAATTAAATCAACCTGTTCAATAAACATACTGAGTCAAATTAATACATTAGTGTTTTGTGCAATATAGAAAAACTAAGGACTTAATCTGGGGATTCTAATGAGTTTGCAGATGTTTAGTTTAAAAAGTTCTTGGTCAGTTGCAAAGTAAATTATATTTATTTTTGAGAGCTTGGACCAAGAAAAAGAAGATTTTAAGGGGAATAGTAAAAATGCACATCAATTCAGTCTACAATCCCCCTTCTTGTAAATAGGAGCATTTATAAGTTTTCTTCCCATGTAGAGAAATTAAAGACCTGCAAACGAAATACTTTCTGGTACATTAAGGTAGATACATTTATTACAAGTTTAATTATCAAGTAGATACTTCCCCCAAACTGATAGGTATATTTTACTTTATTGTATAAACACACAAAACCTATGTTACTTAGAAAAAATAGAACTAAACATTTCTGAAGCTGGCACAATAGCAGAAAGAGGCTCAGACCTGGTTGTGCTGGTATTTATGTTTTTGCATGGAAAATATGCACAGAGAGCAAAGACAAACAATTTTCTTAAGGAAATGTCAATGCAATCCCTTGCTCATATTGATTTTAAAACACTGTGACAGTATCAAGATCTTCTCTCTCTTAGATGTATAAAAAAATAAAAAGGAGACCACATTATCTGTTGAAAGAGACTTGACATCAGAATGGGAGATAAAATCTGCTATGTTCGATTCCATTGACCTGCTCCAGAAGTTGAAGTGCTATTTAATCCCTGTGACTCAAAGCATTTGTCCAAAATAAGTAACAGACACATGTCCACCAGTCCTAAATTTTCAGCCCATATCTCCTTGTGAAGGGAAGGTAACCCAGTACCTTTCAATTCCAAGTCCAAACAAAGGTGAATTGGCAAAGTAGTTACCTCTGATTCTGGTACAAGTCATATAACCTGTCTTGTGCTGTCATTTATATATGGAGCTAAGGATTGACTCTTGTCTGCTTTCTAAATAATTTTGTAGCTAGTTTTGATTATCAGTTACATCATATCCGTAATATTTATGAAGTGCCTGTCAGACTATCATAGGGTTGTGTATACAAAAATATATGTCTGCATGTTAAAAGAAAAATGGTAACTCACAATGACATCAACCAATGTACATTGATCATGATCATGCTAAACTACCTGAGATCCGCGCTCTTGAAAAACTGCAAAAGGTTCAGAAATTCCTACCATCTTTCATGTCCTGAGAAAAGGCTCACTTCAAAGGTGAGTCCTATGGGACACAGATAAACTCATGTTCACTTTTGACAAGGCCAGGCACAGACTGCCCAGATTCTTTGCCTCATAAGTGATCCTTTGAACTCTGTACTCGCTGACCAACTTCAACAAAACACCCATAAGTTAGACTTGACCAAATTTTAGTTAAGCATCTTTTCCTTCCCTGCTGACCAATAGTCTGGGTTAGCAGTGGAACATGTAACAACTCCTCCCTAAGGACACTCTTGAGAACAGGCTGACGTCAAGGAAGTATCTTGCCCAACTGTCCAGTCATGCCACTGGCTCATCCTATTCCCCCACACCAAGTCCTTTTCAGGCTTGTAAGGACTTGTAAAGGAAAATTCCTTTCAGCCTGACCTTTGAGACTTGTACACATCTGTGGTCAGAGCACTCTCTCTATTTCAAGTCTCCCATCCTGACTTCAATAATTCATTGGAATAAAGTTTCTTCTGATCTACATCCAGATTTGGGGTTTTTCAGAAAATTATATTCTCTCAGAATATCCTCATTGGAATTATTTTGAATTGGTAGCTGCACATATTTTCAAGGTGAAATTCTGAGCATCACATGAAATCTGTCAATACAGTTTTACACCAACATTTAACAAGGTTTTTTTTTTGCTATATTTATTTCAAAACACCAGGTTATTTGAATATTGGTGACTATGCATTGAGTTTAACATCTGTGAGGCATATAAAAGAAAAATGTTTCTTTATGTGAAAAATCTATAAGAGTTTTTCAGATAGTCTACTCAGATCAATCAATAAATAATTCCATGTGAATGGGAATGCCTACTAGTAAATGAAGAGTCAAATAAAACAAAATAAATAATGAATATGCATTTATAATCTCCCTATCTATATATATTTGTATACATACACATACCATACACATGTACATATACCATACACTATGTATGTATATAACATATATTTAATATTTGTATATACCAGTATGATATTTGTATACCAACTGGAATGGCCTGAATTATGCCCCCTCCAAAATTCTTATGTTGAAACCCTAGCCCCCAACAAGACTGTACCTGGAGATAGGGACTTAAAAGAGGTCTTTAAGGTTAAGTGAGATTATATGGATGGGTCCTAATCCAGTATAGCTGATGTCCTCATACAAAGAAGACACTCCAGGAGTGTGTGAGCAGAGAAAAGGCCATGTGAAGACACAATGCAAAGGCAGCCATCTGCAAGTCAAGGAGAGAGGCCTCCAGAGAAGTCAAACCTACCAACACCTTGATCTTGGACTTCCAGCCTCCAGAACTGTGAAAAATAAGTTTTTGTTGTTTAAGCCAGTGGATGGTATTCTGTTATGGCAGTCCTAGCAAACCAATACAAAGACTGTAGCCATAATTTCATAAACCACAGTTTATAAACATAATTTCTTATTGGCTATCAAATAGTAATTACAGAATACCCCTCTTGAATATTAACTTGACATAAACTATTAGCCAACACCATAAATGAAATAATTCATTTCTATTTATAAGAAGCTCTATCCAGGTTTATATCAGTACTTCTGCTCTCACAGGAATGGAAGAAGTGGGATTATTTGACCATAACATGGTCATTCTCTGGAGCACATTGCCTGCATTCAAATACCAGTGTGGCTGCTGATTTACTAGGTGACTTCCAGCAAGTATTTATCACGCTGTGCCTCAGTTTCTACATACATAAAATGTTGATAATAACAGTGCCTAATTCATAAGGTTATTATAAGCATTTATAAGATAACTGATACAAAGAGTGTAGAGCACACTGTCCTTAGTGCTTAAAAATTCCTCAGTCTTAACTCTCCCTCCCCCTTCCCTCCTCTCCCATTTTTTGTTTTTGTAGTGTCCCCCACCTCCCCAGCATTTTCCATCATTAAATCCCAAGGTTAAGTGGGTGATCATTATTCTTTGGAACACAAAGGTAGATTCTCTTCATTTTTCTTTTCTCACACATTTCCAAAACTACTTCCATAGAAATAAAAGTTGACTGGAAAAAATGTTAGTATTGTTTTCCCTAGTGTTATACACTTTAAACCTACACAATGTTATATATCAATTGCACCTCAAAAAACTGAAATTGAAAAAAAAACCTAAGAAAATAAAAGAAAGATCGTCCAATGAACTAAGAATAATTAAAGACTTTCTGGTTTGGGTGAAGATTTAAAAAAATGATGTTCTCCCTAGCCCACTGGTAACTGAGCAAGAAAGGGATACATTTGCCTGTGTGTTTTTCTATAACATAACATAGAACATAAAAGAAAGCAAAAGTTCAGTAATTGTCATTTGAGATGCTTCTCATCTCCAGGAAATACTGCTTCCTCAACAGTTTTGAAGAAAGACTTTATCGGTCTTTACAGACCACAAGTTTTTCCCCAGAATCACATCCAAGGAGGTATACCTAATATCATAGTCACCTTTTAACAGTCAGCCCAATGCTGTGGGTTAATAGACAGCCTAAAGAAGACAAAGGTCATGTCCTGAATTGCACCATATGAAAACTACATGTACTCAGGAATCTTCCTTGGCAGCACCTATCTGAAAGTTGTCACTGAATTTTGCTACTCAGCAGGATGCTCTCAAATAATTTATAAATGGACAAGAATCAAAGAAGTGAATCAAAAATCTCAGCATGTCCTTTGGAAAGCCAATAATCTGACATCCATGTTATATTAAACTCCAGACAAGGTTGACGGTTGACAGAAGGATGGTGCCATTCACCTCGATGAGGCATGAAACTCTGATTTTCCATAGCAGCCTTTTCTCTTAAGTTTTCCCTGTGTGCTTGTAGATACTATGAGGTAGTAAGGCGGTATCCGCCATAAAGGCATCACAGACTAGAGTTTGTAAGTTTGCTTGTAAGTTTTATAACTTTATAAGTTTGCATTAGTGTCTGTACTTTTGGTGGGATATAACACTTCAAAAAGAAGGTGAGAAATAGGAAAAATAGATGCATTCTGTGGTAAACTCTGAAAAGCAAAAGGATAAAGGCATATGTACGCTGGAGACACTGAAATGCTTTGGGAGGTAAATCTTTGTTGTCAACTGAAAATTAGCACAAACTGTTATTGTGGAGCATGTGGAAATGACTTGATGCCTTTTCATAAAGAAACAAATAAGTTAAACCAGACCAAACCAATGAAACTAAACTAAGCTAAAAATGTTTATGAAACACAGCAAGAAGCCAAAATGAAATCAATGAGTGATGTTTGTTGTTAAACATAACATCTTTCAATCACATATAAAGTAGCCTCTGTCTAACCAAATTTAGAAAAAAAAAATACATTGATAGGGAAAATATGTGTCAATACTAACATTGGATAGATACATAGCAAATTGTAATTAAATTTGCTAAGCTGATTTTCAAAAACCTGTTTTTATACAACAACTAGAAGTGTTTGGTTTGTTAGATATGCTTTTGCTTTTTGCTATTGCCAAGTAGCCAATATTGGTTAGTGATTTTTTTTTACAATAAATATAGCAGCTAAAACTAGCATCTGTCCTAACATTAAATATAATTATATTCAAATACTTGAAGAAATTTGTGGACTCCATTTTGTGACTGTTTTTTACTTAATGAACACTGAAAGTGGTTTCTTTGGCATTTTTTTTTGCATTGGTATTTGCGGTGATATTATTTGTAGGAATGGAATTTGCAGTAATCTTGATGGCAGAGCACATGGAATTTGAGTAAATCATATAGGATTTCTGAAAAAAATCAAAATGATTTGTGGGGGAAAGAAAAGGTTTTAAAGAAAACAAGACCTCAATGCAAACAATTAAAACCCTACCAATTTATAAGATGGTGCTAATGAAATAAGGTATAAAACTACAACACATTTAAATGCTCTTTTCCCTGTACTCAATCAGAAATATAGTGAAGGTGCTAAGTCCCTTGTCTTTTTAAACTATTTTTAAGATTTTTTCACTTCTATTCTGATTTTATCATAAATTCATATTAAAATGTCCAAATTTGGATAACCACACTCTAAAGTATCAAGATTTGCAATTTAAATATCATGGAATTTTAAATTAGAAAATGTGAATTACCTCTGGTTTCACTTTTTATTAATTTGTACTCTAGGGAAAACAATTATCTTCACTCAGTCTCAATTTCTGTACTTCTAAGAAAGGATATAAAAACTAATGGATAGATTGTTGTGAGAAAAAAAGCTAACATTTCAATAAATATAAATTTCTTTTTGTTCAATTTCTTGATTTTAAAACATTACTTCATTGCAAAGCAATATTAAAATAACAGGAAGACAAAAATTAAAGACGTAAGTTGTCTACAATTCCATTGGATAATCAAATAAATATTGACTTTTCACTCATGTTTAGTTATTACATATTGGCAGTGATATAGATACAATTTTGCATCACATATTTTAATGTAGAAATGTAGGATGCATAATTCTTCATTTAGGGATAACTCAGAATTAAAAAACAAATCTTAGCTTTTGCTTCTTAAGAAATTGTGTGGGCACATATCAAACCTATCCTATGCTCATACACTAGGTTTATTTTATTGTCATATTGTTTGTTCTTATACAGATTTTTTAAAAAATAGATCCACCTTAAATACTTTTTATATAATTAACATCATTTAGTTAATTTAGTCAAATAGTTATTAATCACATATATTCAGGTATACAAATTATTAATCATTCCTGTACTGACTTCTGTTATTAATCATTCAGAAATAATAAGGCTAAAACTCTCTCTCCCTCGATTTGTGAATTTCCTGATTCTTTCCCGTTTGCCTGGCTACCTTTTAGAAAGCAGGAGTAATGATCTACAATCTACAAATCCAAAACCCCAATTTTTAGATTTTATGATAATTTCTATATTGTAATTATGTTGTAAACTATTGTTACTACAATTTTGACAATGTGTCTTAGTGGTCATCTTCACATGCACATGTATTCCAGTTCCATGCGAAAGGTTTTTGTATGAACTAAGACAAAAATCTCCATTTCTTGAAACACCAGTAGCACTGATTTATTTAAGTCCACAGCACTTTTATGTGGGATTGCTTTTCTTGGTGGTATATTTATAACACAAAGCTAATCAATGAATAATTAAAATGCTATCTAGACCCTGTCAGATACAGAACAAAGTAGATACCGAGGAATGTAAATTAATTAGTATCCTCCCGGCTCTATTGTGCTTTATCAGTATTTCTTATTTGGTCTTACAAATACTTAGGACTGTTTTGATTTCAAATAAACAAAACCAACTTTAGCCTAAGGAGAGAGGTATAATTTATTATGATGGAGGAATCTCATAAAAATGGAGAGAAGTCAGCGAAAGCTAGAATCAAGAAATCAGATGCTCTGCCTCCCTTCTCTCTGCCTTCTTAGGTTTATCTTTTTATTTCTCAGTCACTGTCTTTGTTAATCTTTTTATCTTTTTGCAAATCACCATAAACAAAACATGGTTTACCAATGTCTCTTAACATGATAATTTCGTAGTCACCCGTCTGCTGGGCTCTGATTAACCACTAATTCTAAGAGTACCATCTCTGAAAGGCCAATTAACGTCAGGCACTCTCTCATGACCTGTTTTCCAAATCTGGTTGTGGAAGCCTTAGAAAGGTGGGTCATTGAAAAGTTGAGAGGAAAAACTAAGAAAAGTAGAACTGGAGCTTTAATTTTAAAGATGTCCAGAACACACCAGAGGGGTGAGAATTCTTGATGTGAACATAATACATTGTTGTTTTCTTTTCAGTAACTCAAATGAGTCATTTTAACATAATTTTGTGATTACTACATATTATTTTATTATTTAACTGGAAGATTCACCCAACCTATTGATAATATGCATATCAAGATGTCAAAAGAGATAAAATATTAACAATTTCATATGATTTAACCAATACATTGGCTACTATTATAATGTGTATATTATCCCTTAAGAAATAAATCAATATTAAAATGGCTAATATTGGCAGACACTGATAAACAATCTACTCATTAAACATTCATTAACTGTGCACAAACTATATGACAGGGACTAATCTAGGAACTGAGGATACATCATATCATTAAGGAAAACAGACAAAACTCTGACAATATTATAGACATATTTTAATATTTATTAATCTCATCTTGATCTAAACCTTATTTCTGTATTTAGAAAATATGTGTATGGATTTTAACTTATTAATGTACCTATGCTCTTAATCATTAAATATGCTGTTCTGTTGCAGCAAAAGCACTCAAATTCTTAGAATACATACATATATATGTATGTGTATATGTATATGTACATATACATATATAAAAGAGATGAGAAAGGAAATCAGTCATCTTAAGAGTTGATAGGTCATAGATGTTTTTCATGAGGTAGAAATAAAAAAATTAAGGGCCATAGGCTCTCATGCCAAATTTGTTATCAAGTTACTCTAAAATTTTGAATAGGTTATGTGTCATATAAATACAAGATTTTGAGCATTCAGCTTTAAGTAGCAACACTTTAAAGTTTATATTTTCAATGAAGAATGTTTCTGTTGATAACGTTTAAGACTTTATTTTGTCAAAAGACATATATGACATGTTTTGTCAAATGAACAGAAGGGCAGAAGGGCAAATCTGCTGTCTGCTTTAACTAGGATGTTCCTGCCCTCGAATCTGAGGCTCCTTAGTGCTCTTCGGACTTGAGCTGGGCCTTAAACCATCTCCTCTCTGCTTCTTCTCCAGCCTTTGTAGTCTGACTGAATTAAACCATTGACAATCTATCTATCTATCTATCTATCTATCTATCTATCTATCTATCTATCTATCTATCATCTATCATCTATCTATCTGTCTGTCTATCTATCTATCTATCTATCTATCTATCTATCTATCTATCTATCTATCTATCTATCTATCTATCTATTCTACTGTTTCTGTTTCTCTGGAAAACCCTAATATAAAACAGAACTGTATCCTTATGTTTTTTGCCTGCTGGATCCATCAATTACTGATAGAAGTGTGTTGAAATATTCAGCTCTAATGGAGGATTTCTATGTTTCTTCTTGAAGTTCTATCCACTTTCACCTGATGTATTTTTGACACTATTGTGTCAAATAGTGTCACTATGCATAGTTAGGTGCATTCACATTTAGAATTGTTGTGTCATATAAGAAACTGACACTTTATCAATATGTAATGTCTCTCTTTAAACATGAAAGTTTTCCTTGATTTTGAGACAGCTTTTCCTAAATCAGTATTGCTACTACAGCTTTCTTTTGATTAATGTTAGCATAGTATGTTTTCTCTATCCTTTTACTTTTAATCTATCTGTGTCTTTATATTTAAAGGGGTTTCTTTTCGATAACATATTGTTGGGGTTTTTTTCTTACCATACTCTGTCAGTCTCTGTCTTTTACTAGTTATATTCATACCATTCACATTGAAAGTGATTGTTGATACAGTTTGGCTTATATCTACCTGTTTTGCACCTGCTTTCTATTCATTGCACTTATGCATTATTTCTTTATCTTTCCCTCCTTTTCTGCCTTCTCTGGTTGTAATTGAATACTTTTTATGATCCGATTTTCTTTTCTTTTAGCATAATAGCTATACTTGCTTTGATTTTTTTAGTGATTGTCTTAGATTTTGCAGTATACATTTACAGCAAATCTACATCCATTTTCCAAAACCACTATACTGCTTCACAGTACCTCAAGAGTATCTTCCCTCCCATCCCTCATAATGCCTTCATTAAATTCACTTGTCTAAAGGGTATAGTTGTCCAATACATTATTACTATTGAATTGAACAGCTATCTATTAGATCAATTTAAAAAAATAAAAGTTTTATTTCATCTTAATTTAATCCTTTTCTTAAAAATTCTCAAACTGTAGATGATTCTTTGCTATAATTATTGAAAAAATGTACAATAGCTTTTTCTTGTGGAACAAAATAACCCTTGACAACTGTTTACACATTTAAAAACACAAACTGAAAAAAAATTATCTCAACTCTACCACCAAGATGATATTGTTATTAAGTCATGCATTTTCCCCTAAATCTACCAATAGTAGGTTTGACTTCCTTAAATTTTCAACGTTGCAGGGAAAGAGAAAGAGAAGGTACTCTAAATTATGGAGTCTTAGCAAACTACTGGATTTAAGATGCTTGCTGGCTTCATAGCTTCAGGCAGAAGTGCATATTGCACCCAGTTTCAAACGGTGTATTGTTATAAAAGTTTATTTTTAAAAATCATATTAAGAAAGAACGTGTTCTCCAACCTAATACTAGAATAGACAGACATCAATTACATTGTTCCTGTAATCAGCAAAGGGAAAGGGTAAAAAATTCTGAGTCAAAAGCTAGTTCCACTTATAGATATATAAAATGCATGTCCAGGTGTAAAAGAACTCTTAACAGCAGAACCACAGACAATTCTACTTGAAAGAAATTTAGACAATGTACAAAAGCTTCAATTTTCATTGGACTTCTGTGATGAAAAGAAGCAATAATCCTCCCATACTGACTAGATAATTTCCAAATGAAATCTAGTTTTCCTAGAGGGTGAAATAATGAACATTTACTTTGATTTAAGCTAAGACAGGGTCAGTAATTCCCTAAAAGGTAAAGTTATTCATCTTTTTTCTATGGTATGAACAGCTCTTTAAAATGAATAAAATGAACAGCCAGTTCATTCAGTGTCCTGCATAGCTTATGCCAATTATAATATTTTTGTTTTCTTTTTTAGGAACTACTTGACATACATGTATTATTTTAAATGTTAAAATCATAGTATATATAATTTTTTATAAACATATGTTTATAAAAAAGTATAAAGTTTATAAACTTTATAAACATAATTGAATGTAGTTAGGCAATATTGTTAATGTGTTGCATTATCAATGGGAAAGATCTATATAATTACTCATTGTTTTACAATTAAGTTTTTTCTTGTTTTAGATAACATTAATGACATTAATAAACAACTATATAGTTCTTTATATCTTTATGCTTTTAATTTAAACAAAGTCTTAGAAGTGAAATTGCTGAGAAGACAGAACACTATTTGAGTTGAGAACATTTGCTGAAGTGGTTGCCTTATAAAGAGCTATGTGCTTAGTGTGAGTATAAAATTAGAAATAAATCTGTATCCCCACATTTACCTCAAGTGTCTGCATTCACACCCAGAAATGCTTGTTTAGGACATGGTTGCTGAGTGAAAAGGATATTTTTTTTAAATTTTGTAAGTGTAGAAGACCTCTCACATATGCTCCCAGTCAAAATTTACATCTCAGGTGGTCCAAATAACAAATGGTTAATAATATAGGTCAAAATATGCCTGTAGGAGCTTAACAGAAATAAACTCTACCATCTTATTCTTTCTATTTTTTCTAAACTTTTTTTATATGTACTTTCTTGGTTTCTTTGGACTTCTTTTTTCTTACTCTACAAACTTTCTCTGTTATTTGGGAATGTATATACTCATTATAATTGTTGTGTATATAATCCATGTTACTACCCATTCTACCTGTTCTGAACCCTTTCTGATATTAAACATTTTTATTGCCCACCTAACAAACTCTAAGAGGTCTTAAAACGTTTTAAGACTTATCAGCCACTCCAATTAAGTACTACTGTGGTCATGCATTTTTTTATCTATTTTACATTGTTAACTCCATCACACTTTAAAAAAAAATTAAGCTAATGATATTTTAAATGTAGATATACTTTAATTTCTTGTTTATCCCTATTTTTTCAGTCACCAAGCTTCCATTTAGTATCACTTTCACCTTTCTCTTGTCATAAAACATTTTGAATTTCATTAATGAACGTTTGCTGTGGGCCAACCCTGCTTTGATTGGAAACTACATTTAGATTCTTAATTCTTAAAGGACATCATTAGGTGTAATATTCTAGATAAAACAAAGCACTGTCTTGCCAATGGGTTTCAGCCCCCATCAAATTCCCTATGGATTTAGTGTGACCAAAGAAATTGACAGCAAAACACTCTTTGGGTGAAAGGGTTATACCCAACTTTATTTCCAGATGGCAGGTGAGTCACTAAAATCCTGTTCACTCAGAACAAGTCTGTATGCAGCAAGCCAGTCTCTGCCTCTGGGCCCCTCTGTCTGCACAGCTGTCCTCCAGGCCTCTCTGCACAGTTGTCCCACACAGTCATCCTCTGGGCCTCTGTCCTTGGCTCTGCCACCACTCCAGCCTCTGCTCTGCTCTCCTGCAGCCCTGCCACTGTGTCATGCCCAGAGCACTGGGTGGAGCTCTTTTTACAGAGTCAACAGCCATGTATTGCCCACAGGTGTGCAGTGAGCTAGTCAACCTCGGCCAGGTGAGAATCCTGGCCACAGGAACGCTCATTTTATCCACAAGCACATTTTGATTAAATCATTCCACTAACTTCAATGTTGTTCTTAAATTGAATATCAGTTTTATTTTTGCATATTTGAAATTTGTCTGCCATTGATTTCTGCTAGTTGTAAGATAATCTATTTGCCTTCAGTGTTTTGACTCATTAAGTTGTCTAGGTTCTAGGTTTATTTCTATTAATATTACATAGATTTACTAGGTAACATGGATATTTAGATTATTTTACTTTTATCACTTCTAGAATACTTTTGGCTTATATATCTTCTAGTTTCATCTGTGACTTAGTAGCTTTTTTGTCCTATAATTCCCATTTCTCATATTATCCTTCATGTCTCTTAAAACCTTATTTATATTTTACATTTTTTATATCTCTCTGATACATTCTGGGTAATTCCTATAGGTTTGACTCCTGATTTACTATTCTTTCCCGATATGTCAATTTGTGGTTAAGTTCATACATAGATTTTATATTTCAATTATTTTATTTACAGAACTTCCCTTTGGTTCTTCAAAAAACGGTTTATTATTTTTATGTTTGAGCTCCTATTATTTCTGAATATTTTGATTGTGTGTCTAGCAATTCCTTAATCTAAAGTTTTTTTTAGGTATTATTTTACTGTTTATTTTTGGTATCTTTTGTGTATTTTGTAGTTTTTGTTTGTGTATGTGTGTGTATGAGAGAGAGAGAAAGAGAGAGAGAAAGTTATTCATTTTCCCTAGAGCTTTATCTAGAGATAAATTGTGAGGCCTGAGAAACTCTATACTTGCTTCCATGAGATCTATCAAGGCACTAAAGTTCTGGGCCCATTTTTAAAAAAATTATCAGCTCAGTGTTCTTGCAAAATATGAAATTCTGTTTCTTTCCAGCTCCCACTGCAGTGGTGGTATGGAGGAACCAGCTTAGTATAGCTGTTCTCTGATTAAATTAAGTCACTTCGGTCTGAGAGATCATGAAAATCAGAGTCTACTGTTCACCGGGCTTGGGAAACATCTTCAAGGCAAAAATGGATTTATGGATAAAATGCGACTCTAAAAATTGAGACAGCTTAGAGTCTGAGCAAAATAAACCATGTTTTAATAATGTTGAAGAGCCAAACAGTAAACTATGAGAACTGCTGATGATAGCAGTTATTTATAGAGGTATGAGAACATATATTTTTAAAGGCTGTGTCATTGTCCTAAAATTTATAATAACAGCTATTACTTTCACAGTTCATATTAAATGTGAAAATTATTATTTGTTATGGCGTATGGAGAGTGATAAAGCAATCTTTCCATAGGTAGAACATGCAATAGGACTGAGTATAGAATACTTAAGTTAGTAGGAATTAGAAAACAGTTGCATCTATCTCTATGGAGAAAGAATGAAACAATATTGTCATAGTAACAGATTACTAAAAGCCATTTTCTGATTATATTATAGGTAAATAAACACTTAATAGGATATTCTATTGTTAAAATAAGTTATGTAGAAGCAACTGAAACTTTTTAAAAGAATGTTAATACTTTAAAATCAGAAAACATCTCCAAATGAGTCACAGATGATATGATAAACCTAAAAAACTATCATCGGAATCTGGAAAGTACATGGAAAAGTTCAAGACTGATGAGAAGTAAGAATAGTACTATGGTAAGTATAGTATCTAAGTATAAAACTATATCTAAGTATAAAGCACTTAAAAGTTTTATAAGGTCCTTTGTAGGAAAAAATTAGAAATTAATAATAGATTTGCATTTAGTATTATACATGACTTAGCTCAACTCTATATTTAGATGGTTTTCTGTATTTCTGATTTAAACATTTTTGTATTCTTGACTTTATAAAATCTTAGGTTACAGACTTTTCTATTTTAGTGATATTTCAGTTTTGGGAAGCTGTGAAGCCATTTGATAATCTTTTAAAATGTTAATATTCTTTCTACCAAATGTACATATGTATATGTGCATATTTACATATACTAATAAGAATCCCACTCTCTGTATTAGAGCAAGATGATTTCCACCTGACAGTTGTAATCAAAGCAATAATTAGAAGCATTACCTCTCCTCACAGAAAGTGGCCTCAATAAGGATAATTTGAACCTGGGGGTTATATCTGCAATGCATCATCTAGCTAATGAATGACAGCCTTCATTAGGATTTACGTCTTCTACGGTTTGGTTTAGTACTCATTATACTATATCACAATGTTTTATACAATTTAAAGATTTGATTGATGGTGGGGTGTAACACAGTGACACTCAGATAAAAGGCACAAGTTGTGTTACTTACAGCTCCAAAAGAGAGAAGATTGCCAGGCGAGGCAACACAGAGGATTTACCCAGGAACAGGGCAGCAAGCTGGAGCTGTAAGAAGCATCATATGCAAGCAGGGTATGGGTGTCTACCTTGAATAATTCCCCAGGCTCTGGGTTTGAGGGGCTGTCTCTAAGAGTCTAGTCCCTGGTCCTAGGGCTCACTGAGGTGTGTGCACATTGGTGCTGAAGAGTGAGAGCCTGGTTAGAGAAGAGGTTGGTATGTACACTTAACCAGCTCAGGAAGAACTGACCAGCCACTAGCAAGGGATTCAAAAGTGGGTCAAGGCAATATTGTTTAAAAACTATACTACATACAATGTGTGTTTTTTACAATGTAACATAAAAGGGTTTTTATTTTATTGTACTCCCATTATAAAGACAAATTCAATATTTTAGCACTCTTAGATTGTTCTGTACATTTCTAATTGGAAAAGTTTTTTTCTTGTACTATCAACTCTACTATAGATTCAATAATTTATTCCTTGAACACTATCTAAGACATATGTGAAAAACTATTTTAACTTTGACAGAACACCCTGAAGCTACATAACTGAACTTGATCACTTGATGGAGGCTGAACATCATGTAAGTGATGTACCATGTGCCCTGTTCATGGTTCACTGATACATCAGCTTGTGTCAAAGTTTGATTTTGGTGTTTCTTTCCTGAAATTACTGTATAAAGTGTCTAAGTAGGGAATTGTGTTTTATAGTTCAAAGTCTATATAAGTTCACCATGGAAAAAACCTGATTCATTCTTACAAGACTAATTAAGCATCTAAAAATGTCATCCTGGTGCAAACTGAGCTTTGGACGGCTCATGAATAAAAATAACTGCAATTTGATGCTCGCCTACAATTATAACTTCTTATTTACATAGCAAATAGACCCATCAGTAAGAGAAACTGGATAAAACTGGGGATTAGCTAACAAAAATTTCACTTTTTATGGATTTGAACGTTCCTGAAATTCTAATCTAAAATTCTGAAATAAAAATAAGAATACTTGTTTTAATCAGGATAATGCATGACAGAAATAATAGAAAACAAAAGACCTCTCATTTTTCAAAAGATATCTTGTCTTCATACTGTCTGCTGATATTATTTGATTATTTTTCTCTTTTCAGAAAATGTCTGTTCTAGGATAAGGTCTTTATGACCTAAGACTGCACAATGTATTTTAGGTCATTTAAGAAATTGAACAGGAGGATATGCTGTTCGTAGGTAAGCAAAATCACCCCTAGAAATTTTCTGAAGATATTTTATTTTCCTGTTAGTGAATCTAGTTAAAAAACTGGACCTATTTAGCATAAGACTTCTTAAGTGACCCTCCAAATGCTGAAAAATGTCTTAAGAAATTGTTCTCCTATCATCTTTATTCCTGACAAATCAACATAACATGAATTTTGATACAGTTAACCAGAAAGCATAAAAATTTTGGTAGGTGTGAGAAATGGAGCAACACCAGTGGTTTCATTTGAAAGAATGTGTGTTCAGCTTTAAGTTGTAGCACAGGAGAGGGAAGGCTGAGATGGAGTTCTGATTTCAGGGTCACTGTGGGCTTCTGCTACTTCAGTTATTTGAGGTCTAGTTTCCTCACCTAGAAAACAAAAATAATAATAGAATTTCTGTTTCTCTGTATAGGCTTTCATGACTGATAGATGAGATATTGTTGTGAAATGATTGTGAATGTATTTAAAAAGTTTATAAAAGCAACTAATGGGCAATGTGTTTTAAGTGACTTTAGATTACCATGTGTATCTGAGTTGGACAACCTAAAATGGACTTTTAAAAGCTATCATCCTTTAAAATATAAATATATAATGATATCATAAAATTCTATACATAATAGATACTTCAATATATCATTTGTTTATATCATAAGGATTTTATAAAATTCTCGCTATTATATATCTAACACTTTTAAATTCTGAATGCATTTTAACTTACTGAATCTTTACAACAACTCTATGAAGTAGGTATTGCGGAATGAATGTGAGGTAAGTTTTTTATTGATATTATAACTAGTGAGGGACTCTTCATCTTGCTTTCTTGAATGTTTATTCTTATTACATGTTGCAAATGCACAACATTCTTTAATACAAGAATGCAGATTTTCATACTCAATAAGCAAGAAAGAACTTTTAGATTATTCAGTGAATAAAATTTAAGGTTGTTGATATTTTCTTAGTTATATAGTTACCCATACATTAGGTCTTAGGAATTTTACATAGGTTATTAAATATATTGCTTCAGATGAGTTTAATTCCAAAATATCATTTCATATTTTATTGAAAACCCTTTCTTCCATTTATATGTACTGGGAAAAATTAATGCCAAGTATTTGCTGCTTTTTCAGATATTCTGATTCCTATGAAAACCAAACAAAAATGTGTATTATAGAGGATACTGAGACATACATCTTCAGTCTCTTTGCCTGAAAACTAAAGGTTTTGAACTCAATCATCCTAACAGTTCCATCCTGCCATAAAATGCTATGGGGTTGTGAGTATATGGTTTCTTCACTGCTACCAGATGAATTTTGTGGGAATCATGACTTGCTTATACTCAAGAGCTGAAACCTTCCTTTGCAGAGCTTTCTTAATGCATTGCCTAGTTTCATTTAAGAAACCAAGGCCATGAACATGCCAGTCATCATCCTTTGTGTCTATACTGTCACAAACTGAAACCACAAGCAAATTCATTTTCTTTGTCTCAAGATATGTGTTAAAAATATACTTGGACATTTCTTCGTGGTCATAAATAGGCAATTTTCCCCAGTCACTAGTCATTACATTACACTGAACACACTTCACTCTTTGATGTAACTGGCTTCATCTGTGTAGCCATCTGGGTTTGAAACCCACTTGCACAATGACAGGAATAAAAAGTGAGCCTAAATCCCTTTACTCTCCACAAGAAATAACCAAGTATGATCAGTGGATAGGAGTCTAGTGAGGGATGGTACTATTTTATGTTATGATAATTAACACTCATAATCTCTTTTCTAAATCTAACATCCCAATCTAATATAATAACATTTGCTATCAAAACTGCATCTATAGATCATCAGTGTCCCTAGTCATTGAGTGACTATTAATTATTTGGGCAACTTACTATTTTAGATGAAAGTTAATCATATAGTTAGCCTAAAATAGTTAAAAACTTGTATGAGTCTATAGAAGAATTTTTGATGAGAAACTTCCAGTTCATTCTCTGCAGAGCGGTTATATTTTAAAGTAAAACTAATCTTGTTCTTTCTCTCATTTACACATTCCTGTGCATTTTTATTTAACTTATGATAAAACCTAAACACTTTCCCATGTCCTAAGAAGTCCTAAGTAAGCTGGACTAGTAGCCTCCTCTGGTGTATTGCCACTCTCTGAATACTGTACTTCAATGACAGTGGCCTTGCCCTTTTATCTATTGATAAAATTTGTCCCTAACTCAGGCCTTAGCTGCTTTACATTCACTCACTCACTCAAGAAATGATTCTTTCAAGATGTGGGGAAGATGGATGCCTGAACTGGAGTCCATGTTTTATATCCGTCTCACTAAGATCCTTTTCAAGGTAAATGGTGGGGGGCAAGTAGTGATGGGTCACTCAGGAGATTTGAAGAAGTGGCTGTTTACCAAAATTACTTAGGAAATATTTCAGTATTTTATCGACGGGCCATACTACTATTGGAAGAGGTCATCAAGAAGATGTGGCCACTAGTTTGACCCATGAGCTGGACTGGGACCAGGAAACTTCTCACCCCACACCTGTCCTTGAAATGTGCTTTCTGCTTCCTTCCTCACTCCCAGCAGCTACCCTGAGGATACAGTCCTCAGATAGTGACATAGTGATCTGGATGGTAGGTGACTGAATGCAGTTAAGGGCTCTATTTATCTAGTTCTAAGATGCTGGCAGTAGGGTGTGGAGACAAACTCATCTCATCATGTAGGCATTTTATCATCTCACATAATGACAAGAAGGAGAAGGAGGCATGCAGCATAGAAAGATATTTTGAGAGAGTGGGAGAGAGACCACATTCACATAACTTCTATGACAGTGTATTGCTATAATTGTTCTATTTTATTATTGTTGTTATCTCTTATTGTGCCGAATTTATAAATTAGACTTTATCATAGGGATTCTGTAGAGTATGCAAAAAAACATACTATCTGTATGGTTTGGTACCATGCATAGTTTCAGGCGTCCACTGGGAGTCTTGGAACATATCCCCTGTGGATAAGAGGGGGCTACTGTACACACATTTAATGTTCCAAATTACTCTTGTTTATTATTTCTTAAACAAACGAAGAGCAAATCTTCATCATTGCTACTAATACTCTAGATGAAGCATAAAGAAATACAAATTATGATTTATTTGATTATTTAATTATTTACCATTCTCTGCTACAATTAATGCCAACCAATGTAGTTTAACAAAGTAAGATAAAACAAAACAACCAGGAATCCCTTAATTGTATCTATTTTGATGTTTCTATCTATATGGTGTCAGTTTCCCTTAACATTAATTTTTAAGTACAGCTTTGGAAATTCTGTATACAGAATACATATATAATTGTATTTACTCAGTTATGTCTTTGTTACTTTCCATTGCACCTCTTTTTGCAAACATCTGTATTTCAAATACTCATTTTCTGCATATTCTTTTTAGAAGTTCCAAGCATCTCCTAAATGAGATAAAAAAAACCTATATAATTAAATATAATATATTTTAAATATATGTAATATAATACAATATGTTCTATTATAAACTAATGTAATATAAACTAATGCAGTATAAACTAATATAACATAAACTACTATAAACAACCTAATAAAATATATATGTTATATATTAAAAAGTTCACAAAGGAAGATTTTATGTTTTATTTCCTAATGAATATCAAATCAGTTAAACATAAACAGTAATGTTTAAAATTAGGAGCTCTCATCTCTTAAATTTCTACAGTATTTTATATGTATACACAAATATGATTATACATAATATATACACATTTATATACACAGGTATATACACACATGCATTATGCGTGCACAAGTGTTATATGTATATAACCATACATGTATAATATTTAAATAAAAAATATAATTTAGGGAATTACAGCTCTTAACTCTATGGAAGAGAAGCAAAAATGTAATGAACTGCAAAAAAATGTAATGAAAATTTTTAAATGCCTATCTTTTGGATTAGGTTTTGTAATAAATAATTGATTTTGGCAATTTGAGTTTCCACATACTTAACTCAGCTCTGTGTATCACATTGTGTGACATCCATCCATGCTCTGGAGCCACTGTAATACTGCTCCAGATAGCAGAGAATTCATCTTATCTGAACCAGTGCAATGTTCTCACTAACTTCTCTGTCTTCAGTCTCTCTTCTACTGATATGCCATCCACCATACTGTCATAATGTTCTTTCACAACTCAAGCTGGTTCTTGTCATTCATTTCTTTGCTTAAAAACCTCCATTTTCTCCTTTCCCATTGCCAACAAAATAAACACCAAACTCTGTAGCCTGCTGTTAGATACTGAAACTCTGTGGGGGAGGGGATGGGGGTAAGTTCTCAGCCCAGAGCAAACTACCTTTGAAGCAGATATGAGTCAAAGAGAGAAATAAAGTGGGAGAAACCCATTTATAGCTTACAAGCAGTCATCCACTTCTGCTTACCCATGTCTCTCATGACCTGGCTGCAAAAAGGGGCCCCACCCAACCTCTCTGGTCCAAGTATGCCCTTGATCCCTCATGTAATCACCTATTGATATGGAGATGGACTACTTCTCTCCACCCCTTGGAAACACCTACTGATATGGAGATGAACTAAGGCCAGGCAAGAGATTCTGGAAATACTGCAATTGTACCCACAGATACCTTTCACAGGCTGGCCCACCATGTAGTCCAACTGAAGGGGAATTGCACATTTCTTCCCAAAACAAGACAGGCACTTTCCTGGCTCCAGACATCATTCTTGTTATTGCTACCATTCCATTGTCTCCTTTAAAATCTTTCCCTAACCCTTACAGGTTTTCAGGAAAAACTCTCGCACTCAGTAGCCAATTTACTTTAAACAGACTATATTTGTTTCTGCATATCATTGTAGAATATTGAAAAACAGAGGTGCTCAAAGGTACTGCGCTCTGTCAAGTTGAATTTATCTTAACTAACTTGCCCATTCCCACCTTTTCTCATTCAGAGTTTTTATTTTCATGTGGCTCTTAAATGGGTTTCAAACTTGATTTTCTTCAAGTATAACAATTAGAAAGGTATGAAGGAGCTGCAGAAGTAGAATAGTGACATTAAGACCTTCCTGATAAGAAATCTTGTACCTGTTTTAGACAATAAAATACCATTTCATAGGCCTACAAATATTGCAATTTATTAAGTTTTAAGACAGTGTTAGAGTCCTTAACAACTTGAACATGCACTTTATCCACTTGGTAAGTGATCAGTAGACATCACTGTAAACTATGTTCTTCTGTATAGTTAATAATTTTAAATTTTTAAGAGTTCTTTTTTCTATCTCCTAGATGTTCTCTTTTGTATTTTAGCAAATGTGATACCTTGTTGATTAAATGACTTTATTTTAAGAATGCTTAGACATATATTTGTAAATGTCTATGTCTACAAAGATTACTTTTTTCATATGCTAATATGCAAGGCAAATCATATATGTGAAATAAATAAAATATGATTTGTAAATAATATACTGAAGTGATCTTGCATTAAACTAAAAGCAGTATTGCTATTTGAGCACATTTTGAGAATGCAGATTATTTTTAATTCACACCTGTATGCCAAAAAATATCTCAAAATTATTTCATTTACTGAAGTTTTTATTGTAATCTTGAAAAAAATTATAATCTTTGATTCATAAAGTTTACAGATAAATTATTTAAACACTTGGAATGTGTCAATTTAAAGGGAAAATGCAAAATATGGGCTGACAAATTCATGAAGCTCATCAGTTTGAGTCACTGAAACTCAAAGCCAAGATTCGTGTTTCAAGAAGAAATCCCTTGAATACAGTGATGGTAACATTCCACAGGGAATGGTTTGTTATATCTTACTCAACATTTTACTTCAGTCATACCCTTTTGTACTTACACTTTCAGCATCTTTCATGATAGAGGAAGTGAAAAATGTTACTTGTTAACTGAATTAATTTGGAAAATTGGATTTGTAATGAAATGATTCATTTTCACCAAAGATATCTGTTAAAAAATCAATTTGTAAACATTTGAAAATAATTTATTTTAAAACTAATTATTTTACATCTCTAGATAAAATAAATTTTATTAAATGAATTACCTCACTAATTAAAACAAAACCTAATTGACATATTTGTTATTGCTTCCCCAGAGGTAGTCTTACATAGATTAAAAAGAGAGTAGGAAGCTACTCAAATGAGATAAGTGTGTGAGAAATTCTGTCATCTATCCATCTATCCAACTATCTACCTATTTCTGTAAGTTCATTCAACCATCTGTCCAGCTATGATACGTTTAATCTATCTTACCATGGAATATAAAATAAGTCCTATTCAGAATCTATAAAACTCAAAGCTAAACTTTCAGTATGCATCATATCATAAAAATGACAACAATTTCTGCTTCAGAAGGGATGCATTTTCTGTGTATGTTTTCTTGACTGCTGTATCTAAGGATCTGTAGGTTAAAATTTATGTGAAACAGAAATATGACTGTGAATATTCAATTGTGTATAACTATAGCACTTTAAAATACTAAATGTTTTTGTTTCATATATACTGAGCATGTTTATCTGTAAAGTGCAAGAAGAAAGAAACAACAAAGAAAAATATCTTTAAACAAAAGTTGAGAAATGGCTTGATTAGCTGTGGAGGGCCAGAAGCTATATCACCAAGGAAGTGACATCACCAGACCCGGTTGCCAGGAAATGAGATCATGGGAAGTGACAACACCAAAAACAGAAGTGACACCACCAGATATGAGATTAGCCCAGAAGTGATATCATCATGATTCTGTGTATATAAACTGTGTTCAGAAATAAAACTGTGCCACTTGTCTGCCATCAGTGGTAAGTGAACCTCCTGATCCCAACTTTGGTTTCCATGTCTTTCTTATATCTTTCTCTGTCTTTTCCTTAATCTCCTCATCCACTCCTCTCAGGTTCAGCTGGTTTATGGAGCTGGTCTCTGCAATTAGTTATTAAAACACCTTCATTATTTTGTACTAAGAGTTATTCCAAGATTAAAGACTATTTATGGGAGGTGAGAGAGTGTTAGACAAATTTTTTTTTCTGTAATCATTCAAATGTTTGGTTAGTATTCTCTCAACAACAGAGCATAATACCCCCTTGCCAGGTCAACATTTCAATGTAAGAAATATAATAATTAAATCATTGATTTTGTATGCTTATTACTTGCAATAATTTTACCGGTTGATAAAAACAAGATGTCATTTGTTGTATAAGCACCCTCTATTATAAAGGTCATAAAGGATTGGTTCTAAGGTTACCAGAATTTAAGATACAGAATTCAGATCACTATATCAAATTATGATTTGGGGTGAATTCTGAGATGCTTGTTGATTTTGTAAACAGGGGTTACTAGTCACCCATTTTCAGAAGTTTAGTTTCTACTTGCATTAATGGATTCAAAACTTTTCACTCACAAACTCATCTGACAAAATACAACATTATGTTTGACTAAATACATAAGAATATAAAATAATCAATAATTAGATATAGCTAAATAAACATCATTTTTTTCACATTTTTAGAATAGCTTGTGCCACTATAGAATATACATTTGTTGTTAGAAATAAAATTTCTTAAATTTAAATAAAGATGATTTATCAATTTTAGTTCACAACTTTTTTTTTCAATCTGAGTGACCTTGAAGTCTTTACCTACTAGATGTATTTCACCTGTGTTGAATCACCAGAGGAAACAAGGTCAAAACAAAGTCACTGAAAGTCTCACACCCTAGCATGCTATTCTTTCGATTGATGAATAGCTTCAATTTTCTCAGTTCCATGACAAAGAGAATTGGAGCAGTTCTGTGGAGATCCATAAGAATCTGGCTGTAGCCAGATGAAAAATGACATTTCTTGTACTGTTATTGGCAAGGTTAAAGCATTTTACAAATAAAAAACTTAAGTTTTTCTCAGAATTCAGTTTAGTTCCTGAGTTACATTGTCTAGGTGAATTGGCCATTTGGGGAAACCTTATGAAGTGTTAACTACATTTGGAGATAACTGAAAATAAATCCCAAATTTCTTTAGAGCAAAAAATATACTGCACCTCTCTGAGATTTAGGTCCAGTGTTGACTTAGTAGAGATACAAAATAATGCTTTTCTTGTGTAACAGGTTTTTTTGAAGATCATATTGGACACAATGGTATGTGTGAAAAAATTTTCAATGGCAAATAAATTGATAAAACTATAAAATGATCTACTTAGAAAGAAAAAAATGAACCCAGGATATGGCATTTAGTCATGACTAATAGCTCACTTTACGTAAGTAGCCCATTTATTAGAACCTAAGGTCCTGTTCTGAAAACACACAGGTTTTGAATAAATTATTTGCAAGGTTCTCTCTGGAACACTTCTCTATAATGTGTTTGAATTAGAAAGCATTTTACTGTGTCAGTTTTTTAGGACCTTGTCAGAAGGAATGTGCCTTTCTTCTCTAGCTTATGTAGTATCTAGCTCATGAAAGTTTGAGGATACCAAGTCACAAAAATCAGTCAAGAAATGTCTTATCCTTCACATTTTTCTTCTTCTGTGACATTTTAAGCAACATTCAGCTCTCATCCATTCCTCTGCTGATGAGGTAAATTTCTTTTCAAGGTTATAAACAGCTCTGAAACCTTACTTTTGGAACACTAGCCTAGCTCTAAAGTTAAAAGGTTTGATATTTTCTGCCTCTTTTATATTCTACTAAGAGGCAGAAATATCAGGCCATGATGATAATACATCCAATACCCACTTCCTTAATTTACCAGGCAAGATGTATAGGGAATTTCATTCTGTAATTAAAGACTGAAGTACAAAGAATTCCCTCTTGGATTGAGACAATGCCCATAGAAATGTTGCAGGCATTATATGCATCCTTCCCTTATTTAATGTTTAGAGCCTTCTTATACTATATTTTAGAAACAATAACCACAATTCATTAGTGTTTATTTTCTTCAGAAAAATAAATAATACTCTTACTACTAATGTTAAAAATGGCTCTGATCATCAAGGGAAAGATTCCTAAGCTACTCTGGCAGGGTGGGTCAAAGAAAATAATTTATTTGTGTTTAAGTGTGTATTTGTACTCTGCCAAAATCTATGAACATATTTGATTTTGATATTTTGGTTTTCAGTTCTAAAATGGTTTTTAATAAATAAAGAATAATTTCAAATACTTTTTTAAAACTTCAAAATGTGCTGTGCTTAAGATTTATTTTGGAAGTTTTAAAATACCTAAAAAAATTGAAGTCAGGTTTCAGAAAAATGTTGTTTTCTAATTGCTCTTTAATATTCATAAGAAATCTAGCCTTTTAAATTTACTTACTTCTTATTTTAGTGTTATTTTTAAGATATAATTTTAGATACTAGCTACTTAATGTTTACTCAAACAATAAATTCTTGCTATTATTTAACCATCAATGATAGCTGTCATATATTAACATTGTTTCTTTTAATATTTGAAAGGTTAATAATTAAACTTGAGATATATAATTAAAAGTATATAAACTGGTTTTTAAAGTTGTGTGAACTTTGGTATCATTCCCTATAAGTAAAATTTCAAATCAAACAGACATTCCACTAACGTGATGCTTATGGGTCATGTACTCTGAATTAGGACTGGGGCTCAAGGCTTTCTCTTGCTAATTAATATTCAGAAGGTTAATCTGCAGATTCATAAAACCATCCCTTTTCTCTGCTGACTCTGATTAGATGCACTGTCTTTAATTTGGCCCACAGTATCACACTGACAAGTTGCTCCCTATTGCTGAAACTGCAAGGGAAAACTAGAGATTGGAGTTGAAGATTATTTCTTAATATTAGATATTGAACAGTTGAATAGAGGACCAGACACAGGAGATTGGAGTCAGTGATTACCTCTTATTATTAGATACTGAACAATTGAAGAGAGGGCCAGAGATAGGAAAATGGAAAATTCCATTAAAAATGGAAATTAATTGACTGTATTTGACTATTCATATGATTATAATGTTAATTATTTATTTAAATCTGGCATATTTTGAGAACTTAATCTGTATTTAATCTTATTATGGATTCTTAGATTACATTACGGACTTCAGCTTTCCTAGCATTGTTCTGCATCACATAAAATCTATCTGCAGCAAAATGTTATGTATTGCTTGATTTAGAAGATTAATTTACCTAGCTATTATTTTATTCTTTACATATAAGCATTTTGACAATATTTTCTAAACTGCAATTTGCAACATATATGTCTCTTATGAATAAAAAGCCATAATAAAAAATGAATTTAATTTGAAGAGGATTATTTCTTTCACTATTGTTTGCCTTTAATAATCTTGTGGTACCAAATTTTTATACTGGTTGTATTTCAGAGAATACCAAAGTATGACTGTTTTGCTTATTAGTGAGGTTTTATTTTTCTGTTTTAATTAGATTGTAATTATGCTCTTGCCTCCAGATCCCTCTCCCGTGACCAGGAAAAAACACTTAATGACTATTTACTATTCAGCAAGAATAAAGAGTAAGTGTTTTGTGGAGAACAGGACTCGGATCTCTTTTTGTATTTTTTGTTCATCTATTTATGTGTGTGTCTTTTCTAGTGGATATTTAGATCTGGTATTGATTCTTTATTTTCACCACTAATACAGAACATTTTACTAAATTTCTTCTGCATAAACATAAATTCACTAAACCTTTTGGTATTTTTAGTTGAAAGCTATCACCAAGAAAACAAAGCTGCATTTTTAAATGCTCAGTCATAAGTAATAGTTTTTGCTCTGACTGAGAAACACATTTTCTAAGAGGCAAGATTTTCTTCATGATTTTTCTGTGGAATGACCAGTTTTAGGGTATTAATTATCATATCACATTTTAAAAAGTTGCATTAATATCTAATACTTCAAATTTGTCTCCTATTTAAAAACAAAATTGTTATGTCCAGAGTGTACTACAAAATATGGAATCCAAAGTAAAACTTTGTTAGCAAAACTAAGTCGTTCTGATACTCTTACCACCAATAACCCAAACAATACCAAATGGGTTTACTGAAAGTTTCAATGAACTAGAGAGGGTCAGAGATTATGGACACAAAAGGATTTAATCAAATCCTCTAATCGTGGAGGAACTATATCATTGAGGAGTGCTTTACAGTAATCATTCTACACCTACTACTGCCCACAGGGCTTTTATAAACAATGTTATTGACCTAGTTCACTGAAAGATGGCAAAGTTTGGTCTGCAAAGTGGTCTTGTGGGCAGATAAATGGAGCTGCGTATTTCATTTCAATATGACTTGTAATGTTTCCACAAACATCTTATTTCTGTTTCTGTAACCAGAGACCTTTCCTCTGTTGCCATGGCAGGGAGACCTTTGTGTTATGTTGGGGGGAGGGAAGAGGGATTAGGGTGTTTTTTCCTGGCTTAAAACTAGTATGTGTTGCAACCATAGCTTCTTTTCCATAATTACATGTGACCAAGAAATCACAGTATCTGCACTGTGCCAGAAACTCCCTTCACCTCCATCTCCCACTCAGTAAAGGTAAAACATGTCTTCTCTTTTTCTCAAATGCTATGGTCTTTTTTGACAATAAGTGTGCATGAGGGCATTTGCCATTCTTAGAAAGAGGACCCCTGTGAGTGACAAATACTAATGTGCTTAGGAGAGGAAGTCCCATAAAACCACAACTGTCTCTCCATCTGTAGAACACCTGTCCTCTGTGCCAAAAAGGAAAATTACAGAGATGCAATATAATTTTGTAATGAAAGAAATCCAAAGCTATTAAATGAGAGGTCTGTGTCCAAATGATTTAGACAATGAAAACTTCTTTTCTGATTCCAGAATAACACGCTTAAATCATCTTATACTAGAATTTCCTGTGTTTAAAATTCCAAGTAGATTGCTTAATAGATGATAGAATTGGTAACACATCACCTCAAGATTATAAAATTTTGTTTTCAGAATGCTTCAGTGCCTACATTCTGATCTTTTAAAATAGATTAGTATTTCTACTTCTTCAAGACTTGGAATTTGTAGAATACAATGAAGAAAATAATGGAATTATTTCAGACCTATACTTCTATAAATACAAAATTTTATGAATTGAAAATTGTTTTACTATTTAAATAATGTGTGCTGACAATCCATTAAGATTTTTGACTTAACATTGAATTAAAACATAGTGAATCACTACATTTCACATAACCTCAAATATATAAAATGAAGGTAGGTTCAAGCATGAAACCTTATTCTATGAAGCAAGAAAAGGCTCAGAATGGTTCTGAATTAATTTTATAATAGTCAAGTCCAAACTTTTCATTTTAGAATTAATGATATTGGAGTACATAAAGGTTAAATAACCGGTCTTAACAGCTGTTTATCTGAACCACTGATAACTAGAATCAGTATTCTGAAGTATTCCCAACATCATTTCTAATCAGAAAGAGACTATCTACTATAAACCCCCAAGAAAAAATGAAAAATGAAAAATTATACCTAAAAATAACAACTGGTGTCAAATCAATTTAACTGAACTGTGGTCTGGACATGTCTGGGCATGTCTTGTTGCTTTAGAATTTGAGGATAGCATTCAGTATCAGGAAGTGACCCACATGAGACAAAAGGCTGTTCAGACTGGCTATGACTTACAAGCCCATCATTGCTAGAGTATTTAGTTCATAAAATGAAAAAGGGCGAGAAGTCAATCACCCTATTTTCACCACAATCTTCTTCCAAAGTGAGTCATTTCAGATTTTTGTATTTTCTTTTTTAGAAAATATTTCTATGGAAGCTATTTTACCAGTGTAATAATATAGTAATCATATGTAATATTATTGTATAATAAATAGTAATATAATATTGTTAGTAGTGGAACAAGTTGTGTTTCCCAAGTTCTTGTCTTCTTGAAGGAAATAATTCCATCAAGAGACCAGATGACAAGAAAAAGCAGCAAGACATTTTTTGGTTAAAACAAAAAGTACACTCTTGAAACAGGAGAGCAGGGCTGTGTGGAAACCAGAAGCAGCCCAGCTATTAGGATTAGGTTGGCTTTTATCTTTTTCTTAAAATGATAGGAAGTCCTGCCCTGCATCTGATGTAATTTGATTGACAGGTTGATTGACACCTCTAGGTTATATAACCTTTTTCTCAGTGAGCAGGTACCTTACCCATAAGTACTTAAGTGAAACCCACAGCAGAGCCAAAACAGCAATGCTACTTAGATTTAGATGTTATTTGAATGAGGTAGGGCTATATTCAGACAAGGTCTCCAGACCTTGCTCATACCCTATAATCAGGGAAGGCCCTGTGGTCCTGGGCCTTTTGACAATCTAGGTGTCCTTGACTGTCTGCACTTAGGCATCTTTGACGGTAGAACTGGGAAGTAAGAAAGGCTTAGGGATTGGCCATGGAGGAGTCTTCCTTTGTGATGGGCTGGCTCCTTTCTCCTGCTTATGTCTAACTGCCTATTCTAACAATAATATATATTAGTACAAAAGGAGGACCTCTGTTACTAAAAGGTGATTCAGAAAAGATTAAGTATAGTGAAAATTCATGAAGAATTAACAAGTGGTAGGCACAGAAATGACTATGAAGAGAAACACACACAAAAAAATGGGATCAGAGGAAGCAGAGGCAATCAGAATATGTATTTTCTATTGTGCTTGTAAATCCCCACTTTTGTTTTATTGTCATGTTCATTCTATATGTCAACATACAACTGTTTACTGTGAGCACTCACCCTCATTCCTCTGCCCATCTTTATTTAGTTTTTAATATCCTGGTCTGATGTCTGCTCCCGTTTCATCAAAAGAAGTGCTATTAGTTAAAAATGGAAGAAGAGTCCATCTTCTGTTGTTACTCCTTAGCCTTGGTCTCCAGCTTTGGCAGTCTTGACATCCTAGACAAAATGACCAAAGCATAGGAAAAAGGGAAGGAGAATATAATCATCAACGAGCATTTACCAGGAAAGGGAGAAGAATGTTGGAGGGAAAGTAAGCTGCGTACATTGTGTATTTCTCTGACCTCTCATGCACACCACAGAACTTAAAATGTGACCAGTATCTATCACAGCTTTCAGGCTTCACTGATGCTCATATGTCTTGTCTAGTTCAGTTTAGAAAGAATAAAATAAGCTGGTGGAGGAAACAGAATATTAAAACTCAGACTTACAAATCAGAACATATGGGCAGATGACCACCCTTAATGGGTTTTCCAGGGTGGATGGAGTGAGCCATGGGTGCCTAGAGCCCTGCAGAAGATAAGCATTTGAGTGAAGACCATGATCTGTACTGCTTTTTCCTGGTTAGAAAGATGAGTGGGTTCATAGGAAAAGAAGAATAGCCACTTCTAATTAATAATTAATTAATTAACTTTTAATTAATTATAGCTTTCAGCTTTGGACTGGTCTTATACAAAATGTGTGGATAAGTATGGCGAAGTCTTTGGAGAAAGGATGGTGTGCCCAGTAGGATTAGAAGGGTCCTTATTCAAGTATGGTTTAAAATTAATACCAAAAGAACTGAGATACTCCAGAATACATCATACTCATTTTATTCATTCTGATTTGATAGTAATTTATATTACTTCCACTTTTTTCTAAAGAAGACATGCTGGAAAAAATATATTCCATACTTTTTTATGTGCATATATGATAAAATTTCTCTAGGATGTATACTTAAAGAGGATTTTTTAAGTATTATTATTAAATCCGGATTATTGGGTATGAGAATTTATGAATTTTCTAAAATATCAAATTGTGTCCAAAACTGCCTTTATCAATTTGTATACACCATTGGCCAGTGTAAGGTAATTCTTTCTCAAAAATTCACTAATAATTTTAATGTCTAACTTTTGCCAATCTGATGGTAGGGAATAGTGTCTCATTTAAATTTAAATCTCTACAAGTACTAATGAAATTCATTATCTTTTCCATGTTTATCATATTTTGGTTCACACATTTCATTCCCTTTTAATATTTTGCTACAATTTGCATTTTCCTTTTGGACATATATATATATATATATATATATATATATATAGCCTTTTTATCTTGTTTATAGTGCTTTCTGACAGAAGTAATATTTTAAAAATTTGATGTTTAATTTAATGTTATTATCACCAGGCATATTTTTAAAGTGTGAAAGAATGACCATGAGATTTATAAAACAATTTTTGGGAGAAAATTTGAACAAAGATTTTTAACTTATAGAACTAAGTAATGCAATAACTGAACTTTAGAACTCAAATATTTGGTGAAGGGGCCGATTGCCTAGGCAGAAATGGACTGAATAGGAAATAGGTAAAAAGAATATATTCTATGTAAAGTGTAGAAAAAAGAAAAAGAAAGACCAAACAAAGAGACAATGGAAATAATGAAAAATATCATATTTTTGAAGTTTCAGAAAGAAAGAGCATTGCTTACAATATGCAAGACATGGGAAAACTAAGTGTCCATTGACTGATGAATGAATAAAGAAGATGTGATTTAGATAGATACAGATAGATGATAGATACAGATATAGATATGTAATGGAATATTATTCAACCATAAAAATACAAGGAAATCCTGTCACTTGCCACAATGTGGGCCTTGAGGGCATTATCAGGTGAAGTATCAGGCAGAGAAAGACAAACATTGGAGACCAGAAAAATATTTATCTTTATGTCCTTCTTGGTTTACTTAAAAATTTTTCCTTATACTTGATCAGTTCTTCTAAAGATTTGTCTATTTTGTAAGTTCTAGCAAAAATAACAGAAACTCTATTTAAAAAATTAGAAGAACAGTACACATTGTTGATTATATTACTTTTTAACAAACGTTTACATCTGACTTTCTAAGACTGGTTATTCAGCATATTTCTGAGTGCTTTCTAATAGTGAAGGACTTTAGCACTGGACACTTTGCCTTCATTATGAAGTTGTTTTATATTGCAAGTCAAAAATGTTCACTTTTACAGTTAGTGGTTGGGTGTAGTATGGTTGTGTGTTTGCCACTTTTTTCTTTTCTAATTGATGCCATTTTTCGGAGTTCATTTTTTTCTGAAAATTATTAATAGTGTAAATGTGGATAATATTACTTTGTCTATTTGCATTTGAAAGTGTCTTGATTTTATCCAGTGTCTTCAAAACAGTTTGGTTCTATAAAATTCAAGGAAACATTTTTTCCGTCATATTTAAAACAGTATTCACATTACTTCTGATTTCTGCTGGTTTTGTGAAGGGATTGGCTATCAGTCAAATATGGTCCTGGTCCTCCATTTGCATTGGCATTTTTGCCAATTTTTTCTCTTTACTTTTAATGTTTTTATTTTAACTTACAAAAATTGCATAAATTCAGATATATGAAAGGACTCACAAGAATCCATAAGGTTTTTATAAAGGCAAAGGGTGAGGTGCAGCAAGAAGAGGAGTACAGGCAGCCACCAGAGATCTTAGGAAACATCCAGATGCAAACTTCCTAGGGCCCCTGCTCATACCACAGACCCACTACTTCTCCAGCCTGAATCATCAAAATCTGTGCAGTGAATCTTGGCTTCTGGAGAGCTAAAGGCAGAAGTTCCCAGTGGAGTCATTTATGCCTCTTGAGTCAAGACAGGCTGTCTAACCAGTTATGACGGGTGAAAATCATCAGTAAACAAACTGGCCTTTGGGGTTGCCAGGGGAGTTTCAGACTTTAAACAGCATGCAATAAACCCTGCCGGCATCTCTTAGCCAAGAGTCTAGGTCAGAAATCCTGAGGCCCCAAAGATAAGGATAGAGCATTCCCAGTCCAGCTGTAAAATAATTCTATCCTACACAACTATCATGTTTTGGATATGAATTTACTTTACACTATCCAGCTCAGTTCTCAGAAAAAACTTTTTATCTGAGAAGTATTTCAGAGTATAACTTTGGACTTCACATAACCAATTTTTAATAGGTAGTAAATGAAGCAATGACCAAAAAATAAGTGTGTATGCTATACTCACTCAGGTAAATAAAAACGCATGTGGTTAGGTGGGCAGAGAGATCATCTCTTTTGGTTGCTTTTGTCCCATGAACTCTTTTCATCTCTAAGATTTCAATTACTTTGTTGTTAGATCTCTTATTTATCCCAAAGTCTCAGGCTGTATTTTGTAAATCTTTTCCTTTAGTTCTAATTATTTCAACTTAGAGATTTTTCCAGCTCACTAATGCTCTTCTTTGTTCATTATGTAGTGGAATCAATTTATTGAGTCCTTAATTTTAATTTTTTGACTTTTACTTCTACAATTTCCATTTATTTTTATTCCAGTCCTCTGGTTAAATTCTCTACCTTCTCATCTACTTTCTTGAATATATTAATCACAAATACTTTAGAACCCATGTCTGGAAACACAAATAAGTTTATCATTTCTCTGTGCTTGTCTGTGTGTGTATCTCTTTTGATATTTTCTCGGTCCTCTTGGTATACTTGGTAATATTTTATTGGATTCTGTACCTTATGTAAGAAATGTTGCAGAGCCTCTGGGTGATGCCATCTTCTGCCAGAGAAGACTGACCCTTTGCTCTGGAGGGTGGATAGAATGTGACCAATCAAAATAACCAATCAGACGAGTGGACTCACTCCTGGCCTACATTTTTAATAAGACATTTTCTGTCTCTGGGTTTTCAGACATTTGAACAACAAGCAGGCCAGGCCAGTGATCCCTGAAGGAAGGGCAGGAAGTGATGGGCCCCACAGCTGTCCAGGCTTCCTAACTGCAGTATCATCAAGCTGCAAAATGGGGTGGAGAGGATGTGGGAGTTTGGGAGGACTGAGAAACAAGAGAAAGGCTGATGAACTCTCTGAATGGAGACAGAATTCATTGTTTGAGGAAATTAAAAGGGATAGAATTATCAAGGCAGAGCACCAGGAGGGAAAAGCTCACCAGGGACAGTGTTACAGGTGTCTGCATAGGGTTCCTTCTCCTCAAGTTCCCAGCTGAGTATCAATTAGCACACATGTGTGAAGAAACTGTTGAGGCCAGGGAAAAAAGAACTCCATGAAAGGAGCAGAGAGAACAATCTCCACAGGGCTGGAACAGTTTGTTTCTTCACCAACCACAGTGAACTTATCAAAGTGCTGCCGGTGTGCATTTGAGTGCAGAAGAGAGAGGGTGGGTTCTTTCCAGTAGCTCTAGGGACTTACAGGTGGGCAAGAAAACCTGTTTCCTCAAAATCGTAGAGATGAAGAGTATCTTTAGGAAGAGGAAAGGGGGAATGGATGAGGTGCAGATAACCATTTCAGTCAGGTGAGGATCTGGGATATTTTCAGAGAACTTTTAGTGCTCAGTTCACAAGGACTGCTCATAGCATCAGAATACAAGTGAGGCGAAAGAGGAATCTTGAGAGGTAGCCATGTTCCAGTCCTTGGAAGGCTTTAAATAATGCTAAAGAAGGACAATTATATGGTTTATAATTTAAATGGTGGGATATTGAAGTATTTTAGAGAAATTAACCTGATAAAATACATTGCAGAAAGACAACCCAGTGGATAATAATGAAAGTAGACAGAAATCTCTAGAAATCAGTTTGAAAGCTATTGTAATATTCCTTCAAAAAACAGTGGAGGCTAAGATAGTGAGAATGGATAAGAGAGAATTCACAGTTGTGAAATCAGTGGAACTGGGTCACCGTTAAGTATGATGTTAGGAGAGAGGGTTTTTCTACTTGGGTGACATGGAGGTAGTTCGTGTACTGCGTCACAATGTTACACCAAAGGAGAAACAGATTAGAGATAGGAAATGAAGGGCTAACTTTAAGTTATGTTGAGTCTGAGTTGTGGAACATCCAGATAAAAATTTCAGTGGACAGTTGAATTTAAACATCTGGAAATGGACTAAAGTGATGTTCCTCCTTCAAATACGTAACCATGGCTAATCAATAAAACTATTCAAATGTTTAAAACATTGTTCCAAATGATGAGTATATTTCAGGCAAATATATAGCAATCACCTCAATCTCAAATAGAAAATGTATAATATACGTCAAAATACTGTGGCAATAGTATTAACATAAGAGTGACACATTCTTTAAATTTTGTGTGGTATTTTCCTGTCTACCTCACCAATACACAAATCATGAATCATGAATAAAGGCAACATTCAACAAAAATGTACTGGCTGTATTAAGAAGACTTAAACAAATAGTAACTTTAAAAATGAACTAGAAATTGTAGCAATTGACATTTAAAATTGGGTTAGCTAATCTACTAATTAAATAAGTAATTATTTTCCCTCAAAATAAGAATCACACTGGAAAGAGTAAATAGTTCATAAGCCTCCTGAAATAGAGTGTTGAGGAACTGTTTTCTGTATCATTAATTGGGCAAATAAATAGCAACCTGCCTAGATTATAGCAACCAGTGATGTGCAAGAGATCAGGGGCTAAAATAATTTCTGTAAATCAGCGGTAGTATGACAGGAAATAAAGACAGATAACGCATTATCACAAAGAAAGCTTGATGTGACAGTATCTTTTATAATCAGATTTAGATGCCATTCTTCATTAGATGACAAAGAGCAAGTTGCTGCTGTCTGTAAAGGAGCTTAAAGGAAATAAAGTAACTTTGAAATATCCACCCACCAAATTTTTGAAACAAGTGATGAAAATAAATGAAAGTCCCTTTATTTATCCATCTCCATCTTCTCATTCTTTTTATCAATAATATTCATTTATCCTTCAGTTCAAATTTAGTTCAGAGTGAGAGTATCCCTAATACTCTAGTATAAAATAAGTCCTAATCATAACTATTTTTATCAGGAAGTTTCCTATACAGTGAAAATAATTCTATTTGTTTGATCAACAGTGGAAAAGAATGAATGGGAAAAGGGAGACACTGCTTCAAAAGACTGTGGAGTTATTAAGTTAATATTTAATTTGCTTTTTTCCAAATACAAAACTCTTACCAAATAAGGTACTTTGAGAACAAAGACAGAGTAAAGGGTAATAAACTTTAGATTTTTACCTTTACTTTTAAAATGACTATGATAGAATACTACATATAAAATTCTTAATGATATTAAGAATGATCTGATTTCATATGTGAATAATTCATACCTGAGGATGGAGAATCCCAGTGCAGTGATATTTTTCCTCTCATGGAAACTGATGCTATTAATATACTTTGACCAGTATTACTAAGCAATTATTACATTAGCTAATGTTTACCATGCACTCACTATTTGGCAGACACTGTCTTTAATACTATATATGGATTACTTCATTTAATCCTGAAAACAACCCTACACGTTGATATTACTATACGCCCTATTTTTAAGATGAAGAAACTGAGAAACAATGTAGCTATTTACCTAAAGTCACATAGCTACAAAGTGTCAGAGCCAGGATTTGAAAATATTTATTTTAGCACTAGAACCTACACTTTCAAACACTGAACTGTCAACGATGCACGATGTCCTTTTGAGTGACAGGCTACATGTCTGCATTGTGGAAAGACAAACTGTGCGCAAACCTCACTGTAGAAATTATGCTTGCTTGCTCATTTGTTAAATAGTTCTCTACATAATTTGTGTAGAAATGTGTCTATCAATATACCATATAAAGCAAAAAAAATGTTTTTATTGGATGTAATCTCTGCCAGTCTTTTGGGGGTAATAAAATCTTTAGAACATGTCTTCTCCTCTGGAATAGTTACCTGCTCATGCTTGGCTATTCAATCCTGTTGTCTGCTGCCAGAACTGAGTAACTGAGTAAACTATAATAACTGTAAAACTCTGAGACTGTTCAATAGTTGAAGAAATCCACCTACCGGCAGAAAGCATGAAACAGGTAATATATTAAACTCCATATCATACAGTAGAAAGACAGAAATAGTTTGGTTTTTCTATCTCAATAACCTGAAATTTCCAATTTGTTGTAATGAAAGAAAGAAAGAAAGTGGGAGGGAGGGATGAGGGAAGGAAAAAAATAAGGAAAGAAGAGATGGAGGAAAGACTGACAGATTTACTGAAAAAAAAAGCATTCTCAGTTTTCATAAACCATGTAACAGTTTTATCCATAGAAACAAATAATCAAGTGTCTAAAATTTCTGGATTGCCAGAAGGTAATGTCCATTGCAGAAAAGAGAAGCTACTTGTACTCATAGAGATGAAGACAGACATATATCCTTAATAAGCAGATATTATTGTCAATATTTCAAATATTTCCTTAAAATCTTTTGTATGTGGGTATATGCTTGAATTCATTTGCTTAATTGTAAACAATATGTAATATTAGTTATCCTTTCACTAGGAGATTTTTTTTCCTAATTCAAAGAACATCCATATACATTAATGAAAACAGGCACAATGAATATAATTATAATGAAATGTATTTTTAAATAAATTAACTGAAACTCTATTTCCCTTAGTTAAGTAACATTAATGTTTCCTATCAATGTTTAAGTTAGTTTGAGTCATATGTTTATTTTTGTGTTCTTATTATTTCATAATAGATGGCATTAAACTTAGGTGTCAGTGAAATCATAATTATTAATTGTATTGGTTTTCTATCAGTGCATAGCAAATTACCTCAAGTTTAGCAGCTTAAAACAACACCCATTTATTAGCTCAGTTTTGTAGATGAGAAGTCTGTGTGGATTCAACTGAGTTGTCTGTTGACAGTTTCACAAGACTGGAATTAAAGTGTTGGTCAAGCTGGATTCTTATTTGGGTCATTAGAGAACTCACAGCATCATTTTCCAGTTGTACTGAATTCACTTCCTTGCAGTTGTAGGACTAAGGGTACCCGCTTTCTTGCTGACTGTTGGCAAGGGCTTACTCTCAGATTCTGCAGGGCATTCTTCTGTTCTTGCATGGGGCCATCTCCATCTTCAAAGACAGCATCATTGCTTTTCATCTCCCTAATTTCCCTTTGGCAACCATCTGAGAAAACTCAGATGCTTTAAAAGAGTCCTGTGATTATATTAGGCTCACCTACACCATCTCTCATTTAATTAGCTCAAGGTCAATGGTTTGTAACCTTAAAAATTGGAGTAATATTACTTTGTTTACATAATCAGAGGCATGATATCTCATCTTATTCATAGTCCTGAGGATTAGAGCAGAAAATCTTGAGGGTTTGGTCATGTTAGAATACTGCCTACCATGCTAACATCTGGGTACTTGTCTACTCATTAACACATCTTCATTTATTTAAGCACTTTCTTACAATTGAATATTCTCTATTCCATTTTTAGTATTGTTAACAAGTGTGATTAAAAACTGTAAATAACTTAGAAGTCTGCTGTCGATAGTTGAAGAAATCCACCTTCAGGTCGAAAGCATGAAGCAGGTAATATATTAAATTGCACATCATACAGTAGAAAGACAGAAATAGTTTGGTCTTTCTATCTCAATAACCTGAAATTTCCAGTTTGTTGTAATGAAAGAGAGAAAGAAAGAGGGAGGGAGGGATGAGGGGAGAAAACAAAGAAGGAAAGGAGAGAGGGAGGAGAGACTCTATTTAGATAGAAATTATAGGAAGGAAATCACTTGCTCAAACAGTCCAAGTGTTAAAGTATCATGATACATATTAATAAACCACTCCCTCTAGATTACAGTGAAAAAAAGTACTTTCTGTTTGTTTGTTTCCTAGTCAACTCCAGGTTCCACCCATTATGCTATAAACCATTTATATATGTAAAAAACAGAAAAAATATTGCTACTTGAATTAATGGTGAAAGGAAATATATAGGAAATAGTGCACACATTAGAATAGCAAGGACACTGGAAGCCAGCTGACAGTGAGTGAAACCCAGATCCTTCACAAATTAACTCTGATTTTGTTAACCTCTCTCTGCCTCAGTTTCCTCAACTATTAGAAGTAGTTAATGAGGGGCGGAGCAAGGATGGCTGTGTGAGTAGAGCAGCAGAACTCTCCTCCCAAAACTACATAGAATTATGAAAATATAACAAAGACAACTCTTCCTAAAATAGAGACCAGAGGACACAGAACAACATCCAGACCACATCCACACCTGCAAGAACCCAGCGCCTCATGAAGGGGGTAAGATACAAGACCCGGCACAGCGGGACCCGAGCACCCCTCTCCCCGGATCCCGGTGGGTGGAAAGAAACCGGAGTGGTTTTTTTTTCTTTTTTGGTGAGTGCTTTTTGGAAGCCTTAAAGGGACAGGGACCCAAATACCAGGGAAACAGGGCAGTAAGACTGTTGAGCGGGCGCTTGAGACCGGCACCTGAGGACAAAGAAAATCACGTGTTTTTCCCTTTTCTTTTATTTGGTGAGTGCTTTTTGGAAGCCTTAAAGGGACAGGGACCCCAATACTAGGGAAACAGGGAGGCAAGACCAGTGAGGGGGGCGCCTGAGACTGGTGCCTGAGGACAAAGAAAATCGCATGTTTTCCCCTTTTTTTTAGGTGAGTGCTTTTTGGAAGCCTTAAAGGGAGAGGGACCCCAATACTAGGGAAACAGGGCAGCAAGACCAGTGATCAGGTGCCTGAGACCAGTGCCTGAGGACAAAGAAAATCGCGAGTTTTTTCCTTTTTTTTTTTTTTTCTCTCTTTCGCTGTTGCTGTTGTTGTTTTGGTTTGGAGAGTGCTTTTTGGAAGTCTTAAAGTGGTAGGACAGGACACTTAGCCCAGAGGCAGGGAATCTGGGGATCTCTGGGCACTCTAAGCCCCTGGGCAACAGGGAGCACAGAGGCCTATTACAGAGATAAATAGCCCCCCAGCCACTCCCCCTCCAACGGGGCTCCACCATTTTGGAGGAGCAGCTCCAGGAAGGTCACGCCCACAGCAACAGCAGAGATAAACTCCATAACAAATGAGCAGGTAGCAGAAGCCCTGTCTGCGCACAGCTGCCAAGCATAAGCCACTAGAGGTCACAATTCTCCCAGGAGAGAAAGGCCACAAACCAACAAGAAGGAAAGCTCACCCAGCTGTCACTCATACCAGCTCTGCAAACTATCTCTATCACCATGAAAAGGCAAAACTACAGGCAGACAAAGACAACACAGAAAACACCTGAGAAGGAGACAGACCTAACCAGTCCTCCTGAAAAAGAAATCAAAATAAAAATCATGAACATGCTGACAGAGAAGCAGAGAGAAATGCAAGAGGAATGGGATGAGATGCAGAGAAAAATGCAAGAGCAATGGGATGAAGTCTGGAGGGAGATCAAAGATGTCAGGAAGGAGATCACAGAAGTGAAACAGTCCCTGAAAGAATTTATAAGCAGAATGGATAAGATGCAAGAGGCCATTGAAGGAATAGAAAACAGAGAACAGGAACATATAGAAGCTGACATAGAGAGAGATAAAAGGATCTCCAGGAACGAAACAACACTAAGAGAACTATGTGACCAATCCAAAAGGAATAATATTCGTATTATAGGGGTACCAGAAGAAGAAGAAAGAGGAAAAGGGATAGAAAGTCTCTTTGAAGAAATAACTGCTGAAAACTTCCCCAAACTGGGGGAGGAAATAATTGAACAGACCACGGAAATACACAGAACCCCCAACAGAAAGGATACAAGGAGGACAACACCAAGACACATAATAATTAAAATGGCAAGGATCAAGGACAAGGAAAGAGTTTTAAAGGCGGCTAGAGAGAAAAAGGTCACCTATAAAAGAAAACCCACCAGGCTAACATTAGACTTCTCCACAGAAAACCTACAAGCCAGAAGAGAATGACATGATATATTAAATGCAATGAAACAGAAGGGCCTTGAACCAAGGATACTGCATCCAGCATGACTAACATTTAAATATGACGGCGGGATTAAACAATTCCCAGACATGCAAAAGCTGAGGGAATTTTCTTCCCAAAAACCACCTCTACAGGGCATCTTACAGGGACTGCTCTAGATGGGAGCACTCCTAAAAAGAGTACAGAACAAAACACACAACATATGAAGAATGGAGGAGGAGGAATAAGAAGGGAGAGAAGAAAAGAATCTCCAGACAGTGTATATAACAGCTCAATAAGCAGGCTAAGTTAGGCAGTAAGATACTAAAGAAGCTAACCTTGAACCTTGGGTAACCACAAATCTGAAGCCTGCAATGGCAATAAGTACATATCTCTCAATAGTCACTCTAAATGTAAATGGACTTAATGCACCAATCAAAAGACACAGAGTAATAGAATGGATAAAAAACCAAGACCCATCTATATCCTGTTTACAAGAAACTCACCTCAAACCCAAAGACAAGCACAGACTAAAAGTGAAGGGATGGAAAAACATATTTCAGGCAAACAACAGTGAGAAGAAAGCAGGGGTTGCAGTACTAATATCAGACAAAATAGACTTCAAAACAAAGAAAGTAACAAGAGATAAAGAAGGCCACTACATAATGATAAAGGGCTCAGTCCAACAAGAGGATATAACCATTCTAAATATATATGCACCCAATACAGGAGCACCAGCATTTGTGAAACAAATACTAACACAACTAAAGAGGGAAATAGACTACAATGCATTCATCTTTGGAGACTTCAACACACCACTCACCCCAAAGGATAGATCCACCGGGCGGAAAATAAGTAAGGACACACAGGCACTGAACAACACACTAGAACAGATGGACCTAATAGACATCTATAGAACTCTACATCCAAAAGCAACAGGATATACATTCTTCTCAAGTGCACATGGAACATTCTCCAGAAGAGACCACACACTAGCTCACAAAAAGAGCCTCAGTAAATTCCAAAATATTGAAATTCTACCAACCAATTTTCCAGACCACAAAGGTATAAAAGTAGAAATAAATTCTACAAATAAAACAAAAAGGCTCACAAACACATGGAGGCTTAACAACATGCTACTAAATAATCAATGTATCAATGAACAAATCAAAATAGAGATCAAGGATATATAGAAACAAATGACAACAACAACACAAAGCTCCAACTTCTGTGGGATGCAGCGAAAGCAGTCTTAAGAGAAAAGTATATAGCGATCCAGGCACACCTAAAGAAGGAGGAACAATCCCAAATGAATAGTCTAACATCACAACTATTGAAACTGGAAAAAGAAGAACAAATGAGGCCTAAAGTAAGCAGAAGGAGGGACATAATAAAGATCAGAGAAGAAATAAACAAAATTGAGAAGAATAAAACAATAGAAAAAAGCAACGAAACCAAGAGCTGGTTCTTTGAGAAAATAAACAAAAAAGATAATCCTCTAGCCAAACTTGTTAAGAGAAAAAGAGAATCAACACAAATCAACATAATCAGAAATGAGAATGGAAAAATCACGACAGACTCCACAGAAATACAAAAAATTATTAAAGACTACTATGAAAACCTATATGCCTAAAAGCTGGAAAACCTACAAGAAATGGGCAACTTCCTAGAAAAATACAACCTCCCAAGACTGACCAAGGAAGAAACACAAAAGTTAAACAAACCAATTACGAGCAAAGAAATTGAAATGGTAATCAAAAAACTACCCAAGAACAAAACCCCGGGGCCGGGTGGATTTACCTCGGAATTTTATCAGACACACAGAGAAGACATAATACCCATTCTCCTTAAAGTGTTCCAAAAAATAGAAGAAGAGGGAATACTCCTAAACTCATTCTATGAAGCCAACATCACCCTAATACCAAAACCAGGCAAAGACCCCACCAAAAAAGAAAATTACAGACCAATATCCCTGATGAATGTAGATGCAAAAATACTCAATAAAATATTAGCAAACAGAATTCAACAGTATATCAAAAGGATCATACACTGTGACCACATGGGATTCATCCCAGGGATGCAAGGATGGTACAACATTCGAAAATCCATCAACATCATCTACCACATCAACAAAAAGAAAGACAAAACCACATGATCATCTCCATAGATGCTAAAAAAGCATTTGACAAAATTCAACATCCATTCATGATAAAAACTCTCAGCAAAATGGGAATAGAGGGCAAGTACCTCAACATAATAAAGGCCATATATGATAAACCCACAGCCAGCATTATACTGAACAGCGAGAAGCTGAAAGCATTTCCTCTGAGATCGGGAACCAGACAGGGATGCCCACTCTCCCCACTGTTACTTAACATAGTACTGGATGTTCTAGCCATGGAAATCAGACAAAACAAAGAAATACAAGGAATCCAGATTGGTAAAGAAGTTAAACTGTCACTATTTGCAGATGATATGATACTGTACATAAAAAACCCTAAAGACTCCACTCCAAAACTACTAGAACTGATATCGGAATACAGCAAAGTTGCAGGATACAAAATTAACACACAGAAATCTGTAGCTTTCCTATACACTAACAATGATCCAATAGAAAGAGAAATCAGGAAAACAATTCCATTCACCATTGCATCAAAAAGAATAAAATACCTAGGAATAAACCTAACCAAAAAGTGAAAGACTTATACTCTGAAAACTACAAGTCACTCTTAAGAGAAATTAAAGGGGACACTAACAAATGGAAACTCATCCCCTGCTCATGGCTTGGAAGAATATCATCAAAATGGCCACCCTGCCCTAAGCAATACACAGATTTGATGCAATCCCTATCAAATTAACAGCAGCATTCTTCAATGAATTGGAACAAATAATTCAAAAATTCATATGGAAACACCAAAGACCCCGAATAGCCAAAGCAATCCTCAGAAAGAAGAATAAAGTAGGGGGGATCTCACTCCCCAACTTCTAGCTCTACTGCAAAGCCATTGTAATCAAGACAATTTGGTACTGGCACAAGAACAGAGCCACATACCAGTGGAACAGATTAGAGAATCCAGAAATTAACCCAAACATATATGGTCAATTAATATTTGATAAAGGAGCCATGGACATACAATGGCAAAATGACAGTCTCTTCAACAGATGGTGCTGGCAAAACTGGACAGCTGCATGTAGGAGAATGAAACTGGACCATTGTCTAACCCCATATACAAAGGTAAACTCAAAATGGATAAAAGACCTGAATGTAAGTCATAAAACCATTAAACTCTTGGAAAAAAACATAGGCAAAAACCTCTTAGAGATAAACATGAGTGACCTCTTCTTGAACATGTCCCCCCTCGGCAAGGAAAACAACAGCAAAAATGAGCAAGTGGGACTACATTAAGCTGAAAAGTTCTGTACAGCGAAAGACACCATCAATAGAACAAAAAGGAACCCTACAGTATGGTAGAATATATATGAAAATGACAGATCTGATAAACGCTTGACATCCATAATATATAAAGAACTCACACACCTCAACAAACAAAAAACAAATAACCCAATTAAAAAATGGGCAGAGGAACTGAACAGTCAGTTCTCTAACAAAGAAATACAGATGGCCAACAGCCACATGAAAAGATGCCCCATATCGCTAATTATCAGAGAAATGCAAATTAAAACTACAATGAGGTATCACCTCACACCAGTAAGGATGGCTGCCATCCAAAAGACAAACAACAACAAATGTTGGTGAGGCTGTGGAGAAAGGGGAACCCTCCTACACTGCTGGTGGGGATGTAAATTAGTTCAACCATTGTGGAAAGCAGTATGGAGGTTCATCAAAATGCTCAAAACAGACTTACAATTTGACCCAGGAATTCCACTCCTAGGAATTTACCCTAAGAATGCAACAATCAAGTTTGAGAAAGTCAGATGCCCCCCTATGTTTATCACAAAGCTATTTACAATAGCCAAGAATTGGAAGCAACCTAAAGGTCCATCGGTAGATGAATGGATAAAGAAGATGTGGTACATATACACAATGCAATACTACTCAGCCATAAGAAGAGGAAAAATCCTACCATTTGCAGCAACATGGATGGACCTGGAGAGTATTATGCTCAGTGAAATAAGCCAAGTGGAGAAAGAGAAATACCAAATGATTTCACTCATCTGAGGAGTATAAGAACAAAGGAGAACCTGAGGGAACAAAACAGCAGCGGAATTACAGAACCCAAAAATGGACTAACAGGTAGCAAAGGGAAAGGAACTGGGGAGGATGGGTGGGCAGGGGGAGATAAGGGCGGGGAAGGAGAAGTGGGGTATTAACATTAGCATGCATGGGGGGGGAGGGAGAAAGGGGAGGAAGGGCTGTACAACACAGGGAGGACAAGTAGTGATTCTACATTTTGCTAAGCTGATGGACAGTAACCGTAATGTGGTTTTTAGGGGGACCTGATATAGGGGAGTGCATAGTAAACATAGTATTCTTCATGTAACTGTAGATTAAAGATTTAAAAAAAAAAAGAAAGGAAGTAAAGGGGGATTACTCCTTGATAGGATAAAACAATTGGTAAATCAAAGATTAATGCATGCTTTAAATATCCTTAATGTTGATCACTTAAAGGGTGTCAGATGATCGGCTATGGAGGTACTCTTTTCTGATATTATTCTTTCTCTTAATAAAAATTAATTAATTAATTAATTAATTAATTAAAACAAAAAAAAAGCAGTTCCTGTGTGCTGACCTCCAATGAGTTCTGCACAGTGGTATAGAGGGCATGTCAAAGTGTGGGCAAAGGGTCTGTTTGTTTCTATGCAGAAGATCAAGGCCTAGCTTGGCTACCCAGAAAATGAGCTAAGATACCATATGAGGAGGAGCTTCCGGCATCAGCACTCTCTGGAGGACTTGTGCCAGGGGATGATCATCAAAAAGCCTCCACAGGGATCCGGGTGATGCTGCGGTTGTGGCTGCATACACCCCACCATTTCCTGGACTTGCCATTGGAATGAGGAGGGAGATGTCTAGGCTGGCATGTGCATACAGTGAGACAACGAATTTGACCGGATCTGTACTATTGGAACTCAACCAGGAGTTGGGAGGGGTCCAAGTTGTAGCACTCCAAAATCCTACAACTATAGACTATATACGGTTAAAAGAACATATGGGATGTGAACAGATCCCAGAAATGGGTTGCTTTAATTTGTCTGATTTCTCTCAGACTGTTCAAGTACAGTTGGACAATATCCATCATATCATAGACAAATTTTCATAAATGCCTAGGGTGCCTAAATGGTTTTCTTGGCTTCACTGGAGATAGCTGGTAATTATAGATTTGCTTTGTTTATGTCACTGTATTCCTATTATGTTAATATGTGTGTGCAAGTTAGTAGTTTAAAACCTATACATACTTAAGATACTCTACAAGAAGATATGTCAAAGAAATAATCGATCCTCCCATGTTTTCTTCCATATGCTACCTCTATAGCTTTTCTTCTTCCTCCCTAATTACAACCCTTAAATAGAATTCGTGCCTTATATCGAATTTACCGAGTATCATAATTCCTCCAGGTGGTAAAGATACCTCGAGACAAGTCCTGGGCAGAGAAGCCACAGGGCATAAATCTGCAAAGAAGTAAAAAGCTAACCTTTTCAAACAATATGGCTTCTCTCTCACTTACCAACTTTACATTTCCCTGTATGGCCCCGGAAGATGACTGGTTAGCCAGAGACGGTTAAGATTCCTCAAGGGAGGAACAACCTAAGACAGGCACAGTCGCAGGGGGGCCATCAGGTGAGAAATTGGGGAACAACAGTGGTGAGGCTTAGAACCTCACCACCCCTTGTGTTGAGAGAAATCTTCTGCACCCATGGATGTTTTATTGCCCTTGTCTAGCTCGGATTAGCACATAGTCTACAGGCACACACCTGATCATCTACAATTGCTCTCTTACAACACTAAACTATGTTTTCTACATTTATCTTGCATCTACCTACCACTTCAGCATTTTATTAAAAATAAAAATAATTATAATAATTAAGGGAGAAATGTGGGATCGACATATAAATCAAGTATAAAAATCAAATGAATATTCATATTTCACCTGATTGTTTATTGTTCATAATGCGTGATCAGAACCGAAAGTTTCTGCGATGACTGCCCTTGTACTGTTGACCATGTCAGAACTTATTCACTATGTAAGAATTCGTTCACTATGTAAGAACTTGTTCGTTATGCTTCAGAAGATTGGAGACTGACGAGAACTAGGCTTGAGATGGATTAATGATTGTGCATTGAGCATTGACCCCCCTATACAGAATTTTATTGTTGTTAACAACCATTTGATCAATAAATATGAGAGATGCCCTCTCAAAAAAAAAAAAGACAAAACAAATTCAGGATAAAACTGACAGAAAGGAATGTAACAATTTCGTGCTCTGATAATGTAGAAATGTCAGAACTAAGAAAAATGGGAGAAGGAGGGGAAGAGAAGGCATCTGTGAGGGCTAAAAATTTAGGCTAAAAATTAACTTGCCATTTCTGCTTCTGTATTAATGCTTGCCTCAGTAGAAGTGGCAGACAGTCATACCCTGTTATTGCAAAACTGATTTATTGAAAGAATTGTTATTTCAAACTGCTGCAAACTAGCCGACCCAGGAAGAAGCAACTGACCTAGAAACTAGTCTCAGGCAACCAAGTGAAACTAGGACAGTTAGCCAACAGGAAGTTCAGAGAATATAAAAATGTTGACCAAACTCTTGAGGTTGCTTTTAGCCAAACTAAGGCTGGCAGCCCCTGTACAGGTGGTCTTACTGCTAATAAATAACTTCGTTTCTCCTGTAAAAAAAAAAGTTATAATAATATTAGTGTATAGGGTAGTTGAGATAAATAAGTGTATGAAAAATGAGGAAACAATGAGTAAACTGAATCCAGGTTCTTTTTGATTAAATAACCACTTACACTTATTTTCTTATGTTCTTCCTTGCATTTTTTATATTCAGAAAAAGTTTTATTTCTTCCCCTTTCACCTGCTTCACCCATCTCCCCACACCGTTCCCCTGTGGCACCCACCAATCTGTTGTCCTCTGTGTTTATCAGCCTGTTAATGTTTTGTTTGTTCATTGTTTTGTTTTTTAGATTCCACATATAAGTGAAGCAATATGGTGTTTGTCTTTCTCTTTCTGACTTATTTTACTTCACATAATACCCTCTAGGTCCATCCATGTTGGTGCAAATGGCACTATTTCTTTTTTTATGGCTGAGTGATATTCCATTGTATATGTACCACATCTTTATCTCTTCATCTTTTGACAGATATTTAGGTTGGTTCCATATTTTTTAATCCATACTGATTTCTAAAATATTTATTCAGCTAGAAACTTATTATTATATATTCTTAAAGTGTCAAATGTTTTATTTAAAAATAAATACATATTTATTTTTATTTTTTCATAAATATTTTAATGAAGAATAATAAAATTGTGAACAGAAATAGCATGTATTTTCATTATTGATTCATTTGAGCTTTTTAGTTTTATAATAATGTTTTTAATAATATAAATATATATATAAATATAAATATATTTGTGCCTTTCTAGTTATCTGTATGTTTCCTATCTGTTTTGTCTTCCCCTTGTAGAATTGCTATTAATAATTGATTGAACTGCTTCAGTGTATTTTGTTTTCTTTTTTCTTTTCTAAATTTTCAATTCTTTATAGTTTTTCTCTGAATAATTGGAGGATGTTTTAAATTAACTTTATTTCACTGCAATTTACTTTTCTGCAATCTCTGCTCTGCTTTTTAAAGCTCTTATTGTTTTGAAAATATTTTGCTGCCTTCATGACTTCTTTTCTGGATCTAGTGTCTATTCTTGATTACTTTATCCTACATTATAGATTTAATATCAGTTTAAATCTTATTGGAAAGATATTTCAGACCTTCAGAATTTATATTCTATTTTTTAAGAAAATCTATTTTATAGGATGACTCTTTTGGAGTGATTACATTTGGTCTACTTCTTTGAACTATAGTTTCTGTTAATGTTTGACATTTTCTCTGAAGTCATCTTTAGAGATTGATGAGTGGCTAGCTCAGGATTCAGAGATTCTTGTGTGTTCTTGCTTGATTCTTCTGTTTCTGGATAAAATTCAAATGGAAGTGTCTTGATTCCTTATAAATTTCCATGAAAGCCTCAGATGTCTAGCAGTCCAGGGGAGATGAGACTTCAGGCAATTCCATCACTGAGTACCATCTCAGAGAGGGAAATCATAGTATTGGATATGAAATTTAAGTTTTTCAATTAGTGGCACCAGCCATGGTTTAACTAGGAAAAACTGTTAATTTAAAGCAACTGTTAATTTATAGGAAGTCTTTATGAACAAGTTCTTTACATAATATAGCATTGACAGATAAAATGCAGAATCTCTAGTTAAACTTGAATTCAGATCAACGGCAAACATTTTTAGTGTATGTCCCACGTATTGCATGGGATGTACATATACTAAAAACATTAATTTCTCTTTATATGAAATTGAGATTAATTGGACATTCTGTACTTTAATTTGCCAAATCTGGCAATCCTAAATAAATACTGTGATAGCATTTAGTTGCACATTACCTAACCCATTTCATATCTCACATTCATTTTTTTCCCTTGTACAAAGATAAGAGGTCTTACTGAGATTCTGTTCAAAGGCACTGTCCTCTCATTCTGTGGTTCGCTCTGCTTTTCACATACAGGAGATTGTCACTTGGCTCTTACTTTAACATTGGCTTAAGCATTCTTTTCCTTAAGAAAATACTCGTTTCTGATTTTTTAACATGATTCTTGCCTACATTATTTTGATTAATTACTCATTTTGCAAGTTATTGGTAATTTCAGTAGCAGTCTGGTAGTGAATTGGGGAAAAATCAGTTTCAAACCCTTTCAATGCCACTTTACAGATATGTCTTTAAAGTTCCTCAGACTTCATAATTAACTCACTCTGACAACTTGCCACTTCCCCTTGACCAGTAAACCAAAAATTTATCTGAATAATAGAATGTCAATGAATTTATTTTAAAATATGCGATATCTGTGCACATTACATATTTTATCATATTCTGAGAATTCAATTGAAAAGCACAAAGGACAAACTGAAAATTATTTCCCCCTAGCAGAAGTGCACCACTACAGTGATACACAGCTGAGCAAAAGTCTGAAACAGCAAATATCAACTACCATACACCATCTTTCTGTGGCATCCACAGTGAAAGAGCAGAGAGCAATTTACAAGCAGCAGCTGGCCATGTGCAGCAACAATGTAGCATTACAACCCAACTGCCAAATGAAATCAGAGAGCTTTTCCCGTGAAATTGGGGGCAAGAGGCTATGCTTTGCTTGATGTGGCTGTTTCATTTCTATATATATTTACTCATTTGCTTTACATTTGTTGTGTGCTGCGCCAGAAGTTTGTTCAAGTAAATGAGAGGTGGCACTTGGTGTTGTTCTCGCAGGTTGCTGCTCTTCTAAACTTCTCCCTTGGGGAATTCCTAAGGCCAGTTTGAGCATCTAGACTCAGTTAATAATGTACGAGGAATGGAAAATAGAAAGTCACAACCTTGGTTAAATCCAGGGAAAAAAATCTTTTTTTATGTAGTCATTCAGGAGGAATTATGTCATTGGGAAACTTAAGAATCCCTTCATGTTACTCAGTCCAAGTATATTGGCTGTGGGTAAAATCGCAGTATTCCTGGAATCTCTCGCCCGGCCTTACTACATCTCCATCAATAGGTAATTACAAGGGCGAACGAGGGCATATCTGGATGGAGAGTTTGGGTGGGGTACCTTCTTCTGCAGCTGCTTCGTGAGCAACACGGGCGAGCAGAAGAGGACAACTGCTTGTGAGCAATAAACAGGCTTCTCCCTTTGACTGATTTCAGTTTCAAAGGTATTTTGCCCTGGTATTTTCTCCCTGGAGTTAGACAATGGCAATGGCTGAATCTTCCTGGGCTGTCTACTTCTGATCCTAAAGTGGACTTCCAGTCAACTACTAAAATTTGTTTATATCATTGGGAAACCTATTTTTATATATTCTAATAATAGTAGTTTTTATACGAGCCTAAAATCTTGGTTTCATGGAGGAATAACTTACTTATCCTAGTTTAATTGCTGTATGTTAAATACATAAATGTTGTATGTTAGAGACAACTTACAATGTTCCCAAACTGTTGATTGAGATGGAATAAAATATTGGATATTGGACCCTGGTTAAAACTGATTAAAAGCCCACATCTTCATCTTCATCCCTGCAGTTTAGTCTCTGCCATCTCTCTCTCTTACACACACACACACACAAAAAAACAAAAAAACAAAAAACTCCATAACCTCTTATAACTGAAAAAAGTAACTGAAAAAAGTAGGAATACATAATATACTAATTGCCTCCATCTGTACATTGAAAAAATACATACACTTGACTATAGAAACTCATCTTTTCAGTTTCCTTTTTTAAAATTTATTTTTATAACCTCTCTTTGACTTTCACCATGCCTTTTTTCCTGTGTGCCAGCATCTGGAGATTAACTAAGTAAAAATATTCCTAATCTTAATTAATATTCTTAAACCCTAAAAATAACAATTCATTCCCTCTAAGACACATTCCTCACCTGTTTCTATTGGCTTTGTAACAGGGGATTTGAAATATATGTGCTTTTAAAGCTGCTTTTTAAAAGCCTTTTATTCCTTCTTTAAATATTTTGCTTTAATTTACTTAGGTTTCAGTCAATGAAAAAGAACCAGTTTTGTACAAGTCACTTACATATACAATTTGAAAAATCTTTAAAACTATTTTTATGTGGACAAAAATGAAAGTATAAATTTTGAAAATCAGCATCATAAACTCAGTTGGGTAAAGATGAAAATATGTCCCATGTTAAATTCTATATTTTATGTAAATACATTCATACTCCCCAACAATTTTATTTGCAAAATATTTGGAAAATAGAATCCCGTTTCCCAGTAAGGCTGATCAATGCCTGCTTAAATGGGACTATGCTTATTTTGTGTGTGTGCTTTGCATTAATTCATTAATACTACATTTCTTATGAGCATCTTCTTGGAATCAAATGCTGTACTAAGCACTGAGGATGAAATGATGACAGAGGAAGACAACTTACTTGGTGAATCACACACTATAATTATAATAGACAATAAAGCTAGAAATTAATGGAGAAAAAATAGTGCAATAGAAGTGATATATTACACTGCATTCAGTTTTCTACTGGATGGCACAGTTTAAAATTATTTGAGTAGGACATACAGATTCTGTGGACAGATTAGAGAGGAGGAGGAGTATTATAATTTAGAACTGGAACTGAAAAACTATGATCAATATGAAGACTCAAAAATCCTCCATAGTAAAGGTTGAGAATCCTGTTATATACTGTGATGTAAAATTAGCAATCAGCAAATGCCAGGCAACAGAAGCACTCTTCAGGTATGCACAGGTGTATAGAAATACATTTACTGAAGAAATAAACTGAGAAGACTCTAAGTGCATAATACAGAACATTTTTCATGTTTTAACAACCCAAATTACTCCATGTCTTTCTAGTTACAATTAAACAAGAAAATATCCACCAGAAATTTGGAGTAGTGACCAAGGTCTTTTCTTCAGATGGTAAGAATTAATTCAATAATGGAAATAGAAGAATAATATATTTTCATAAACCTTGAATAATTTTTAGAGGAAAGCATTGCATGCATAGTATTTTAAACAATAATTTTTAATGGAAAAATGACCTGATATAATGAAAAATAATTTTACTGTATTCCATTTCTAGGTCAATTACTAATAATTTATCTTAATGATTTCATGTAAAAAAGTTAATATTCTGAGTGAGTTTTTAAATCATACCACTCTTGGATTTCTTCATTTAACAGGGACATTGGTTTAAATATAGAATAAATTAAAAAGTTTTAAAGTAGCTAAAATTCTTACTATTCAAAAATATCATAAATATACTATGATGAAGATTTGCAATAAAAGATTGGTCAATTTAGAAAAGCCATTAACACTGTTTTTGGTTTAGTGTTGGAAGATTTTATGTAATGAACATCAAGACTTATAAAAAGGAAAATCATCACTTGTTATGAAGTCAATAATGTTTTCTTAATGTACCAATTCAACATGTCTAAAATATGCTTTAAATTTATTTGTACACTGATAACATTTTGAAATTAAAGTTTCCAAATTGCATTGATTCTATCGATACTATAAACACTAGATTTTATAAAAAATACAGAAATGTCGGGCGGAGCCAGAATGGCGGTGTGAGTAGACCAGTGGAAATCACCTCCCCAAAACACATAGATATATGAAAATATAACAAAGAAAACTCTTCCTAAAATACAGACCAGAGGACACAGGACAACATCCAGACCACATCTACACCTGCAAGAATCCAGCACCTTGCGAAGGGGGAGAGGAAGGCCACAAACTAACAAGAAGGGAAGCTCTCCCAGCGGTCACTCGTACCAGCTCTGCAAACTATCTCTTTCACCATGAAAAGGCAAAACAACAGGCAGACAAAGATCACAGAGACAAAACCTGAGAAGGAGACAGACCTAACCACGCCTGCTGAAAAAGAATTCAAAATAAAAATCATGAACATGCTGACAGTGATGCAGAGAAAAATGCAAGAGCAATGGGATGAAGTCTGGAGGGAGATCACAGATGTCAGGAAAGAGATCACAGAAGTCAAACAATCAATGGAAGGATTTATAAGCAGAATGGATAAGATGCAAGAGGCCATTGAAGGAATAGAAGCCAGAGAACAGGAACATATAGAAGCTGACATAGAGAGAGATAAAAGGATCTCCAGGAATGAAACAACACTAAGAGAACTATGTGACCAAACCAGAAGGAATAATATTCATATTATAGGGGTAACAGAAGAAGAAGAAAGAGGAAAAGGGATAGAAAGTCTCTTTGAAGAAATAATTGCTGAAAACTTCCCCAAACTGGGGGAGGAAATAATCGAACAGACCATGGAATTACACAGAACCCCCAACAGAAAGGATCCAAGGAGGACAACACCAAGACACATAATAATTAAAATGGCAAGGATCAAGGACAAGGAAAGAGTTTTAAAGGCAGCTAGAGAGAAAAAGGTCACCTATAAAGGAAAACCCATCAGGCTAACATCAGACTTCTCGACAGAAACCCTACAGGCCAGAAGAGAATGGCACGATATACTTAATGGAATGAAACAGAAGGGCCTTGAACCAAGGATACTGTATCCAGCACGACTATCATTTAAATATGATGGCGGGATTAAACAATTCCCAGACAAGCAGAAGCTGAGGGAATTTGCTTCCCGCAAACCACCTCTACAAGACATCTTACAGGGACTGCTCTAGATGGGAGCACTCCTAAAAAGAGCACAAAACAAAACACACAACATATGAAGAATGGAGGAGGAGTAATAAGAAGGGAGAGAAGAAAACAATCTCCAGACAGTGTATATAACAGCTCAATAAGCGAGCTAAGCTAGACAGTAAGACACTAAATAAGCTAACATTGAACCTTTGGTAACCACGATTCTAAAGCCTGCAATGCCAAAAAGTACAAATCTCTCAATAGTCACCCTAAATGTAAATGGACTTAATGCACCAATCAAAAGACACAGAGTAATAGAATGAATAAAAAACCAAGACCCATTTATATCCTGTTTACAAGAAACTCACCTCAAACCCAAAGACAAGCACAAACTAAAAGTGAAGGGATGGAAAACCATATTTCAGGCAAACAACAGTGAGAAGAAAACAGGGGTTGCAGTACTAATATCAGACAAAATAGACTTCAAAACAAAGAATGTAACAAGAGATAAAGAAGGACACTACATAATGATAAAGGGCTCAGTCCAACAAGAGGATATAACCATTCTAAATATATATGCACCCAATACAGGAGCACCAGCATATGTGAAACAAATACTAACAGAAGTAAAGAGGGAAATAGACTGCAATGCATTCACTTTAGGAGACTTCAACACATCACTCACCCCAAAGGATAGATCCACCGGGCAGAAAATAAGTAAGGACACACAGGCACTGAACAACACACTAGAACAGATGGACCTAACAGACATCTATAGAACTCTACATCCAAAAGCAACAGGATACACATTCTTCTCAAGTGCACATGGGACATTATCCAGAATAGACCACATACTAGCTCACAAAAAGAGCCTCAGTAAATTCCAAAATATTGAAATTCTACCAACCAATTTTTCAGACCACAAAGGTATGAAAGTAGAAATAAATTCTACAAATAAAACAAAAAGGCTCACAAACACATGGAGGCTTAACAACATGCTACTAAATAATCAATGGATCAATGAACAAATCAAAATAGAGATCAAGGAATATATAGAAACAAATGACAACAACAACACTAAGCCCCAACTTCTGTGGGATGCAGCGAAAGCAGTCTTAAGAGGAAAGTATATAGCGATCCAGGCACACCTGAAGAAGGAAGAACAACCCAAATGAATAGTCTAACATCACAACTATCGAAACTGGAAAAAGAAGAACAAATGAGGCCTAAAGTCAGCAGAAGGAGGGACATAATAAAGATCAGAGAAGAAATAAACAAAATTGAGAAGAATAAAACAATAGAAAAAAGCAACGAAACCAAGAGCTGGTTCTTTGAGAAAATACACAAAAAAGATAAGCCTCTAGCCAAACTTGTTAAGAGAAAAAGAGAATCAACACAAATCAACATAATCAGAAATGAGAATGGAAAAATCACGACAGACTCCACAGAAATACAAAGAATTATTAAAGACTACTATGAAAACATATATGCCAACAAGCTGGAAAACCTAGAAGAAATGGACAACTTCCTAGAAAAATACAACCTCCCAAGACTGACCAAGGAAGAAACACAAAAGTTAAACAAACCAATTATGAGCAAAGAAATTGAAATGGTAATCAAAAAACTACCCAAGAACAAAACCCCAGGGCCGGATGGATTTACCTCGGAATTTTATCAGACACACAGGGAAGACATAATACCCATTCTCCTTAAAGTGTTCCAAAAAATAGAAGAAGAGGGAATACTCCCAAACTCATTCTATGAAGCCAACATCACCCTAATACCAAAACCAGGCAAAGACCCCACCAAAAAAGAAAATTACAGACCAATATCCCTGATGAATGTAGATGCAAAAATACTCAATAAAATATTAGCAAACAGATTTCAACAGTATATCAAAAGGATCATACACCATGACCAAGTGGGATTCATCCCAGGGATGCAAGGATGGTACAACATTTGAAAATCCATCAACATCATCCACCACATCAACAAAAAGAAAGACAAAAACCACATGATCATCTCCATAGATGCTGAAAAAGCATTTGACAAAATTCAACATCCATTCATGATAAAAATTCTCAGCAAAATGGGAATAGAAGGCAAGTACCTCAACATAATAAAGGCCATATATGATAAACCCACAGCCAGCATTATACTGAACAGCGAGAAGCTGAAAGCATTTCCACTGAGATCGGGAACCAGACAGGGATGCCCACTCTCCCCACTGTTATTTAACATAGTACTGGAGGTCCTAGCCACGGAAATCAGACAAAACAAAGAAATACAAGGAATCCAGATTGGTAAAGAAGAAGTTAAACTGTCACTATTTGCAGATGATATGATACTGTACATAAAAAACCCTAAAGACTCCACTCTTAAACTACTAGAACTGATATCAGAATACAGCAAAGTTGCAGGATACAAAATTAACACACAGAAATCTGTAGCTTTCCTATACACTAACAATGAATCAATAGAAAGACAAATCAGGAAAACAATTCCATTCACCATTGCATCAAAAAGAATAAAATACCTAGGAATAAACCTAACCAAAGAAGTGAAAGACTTATACTCTGAAAACTACAAGTCACTCTTAAGAGAAATTAAAGGGGACACTAATAAATGGAAACTCATCCCATGCTCATGGCTAGGAAGAATTAATATCATCAAAATGGCCATCCTGCCCAAAGCAATATACAGATTAGATGCAATCCCTCTCAAATTACCAGCAACATTCTTCAATGAATTGGAACTAATAATTCAAAAATTCATATGTAAACACCGAAGACCCCGAATAGCCAAAGCAATCCTGAAAAAGAAGAATAAAGTAAGGGGGATCTCACTCCCCAACTTCGAGTTCTACTACAAAGCCATAGTAATCAAGACAATTTTGTACTGGCACAAGAACAGAGCCACAGACCAGTGGAACAGATTAAAGACTCCAGAAATTAACCCAAACGTATATGGTCAATTAAGATTTGATAAAGGTGCCATAGACATACAACGGCAAAATGACAGTCTCTTCAACAGATGGTGCTGGCAAAACTGGACAGCTGCATGTAGGAGAATGAAACTGGACCATTGTCTAACCCCATATACAAAGGTAAACTCAAAATGGATCAAAGACCTGAATGTAAGTCATGAAACCATTAAACTCTTGGAAAAAAACATAGGCAAAAACCTCTTAGAGATAAACATGAGTGACCTCTTCTTGAACATGTCCCCCCTGGGCAAGGAAAACAACAGCAAAAATGAGCAAGTGGGACTACATTAAGCTGAAAAGCTTCTGTACAGTGAAAGACACCATCAATCGAACAAAAAGGAACCCTACAGTATGGGAGAATATATTTGAAAATGACAGATCCGATAAAGGCTTGACGTCCAGAATATATAAAGAGCTCACACGCCTCAACAAACAAAAACAAATAACCCAATTAAATAATGGGCAGAGGAACTGAACAGACAGTTCTCTAAAAAGAAATACAGATGGCCAACAGACACATGAAAAGATGCTCCACATCGCTAATTATCAGAGACATGAAATTAAAACTACAATGAGGTATCACCTCACACCAGTAAGGATGGCTGCCATCCAAAAGACAAACAACAACAAATGTTGGCGAGGCTGTGGAGAAAGGGGAACCCTCCTACACTGCTGGTGGGAATGTAAATTAGTTCAACCATTGTGGAAAGCAGTATGGAGGTTCATCAAAATGCTCAAATCAGACCTACCATTTGACCCAGGAATTCCACTCCTAGGAATTTACCCTAAGAATGCAGCAATCAACTTTGAGAAAGACAGATGCACCCCTATGTTTATCGCAGCACTATTTACAATAGCCAAGAATTGGAAGCAACCTAAATGTCCATAAGTAGATGAATGGATAAAGAAGATTTGGTACATATACACAATGGAATACTACTTAGCCATAAAAAGTGGAAAAATCCAACCATTTGCAGCAACATGGATGGAGCTGGAGAGTATTATCCTCAGTGAAATAAGCCAAGCAGAGAAAGAGAAATACCAAATGATTTCACACATCTGAGGAGTATAAGAACAAAGGAAAAACTGAAGGAACAAAACAGCAGTGGAATTACAGAACCCAAAAATGGACAAACAGGTACCAAAGGGAAAGGAACTGGGGAGGATGTGTGGGCAGGCAGGGATAAGGGGGGTGGAGAAGAAGGAGGGTATTAAGATTAGCATGCATGGGGGGAGGGAGAAAGGGGAGGGTGCGCTGTACAACACAGAGAGGACAAGTAGTGACTCTACAACATTTTGCCTAACTGATGGACAGTAACCGTAATGTGGTTTTTAGGGGGGACCTGATATAGGGGAGAGCATAGTAAACATAGTATTCTTCATGTAAGTGTAGATTAAAGATTAAAAAAAACAAAAAAGAAAGAAAGAAAGAAAAGGGGGATTACTCCTTGATAGGATAAAACTATTGGTAAATCAAAGATCAACACATGCTTTAAATATCCTTAGTGTTGGTCACTTAAAGGGTGTCCGATGATCAGCTATGGAGGTACTCTTTTCTGATAATATTCCTTTGTTTAAAAAAAACAAAACAAAACAGTTCCTGTGTGCTGACCTCCAATGAGTTCTGCACAGTGGTATAGAGGGCATGTCAAAGTGTGGGCAAAGGGTCTGTTTGTTTCTATGCAGAAGATCAAGGCCTAGCTTGGAAACCCAGAAAATGAGCTAAGATACCATATGAGGAGGAGCTTCCAGCATCAGCACTCTCTGGAGGACTTGTGCCAGGGGATGATCATCAAAAAGCCTCCACAGGGATCCGGGTGATGCTGCGGTTGTGGCTGTGTCCACCCCACCGTTTCCTGGACTTGCCATTGGAATGAGGAGGGAGATGTCTAGGCTGGCATGTGCATACAGTGAGACAACGAATTTGACCGGATCTGTACTGTTGGAACTCAATCAGGAGTTGGGAGGGGTGCAAGTTGCAGCGCTCCAAAATCTTACGACTATAGACTATCTACGGTTAAAAGAACATATGGGATGTGAACAGATCCCAGAAATGGGTTGCTTTAATTTGTCTGATTTCTCTCAGACTGTTCAAGTACAGTTGGACAATATCCATCATATCATAGACAAATTTTCACAAATGCCTATGGTGCCTAACTGGTTTTCTTGGCTTCACTGGAGATGGCTGGTAATTATAGATTTGCTTTGTTTATGTCACTGTATTCCTATTATGTTAATATGTGAGTGCAAGTTAGTTGGTACTTTAAAACCTCTACATGCTTAAGGTACTCTACAAGAAGATATGTCAAAGAAATAATCAATCCTCCCATGTTTTCTTCCATATGCTACCTCTATAGCTTTTTTTCTTCCTTCCTAATTACAACCCTTAAATAGAATTCATGCCTCATATCGAATTTACCGAGTATCATAATTCCTCCACGTGGTAAAGATACCTCGAGACAAGTGCTGGGCCTAGAAGCCACAGGGCATAAATCTGCAAAGAAGTAAAAAGCTAACCTTTTCAAACAATATGGCTTCTCTCTCACTTACCAACTTTACATTTCCCTGTATGGCCCCGGAAGATGACTGGTTAGCCAGAGACGGGTAAGATTCCTCAAGGGAGGAACAACCTAAGACAGGCACAGTCCCAGGGGGGCCATCAGGTGAGAAATTGGGGATCAACAGAGGTGAGGCTCAGAACCTCAACCCCCCTGTTTTGAGAGAAATCTTCTGCATCCGTGGATGTTTTGCTGCCCTTGTCTAGCTTGGATTAATACTTAGTCCATAGGCACACACCTGATCATCTACAATTGCCCTCTTACAGCACTAAACTATGTTTTCTACCTTTATCTTGCATCTACCTACCACTTCAGCATTTTATTAAAAATAAAAATAATAATAATAATGAAGGGAGAAATGTGGGATCCACATATAGATCAAGTATAAAAATCAAACGAATATTCATATTTGACCTGATTGTTTATAGTTCATAATGCATGATCAAAACCGAAAGTTTCTGTGATGAATGCCCTTGTACTGTTCACCATGTAAGAATTTATTCTCTATGTAAGAATTCGTTCACCATGTAAGAACTTGTTCGTTATGCTTCAGAAGATTGGAGACTGACGAGAATTAGGCTTGAGATGGATTAATGATTGTACATTGAGCATTGACTCCCCTATACAGAATTTTATTGTCGTTAACAACCATTTGATCAATAAATATGAGAGATGCCCTCTCAAAAAAAAAAAAAAGAAAAAGAAAAAATACAGAAATGTATTAGGTGGCTGTAACTCGAGGAGAAAAATCCCCGGACAAAATACCTTTGAAACCAAAATCAGTCAAAGGGAGAAATAAAGCTTAAGAAACCCATTTATTTCTTACAAGCAGTCAACCTGTGTCTCTCTCTTGACCAGGCTGAAGCCGGAGTGAGCTTCACCCATCCTCTCTGGTCCAGTTAAACCTTGGCAAGCCTTTGTAATTACCTATTGATATGTAGATGGAACTTCTCTCCACCCTTTGAAACACCTGTTGATATGGTGATGGACCAAAGCCAGGTGAGAGATTCTGGAAATATTGCAATTTTACCACTGTGGCCTGCACTTAAAATAAGCTCATAGATGACTTCGCGGACTGTCCTTTGTTTAACAAAAAAATTAGGGCAAACTTGCAGATGGTGGTAATCAGCATTAAAAAAAATCTTACTGCCCATTTTGATCCTGAAAATATTATGCTATTTTCAATGACTAATTCAAAATAAGAATATATATTTATCACCTAAATGTGACATCTGTGTGGAAACAAATTTAAAATAATTTAAATCTAGATTGTCTAATTTAAATCTTCTGGTTAAGTTCATCACAGAACTTTTTATGCCTGTTTTGACATTGAATGTACATTGTCTACCCTCTGTATATCCACATTTCTGTAATCACTTATGGGCTCTTCAAAATTCTTAGGATTACAGACCAGATCTAGCAGTTAAAAATGCAAGAGAGGGGAAAAGGAAAACCATGCATCTTTTTAATAGGAAACTTTGAAACTTTCTAATCCAGAGAAAAGCAGTCTAAACATCAGTAATACTAGCAAAAAGAGCTCAGAGATTAAATGACCTGAATTTGATCTGAAATATACTAACTCTGTGACTTAAAAGGAGGACTGAAATTATATTACTTATAAAGTTGATATTAAAATCTAGTTCACTGAATTATTTTGAAGATCAGTTAAGATTATATATGTGAAAGTAATTTCTCAAATGTGATAAACTATACAATTGGTTACTCTGTAAGTGCAGTTAGAAGATACGTATGCCCTCTGCTATCTAGATTATTTCATATAAGCTTTTCTCCTTTTTATTCTTAAGAGACTGTCATATCCATTATAATTTGTTACATTATATTACATTCTGTTTTTAAAAAAACATATGTATCTATCTTACAATAAATACAACCTTTTACAAAGGTATAAAAAGACAGTGTTTTGTAAAACCTAAAGATAATGTGTAATTCATTAAAGTATTGGTAATGAATGAGAGAAAAACATGTAAAATGAATAGAATAGTGAAAATAGATATCATATAAAATAGCACTCCAAAAAAGCAATGTAGAAATACACTGACATTGTTTTTAAAGTATAATTTGTACCATTTTTGTAGTTTTATGTTAGTTTTTCATTAATTTGAATTATTTTTACAAAAAATGATAGATTCTTAATATTTTTGTCTCATCATCCTCATTTATTCCATTAATAAAATGAAGAATTTATTGAATTTTGCTAAGCAAAGAATATCTGACGACATCGAACTGTTCTTTCTGGAAACCATTTCTTGTTAGTGTTTGTAAAGAGTTTATTTAACTAGCTTATTTCTATATATTACTTTGTACATTTAACTTTGAGGTGTTCTTCCTAATTTGACAAAGCCCCAAATTAAGTCAAAATATCTACCAATTCTCCCCCCTCATGCATCAGGACCACTATCTTGAATTATTTCTAATCATAAAAACCCTCTCTTGCAGATATTGCCCCATTTCTGTATCTCCTTTATAGAAAACGTCCTTTAAATATTTCTCAGTGCTCAGTGTCCCCAATTCTTTTCCTCCTTTTTTCTCTTGAATCTGTTCTTAACATAATTTTGATCCCACCTTTACACTAAAATAACACCTGTCAAGGCTTCCTCTTATTATGACCAATGGCTAATTTTTAGCCCTCTTCTTACCTAACCCATGAACAGCATTTTTCACTCTTTTAGAGGTTTTGTGAAAGCATCACCCAGAGAAGTCCACACTGGGAATATAAATGTACAAATATTCATTGTCCAATGAGTTGTTGAAGTCCAATGACCTGGAAGAGATCACCAAGTGTGCAGTTAGAGATAGAAAAGAGGAACTTTTTGAGGATTGGGGCCCAGAAAACTCCAAATGTAAGGACCCAAGGTGGCAAGAATTGACAAATAAGAATAAAACAGGGCTACCTGAAATCTAGGAGGAAAACCAAGAGTATTTGCTGTTCTGGTAACCAAAGAATATTTCTAAGGAAAATAATACTGATGATTGTTCTGTAAGAAGAATACTGACATTTGACCATTAGGTTTAGCATTGTGAAGACCACTGACAAGAGGGTGAGAGAGGGTGAGAAGAAAAACTGAAGGAACTGAGTAGAAAAGAATACTTTTGAGGATTATTGCTATGATTGAAAATAGGGAAATAGGACAAAGTTGAAGAGGATAAGGGTGTCAAGAAAAGGATTTGTTTTGTTTTTTTTCTCCTTGTTCTTGAAATTAGTAGACACAGCAGTGTGTTTTCATGCTGATGGATAGAAGAGGTGAATCTGATGATGGAAGAGATCAAAAACTCTTTGGAGTGATGTCCTGATGTCCTTGAATAGGTGAAAAGAAGTGGAATCTAGTACACACACAGGGGACTGGATTTACACATAGGATTATGTATGATAATTGAAAGGAAGGCAAAGTACATGGCAACTGATACTATCATGAGTGAGGATAGCCATGTAACTTGATTCAAGTTTAATAATTTTAAGACATTATTGAAGTGAAACCACAAATGAGTTCAAATTGAATCTGAGATTGGGTTGTTACAGTAAACTGCTATAGGGAAATGGTTCATGATTTTTAAAATATGCGTGTTTGGTTTTGTTCCTCTCCTGGCTCCCAACTTCCTCTTAATAGCATGTTTGGATATATTTTATTCTGCAACAGGCAAATATGTTCCCACTCAGATTAATTTTGGCAAGGCACTTTCTGACATAAACATCTTTCCTAAGAGTTTGTTAAGCACATGACATTCCCAACAGAAGTCATTTTTTAAAATAAATAAATTGTATCACTTATGGTTTGAAAAAAAGGAAAGTTATGTAGAGTAAGACCTGACAGGTGAAGTTTAATTTATTTAACAGTAGCAACCAAGGTGAGAATACATTCATGATAATACTACATCTGCACATCGGAAGGACAATGGTTGTACTGAGAGTTACTGTTAGTACAGTCTTAAGAAAGAAAATACAAAGTATTGCTTTTATGTTGAACTTCACTTACCTAAAATCTAGCGTGTGATTGCCATCAATAATGTGTTGTACATAAAATGTAGGATTTTATAGTTTTCCAGTTATTTGTTCAGACAGCATGATGCTACTCTAACCACCATCGCTTCAAATAAGAAAGTCTGCTTTTTACATTTCAAAACTACAACCTTCCTTTCTCTAAGGTTCAAAAAAAAATAGTTCTGATGTTTTAAAATTCTCAGAATTCTGTAAGACACATGTATTACAAATTTTCATCCTTTCTAAGGATCATCTCAGAATAATTCGCCTTCCCTTCTGCGTGATAATTACTAAGATTGCTAAGCATCACAATCATGTTCACTTAGGATGAGAGAATGAGTGACAATTGGGACCTCAGATGATGGGGAGAATCTATGTCTTGATTTTGATTTGTTGCTCATAAAGTGTATAAGGAATAAGTGACAAGCTGGACTTTAAAAAAGCTTATTCAGAACAGATTTACAAGCTTAATGATACAAACGTTTACCTTAAATACATTATTTTTTAGATAAAGTAAATTGTTTAAGTAACCGATTGGGCAAAAGATTAAAGTTAGCTGTCCAGAAGAAATTCTAGAGTTAAGAATTTTGAAAAGCAGAGCTGTGATGTTATCATTTTTCCTGGTGTTCACAGTCTTATCCCAGTTTCCGATTATCACGTCAGCACTTACAGCATGAACCTCTCTTTCTTATATTCCCTCTTCCAGGTATGCAATGTGACCTAGAGGGATAATGCTGCTCATCTGTCCAGTGGATGGAGGTAAATTTACCTTCCACACTTTGTGACTGTCCTTCTGACTAGTTTCTCTTCCAAACATTTAACAAACGCTCATTTAGTCTTATCAACTTAATTTTTACTGCAAACCCCAGAGTCTTTCAAAAGATTGACAGGGTGGAGAACTTTGTCACCCACTGTAATCTATTCCTCTTTGTCTCCCAAAACTTAACTGTGATTTTAGTGTGTATCCAACCCTTTCATGCCGTTGCCCAAACTTCAACTTGAAGTTCATATCCAGGAATTATGATATTGCTTCCACATTGCCTCCTTAGATAAGCTCTCTAGACCATGCTGGACTTGCTCACTTCAGCAGTTGTAGCACTGAGCTATTTCCCTGCTAATTAAACAGGATCATTCATTCATTCCTGACTTTGTATTTGTTCTTCCTTCTGGAAAGTAATTCAACTTCTCTTTTAAACTACATTTAAGGAAAACTTATTTCTCAAGATCCACTACACACAGCATTCAGAGACTAAGCAAACTCTGATTTTCCTGGTGGTTTTAGTTTATCTCTTTGTGCTCCAGCAGGACTCTGAAGACAGTTAACCAGATATGGCACTTTCTCTGCCTGTCTAACTCCCCAGCAGGGTCTGGAGGAGAGAGACTTTTGCCCCATTCATTTTGGTACCCACTATGCCCTGTGCTTATCCCCTAAGAAAGGCTCAGTAAAAGAGTCTGAATAAATGCAAGTGTGAATGATTGAATGAATCTTCTGATCCACCTTCATTGTTCTCTCATAGTTTATACATAAGGACAATGAAAGATTTGGAGATAAGTGAAAAAGCCGGGACATTGAGTTAATGTTCTAACTGGGATAAACCAAGGTTTATTGACTTCTAGTTGAGTGATTAACTTTTCATCAAGCACTGGGCTGGCCTTATATTTGTAGTAGTTTCCTAAATGTTCACACACACAGAAGATATTCATACCCCAGTTAGAGGATGAAGACCCTGAGGTTTGGAGAGGCAAAGTAATTTACATGAAATAGTTCCCAAATTAGTAGAAAACCTGTGATTTTATTATACTTATTAATTTTTTTCTAAGGCTGATTAGGGCTACATACTATATTTTATTTGTACCTATTTTTATGTCTGCATTGTTTCATAATACAGTAACTAAAACTTCAGGGAGTTTGATGTGCATTGCTTTATAATTTCTAGACTCCTAGAAACACTCAAAATTTTAATAATTATATAAGTAAACATATTTCAAAAGCCATAATTAATTGTGCCTGATTTTAAACATAAGCTCTCTGATTTTCTGTCTCTTAGTCATTGTTTTAAATTGCCTCCCTAAGAGTGAATGTATCACTTTTCATGATCTTTTGTGTTCTTTTAGATAATAAAGAACTGCTCATACTTCCTATTTTTTCTCTACACTCAACACTATCAGAGTAGCAAAAGTGACTAAAAACTTTATTGATTTATTTATTACAATAGGGTTTATTTTAACAACCACATGGTAGTTATTATTTGCACTTCCTGAGCATATCATGACTTTAATATGGAACATTTGCCAAAAATGGAAATGTACCCTTTTTTCTTTAAAATAATCTGTCAACTATGAAAATCAGTTTGTATCAATTTTATGGCCAGACTGCACAAGCGAGAAAACTTCAGCTTAGGCATTTCAGTGCATAAGTTACTATTTGTGCTGTCATTTTCAATGATAGTAGTAATTCTTATTGCTAGTGAAGGAGCACATAAGTAGCTTTTGGTTAATAATAGTATTTTCAGGCAATATTCCAATATACATCCTTTGAAGTCGAGCACTAGTGGTACATTATGCACACCACAATGCCCTCTCTGCTTTGGCTCTGTGAACTAGTGTGCATACTTCGTTCATTTATTTGCCCTTGCCTTGCTGCTACTATTGCTCATAGGAAAAGTTTCCAACTCAGTTGCTTTTCTATTTAAAAGCTTCTTTGTTGTGGATTATAGTAAATGATTGAGCTAGTTGGCTGTATGCTTGGTGGAGCATCCTCAGGCTTATTTTCACAGCTAAGCAAGATTTTACTAGATGGTCTCTGAATTCAAAGGCTGCTTTTGGCAACTACAGGAAGAATAGTGCTGATTATTTAGAAAATTGTAGCTTTATAAATGGCCACTCTCCAGTGGCAGGAAATTAATGGCAGATGAGTGGTAAATAGGTCCATTTCATTTTATTCACAACCTGCATGTATTCTAAGGAAATAGTTATAGCCTGGAAGATTAAAACAAGGGAAAGTTTATAAAATGAATTAGGGTTCATTGGGAAGATTGGGGGGAAAAAACCCTTATGCTCAACTTGTTTAAAATAATTAAAAGCATCTAATTATATTGTTTACCTAAGGAAGCAAAACTCGGGGGGGGCGGGTGTTAAGATCCTCAGAAAGCTTCAGTGAGTAGGTAGCATAAACAAGAAATATGTCTGTGTTGTTTTAAGCCATTCAGGGTTGGTTTTATTTATTACTCCAAAATAATAAGGAACCTTAAAAAAGTCATTGGGCCATGGTATTAATAATAAAAATGAGCTTTCTTTTCCTAGCAAAATTCTCATCCCTGAAAATTTGGGACAATTCTAAACATTAAGTTAATCTGTGTGACTGAAATTAAGCCAGAATGAAGTAAGATTTGAAATAAAGTTATATTTTACTGTTGTTTGTGATGTATTTTGTTTTATCTAAAATTGAGCAATAAATTTCTTCAGACTTGTTTAGAACTGCATCATTTCTAGCTTCATATCTAAATATTTCCGGTTGAGTTAGTTTTATCTAATTAATATATAGCTGTTCCAAGTAAAAACATACCAATCTCTTCTGTTGATTTAGAATATGGACTGTCAGTCGTTGAGATGGATCACCAAGAGTCTCCATAAAAGTGTGATATTGATTTGACAGAGACTTTACAGTATCATAGGGACCTCAAAGAGATACGTAAAACCTTCATAAGAGTGTATATCAATGATACCTTAATAAAAAAAAAACATTTGTTTAGATCTTTAGTTTTGAACAGATGGCCAGCATGAAAATGACATCCACTGTATTCTACAAATAAATCTTTATTACAGAGTTTGAGTGGTGTATTGTGATGAATTGGGACAATGAAATTAGTTAAAGTCTGAGTAAAGTTATTAACTTAAATCTTTGGCATCTGAATCAACAGTTCTTTGCTCAATCATAACTGAAGTCAATTAAATGAATTCCCAAGAAAGACTATGAAATTGAGTATAAGATATTAGCATACAGACCATTTTAGCAGTTAGCTAACAAGGTAATGTTTTAGAAAAATTAGGATGATTTATCACAACTGCATGAAAAATTCCTGAATCAGTTAGGTGACATTATAAGGCCTCTGTTCCCTTGCTGGTGTATTGATTAAGTAAGATAACTTAAAGCTGTGGATTGTCATGTTAGAAGCACCATCCAATATTATCTTAATTATCCTTCATTACTAATGCAGCTAAACTAAGTCTAGATTATGCCAGAGTTGTGAGGATGGAGTTAAATAATCCATCATCTTTATAATTAGGCAAAGGATAAGTTTCAACAGAGTAGGTAAGAAAAGAGCTCTCCTTTTTCATTTTAAATTGAATAAAAACAAAATGCTTCTGATTATATACAACACACAGTTGCTTTATACATTCAGTAAATATACAAAAGTCCTTTTATACATTCATTCCTTCATTTACAAATGTAGTTTTCTAAGTATTATGATACAAAGGCAGTTTATATGTTGTTTTTTCTTGTGTACTTTTATTGCAAAAGAACTTAGCTTATTTTAAATTAATAAATATACTGTTGCTTTATAAAATAACAGTATTGATTCAATTTAATGCACTGTGGACGTCTGTATTTCAAAATTAATTCATCGTTATAGTGGCTATTCAAACAAGAAGGATAATGGGCTACCTAGTGAAATTTTTGTCTCCTCAACAAATTTATTATTAAAAACACACATTGCTTTGTTTCAGTCTTTAAACTAATGCCTATACAATTAATCACTTTTCTTTTTTGAAGCACTACCTCTAAATATTTTCATAAATTGATTTGTACAGAAATCAAGGTGCTATGCAAATATCTATTTTCTTAGTCTTTCTTTACTAAGGTAAACACAGTAGACCAAATATCTCATCTTTTCTGTTATTTTTGAGCATTGTATGGGCCACTGTAGTAAAATTTTATAGAACTTCTGAGCTGGTCCACTCCAAAACAAAATTATGATCATTTCAAATGAGTCTTCACTGCTTATGAAAATTATATTAATTATCATATTATTTTTCTAACATATTTAGAAATTCTAAAATATTTTAAATTATTTCAAATTTTATTTTTCTATTGCCTCTAAGTATATTTTGCTTCTATATATTTAATAAAAGCTATCAGGCATTAATCCTTTTCTCTTCATCTGAAAATATTTATATAAAATATTTATTTCCTCTCTCAAGTGGACACATTTTCTTTTTCTTATTTCCTCATCTCAAGAGTGACACATTTTCTTATCCAAACTATTTATTCTTTCTTTATTCCTGCTCATATTCTCCCGTACTCTTCAAGTGTCTTCACTTACTGCCAATCTTCAAACTGACTGTTACAACTATATTCAAATATTGTACAGGCATCTTTATTTTGGAGTGAATAAAATGAAAAAATAAAACACTTGGTCAATCCTACGGTTAGTTACATAGTATTTTATTTTCACTTCTAAGGTAAAACTCTTTAATTGGTATCCTATAACTTGTGTTTTATTATTTATTCAGTCTTTTGTTTTAGGTCTACTGAAATTCTATTATGAGGATCACCATGGATTTCCTAATTCCCAAGTATATTTTCTTCAGTTCTCACAATTAAAGATATCAGCAACTAATACTCTTGGTCACTTTTCTTAAAAAAATTCTCTTGTTTGGTTCCTGTGGCTTTATTTTATACTGTCATAATTCCATAATCAAAATTATTGCTTTAATTTTTGTCTCTTTTCACAACTATCTTATGTAAAAATTGTTTGCTCTTTCACCCATGGTTATCATTTTAATGAGCAGTTTGATTTATTCATTCAACATGCAACTGAATTATATATTTATTTATGTATTTACTTATCTATTTTATGTTGACAGACACAAGTTGTTACCATACCTTTTTTTTGTGAATAATACAATAGTGGACATGGAAGTGTAGATATCGCTTCGAGATACTGTTTTCATTACATTTGGATATATACCAAGAAATGGGATTGTTGGAATATTTGGTAGCTCTACTTTTATTTTCTTTGAAGTACGTCCATGCTGTTTTCCATAATGGCTGCTCCAATTCACACTCCAACCAACAGCATTCAAGGGCTTCCTTTTTCTATATCCTCCTCACCAACAGTATCTCATTGTGGTTTTAATTTGCATTTCTATGATCATTAGTGATATTGAACACCATTTCATGTAACTTTTGAGGTCATATCCAAAAACTTATTACCCCGACCAATGTCAGATGTTTTTTTTTTCCCTGTTTCTTCTAGTAGTTAACAGTTTCAAGTCTTATGTTTAAGTTTTTAATCCATATTGAGTGGATCCAGTTTCTTATATGTGGATATCCAGTTTTCCCAATACCTTTTATGGAAGAAACTATTCTTTCCCAATTGTTTGTTCTTGGTAAAATAGATTTACCTTATTTAATGTTGGTAACTTTTGTCTATTCAAAAATTGGTCCATTTCATCCAACTTGTTAAATTTAAGTGCACATAGTTGTTTGTAGTATTCTCCTGTTATCATTTTAATGACTTTGGGATCTGGGATGATATTTCCTCTTTCATTCTTGTTAGGTCAGGCTCAAGTTATATCAATTGCAATACATTTTAATAAGAAAAACATCTACTTTAATTGACGTTTCTTACTGTTTTTCTGTTTTCAGTTCACTGCCTTGTGCTGTTAAACTTACTTCTTTCTTTCTGCTTGCTTTGGTTAAATTTTCTTTTTTTCTCTAGATTTATAAGGTGGAAACAAGTCGTTGGTTTAAGTCAGGTCTTTCTTTGCTAATATAAGTATTTGATGCCATAAATTTCCCCATAAGCAGTATTTTAGGTATATCTAACACATTTTACATGTTTTTTTTAAACTGTAGTTTGTATGTTTTCACTTTTGTTCAATTCAAAGTACATTTTAATTTCTTTAGAGGTCTCCTCTTTAACACATTTGTTATTTAGAAGTATGTTGTTTCCTAAATATTTGAAATATTTGGGGATTTTTTCCAGATACTTGTATATATTTTAATTTGTTATGGTCTAAGAACCTTCTCTGTGTTATTTGTGTTCTTTTAAATTTGTTAAAGTTTTTTTATGTTCTGAGCTATGGGCTATTTTGGTGAATATTCCTTGCATACTTCTGAGAAGAATGTATATTCTGTTGTTGTGTGGAATGTTCTGTAAAGGCATTTAGGTCAGTATTAGTTGGTTAATTCTGTTTTGCAGGTCATCTACACATTACTGATTTTCTGCCCACTTCTTTTGCTAATTACTGAGAGAATAATGTTGAATATTGAAATATATTTATGCATTGCTTATTTCTCCTCTCATTTCTGTCATTTCTTCCTTCACATATTAGAAACCCTTTTGGAGAAAATACATATTAGGGTGTTTACATATCACTAGGTATTAGACTCATTTGTAATTTTCTAATATTTACTATATGCTTAATAATATTCCTTCTTCCAAAGTCTACTTTGTCTGATATTTATATAACAATTCCAGCTTTATTTTGTTTTTGTTTCTATGGTGTTTCTTGTCCAACTTGTTTTTTTAATATGTCAATGACCTTTTTTTCAATTGCGATATAATTCACAAACCATAAAATTCATTCTATTCAATGTATAAACTTCAGCAATTTTTCATATATTTACAAGGCTTTGCAATCATCATAACTACCTAATTCCAGAACATTTTTAGCACCCACAAAAGAAATCCCATACACATTAGCAGTCACTGCATTTTTTTCTCCATAGATTTGGAATGTCTGGATATTTTCTATAAACAGAATTATACAGTATATGACCTTAGGGCTGTCTTCTTTCACTTAAAATCTTATAGAAGCATATATCTGTACTTAAATCCTTTTTATGGCCACATAATATTCCATTTGTAGGTGTATGATGTTTGCTTATCTATCCATTTTCTAATTTAAATTTTGGTTATTTTCACTTTTTTGCTTTTATGAATAATGCTGCTGTGAACTTCTGAGTACAAGATTATTTCTGAAGATAGGTTATCGGTTCTCATGATTATATACCTAGGAGTGGAATTGCAGATTCAGATGGTAACTCTATGCATAATTTATTGAGAAACCACAGACTGTTTACCAAAGCAGCAGCACCAGTTCCAATCTCAAATTTTGAATAGCTACAAATTCAGTTTTCCCACATCCTTGTTAACATTTATTATTATTATTATTATTATTATTATTATTATTATTATTTGAATTTATTGGAGCCATCATGATGGGAGTGAAGTGTACCTCACTAGGCTTTTGTTTTGCATTTCTTTGATGACTAAGAATGGTAAACAATTTTTGTGTGCTTGTTGGCCATTTTTATAACTTTTTTGGGAAATTGCCTATTCAAGTCCTTTGCCCATTTTTTTATTGGGTTATTTATCTTTTTTTCATTAAGTTTTAACTGCTGTTTACATATTCTGGAAAGGAGATAGTTATCAGATACATGACTTACAGATATTGTTTTCCATTCTTTGGGTTGTCTTTTCACTTCCTTGATAGTGTATTTTGAATTACAGAAATGTAATAAAAAGTCCAATTTGTCTTTTTTTTGGTTTATGCTTTAACTGCCACATTTAAGAATCCATTGCCTAATCCAAAGCCCAAAAATTTTATATTATACTTTCCTTTAAGAGCTATATAGTGTGAGATCTTAATTCAGTTCTTGGGTATATATTATGTTGATTTTTTTTCTGGTATGAAATAGAAGTATAAATCAATTATTTTATATGTGGTTATTTAGTTGGTCCAGCACTGTTTAGTGAAAAAACTATTCTTTCCCAGTGAATGGTCTCAGTACCCTTATTGAAAATCAACTGACCATAGATATATGGGTTTATTTTTAGATTTTCAGTTGCATTGACTGGTATCTTTATTCCAGTAAAACACAGTCTTAATTACTGTAGCATTTGTAGTAAGTTCTGAAATCGGGAAGTGTGACTCCTCCAGCTTTGTTCTCCAAATTGTTTTAGCTCTTTTGGGATACTTCATTTACTTGTGAATTAAAAATTCTGTAAGAAATCCAATTGAATGAGAGGAATTGCAGTGAATTTGCAGATCAATTTGAGGGGTATTCCCATCTTAAAATTAAATCTTCTGATTCTTTTAATGATGTGTTTTTCCATTTATTTAGGTCTTCTTTAATTTCTTTGGTGTTTTGCCATATTCATTGTATTAATTGTATACTATTATTGTTAAATTTATTCCTAAATGCATTATTTTTTTTGGTGATATTATAAATTGAATTATTTAATTTATTTGTTTTTGTTTTGCTCATTGCTAGTATAAAATTGATTTTTGGATATTTATCTTGTATCCTACAATTTTGCTTACCAATGTTTATTTCCAGGAGTCCTATGAATGGAGACAGTTTTACTTCTTCTTTTCTAATATGAATATCTTTTATTTCTTTTGTTCTAATATGAATACATTTTACTTCTTTTTTTTCTAATATGAATACCTTTTACTTCTTTTTGTTGTTCGCCACCTTAGCAGGAATGTACAATAAATGTTGAGTAGAGGTGGGGAGAGTATCCATCTTACGTGAATTTAGTCTTTCATCATTAAGTATATTAGCTGTGGGTTTTCCAATGATATCCTATGTCAGATTAAGGGAATCCCCTTCTATTCCTAGTTTATTGAGTGTTTTTTTAATCTCATAAGAGTGTTGGATTTTGTCATTCTTTTTTCTGCATCTATTGAGATGGTTATGGTTTTTGTCCTTTATTCTATTAATAATATGCAATGCAAGAATTGATACTTGTATATTGAGTCAACCTTGTGTCATTTTATCATTGTATAATCATTTTTCTGTTTCTAGATTTAATTTGCTGATGTTGAGAATTTTTGAGTATATATTCATAAGGAATTTTGGTGCATAATTTTCGTTTCTTGTGATATCTTTGTCTGGCTTCGGTATTAACATAATACTGGCCTCAGAATGGGTTAGAAAGTGTTTTCTCCTCTTTCTCCAATTCTCTTTTTTTTTTCTTTTTTAGAATTTGAAAAATATTGGTGTTCTAAATCATTGGTTTTTTAAATCATTGTAGATTAGTAGAATTCACAAGTCCTGAACATTTCTTAGTGGGAACTTGTAAAATTTCTCATTCACTCTTTTCACTCAGTAGTGTTTTATTCAGATTTTCTATTCCTTGTTGAGTAAGTTTCAGTATTTTATGGTTTTCTAGGGATTTATACATTTCATCTAGGTTTTCTAATTTGTGGGCAAACAATTGTTCATAATATACTGTGCAATTCTTTTTATTTCTGCAAAGTTGTTAATAATGTCTCCTTTTACATTCTTGATTTTAATTTTCTCAATTTTCTTCAATGTAGTTAAAATATTTCAATTTTGTTGACCTTTTCAAAGAACCAACTTTCTATTTTGTTGATTTTTTCTATTTGTTTTATTACTCTATTTCATTTGTTTCCACTCTAATCTTTATCATTTCCCTCTTTATGCTAGTTTTAGATTGATTTTGTTCATCTTTTTCTAGTTCCTCAAGGCAGAATTTATGTTATTGATTTGAAATGATTATTCTTATTTCAATAGGGACATTTATAGCTGTAAATTTACTGCTTACTACTTCTTTTAAGTTATTGTATGTTTGTCTTCATTTACATTATCTCAAATCATTTTCTAATTCCCCCTGTGGTTTCTTTGTCCCATCAGCAATTTCAGAATGTGCTGTATAATTTCTACATTATGTGACTATTTCAAATTTCTTTCTCTGTTATTTCTCATTTTATTTCATTTTGGTTGCAGTACACACTGTATGATTTCAGTCCTCTTAAAGTTATTGAGATGTGTTTTAAAGAATATAATTTTTATAGAAATATAAATATAAAGAATTACACAAGCAAGAGTTTTTATAAAATTCTAGTACACAGTGCATTCTAGAGAATGTTCTATATATAAGTGAGAAGAATATACATTTGGTTGTTGTTGAGTGTTCTATGATTTGTTATGGTTATAGTGTTGCTCAGGTCTTCTATTTTGTTATTAATATTCTCCCTAATTGTCCTATGCATTCTTGAAAGTGGGGTATTGCTTTGTTGGGAATTGCATGATTGCTAACTGTTAGTTTTCAAGGCTACCAGAGAACTATAACCAGAAACTGGGAACAGAGCATTGTAGAACCACAAAACTCACTGTTCTTACTGAGATTCAGCCAATTTTCTTTAGAAGTATTTCTTTGTTACAAGCTTTATAATTTGTAGAATTCTAAAAATGTTGATTCTGTCAATTTTGCCAGTTTGCTTTTAAGTAGGAATTTTCAGAGATCCTTTCTTCCAATTTTTGCTGATATTGCTCTTGTGAATGTCTTTCATTCAAATTGAGTTTCTTTTTGTAGGCATATAATTGAGTCTTACTTTTCAATCTAACCTAACAATCTCTGTCTTCAAATAGTCACTTTGAATAATTCATGTTTAATAGGATTACTAATATTGCTGTAATTAGCTTTACCAGTTTATAAACTTTATTGTTCTATGTGTTCTATGTATATATAAGTGAGAAGAATATGCATTTGGTTGTTGTTGAGTGTTCTATGACTTGTTATGGTTATAGTGTTGCTCAGGTCTTCTGTTATTAATATTCTCTCTAATTGTCCTATGCATTTGTTGCTTTATCTTCAAGTGAGGATTATTTATGATTTTCTTATATCCTCATTGATTTATTATGAATACCTCTTTAAAATCTTAGTGTTTATCATATTGACTATCATATAGATCATTATATGACAGTTTATCATATAGACTATTAACTATTCAGGCTATCTTCAAATAAAATTATAGAAATTTACATGTAGTATCAGGAATTTATTGCAGTAAATATCTAATACCTCCCTCCTATTTCTTTTGCTAATGTTGTCATAATTTTTATGTTAAAATATGCTGGTATCCCATGACTTATTGTTCCTATTTTGCTTTAGAGAGTCAGTTGTCTTTGAGAGCCATTAGATTATTTCAAAAGAATTCTATTATACTTTCATTTATTCCATTCCAACAGGCTATTTCCTTGTGCATATATAATATCTTCCCAGTAGTCTTTAATATTCCTAAAGGGTAAATTTATTGGCAATAAATTCCCCCAAGACTTTCTTTGTCTGAAAAAGACTTCATTTATCTTTCATTTTAGAAAGATATTTTCACTGGGTATAGAACGCTAGTTGTTTTTTTCCTTTATCTTTCAGCATGTTTAATACATCGATTTATTGTCTTCTAGCTTGTATGGTCTCTGAAGAGACAACTGCTATAACTTTTATTGGTATTTCTCTGTGTGAAATGACTCCATTATTTTCTGCTTGCATTTAAATTTTTGTGTCTTTTTCTCTTTATTTTTGGTTCTAAACATTTGAATATGATATGCATTAGCAAGTATCTTATTGTCAGTTCCAACACCCATGTCATCTGAATCTGAGTCTGAATTTGATGATTGTTTTGTCCCTTCACTGTATCTGTATTTTCTGGCTTTTAGTATGACAGATATTTGTTTCCCGTTTGTTATTAAAAAGCATATATGTTAAAATATACAAATAATTTCCTTTAATTCTGTTCACTCAAGGTAACAAAAAGGATTGAATTATCATTTTATCTGAAATTTGGCTGGGACAAATTTATTTTCCCATCTCTTGTATCATATTCCAGTAACATGTATATGTCTTTCAATAATACCTTGGCCAAAGCAATGTTTCTCAAATAGTGCTCATAAATAATCTCTTGGGGTGTTTATTTCAAATGTAGATCCCTGGGATCCTTGCTCAGAGACTCTGATTGTATGAATGATGTGGAATCCAATAATATCTACATTTACTTTTTATTTTTTATATATTTTTATTTTGATATCATTAATGTACAATTAGTTAAACAACATTATGGTTACTAGACTCCCCCTATTATGAAGTCCCCCCCACATACCCCATTACAGTCACTGTCCATCAACGTAGAAAGATTCTATAGAGTTATTACTTGTCTCCTCTATATATACTGCCTTTCCCATGTCACCCCGTGCTACATTATGTGTGCTAATCATAGTGCACTGTTTTCCCCCTTATCCCTCCCTTCCCACCCATTCTCCACAGTCCCTTTCCCATTGGTAACTGTTAGTCCATTCTTGGGTTCTGTGAGTCTGCTGCTGTTTTGTTCCTTAGTTTTTGCTTTGTTATTATGCTCCATAGATGAGTGAAATCATTTAGTACTTGTCTTTCTCTGTCTGGCTTATTTCACTGAACATAATATCCTCTAGCTCCATCCATGTTGTTGCAAGTGGTAGGATTTGTTTCCTTCTTATGGTTACATAATATTCCATTGTTTATATGTACCACATATTCTTTATCCATTCATCTACTGATGGACACTTGGGTTGGTCCATTTCTTGGCTATTGTAAATAGTGCTGCAATAAACATAGGGGTGCATATGTGTTTCTCAAACTTGGCTCCTGCACTCTTAGGGCAAACTCCTAGGAGTGGAATTCCTAGGCCAAATGGTATTTTTACTTTTAGTTTTTTGAGGAATCTCCATACTGCTTTCCACAATGATTGAACTAGTTTACATTCCCACCAGCAGTGTAGGAGGGTTCCCCTTTCTCCACATCCTCGCCAACATTTGTTCTTGTTTGTCTTTTGGATGTTGGCCATCCTAACTGGTGTGAGGTGGTATTTCATTGTGATTTTAATTTGCATTTCTCTGATGATGAGTTATGTGGAGCATCTGTTCATGTCCCTGTTGGCCATCTGAATTTCTTCTTTGATGAACTGTCTGTTCATCTCCTCTGCCCATTTTTTAATTGTATTATTTTCTTTTTGTTTGTTCAGGTGTGTAAGTTCTTTATATAATTTTGATGTCAACCCCTTATCAGATATGTCATTTATGAATATATTCTTCCATATACTGTAGGATGTCTTTTTGTTCTATGGATGGTATCCTTTGCTGTACAGAAGGTTTTTAGTTTGATATAGTCCCACTTGTTCCTTTTTCCTTTTGTTTCCCCTGCCCAGGGAGATATGTTCATGAAGAAGTTGCTCATGTTTACATCCAAGAGATTTTCTAAGAGGTTTCATGACTTACATTCAGGTCTTTGATCCATTTTGATTTTACTTTTGTATATGGGGTTAGACAATAATCCAGTTTCATTCTCTTACATGTAGCTGTCCAGCTTTGCCAACACCACCTGTTGAAGAGGCTGTCATTTTCCCATTGTATATCCATGGCTCCTTTATTGTATATTAATTGACCATATATGCTTGGGTTTATATCTGGACTCTCTATTCTGTTCCACTGGTCTGTGGATCTGTTCTTGTGCCAGTCCCAAATTGTCTCGATTACTGTGGCTTTGTAGTAGAATTTGAAGTTGGGAAGTGAGAACCCCCCTGTTTTATTCTTCTTTCTCAGGATTGCTTTGGCTATTTGGGGTCTTTTGTGGTTTGATATGAATTTTAAAACTATTTGTTTCAGTTCCTTGAAGAATGCTGTTGGTATTTTGATAGGGATTGCATTAAATCAGTAGATTGTTTTAGGAAGGATGGCCAATTTGACAATATTAATTCTTCCTAGCCAAGAGCTTGGGATGAATTTCCATTTATTAGTGTCCTCTTTAATTTCTCTTAAGCATGTCCCATAATTTTCAGGGTATAGGTCTTTCACTTCCTTTGTTAGGTTTTTTCCTAGGTATTTTATTCTTTTTGATGCAATTGTGAATGGGATTTTTTTCCTGATTTCTCCTTCTTATAGTTCATCATTAGTGTACAGGAATACAACATATTTCTGTGTATTCATTTTGTATCCTGCAACTTTGCTGAATTCAGATATTAGATGTAATAGTTTTGGAGTGGATTCTTTAGGGTTTTTTATATAAAATATCATGTCATCTGCAAATAGTGACAGTTTGACTTCCTCCTTGCCAATCTGGATGCCTTTTTTTTCTTGGTGTTGTCTGATTAACTTGGCTAGGACCTCCAGAACTATGTTGAATAAAAGTGGGGAGAGTAGGCATCCTTGTCTTGTTCCCTATCTTAAAGGAAAAGCTTTCAGTTTCTCGCTGTTAAGTATAATGTTGGCTGTAGGTTTGTCATATATGGCCTTTATTATGTTGAGGTACTTGCCCTCTATACACATTTTGTTGAAATTTTTTATCATGAATGAATGCTGCATTTTGTTAAATGCTTTTTCAGCATTTCTGGAAATGATCATGTCATTTTTTGTCCTTCCTTTTGTTGATGTGGATGATGTTGATGTATTCTGGAATGTTGTACCATCCTTGCATCCCTGGGATGAATCCCACTTGATCATGATGGATGATCTTTTTGATGCATTTTTGAATTTGGTTTGCTAAATTTTTGTTGAGGATTTTTGCATCTATGCTCATCAGGGATATTAGTCTGTAATTTTCATTTTTGGTGGTTTCTTTGCCTGGTTTTGGTATTATAGTAATGTTGACCTTGTAGAATGAGTTTGGGAGTAGTCCCTCCTCTTCTACTTTTTGGAAAACTTTAAGGAGGGTGGGTATTAGGTTTTCACTAAATGTTTTATAAAATTCATCAGTGAAACCATCTGGTCCAGGCGTTTTGTTCTTATGTAGTTTTTCAATTATCAATTCCATTTCTTTGCTGGTAATTGGTCTATACAGATTTTCTGTTTCTTCCTGGGTCATCCTTGGAAGGCTGTATTTTCCTAGAAAGTTGTCAATTTCTTCTAGGTTATCCAGTTTGTTACCATGTAATTTTTCATAGTATTCTCTCAAAATTCTTTGTATTTCTGAGGTGTCTATAGTGATTTTTCCTTTCTCATTTCTGATTCTGTTTATGTATGTAGACTCTCTTTTTTTCTTGATAAGTCTGGCTAGGGGTTTATCTATTTTGTTTATTTTTCCAAATATCCAGCTCCTGGTTCATTGATTCTTTCAATTGTTTTATTCTTCTCAATTTTATTTATTTCTGTTTTAATCTTTATTATGTCCCTCCTTCTACAGTCTTTGGGCTTCATTTGTTCTTCCTTTTCTAGTTTCATTAATTGTGAGTTTAGACTGTTCCTTTGGGATTGTACTTCTTTCCGGAGGTAGGCCAGTATTGCAATATATTTCCTTCTTAGTCCGGCCTTCCCTGCATCCTACAGATTTTGTGTTGTTGAATTATTGTTATCACTTGTTTCCATATATTGCTTGGTCTCTCTTTTTATTTAGTCATTGATCCATTGATTATTTAGAAGCATGTTATTAAACCTTCATGTGTTTGTGGACTTTTTCATTTTCTTTGTGTAATATAATTCTAGTTTCATACCTTTGTGATCTGAGAAGCTGGTTGGTACAATTTCAATCTTTTTGATTTCACTGATGTTCTTTTTGTGGCCTAGTATATGATCTATTCTTGAAAATGTTCCATGTGTACTTTAGAAGAATGTGTACCCTGTTGCTTTTGGATGGAGCATTCTGTAGATGTCCATTAGGTCCTTCTTTTCTAATACATTGTTCAGTGCATCTGTCTCTTTACTAATTTTCTGTCTTGTTGATCTGTCCTTTGGTGTGAGTGGTGTGTTGAAGTCTCCTAAAATGAATGCATTGCATTCTATTTCCCCCTTTAATTCTGTCAGTATTTTTTTTCACATATGTAGGTGCTCCTGTGTTGGGTGCATAGATATTTATAATAGTTATATCCTCTTGTTGGACTGAGCCCTTTATTGTTATGTAATGTCCTTCTTTGTCTCTTGTTACTGTCTTTGTTTTGAAGTCTATTTTTTCTGATACAAGGACTGCAACTCCTGCTTTTTTCTCCCTATTAGTTACATGAAATATCTTTTTCCATCCCTTTACTTTCAGTCTGTGTATGTCTTTGGGTTTGAAGTGAGTCTCTTGTAGGCAGCATATAGAAAGGTCTTTTTTTTATCCATTCAGTGACTCTATGTCTTTTGATTGGTGCATTCAGACCATTTACATTTAGGGTGATTATCAACAGGAATGTACTTATTGCCATTGTATGTTTAGATTTGTGGTTACCAAAGGTTCAAGGATAATTCCCTTACTATCTAACAGTCTAATTTAACTCACTTCATATTTTATTACAAACACAACCTAAGGGTTCTTTTTTTTTCCCCTCCTTTTTCTTCCACCTCCATTCTTTGTATATTGTGAATCATATTCTGTACTCTTTGTCTATCCCTTGGTGACATCTATTTAGCCTTAGAAACACTTCCATCTAAAGGAGTTCCTCCAAAATGCACTGTAGAGGTGGTTTATGGGAGGTAAATTCTCTAAACTTTTTCTTATCTGAAAATTGTTCAATCCCTCCTTCAAATTTAAATGATAACCTTGCCGGGTATAGTACTCTTCGTTCAAGGCCCTTCTGCTTCATTGCATTGAATATATCATGCTATTTCTTTCTGGACTGTAACGTTTCTGTTGAGAAGTCTGATGATAGCCTGATGAGTTTTCCTTTGTATGTGATCTTTTTTCTTTCTAACTGCTTTTAAAAGTCTGTCTTTATCCTTGATCTTTGCCATTTTAATTATTATATGTCTTGATGTTGTCTTCCTTGGGTCCCATGTGTTGGGAGATCTGTGCACCTCCATGGCCTGAGAGACTATCTCCTTCTCCATATTGAGGAGGTTTTCAGCAATTACCTCCTCAATGACACTTTCTATCCCTGTTTCTCTCTCTTCTTCTTCTGGTACCCCTATAATATGAATATTGTTCTATGTAGATTGGTCACACAGTTCTCTCAATATTCTTTCATTCTTAGAGATTCTTTTTTCTCTTTGTGCCTCAGCTCCTTTGTATTCCTCTACTCTAATTTCTATTCCATTTACCATCGCTTCTACTACATGTAATCTGCTTTTAAATCCCTCCATTGTATGTTTCATTTCAGATATGGAATTTCTTAATGATTGAATCTCTAACTTAAATTCAGTCCTAATTTCTTGAATATTTTTCTGTACCTCCATAGTGATGTTTATGATTTTTATTTTGAACTCTCTTTCAGGCATATTGGGGAGTTCAGTTTCAGTTAACCCTTTTTCTGGGGTTTGTGATATTTTGTTCTGGACTGTGTTCTTTTGACAGTTCATATTTCTGTGTGGTGCCCACTAGTGCTTAGAAGCTCCAGTCTCTGGAGCTACTCAGCCCCTAGAGTGAGGTTGAGGATTGTAGGGGAGCAGAGCTGATGCCTTGGGTGAGGACAGATCTGTTTCCTGATTCCCGTCTTCATTGCCTCTCTCTAGTGTCAGAGCCAGTGGGCTGAGCACACAGGTGTAAGCCTCTGTGCTTTGTGTCTCTAGCTGTTGTAGGTGTGGACTCCCTCTGGCTGGCCTGACACCAGCACAATGACTGCAGATTTGCTTACTTGTGCCGGCAGGCTGAGAGGGAGGCACAGCAGGCTGCATGTCACAGTGGGGGACCTTGGAGCTGAGCAGGCAGACAGGGGGTTGGAGTGCCTGAAGCTCCTCAAAGTTCCCAAGCAGCTGGGCAGAGCGCACCCAGACAACCTTGTCCAGCTCTCCCTTCCCCCATGCAGTAAGTTCAATGCAAACCCTGCCCCTTTAACCGCCCTCTCACTGCTAGGAAGCCTCTCAGACCTCCTGCCTTTCCTTTGTCCCAGAGCGGCCAGGTGTAGATCCCATCCTCCACAAATGGCCCAAATCTCTGTCTCTCAAGTACTCTGCCTGTCAGAGCTCCCCAACATCCAGAGCACCACACAGTGTAGGTTTCTGCTCCCAAAGCAGACCTCCAGGGCCTGGTGTTCAGCATTCCCAGGCTTCCACCCCCTCCACACTCCATTTCTCCTCCTCCCACTGGTGAGATGGGTTGGTGAAAGGGCTTGGGTCTCACCCAATTAAGGCTTTCGTTTGTTACCCTGTTTCACAAGGTCTGCTCTGTTTTTGAGGTCCATATGCAGTCTGGTTCAGCCTTCTTTCTTGTTGCTGTTTTAGGGTTAGTTGTATCAATTATCTGCATTTTCACACTATTTGTGGTTTTGGGAGGAGTTCTCTATCTCACCTCTCATGCCGCAGTCTTGAATCCTGGCTAATATCTACATTTTAGTCACACCCATTAAATTTATTATAGGCAATATTTGCTATACAAGTTGAGAAATATTCCCTTAAAAATTAAGATCTATATATTTTTTCTTCTTTCAATAGCTAAGATATTTTCAGAAATCAAAGGTTTAGTTTAATAGCTTATAGCAGAGCTTCACAAAGTCATTTTTTCCTCATTCAGATGGACAGGATTCTCTAAAATACAGGTAATGCAAGGTTACCTATATATATATATATATATACAAACTTGGTGTCTGGTAAATCTTAATAAATCTTTGACAAATAAAAATGATACATTTGAGTTACAGAGTGTCAATTAGTGTGGTATTGGCTTATGATGTTAATTAGTGTGGTTATGGTTTACACTTTGATTCATGTTTTCCTATTATGTTTACATTTCTGCTGTTGTGATTTTAAACAGTGATTTAGAAGATTATGACAAAAAGCATTTCATTTGAATAAAAAACTATCAACTTGCTGCCTCTTAACTTTTCTAAATACAAAATATCAGATAGATCATTATATTTATAAATATTGACATCAGAGCAATTTTATCATGTTTGCCTTTATAATTTGAAAAATACCTATTATTATTTTATACAAATAGAAAGGGAGATAATTAAATTTTAGAACTTTTAGACCATTTTCTTCCAGATATGAACTCTTTTTTTCTAATGGAAAAGTTCCTTTGCTGAAATACATAGCGTATTCTGATTTTCTCAGGGACTTAGGCGTTTAGCTAACAGTGGTTAAGCTGTCAATGTCAGTTACAGTTGATCAATTCTAATAATTGACCTATTTACAACTTAGGAGTATATAGGTAGTGAGCATTTATTTTCATCTCCATTGTTTTTGGAAGATGAGAATATAGTAATTTCTCGCAAAGAGTATTTTTCTTTAATATTTATTCATCTGTTTACATTTCTTTTTGTTGTTGACATTGTGGATTCTTTTTCCCCATGCTTTATTGGGACATAATGGAAACAACACTGCGTCAGTTTAAAGTGTACAGCACAATGATTTGGTACACATATATAGTGTAAAATGATTACCAAAATCAGGTTGGTTAACATCTCTATCACCTTATGTAATTACCTGTTTTTTGTATGTATTTTTTTTTTTTTTTTTTTTGAGAGGGCATCTCTCATATTTATTGATCAAATGGTTGTTAACAACAATAAAATTCAGTATAGGGGGGTCAATGCTCAATGTACAATCATTAATCCATCTCAACCCTAATTCTCGTCAGTCTCCAATCTTCTGAAGCATAACGAACAAGTTCTTACATGGTGAACGAATTCTTACAGAGTGAATAAATTCTTACATGGTGAACAGTACAAGGGCATTCATCACAGAAACTTTCGGTTTTGATCATGCAATATGACCTATAAACCATCAGGTCAAATATGAATATTCATTTGATTTTTGTACTTGATTTATATGTTGATCCCCCATTTCTCCTATTATTATTATTATTTTTATTTTTAATAAAATGCTGAAGTGGTAGGTAGATGCAAGATAAAGGTAGAAAACATAGTTTAGTGCTGTAAGAAGGCAAATATAGATGATCAGATGATCAGGTGTGTGCCTATGGACTAAGTATTAATCCAGGCTAGACAAGGGCAGTAAGACATCCATGGATGCGGAAGATTTCTCTCAAAGCAGGGGGGGTGAGGTTCTGAGCCTCACCTCTGTTGATCCCCAAATTCTCACCTGATGGCCCCCCTGCGACTGTGCCTGTCTTAGGTTGTTCCTCCCTTGAGGAATCTTACCCGTCTCTGGCTAACCAGTCATCTTCCGGGGCCATACAGGGAAATGTAAAGTTGGTAAGTGAGAGAGAAGCCATATTGTTTGCAAAGGTTAGCTTTTTACTTCTTTGCAGATTTATGCCCTGTGGCTTCTATGCCCAGCACTTGTCTCGAGGTATCTTTACCACCTGGAGGAATTATGATACTCGGTAAATTCGATATGAGGCACGAATTCTATTTAAGGTTTGTAATTAGGAAGGAAGAAGAAAAGCTATAGATGTAGCATATGAAGGAAACTTGGGAGGATTGATTATTTCTTTGACATATCTTCTTGTATAGTAACTTAAGTATGTATAGGTTTTAAACTACTAACTAATTTGCACACACATATTAACATAATAGGAATATGGTGACCTAAACAAAGCAAATCTATAATTACCAGCCATCTCCAGTGAAGCCAAGAAAACCATTTAGGCACCCTAGGCATTTGTGAAAATTTATCTATGATATGATGGATATTGTCCAACTGTACTTGAACCATCAGACAAATTAAAGCAGCCCATTTCTGGGATCTGTTCACATCCCATATGTTCTTTTAACCATAGATAGTCTATAGTCATGAGATTTTGGGGTGCTACAACTTGCACCCCTCCCAATTCCTGGTTGAGTTCCAACAGTACAGATCCAGTCAAATTCGTTGTCTCACTGTATGCACATGCCAGCCTAGACATCTCCCTCCTCCTTCTTATGGCAAGTCCAGGAGATGGTGGGCTGGATGCAGCCACAACCACAGCATCGTCCGGATCCCTGTGGAGGCTTTTTGATGATCATCCCCCGGCACGAGTCCTCCAGAGAGTGCTGATGCCGGAAGCTCCTCCTCATATCGTATCTTAGTTCATTTTCTGGGTATCCAAGCTAGGCCTTGATCTTCTGCGTAGAAACAAACAGACCCTTTGCCCACACTTTGACATGCCCTCTATACCACTGTGCAGAACTCATTGGAGGTCAGCACACAGTAACTGCTTTTTTTTTTTTTTTAATTAAGAGAAAGGAATATTATCAGAAAAGAGTACCTCCATAGCTGATCATCTGACACCCTTTAAGTGATCAACATTAAGGATATTTAAAGCATGCGTTGATCTTTGATTTACCAATAGTTTTATCCTGTTAAGGAGTAATCCCCCTTTTCTTTCTTTCTTTCTTTTTTTTTTTTTAAATTTTTAATCTACACTTACCTGAAGAATACTATGTTTACTATGCTCTCCCCTATATCAGGTCCCCCCTAACAACCACATTACGGTTACTGTCCATCAGCTTAGCAAAATGTGGTAGAGTCACTACTTGTCCTCTCTGTGTTGTGCAGCCCACCCTCCCCTTTCTCCCTCCCCCCCATGCATGCTAATCTTAATACCCCCCTTCTTCTTCCCCCCCCTTATCCCTCCCTGCCCACCCATCCTCCCCAGTTCCTTTCCCTTTGGTACCTGTTAGTCCATTTTTGGGTTCTGTAATTCCGCTGCTATTTTGTTCCTTCAGTTTTTCCTTTGTTCCTATACTCCTCAGATGAGTGAAATCATTTGGTATTTCTCTTTCTCCGCTTGGCTTATTTCACTGAGCATAATACTCTCCAGCTCCATCCATGTTGCTGCAAATGGTTGGATTTTTCCACTTCTTATGGCTGAGTAGTATTCCATTGTGTATATGTACCACATCTTCTTTATCCATTCATCTACAGATGGACATTTAGGTTGCTTCCAATTCTTGGCTATTGTAAATAGTGCTGCGATAAACATAGGAGTGCATCTGTCTTTCTCAAACTTGATTGCTGCGTTCTTAGGGTAAATTCCTAGGAGTGGAAATCCTGGGTCAAATGGTAGGTCTGTTTTGAGCATTTTGATGCACCTCCATACTGCTTTCCACAATGGTTGAACTAATTTACATTCCCACCAGCAGTGTAGGAGGGTTCCCCTTTCTCCACAGCCTCGCCAACATTTGTTGTTGTTTGTCTTTTGGATGGCAGCTATCCTTACTGGTGTGAGGTGATACCTCATTGTAGTTTTAATTTGCATTTCTCTGATAATTAGCGATGTGGAGCATCTTTTCATGTGTCTCTTGGCCATCTGTATTTCTTTTTTGGAGAACTGTCTGTTCAGTTCCTCTGCCCATTTTTTAATTGGGTTATTTGTTTTTTGTTTGTTGAGGCATGTGAGCTCTTTATATATTCTGGACGTCAAGCCTTTATCAGATCTGTCATTTTCAAATATATTCTCCCATACTGTAGGGTTCCTTTTTGTTCTATTGATGGTGTCTTTCGCTGTACAGAAGCTTTTCAGCTTAATGTAGTCCCACTTGCTCATTTTTGCTGTTGTTTTCCTTGCCCGGGGAGATATGTTCAAGAAGAGATCACTCATGTTTATATCTAAGAGGTTTTTGCCTATGTTTTTTTCCAAGAGTTTAATGGTTTCGTGACTTAGATTCAGGTCTTTGATCCATTTTGAGTTTACCTTTGTATATGGGGTTAGACAATGGTCCAGTTTCATTCTCCTACATGTAGCTGTCCCGTTTTGCCAGCACCATCTGTTGAAGAGACTGTCATTTTGCCATTGTATGTCCATGGCTCCTTTATCAAATATTAATTGTCCATATATGTTTGGGTTAATTTCTGGGGTCTCTAATCTGTTCCACTGGTCTGTGGCTCTGTTCTTGTGCCAGTACCAAATTGTCTTGATTACTATGGCTTTGTAGTAGAGCTTGAAGTCGGGGAGTGAGATCCCCCCTACTTTATTCTTCTTTTTCAGGATTGCTTTGGCTATTCGGGGTCTTTGGTGTTTCCATATGAATTTTTGAATTATTTGTTCCAATTCATTGAAGAATGTTGCTGGTAATTTGAGAGGGATTGCATCAAATTTGTATATTGCTTTTGGCAGGATGGCCATTTTGACGATATTAATTCTTCCTAGCCATGAGCATGGGATGAGTTTCCATTTATTAGTGTCCCCTTTAATTTCTCTTAAGAGTGACTTGTAGTTTTCAGAGTATAAGTCTTTCACTTCCTTGGTTAGGTTTATTCCTAGGTATTTTATTCTTTTTGATGCAATGGTGAATGGAATTGTTTTCCTGATTTCTCTTTCTATTGATTCGTTGTTAGTGTATAGGAAAGCTACAGATTTCTGTGTGTTGATTTTGTATCCTGCAACTTTGCTGTATTCCGATATCAGTTCTAGTAGTTTTGGAGTGGAGTCTTTAGGGTTTTTTATGTACAGTATCATATCATCTGCAAATAGTGACAGTTTAACTTCTTCTTTACCAATCTGGATTCCTTGTATTTCTTTGTTTTGTCTGATTGCCGTGGCTAGGACCTCCAGTACTATGTTAAATAACAGTGGGGAGAGTGGGCATCCCTGTCTGGTTCCCGATCTCAGTGGAAATGCTTTCAGCTTCTTGCTGTTCAGTATAATGCTGGCTATGGGTTTATCATATATGGCCTTTATTATGTTGAGGTACTTGCCCTCTATTCCCATTTTGCTGAGAGTTTTTATCATGAATGGATGTTGAATTTTGTCAAATGCTTTTTCAGCATCTATGGAGATGATCATGTGGTTTTTGTCTTTCTTTTTGTTGATGTGGTGGATGATGTTGATGGATTTTCGAATGTTGTACCATCCTTGCATCCCTGGGATGAACCCCACTTGGTCATGGTGTATGATCCTTTTGATATACTGTTGAATTCTGTTTGCTAATATTTTATTGAGTATTTTTGCATCTACATTCATCAGGGATATTGGTCTGTAATTTTCTTTTTTGGTGGGGTCTTTTCCTGATTTTGGTATTAGGGTGATGTTGGCTTCATAGAATGAGTTTGGGAGTATTCCCTGTTCTTCTATTTTGTGGAACACTTTAAGGAGAATGGGTATTATGTCTTCTCTGTGTGTCTGATAAAATTCCGAGGTAAATCCGTCCGGCCCCGGGGTTTTGTTCTTGGGTAGTTTTTTGATTACTGTTTCAATTTCTTTGCTTGTAATTGGTTTGTTTAACTTTTGTGTTTCTTCCTTGGTCAGTCTTGGGAGGTTGTATTTTTCTAGGAAGTTGTCCATTTCTTCTAGGTTTTCCAGCTTGTTGGCATATAGGTTTTCATAGTAGTCTTTAATAATTCTTTGTATTTCTGTGGAGTCTGTCGTGATTTTTCCATTCTCATTTCTGATTATGTTGATTTGTGTTGACTCTCTTTTTCTCTTAATAAGTTGGGCTAGAGGCTTATCTATTTTGTTTATTTTCTCAAAGAACCAGCTCTTGGTTTCGTTGATTTTTGCTATTGTTTTATTCTTCTCAATTTTGTTTATTTCTTCTCTGATCTTTATTATGTCCCTCCTTCTGCTGACTTTAGGCCTCATTTGTTCTTCTTTTTCCAGTTTTAATAGTTGTGATGTTAGACTATTCATTTGGGATTGTTCTTCCTTCTTCAAGTGTGCCTGGATTGCTATATACTTTCCTCTTAAGACTGCTTTCGCTGCATCCCACAGAAGTTGGGGCTTAGTGTTGTTGTTGTCATTTGTTTCTATATATTCCTTGATCTCTATTTTGATTTGTTCATTGATCCATTGATTATTTAGTAGCATGTTGTTAAGCCTCCATGTGTTTGTGAGCCTTTTTGTTTTCTTTGTAGAATTTATTTCTACTTTCATACCTTTGTGGTCTGAAAAATTGGTTGGTAGAATTTCAATATTGTGGAATTTACTGAGGCTCTTTTTGTGAGCTAGTATGTGGTCTATTCTGGAGAATGTTCCATGTGCACTTGAGAAGAATGTATATCCTGTTGCTTTTGGATGTAAAGTTCTATAGATGTCTATTAGGTCCATCTGTTCTAGTGTGTTGTTCAGTGCCTGTGTGTGTGTCTTTACTTATTTTCTGCCCGGTGGATCTATCCTTTGGGGTGAGTGGTGTGTTGAAGTCTCCTACAATGAATGCATTGCAGTCTATTTCCCTCTTTAGTTCTGTTAGTATTTGCTTCACATATGCTGGTGCTCCTGTATTGGGTGCATATATATTTAGAATGGTTATATCCTCTTGTTGGACTAAGCCCTTTATCATTATGTAGTGGCCTTCTTTATCTCTTGTTACTTTCTTTGTTTTGAAGTCTATTTTGTCTGATATTAGTACTGCAACCCCTGCTTTCTTCTCACTGTTGTTTGCCTGAAATATGTTTTTCCATCCCTTGACTTTTAGTCTATGCTTATCTTTGGGTTTAAGGTGAGTTTCTTGTAAGCAGCATATAGATGGGTCTTGCTTTTTTATCCATTCTATTACTCTATGTCTTTTGATTGGTGCATTAAGTCCATTTACATTTAGGATGACTATTGAAAGATATGTACTTATTGCTATTGCAGGCTTTAGATTCGTGGTTACCAAAGGTTCAAGGTTAGCTTCTTTAGTATCTTACTGCCTAACTTAGCTCACTTATTGAGCTGTTATATACACTGTCTGGAGAGTCTTTTCTTCTCTCCCTTCTTATTCCTCCTCCTCCCTTCTTCATATGTTGTGTGTTTTGTTCTGTGCTCTTTTTAGGGGTGCTCCCATCTAGAGCAGTCCCTGTAGGATGCCCTGTAGAGGTGGTTTGTGGGAAGCAAATTCCCTCAGCTTTTGCTTGTCTGGGAATTGTTTGATCTCACCATCATATTTAAATGATAGTCGTGCTGGATACAGTATCCTTGGTTCAAGGCCCTTCTGTTTCATTGCATTAAGTATATCATGCCATTCTCTTCTGGCCTGTAGGGTTTCTGTTGAGAAGTCTGATGTTAGCCTGATTGGTTTTCCTTTATAGGTGACCTTTTTCTCTCTAGCTGCCTTTAAAACTCTTTCCTTGTCCTTGATCCTTGCCATTTTAATTATTATGTGTCTTGGTGTTGTCCTCCTTGGATCCTTTCTGTTGGGGGTTCTGTATAATTCCATGGTCTGTTCGATTATTTCCTCCCCTAGTTTGGGGAAGTTTTCAGCAATTATTTCTTCAAAGACCCTTTCTATCCCTTTTCCTCTTTCTTCCTCTTCTGGTATCCCTATAATACGAATGTTTTTCCTTTTGTATTGGTCACATATTTCTCTTAGTGTTGTTTCATTCCTGGAGATCCTTTTATCTCTCTCTATGTCAGCTTCTATACGTTCCTGTTCTCTGGCTTCTATTCCTTCAATGGCCTCTTGCATCTTATCCATTCTGCTTATAAATCCTTCCAGGGATTGTTTCACTTCTGTGATCTCTTTCCTGACATCTGTGATCTCCTTCCGGACTTCATCCCACTGCTCTTGCATTTTTCTCTGCATCTCATCCCATTGCTCTTGCATTTTTTTCTGCATCTCTGTCAGCATGTTCATGATTTTTATTTTGAATTCTTTTTCAGGAAGACTAGTTAGGTCTGTCTCCTTCTCAGGTGTTGTCTCTGTGATCTTTGTCTGCCTGTAGTTTTGCCTTTTCATGGTGATAGAGATAGTTTGCAGAGCTGGTACACGTGACCGCTGGAAGAGCTTCCCTTCTTGTTGGTTTGTAGCCTTTTCCTGGGAGAATAGCGACCTCTAGTGGCTTGTGCTGGGCAGCTGTGCGCAGACAGGGCTTCTGCTTCCTGCCCAGTTGCTTTGGGGTTTATCTCCGCTGTTGCTGTGGGCTTGGCCTGGCTGGGGCTGTTCCTCCAAAATGGTGGAGCCCCGTTGGAGGGGGAGCAGCCAGGAGACTATTTATCTCCGTAAGGGGCCTCTGTGCTCCCTGCTGCCCAGGGGGTTAGAGTGCCCAGAGATCCCCAGATTCCCTGCTTCTGGTCTAAGTGACCTGTCCTGCCCCTTTAAGATTTCCAAAAAGCACTCTCCAAACCAAAACAACAGCAGCAACAATGAGAGAGGGAACAGAAACAAAGAGAAAAAAAAAAGGAAAAAAAAGGAAAAAACAAGCGATTTTTTTTTTTTTTTTTTGTCCTCAGGTGCCGGTCCCAGGCACCCGCTCACTGGTCCTGCCGCCCCGTCTCCCTAGCACCAGGGTCCCTGTCCTTTCAAGGCTTCCAAAAAGCACCCACCCACCGGTCCCGCAGGGAAGGAACGCTCAATATTCTTTGTCCTCAGGCACTGGTCCCACGCACCCGCTCACCAGTCCCGCCGCCCTGCCTCCCTAGCACCGGGGTCCCTGTCCCTTCAAGGCTTCCAAAAAGCACTCGGCAAAAAGAGAGAAAAAAAAAGGGGAAAAACGCGCGATTTCTCCCGTCCTCAGGTGCTGGTCTCAGGCACCCACCCACCGGTCCCACAGGGAAAAATGCGGGATATTCTTTGTCCTCAGGTGCCGGTCCCAGGCACCCGCTCACCAGTCCCGCCGCCCTGCCTCCCTAGCACCGGGGTCCCTGTCCCTTTTAGGCTTCCAAAAAGCACTCGCAGAAAAGAGAAAAAAAAAAGGGGAAAAACGCGCGATTTCCTCTGTCCTCAAGTGCCGGTCTCAGGCACCCGCCCACCGTTCCCGCGGGGAAAAACGGGGATATTCTTTGTCCTCAGGCGCCGGTCCCAGCCACCCGCTCACCAGTCCAGCCACCGTGCCTCCCTAGCACTGGGGTCCCCGTCCCTTCAAGGCTTCCAAAAAGCGCTCGCCAAAAAGAGAAAAAAAAAAAAAGGGGGAAAAACGTGCGACCTCCTCCGTCCTCAGGCACTGGTCTCAGGCACCCGCCCCCAGGTCTCGCAGGGAGAAACGCGGGATATTCTTTGTCCTCCGGCGCCGCTCCCAGGCACCTCCTCACCGGTCCCGCCACCCTGCCTCCCCGGCAACGGGGGCCCGTCCCTCTAAGGCTTCCAAAAAGCGCTCGCCAAAAAAAAAAAAACCGCTCCGGTTTCTCTCCACCCGCCGGGAGCCGGGGGGAGGGGCGCTCGGGTCCCGCCGGGCTGGGGCTTGTATCTTACCCCCTTCACAAGGCGCTGGGTTCTTGCAGGTGTGGATGTGGTCTGGATGTTGTCCTGTGTCCTGTGGTCTCTATTTTAGGAAGATTTTTCTTTGTTATATTTTCATAGCTCTATGTGTTTTTGGGAGGAGATTTCCACTGCTCTACTCACGCCGCCATCTTGGCTCCGCCGAGCCAGAAATTTTTTGTATGTATTTTTGTATTTAAGATATATCTTAGTAATTTTCAAGTATATAATACAGTATTGTTAATTATAGTCACCATTTGTACAGTAGATCTCCAGAATTTATTATTTTTCTGAGTATTTGTACACTCTGATAAATATCTCCTGCATTTTCTCTATCCCCCTACCACTGGTAACCATCATTCTACAATCTCTTTCATTGAGTTTGGGTATTAATATTCCACATATGAATGAGATCATACAGTATGTGTCTTTCTCTGTCTGACTTATTTCTTAGCTTAATACACTCCATGTGGTCACAAATGGCCAGATTTCATTCTTTATATGGTAGAATAATGTGCCATTGTGTACATAAATATGCATATACATCATATACATATACATATACATATACATATATATATGCCATGTTTTCTTAATCCATTAATTCATTGATGGACATTTAGGTTGTTTCCATGTCTTGGCTATTATAAATAATACTGCAATGAATATGGGATGGCAAATATCTTAGAGATAATCCTTTTTATAATTTAGTGGATCCTTGTGATCCACACTGGGTCAAATGGTAGTTTTAACTTATTGAGGAAACTCTATATTGTTTTCCTTAGTGGCTGCACCATATTCCCACCAACAGTGAGTGCACAAGTGTTCCCTTCTCTCCACATCCTTGCCCACACTTGCTATCCCTTACCTTTTTGATAACAGCTATTCTTACAGGTACAAGGTGCTATGTCATTGTGGTTTTGATTTGTATTTCTGTGATGATTGATGATATTGAGCAGTTTTTCATATACCTATTGGCCATTTGTGTGTCTTCTTTGGGAAAATGTCTACTCAGATCCTCTGCACATTTTTTATTGGATTATTTGTTCTTTTACTATTAACCTGTATGAGTTTCGTATATATTGTAGATATTAGCCTTTATCTTATATATGTTTTTCAAGTGTTTTCTCACATTCTGTAAGTTGCTTTTTCATTCTGTTGATTTTGTCTATTGCTGCGCAGAAGTTCTTAGTTTGATATAGTCTCACTTGTTTATTTTATATTTTGTGGCTTGTGCTTTGATGTCATATCCATATCATATCTAAAGAAGTAGTCACCTCTTCCTGTCTTTACTGACTGGCTTCAGGGGAGAAATACCTTCATCAGCCATTAGGGATTATGATGCTTTCCTCAGGTCTTTTCTGTGGATACAATGCACCATACTTATTCCATTTTGTATGCCCTCTCTTAATTCTGCAAAACCAGGGTGCACGCTGACAGTTTCCTTTTTAGCTTTCCCTCGGAAGAGCTGGATGCTCAAGTTGTGTGGTTTCTCCTCGTTCTGCAGAGCTGGGCCAGCTGTCTCTTTGTGCTCACTAGCTGCAAAGGCTAGCTCTCCCTGCCGTAAAGAGTGCATACTGGGACTCACCCAAAGAGTTGGTGGGGGTGGGTGAGGGGAGTGTTGAGGGTCTCTGTTGGCCAGTTGGTGCGATCCAGAACTCTCGGGCAGGCTCACTGATGGAACCACAATATAACTAGTAGGATCCACGTCCCTTTTATGACCTCCTAGAGCCCTGTCTGATGTTCTCCAGCCTCCCAGGGGTGAGAAAGAAGTGAATGTTTGGGCAGGAGCCCACACAACTTAGTTTCCCCTACAGGAGAAAGCACAGGCAAAAAGTCCTGTCCCACTGAGCTGTGCCGCCTTAGGGAAGGGATGACAGGGATAAAGTGAAACTATTCCTTTTACCCTCCCAATGTGACCAGTATTGGACTTTATGCTCCAGTGGTGTGCTGGAACTTCTCCACTGGACTCCTACACTTCCACAAAGGTTCTCTCATCTGTGGTGATTGTCTAAGCCAGCGCTCTTTTGGGGGAAAACGGTAGAATACTCTTATTCCATATGATGATGATGTCACTATATTCACTTTTAAATGTCTGCAATATCCTGAATGTTTTGCTTGTGTGTTTGATTAAAATTATTTCACCTCCTATAATTAGCATTACATAAAGACTATTACAAGAGTATACTATGCAATTACATAGCTTGCTTGTAACAGTTACTTGTAAAAATAGCATTTCTAGTAATGCTTTTTAAATTGTATTTTTAAATAAAAGAATAAAAACTTTAAACATCTAATGTTTCAAATTTCAGGCATGCAAAATCTTTAATGCTGCCCTTATTTTAGAAAAATATTTTAAGCCTTTACATTTAAATAAAATTTAATATATTTCAGCTAATTGATGTCATACATAAAAAAGTCTGCATGTAATACAATTTATAGATTATATATAAGCATATTTTTGGCTTTTAATAGAATACACATTTATAATAGTTTTGCACACATACACACTCGCACACACACATTTACCCCAAACTTCAAAAGAATAATTTCAGGACTATTATTAAGTACAAAAATATTAATGCATGTGAAGTGACTAAACAGTGTCTAATAAGAACTAGGTAAATGTATGCTATATTATTAATAGCAGAAGTGGTGATGCATCTATATTTTAAAATATGAAAATGAGTTAATGGCATATGCCTCAAAGAAGTAATTGTTATTATCACACATTTGTGTAAAATAACGAATATTAAAGGCAGGAGTAGAATGCAAACAGTATACTTTTTATTGTCTATTCTTTCAGCATTTTATTCTGTTTCCTTCATGGTACAATCACTGAATTATCTGATATTTTTCCACTTGCATTGGTTATTCTTACCATTTTGATGTTTCTATTTTATTTTGTCTTTTCCCCTGTTATTTCTACTTGGAATATTTTAAACATTTTAGGATTATATTTATTGGCAAAATCTTATTCAGCTATTTCAATGGAAGTTTTTAATTCTTTAAGTTATAGTTCAGTCTTGAACAACAAACTTGTCCATGGAGCACTTAGTGTAGCAAATTAAGCACATCTCCTACACTGAAAAGGTTTCTGGGATGCAGGAGGTCCTAAGTGATTCTTGAATTATTAAGTACATTATTTTCCATGTTACAGCCTAAGTAGAGGTTTTATCATTTGTCACTAGCAGTGTCACACTTGTGGTAGACTGTTTCTGACATGACAATGACGTGAAGTGACAAAGCTATCTGATAATTTATTGCCAGTCAGGACCATTATGGGATCTATCTAGATCTGAAAGTTTTACAGCACCACTTCCAGTAAGTAATTTCTTTCATAATGTAATAGAAACTATTGGTCTCACATGGCTGGAAGGGAAGTTTGCCAAGCAAAATGATTGCCACTGTCTTTGCATGTCCCAACCAATATTCTCCTACTATAATTCAAATAGATATCAGTTCCCATTGTTAAAATGTTGTGGTTGTGCTCTGATTTGTAAAAAAATACTGCACCTCTGAGTACTGTGTTTCCTTCATTTATGTTCTACTTGTTTACAAATACTAATTAAAAAAATTTTTTTAATTATGAAAAGCTTTTTAAAAAGCAAAGCAAATCCCACAATTTAGAGACATCACTGACATGTTATAATTCAACTCCTTAGTCAAGTTTACTCGTGTAATAGAATTTGCCTGTGTCAGAAAGGAGGCTTCGTTAGGCTGGCTTGTAGAAAGAGGCAAGAGCCTTCCAGATACTTAGGGCAGACTAGTTTTCTGACTGCCACTGAACACTTGTCAAAACTTTACTGTCACATAAAGTTCCGGGGCAATGAGGCTGCTGGTAGAGCCTAGGAACATTGGTTGGTTGAGTACAGATTCAAGTCCCAGATCTGTCACCAGCTAGAACTGTGATCCAGGGCAAGTTATTTAAAATGTCTTTGTTTTGGTTTCTTCAGAGAGAAAATGAGCTTAATAAAGTCCTAACACATAGATATGTCATGATTACATTAAAATACCAACATAAAGTGGTCTATAAATATGAATTGTTATTGTATGACTTGCATAAGTCATAGGATCTCTGGAGAAAAAAACAATTTAACATACAAAAGCTTCACAAAGTAGTTTTGCTCTTGCTTACTCTGATGCAGTAGGTTTTCAATTTGACACCTTTCTATTTCAATAAAAATTTTCTAATCATGACATATAAAATTTATCCCATACCTCTTAATATCTCATAATGATTTGTAAAGCAGTGTAATAGAAAAGAGTTGTGTTTTATAGTAGGGGCTAAGATATGGGGACCTTATTTGGAAATAGCACATCAAGAGAAAGAAAAGCAGGTAACTTCGGGTATTTAGAGGTGAATCATAATGACAGAGGCAGTGACCACTGCTCATTGTGATGGGCACAGTGACAAGGAGGTGATTAATGCCTGCCAAGTGACAGCCCATGTGCGTCAGGACCAGCACTACCAAGAAGGGCACGTAGAGCAGTGAACATGATATTCTGTACCACTGTAGAAGCAGTTCTGAGAGTGACAATCTAAAAATCCTTCTCTGGCTTTTCAGGCACTTCTACAGAGTGTAATGGATGAGGAGGTCACAGGACAAACTTTTTGCTCTTCACATTGATGGAAGCTTGTGCTATTGGAAATTGAACTATAAATAAAAATTCTGCACTATGAGTTATACTATATTATATTAAGAATTTAATATATTTAATATACCAGTGAAAAGGAATTTTGTTGAATACACACACGTACACACAGACACACACAATCTGTACCTATTTTTTCTTTATTGTTCATTTAACAGTAAATGTAAACATTTCTCATATAATCACATATTATTTTTTCATATAATCTATATTTTACTAAATGTATATGCAACCGTATCATAATGCATTTACCCAAATAGTCTTGTTTCTTATTACTTTTCTATCTTTGATGCTAATACAGTAACAGATTGATATCATGCCTTTCATGATAAAATTTTGTGTGAAATAAAGATGATTTTCTTTTAAGAAGATTTCCTAGATATAATTCGAGTCACTTGAAAATTAGATTTTGACCATTTTCCATTTTTTTTTCCCATAAAACTTATTGTCATTACTTAATTGAATAAGGTGTTTCACTTACTCATTCATGTAATTAAGGCCAATTTGAGCAGCACTTAGAGCAAATTCCACATACATATTGCATATCATATGTATATTCTGAAAATATTTTTTAAGGTAGTTGCTTACATTTTTGCCATTGAATAGTTTATGAGAAATTTGAAATGAACTTTCAACACCATATATTTTACTTTTATTTATAGTTTATTTATTTCACTTTTACTTATTTTGCTTAGGGTTGATTTGATGAAAATTGCCACTTACTGGTAATAATGAGTTTCCAAATTGATTTTAGTTACACAGGGTCCAAGATGAAGCAGTATGTTAATTCGGGTGGAATAACCTGATTATGACATGAATCCAAATGGAAAAATACAACACTTGTTTTCGACTTCTTTGAGTACTGTAATTTATATACAGAATTTGAAAGATCTGCACTCTTCTTCATCAGCCACCTCAGAAAAAGCTCTCCACTGAAAAAGAGTTAAGCGTCTTGAGAAAAATGTATTTTTATTCTTCACTAAAATAAAATTAGCTCTTGTGGGTAAAACTGCAATATTTCCAGAATCTCTCTCCTGGCCTTAGTCCATCTCCACACCAATAGGTGTTCATAAGGGGCAGGGGAAGAAGCGAGCATGCCCAGGACCAAGAAGGTTTTTTTTTCAGTTTCTTCCCAGCCAGGATGGGAAGACACATGGGCGAGTGGGAGTAGTAACTTCTTATAAGTAATAAATGGCTTTCTCCCAGTTTATTTTTCCTTTAGATTGATTTAGGCTTCAAAGGATTATTTGCCCTGGGGTAGGAACACATTTTTCCCCCAGAGTTATACTCTTATATAATTTTTCACCAAAATTAGTATAATTTTTAGAAAACTGTCCAACTATCAATACATTTGTCCCATTTCTAATGTTCAGACAACTACTTCAGCAGCAAGGAAGAAAAATAACTTTTTGATTTTGGTTATACCAGTTAGTAAAACCAAGGTTCTGAGAAAAAATTGACCATTAAATCCAAAAGCACAAAACTTTGGAAAATTAATACTTCTTTGTAAGCCATAAATAAGGCAGGCACCTACATCAATGAAATTTTATCTGGCACTGATTCTTAAAAACCTTTTTCCCAAGTAAACCAATGTACAACATAGCTCCCCGCAAAATGTCAAAGATGATCAGCTTCAAATTGTGATATTTATATATTAATTCCAGGTTTGTTTTCACTTCACAACAATTTGACAGGCCCTACTAATTACAAAAATATAAAACAGCCAGTAACTTCATGTTTCTTTATTGGTCTATTAAGGTGAGTTACACAGTAAAAGCCTCCTTTCACTACTATTATGAGTTGCTCAGTGAGGCTAAATGATAATGAACTATGAATATAAAATCAAATAGAAATGATTTCTACTGATTAAAAACAAAACTGAGGCACTAGAAACAAATTGTAAGTTATACAAAAATATTACCAATTTGGGTATGTAATAAAATCATGTCATTGAGAAACAAATGGGCTATTCCAGAAAAGAAACTTCTTATCTGTGATGTTGGGAAGTGATTTTTTTTTAACCTTCAGAATGTTGCTACATCTGGGCAGAAATGTCATTCTCCTCTACGATCTGTGATTTGAAATGAATTACTCATTTTCTCTCTCTGTTATTTTATGCTACTATGGTATTAGAGTGGCTCTTTGTTGTAGTAAAAAATAAAACAAAGATCATTAGAAAGAAGCCTCAAATTATAGGTCTAGCAATTATTGCATCTGAATTTTTTCTTACACCTGTATTTTTAATGTGTAATATATATGGTTTATTAAAAAGTGTGGGAAATGCATATGAAAATTGTGAAATAAAGTAAAATGAGCACCTGTTAACCACTTGACATTTAAGAACTAGACATGTCCATTACCTTGAAGCTATTTGTGTGTTTTCTTATATCATCATCCTGCCTCGTCCTTAAATTTTGTCTTTCACATTTCCATATGTTTTGAAATTTTTCATTTGATCTACTCTTAAACTTACAGAAAATTTCACAGAGGCTTACAAAGAAACTCCTCAATCAAATTCATCCATTGTTTATATTTCCTCCTTTTTGCTTTATTGGTCTATCCATACATATTTACCTATGTGCTTATCATTCTAAATAAATCATCTGAGAGTAAGTTAAATACTTTATGCCTGTCTTTCAACGTTAAATACTTAGTGTGTCTTTTTTAGGGACAAGGACATTCTCTTACATAGCCATAGAGCAATAAGCAAAATCAAAAGACGACATTGAAACAATACTATTATTTTAATCACAGTCTATATTCAAATGTCATCAAGTGTCCTCATAATAGTTTATATAGATATTCAGTTACTTGGTTTGCCTGAATCTGAAGCACTTCTTTAGTCTTGCATTGTGACTTTTTAGAGGTAGAGACCAGTTATATTTGTACAGCATCTCTCAACTTAAATTTCATCTTAGCAAATTAAGGTGATGTGCCTTTTGTTAGGAATGTCATGAAAGTAATGTTGTGTCCTTCTCAGTGCATTGTATCGGAAAGCAAACAATAGTTTACTGCAATGTTGTATTTCAATATTTGTTTAAGGTTGGGCCTACTAGAGTTTCTGCCTATAGAGTTATTTTATCCCTTTTTAATTAATTAATATTTGGGATGAGGATACTTTGAGAATCTTAAATATTAAAAAAAACTGATTTTCATCTGTCAAATATGCTAGTGCTAATTTGTAGGGATATCTTGAGAATTAAGCAGGAAAAATGTGAAACTGTTCTCGATGTTGATCTATATGTTGGTGACCCCGCATCTATTTATTTCGGCCAAATGAATCTCCTTAGCATCAAGTGCCTAGAGTGAAATTTCAGCTGAACATTACTGTTAGGCAGAAAAATAGGTATGAGTGTGGTGAAGAGAGAATAAGGTCAGTAAAGCCCACTAGAAGGGACTTAAAGAGCTGACCAGACAAAACTAGAGAGCCAGAAAGGACTCACAGACTTAATGGGTTAATCAGGAGAAGCTCCAAAGGCCAGGAGTAACTTGGAATGTCCAGATATTCCCCAAATAAAGAACAGTATCCCAGCATAGTCCATGTCTTCATTGTATCCGTTAGATCATGCCATTGTAAGATTTACTTTAGCCTGCTAAAAGTCACAGTTTATTCTTTAATTTAAGCTACATGCTGTCTTTACCGCCTCCAACTCCTAATCAAGTATCTGCAACCTGGGCAGGAGACAAGCATCATGATTAATTTTTCAAAAGCCCAGATATAAACAGCATAGTAAGAAGAGGAAAGATTCCATCTTGAAGCTAAGGTGGCATTTTAAAAGCCAGGAAGTTAGGAAGTAAGATTCCTAACTTGTTCTTTAGCAAACAGACAATAACTCAACCTACCTTGGGGGCAGGGCAGGAGGTCCTGATTGATACGTTTCCAGACGGAAGTTGCCATCCTGGGGAGGAACCAGATCAGTAAATTTCTTGTGTTAATTTTGCAGTTACCTAGAGGACTGATAATAGAAAGAAGAGACTTAATGTCTCTTAGCAAAATAAACATCTTGAGGCCACTTAATAAATCCACACCCCCTAATTCTTTGTCATATTCCTGAAAAAAAAATCCTTAAAAGGGGAAACCCCCAATCTTTAGGTACACCTCCTTTTTACGGATGCCTGCACTTTTTCTCTCTTTAAGTGTGTAACTTTAAATAAAACTTGTCAACTTTTCAGGACACCTCTTCTCTGAGGACACCCACACTTTCTCTCTCTTTAAGTGCATACCTTTAAATAAATGTTTACTTTCCTTCATTACTGTATCTCTGCCCTTCAATTCTTTGTTGTAGCAGAGACAAAAAAAGAGGGAAATAAACAAACACCCTGAACATATTGTCATGTTACCATCATTTCTTGATAACTGTCTTGCTTTCTGAAAGAAGATATTTTATGTTATTTTTTTACTTTTTTGACTTGACCCTGAAATCAGTATTTCCTTCAAGGATCTCTTGTTTTGTTTAAAGGAGAATGCAATTTAGAAACTGAAATCTTGTTGCTCTTCAGCAACAAGAAGGCAGGAGGACAAGCAGGACCACCCTGTTATCCCTGGAGCTGAGCGAGAGGGCAAGTGTTGGCGGCTTGGACACCCTCCCCTGAGATGTGGGGAAAAATAAAACCACACCAAGCCGGGAGATGTGTCAGCCTCAAAGGTGCAGCAAAACTCAGCTTTATTCCATCAGAGGCTTAGTTATATAGGGGAAGATAAGGAAGTAACAGAAACCAATGGGAATTGATTATCTCATCTGTCACTAGGGTCTTTAGGCAAGTTTCGGGTTAGGTAGGGAGGTGGAGTTAGGGCCAAGAGCGCGTGCGTGGGAAGCTAGGCCACAACCGCGAAAGTAACGAGGGAGGATGGAAACCTCCAGTCTGCGGCCGTCAAAGGCCTAAAAGAGGCAAAAGGTCCCAACAAAATCTTAGTACTACACTTGCTCATATTTACTGATGTGACATTGCTTCTAGTCCCTCTGAAAAGAAACTTGAGATCTCCTTTCTCTCTCTCGCTCTCTCTCACACACACACTTCTTACTGATACGTCCATATCCAGTCCAACAGCACAGAATGCATTCTAAACTTTCCCTATGTACATTTCTAACTTCCTTCCCTAACAGCAAAAAAACCAGGAGCCCTTTGCTTTCAATATATTTACTCATTTGCTCAAGGCTGGGACACACAGAAGATAGTTTCAGAATGTCTAACCTATGTACTGTGTCAAACAAAGCCATAAATTAATGTTCAAAATATGTTTCCAAATATTTTTTAGACAACTCTTGCACAATACTTGTACAAAATTTTCTACAGATATTTTCTACTCCATAGGTCACCTTTTTATTCTATTGATTCTATTGAATTTTGTATATATTGTGTGATAAGGGTCCTATTTAACTGACAAAGTACAATGAAAAATATTAAGCTCACAATCAAGGAATTTTGGCAAATACTTATATGAATTTAACCCACTTTTAAGGTATTGAGAATTTTCATTACCCTGAAAGTTTCTTCATAGCTTTTTCCACTTTGTTTCCACATGAAGGGAACCATTGACCTGTGTTTTTTTTTAACCAAAAAAATTAGTTTTGATTGTTCCAGATTGTCATATAAATAGAAACATACAGTAGGTACTCTTTTATGTCTAAATTTTTTACTGTGAGATTTATCTGAGTTGTAAAATGTAGCAATAGTTTAGTAGTTCATTTTATTGCTGAATATGAATATACTATGATCACTGTTATCAAATCTTCTGTTGATGGCTTTTGGGCTGTTTCCAGTTTGGGACTCTTATAAATACAGCTGTGATATTCATTCTAGTACTAGTCTTTGTGTGGACAATGATGAATTTCTATGAATGAAACTGCTTGGTCACATGGTAGGTATATAAGTTACCTATATAAGAAACTGACAAACTTTTCCAATATGCTATTTATCTTATCAGCAATGTTTTAAAGTACTGGTATTTCATAACCTCACCATACTTCCTTGAAGTCGATCTTTTAAATTTTAGCCATTTTAGTAGAAGATAGTGGTACCTTCTAAAAGATTAACTTGCATTTTCCCAATGATAATAATGCTAACCACTTTATTGTATGTTACTGACATTTTGCATATCTTTCATGTTGAAATTAATACAAATAATTCATCCATTTGGTAATATTTTTGCTATTGAATTGTAGAATTTTAAATATGTATTCCAGATACATGTTGACTTACATATATATGTTATAACATATATTTTCCCTAATATTTTATCCCAGTCTGTGGATTTCCTATAATTTTTGGATATGTTTGAGAAGGAAAAGTTGTTTTTTTAAAGCTCTATTGTGGTACAGTTAACACAAAAAATATAGACATTTAATGTCTACAACATGTCATATTTGGTGATAAGTATACACCATGAAATCATCATCACAATCTATACCTTAAATTTGTCCATCTCCAAAAGTTTCCTCCCACCCCTTTTTAAATTTTTCATATTGTTTTGTTTTGCTTTCCTTGTGTCGTAAGAGCACTTAAGATCTACCCTCAAAGCAAATGTTTAAGTATATAATACAATATTATTAATCATAGGTCTTGTGCTGCAACAGATCTCCAGAAATTATGCATAACTGATAATTTTTACACTTTGATCAACATTCTCCTATTTTCCCCTTGCCCCCAACCCCTGGCAACCAGCATCCTAGTTCCTGCTTCTCTATGTTTGACTATCTTAGATTCTACTTGTAAGTAAGATCATTTAGTGTTTGTCTTTCTTTCAGACTTATTTCACTTAGCATAATGCCCTCAAGGTCCATTCATGTTGTCTCAAATAAGGATTTCTTTCATTTTAAAGATCATATAATATTCCATGGTATGTATATACCTCATTTTCTTTACCCATTCATCTATTAGTGAACATTTGAGATGTCTCTATGTTGGCTGTAATGTATAATACTGCTATGAACATGGGAGTGCAGATATGTGTACATGAGATCTTTATTTTTCCCTTTGACCGTATATCCAGAAGTGATACTGCTAGATCAAATGATAATTCTAATTTTAATTTTTTGAGAAACCTTGATTCTGTTTTTCGTAGTGACTACAGCAATTTAAATTCGTACCAATAGTGGACAGAGGTTCCTTTTTGCCAATAATTGTCCTTTGCTTTTTCACATCCTTGAGATATGATTCCTCACTGTGGTTTTGATTTGCATTCCCTTTATGCTTACCAGTGTTCAGCACTTTTTCATATATCTGTTGGCCATTTGTATATCTTCTTTAGAGTAATAATTGTTCAGATCCATGGTTCATTTTTAATTTGGGCCATTTATATTCTTGTTATTGAGTTGTTTGAGTTACTTATATATTTTGGATATTAACCTTTATCAGATATATGGTCTGCAAATATTTTCTACATTCCATAGGTTGTCTTTTCATCCTATTAAAATTATTCCTTTGCTATGTAAGAGCTTTTTCATTAGATGGGATTCCATTTGTCTATTTTTGCTTTTGTTAATTGTGCTATTGGTGTCATATCCAAAATAATCATTGCCCAGTCCAAATATAAAAGCTTCTGGCCTACTCCAGTATCTAGAAGCTTTTCCTACGAATTTTGTTGTTTCATATTTTACAAGTCTTTAATCCATGTTGAGTTGATTTTTGTATATCTTGTGAGATAAGGGTCCAATGTCATTCTTTTGCATGTGTATATTCAATTTTCTCAACACCATTTAGTAAAGAGACTATCTTTTCCCCATTTTGTAACCCTGACACCCTTGTTAGAGATCAGTTGACTGAAAAAGTATAGTTTATTTATGGGGTGTATGTTCTTTTCCACTGAGTGATATAACTGTTTCTATGCCAGTACCATACTGTTTTGATTACTGTAGCTTTGCAATATGTTTTGAAATAAGGGACTATGATATCTTCAGCTTTGTTCTTCTCGCTCAAAACTGCTCAGGCTATTCAGGTTCTTTTGCAGGTCAAAATTAATTTTAGAATTATTTTTTCTATTTCCTGTAAAAACTGCCACTGGGATTTTTGTTTTTTTCAAGACTTTTATTTTATTATTATTATTTTTTTAATCCTTTCAAGTAGTCTTTATTTTGATTGGGCAGTATAGTTCATTTACATTTAAAGTAATTATTAATAGGTAGGGACTTACTATTGCCATTATGTTTATTGTTTCCTGTCTATTTTGTAGCTCTCTTTTCCTTTATTTTTCTCTTATCTATGTTTGTGGTTTGATGAGGTTTTGGTTTTCTTTTCATGGTATGTTTTAATTCTCTTTTAATCCTTTTTGTACCTTCTTTATGTGTGTGTGTGTGCTTACCAACAGGCTCACATCAAACACTCTGCGGTTTTAGCAGTCTATTTTAAATGGATAACAACTTAACTTCAATTGCATGCAAAAACTGTACACTTTACTTCGCTTATCTACACTTTATGTAGTTGATTTCAGATTTTAATTTTCTTATATTGTGTTCTCATTTAAACATTTCTGTGGTTATAGTCTTTTTTCTTTTATATACTAATATTAAAACTGAGTGACACAGTACCATCCCAGTGTTGCAATATTGTGTTTTTCTTTATATTTACCTTTAGCAGTGGGACTTTACTTTCTTATGTTTTCATTTTTATTGTCTTTGCATTTTAACTTGAACTCCCTTTGGCACTTGTAAAATAGATGTATTCATAATAAACTCCCTCAGCTTTCGTCTTGGAAATTTATGTATATCTGTGTAGACCTCTTCATACCCAACCTATCTGGAAATTTTTAGGCTGCATTAATCTGGATATACATTTCTTTCCCTAGATTTGGGAAGTTTTCTTTAAATAAGATTTATTCCCTTTCTCTTTTCCTTCTGGACTTGTTAATGCATGTATCAGTTTGCTTGATGGTAACTCTTTGGTCCTGTGGACATTCTACACTCATTTTTCATTCTTTTTCCTTTTATCTCCTCTGACTGGTTAATTTCAAGTGACCTGTTTTCAAGTTTTCTGATTCTTTCTTCTGCTCAATAGAGTCTGCTGTTGAAATTCTCCATTGAATTTTTCAGTTCATTCATTATAGTCTTCAGCTTCAAAATATCTTTTTTGTTCTTTTTTTATGGTTAATGGTTTCTCATTATTTATTGAAAAATACATTCCCTTTTGTTCTATTATTTTCCTGATTTTTTTAGTTGTCTGTTTTCTTGTAGTTCTTCCAGCTCCTTTAAAATGATTATTTTAAATGTTTTATCAAATAGTTCATGGATCTCCATTTACTTAGGTTCAGTTACTGGAACTTTATTAATTTCCTTTGATGATGTCATGTTGTCTGATTCCTTTTGATCCTTGTGACCTTTTATTAGTGTGTGTGTATTGAAAAAGAAGTCTTTATAGGCTGGTTTTGGCAGATAAAGATTTTCATCTCTGATGAGCACTAATAAGAGACTCTGGAGGGCAGGCCTGAGCTGGGCCCATGGTCGTGGGCCTGCCTCTGGAGGCATGGTTGGGTGGGCTTCTGCTGCTTTTGTTGGAGAATCATGTTGTCTCCAGGTCATAGCCAAGCCACAAGGTTGGATGGGTATGTTCCCCAGCCTGGGTTTGTAGTCATGTCTGCAACTGGCAGGACTGCTCCTGGGAACAGGGGCAGGTATGGCTCCCACTGGATCCCCAGACATATGTGAGTCCCTCTGGGTCCATGGTCTGGTCTTTAACTGGGGCTGCTGCCAGTGTCTCAGGCAGATGATATTCCTGTCAGTTCCCAGAGCTGACAGGAGAGATTGCAGGATGCTGGAAGAGAAAGGCTAGAGGCCAGTCCACAGGAGTATAGGGCTGAATCCAAGTCTGCAGGCTAGACTGTGGTTGGTGTGCCTGCCAATGGGGGCCTGGACTTGCCTTCTCAAAGCACCTTTCCTTGGGCTTGACCTCCACCAGGTGTCACAACCTTTTACTTGAATCCTGAAATTCCCACAAAGGAATTTTGGCAGATGGATGGTTTTCAAGTTGGAGTTTCTCTTGGGGGATGAGTGTTGACCCCTATTCTGCCATTCTGTCGATGTCACTGTTTTGGAAAGTGATTTTTCCATTTCATTCTATGTTTTCTTTGTCTCAAGTTTTCAAGATATTCTCCTATTTTTTTTCTTCAAGAAGTATTATAGGTTTTGCTTTTACATTTACATAACTAATACAACTCAAATTATTACTAATGAACACTGAGTAGTAGGAATTGAGGTTTACCTTTCCTATGTAGATATTCAACTGTTTTTGAAAAGACTTTCTTCTATCCATTGACTTGTTATAAATTCTCCAAATATGCTTTTTAATTTAAAAATCATTTTATTACCTGGCTCAATTGAATTACCTTATTTTAGCATCAGCCTATCAGTTTCTAGTAAAAAAGTTTTCTGGATTATGATTGGGGTGCATTGGATCTACAAATTAACTCATGAAAAAATTGAAATGTTAACAATATTGAAGCCTTCAGTTCATGAACACAGTTTCAATTCATGAAATGGTATACATTTCCATATATTTGAGTTGTCATCAATTTCACTCAGCAATGAAGAAATATTATATATCCCTTATTAAATTCTAATAAAATTATTATATGTATTTAAATACTATTGTAAATGGATTTTAAAAATCTAATTTTCCAATTTTCTATAGCTAGTATATATAAAAGCAAAAAATCTTTTATATATAGACTTTGTATCCTGCTTTTTGCTAAATTCCTTTATTATTTTTGTTTTAACAGGTAGTCTCCTTGACTGGACTCAAATTCCAAATGGTTTTCTCTGCAATAGGCAGCAGAAGAAATCTCTAGTGTCTTTAGCTTTTCAGCTCTTGTTTTCCAGTGGGCTTATTGAAGTCTTCACACACATGCAGTTCAGAAACTAGCCAAACTTTGGGATGGAGATTAATTGCAGATTTTGAGTTGGCTTACTTCAGAGTTCCCTCCTTGACAAGACTTTGCTTCATTCCCCAGCCACTGTGGTTCTCCTAGAGGCAGTCTTTTGACTCCTAAAGCTAGTTAAATTGAAACTTTCTTGTTGTGTTTCACCAACCTCATGTTTTGTGGAGTAGAAAGTGCTCTCAGGGGAATTGAACTCTCATGAACACAAATATTACCCACTGCTATTTCTCTTTTTAATATTTTGTTTGTCTTGACAATTCTTCCTGTATTTGTCTAATCTTTAATTGTTGCTAATAACTTTTAAAAAAACATTTTTCCAGATTTTTATTTGTAATCTGTTGGAGTGTTAATGATATAAAAGCTCCCACACCATATATGGAATTGAATCACCCATCTAGTAATTTTTATGCTTTGTTCCATATTTATTTCAATGATTATTTGCTTCAAATTGTTTCTGTAATACAAAAAAGTAAGTTGTATGTCAGGGACGGTAATACAGCATGGAGAATATAGTCAATGGTTCTGTAACATCTTTCTGTGTTGATAGTAACTGCACTAGAGTGGGTGAGGATTTATGGGTATGTAGCTGCACTCCAGGGGGTGAGGAATATGGGTAACTGTTGAATCCCTGTGTTGTACATTTGAAACCAATGTAAGATTGTATATCAATGATACTTTAATAAAAAAAGTGGATGTAGTTGAAACCCATGAAGAAGCAAGAAAATTCTGTGCAAAGATAATGACTCAGCAAAAAAAGTGTGTGTTTATATGGCTTCTACATGTATATGTATAATACATAGTCATAAACAATAACTGTTAAGTGTTTACACGTATTATTTTGTAAATAGGATAGTTTAAGGTTTTAAACAGAGCTTTGAGGTATTTTTAATAATGATCTTTTACTGACAGGTAACAGAAAACTGAATTTATTTTAGAACAGATAAATTAGATTCTCAAGGTCACTAGTAACTAGCAGGAACAATTCAAAACTGATCTGACAAAATCCTTTATCCATTCAAGTACTAGTTGAGATTGTTAGACTTTAGAATAAGAAAATAATTTAGACAGTCTCCAAATATACATAGTTAATAATTAAACATGTTTACAGATTGCCTTAGTGTTTTTTTAGTTCATTTTCTTGGATCATGTTGTAAATAATAAATATGTTTGAAAAATATCTGTCATAATCTGATAAAAGTTTAAACTCTTTTGTGAATTTTTTTAACTAAAAAAAATCTTTCTCAAAATAAATTTCAGTTGCCTATTTTAAAGAGAAGCAACCTTATTATCCATTCAAAAAGTGAAGCCAGCTCTAGTGTAGTGTCAGTGAATCAGAGGGATCCTGTAAAGACCTATATCATTGTCTTAGTAAATAAATGCCCCTCTTTTCTCAGAGGGATTGGCCAATTGAAATACTTGGAGAATATTCTTCTTCTAAGAGGATTAGAAATTCAAAATCCATGCAACATATTCTACCTACTGGGGACAGGACCTATGTTTTTCATATCTGAGTCTCTAAGCCTGGCACATTGCCTAGAATTTGTTAGCAATTGGGCTGTATAGGAAAAAAATACTGTTAATAGCTGAAATGGAAATTAACCCCTTGTGATAATTTTGGTGTACAACAGAACTCATTTTTCAACATTACACCACATAGAACCTAGGAACTTATAGGCTACTAAAATAATGGGATTGATGGTCAGCAAGACACCTAAAATTCTCACTTACTTTAAATGGTTTACACTTTGAGTTACTACATACTCCAACTCCAATTTAAATAATATTGTTAAATCATGAATGAGAAAAATAAGTGATGAAAGGTAAGGAAAACAAGTCATGAAATGGTAAAGAATCTTCATATAACAGTTAATTTCTGATTATATTTTGTTCTAGGAATGTGTATTTGTCCGGGTTTTTACAAAATGCCAATAGCATGTAAGTCATACTTACGGACTACTACAAAGACATTAGAAGAGTTAATACTAAGCCCTCTCTTCAACTGCTATTGAATATAAGCACACCTTTGAAATGCTATTACCTTAAACTCCACAAATTTAACTGTCATAATAGGAAATAGAAGCTCTAACTGAGCTCAATTTACATTATTTATCAAGGATTCTCATTTGCAATAAGAACTATTTGATTTTTAAAAGTTTAGATATGTGTTACTGGTATAATTAAGAAAAAGGTGATGGCTAAAACACAAGTGCATGACATTGCAGTAAACAACTATCAATTCACTAACTACTCATCTCTTTTACACTTATCAGTATCCAATCCAAAATTAGCAGTGAGGTATGCAAGGAGACAGATCATTGAGACAATGTTTTCAGCCATTATAACCATGAGGTTCAGAATTCTCAAATCTCTTGAACATAGCATGCTCTCTGGAATTTAACAATCAACCCTGGGTTGCTTAGGGACATGAGGTAAACTGTCCAAAAGAATGGAAACTAAGGAACAGACACAAATAAACACTGATATACTTGGAAACATACATAGATGGGAGTATTTGTGTTCAATACTTCCATTCTCTAATACTAAACAAACCATGGTCATTTTGAGAAGTAGTTTATTAAGGAGTGTGTTTTGCTTTTTGAGACACAGCTGTTTTATTTTCACTGATGACCTCAGTCTCACCTTTTAGAAGTTGGCTGATTGAAACACTTCTCCTCTATTTCTTTTGTTATAATAGAAATAACAAAAACATACACTTTTCACAAAAAAAGATGCCCTGTCTGCTATTGTTTCCCTATGTCATGGAATGTCACACTATTTTTCAAGGAATCTTATATTAAAAATATTATGTATTAAATGAAGCTTATAATCTTCATGTTAAATATCATTAGAATTTTAATTGTAAAATATCTGGTGGCTAAGACTATACTGATGTAATCTGTCTCTATTCCAACTGATAATATTTCCAGATCCATCTCTAGTATGTCATATATTCTCTGATTGAAATCACCTATGCATTATATAAATAGACATATTTCTTTGGTTATTTGTATTTACTTTATTATAAGCTCACATTTCCAGTGAGAATTAGAGATAAAGAGTTCTCTATGAAGCATTAGAGATAAAGAGTTCTCTATAAAATATAAAAAACATACATTTTAGAGGATCACGGGAAGATGGTGGCATGAGTAGTTCAGAGGAAAACTCCTCCCCAAAACATATATATTTATGAAAATACAATAAATACAACTATTCCTAAAAGGGACACCAGTGGATGCAGTACAACAGCCAGGATACATCTACATCTGTGAGAACTCAGCATCACACGAACGGGGTAAGATACAAGCCATGGCCAGGCAGGACCCGTATGCGCCCCCACCCCAGAACCTGGTGGGAAGAAAGGATTCGGAATAGGGAGGGAGTGAAAGCCCAGGACTGCTAAACAACCAGCTCTAGAAATCCACACCCGGAACACAGACACAAGGTACACAGGGTGCTGGATATTAGAGAAATGGAAAAGCAAAACCTGTGGACAGGTCCCTGCAACTGGCACCCCTGAGACAAAAGAAAAGCAGGTGTTTTCTGCAAGTCTTAAAGAGACAGGGACCCCATAGCTGGACTAAATTGTCCCGGCAGCTGGGAATACCGGGGAAACTTAGTCACCCTAAATGGAAGCAGTGTAGCTCTGAAGCCCCTCACAGGACTAGGCAACCTGCCAGTCATTCCTCCAACTGGTGAGGACCCCGACACACGGGCCCAGTAGCAGTAGAGTGGGAGTGCGCACCGGGGGCAGAAGTGCTGGAAGGAAACGAGAACAGATCCATGTGCTGCAGGAGAGGCTTGGGCTAGCCCGCAGCGGCGTGACGGAACAGCCTGGGCGAGGCTCACACGCACTGGCGGCAGTGAAGCCAGAGCCTGGTAGAAGCCTGCACAGAAAAACCCTGCGCGCACCGGCAGCAGAGCAAGAGGGAGCAGGCGTGCTCCTAGGAGCCAAATGGAATTCCAGTTCAATACACAGCCGCCCAGGCCAGACCCAAAGGCCGCTGCTGCCACACAGCTGCCCGGCAGGGTCGCAGCTAGCACAGAGGAGCCCACCTGACATGCCTGTCACCCCCCACAGGGCTCCCCACTGCTCTGACAGACACCCCGCCCACAGCAGCATAGGAGATTAATCTGGTGGCTGCTCCAGGAGTGCAGGTAGCCATCACAGGCAGCAGAGAAGGGCAAGGCATCCAGCAAGCAGGAAAGAACTTTCTTCTCCCAGCTGACACACCCACAACCTGCCTACAGCCACTGCTATCACCATGAAAAGGCAAAAACATTTAGTCCAGTCCAAGATAGTTACACCTGAGAAAGTATCTGCAGAGGCAGACCTAACCAGTCTCCCTGAAAAAGAATTCAAAATAAAAATCATAAACATGCTGACAGAGCTGCAGAGAAATATGTAAGAGCTAAGGGATGAAGTCCGGAGGGAGATTACAGAAGTCCGGAGGGAGACCACAGATGTCCAGAGGGAGATCACAGATGTCTGGAGAGAGATTACAGAAGTGAAACAAACTCCGGAAGGATTTATAAGCAGAATGGATAAGATGCAAGAGGCCATTGATGGAATAGAAACCAGAGAACAGAAATGCATAAAAGCTGATGCAGAGAGAGAGATAAAAGGATCTCCAGGAATGAAACAATATTAAGAGAACTATGTGACCAATCCAAAAGGAACAATATCTGCATTATAGGGGTACCAAAGGAAGAAGAGAGAGAAAAACATATAGAAAGTGTCTTTGAAGAAATAATTGCTAAGAACTTCCCCAAACTGGGGGAGGAAATAGCTGCTCAGACTATGGAGACACAGAACTCCCGAGAGATGGGATCCAAAGAGGTCAACACCAAGACACATAATAATTAAAATGGCAAAGACCAAGGACAAGGACAGAGTATTAAATGCACCCAGAGAGAGAAAAAAGGTCATCTACAAAGGAAAACCCATCAGGCCATCATCAGACTTCTCAAAAGAAACCTTACAGGCCAGAAGAGAATGGCATGATATATTTAATGCAATGAAACAGAAGGGCCTTGAACCAAGGATACTATATCCAGCATGATTATCATTTAAATATGAAGGAGAGATTAAACAATTCCCAGACAAGCAAAAGTTGAGGGAATTTGCTTCCCACAAACCACCTCTACAGGGCATCTTACAGGGACTGCTCTAGATGGGAGCACTCCTAAAAAGAGCACAGAACAAAACACCCAACATATGAAGAATGGAGGAGGAGGAGGAAAAAGAAGGGAAAGAAATGATCATCAGACTGTGTTTATAACAACTCAATAAGCGAGTGAGGTCAGACAGTAAGGTAGTAAACAAGCTAACCTTGAACCTTTGGTAACCACAAATCTAAAGCCTGCAATGGCAGTAAGTACATATCTTTCAATAATCACCCTAAATGTAAATGGACTGAATGCACCAATAAAAAGACACAGAGTAGTTGAATGGATAAAAAAGCAGGACACATCTATATGCTGCTTACAAGAGACTCACCTCAAACTCAAAGACATGCACAGATAAAAAGTCAAGGGTTGGAGAAAGATATTTCATGCAAACAACAGTGAGAAGAAAGCAGGTGATGCAATCAGACAAAATAGACTTCAAAATAAAGAAAGTAACAAGAGATAAAGAAGGACATTACATAATGATAAAGGGCTCAGTCCAACAAGAGGATATAACAATTATAAACATATATGCACCCAATACAGAGCACCAATATTTGTGAAACAAATACTAACAGAATTAAAGGAGGAAATAGAATGCAATGCATTCATTTTGGGAAACTTTAACACACCACTCACGCCAAAGGACAGATCCACCAGACAGAAAATAAGTAAGGACACAGAGGGACTGAACAACACGCTAGAACAGATGGACCTAATAAACATCTATAGAACTCTACATCCAAAAGCAACAGGATACACATTCTTCTCAAGTGTACATGGAACATTCTCCAGAATAGACCACATACTGGGCCACAAAAAGAACCTCAGTAAATTCCAAAAGATTGAAATCCTACCAGCCAACTTTTCAGACCACAAAGGTATAAAACTAGAAATAAATTTTACAAAGAAAGCAAAAAGGCTCACAAACACAGGAGGCTTAACAACATGCTCCTAAATAATCAATGAATCAGTGACCAAATTAAAATGGAGATCCAGCAGTATATGGAAACAAATGACAACAACAACACAAAGCCCCAACTTCTGTGGGACGCAGCAAAAGCAGTCTTAAGAGGAAAGTATATAGCAATCCAGGCATATTTAAAGAAGGAAGAACAATCCCAAATGAATAGTCTAATGTCACAATTATCAAAATTGGAAAAAAAAGAACAAATGAGGCCTAAGGTCAGCAGACGGAGGGACATGATAAAGATCAGAGAAGAAATAAATAAATTGAGAAGAATAAAACAATAGAAAAAAATCAATGAAATCAAGAGCTGGTTCTTCGAGAAAATAAACAAAATAGATAAGCCTCTAGCCAGAGTTATTAAGAGACAAAGAGGGTCAACACACATCAACAGAATCAGAAACGAGAAAGGAAAAATCACTATGGACCCCACAGAAATACAAAGAATTATTAGAGAATACTATGAAAACCTATATGCTAACAAGCTGGAAAACCTAGGAGAAATGGTCTTCCTAGAAGAATACAACTTTCCAAGACTGATCCAGAAGGAAACAGACAATCTAAACAGACCAATTACCAGCAACGAAATTGAAGTGGTAATCAAAAAACTACCCAAGAACAAAACCCCCGGGCCAGATGGATTTACCTTGGAATTTTATCAGACATACAGAGAAGACATAATACCCATTCTCCTTAAAGTTTTCCAAAAAATAGAAGAGGAGGGAATACTCCCAAACTTATTCTATGAAGCCAACATCACCCTAATACCAAAACCAGGCAAAGACCCCACCAGAAAAGAAAATTACAGACCAATATCCCTGATGAATATAGATGCAAAAGTACTCAACAAAATATTAGCAAACCTTATTCAAAAATACATCAAGAGGATCATACACCATGACCAAAATTTAAAAAAAAAACATACATTTTACATGAGAAATTCTATGGTTATTTTTTCCTATTAGAATATTTGCTTTTTGTTATGGAATATACTGAGAGGGGCATACATATACATATTTACATAAATATATACATTCATACATACATACACACGTGCCCATGTATACACATACAGAGGAGAACATTAACCAATTTTAAGTGAACTTAAAAATACCGAAGTTAAAATAACCTCTCTATAGTAATATTATCCATTGCTATAACACATTCCCATATTCCCTAACAACCAATAAGACTGCTCTTAAGTTAGATCCCATAAATTTTCTATTCACATTATTTATGTCAAATAGAAAATATGAAAAAAACCTTCCAAATAATAATTTACTTCTGAATGTTTCTTTGATATTATCAGAATAAATAGGTAATTTTATTGTATCACTAACAGTTGTAGTGATGGACAAAGATGGACTTTAAGAATAAGAAATGAGCACACACACACATTTATCTATTTCCTCCTCAGAACCAATTTAATTATAGTAAAACAATTGAAAATTAAAGTTAAAATGTTATGCTAAAAACCCATCTAAGTTAAGATATAGGAAAAGGAATATAAATTAGAGAATTCAACAATTTCCTGGAAGGGAGAAAGGCTATGGCCATCTGTTCAATGAATACTTCTGTGGAAGCAAACACCAGTTTGACCATTAAAAATGAGAGCCAGACCAACAAGCACAAGCCCACACACTCTGAAGCTCAGAGCTGGAAGGTGTTAAGAGAGGACAAGAGCTCAAGGAAGGGCCTAAAGGGCTAATTAACTGCCTTTTCTACGGACACAAGTGAGTTTTTGACTCCTAATTTAAAGGAAACCAATGGTATCTAAATAATAAGTAAGTTAGGAGGAAAGAGTCTGCAGTAGATGGACACTGTAACTGAGAGAAAGCCTAACTCTTTTGCATAATGAGTATGTGGAAAAATCTTAGAGTAAAGCAAAATAAACAAACCATTTGAAAATAGGAAAGGGGAAAATCAATAGCAGAAAATATTTAAAGTATATATACTTGAAAGTAGTTATTTTTAGAAAATAAGAGTAGAGGCTTCTCTTTATGAGAATTCTTCCCTATGAAATTTACTTTATTATACCTTTTTGTAAAACATGGATCATCCATCTGCACTGTATAAAGAGTAAGTCAAATTATCTCTGTAAACTCTGGAAAATAATACCAGTTCAGATGTCATAAACAAAATCTGCATTATAATACCTTTGTATTTTGTAGAATGTTTTATGTTATTATAAAGATTTAACAATTTAAAAAATTCCACTGGTTTAATACAACATTGTTCTGCATGAAGGGATGCCCAACAATAAATAGACTGAGATGGGAAACTTCCTGAAAGATACAATACATAATAATAAATATTAATTGACAACAGCAGATACCACTTATTGAATGTTTATTAACCAGCAAGCATTATTTTAACTGCTTTTTGTGAATTGGTTTGTTAACAGCACTGCTTTCAGTTGAGAAAAATGGACATAAGGAGTCAAATAACCTATTTAAGGACCCAAAGAGCAAGTGGTGGAATTAGAATTGGTACCCAGGAAGACTTATAGGGCTAAAAGAGTTAATTACCTTACATTTACTAGAGATTCAGATGAATATGATCATATTTTATAAGCACCAATTCCTTCACTACTTACTCAAAGCCTCCATACACCTGGATAATGAGTTGCATCATATCATCACTCGCTCATGTAACCACACTTGCCAAAATCACCTCATTTATAAAATGGAGACGCAGGAAGTAACTATCTCTTAAAGTCACTAAAAAATTATGTGGACTAATATATGTTTAATGTTTAAGACAATGTGTGGCACAGAGATATTGGTGATGCTTTTTTTTATTACTATTAGTATTTTCACTAGCCAACTCATTCATCTGCTGTTAAACCTGTTACAGTGCATCAGCTGCATTTAACTCATTCAGATGTAATGTCTATCTCCAATCTGGCTTCCTTTTAAGCACAATTCTTGCTTCATGTGTTATCCTAAGAACCTTATTTCTATGTAAGAGGTGTGTCAACTGTCCCCTGGAAATTCCCTAGAATTTTTGTTGTTTTTTCTCCATTTTCTTGCATACTTGAGGTATGACATCATGTGCTCAAATACATAGACATAGTTTATAGTAAAAAGCCACTCTCTTGTAGAGTTACATAAAAATATGTACAAAACTAGTCTCAAGTCTTAGAATCCAAAATAAATCCAATAAATTACACTAAAAGAGAAGAGTTCAGACATTAAGCCATAAAAAACTGGTCAAAGGAAGTTATTGAAGAGGAAGATTCAAAACGGATATGGAAGAGCAAGCCATCCTTAATCTAGACTTGAAATGCAGACAGCTGTGTTGGGTGATCTGGTCCCTGCAGTGGGTGGCCTAGGCAAGCCAAAGGCATAATGGATACTTTCTTAGTAATGATTTATTTCCTATAATTAAAACAACATAAGCATATGCATATACCTATCTCCCCAATTGTACTGATTTCTATTTTAAGGACAAAATTATGCCTTAATGATTTTTATATCCTTCTACTAAGATAGTGTAGGGCACATAAAAATCAAATTTCTTAAATAAATTAACTAATGTACAATTGCGTGAATAGAGAATGGTGGGTAGACTTCAATGCTAAAAGTACACAATTACTTTTGGAAAAATAAGGGACAGACTTTATCATCAAATTACAGACCAATCTAAAAACACTGTGATCTGAAAAATTCCTCTACATATCATTTATCACTTTCATTGGTGTTGCTTACCACAAAAGAACATTAATAAATGTATATGGGGGAATTCTTTATATTAGTCATCCAGAAAATATGTTTAGAGGTGGTCTTACATTCTGTGGTAGAAAGAGTTAATAATCTTTGTCCTTTAGAACCATTTTATGAAAAGATGTAAATCCCTTTCAGACATTTTGAACAAAAGTAATATTTATCACTTGGTTATCTATGATAGTAGAGGACAAATATAATAATTTTCTCTGTCTAGAGCTTCAATGATGAAGATGACAATACCACGATGACAATGACAATAATAATAATAGACGACACTGATCATTGACTGGGCAAGGACATAATCTATTTTCAACCACCAGATGGGGTACTCTTATTATTTCTATTTTATGACTTTCAGAGTTCAGGTAACTTACTACATGTCATAGTGGAATGTACATTCTTTAGAAGCAGGAGAGTTTTCTCTTTTTTTTAAAGTTCATTGTTATATCATAAGTGCCTAACATAATGTCAGAACATGATAGATTCGTAGTAGAATTTATTGATTTAATGAACACAAAGCATGGCAATATTACTACTGAGTGCTATTTTGTTTTGCTGTACTTTAATTTTGCTCTAAGCTGCTTTGATACACTGCTTCTCATTACCAGAAAAGATCACCTTAACCCGAGTATGTGTGTGTTCATGTTTATTGGGAAGTATATTTTAGGGATTGGTATAGATTGAAAACCTCCCTATGTAGAAAATGTATGTTTCTTTTCATCTGTCCTTTGAATGATTATGTCAGCCATCCTCTGTTATAGAAAGAAACCATGGTATCTCTCTAAAGTGGATTTCTAATCTATTGCATACATTTACAAAGTAACTCATTTTGAAAATTCATCCAATTTCCAAAATTAGTTCTCTAAATCTGTAAAAAAAAAAAATAACAACTTATGAATGAATGCATATTTGTTGACTGATAAAACCAATGTACAGATACTTAGCTGAAAGCCAGTCATTTTTGTCAGGGGCTCTTGAAAGGTCTTTATTAGAGCGTATATAACTTTAATCCTGATAATGATATCTTCTGCATAGACCATGTACGACAGATTTACCAATGCACTGCAATTCACTAACTGGCTGTTAAAATGGTCTTACAAAGAATAGCTTGATAATGTAGATTGAGCCCAACACATTGAAATCTCTGAGGTTAACCAAACACAGTCCAGAAAAGCTTTCATCATGTCCTCTCACCAGGGGCAATTCCATGATTCCTATTTTACAACATATATTTTCCACTTTATAGAAAACATTTTGCTATTATCCAACTTGTAAACTAACAATTCCCACTAGGTTTTTCTTTTCTGATGCCAAAACAACAAAGCTTCCATTCAAAGCGAAGTATCAAAACTTCATGATTTTTTTGCAGTAGATCTCAACTTCACAAGGCAGGAGCAAAAGCACAGTAGGGTAGAGTTCTGCATACACTGTCATTCTTGCGGCCTCAGATGTAGTGGTCAGCAGGACCATAACACTAAAAATGCAAGTTTCATTAATGATGGTCCACAAGGAAGAGGGATGAAAGGTTACTTTGAATTGTCTTTGAAGACGATAGATAGTGGAATAGCCTTTGATATCAGGAATCAGCACACGTCTACTCTAATCAAGGACATCTGTCCTCCAAAACAGGAGACACTGAAAAATAGATATTGATGAGTAGCTCAAGCTGGGCAGAGAGAGGAGAAAATAGTTATTGCTCAGGTGTTCAGATAGCTATGGAAAAGAGTGACTAAAAGTGAACTACCTTTCCTTTGGAAAAACATGAAACAGTGGGTATTCTTTACATGTCAAAGCAAAAGGACTGAAAAAATTGTTAAATGTGCCTTCTGGCTAGTTTGCTGGAAAATGCAAGCTGCTCTCCCCAGATAGTCACAGTTTTGTGTTTCTTTTACTAAACTCACCAAAGTATTTGCCACTTAACAATTTCCTTATTCAAATTTGCTGGAGGGTGATTCATTAAAAAGTCAGGCGACATAGAACAGAAGAATCAAATTAGAGGACATGCACATGTCCTAGCAAATATAAGTAAATTAGTTGGAATGACCAATTTGGTCTCCAGATATTCTTAGGCATAAACAAAGATTTCCAGTGAATGATAAAATGTAATAAAGAACTATATTTTTGATTCCCTGAAAACACAGTATTAATGTCATTTATGAGAAAAGAATATTTTCATATTACAGTAATAATAGCTAACACCTACACAGTATATATATTCTAGGCTCTTTTATACCTAGTAACACATGTAATCTTCACTATAACTCAGTGAGGTAGATACTCTTTCATCAGCATTTTGTAGATGGGGATAGAAAAAAAATTGTTCAAGTAATTTTTTCCTAAAACACATAAACAGTAAGATGAGAACTGGGATTTTGAAATCAGGATGCCTTGATCAAATCTATGTCCTTTCCCAACATGTTTTGTCCTTTTCTGTTAAGGAGATTTCTACAGGAAATTAGTCTCATAAAACCTATTCCTTTAATATAAATTAGTCTTTGTAATTCTTTTAATTATTTTACCTGATGTAATTTTAATAACACAGCCCCATATGCACACACAGGCACTAAAACAGTGTCATATAGCTACTCATATGCATGAGGACAAGTTAAGTCTCTATTTTAAGCCCAAATTATCCATAATATTTGTAACACTTAAGAAATATGTGTCCTAATTAAGTACCAAGTACACATGCTAATTTTTGAAATACATGTACATACATAAATATTTTGTGAATATTTCAACACAGTATCTCAATATTCGCTTCAATGGGAAAGGCTACCTTAGCATGAAAAATGTGTTGTAGAATGTTCCTGCTGCAGCGGATATAATCCAGAAATAGTGTTACTATTGTATGACACATGGACAAGGATATCTATAATGTATTGATCATGCATGACATATATTCAACAAAATATTTCTTTGCATGTTAGTGTTAACTGAAATAGAAAATCAAATGACTTTAAAACTGAAGTCTATGACAACAATTAGAAATGCACAAAGATGGTATTTATACATTTGGAGAATAAAGTATAGGAGAACATCCAAGTGCAGATGGGAAGGCTTGCCCAGAATGGAAGTCAGAGCTCAGGCAGGGAGTACAGGACACCGGTGCAGGAAACAGTGGTAGCAGAGATGAAGAATAGGTTAGATACAAGGGATTAATCAAATAAGTAAACATATAAACATAATAAAAGCATGTTTCTTAGGGGTGGAGAAGGAAGTTACGAATACAAAAAGGGAGAAAACTAGAATGAATCCTGTGGTATTAAATTAGATATCAGGGTGAAGAGATGACTTTCAGTATGTAGTTGGAGATATACACACACACATATATATCCACAGAGAGAGAGATGGTAGGTGATAGAGATAGGCAGATACATAATAGATACATAAACATAGACTTACTTGTGAGTGTATATAGCCATTGTGCATTCCTTTGTGTATTCCCTGTACTACTCACTGAGAAGGTCTGTTATTATTGACACCGCTTTCACCATGAGCATGAGTAGAACATGGTTCATGATTTCCAAACATTATTTTCCTCTAAAGAAACCAAGGCTTCCTTGTAGAAATGGCCGATTCTACTGTTGGCTCATGGCAAGTACATCTTGTCGTCTTCAAACATAAAGCAGTCAAAGAACCATGGGGTCATGTCAACAGAACACAGGAGACAACTAACAAGATCTTCTCCCACTGACCAAATCAGAAATAATTTTAACATCAAAATAACATCTTGATACATTGAATAAAATAGAGAAGCCTGAATTCCACACAGATATCAATAAATGAGTAAATAAATTGAAAATCTGACTAGAAATGAAAAATGCATACAGTATGAATGTGACCCCCCCACACTGAATACATGTTAATTTCAATGGGGAAAATATCAATCATGTGGTAGAGAAGCCTGGAAAATACCACCTTAATGAAATGATTAAGATGAACACCATTGGCAATCAGACAAATCATATGTCATATGATCAAGTACAATAAAAAGAACACAGTGCCACATTCTATGACATTCTTATCAAAATGCAAAGTCTGAATTAAATCTAAAAGATAGTATTCTATAAGATCTGTAAGATAACTGTCCTCTTCCAAAAAAATTGTCATGCTCACTAAGACAAAGATTGCTTCATCTTGAGGGAGATTGCAGAGACACAAGAATTATTTACTATGTTTGATTCTGAACTAGATTCTTTTCCTCTAAAAATCATAAGTAAACATGCAAACTTCAATGCAGTCTGTGAAGTAAATGTTGGTAATTTATCACTGCTAATATTCTCATTTTGAAGGTTGAACTGCCGTAAGAGAAAACTATTCTTGTTTGTAGCAATGATACACTAACTTAATGAAGGGTTGATGTGGTATTAAGTCTACAACTTAATGTGAAATGGTTCAAGAAAAAAAAGGTCTTTCTACTTTTCCTAATTGCTACATAATTTTGTGTTAAAAAGGTGGATTTGCAGTGAGCAGGAATTTTGTCTCATTTTCTAGAAATTACCCAACTTACAGCCTTTACTAGCCATCATCTGACATGAACAAATGGAAACATTTAAAGCCCGGTGATAAGCAGATAGATTCTGTAATTCTATTTTGGTTACCAAATACCTTTCAAGAGGATTAATGATGGCTTTGTATTTCTAGATATACCTTCCAGAATAAAGTGTTTTACCATACACATGGGACATCTTATCAGGAATTCTCTAGGATATTTAGTAAGAAATAGGGCTTTCTCCAGTAAATATTCCCCTATCTGGCCTTGGCTAGGTGAGACACTGTTGCTAGGTAAGTCCATATTATTTTATAACTTGCTGAACTTGCTTGTGAAACATAAATGTAACACTTTTCAATTGTGGTCCCAATTCATATGTTAGATTCATGAGGTCAAAGTATTGAATGATTGGTGAACAATATTTCAGTGGGTGTTTTATTACATATATTTCAAATTATATATATAATTTTTAATAATAAAGGCTACAGGTTACTATAGAGGAAATGAAGTCTGCATTCACTTCTGGATCTCCCATTTTTTATTTGTCTTGGGAAGAAGAGGGATTACCAGATTTATTGGTTTCCCACTGATGTCTAGTTACTTTGGTGTGGTTGATTATTCAAATTTTTAAATATATTCTAAATAGTTTTTAATGAAAGCAATGTTGTGCTGTATTAAATAATTTCATTCTGCTGAAAATGACTATAATGAGCAGCAATAATTCCTGACCTGCTCCTCATAAGTGCATGTCAAACTCCCCTGGGGAATTGATTTATCTTTTTTAAGGTCTCTATATTAGATTTCCCCCATGTTTTTAAATAACATATTTATTCTACTTTTTCTTCCTCTCAATTTCTTACTTTCATTATAAGGATTTTTCATACTATATGTCCCACAGTTAAAGATATCTTTTGACTTAACAATAGTACTATTTTCAGTTTTTTCATTAATTACCACCATAATATAAATAATATTTAAATCAAACTCTTATTTATTGTTCTAACAATCCTGGATATTACACCCTACCCATTATCCTTCCTATGATGAGGATAATTGCACTTTCACACTCCTCAACCGAGCTCTTCATCCAGGAATCTCCTAACTACTATCATTTGTACTTTAATATATTTATGTTTAATAATTTGCTTTCTTTCTGTAAACATACCCAAGTCACTTTTGCTTTGTCTGTTCTCAGAACTCGAAACTCAGATGCCTTAAAAAACATTGTAATAAATTAAGCAAACCAAGACAGAAATAAGAAAAATTGACTACCAGAAATAAAATTAAAATTTTCAGTTATTTGATGTATGTTCTATTATATACAAAATACCTATTATTTTATTGATATAATATAAAAATAACAAAATTATACATAATATTGAGCATCACATTTTACATTTGATATTGAAAATAGACATTTAAGATAGCAGGTAATATTTTTCAAACCTATTACTCTTTCTGTTTGGTTCCAGATACCTGGATCCTTTGCTCCTATACCAAGAAATATCAATATCATTCTTATACTTTGGGTTGTAGTGTGCAATAAGAAGTCAGCTTTGAATCATTTACAATGGCAAAATATTTAATTATATTCAGTCTTATAGTAAAATACAGCCGTTCACCATTGTAAGTGCTTCCAAAGATGAATATAATCTTTTCACAGTGGTTTTTATATTTATGGGAACTTGTTCCAAGGTATTTGTAGAGTTCTAACGTACCAGCATTATCATATTTAATTTTCAGTATCATATTTTATTGTAGTAAATTAACTTACACTTGAAGCTTTTCATTCACGCTATCAATATTCATTAGGAGAGGTGAATTGAACAATGTTAGTTCGTTTTCATAAAGTAGCAAATCAGAGAACATTTTCTAAAATTCAATCTTTAATTCTACAATTTATAAGAATGTGACTTAGAGTATTACTTTCATTTCTGAAAATTTATATCTACATAGGAAATTGGGTCAGATTACTCCTCATGAAATGAGTTTCCCAAAGAAATCATTTCACTAAGAAGGAGCAAATTGAATTACATTTGTATATATACTAAGAGATGTCCAAACTGTTTAGATAGATTTTGCATTAAAAAAAAGTTTATTTTTGACCCTATCTATTAAGTAAATTAAAATGTGTATTTTCACCAGTTAAACAATTTTATGTATTTCAATAGTCCAAACAATGTCTTCAACATCATTTTAAGCCACCACCACCTTTGCAATAACCAACCATTTTGTATATATGACATACCCGGATAAATGGTTCTGTGACACGTTAAAGGTCTATAATACTGTATTAATTGTTATATTAAAGGACTTTTCATTCTGTTTTTAACTTTCTAGCATGAAATAATTACTTATGAATTAATCAACAAATGTATTTATAACCTGAATCCTTACAAAAAATGCTGCCACACTGTATTGAAGTTTCTCAACTAAAATTATATTATATTTCATAGCTAGAATAATATTTATAGCTGCACTGCCTAGTAGCATAACCACTAGCCACATGTAGTTATTTGAATTTAAAGTAAATTGAGTTAACATTTCCCTTTCTCAGTCACATTAGCCACATTTCAAATGTTCAGTAGCCACATGCGGTTTGTAACGACCCTGTCTTAGAGCATAGTATAGAATATTTCCATTATTTCAGGAAGTTGTATTGTAAAGTGCCAATCCATAGCAGAGGACAGCAGACATTTTCTGCAAAGGGCCATGTGCTAAATTTATTTTAGATTTTGTAGGATATAAGTTTTCTGTTATAATTACTCAATTCTGCTGTTATACTGGGGAAATAGCCATAGACAATGGACAAACAAAAGGTGTGTGACTACGTCACAATTAAACTTTATTTACAAAGGCAGGTTTGGCCAGATTTAGCCTGTGGACAATTTTTGCCTCCCTTTGATCTGTATTAGCATTTATTTTGATCAGTCTGCATGAAGATTTAAGTATTTTTCTAAATACATGTAAGTCATATCACAATATATTGAGTATTTTGGGCATCATGTCCAATGGGTTTTTAACCACTAAAAATTGTTAATAGCTAAATATTATAGCCATGCAGTGTATTTTTTATCTATGTAATCATCTGCAATATTTTTTATATCTTCAATAGATAGTACCTCAATTTCATTTTTTCCATAGAGTTTCAGTAGGAAGCATACATATTTTCCAAAGACAGAGTTTAGACAATATGTAGTCAAATTTACATTAACAAATACTATACTTAAGACAACTGGTTTTTATTATACTCAATAAACATTCTTTTATATACTCACCATCTATTAAAATGTTTCCACTTAATTTATAATTGAATTTCTTACAGTAGCTCATACCTGTTTATGATTATAATTTTGGTTCTCTATTAGGGCATTAAATTTTATACAATGTATCTATTTCTGTACAGGCGTTATACTTTTTCTCCAAGGTGTCTCAAGCTACAGTCATTCAGCCCATAATGCTTTTAAAAATTAAACATGTTGAAATTATCTCTTTTCCTCCAAGTAAAATGATGTTGCACATTTTTCTTGAAACATATTTCTCTACCTATAGTTTCTTTGTAATATTGCATGGCATAATGGGTTCAATGGAAGCCCTAAAAAGATAAATGCATGTCTTCACCTGAGACTGTGGATGGAATTTTGTTTGGAAAAATGGTCTTTGTAGCTATCCTAGATTTAATATGGGACCTAAATCTAGTGGCAGGTGTTCTACATGGGAAAAGCAAAGGGAAATTTGGGACTCAGATATACAAAGGGGAAGGCCACATGAAGACCAAGAGATGGGAATAATGTGACCCCAAGACAAGCAACTCCCCAAGCCACCAGAAGCTGGAAATGGCAAGAAAGAATTCTCCCTAGAGGTGTTGCAGAGAGCTTGGCCTTACCAACATCCTACGTTTGGAACTCTGGCCTTCACAGCTATGAGAGAATTAATTTCTATTGTATTAAGCCACCAAATTTGTGATCATTTGTATGGTAGCCTTATGAGATGAATACACTTGTGTATGAAAAGAATTGCTTTTCAACTGTTTTACTGAAAATAAAGCAAAGCAGAATATTAATGAAGATTATTATTTTAATTTCTTATAGGGGGTAAATAGTGTGGGGACTGGGAAACTGGGGAAGGCAAAATTTCATCTAAAATCTTTGGCTCAAAAATCATTTTAGAAATGATATATATTACATGAAATACAATAATCAAAATTTTAAGCAACACTAATAACCCAAATCCATATTTTCAATTGAATCTCTAACTTCGGCAACTAGTTTACATTCTCTGATATATTGCATATTGAAATATACACAATTTGAGAATAAAAAGATGCTGCATGGTATTGTAGGGGAGGCGAAATTTCAACTCTACCCTCTTAGGGGTTTGGCTAATCCTGAAAATTAAGTTGACATAAGACAGACCAACAGGCAAGAAGCAAACAAATTAATTTTATATAAATTTTACATGATGTAAGAGCCTTTATAAGGAAATGAAGACCTGAAGAAGGGGCACCCTAATGCTTCCCTGTTAGGTTGAACCAAGAGGCAACTGTGGAAAATTAACTAAACTATATGGAAAACAAGGGTTCATTTAACAAGGTCAGTTTATGCATATTTCCATGTGTTTGAACTTCTGGCCTTTGATGATAAGAATGATACTTTTCTTCTGGAATAAAGAGGACATCTTCCCTATTAGAGTTTTATCTCTTACTTTCAAGAAAAATAAATGAAAAGTCAGTGTGTCCATTTTGAAACTGCTGAGTTTCTTTTCTAAGTGCCTTTACCTTAAAATAATTTTTATGCCAAAGTGGCATTTTTTGGGGTGACATATTCTAGTTTCCTTCACTGTTACTGACAGGTATATATTTTTACTCAAAAGCTAATATATGCAGTATAATTAATTTATTTTCTTCTACTACTTTGTTTTTGGGTTTTTATTCTCAGTGTTTGCCCAAAGACTTAACCAGATCTCTGAAATTGCCCTTTGTCTTCAATAACTGTTATCCAGACACCTCCACCTTATTATTCCCTGTTTATTGATTGGACCATTGAACACATTCTTACATGGCTCTCTTTGATTTACATTTTCTAGTTCCTTTGTCTTCCCACTTTCAGAATCATTTCCTTATTTTTTCAGGACATGTCCAAAGTAGCTTGTTAAGAATGGCATTGCTCCAGTCAGTCTTTAGCACACAGCAGAGCTCATTCGATAAAATGATGCTAGTCTGATTTTAATTCCTTTATTGGAAAATCCTTTATTGTTGTTGAAATTTTATATTTTTTGTAGATTTATACCTCTTTTGGTGGAGTAAGTGATTGGAGAAAGTATTTCTCATGTGGAAGTATGTAGTGCTAAATTAAAGCTAACATTTTATTGTCTTTTAATTATAAAATATCTATGCATTTAAATATTTCAGGTAGAAATTGAATAGTTACTTATAAGGTTTACTTCAGAGGTAGATCCTTCACTGGGTGTAAGGATGAACCAGCCATCCTGAGATCCCTTCCATCTCATGTCTCTAATTTTATAGAAACTGTTCTATAAAATATCACAATACAGACCTTCACTGTAAAATCTGGCACTGATTGTGTGAAGCTTATCAGAAGAAAAGAGACATATATTTTTAGAAAGAGTTATGGATACTAGACTCTAAGGACCATTTGTTGTGTTTCATATATGTATTGAAAATTGGGAGAAATATATGTTACAAAAGCCTTAGTACCATACCAAAGAATTGATTTGCATATTTCCAAATAGCTTCTTTTAAATTAGAGGCTTTAGAATAATGGGCAACAGGATCACTTACAGTGACATAAATAAACTTTAATTTAGCCGGAACATTTGATTAACTACCATTCCACTCTTATCCAACATGCTGGATAATCAAGTTATAGCAGTACTTTGATATAAGCAGTATGTAAGGTTTTGCCATGGAATGTTTTTCAAAGTCCTAATTTAACACTTTACAATATTTATTACAGGCCTCACATATCGATGAATATCAAGGCATAAAAATGCTTGCTTTTACAATGAACACAAACATAGAGAATAAAGATATGAAATGGAATGAAGGGCAGAAGTTCTTTCAATAATATTGACAGTTGTAGAGGTAGAGATTTAAAATGTAAGCTTATAATTAGACAGCACACTGAAAGCCTTTGAGTTCACACCATGCCTGGGCCATTTTCATCCCAAACGCCATTAGTTGGATCTCTCTGAGTCTTAGTTGTATTATGTAGAAATATGGCTAAACAGGTCCACTCTCTAGGGTTGTTAAATATTTCATGAATATAAATTGATTGGGCAGAGGCTATTAAATGGTTTCTAAATTATCATTATTGTAAGAAATTATTATAAAAATATTTTAATTATTTCACTTAACAACTAGATAGTGATCCCTGACTTATTGCAAGTATAGAGTTAGGTGCTTGGAGTTTCACTATGAATGAGAAAAGGCATAGTTTGGTCAAAATGGAGCTGACATTATACAGCTGCAGGCAATAAAGAAAATCAATGAAAAATTTACAGTGCTGAGAAGTGAGCATTCCATTGCCTAGAAAGAATAATGGCAACCCTGTTTTTGAATAGGTTTGTCAGAGAAGGATTCTCAGGGAGGATATATTCACACTGGAATTTGTAGAATGATGAATCACCCATGTAGGGTAGAGGGCAGAAGAAAAAACAGGCATATGGAAAAACAAGTTCAAGTTTAGTGAACCCCCATCCCCAAATGCTTCTCTCTTCTAGGAAAGCCTGGAGGAATAGTGTACCTGAGGCTAGCACAGTAAGGGAAGCATAAGATGAAGTTGAATAGGGCATACAGATCAGATCAAGGAAGGTCTTGCAAACTTTTGGGAAGAATTTTTGTTTATTTCTTCCAAGTTCAATGAGAATCTATTTAAACATGGAGATCATATAATCTTTTCTATGTCTTATAGCTACTGAGTGAGGAAAGAAAAGGAAAAAAGAACAGTGATAAAATGGTATCAGGTTCAGGATTAAAGGCAGTGTGGTTTGACTTAGTGAAGTGACATTGAAAATGGAAAGGAGTGAATGCATTTTAAATAATTCTGGTGTAGAAGTGTGGGCTTTCCATTCAAACTGATAATCGCACGTCACACTGTGTGCCTCTGATGATGCATCAGGTACATCAGAGTCTATGAGTAATTACCAGAAGGTTCTGGTCTTGGCCACTAGGTGGCTGGTGGTATCATTCAGTCTGATGGGGAATGCTGGAGGAGGAGTAGATTGGAAAGAAGGAAATCACGTTTCTCACATGGCCATGCTGATTGGTGCCTAGGAAGCATCCAAGTAAAGTTGTCGAGTAGGCAGAGAGATACACGAGTTTAGAGAATCCAGGAAAGGTCTGGGATGGGAATATCAATTAAAATCACCAGTATTTAGTTAACCTTTATAATCATGGATACAAATGAAGTTACTAGGTAATAAAACATACAAAAAGGAATAGTACCCTGGACATAGCCTTAAACTCTGAAAAATGATTGAAGGGCAAGAACTCATCAAAGGACACTAAAAACTTAAAGTCTTTGAGTCAGGAAATTGAATGGTGTATTGTCTTAGAAGCGAAGGGGGAGAACAATATTTCAATGATGGTCAATAGATCTAAGAAGTTAGTTATTTAAAGACAGAATAGATTAGGATAGTGTGCCTTATTGAATCATTCCACAGAGAAGTATGAACTTAAAATTCACTCTATGCTAGGGATTCTACAGGCACCAGAAAATATCAGTGAAGTAGATAATATTTCTGTAATTATGGAGCTTATATTCTGGGAAGAGAAACAGACAATAAACAAGAGAAAAATAATTAAATATGCAAGACATATGGCATGTTAGTGCAAGCTCTAAGAAAAAAAATAAAGATAGGCAAGGGGTGAGCAATTCTTGAGAGGAGTTTATTAAATTTGAGTAGTTTCAACCTTTACATTTGAAAATATGAGGACTGTGAATTGAAGAAGAAAAGTTTTGAAGAAACAGGTGATGAAAGTCTTACTGCAAAAGATTGAAGAGTGACAGACAGGAAGAAGAAAAAGTAGGGAAGTTAATTAAGAGTAGATCATTTTTCCAGGAACTCTTGTGACTAGAAAATGATCTAGGGCTAGAGGTGGAAGGAAATGTGGGGTCAGAGGAGGATTTATTGATTTATACACTATATGTGTTTATTTACTATAAGTAGGAATAATATGTTTGCATGCTGTGGTGTATATTCTAGCAGAGATTGGCAATTTAAGAAAATAAGCAGAGAGACAGAATGTATAAAGGAAATGAAGGATAAACTGACCTTTAAGAGAAAAGACATTTGATCCATTTTAACAAAAGAGTATAGGAAAAAATAAGTGAGATTATACTAGTTTATACTATGATGGTGAAAAGATGAAGCTATATAATCATCTGAGGGTGGTGATAAAAAAAGAAGTTTTAAGTGTCTGCCCAAGGATTGTTCAATTCCATTAACCTGGAGATTGCCGGTTAAACACAGTGGTAGAAGAATCAAAGACGCTGGGAATATTTTCAAATGAGTGATTACAGAATGAACCTTGAGATATATGCTGAGCAAAAATGTATACAAGAGATGGACAAGGAATGAAATGTGTTAATAAAGCCAAATTGTTAAGGCAGGGATATTCAAGGACACTGAAGTGGAAGACTAGGAAGCTAATAGGAATGGAATAGGACAGTGAAGCAGAGGGAGAGATGTTTGAATGTAAATTGCAATAAAAAAGAAATGAAATATTAGATTCTTTTGAAAGCAACTGTGCTGGGTATTACTTTGAAATACATATTTGTATCAATTTTTGTACTGAACTTTCCATTTTTCTTACCTTATTAGTCTTCAGTCCCTCAATTTAAGTAAGGAATCATTCGGCATCAACTGGCTGGGTTAAGGTGTCAGAGTGGAAAGTACAATTAGGTTTCAAGGTTTTCTGACTTTAGTTATCAAAAGTTGAAGATCTAAAGTATAATATTTGTTGGGGAAGTAAGAAAAAAGAGTGTGAGGGTACAGGTTGATATTCTGTATGAAGGGCTAGAGGAATTTCCGCAATTGCAAAAATTGATTCACTCAGGCTTGGTGGAAGAGAGTGAAAAGTATAGTTCCAGAAGCAGATCAGACCTTTGTGCTACTTGGAACCCCAATAAAGTAGAAAGATGCATGGTGTGTATGTTTCCTCATATTCTTGACATGATATAATTTTCCTGGAGCATGATACAGGACTGGAGGACTCTCTGGAGCACTGGAGACTGAAAAAATATAGCACTGGAGACTAAACAACAGAAACTTGAAGAAGAAACTAATATCGTATTTGTCATCAGTCCCCAGAATGAGGATTCAGATGTCAAATTCGGTTGACTTGGGGAAAAAAAATCCAACATTGCTTACACACTTTATATTGTGGACTAACATTCAAACCTTCTTCATGAACATAGTTTCCCCCTCCATATGTCTCTCATTCTTTGGGAAGCTAGGAAGCTGTGCAGCTGGATATAGGCTCTTCTTCATCTCAGAGGTCCTTTCTTCCATGTGAAGCAGGCCCAGATGCATGCAGAGTGATAGATGGAGTAGGTCCTGGGAAGCCAAAGGAAATTTTACCCTCTTCAGAAGAGCACTTAGAAAGGATGGTCATTTCACTGTTAATGGGAACAGATCCAACTACTAGAGTACAAAAGAAAAAAAGAGTTTTAAGGAAATAGTTGTCTAGGAAGAGTGAAATTATAAGAGATGCAATTTTTGCACTCTCAAAACTTCGGTGAAGAATATGAAAACAAAATGTCTTCAAAAGCCAAAATGAAAAATTATGCAAAATAACCTTTACCCATCAAAACACAGCAGGATCATTATATGGTATTGTAATACAGAATACATTCCAGAGGGAGGAGGACAAATTTAGAAATGTCCCTTCAATGAAGTACAAGATTGTGAGGAAAGCTGTAATTTTTAAGTGAACTATGATATGTAGCCTAGAGAAATCTCAAATGGAGCCCCACTATAGGAACCAATCATTCCCAATAATGTGCTGACCTCTGGACGTTTCACTGTTCAAGCAGAAGGTAAACCACTACTCATCTGTGAGCCTGGACAAGATTTATTCTAATATCCTGATGAAAAATAAAAATCTATAAATCATAGAAAAGCACACAAAATATAATTGTGAAAGGGAGGGAAATTTTTTCAGTGTGGATGGAAAGAAATACTTGCTTATGTATGTTTATTACTATTGGTCTTTCCTTTTACTAAACTTTTAGGGATTTAGAATTTTCCTAAACATACAAAAAGTATATGGTTATAGAATATTGTATGTTAAATACTATTTAATAAAATATGTCCATAAAACATGTTCTATTAAATACTCTTTCCTGGCAGATGGGTAAGAGAGGGCAGCATGAGAAGTGAGGCAGAAACCTCCCAAAACTACATATAAAAGAAAAATACAGCAAATACAACTAATCCTGAAAGAGCAACCCAAAGACTGCAAAACAGACTGCCTATATCTGGGGAAAAGAGAAGACCTTAAAGAAAAGGGTGAAGTTGCAAAGCAGTGATCAGAAGGACCCAAGCCCTCCCTCCACCTCAGCTCACAGGCGGAATGAATAGAAACAGAGTGGGAAGGGAGCAGAAGCCCAGGACTGCTGAACACCCCACCCTGGAGATCTGCTCCAGGAGCATGAACATGGTGCCATGGAGATTAGAGGGATTGGGAAGCAAAGGCAGGCAGAATACTTGGAGAGGCTGAGACTCCAGCTGCAAGTAGAAAACAGTATGCATAACCAGCACTCCTGTGACAAAAGAAAGGTGGGCACTTTGAAAGACCTCCCAATAGCAAGGTGCTAAAGGGGCAAAGATTACACAGAGGTCACTGCTCAGAGGAAAGGGCAGGTGGAAAAATTTGTCCAAGCACACTCAGCCCAGCAAGTTGGAAACTTTGATGAGATTCAGAAGCTCCATCACCCTGGCTGTCAACACAGCCCCAAGGTCCTGCACTGCAATTCACAGCTTGTTTCTACTTCCTTCCAGCAGGCACCACCCTGCACACTTGCTGTCCCCACCATTGCACTGACAGCCAGAGGGTGGCCCTGCATATGACAGCTACAGGGGCATAGCACACAGGCTCCACAGTGCATGCTTGGCCCACTGAACCTGGCAGTGGAGGCAGGCACTGCAGCTGGGAAGCAGGAAAGAGCTCTTTCCTACAGGCAGGTGCTGAAGCCACACACCTGAGACCTCACCATTGTTATAGGTGTTCAGCAGCTCCAGACAGTAGAACTTCTGGGCACTAGAGGGTGCCATCTACACAGAGTTATTATTCCATAGGAATCAAAAATGAAACAGCAAAAAAATTTTCTGCAAAAATAATACAGGAGAAAATGCCAGAAAGAGGGCTCGGTGAAACTGATATTGTCAATCTTTTTAATAAAGATTCCAGAATAAAAATAATAAACATTCTCATAGAGCTACAGAAAAATATTCAAGATCTCAGGGAAGACTTCAAGAAAGAGAATATTTGAAAAATACAGTATCTCAAATGAAACATACAATGGAGGGATTTAAAAGTAGATTAGATGAGGTAGAGGAGATGGTAAATGAAATAGAAATTAGAGAACAATAATACAAAGAAGCTGAGGCACAGAGAGAATAAAGGATCTCTAGGAATGAAAGAATAGCAAGAGAACTGTGCAACCAAACCAAATGGAACAATATTTCATTATAGGGCTACCAGAAAAAAAGAGAGAGAAAAAGAGATAGAGAGTCTCTTTGAGGAAACAATGGCTGAAAACTTTCCCAGTCTGGGGAGGAAAATAGTCTCTTAGGTCATGGAAGTGCACAGATCTCCCAACACAAAGGACCGAAGGAGGACAACACCAAGACATAAAATAATTAAAATGCAATTATCCAGGGCAAATAGAGAGTAATAAAAGCAGCCAGAGAGAGAAAAAAGATCACATACAAAGAAAAGCCCATTAGGCTATCAGAAGAATTTTCAGCAGAAAACTTAGAGGCCAGAAGGGAGTGGCATGATATATTTAATGCAGTGAAACAGAAGGGCCTCAAACCAAGAATACTCTACCTGGTAAGATAATCATTTAAATTTGAAGGAAGTATTACACAATTTCCAGGTAAGCAAAAGTTGAGGGATTTTACCTCCCACAAACTGTCTCTACAGTGTATTTTAAAGGGATTGAAATAGATGGAAGTGCTCCTAAGGTTAAATAGCTGTCACCAGAGAAAATAAAACCACAGTAAAGGAAATAGAAAAATTAATTATTAAGCAAATACAAAATTAAATCAACTGCTCACTAAGTCAGTCAAGAGATACACAAAGAATACAGAATATGACACCTAATATATAAAGAGCAGAGGAGAGAAAAAAACCTTTAGACTGTGTTTGAAATAACATAAAAAATGAGTTAAGTTAGACTGTGTTAGATAGTAAAGAGGTTGCCCTTCAATCTTTGGTAACTATGAATCTAAAGCCTGCAATTATCTTTTGATAATTATCTATCTACTGATAATTGATAATTATCCTAAAGGAAAATGGACTGAATGCACCAATAAAAAGATGTAGAGTTACATAATGTATATAAAAAAACAAAGACCCTATGCTGCCTACAAGAGACCCACTTCAAACCCAAAAACATACAGAGAGTAAGAGTGAAGGGATGGAAAAAGATAGTTCTTGCAAATAATAGGGAGAAAGAAGCAGAGTAGCAGTACTTATATCAGACAAAATAAATTTCAAAAATAAGGAAAGTAACAAGAGACAAAGAAGGACAGTACATAATGATAAAGGTGCCAGTCCAACAGGAATATATAACAGTTATAAATATCTATGCACCCAATATAGGAGAACCTAAACATGTGAAAAAAACACTAACAGAATTAAAAGGAGAATTAGAATACAATACATTCATTTTAGGAGATGTCACCACACTAGAAATTCCAAAAGATATATCAACCAGACAGAAAAAATTAAGGAAACAGAGGCCCTGAACAATGCATTAGAACACATGGACCTACCAGACATCTACAGACTACTCCACCCAAAAGCAGCAGGATACACATTCTTCTCAAGTGCACGTTTAATGTTTTCCAGAATAGATCACATATTAGACTACAGAAAGAGCCAAAATAAATTCAAAAAGATTGAGAAATCAGTTTCTCAGTTAAGGGTGTGAAGCTAGAAATTAATTATTCAAAGAAAACAAAAAAGCCCACAAACACATGGAGGCTTAGCAACATGGTCCTAAATAATCACTGTATCAACAAAATAAAAACAGAGGTCAACTAATTTATGGAGACAAATGAAAACAAAAACTCAATAGCCCATAACCTATAGGATGCAGGGAAGGTAGTTCTAAGAGGAAAGTATATTGCAATACAGGCTTACCTGAAGAAAGAAGAATAATCCCAAATGAATAATCTAAACTCATGATTAATGAAACAAAAAAAAAGTAGAACAAATTAGGCTCAAAGCCAGTAGAAGGAAAGATATAAGACATATCAGAGCAGAAATAAATAAAATTGAGAAGAATAAAACAGTAGAAAGAATTCATGAAGCCAGGAGCTGGTTCTTTGAGAAAATAAACAAAAGAAACAGACCTCTAGTCAGACTTGTCAAGAAAAAAAGAGAGTCTACACACATTAACAGAATCAGAAATGAGAAAGGAAAAATCACTATGGACACCACAGAAATACAAAGAATTATTAGAGAATACTATGAAAAACTACATGCCAAAAAAATGGATAAGCTAGAAGAAATGGATAACTTTCTAGAAAAATATAACCTTCCAAGGATGACCAGGGAAAAAACAGAATATCTGAACAGACAAGCAATGACATTGAATTGGTAATCAAAAAACTACCTAATAACAAAACACCTGGGACCAGATGGCTTTACTGCTGAATTTTATCACACATTTAGAGAAGACCTACTACCCATCCTCCTTTAAGTTCTCTAAAGAGTAGAAGAGGAGGGAAAACTCCTAAACTCATTCTATGAGGCCAGCATCACTCTAATACCAAAACAAGGCGAAGACATCACAAAAAAAGAAAATTACAGACCAACATCCTTGATGAACATAGATGCAAAATTCCTCAACAAAATTTTAGCAAACTGAATAAAAAATACATCAGAAAGATCAATCATCATGATCAAGTAGGATTTATTCCAGGGGCAAGGATGGTATAATATTGAAAAAATCCATTAACATCATCCACCACATGAACAAAAAGGACAAAATTCATATTATCATCTCAATAGATATTGAAAAAGCATTTGACAAAATTCAACATCTATTCCTGATAAAAACGCTTAACAAAATGGGTATAGAGGGCAAGTACCTCAACATAATAAAGGCCATATATGACAAACCCACAGCCAACATCATACTTTACAGTGAAATGCTAAAACATTTTCCTTTAAGATCAGAAACAAGACAAGGATGCCCACTCTCCCCATTTTTACTCAACATAGTACTCAAGATTATAGCCATGGCAATCGTACAACACAAAGAAATAAAAGGCATCTAAATTGGTAGGGAAGAAGTTAACTGCCTATTTGCAGATGACATGATATTGTACATAAAAAACCTTAAAGAATCCACCAAAAAACTAATGGAACAAATAACTCAATTCAGCAAAGTTGCAGGATACAAAATTAATACACAGAAATCTGTTGCATTGCTATATAATAAATATGAACTAGAAGAAAAAGAAATCAGGAAAACAACTCCATTTACAGTTGCATCAAAAAGAATACATTATCTAGAAATAAACCTAACCAAGGAGGTAAATTATCTATATCCTGAAAACTACAAGGTGCTCATGAGAGAAATTAAAGAAGACACCAATAAACGGAAATACATCCTGTGCTCTCTGATAAGAAGAATTAATATTGTCAAAATGGCCATACTGCCTAAAGCAATCTACAGATTCAAAGCAATCCCTATCAAAATACCAACAGCATTCCTCAAAGAACTAGATAAATAGTTCTAAAATTCATATGGAACCACAAAAGACCCTGAATAGCCAAAGAAATCCTGAGAGGGCATAACAAAGCTAAGGAGATTACATTCCCAAACTTTGAGCTCTACTGCAAAGCCACAGTAATCAATACAATTTGGTAATTGCACAAGAACAGACTCGTAGATAAATGGAACAGAACAGAGAGCCTAGATATAAACCCCAGCATATATGGCCAATTAATATATGATAAAGGAGCCATGGGTATACAATCAGGAAATGACAGCCTCTTCAACAAATGGTGTTGGCAAAACTGGACAGCTACATGTAAGAGAATGAAATTGGATTATTGTCTAAATGCATACACAAAAGGAAACTTGAAATGGATCAAAGACCTGAATATAAGTCATGAAACCATAAAACTCATAGAAGAAAACCTAGGCAAAAATCTCCTGAATATAAACATGAGTAATTTTTTCCTGAACACATCTGTTTGGATAAGGGAAACAAAAGCAAAAATGAACTGTACAGGAATGGACACCATCAGCAGAACAAAAAGCCATCTTACAGTATGGAAGAATATATTCATAAACCACTTATCCAACAAGGGGTTAACATCCAAAATATATAAGGAACTCACATCCCTCAACACCAAGAAAGCATATGAGTGGATTAAAAAATGGGTGGACGATATGAACAGACACTTTTCTATCGCACCCCGCCATCTAGGGCGACGGCAGAAGAACGATCACCGAAGGCCTGGTTCGTTAGGAATCTTTATTATGGGCGTCAGAGCATCCATCTAGCGAAAGGCAAAAGCAAAAAACAACAACCAACACTTCCTCCAGGGCAGCAGCTTATATAGCATATCCCAACCAATCAGCTGACTGATCACGCGCCAGGTTCAGTCTTATTGGAAGCATGTGAAAAGCATGCTATGAGCACGAGCACGGAAATGGGGACAAGCCAATCATGGAGACTTCCTTATGCACTGAGCTGTAGGGCCAGGAAGGGTGGTGTCTAGGAAGCAGGCGCCATCTTTAGGGCGTTGTCCAGCTAGAGTGGGGCTCAGCCTCAGCCATAGGCCAGGCCCCCACATCTCCCCCTTTATTGTTTTATAACCAAAGGGCTGTCAGGATCATGCCTGTCTTAGGTCGTCCAGAGTCTGCTGCATTCTTACCTGTCCTCAGGCAACAGACAACTTAGGTCTGCGCCCTGTCTTAGGTTGATATGCGCAGCTCCCGATCTTACCCATCCTTGACTACTGATCCAGCATATTAAGCCATACTCTAGGGGAGATGCCTTCCTCTAGTGCTGCCATGGCCTGCAACAGGACCTTCCGTTCTCCCCGTCAATATTCCTATGACACCTACACCTGACCAGGCTTTGGTGGCGTTTAACACAGCTTCAGCTATTTGAGCTACGGAGAGCATCTCTACCTTCTTGGAGCTAACATTCAAAATTTCTAACCGTAGCTGATTGGTGAGCTCGTCAAGCTCACTGGACCAGTTTGTGGTTAACATCTTGCCTAACTGTCTGAACAAGTTGGCAGCTTTAGAATAATTATGAAAAGGAATACCAGTAATACATCCCCATATAAGAATGGATGCAGCCCACAGACAAAACCTCCCCCAAGAGGTCCAATTGTTCTTGAAGAAGGTTCATGCGTTGGTTGACCAAGGCCATCCCATTCTTAAAATGGCCGTTGATGACGTTCTGCCTTGTCATTGCCAAGGCAGTGGCCTGGGACAGACCATTCAGCATCTCTGCCGTAGGAATGGTGATAGCGCAGCGGTGGCTGCAGCTGCAGCTCGGCTCCGCCGTCGCCTGCTGTAGGATCCATGGCAGGAGCAGAAGCAGTGCGATCATCTTGTACCTCCGCTCCGGGGTTTTCCACTCTGCGTATCAGACGTTCAGGCACCCAAACAGGGTTCTGCTGGTCCTGTGGAAAAACACAAACCGAGCCTCGGGTCCAGATTATCACTGGGTCCGGGCCTTTCCATGTTCCTTCCAACACATCCTTCCACAAAACTTTAGGCATGTGTTTTGGATTGGATTGTTGGCCGTGCCGCTCTGCTGCACTGTGGCCATTTTTGTCCAGTGTTAAAAAGTTTAAAATGAATAATATGATGTTTAATTTGTCTCTGGGGGATCTAAAGTCTTCTCTGAATCCCCCTTTTTGTTTATATAAGGCATTCTTGAGGGTGAGGTGGGTGCGTTCCACCATACCCTGACCCTTAGGGTTGTCTCTAGCTCCCTGCTGCTCTCATGACACAAAAGGATGTCATCCATATAATGATAGATGCCTTAGGCAGGGCCATGGTCTAAGGTCATGTAAAAGCCTCCACTTCCCTGTTTTCTTTCTTATCCAGGGGGAGGTAGAGGCCTGAATATGCTTGGCAGCAAGCTGCTCCTGTACTAAAGTGTGGGCTGCTTCCTTCTTCTCTTTAGTAAGGGGCCACTGAGGAACCCACACAGGATTCTCAGATCGCCACTGAATCTTTATTTGCTGTTCTCCTTCAGTGGCCCCAAGGAAAAACCCAGCCCGGGCCCTCCAAATTGACTGGGCATAATGTTAGACAAAGGAATGGGCTTTTCTCAACCTGACAAGTTCTTCCCAAGTCCACCTGTCCCGGGGTAGCCCTGTCTTTTCATAATGCAGTTAGACTGTTGTTCGCTGTAGAAAGTTTCCGTGGTCAATTTGAGATTCATTTGGGTTAGTACATCTCTTCCCCAGAGGGACATGGGTATGTTTAGCACAAAGGGTTGAATTATCCCCTCATGCCCTTCTTGGTCCATCCAAGACAGTGAAGCAGCACTACATAGGGGCGCTTGGGCTATCCCAAGTCCTCTTAAGGTTTGTGCAGCTCGATTTAAAGGCCATTCCTTCGGCCATTCATCTTCCTTTATGATCACGCTGTCATTAATGTCCCTACAAACCTTAATATAAGTACTCAGATCTTAGTTCTTCCAGGGTCTTATGGCCTCCCTATACCACTTGTTGGCCTGCTCATAGGCCAGCTGCTTCACAAGGGGCATAGCAGTATCAACATCACCAAATATGCAACCAGCTGTTTGCATCAGTCTGGCTAGAAAGTCTGCATATGGCTCATTAGATCCTTGCAACACCTTTGACAGCTGACCCTGTAGGTCACCTGTGCCTTGCAGCGTCTTCCAGGCCCTCACTGCTGCCATGGCTATTTGCATATATACCGCTGGGGGGAATCCTACCTGATTCTGTTGACCCAAATATGGACCCGTGCCCATCAACATGTCTAAGTTCCATTAATGATTACCTGCTGCGGCATTACGCTGAGCCGTGTCCTGTGAAAATTCTTGCCAGGCTGTCTTAAATGTCAGGTACTGACCTCCAGAGAGGGCTGCTCTTGCTACATTGGCCCAATCATCTGGCGTCAGATTAAGAGAAGCTACTGACTCCACTAAAGAAACAGTGAAAGCTGCCTGGGGGCCATATGTTGTGGATGCTTCCTTCAGACTTTTAATGACCTTGAAATCTAGGGCTTGATGATACCTCTGTTGTATATTAGGGTCTTCAAATACAGGGAAAGCGGCACTTCCTTGTTCTCTCAGCCACTCCCTCCACACCCCTCTTTCTAGTCCTTGATTGCAATCACATGTACGACGACAGGGCTGTACGTGATACAGGGACCGTTCTGCAAATGAAGCCAGAGGAAGAGGTGGGGCTGACGGCACCATTTTCAAGGATGGTTTCAGGGTTATTGAGAGGGGGTGTCCTCCGACTCCTCTTCCTCTTTCTGTTGCCTTAGCTGAGTTAGGGAGGGATAACTGCAGGGGATAGGGCGTTCCTTCCTCTGGGCGATTCTAAGTCTCCTTATATGCTTTTCTAATTCCTCCCCCGATAGCTCCCCTTCCTCATCTGTAGATCCTCCTCGCTCGGACCCCCTCTCTGAGGTCCTAGCGGAGGATCTTTCCTCCTGGACATCTTCCAGGACTTCCTCTCCCTCTCTATTAGCCCTTAGGAGTGCCCGGAGTGGTTCCTCCGCCCGCATCCTAGACACCTCTGAACCCATAGTGCGGAGGAACTCTATTCTAAGTTGAGGTTACGTGCGCCCGCGCTCGTACCCCTGAATTGAGTCTCCTTACAGCCTGAGAGTCCTTGCTAACTGGTTTACGTCGCTTCCCATGAACTTTAGTCTACGACGCTTTACCTGCGAACTTTCCACAGCGCTCTTATTCTTTCGTGAGGAAACGCAGAAACATATACAGACTAAGACAGAACAAGACAAGGAACACAAAGGCTAAACACACACACCACAAATGCTTGCATTCGCACGACCTGATGTTGCTTTCACTTTGTCCCTGACCATACTCACCACTCTCCAAAATGTCAGTCACTCGTGTAACTCTTCCAAAGGGTGTCCACTCGGATTGCCGCAGAGTGAGAAGTTCCACTCCATCCTCGGACGCCAGGTTTTCGTCCCGTGTTTCGGCACCAGCTATTGCGTCCCACCATCTAGGGCGATGGCAGGAGAATGATCACCGAAGGCCTGGTTCTTTAGGAATCTTTATTATGGGTGTCCGAGCATCCATCCAGCGAAAGGCAAAAGCAAAAAACAACAACCAACACTTCCTCCAGGGCAGCAGCTTATATAGCATATCCCAACCAATCAGCTGACTGATCACACGCCAGGTTCAGTCTTATTGGAAGCATGTGAAAAGCATGCTATGAGCACGAGCACGGAAATGGGGACAAGCCAATCATGGAGACTTCCTTATGCGCTGAGCTGTAGGGCCAGGAAGGGTGGTGTCTAGGAAGCAGGCGCCATCTTTAGGGCGTTGTCCAGCTAGAGTGGGGCTCAGCCTTGGCCGTAGGCCGGGCCCCCACACTTTTCCAAAAAGGAAATTCAGATGGCCAACAGGCACATGAAAAGTTGCTTCACATTGCTAATCATTAGGGAAATGCAAATTAAAACCACAATGAGATATCATCTTATACCAGTTTGGATGGCCAACATCCAAAAATCAAGGAACAACAAATGCTGACAAGTATGCGGAGAAAGGGGAACCCTCTCACACTGTTGGTGGGAATGTAAATTAGTTCAACCAATGTGGAAAGCAATGTGGAGGTTCCTCAAAAAACTTAAAATAGAAATACCGTTTGACTTAATAATTCTACTCCTAGGAATTTACCCTAAGAAAACAAGATCCCTGATTCAAAAAGACATATGCACCCCCTATGTTTATCGCAGCACTATTTACAATAGCCAAGATATGGAAACAGGTAACCTAAGTGTCCATCAGTAGATGAATGTATAAAGAAGGTGTGGTACATATACACAGTAGAATATTATTCAGCCATAAAAAGAAAACAAATCCTACCATTTGCAACAAACATGGATGGAAATAAAGGGTATTATGTTCAGTGAAATGAGCCAGGTGGAGAAGACAAGTACCAAATGATTTCACTCATTTGTGGAGTTTAACAATAAGGCAAAACTGAAGGAACAAAACAGCAGCAGACTCACAGACTCCAAGAAGGGACTAGTGGTTACCAAAGGGTAGAGGTTTGGGAGGGTTGGTGGGGAGGGAGGGAGAAGGGCATTATGGGGCATTCTAATTAGTATGCACAAAGTAGGTAGGTAACAGGGAAGGGAGTATAGCACAGAGAAGGCAAGTAATGACTCAATAGCATCTTACTACACTAATGGACAGTGATTGCAATGGGGGTGTGGGGGTGACTTGAGAATATGGGTGAATGTTTTAACATAATGTTGCTCATGTGAAACCTTCATAAGATTGTGTATCAATGTGACCTTAAAAAAATACTCTTTCCTATGTGGAACAAAAGTGATAAATGCTAAGGAAATGCATTTTCATTTTGTATTATCAGGAAATTATATGTCAACCTTTATCAGTAAGCAAAATGCTGCCAATATATTCCAGTTCCTTTCATCTCTTTTCAACATGTATACTGCACATCCATCACGGAAATGAAAATAATGCACAAGGGCATGAGTATCAGAAGGAAGGAATCACGGGGACCATCAAGATACTACATATTATTCTGCCCCCAAATTTAGAAGCTGTTTAGGAATTATGTGAGCTAAATAAGAAAGAACATATCACTGATATCAATATTGATACAAATTATTACTATCATATTTTACTTCTGCCAGTCACTATGTCATATACTTTACTTAAAGTATATTATCTTACTTAAATCCCACAATAATCCTATTAATTCAGTAACTTTATTAACATAATCAGGGAGAAAAATATAGCAAAATGGGGTTGGTGGTTCTACTGTTCTACTTCTTCCTTGTAATACGAATATAAACTCACCCACTTTGGCTTGGGACTCCAATGCCTTCCAACAAAAAGATGCAGTGTATGGATTCTACATGCACTGGCTTTGGGTTGGGCTGTATTTCTTTTAACCAGCTGTATATGGGAAGGAGCAATAGTGTGCCAGTTCTGAGCAGAGGCTTTGAGCAGCCTCGTATTTTCCCTTGATTCTCTTGAAGTTCTGCACTGAACTGGAATTGCAGAAAGAAATATACATAAAGTAGACCTCCACACAGTGTAGGTGCTGGAGTCAAGAGCAGTTGAACCCAGCCTAACACAGCAGAGCCTTAGCCATAGCCAACCTGTAGAACTAAGCTTTGTATTTGTGAGCCATTGAGATTTGGCAGTCATTTATTGCAGAAGAGAAGGTCAATGAATACAGCAGTGGGCAACTCAGCCAGTTACAGGGCTACTAAGTAAAAATTTGACCCCTGGCAGTCTGACTTCAGAGTCACTGCTTGAAAATACAGTGTTCTTTTGTATCTGGTTTTCGGAAAAAATGAAATTTGGAGGTCATTTATTTAAACAATTTTCCATTTGTTTGCTCAGCCTTCAAAGATAATATTGAGAACCTAAAATGTGTCCAGTTCTGAACAATTCTAAGAAAACGTAGATGTGAATAAATTATCCCTGCCTCAAAAAGCTAAACCAAAACATAGTGCTGAATTATCCCTTTTTATTTTATTAACTCACAGATCTTGAACTACATTAACCATCTGAAAGTACTACCTCAGCTTCCTTAGAGTTAAATCCACAAAGAAAATGAAGGCTACTTAGAAACTGGTTGATGGCTTGATTTTTCTTCCTTTCAATAAAACTTATCTAAGTGGACTTGAGAGTTAACATGATAGCAGACCAGGTGTTCTAAATAAGAATACATAGCATTTGATTTAGTACTTACCAGAGTCATGAATGCATTGAGTTTTATTAACTTGATTTTATCTAATACACTCATTCTCTTCAATAAATGAGGAGAAGGAGGCTTAAAACTGTTAAATACATAAAGCCAAGTTCATCAATGGCACAACCTAGAATCTGACTTCAGCTAGTCTGATGCCAAAGTCTGTGCATTTATCATCTCTTCTATCTTTATAACAGGGGTTCAAGGAGGGGCAACTCATTCTTATCACAGAGACATTGGTGGGCCTCAAGGAAATTTGGTGAAATGGTAAAACCTGGTACTTTTATTTAATTCATCAGAAACTAGAATACTTTCCCTTTTCCATTATTTGAGACACTCAACATAACTTCAATGAGTAACATAATGGTAAAATCTGGTAATGTAGCCAGAGCTTAATAGTCAACAGAGTCTAGGGGAAGTAAAGCTCTTAGAATATTGTTTAAAATTAGTATTAAACAGTTATTATTAGGAATAATTAAAAATATACTGTATGAAAGCCTTTTTATAAATATATGAATCTATAGGATATACCAAATATTTTGAGCCAAACCAACAATGTGTGTACATAAATACAAAACACACATGAAATACATGTAGACCTGTCTTGATGAAAACAAAGATCACAAAAACAAGCTTTTCCCAAATTCAATTATTAGTGTTTGTGATTAACGTGACAACTTATTTAAAAGGGCTAAGAGTTTGGGATAAACTTTGTCTAGGTCAGAAGGTATCTATTTAAAATAAATGCTAATTATGTAATGATTTGCTTTCTTGTTAATTTTTTCCTGTAATTGTCAGGATTTAATTAAAAATCCTAATAGGAATCAAAGTACTTTATATATCACAAATTCTGAACAATTATAAAAAGCTCAGCTATGTTCTTTGTTTTATCCAAAATCAGTGAACCTTGGTACATATTGCTTATCATATCTTTAAAATATAATGAAAATTAGTTCATTTTGTCTAATACTTTCAAGTAATTCCTTCATAACGATCCTAAATAGCCCATGCATATTTGTTTTATTTGTCTTAACTTGAGGTTAGGGGCTTTGCTTAGTTTCTAGGAAATAAATAAAATTTAAATGAGAAATTCAAAATTTAAAATTGCAGCATATGTACACAGAATATTTTACGAAAGTATATGTTTTAAACTTTCTTATGTCCTGAACTAATTTACATATAGTTGATATGGTTTTGAGATTATAACTAAAAATATTAGCATTAGTATTATAAAACTTGTTTCTCTTGTAAGTTCATGGAAATTTTTACACATAAAGCAAGAAATATATAATTTTGAATATTTCACTCAAATATTCTTTTTTGTGTAGAAGATACATCTATTCTTCAGGAAAAATAATACCAGTATTACAGTCTGAATCAGGAATTAAAATTCTAAAGGGTCATATTACTTATAAATGGGATTAATCCACATTATTTGTGACAGTACATATATGAAACAGAGAATGTTGATAACTTTACAAAATATAGGATCTCAATAAGAAATATTTCAGTATCATAAAATGCAGTATCAGATAAGCACAGAGAATAATTTACAAGAAACTGTAATTAACCTGGGACTTTTACTCGCTCCTCAAACAAATGGTTATGCTTTCTTTGAAGCTTAGGATGTTAGTCAACGCAGTGGAGGAGTTTGTCTTTTGGTGACCTGAATTCAAAACAGCAATAAAATATGCATTTTTTTAGTCTCTCTCTCTCCTTTTTCTCTTTCCATAGAGAAAAAGTTATCCTTTAAATAGCTCCTCAGATTTTCTAAACTGTTAACCATTGGCCAAAATCTGATTATGTCTTATAAGCATTTCAGTTAAATTTTAACTCATTTTTGTTTAGTTTTAGATGAGTGGCCAGCTAACAGCTGGCACACATTTTTTTTTTTCTCATTCATTCCTAAATAAATGGCTTAAAAAATAATCGGGACTATTAAAGAAATTTTTTCATTGTCAAAGCAAAGTAGAAAATTGAGTCAGTTATCTGACCATGTTTCCCTAATCTTCCTCTAAAATCATTTATACACACTGTTTATCTGAATCTAGGGCCTAGTAAAGTAGCTTCTAATCTAAATTAGTAGTGCATTAGTTAAATGCATTACTCTATGCAAGTGTGCATATACATAGATATATTCTTGATTTAAGTTTAATCAGACAAGGACTTTATCAAGATCTTTGTTCTGTGAGGCATGACATTATAGAGGATTCCTTACCACACCCCCAATTATCTGTAACTTAGAGAAAAACTATTTATTTTGTTTTTGCAAAGATACTAAGTATAATTATCCAAGATAACTATGAACTCCTTGGACAATTGTTGTTTGTACATTTTTCAGGAAAATAGAGATAACACTTTGTTCTTGGATTTCAAATGAAATTTCTTATCTGTCAATGGCTTTCTTCATCTAATTCTTCTGCTTTTGTATCTACTTTGCTTTGCCCTTGTATTTATCTTTGTTTACTGTTATGCCAGACAAGCAAGCCCTCTTTGCAGGGCTTCCTTTTTCTCCTCTCTCTTCTTCCTAGTATGATAATTTTAAACAAATATACTTGTTAATCAGAAATTTTATTTAGCACCTATTATGTGCCTGTGCCCATCTAAAAAGTGGTCAATAAATTAGGAAGTAAGAACAACAAATTTACTCTCACAGAGTTTACCTTCCAACCTGGGTGGGGAAAGCATACTATTAACCAATTAACATACATTCTTAAAAAAAGCAATATTTTAAGGTTAAGTTTCTGGGTATATCTGCATGGTATGTTTTTTACATTCTGACTCTATCTTCTTCATCTTTTTGCAATACTTTCTATAGGAAGAAAGATACTGCACTCCTTTGATATGGTTGGTTAATATTTTAAAATTATTGATAGTTTATAAAGGTACCTTGAGTTTTATAATTTATTATAGGACTAAATAGTTCTTTCGAAGTTTTATTTGACAAGAAAAATAACAACATACATAATATGTTTATAAGCATTTTCTGTAAAGAGACAGACAGCACATACTTCAGACTTTGCGCTCTATGTGGTCTCTGCTACAACTACTGAACTCTGGCCTTGTGGTGTAAACATGGCCATAGACAATACTTAAATTAATAAATGCAGCTGTGTTCCACTAAAATTTTATTTACAAAAACAGGCAAGAGGCCAGATTTTTTCCCTGGGGCCGTATTTTGCTAACTGGTTCTATACATTAATTAGTCCTTTATGGTAATCTATTTTATAAAACACACAGTACGTGACTTACATAGTCAACAAAACCACTGTTAATTAGTTTTTTTTAAATAATAATTTATCTATTAACTATTCTGCTGAATTTCCAGGTGCACCTATCTTTGGTGCAGTGATTCATAAGAAAGACCTGGAATTAAATAGTCTGGGTTCAAATCCCAGCACTATAGCGTTATCAGAACATGAACTCAAGCTTGTATTTATTTAGTTTAAGCTATTACTCTCTTTATCTATCAAGTGACAGTAATAAAAATAAGTGCCACACAGTATTTTTTGAGTGGCAATTTGAGCAAACAGTAGAAAGTGCTAAATTCAGAACTTGGGAAATAATTTACTAACATAAAGCATTGCTTTCGTAAAGTTTTAGCTTCTCTGGCCTCTTTAGGGAATAATGGTTATAGTGCATTATTCACAAGAGTGTGGAAGGATTGTAAGGTATGAGAGAAATCTTCCTGAAAATGCAAAAATGAATCAATGCCACTATTTCTGATACCAGTGATTCAAAAACTGAAGAAAGTTTAGAAAGAAAATTTCCAAGATATCAAGTTCCAAATATTATTTTATATATTAAAGGAGCAAAATATTGATGCGTTTTTTCTCATAAATTTAAATGATTATGGTTTCCTTTCTAATGTGTGTTAAAAAATATGTTTACCTGAAAATAAAACAGCAGAAGTCACATTATTTAAATATCATTTCACAATAACCAGGTACTGCATGGAATTAAAATCACTAGTGAGCAGAAATTACAAATAGTGACTAGGAAATGAATGTGCATTTGAATAATCTATAAATATTCTCAGTGAACAGGTTGGGTGATTTGGTATACATAGAGGTGTGAGAAAGGTTTAGATTATCTTTATCCCTTTTAAAATTATTTTACTTCAATTACATTCATATCAGTGGAGTAGAATACAGTCATTTGATATATTGGAAAATAGTTTCTGTCAAAGCACTGTGTGTGCAAAGTGTTGGTGTTTTTCCTTATGAGGAACATCATGAAAAGCCTGATGATTGTTCTGTTAGTGAAGGGAACTGGCCAGCAGCAGATGAGTGCTGGGGACAGATCTCAGTGCTCAAATAGTCACTAATGGCTCTTCTACATCTCAGGGCAGCAGAAGAAGAGCAAATTGTATCTTTATAAGAGTTTCAGGTCAGTAATGATAGTGAAATATGGAGCATGATGTAGAGAGTTTCAAAGTCATTTTTACCATGGAATTCAATCACTAAAATTTTGTGAGATTGATGGGTTCTTAGAGTCTAACAAATCTTGTTTAATGCCCAATATGTCACCATATAACAAGGTAAAAACTGATTATAGTAATTTAATTGTGTCAGAATTTGATTTGGCAGTAGATCTCTGCAATGCACAACCACAGGGAATGTCTTCCATACAAATAAATGGCTATTCACTGTAAAACTGGGAGTGAAGTTTCTATGGACATCAATATAGTCTCTCCATCTATCTAGTGGTGTCCTTAGAAGTGTGCAGTAAGAATCCCTGTTGGGATGTAAGATTCAGGAAACCTCAGCTAAATGTTGCTTAGTCACGATATGAAATCTAATTCCATGAAAACCAAGTGGAGAACTGGTAGAACACCTTTACAATCATCAAAGACAAAGTTCCTTTGATGTTGTTTTGCCCTTCTTAACACATGTCATTGACCTTATGGTCCCTAATGGCTGTTTAAGCTTCAGGCATCTTGAGCACATTCAATAATATTAGTTTCTACTGACAAGTGGCAGCTTTCTCAAGAGCTGCTGAGCTACAACCCATCAGATATTATTGAATAGGGTGGGGGAAATAGGTAAGGCTGGTAAAGGTTATAAACTTTCAATTGTAAAATAATAAGGTCTGAGGATCTAATGTAAAACATGATGATAACACCGTGTTAGTAACACTATAATTAATGATTCTGTAACATCTTACTATGTTGATGGACAGTGACTGCACTGGAGTGGATGAGGACTTGATAATATGGGTAAATGTTGAACCACTGTGTTTTGTATTTGAAACCAACATAAGATTGTATATCAATGATACTTTAATAATAAGAAACAGTGTGTGTAATTGTAACTTGCTAGGAGGTTAGAACTTAAGTATTCTAACGTCAATCCCCCAAAAAAGTTAATGGATGAATCAGTTAACTTAATGGGAGAACCTTGTCATAATATATCCATACATGAAATCATCATAGGTTCACTTTAAATATATTACAACTTATTTGTCAATTAAAGAAAATTGGGGAAATATTAGGAAAAATAACAGAGGTAGGCAGAGTAAATAAGAGTGCCTGCTACAGAATGCTTCGAAAATAGGAAGGGCAATAATTATATTGTTAGCCTGTGCATGCTTAAAATCTAAAGATGAATAGATTCAAATCCTATTAAAAAAATAAGTAGCAAGTCCCAATATAATTGTTGTGTTGGTTCTTTGCAACAGTTAGGGACTATGCAATTCTAGAGTCTATGATAATAACAAGAGGAATTCTTTATTTCTGATAACTAAAACATTTGTTGAGATCAATTAGATAAAAAATATTAAAGAAAACAAACTCATAAACTCATCTTTTTTAAAATAGTTGTAACTCCTTTCCTTAAATACACTCAACTATTCTTATTTTCTCCATTGTAATAATTACTCTCTGAAGTGACCTCAATTCTTATTTATCATCTGTTTTTTTGTTAGAATATTAAGCTCATAAAAGTAGAGACATTGCTTGTTCTGTATGCTGCTCTGTCTTCAACAGTTGGAATATACCTGAACCAGAATGAATCTTCAATAAATATTTGTTGGATGGATGAATGAATGAAGGAAACAAGTAAAAGATATGTAAAATTTATACAGCAATAAATAGTTGAAATGATAAATGGATGGATGGGTAGATAGATAGGAAAGTACCCAAAATTAATTTTAAGGTGGAAGATGCAAGAGAGAAGAACTAGAAGTTGTAAAACTATCAATGGGTGCAGATATAGTAGAACAGTGTGTTTTAGGTTATGGGAAATCAAAATGTAACTTCTTCCTAAAGTAATATATCTGAGAATACTCTATTATAGAAAATAATAGAACCCTACATTATCTAGCCTACTTCAGGTATTAGTAAATTCTAAGACACTATTGTGACCTGATATTGTTTAAAAGGAAGTAACAAATAGGTCCTATTGATAGAGACACATACCAGTTTACTTAATTTTACTCCCCCAAAGGAGGGAAGCTCTCTTTATTATAAGGCTTAATGAGTAGTATGGGAATAAACATGGGTCTGCAAAAATAGGGTCTTCTTCAAATTATATCAAAATGTGTTTGGCACACAGTATATAGTAAAACATTGTATCAGATATTTATGTTATTATAATCATTACCTTTTAAATCACGGTTACTGCATTTATTATCTATTATTGCTGTGACAAATTAACACAAACTTGGTGGATCAGAATGACATAAATTATCTCATTCCTTAGTGTGTGGCCTCTTCCTCCATTTTCAAAGCTGCAGTGTAGGTTGAATCTTTTCCATATCATATCACTTTCAGGAGGCACTTCTGCCTCCCTCTCACACTTTGGGATTACATTAAGCCAATAGGGATAATTTAGGAAAATTGCCCTCTTTCAATGTCAGATAAGCAACCTTAATTCCATCTGAAATGTCATTCTGCTTTGCTTATAAGGTAACTTATTCACAAGTTGTAGGGATTACAGTGAGGATGTCACTGGGGGGACATTATCCGGTTTACCACAGTTATTATTATGCGAAATATTTCTCAATTTTCATATTTTAAAATGTAAATATATCCAGGTCCTCATGTATTGTTAAATTGCTCAGTAAAGGAGGAACCTTAATAGATTACTGAAATGGGTAGTAGACATAAAGGCACCTGGCACTGACCTAGTGATAGTCAAATTAATATGCCAAATATTGACCTAGTCCCTGATTTTGTTACAGAAAAACCTGAAAAAACTGGATCATTGACCAAAGAACCAAGCAGCACTCAGAGGTCTTGGGGTGTTGAGGTTTTATTTTTATACCAGTGGGCTCAGAGGGGAGTAATATTCCAAGGTCTGAGCCCCAAACAAAGGCAAGGGGAGCAATATATATCTTTCTGCTTCCGTATCTGCAACATTTCCTCATGCACAGCAAATAAGCAAGCGAGGGGGAGTAAGTTTAGGGAGAGAGGTTAAGGAGTGAGTTTAGGGAGTGACTGCCTGGCAGAGCAGGGAGTGAAGGGGAGGGGGAAAATGGGAATTCCTGCTGTCATTGCTAACTGGAGAAGCAGAATAGTGCCACCTGGACTAGATGGCTGCCTTTGTAAATATTTCACTATCAATTTCATCACAGTTATCATGCCCTATCTCACTGATTCAGGATAAAAGAGCTGGACAAGATTATCACTAACAAATAGAAATTTGTCCTACCATCTCCATAAGACTTGTCAAAGTTAGACTGTAATACATATGAGATTATTATTATTTTTTAAATGAATGGGGACAAATATTTCAGTATGCTCACCTTTCCTATGTAAGAGAATTAAATTGCCAAGAAAAATCACTTAAGATAAGTGTTATAAGTCAGATTTCTCTATTAAACAGAACCAGTTGTAGAAAGAAGGCCAGTTAAAGCAGGAAGTGGTGGGGAGGGGTGGTTAATGAATTGACTTACATGGTTATGGAGGCTGTCAATTCTGAAATTAACAGGGCAACCTGGCAAGACTTGATATTACAGTCTTGAGTCTAGAGGCAGTCTGGACACAGAATGCCTTCATTTTCAAGGGACCACAGTCTTTTCTCTTAAGGACTTCAACTGACTGGTTGAGGGTCACCCACATTATGATGCATCATCAGCTTTCCCCAAAGTTTACTGATTTAAATATTAATCATATCTTTAAAAAATCTTCACAGAACATCTAGACTAATGTTTCACCAAAATCTGGGTACAATAACCTCTCCAAGTTGATACATAATATTAACCATCACAGTAACGGATATTGGGAAAAAAAGACAAGTATGCTCCTCATAGCACAGAAAGATGGGAGCATCAGAAGCAGATCCAAAAAACTGTTTAAATTTCACAAATGGATAACATTCAGGAACATAAATAGTTCTTACCCAAAATCAATCCATTCATTCAGTCATCTAACAGATAATTGTCTTCCATAAACTAGGTATTTTCCCCAAATTGTGCATATAAATCAATAATGAGATAAAATGCCTGTTTGCATGGAGTTTATCTTCTAGGGGTGCAGTGAAACAGTTTCCTTTCTGGTTTCTTCATCCTAAATCAAGCCTGTCGGATTAAAACATATTCAAATTCACCTAGGCAGTTGTCTCAGCCACACTCCAGGGTATTACTTTAACAGGATCTAAATCTCCACACTTTAATGACAGCTCAAGCAATTAACATCTTCTAAAGGGAATCTAAATGCAAACAGTTTATGCAAAGCAATATCCCTGAAGGAGACTTTAAGCACCTAACCCCTAAGGAACAATTTATGCAAACAAGTATCCATTGAAATGTTTACCCTTAATAAATATTTATTCAAACTAATACCCTCAAGCAAATTCTAAAGTCTAGTCACTACCTTACACACTCACACTCACACACATATACACACAGAAATTAATATCCTCAGTTCTCTCCGAATAGGATGAAAAATAAGTAAGAGTTCAGATGCATCTTGACCTACTGGCCTATTAGAAACATGTATAACAAGCTATGCACCAAATTGATTTTTATATGGCTAAATGCATATTTTTAAACATGCACACATATTTTTTCACATTGGTGCATTGTAACACATAGCACACCACCACAAGAGCATTTCTTGTCACTTCTTTCCAAAGCATATTATTTAACTTGATCAGTGAGTACTCAAGGCTGGCCTCAATTCACTGGAAGTGTGTATGAATACTAGATAAAATCATGAACTCACCAAAATCATTTTATGGGATTTAACATCCAAATATAACTTTGACAAATGTGATGTGATTATGCAGATAGTTTTAGAAATTGAAATCAGTGGTGCTATCTGTTCTTCAGTTAATTTTTTTTTTCCCAAATGAAAATGCAAAAGCATCAAAGATACACTCAAATTCAAATGTAGGTATTAGGATTAGATAGGATTTAAAAATTACAAAGAGTGTGTTTCCAATTTGATACCTGAATATAGAATTACTCTCATCTTTTCTATAATCTTACTACGTGAATTCCAGTTCTGTATGTGCCATTATCACAGCAATTTCTACCTTATTCTAGTAACCTTTGCAACAGAACTTCTAAAAAATGTTGCTAGTCTCTTCTCTTACTATAGTTAAAGTATGTTTTTCTGTGATTTCTGAAATGGAAAGAGGAGATAGATGAAAGAAAAAGAGGGGATGCGAACTCAACAGTCCAAGCAGGTTTATCACTAAACCTAAGAGGGCCCCCTCTGTTCTGGCCAGCAGAACAAAGGAAAAGGGTCTCTCACAGGTCAAGAGGCTTTTTATGGCCAAGGTTTTTGATAGGCTCTTTGAGGGGAGGGGTCAGGGAAAAGGTGGGCTTGTTGCTTGTTGGCGTGTCCTCTGGAGAATGCTTGTAGCCTAGGTAAAATGACACCTAGGTTTCTCTGTGATGGTGGGTGGGCTTATTCGAAAGGTGGTACTCAGGTCTGTATTCTATAAACTTCAGTTGCACAAAACCTGAAATAATTGATAATGATGAGAAATGAGTAGAAGGTTAGATGGTTAGATACTACTCTAACTAAATACCTATTTCCTTTTTAGGAATATACTATTTAAGGAGAGAAATTTAGAAGGCAATTTAGGAATTAAACTAGGAGAATGTGACCAGAGGTAAAGTAGAAAGGTTTTTTTTTCTTCAAACCATAGAAATACCAAGTACTTTTTTCATCTGTACACTGAACATATTCGTAGTTAAGTCATTACATTAAAAATCAGTTCTTCGTGTCAAATATAGCTGCTGAGGGAGCAGACAAGACCTAACAATAGTAAATTTCTAAAAATGTTTAAAGTTATTCTTCACAACAATAGCAACTTCTTGAGTAACATTTAATCTAATATATTAAGTTTTAAGGCAGTTTTCCCTACTTTCTCTGTGCCATTTTAACATTATTCAGTATTTGTTAAATTCTTTGTACCTTACATATAAGTATATATGCATACATGTGTCTATACATGTGCATAGATATGTGTGAATGGATGTATACATATGCATACGTATGTGTCTGCATACATACACAAACCTATACATATATATGCATGTGATATGCTATACACAAACATATATACATGTACATGCATCTATATGTACATATATACATACATGTACATTTTCTTAATTGCTAAGAATTTCTTAGATGCTTATAATAAAAGTGCAGCACATTTAAAATATGGAATGATAGCAGAATTTTCTAGGCTTCATGTGTGCATGGTTTTTTTTTTTAGTTGTTTTAAGAATTACTTTTCCACTAGTTAATATCATCAATTTTGCTTTAAATTTTTGGAAGCACTTATGTCTCATGAAAAATGTGCTAGGATGAGGGTTTCCATCCGTATATTACAACTTGGCATAATTTGACAGTCTCATTTAGGTAATCCAGCCAGTGACCTAGATTATAATTTTATCATCATATTTAGGTTGATTTGTTATTCAAAATTTCCAATAACAAATCTGTACTGAACTCGATGTTCACAATTTCATACAGTCAGCACTTCATATTTTTTTGTCCATTTTTAACCTTTCTCAATTAACTATAATAAAATCTACTACTATAGCCAGCTTTTGATAAAATAAGCAAAACTGTTTGATATCCTTATTAAATAAAATTTGATTTCCTCCCTTCTTGTTCTTCCCTCCCTAAAACATGCGGGCTCTTCATCAATCCAATGAATGCAACTCTCTACTTGGCTATCAGACATCAAGTGTTGTATATGATACTTCCAAGAAGGTTCATTATCCTTTCTAGAAGTTCCATAAACACCTAGAAAACCATGCACTCTCACCTGTTTCTTGATACTGTGTAATGTCAATTGCTGATCACTTTTTTTATAAAGGCAACAGAACAACAGCCGTTTCCAATTTATTTTTTAAATAACTGTTAAAAAAAAAAAGAATGAAATAAGGTAAAGTATGTGCATTTTTTACCAGTATTTCACATGTGTGAAAGATCAATAATTCAGAAATGCCACAATTTTAAGTGAGTTATATGCAGGTGTATTCCATGATAGAAATAATGCAGAAAGCTCTCAGCATTTTGAAAGGATTTATTTTTGCCCTCTACACTTTAACTCTGTTTCAATTCATTTTCAACTATATTTTCCTGGAGTTATTTACTTATTGATTTGGACTGAGTGTTTTGTTGGCAGGATAAACTGTAGGAAAAGGAGGCTTCATATACTGTACCAGAATTTGGCACAATAGTTTTCTCTTTTGTATTACTAACAGAATATAACGTTGGATCAGAATTTGGCTCCTAGAGAAATTAAAACTAGAGCTCCAGTCATCAAACCCACTGGCATATAAGCCACCCAATTACATTAGTTTGTTGTTTTTTAAAGATAAAACATTACCACCCAACCACACATTCACCCCCTGGTGCTTTACCAGAACTTTTATCTTGAACACATCTTTTTCTGTAACTTTATGAATGTAATCAGTTTTATACTTTTGACAGTTAATTCATATTCTTTTTAGTACCTCATTGATTAGTTCCTCATTGATTCTCATCATTTCTTCCTGTTTTATTCTCTTATCTGAACTTTCAGTGCAAGGCTTGAGCATTTAATTTGCTGATTTCAATGTTTCATGTTGTGCCCTTAAGAATATAGCTGACAAAGCAGATGGAGGGATATTGGACATCGAGGAGGACAGATGTGTTCAGTAGAATGCCCAGGATGGCCATAAGCAACTAATTAGATCTCCTGTGGGGAATGTGATGCCCTTGAAATACTTTTGTATCCTTGTTGTTTTAAAATTTTTAGAATAGAGCTCTGACCCTTATTGTTAGAACCGACTTTGACTATGTATTCTCTACTTTTGAGAGTATATTTTGCAGAAGAAATGCAAAATGACTAGAGAGGTCAAATTAAGAAGGATTTAATATTATGGCTTAGAGTGAACTTTTAATTTATTGTAGTTTATCCCCATTTAATCAATTCACATCTATATGACAACATAAAGCATTAACATTTTGAAGGCTGAGTGCACCATGTTGTAATGTCTGTTAAGTCATGTTGATTGTTAAAGTTTGCAGGATTCAAAAATGTGTTTACTTTTTATGCAAGATTTGTTTTTCTTCTCTTATATGATGTGTGAATCCTGAAACAAATGGTAGCCTAAATAAAATTTCTATTCTATTGTTATATATTAAGTTAAATTTTACCTTCTGTATTGTTGTGCGGCAATGAACGCATTGAAGCACTCGGCATGGGGCAGAGTGGAAAACATGCTGCCTGATGATTCCTTCCTTCCAATGGGATGAAAGTTGGATCTGGTGTATATGTAACTGGTCTATTCTTCCCTGGATTTCAAATGAAATAAATTATTTCATTTTTTTGTGTGATAGAATAAAATGTGAAACAAGGTCAGGAGTTTTTTCCACTATCAGATCTCTATGCACATATAATGAAATATCAGGACTAGGCAATTAATTCCTCCCCTCAAAATGCCTTTTAGATTTCCAAGAAGAAATTTGAAGTAGGTATTTATATAGTCAGATCTGGTATTGATAAAAGCATGAGCTAGAGTTAAACAGGAAGCAGCAATGAGGATAGAATTACATATGAAGAGAGCATAAAATTATGCAAAGTTCAGGAAAATGGAAGATATTGGTAACCATGGATAGAATTGTTTAGACGGCCTCAAATTCAGATTTTTTGCTTTCATGAGCAGGGCTCAAAGATAGTTTCCATAGACCATTGCTTCTCCTTACTCCCTGTCTCTCAGAGTCTTTAAAGAATTGGCCACTTATAGAAAAATATGTGGTGAATGATAGTGCTATACTAAAGGATGTTGAAATAACAATTAAAAATATTATTAAATATTTAATTACTGTACTACCACAAAATCGAAATTAAGTGAGAATTGAAATAAATTGACAGAAGGCTCCAGATTTTAGCAATGCTGAAAATACAGGGGAGACAAAAATACAAAATATGTCATTCTCTCTGGAGAAGGGGAGATGTTAACTCAGGGGGAAAATACTGGAGTTAAAATACCTTTGAAAGCATATTAGTCAAAGGGAGAAATAAAGTTTAAGAAACTCGTTTATTGCTTACAAGCAGTTGTCCCGCACATCTCTCTCAACTTGACTGCCACAGCAGAGCAAAAGAACTCCACCCATACTCTCCTGTCCAGAACTTTTATCTTGAACAGATCTTTTTCTGTAACTTTATGAATGTAATCAGTTTTATACTTTTGACAGTTAATTCAAAAGTATTGAATTGGCCCTTGTAATTACCTATTGATGTAGAGGTGGACTACTTCTCTCCACACCTTGGAAACACCTATTGACATGGAGATGCATGAAAGCCAGGTGACAGATACTGGAAATTTGCAATTTTACCCACAAGCCACCCATCCAGAAGTCTCATCTCACAGTCTATTCATTCCCCATCTTCTGCAATGGCCCCTGTGCAAGAAAACGAGATTTAAACCAGACTTATAGCATAAAATCATGATAATCTTCAAGCCGGAGAATTCAGCTGGGTTCAAAATCCTTAAGTCCATAGCTCTCCCATTCCACAGACGGTCAGCAGCTGAACAGGTAGGGAGTTCAGAGCAATCATCACATGGCAGCTACAGCCAGGGGACTGCATCCAGGTCATAGGGACTGTAGAAGAAAATAACCTTAAGGGCAATAAGATATATGTTTTAATGACACCAGCATAGGCAAATCTTGTCCATCAGGTAGGACACATGCAAGCCAAGTGGTCCTGTGATAGGACAATGGCATGAATGGGGTCTCATTCTGGTCTAGTATACCAGACTTTCAACCCCCTCCTTATGGGAGTTACAGATGGATCAGTATATAGGCTACTGGAGGGACATGCACTGGCCATAAAGATAAAACAAAACTTCCCTGTAAGATGCTTTTATCTCCTAGACATTTGGGATACATTACTGTTACCTTTGGGGACAAGAGTAGTCACTCGGGACCCAAAGAGAGATGTGGGAACTGTATGCAGCACCAGATTTCTCATTCCTATGGTAAACAAGTCCTCATCAGGGCCCTTGGGTCCATATTATGGATATTTTCATGCCCAATGCCCACAACACCTGTTGGAGCTCTACATACATTTTCCAGCTAGTGGGTAAATATGGTAAATCATCCTGATTAGGCCAAACTGCCCTGATGGCAGCTGTCAGCCAATCTAAAAGTGTCTGATTCCCTGAGGTGTGACAGGCACTTTGCAACCACTGCCAGAGGGAAGGATGAGTTGTCAGGGAAGCCAGTCTACTCATTTCAGGATCCGACACAACAATGGTTTCCACCCCCATATCCCAGAGACATAAATACCATGTAGGCAGAGATTCCGATGGCTTCTGCCTATACTGGATGCTCACGTCCACCAGCTCATCCTGGGTGTAGGGGTGGAGCATGGAGTGCTCCACAACCTGGGGAGGGGGTGGCTCCCCCCCCTCAGAGTCTGTGGTTGTTTAATTTTTATTTTTTTGAATTACATCCAGGCAGGCCTGTAATACAGGAGAGGCTGGTACCTCAGGTGGTGGCCTCAGCAAGAGATGGGCCCTGGGCACCGCCTCCTCATCCTCTCTCCTGGCAGCTCTTCCACCATCTCCGGAGCTGAAGGCACCACTCTATCTTCCCCCTTCCCCATGGCCTCCTGCAACACAGCGTCTTCTGCCGCCTCCCCCATTGCCGTCACTAAGGAATCTTCCGTTTTCTCAATCACTATCTCTCTTCCTCAAGGACATCCCGTAGGTCATCTTCCAGCTCCTCCAGGCAATGATGAAGTGTGTCTTTATCCTGCCAAAGTCTCTTTCTCCTTGATAACCCTCTCCTTCTCTTCAATAACCCTTTTTCTCTTCTCGATAACGTTTTGGACTATATTGAGGAAAAGAGACCCTACATTGCCAGCTGCTACACAGCAGTTCAGGGCCTCTAATCTCTCAAAGGGCTGATTCTGCAGCATCCAGTCTCTCCACTCTTCCCCAGTTCTGGGTAAGGCCCCACCCCTCTAGGAGGTGCTTTACCCTAGACCAATTCCCCACTAGGGACGTGGAAGCCCCACAGATATGGGGCTCCCAAGTGAAGGTGCGCCCTCTACCACTGCAGCCACTGGGGCCTCCCCGCTATCCTCAGGAGTGGCTCTGGACATCCCCCCACCAAATCTAGGGGCAGCCTGCCCAAGGATCTCATTCATGTAGACAGATTTCAGGTTCAGAGGTCCTGCCAACTACTGCCAGGTCTAACTCTGGGGGAAAATCCCAGAGATAAAATACCTTAGAAATCAAAATCATTCAAAGGGAGAAATATAGTTTAAGATACCCATTTATTGTTTACAAGCAGTTGTCCCCACATCTCTCTCAACCCCGCTGCCACAGCAGAGTCAAAAAGACTTCACCCAACTTCTCTGGTACCTTGCTGGCCCTTGTAATTGCCTGTTGATGTGGAGATGGATTACTGCTCTCCACCCCTCTGAAACACCTACTGATATGAAGATGCACTAAAGCCAGGTGAGAGATTCTGGAAATATTGCAATTTTATCCACAGGAGAGAATTCATCCTCTTTTTGCCTTCTTTTTTCTACCTAGCTAGCAGTGAAATAAATTCTCTTTTGTGATTACCCTAGGCTGCTGGATTTCCTAGCACCATACATAATAAAAATAGAATGGACCAGGAACCAAATTGTGGTGAAAAGACTCAACTAATATATAAATGCAATAATTATGTTCTACAGCATGTTCAATTATACACAAATATATTAATTCTGAGAAAAGTTTAACTGTGTTTTCATTTCAGCCACTCTAATAGGTAGTCTGCAGGAAGACAGATTAAGTGTCTGAGTGCTTCTTCTTTTAGGGCTTCTAAGGTAGATGTAACAATTACATGAATATGAATTGATATAAAGAACTTAGCACTGTGTCTGGCAGATATTAATCAACTAAACAATGTTAATTATTATTATAATTTTAATTATTAAAAATAAATGATTGTCTATAGAATCTTCATTAAAAATTTGTTTCTATTTTGAACAGAATTGTTAACAGATAGAAGTATATGGGTAGCTGAAATAAATTAGAATCTGATGTAAAATTTAGCTTCTGTGATATTGAGATAGGGGAAAGACAGGAGACAAGCATCATAGTTAACTTTTCCTGCCTATGATGAAAAAGGCTGAGATATAAACAGTATAGTAAGAACAAGAAGAATTCCATCTTAAAGCAAAGATTCCATTTTAAAAAACCAGGAAGTTGGGAAATAAGATTCCTAACATATTCTTTAGCAGACAATAACTCAATCCACTTTGCGGGCAGGGCAGATGGTTTTGATTTGTACGGTCCAAGAGGGAAGCTGCTATCCTAGAGAAGAACTGGCCAATTTCTCGTGTTAATTTTGCGAATTACCTGGATGACTGACAATAGAAGAGGTTTACTGTCTCTCACCGGAGATAAGCATTTTGAGATCACTTTGCAAGCCTACACCTCCGGACTTTGAAAAATACTTAAAGGACAAAAAGCCCAGCTTTTGAGTGTGCCTCCACTCTTAGGATGCCCACACTTTTCTCTCTTTAAATGCATATCTTTAAATAAAGCTCTCTCAATGCTCAATTTACTGTGTTTGTCTTTTTGTTATTTCATTCTATTTCCAAGTCTCCATTTTACCCCTGATAAGTAGCAAGGGGCTGCTGAGAGCTCAGATTTAGGTCTGCAAGTTCCCATTGTCTGGGTGACCCAGAGAACTTCAGCTGCAGGAGTCTGCCTGAAAATCTTTCTTTGGTAAATTCTCAGAACTTAATCTCACTCTATCCTGTGCTCCACCCGCTCCCCAAATCCTGGGGTGGTAGGGACTAGCCTCCATGCAGTGCAGATCCAAGCAGACATGGGATGCCAAGTGACTCTGGCTGTAAGAGATGGCAAGGAATCCTCCCTATACTAAGAACATGTTCAGTGAACTTTCTCTTTCCCTCTGCACTTTCCTGTTCTCAGCCCACCTGCAAGGCAGCTGACATTCATTTCTCGCTCTAATGAATTAATTCCTTACCTACACTCTTCTGATCTGCTCAAGAATTCTTTCTCGTTCAGAGTCAAGAACTCCTTCCCATCTAGGTTGAAGTTTCACCTCCTGCACAGGGAGAGACCTCCCAGAAGCAGCTCCCTGGCAATAATACCAACTACATGTATTCAAGGGCAGATATCACATGTTCAATTACTCCATTTTAATTTATTTTATTTCCTTTTCTAACAAAAATAAAACCCAATAAGTAATCAAGGTAGACTATTCTTTTCGTTTTGTGTTCAAGTTCTGTTAAAAGTGAATATAATTTTTAAACTAAAAAATTAAACTTGACCATGTTAATATACTGATTTGATGCTTAGAACCATTTGCAATTTGAGACTTTGGTTGGAGTCTATAACTCCAGGGGGAAAATCCCAGGGCAAAATACCTTTGAACCCTAAATCCAATGAAAGGGAGAAATAAAGTTTATGAAACCCATTTATATCTTACAAGCAGTCCACTTCTGCTCTCCAGTGTCTCTTGCAACCCAGCTGCAGAAGAAGAACCCCCCCACCCCCCCACCCCCACAGCTCAACCTCTCAGGTCTGGATAAGCCCTTGCTGGCCCTTGTAATTACCTATTGATGTAGAGATGACTACTCTTCTCCACCCTCTGGAAACACCCGTTGTATGAAGATGCACTAAAACCAGGCAAGAGATTTTGGGAATACTGCAGTTTTACCCACAGAGCCCAAACCCCTTGTTATGGCATGCAATGTCTGTCAATCTGATTCTAGGCTATCTCTCTAACAGTATTTCTTCAAATCCCCAGTTTCAGTCCAGTATAAATTCCTTCAAACAAACATGGCATGCCCTAGTCATACTGAAATTACTGCATTTCTTTAAACATGATAGGCTATTTCATATCTTTCTAATTTTGTGCATTGAGTTCATATTCTCAGGATCTGACATTTTCACTCTTCAACTCTCAGAATTTTTCTTATTTAAGAAAAGCAGTAGTAAAGCAACAATAACCACAAACAAATTGGACTTAAAATTATTTCCACTTGAAGGAATCTAAAATTTTTATGGCTTTTTGGGTGATATAAAGATATTCCAAGAAATCAATCTGCTAGAATTTGAAAGAAAACCCCACAATGTCTGGTGTGAGTTTTTTTTTGGGACATGATAAATTTTTACTCAGTCAGGATTGATTGTTGCTAATTTTTTCAGTACATGTGTCCACAAAGGAGGATATTATCTAGGAAATTTCAGAAGTGTGTCATGATTTGATAATCTGATCAACAAAATGTAGTTTCTTCTTCCAAATAGAATAACCTATATAAGACCTCTGCCCTGCAATCCTTGGTTTAGATTTCCATGAATTTAATGCAAAGCTCTACTTTGTTTTTGTAGTTATTTTTCACTTGAAGATGAAACAATTTGTTTACACATATAACATATAATTCAGTTTGAGTTAAATATCATTTTAATTACATTTATTTGGTTTTCTTTGAGTTTTGGATTGTAGAAAAATTTTATTTCTTCTAATGCTAGAGAATAAACCTTAGAAATCACAGTATTTTAAGATATTGAAGAAACACCCTTGAAAATAATTATATATTATAGGGTAGGCTCATTTTCAATATATCTCAGAAAACAACTTTTTATGCATTTCACCTAACAACTATGATGCTTTGGTTTATTTCACGATTACCACATGTGGTATAAAATTGCAGTATTTCCTCCCAGAAGGGGTGGGTGTAGAGGTGAGCTTGGTCCTTGAGGACAGGGACAAGGAGCAAGAGCAGCAGCCAGACAGGATGAACAGAGCCGGGCCTCATCATGAATGAGCAATAAACGGGTTTCTCTCAATCTAGCTTTTCCTTAGACTGATTTCGGTCACACCAGTTTATTTGACCTGGGCCAGGAAAACCGTTTCCCCCAGGAGCTACACTACAATAACCAAAATAAGCAGAAATTGTATATTTGCTACAGATAAATGACCGGTCGACTAAGTTTAGCTTTTAGATTAACCTCAGAAAAACCTATGCATGCTGAAAATGTGATGAGAGTACTAGTAAATAAAATTCTAATTACACAAAAATTTGCATTTCTCAGCCTCCTATGATGACATAACTATCATGCTAAAAATTGAAGTCATTTTTGTCTACAGTAGTACTTAGGCCGATGACTCCAAAATTAGTTTACTTTGTTTTTCAAACTAATGCTCAAAAGAATATTTTATTGCATGCTTTGCTGTTAAATTGAATATTTTACTGAAAGGATATGTGCTGTTATAATTATTTGAATACACCCTGATTGTTATATAAGTGCTAGAGTTCATGATACTTCTTATGAATTCCATTTCCCTTAAAAGAAGTGCTTTGTTTTGGATTAGGTCTATTTGAGACTTACTCCTCTGCATCCACAAGGCTATCCAAAGCAGATATGAGTTTTCATGCAATATTAAATCATCTCTGATTATTTCTGCTTGCCTTCTTCCTATTTAACAAGGAGATTTGAATTAAATTAGCTTTATGATATCTGTGCATATATTTTCCAGGTAAAACATGTTATTTAGAGTGGAGAAATTAATATTTTCTAATGTGATTAAGAATACTATCAACTATGTGTTTCTTTTTAATTAGATGACAATTATGTTTTTTCCAATCCAAGCTATGCTTAGTATTTTATCATATTAATAGAAATTGCATATCTATAGGTAACAGTTGAACACCAGGACATGGTGTTGATGGCAGTTTGAAATGTCTCTAACTAGGAATTAGCGTTTTAGCTTAGCATACTCTTAAGCAAGCTAAAAATGAAATGATTTGACATGCTGTGTTAATAAAAAAAAATGCTTTTAACTTAAAAAGAATACATTGCTTAAAAATACACTGGATTTTACAACTTTCTCTTCCTCTCTTGTTCTGAATATTTTTTACTCCAGCATACATCATACCTGAGGGTAGCACCCTCAGGACTTGACTATGCCTTTAGACAGATACATGTTGCTAGAAAATGGGATAATTGCTTCCAGTTAATAAGACTTTGGAAACCAAAATACATTCTTATCTACAGGGCTACTATAGACTGAAAATTGAATCTCTTAATCATGGTGGAATAACAAATAGCTTTTACAGACAGCATGATGTTATGGAGAGGACAAGTAAAAGGAATTAGGAAGTGCTGGTGTAGGATAATAAACAGTTCTGTAACATTGTCCAGATTATTTAACTTTTCTAGGATATTGTTATGTTCATCATGGGGAGTCCTTTCCATTTTAAATTATTATTATTTACTATATACCCTTGCTTTCTACCGTAACCTGGGTATCCCAAAAGGAATTTGACTTGACTATAAGAGGTTAAAATTAATTTAGTTTCAGCACTGAATAAGCCAATTGGGCTTAAGTATAATTACAAGAAAAATTCAGGAAAGAATCATGGTTTTTTCCTACATTTAACATTTGTATAAATGTATTAAAACTAAAAGTAGTAAATGTCATCAACTTGAACATATTCATGTTTGTTAGTCCTTGTTCTGTTGTGTTTACTTTTGAAAATTGAATTACATTTAATTCATCAAAGGGAACTACCCTCTATTTATATTATATAGAATATCTTTCTTCATGAGGGAATCATCAGTGATGCTGAGTACTTATGACTGGCTAGATCTAACATCTAATTTCAAGGCCTAAAAATGTCAGTGATGATTTTCGTTGTCTAGGTGCAATTTTTTTTTTTGCATGTGTAAAGGCTGGCAATTAAGTAATGGAGTGAGATTGTAAAGGAGTAATTTAAGTAGAGCACTTCTCACTAATATTTACTTTTGACTTTACTTAAAATAAATAATAAAAAAAGGAAAATACAAAAGTACATAAGCAGATATTTTCACGACAAACTGCACTTCCCATATTCTGACATGCAGATTTCTTAGAGTTGCTATCTCCGCTTCTGACTTTGGCCATAGAGGTAAATGACTCATAGTGCCCTCAAGCATAACTGAGATTTATATTACAAATCCAATGCTTCTCATATTTTATTACATAAAATCCAATTAATATTTTGGTTAGGATCCAAACTTCCCAGCAGAATACTAATAATAGACATAGTAAAATTTTTGAAATATTCAAATTTATACTGTCTTATGTATGTCATTTAAAAATGACTTTAAAAAGCAATAAAATTAATACCTTTCCCTTCATGTTCTCCTGTTGTTGTTTGGTTTTAGATGGGAGGGATTTCTTTCTTTTTCAAGCAATGCTGTCAGTGTTGGGAAGGATTGATTAATTCATGTATTTGTACTGGGTTAATTACATAAGGGAGATCTTGTTAATTTGTGGTTGACTTTGTAAGTGCAATAAACTGGTATCTATTAGCCACAAGACAGATGAATTATGCAGTGATCCTATTTTTGTCATATTTCTAAATTGCCCATCAAGAATTAAAGGATTTTGTTGGGTTATTGCTTTTGAAACAAATGAGAAATTTCTATTCTTCAAATAAGCTGCTGCCATATCCACACAGCTGTTTATTATGCTCTGCTATTGCTTCGAAAGTGAGAGAGAAAAATTGAAAAACACTTCAGCTCCTTGAAAATTCTAGTGCAAAGTAGACTAATACTTCCTCTTGACCTATCTGTTATATTAAATATGGAATATTTCATGTTCCTCTTTTCTAGGATTTCAGGAGCCTGGGCTACTGTAGCAATATGAGACAACAACTTCTTCAACATGAATTTCAAATGAGTTTTCTTATTTTTAAACCAAAACCCTTCCTCACTGCTGATGAGAACTTTAAGCTTTGTATTGGAATAAAATGGGCTTTCAGGCCAGATCAATTTGAGTATATATTTCTGCACTGGCATTTGCAGAGTAGGTGACCTGTGGCAAACAGTAACCTCTCCATTTCAATTTCTTCTTTTGTAAATACAGCATTATGAACACCTGTTTTCAAACACTACTGTGGCGATTTCATTATACCATCTTAAGGGTCCTTGGCACTATTACCACCACTAAATGTAAGTCCATGAATTTAATATAACTTTTATTCCTATTGTTAAGTAATCTAATTTCTCATCTTGAATTGACTCTGCCATGCTCTTCTAAACGAGTGTTCACATTTTCTAATAGTCCAAACAAGCAACCAAATAGCAGCACAACCACCATACCAGCATTGAGAGACAAAAGCCTCTAATGGAGAGGCCCATGAAGTCCATAAATTAAATTCCATTAAAGAGGCATAAAACCACTCGTGGCATTATCTGCACAGTGAGGTAATTGGTTAGAAGCAGCGAGGAAGTGCTGATAATGAAAGATGACTAGTAATTTTTTTCTAAAGAAATGATTAAGGAATAAAAAGAATTTATGAAAGCATAGAAATTTGAGATACTCACTGGAAAGCCTAAAAGAAAGCATATGAGGCTATAAACTATAATATACAGCAACATACACATTTTGGAAAGAAAAAGTCACATGCAAGTTTCAGAGACTTTACTATCTGATTAATAACAGAGGGTGCGGATTAGCAGATGGTGACAAATTGCATGGAAGAAATTATGGAGGCCTTTAAAACCAGAGGACTTTTATCTCTATGCAATAGAGAGATGGTATAAATTCTAGGTCAGGTAACATGGCAGAAAGCCAGTAATGCTAAATTCCTATAGTGCAATAATTGAGGCCATGGACTAGTGTGGAAACAGTGAAAACAGATGCTAAGGGATAGGCATGCAAAGCAGTTCAAGAGATGTGATGGACAAAGTTGTTTTTAACAAAGAAAAGTGGTATTTCATAATGTTATGGACCAGGAGTTTGAAAACAGCAATATATAGAAACTAAGAAAATGGAATCTAAGCTTCTCGGGGGGAGTAAAATGTTAACTTTGGTTTGGATTGCTGAGATTTTTGGGTGAGTTTCAGGTGGAAATGCTTGTCAACTAGATCTTGAAATATCATGGTGAATTAATTCACATATGAAGGTCCTTAAGTACATTTTTATGCAAGACAGAACAACACTGGAAAGAAATACTTAAATGCTATTTTTTCCACATTTTCCCTTGATTAAATGTCATTTTTAAATTGAGGTGGTTAACCAGATGAACTGTCTAATAGCTAATTAACATGTTAAATATGTTTGGTTCAAATTTAGGAATGATTGGAAGTGAATAAGCTATGATTAGGTATTATTATTTCAAGATTCTCACCAAAATCTTAGTTCCTTTCAGAAGCAGTGATGATGTTTTATATATATATGTGTGTGTGTGTACACACATACACACACACACATATATATATATATACACACATATACACACCCAAACACACCCACTTCTACACATACACATATACACACACATATACATACATATATATGTGTATTTTAAGTAACAGTGATGCTGTAAGAGTGTTTTTCTAGATGACTTTTTGACATTAAATAATCAGAATTTAATATTCAGTCTGAATATCTCATACATCTGTGAATGATATAAATTGATATGTGTTATGATTTAGATATCCAAAATAGATAACATGATATACATCCCCTAAATTTTCACACAATTCTCACATGCAAAACTAATCAGTTTATAGGAGCAAGTGGTGAAATTAAAGAGAACAAAGCAGAAGAGGTAATTGCAAATGTGGCTTTGAGTGGATGAGAGACATCTGGGAAGGCTTTATATTTTATATGATATTCTAGCAGGGCTCAAAATGATTAAAAAATATTTTCCATGTGAACAATAAGGACAAATTCATTTTAGGAACAGAGAAAGTAGTTTAAACCATTTTAGACAGGGAGAAAGTAGTTTCTAAAATAAAAGCAAAATAATTAATATTCAAAAATTAAAGTAGGTTGTCTAATAAAAAAGCAGTCTATATACCTAATGGGAAGTGCATTTACTATTTAGTAACAATGATCAGAAAAAATAGGAACTTAAAATTTAGTAATTGATTTCTCTCTTATGTAAAAGAAATCCAGAGATACACATTCCAGATCTGGTATAACAGCTCCTTTTTCCCTGGGGATAAATATCCTACTGTATTTCTGTTCCACCATTCTTAGCCCAGGTGTCCACTGTCAGATTTGCCTCATGATCCTTCTAGATTCTAAGCAGGAAAGCAAAAAGTAGTGGGGAGTGTAAGAAGGCGTACTCATGAGCTCACTGCCACCTTTATAAGAAGCTTATTCAGGATTCCCACACAATTCAGGTTGTTTTTAATGTATTGGCAATACTTTTTAACATGGCGTTGTTAACCAGTAAGATAGACTAAGAAAATCTTTATAAAGCTGTTCACATTGCTACCTGAATAAAATGAAAGTTCTGTCACTAAGGAAAAAAAGAAAAATTTAATTTTGGTAGGGAACTAGAAGTTTTCACCATGCATTTTCAGGATATTGTGATGAATCTCAACGACATATGAAAAATATATGGAATGTATGGAAGTGTCATCAGATGTGATGGAAGGGAATAGGCAAGGGTCATGAAGGGACATATATGCTTTTTTATATATGCTTCACTCAGTAGTCATGCGCTATTTTCAGTTGGGTTAGTATGATGGTAATCTGAGGTCATTGTTCACTCGGTCCACCCTTTTTTACAGATAAGACAGGTAGTGTAGGAAGTGCACTCATTCCCCAATAGATTATTTTGAGTGGCTATTGGTAGCAGCTAAGGTTTGCTGATTAGTTTGAGGAAGAGGGATTCTAAATGTATAGAAACCACATCATATAATTTATTTTTTATGCATTTGTCTTTTAAATTCTGCAGGCAATAAGAAGTGGAGTTACAAACCAAGATTGCAGTAATACTGTCTTTTTTTCTGTAATATATCATTGTATGCTTTGAGTTACGTTTCATTTACACGTGAAAGACTTCTTTAGTATCTCTTAGGTAGTTGTACTGGTATTGAACTCTTTTTTTCTTTATCTAATAATGTCTTAATTTCATCCTCACTTTAAAACACAGTTTTGATGAAAATAGAATTCTATATCAACAGTTACTTTTTTCTTTTACCCATTGAAATACATCACTTACTGCGTTTTGATCTCCAGGTTTCTGATAAGATACTGGCTAATAAATTTATTGAAGTTCCCCGCTACATGATCAGTCATTGCTCTCTTGTTGCTTTCAAGATTCTCTGTCTTTGGATTTCAACCATTTTGTTATAATGTGTCTTAGTGTGGATCTCTGGGTTTATCCTATTTAGAGTTTTTTAAAACTTTTTTGGATTTGTAGATGAATGTATTTCATCAGAGTTAGGAAGTTTTCAGTCATTATTCAAATAATCTTTCTGTCCTTTCTCTCTTCTTTTTCTGGGACTTGCACAGTACATATCTCTTTTTTTTTTTTTTTAGCAGGAAACTGATCTGAATTCTAAAACTCAGAAAAACAAAGGATTAGAAAAGCCAGGTGAGTTGAAGAGTCACAGAGTGAGATATAAAAACAAAACCTGTAGATTATTTGAAATACTCTATCTGAAACAGTTGTCCATTCATCTTCACTTCTGCACTATCTACCTACAGAGAATTTTGTGACATCCAGGATGTAACAAATCTCATCATTCACTCTGTACCTCTGCCACTACTTCCACAGATAATAATATAAATCAAATGAATAAAGGAGATTCCACTCTAAATAAATTATATGAACTATGTGTAAAATCATGGGGTGGGGTAACTTGTGTGAGACCTGAGGGATTTTGTTCCCTAGCGCACAGGGTCTAAAAGCATGATATCTAATCCATGTAAAGAGAAATTTGTTGAATAATTGTTCCCATCAATACACAGCAAACTCTGAGAACTCAAGTTGGATTTCTATGTATCAATCAGGGATCACCAGACAATTGAAAGAACTTTAGCAATGAAAAAATGTCTTTGAAAATATGTATCACACAGATAACAAGCAAAGCTTTTCAGATTTGCCATAAATCCATGGATGCTTTCAATTTATGCTTTTAATCAACATATAATCAAGAAATACAGTGAAATTAAAAAAGATCTTCTATTTAGAGGCTTAAGGAAGAAAGGGCTACTAATGTAGTAATAAATTTTGATGATAGGTCTTTTCTTGTGTGTCTTTTCTTTATCCTAAAGATTCTAATTACTACTCTTTCTATTGAAATATTTTCTATTTTTTAACTTATTAATATCATTTTGAAATCAGTTAACATTTTTTGGTAGTGGCAACCTGTCTGCTAAAGTTCCAGGCATCTTTGGACAATCTGAGTAGTTATTCCCTAGGACAGCTACTCGTGCTGGAATTCCTGTTTACTGTTCTTCTAGATTGTTTCTTTAATTTGTGGATCAATTGTCTTCCTTTATCTTGGCTTTTTATCTTCTTTTAACAATGGGGATAAAAATCATTTAAACCCAATAGGTTCACAAGAAAGTGTGTGTTAGGGGGTATATTTTCTGAGCTCATTGTGTTTGAAAATTCTTTGAATTTCTTCCCTCACATTTTAATGACATTTTGACTAAGTATAGAAATTCAAGTTAAATTAAGATTCCTTTGTTGTCTTCTTTCAAATACTTGCATGGCATATTTTTTCATTACTGTTCTAGCACCCTGGTTAAATGATTCACTTTGTATGTCTCCATAGAATAAGCATCCAGCCAATCTTCATCTGTTTCAGTTTTTAGAAACAGTGATAAAAGTGAAATAATGATAGAGAAGTCAAAATAGCTTTTGATACAGTATCTCTCAATGGTTGTGTTACTTTGCCATTCTAAGATCCCAAAAATAGACAATTTTGTGTATAGAAACATGTTACAGGCTACATGTTTCTGGTTTGTTTACATTGTGTCAACAGCCATTATACAATTCCTAACTAACTCACTAAACTTTTATTGAACACCTATCTTACACACAGCACTGTGATAAATGCTGTCTCTAGGGGCCAGAGGGAATTAAGTCCATTAATATGAACATTAGAACCCCAACTTAACAAAATCGTTGTCTTAAATAGCCTTCAGTGTTAAATAAATTTATGTTCATTCACTTTTATAAAAACTACTGACAGATACACATGACACACTGAGTAATAATAATGAATCCCTTTTCTCATGACTGTGAGCACCTGTGCTCCAACCTGTTGAGCTGGGTATTCTTAAGAATGAGCTGTGCTTCTTTCTTTTTAAGGCACAATTTTCCAGTTATATTGTTTCCATAATTCCATTTTTAATTGAATATTTTTAACAAGATGATCATTTTAATTGCAAATAGAATATTGTTACCATGAAAACTAAGTTGAGCACTTAGAAAACTTTGTAAGTGTGAAAGGCTAAAATATTGCTATCTTACTGAATATTGTAGATAAAAAACTAAAGTGATAGATGACTCTTCATGAATAGTATATATGCAAAAAACAAAATACACACAACTCTTTAAACACTGCAACACAAGATCATATATACTGAAATGTGCATTTATATGATTAACATAAAATGTGTACATTATGTGTCATTATTTATAATTCAGTATTTTAACTATTTTTTTTAATTAACTGACCCAATATACCTTCTGGCATTTATGATTAAGATGGATTTTATTGTAATTTACCAAATTAAGTTAGAATGCTTTCCTTCTGTGTATTGATATCACCCTACAAGCACTCAATATTTGAACACCTATTACATTCAACATGACATATTAAGAGCAAATGAGGGATGAACCAAGAACTGTCAATAATCTAGGATAATATTTGTATTTGTTTTTGAAAATACATTTCAATGACCTGAATTTCCTAATTGCTGCCTGTATTTACAATTTAATGGCTATTAGATACAGAGGGAGAGAGATGATAGATGGGTATAGTTAAGAGAGATATAGATGAGACATAGGAAGTTAGAAGCATTCTCAACATTAGGATATTTTGTCTTCCAAAAATAAATCTATTTAAGAGGAAAAAAGTGACTATAACACTCAGTCTCTTAACACAGAATGCTAAACATACAGTAAAATAATCCATTTAAATTCAATGTCAGTTTACTACAGAACTAGTATATGTAAAGCACTATAACAAAAACACAGGTAATTTAAAGATATCTTTTGTTTTTCAAGGAGCTTAAAATTTATTGGAGAAGTAGATAAATTAGTGATAAAAGGAAAATTTTAATATATATTAGTCAAGAGTTAATAAAGCCCTCATATGGAAAAGTAATTTAACAGAAAGAATGAAAATGAGAGTCATTTTGGAAAACTGATATAACCTGTTGAAATATGGAAAAAACAAACACAATTTAGAGTTTTTAAAACTTGGTGAATTGGAGTATATGGTAACTTTAATGAATAAGAAATTCAGAAACAGTTGGGAAACACATTTGAATCCATTTTTGGTGTTTTGAATTTGAGCTTTTGATTGAACACCTGAAGAGAAAGCAGGATTATGTATATGAATTCATTAATATAAACAATATGAATGGAAAGAGAAGCAAGGAAAATTTATACATGAATCACAGAAATGAACCTTGTAGTTTCTTATGAAAAGGGTGGGTGATTGAAAAGTAGAAAGCAATAAAAGAAGAGGTTTAATTTTCAATCTGTGTTTTATATTGTTAAATCTTCAAAGTAGACATGCATTCAATAATGATATATTATATATATATCAGTGTTCTACAGGAGATTTTATTAAGACACACATAGTGAAAGACTCAAACTGACAAGAACATTTAAAAATCTCTGTGCAGAGCTGAAAAAAGCATGTTTGTGAACAGAATCTTTAAAAATGCTCCAGTTGAATTTGACCAAAAGAAGTTCGATCAGACATGGAAATGGAGAAAAACTGGTTTGGATCATTTCAGGGTCAGAGTCAGAGAATCAAGGGTAGAAAAGAATTTCAAACAAATTGCACAAAACTGCAGTAGGCTCATAGACACTGAGAAGTGACTGGTGATTACCATGGGGAGGGGTTGATGTGGGTGGGTGGGTGGGAAAGGTGAGAGGGGAAAAAGAGGCACCATCTATCGATCATAATATGAATTCGTCTTGGGAATGAAAACACAGCACAGAGAATATAGTCAATAGTTCTGTAACATCTTTCTATGTTGACACATAGTAACTACACTGGTTGGGGTGAGGATGTAACAATGTATAGAACGGTTGAATCACTATGTTGTATATTTGAAACCAATATAATACTGTGGATCAACTATACTTCAATAAAATGTAAATTTAAAAATAAGAATTTCAAGGAGATAATGAGCATTTTAATTCAGAACTGTAGATAAGATGAGTAAGATATGTACTGTGAAGAACATACTGGATTTCGTGACTGAGCTAAGTTTTAGGAAAGTACTGTGGATGGAAGCCAATGTGACTGATATGGGGAATGAATGTGAACTGGAAGAGTAAATGCTGTAATTTTAGATACCGCTTTGAAATAGTTTGATGGTAGAGAAAACAACAAATACTCAATACGTTAAATAATAAAGCAAGCTCATGGAAGGGCTTTCCTCCACCTTGCATATATTTAATAATAAAGGACTTGAATTTTATTTTTTACAGGGTGAGAGGAGAAGCCAGATCAAAAATTAAAGCAATCTTTCATTCCTGTTTTATAAATCTTGTGTGTGACTGTGTTCTCTATGTTTCCTCTTGCTGCTCTATAAAATGTTACCACAAATTTAGTGGCTTGGCACAAAACAAATTTATTCTCTTACAGTTCTAAAGGTCAACATCCTGAAATAAGTTGTTAAAAGCCTAAAATCAAGGTGTTGACAAAGCTGCCTTTTTCTAGCTTCTAGAGAATGATGGCATTACTGAGTTTGTGGCTCTGTCTGAACTCTGCTTCAGTCTTCACAATTTCTCTGACTCTGAGCCTCCTTCCTACCTTTTTAAAGGACCTTTGGGATTAAAGTCTTTCCATCTATGTAATCCAGGGTAATCTCCTAAACTCAGGATCCTTCATCACATCCTTGAAATCTCTTCTTGCCATGTAGACAAAACATACTCACAGGTTGTGGTAATTAGCAGGTGGACATCTTTAGGGAGGAGTTATTCTGTCCTCCAACAACATTCTGAATTCTACATAACTGTGATATCCAGTTCCTGGAAATAAATTTGAGAATATTTATATAAATTTATTATATAAAGTTATTCATATAAAAGGTGAAATGTTTATCCTCATCAAGAGTTTAGCAACTATATTAATTGTTGCTTCAAACTGAATAAAGATGATATATTAGACTCTCTAATTTATAGTTAGAGAGCTAGTTAACACTGAGAACCTATTACCCATCACTCTTTGAAAGCCATGGAATAGCTCTAAGAGTGAATCCCACTGACGGGAGAAAAATGTCTATATATTCAAGTGGAGTGCAGGGAAAGCAAGTAGCATTACTGTTGTGATAACTATCATCTTCATATACTGAAATAAGTTAACTTTAATATTTCATGGTGGTCTTTTTTACTTTATAAAACTTCAAAAGGGAAGAAATTACCAATGCGATTTATTTTTTTTGGAGGCAGGGAGGAGCAGAGAAACATGTCAATATAGAATGGGAAGACAAATGTATTTCTCCCAAATCGTCATGTCCTTGATTGTGAGATATAACATTATTGTATGTATTCCTTCTATTTAAGCTACCCAATTATACTGCCCATTAAGCCATAACACATACTTTCTTTAAGCTTCAAATTTTTATTTTATATGTAAACCTCAAGAGGCATTCTGTTTTTTTCTCATCCTTCCAGAAGCTCTGGCACTGCCATAGTGAGAATATACCCAGTGGTTCTCCAAGCCTCAGACTCATGGAGCTCCCCCTGTACAGTAATCTGGAAACTCTCTTAAAACAATCTCAGGCATTTGTAGGGCTCACATCCTTCATTTCCCATGTCTCAATAATCACTGCCCCTTTTACCCAGATGTCCAATGTCTAATGTAGTTTCTGTTTGAAACATGATACAAATAATTTACAAGATTTCTCACATGTATAAATTTAGTTGAGGCTAAGGCATTTCACTCTTTGTTCACTCGGAAGTATTCCACATACAGACAATGAAATTATTGGTTCACTTGAACTAATGACTAATCCTTATAGTTATCAGAAATGGCAGGGTCTCTTACATTTATGTATCCTGATATATAGATAAAAGTGTGTCATATGAATGCAATATTAATGGTGCTTTCTACATATTTTAAAACGCAAATATTCTTCCTAAAGTATCAATATGTGAACTTTACTATTTTGTAAAAGTATTAAAAATATAGGTTATTTATAATTCATTGATTTCCAGTTGGTTTCATCATCTCTTGAGCTAGATCCCTGGCTTTTTCTCCCTTCTATGCTCATGAGGGTAAAAAAGGATGATGGACTGTCCAGGGCTTTCTGCCTCGTACTCTCAAATGGTCCACATCTAAATGTATATTGTACTTCAGTATGCATAGAAACACTGGGAAGATAATAATCAGCAAAGGAAAAAATTAACAGCAGGAAAGTCTTTTTTAATGTGCTATTTTACTGCCACTTGGATATAAATTTGCCCACACAAAGTTTTGCTTCATATTTTAATGTCCTCTATTCAAATTCAAAGTCAGCTGCAATGAATTTTTCTTTTTCAGTCCTGAGGCTTGTAGTGAAGGTTAAAGAACTATCACTAATAGGAAATAGAGTTGAATGTTTATTAATGCTAGACTTTGAAATAACCACTAATAAAATAGTACACAGCAGGTGCCAAGAAAACTCCACTAACTCACAGTTTCCGTTTACTCTCCTACATGGATCACAAGAAAATCAGAAAAAGGTATTTGGAGACTAGGGGCAGGTCAACAGGTAGAAAATTAAATATTTTTAAACTGTCACCTTTATCAATGTCTTTTTAGGTATGCATTATAAAAACAATTCTGTTTTTATTTTTTTTATTATTTTATTTTCTGCAGGAAATTAACAAAATTTTCCAGTAAAACCAAGCTCAGTTCATTCCTGTGTAGCTCTGTTCAGTCTTCTGGAAGAACACAGAAAGCTGTACAAACCAGGCATGGTCTGCCTGTACCCATGGGTCTGTCATTCATGATGCAACAATGATTGCTGGCTTATTGGGGACCTGTGGGAGACAAGGCACATGAGGCTTTTTTTCAACTTTCAATTGAACATATTCAACAAATACGCAGCAAATGTAGTGGAATTCTGATTACACTAATGACAGTTTATGTTGGACTCTAATACCTTCTAAGAGGTCATTCACTGGGAAAGCTGTGAGATAGTCAAAATTATCCAACTAGCCACACTTAATACTCCTTTTTTTTTCATTCAACATACACAAAGCCCTGATATGCTGATGAATGAGAGTGATGATAATGATAATGGCTCCTTGACTCTTGTTCTCCCTGCCATTCACCTACCTTAAGTACCAAGGATGCAGTAAATGAAAGGCATTGTTAAAGCTTCCTGTGAGAAAAATGAGGCCTTCTCACTGAGAAAACACCTTTTATCTATGACACCAGAGTGTGTAAATCCGTTGCCTTTTTCTTTACTGATTTGTTTGTTGTGTGTGGGTTTTTTATTTTATTTTTTTTGGTCCACCTTTAGGTATGCTTGCATACCTATACAAGTATACAGACTTCACGGGAAATAATGCTGCAGCCTATATTTTCCACCAGTATACAAAATTGTAGATGCTAGATCATCCGAATTTTCTAGTCTTTTTCCAGCTTCTTGACAAGTGGTTCACATTTGCATTTTTCTGGAACTTCCTTCTGGCCATAATTTAGTATCTTTTCACTAACCACCACAAAATACACAGGAAATTATAGAAAGACATAGACATAAAGAATGAAGTTCTTATATGCCTTTAAATTTTGGGTGTGCATTATCTCCATTTACCCTTTACTATTACTATCTCAAGCCTTTAGCTAAAGACTGTGCCACTAATTCTACAGAATGAGACTTTTGCTGTCACAGAACCAAATAAACTACGATAATTCATACAGATCTCTTACAAAAAATATTTCAAGCCATTCCATACAGAATTTAAACAGTTTTATTCGTGATTGCTGCCCAGGTCCAATTAGTGATCTTTTACTGCTAAAAAGTATACACAGCATACATACACGTGAAATTTTACCTGCAGTGAAATATATATTTGACTTGTCACTCTTTATAAAGTAGCCAGAAATCACTAGAAAAAATGAAATGCTGTTGTAGTAATTGAAGAGCATACCTTTCCCATGCCTTTATCCTTAATATTAAAAATGCATCATTTATACAATTGTTGATAGAAAAGTAACTTGAATGTCAATATATTCCAAAAAGTTGATGCTATGATTAAAGCTACTTTATTTTATTACATTCGTTATTTCTGTAATAAGGTCTTCCTCATGAGGTCTGGAATTCCTGTTTCTTGGTTTCTTTTTGAGTCAACTCATGCTGCTTGATGCTGAAGGTTATATTTTCTAAATATGACCACACCAATATGTACCCAATCCCACATACTCTTCTTACATTATGATATTGTGACTCCAGGGGGAAACCGTGTTCCCACCCTGAGGCAAATAACCTTTGAAGCTGACATCAGTCAAATGGAGAAATAAAGTGGGAGAAACCTATTTATTATTTACAAGCCATCATCTAATTTCTGCTTGCCCATGTCTCTCCTGACCCCGCTGCCAAAGGACCTGGCCAAACCACTCGGTCTCCATGCACATTTTCTCCCACCCGCTTTGTAGTCACCCGTTGATATGGAGATGAACTACTTCTCCTTGGAAACTCCTATTGATACGGAGATGCACTAAAGCCAGGTGAGAGATTCTGGAAATATTATAGTTTTACCCACAGATGTTAACACATCTCTACCAAAAGCTGAGGCTATGTCCCTTACCTGGATAGAGTATAGTAACTGCCTCATCCAGTAGAATGTGACAGTAATTCTACATGAATTCTAAAGCTAAAAGGTATTAAAAGTGTTGCTGGACAGTCCACCCTAGGGAAGTCTCTCCTGCTGGCTAGGTGAAACCTCAACACAGATGGGGGAGCACTCCTGACTTTGATCAGGAAAGAATTTGTGAACAGGTTAGAGGCATACAGGTAAGGAAATAATTTATTAAAGCAAGAATAGTAGTGAATATAAGAGTTGCACAGTGCCAGGAAAAGTGACTCCTTTATTTGTGCAGCCATGCAGACAGTGGAGAGCAAGGGAGAACAGAGGAAGAAAGGGAAGTTCGTTGAACTCCTCAGCTTAGGGCAAATATCTCTTGTCAGGGTCACCTGGCATCCAGTGTCCACTTGAATCTGCACAGCAGGGAAACTAAGCCCCTACCATCTCAGAATCTGGGGGGCTATGAAGCACTGGATGAAGTGAGATTATGTTCTGAGAACTTCCGAAGGCAAAGAAAGGAAACCTTTTGGGCAGGCTTCTGGAAGGCATGATTATATAGCCACAGTCCCATCAGGGCCAACCAGGTGATGGAAATTTCAAAGCCCTAAATCAGAGATCTCAGTAGCCTTTCCCCACTAGTTTGAAATAAAACAGGGAAAGAGAAAAGACTTGTGCCTAAGACTGGAAAATTGAGTGAAATAGCAAAGTAACTAAGACCCCTACCACTAGTAATGGGAAGGGGTCTCTCATTAACCTCCTGGTTGGTTTGGAAGAATTCAGAGGACAAAACACAATAAGCAGAGAGCAAGAAGGTTTTATTTAAAGCAAAGTACGCACTTGAAGAAATGGCAGCACAGGCAGCTTCAGAAGAGAGGTGAGCTTAAAGTATGTGGTTTTTAAAAGTATTTGGGTTTTTAAAGATTTCAAGAATGGGATAAGAGGCCAGAGGAATGTAGAGTAACATGTGGTCTCATGATGGTTATCTCCAGTAATAGAGACAGTAACGTGGTCCTCTAGATATTCTGTAAGATAAACTTAACACAATAAATTTATTGGTCTTGTTCTTCTCCATAATAGTGGTAACCCTCAAACAGTAAAAACATAACATTTAGAACTGCTTGTGTTAATCACCATAAAATATTTAGGAATCTTACCTCCTGACTCCCTGTTTTTAAAATGGAATCTTAGCCTTAATATGGAGTCCCTCCTGTTTTTACTATACTATTTATACCTCAGCATTTCTCATCATAGGCAGGAAAAAATTAATCATGATGCTTGTCTTATGTCTCTGCTTTACCTCAAAAGGTTATAAAAAGAAAAAATAGTTTCTGCTTGTCCCTGTCTCTTGCTTTGTACACTTGTTGTGCAGCCTGGGTCCATGTGTGTATATCCCAGCTAATAATTCTTAGTCACTCAACCACCACTTGCCTCAGCTACTGAGATATCTAAGTGATAAGCCTTCAGATAACTCCAGTCCCCAGTGTTCAATTCTCCCAAATGAGATATTAGGCATTGCAGAGGAGAAAAAAAGCAATGCTCACTGTGCTTTGTCTAAAATCCTGGTCCATATAAATTGTTAGATTATTGCTGTCAAATCACAAAGTTTAGTGCTAATGTGTTATACAGTGATAAATAACTACCATAGATTAATTACTTACTCTTACAAATCTAAGAGTGCAGTTTACTACCAAAAACAAAAAACAAAGAAAAATACCCTAAAATTTGGGTCAGTGACTTTGAGACCAAGCTGCAATTGGATGTTGAAATGATCTTGAAAAAAATGTTAGCAAAATTCTGATGACTCTTGAGGATGCAATAAGTATTATTATGTAATGGTGGAAATTATATTAAAAAAATAATAATCTGAACTAAGAAAGAAAGAAAAAATGTCCCTAATGAAGTCAGTGATGCAGTTAAGGAATTTTCTGTTGAAGATGGTGGCTTGCTTCTTCGAAAAACATTTAGTAAAGTGTGAATGCAGAGAGATAAGCTAAGAGAATGAATGAATAAACATAAAGGAGCAATGGTTTCTGTGTCTGAAAATGAATTTCCTGATTCCTACTCTCTCCAGATGATAAGTGATGCTAAAATTATAAAATGGCTTCTGAGCTAATCTTGTATCAAGGGCATTGTTGGAAAACATAAAGATGAAGCTGATGTTGTGACTGTAAAAGTGTTGGTTAAAATCTCAGAAAGTTTCAAGTTGGTGCCTTAAACAAAAAATAAGTGCTGCAAGAATCTTAATGGTGTTATCCTAGAGCATTTTTATAGGAAGTCTAATATATAGAGGATAGTATATTCCACCCAAATTTTTATATGTAGCTTTTTCTAATGGGAATATAGCCCCATATAAGTTCCATAGAAAACACACAAAGTTTTTAAGAGAATTATACTGACAGATATACAATCAGATCAAAGTAAAAAGGTAGAGATAGTACAAAATACAAATATATTTTTGAAGTCCAAATTACAAACAGAAACAGGCTAAGAAAAATACTCAGCTGCAAACACTGGCTGTTTCTAATGGAGATGGATGAGTCATGAGGTAGCTGAGAAATTTAGAGTACGCATCAAACAGCTGTGGGAAATCGTGCCCAGAAATAGGACTGAATCCTAAACAAGTAATTGGCAAGTGTTATGTGCTCAGATGAGTCTCATAATTTCTGTAGACCAATGACATCTGTGTGCCTTAAGTTTTCACTCTTATTGAACAGGGGTGTCTGTGACAATTGTGCCACGTCTGCATAACCACTACATTGGGTGTGGGTAGCAGATTCACTTTCTCTTAATTTCATGGGTCTTTCAGATGCAATGAACTATACTTGAAAGAGCTGTACTCCAGGAATGGCAACAAAGGCGATTATCTGCGTCTGAACCTAATCCAGACGATAAAATCCTGGACTGTGAGTTGATACCACAATGGGATGAAACATTGGAGTTTTGTAGAAGGAAATTACGTGAAATTATTTATATTTTTATGGACTCAAAAGCAAACCATGATACCATGATATATCACACCCTTCATGATCTTTTAGTGTGATGTTGACTGATCTCTATGAAGAGTTTAGGGGTCTTTGTTCCTTTTCACTGATCCGGGAAAGATTTGTGTAACTGCCTAAAGAAAAGAATGTGTTAAAAGTGAGGCTGCTTGATTTCCAAAGCTTGAATAAAAATGAAATATGGCTTCCATCCTGTGACCTCTCTCACCTAGGACACTTATCACTGGAGCCTAGCTAACATGCTGTAACAAAATTCAGTCTACATGGACAGGCATGTGTAATTATCCTGACCAAATGTGTAGTGAGGCTCCCAGCTGAGAGCCAACACCAGTCACCAGATATGTGAGCAAATGAGCCTTCAGATGTTTGTTTTCACTATATTCTTATCTTCCAGCTGAGGCCTTATACACTGAAAATATCTGCTCTTTTCTGCTTGAATTTTTGACCCACAAACATCATGGTGATAACAAATTAATATTTTTATTTTAGACCAATGATTTTAGGGATGATTTGTTACTCAGTAATATAGGACTAATTCAGTGCAGCACATTAGATCACCAAAAACATGTATTATGTAATTTGAGGTATAGAATATCTAGGTGGCAAGTGATTTCCTTTTATGATGTTTTAGACATCATTAAGTCAAAATGTATAGATTATATTTCAAAATCATAATTAGAATTGTTTTGCAAGGAATAATGTTCTAACAATAGATATAACAAATACATGAAGTTGTTTCCTTGTTTTTATTTTTTTATGTCTTCCACAAAAAAATTCAACTTTTCTACAAGGGTAATGCTTTAGGTACTTTGTAGGACAATTTTTACTTAAAATTTGCATTTCATTTCACAAGTGTCAATTAAAATAAATTTAGGATAGAAAGTTAATCCAGAAAACGTATGACGCTGTATAAATTGCAGAGAAGGAAATTTTCGAAGTTATAGAAGGAGTAGTTAAAAAAATAGATAAATTCAAAACTGTTGACCAAAATATTTCCTGTCAATATGAGATCGACAGGCTTTTATAGCTTCATATTTTATAGTATGTTACAGTTATATCAATGCCCCATTACAATAAAGATCAACTATAAGATCACTAAAATAAAATGATTAGGCATTGTTTATTTAAAAATATTGGTGACTATTTCTAATACTGCATTGATGTCAGAAGACATGTAAAAAGAGAAATAGAGAAATAAAAAATACAGTATTTTTAACAAAAATTGTTCTTTATGCTTTTAGATAAGCAATATGCCATATTTTTATGCACATACATTGATTCCAAGAATCAACAAATAACAATTAAAAGCAAAATGTTTCCTTTTTAGCAACTACTTCTAGTGACCTTAAGAAGTTTTACTGTATAAAATGAAAGACAAAAAACTAGAGGGCTCATATATTTTGTATGGAAATATATGCAATCATTAATTCATCTGCTTACTTCTTTTAATTGATTAGCCTGGGTGCTATGTTTTGCAACATAAAACATAAATTAACTCAGTAATTTTGTTCACTAATTATACAGTAGCCAAATGTAACATCAAAGAACTCAATTAATAGTTTCTTCATATATACACATGTGTGTAATGTAGAAAAATATATATGCACACACACACACACATATATGTATATATATACCAATATGTATGTATACACACAAACACACACACACACACACACACACACACTCACCAATCTGCCATGATCCCTTCCAATATATTTCCCTTAGTAAATTCCATTAAACATTATATATTCCCATTCATATTCAATATTAGGATTTTGAGGCTGGATTTTGAGACCTAGGATTTTGAGGATGCTGACTGGTCAATTATCTTAGCGGGTGTTTTTTAAAGAGTTATTGTAATATTGAAATAATTTTGAAAGTCAGTATTTCCCCTTCTAAGGGTCAGTAAATTTCTACCCTGGCAACACCACACCTCAGTTTATTAGTGTCATTTATTATAATGCATACTTTACTCACAAAGTTGGCTTGATTATAAAGCAATGAGGATCATAGTTTTAGACTGGAGAGACAATGGGCTTTCAGACCAGAACACACCAAAACCTGCTTTCTATTATAAGATTTTAGAATAATTAATTATGTAATATTTTTAAGCCTCAGTTTCAATAGCAAGATAATTCCTGATTTCTGAGTTTTGAGAATTAAATGAATAAATGAAAAATGTATGTCCCATAGTAAACATGCAATTGTTTATCCATATTACTGTGAATGATAGGAGCCCGTGGTGATGCTGAGGGACGGCGAAGCCCAGGATTTTGAGGCTGCTGACTGGTCAATATCAACCCTAAGATTTTAAGCTTCTAAGACCTAAGAAAGAGAAATGATGTCCAACATTTTTAATTAAGCACCTTAGTAGTATAGCTACTTACTAACTGGATAACCAGCAGTTTTAGTCACGTGAGGATGAAATTTGTAATGATTAAGAATTTTCAAAGAAAGAGGCTGCCATCTTCCAGGAATAATAAGAGAAGTTGAGTCCATTTATTTGATTAGTAAGATGATCAGACCTAACTCACTGGGCTACTTTCTAGGCTATTCTTTATTTATATACACTCCATTACAGCTTCCTCCACTATGTTCATTTATGAAGAACTGTCAGCAAATCCCGGAGCACCTACAAATCCTGCTCATTTCAGCGACTTTTACCCAAGCAAGTCATTGTTTACATGCTTTGTCTGAAGAATGCTAAATCTAGTACTCAAGATTAAAGACAATGCTGTCATAAAACTGATTTGTATTTTCAAATTCACGGTTTTGTTTTTACAAGGCATTTTGGAGTTTCAGACTCATTCAGAAGAAAGGTAAAATCAGCACAATTCCTCATCAGGGATTCCTAAACAGATAACAACTGGGTTGTTCTGACCTTGGGCAAGTAAAGTTACTATGAGCAATTGGGACATTTTGCTTCTACTTATCATTTTGGGGTCACCAGCTGCTATTGTAAGGGTGATGTGCTCGGGGAATTCAAGGCACAAAATTTAGAGGGGCTATTGGGCAATCGGGGATGAGCACGAGCTGCTGCCTCAGAGGAATCATTCTTGTGTGCCACTTTTGCCAGCGGCTGAGATCTGTAATAGGAGTTGAGTAAGAGAGATAATTGGAATGGGAAAAAGGGAAGGAGAAATCGGGTAAAATAAATTACACAAAGTGTTTTATTCTGAAAGTCAAAGTTACATCCTGTGTGTAGTCCCTTTCCTCCTCCCTTGCCATGATCACTTTTCCTTCTCACAAATGGTACAACATTCCTCAGCCTCTCCAACAGATCTTGTGCCCGAGGCCTCAGGGACATGCTAGATGCCATTGCTAATCCACACAAAATCGGAGAACAGAATCTAAAAGGAAAAAAAGCTGGCATTTTACCACAGTAAGAAATCTTGTAACATGAGCATTTGTGAATGGCACTTTAAATTGTTTTTATATTCAGTACATGGTTATTGTAATTTTATGGTACTTTACATTTAAAGAAAATAATGTAGTTTTGTTTAAGCCCTGAAAGGATAGCAGGTTTAGTTTTAGACATAGGATTAGATATAGGATTAGTTTTAGAAATATAATCTATATACATATATATATATATATATGTCAGCATATATTTTATACAATATATATAGTGTGTATAAATATATGATATGTTATGAGAAGCCATTAGAAATAGCTTCAAGGTATTTAAACTTTGAATACTGTAGTATGTACTACTTTTTATTTTAATTATAGATTTACATCTTTAGTTGTCCACAAAATATTACTATTTTAATTTTAACACGGCAAAAATCTCAATGGTCTACAGGCACATATTAGTAACTAAAAAAGAGGGCTATCAAATGAATGACATAGAAAAACAGTTATTTTTCCCACTCTGGACAGAAAACATGCTCTTACAAATGTTTGAAATGTAACAAATGATAATCTGTTAATATATTGAAGTCTCCTAAAATTATACAGATCTCTCTCTCTGTCTCTCTCTTCCCACCCCACCACCTTCACACACAAATGTACATAACATTCCTCATGTAAAGTTGGTCTTTACATATTGCATATAAAAGATTTACAATGCATTTTTATTAAATATGAAGCTACAGCAGCTGCTGAAGTAAAAGTTCATTTTAGACTCTCCTACTTTCTACCTTTTTTAGAGTTCCTAATAAGTCTAATTAGATACTGTAACTCTTCTATTGATTCTACACAAGTACCTAATCTATCTACTTTTCTATGATGCTGTATGGTGGTGATAAGAATGATTTCCTCTCCTTGAAATGCTGAATCTGTTCAGTATTCTCTTTTCTTTTTCCTTTCTATTCCTTTAAAAAATACTATGAATGTCACTCCTTCATCCAAAGTAGACATTCATAGCATTTCAAACATTGGTTGCATAACATGAGGAGAAGATTATTTCACAGTCATTTCTAGTGTCAGTATTTGTATGTTTAATCTACCTTTTCTAAAGTTTTGTTTCTACTTTTTAGGTCTATAATATTCCGTAATAAAGTTCACAATCCTAATAAAATTACATAATTCAGTATTAAAAAGTTTTGATACCCATAATTTTTTGATGTATGCATTATTATACCAAATAAATAATTATCCTAAATAGAAGTTACTTAGAGGTCATATAATACTATCTCTCTTATTACAGAGGAGAAAACAGGCTCAGAATTTATATAACTGATTTAGACAATATATATGCCCTTAGGTAGCGTAAAACAAGTTCTTCTGGCTTGTATGACAAAATAATTTCTATATATCATTCTATATATTAGGGTACTCAGTATTTAATTGTGTTGATGAAATAAAAGTATCTCTGTAAAAAGCACATTTTAGATACTTTTATATGCATGCTGCTATATAACCAGTTTCCCATTTATTGATATTTTTCCACTTACCATTTTAAAGTTTTATTTCATATATGTTATTCTAAATGAATATTCTTTTAGTTTCTAGAGAAAAAAATAATGGAAAGGGTAATGCAATCTGGAGTAAGCACAGTGTAAAGTGTTTTGGATTTTTGTTGTTTTGTTTTGTTTTTTTGGTTCATCAAGGCAGCATACCTTAGTAGTAGCAGTGCCATCTTGAGACAAAAGACTAATTAGAACTTATTATACAGCTATTATTTGCACACAGCTATTCATCACCGTAGAATTTAATGTGTGTTCATTAAGATATACAAATAAGAATATTCTCTAAAGTGTATACAGATTTCAGTGTTTATTCAAATATTCCCTATAAATCATTTTAAGCTTCACAATAACCCTTTTATATAAAAATTAATAACCTAGTCTAAGGAAGGTCAGAAAATGAAGACTCATTTCTGTCAAAGAACCTGTCAAGGTCAAATAGCAAATCTGTTACAGCCAGAGTTGGAACTTAAATCTTTTATTACAAAGATATTTATATCTAGCAATTCTATTCTCAACTCCAGATCTTAGGCTATGACTATTTCAGTGACACATTACCTGATTTTGGCAGCACAGCAGGAACCATATTATTAATTTCTATGTATTCAGCCTTCTACCAGAAAATGATTAAGATGACTGACTTTAGACTTTGGTTATCTACTACTTTTCTGGCAGTATAAATTATTTACATTGGTAGGAATAATAAGAAAGCTTTACAATTTTTATAACAATTTTGAAAAAATGAAATGTTTACTTCTCATCCTAATACCTTTACTGAGAATGCAGGCTAAAGGATGCAATTGAGATTCCAATTCACCTGGTTACTTGTACTTACTTGTATCAGAACTATGCTAGTGAGAGTAAATAGAAAGCTGCCTAACTCCATGGTAGTCAAAGCTGTGGACTCAAAGAACTGCCATTTATTCACAAGTGGAATACCTACTGACTTGCAAAAGTAGATGTGGACATTAAAACAGCTACTATCATCATGACATGAAAGATATAAAAAAAAGTCAAACTTTTAGAGCTGAAATTATAATATACACAATAGAAAATACTTTGAGTGGTACCAGTGGCATATTATGCATTGCAGAGGAAGAGATTAGTGAATTTTCAGATAGCATTAGAAATGATCAAAAATTAAACACAAACATAGAAAATGAAAAATAAAAATGGACTCAGTGTGCTGAAAGAAAATTATGAGCGGTCTGGTGTATATGTAAATAGAATCCTCATATGAGAGGACAGAAAAGGAAAAACAGAAAATGTTACAAAGAAATAATGGCTAAAAATGTTTCAAACTTGAAGAAAAGCATAAATCCTCAGATCTAAGAAGCTCAATTAACACCAAGCACAGGACATATGAAGAAAACTAAGCCAAGTAACATCATATTCAAACTGCTCAAAGCAAGTGGTACAGAGAAAAACTTAAACATAACTAAAGAAAAAAAAGACATGTTGTGTTCAGAGAAACAAAAATAAAGTTGAAAATATATTTTACAATAGCAGTAATGTAAGGGAAAGGACAGTGGAGTAATGTCTGAAAGAAACAGCGCACCTGGCATTCCATACCCAGCACAAATACCCTTCATCAACAAAGACAAAATAAAGGCTTTTTTATACATACAAAAATGTAATGGACTCATCACCAGCAGAGGGACATGCATGATAAGAAAGGGTAAAAAAAATAATTTGTGAAGAAGGAAAAAGCGAAGAGAATATGGATTCATGAAAAACACTGAAGAAGAGCAGAAATGCTAAATTCATGGGTGTATTATTTGATGAATCTTTTATTATTTCAATGTCCTTAAAGATAACTATTTAAACAAAAATCATGACAATGTATTATGTGTTTGAGAAGTCCACTGTGACTTATTTACCTGCCAAAAAAGTCCTGACTGGTTATGTTGGGAATCTGTTCCTGGGCAGTGTGTTTAGCCTTGGCCAGGGTGTGGCAGATGAGACAGATTTTCCATGCTGTTTTGTCATTTTCTGAGGACAGTGGCTCAGTTTAGGATGGTCTGAATTTCCCTGGGATGTCCTGTGTGGATCCAGAAGGCAGTTGGTTGCCTATATCCCTGCTCCGAGTAGGAAGACACCTTAGTTGCTGTGTTGAGTTGACAGGCAGAGTCTGCTCATTGTTTTTTTTTTCCCCTTGTCAACATTGGGGCCTTTCTGGTGAGTATCCACATGGATATTATAAAGTCTATTAGGAACAGAACTGATTTTGGCGGTGGGGGTGGGGGAGCAAAGGTCTTGTTTTATACGTCAGTCCAAGGCTTGCCAGTGGCCCAAACTGAACATCCAGGGTGTTAGCTATAGCCTGTGATTCAAGGGCGTTTTCAGCCTCCATATGCCCCTGTAATGTCCCCTACTGCAGTAGTTTCGATTATAGCTTGTGAGGAAAGGCCTGCAGGGGTGGATGTAGACAATACATCCAGACCAGTACTACCAGTACTTTTAGTAGTGGAACAGTAACAATGGAAGCTTGTAGCATCCTGAAGAAACCATCCATAGGTGGACTTGGGTAAAATCCCAAGTGATGATGATTATAGATTCCAAACCCTAGAGCATATCTGCTTTTTCTTCCTTTGGTGCCTGGGGTTGTGAGGAACTCAGTCTTTTGTTTATTGGTATGTAAAAGACCCAAGAAGTGTAATTTTAAGTGTAATTTTTCTTGAATTTTATTCTTGTTTCTTCTGGGAACATAGTGACATCAGCCTTTCCCCTAGTTTTATATATTTCTGAAAGCCAAACAACCTGTGGCAAAGTCTGTGGAACCCTCTGACCTGTCTCCAGACTCGCAGCGAGAGGCGGAGAGAACAGAAGCCTTGTCAGCCACAGAGAACACCTGTCTGGATCTGGTCACGAGCAGGGGGAGGGAAAGGAAAGTCAGGCGAAGCAGCCCAGGCGACAGCTGTTTCCCAGTTGCCAGGACTCCAGGGACAGGGCAGTGTGAACTGGTTGGAAAAGAGCCCTGACTTCCCGCGGGGGTGAGGCACTGAGGCACTGCTTGCCTTCTGTTACCTGCTGCCAGCACCCTAAAGAGAGGTCAGGAGGAGAGCCCCCCCCCACGTGCCACTCTCCCTTACCAGCTTTAACCTGGTTATCTTCAAAGGGGGCCTAAGTAGCTCCTTCAGGCAGAAGCAAACCTGAAGAGACCTACACTTTTTTTTCCGTCTGAGGTTTCAGCAGTGGGCTGCACTACGGGGTATTTTTCAGGTCCCAGGAACCTTGCTGGAGTACTCAGCTCATGAGAGCCCCTGCCTCTGGTCCCATGGTTGGAGGGGGACAAGCAGGTCCTGGTGAACTGCGTCCTTACTCCTTACCTTTCTCTGAAAACTTGTCATATCTCTAATATGACTGATGGGGTGAGCTCAGCCTGAGATTTCAGGGCTCAAGAGAAAGACCAAAGATCCTCTGGAAATGAAGATGTTTGTGTAAATAATCCTCTACATCTTCCAAGAAAGGCCCAGGGCTTCTGCTAAGCAGGCTCTGCAGGCCCCACGAGCACTTCCCAAGGCCCACTGGTGAAGTGCTCTGGGACCCTCAGGCTCTTGGAAAGGATCAGCTGGCTCCCCTCAGGACTTCGCCTGGACTCTATCCAAAACCCCCAAAGGCGCCCTGAGGACCTTCAGACTTTCTGCTCTCCCAAAAGCCGTCCTACTTAACTGGCTTCCCTATTCACTGTGCCAATTCTGCAGGAACTTTACTGAGCTGCAAGAGAGAGTGCTGAGCTACCAGGTATGGGGATAGCAGATTAAAGCAACAAGACAGCAAATGGAAGAGTTAGAACCTATAGTTACTTACTGCGATGATACAAGCAAGAAGCTAAAGTGCAGAAAGCACCAGCCTCCTCTGAGGTTTTTCCCTCAGTTTTATTTATGTGCTATGTGGAACTATGTGCTGGAGGAGGGTTAGGGAAGTCTGCACAGACTTGGAGGTCCTCCTACCATTGAGGGAACCCAGAACTAAAGGCCTGGGCAGTGTTAGGGGGCCTATGGTGAAAGAGAGGGCGATGGAGTGGAATGCCTTGAGTGGAATCAGAATGGTGAGAAGTGTCAAGTTCTCCCCTCCTCCCCCTGATGAGGAGCCTGAAGAGGATCTCAGCTAAAGGCTCTGGTGAAGGACATAGGGGTGAGGGCGCTGGGGCTGGGAATGCAAATATGTGAAGAGCATGACCACTAGGCCTTGACTGTGGTCCCTTCAGGCACCATAATCCCTGGGCTGTGCACTAAACCTGGTGGGGGGAGGGCTAATTTCCCCATGAGGCTTGTTGGCTAAAACCTTCATAACTGCCTATGACCAGGCCTGAAAATAGCACACATAGAGGTTTTTAACCAGGAGCTGGATTCCTCAAAATACATGCATACTCCCAAACCCTTGAAAAAAAATCCACATTGAACAGTACATCCTAACTGATACGCAATTTGAACATACGATTTAGCACTTAGATTCCAGCGATTATTGCCTGTGCTTTCATTTGAAGATAAAGTTTGCTCTGAAGCATTCATTAATTACTTAATCCAGAGTTATGCACAGATCATATGTATCCTGACATGGTCAAGGACTAGCTGTCTAAAGAAACCTATCCATTAGAAAGAGATCATGAATATCAACTAAATATCTAGGATCAAATTTAGAATTCTAAAATTCCTCTTTCAAGAAAGAAATCTGGAATGAGAGGATGTCATAAAAATGCCCCACTGAGATAATTTTTTTTTCTGTAAGAAGCAAACATTGAATTTTTGTTCTACTTTCTATTTTGTAAATGGCTAATATTTTCAAATATGTGTTAATGTTAATAGTAACATTAATGGTTGACATTACCTTTTTGTACTTAGCTATTATGTAATCTGAGAAATGATCCAGGAAACTCAAATTCATATGTAATATCTTTCTTTCAGCCATTCTGTATGTACAAACTGAGGTTTGGCCTTAGGAAAGTTAATAACATTCTAAAGAACTATATATTTTTTTGCAAACAACTAAGCTAAAAATGGAGCTGAATACAGATCTCTATTTTAATACCTATTCTACTCACATCACTTTTCTGTAGCATTCCAAGCAAGATGAAAATAAAAGCAACTGCCTCACATCACTGGAGAGGTGCTTTCTATGCCTTCAATATGTAAGGCATTAGATAAATACAGGCACAAATTCTATAATTATATTTGGAGCATTTAGATTTTGTTTTATTTTTCTTAGTTTTAATGACTTTTTAAAGACTGAAATTAATACAGCTGTTCAAGAAAGAAAGTGCAAACAAAAAAAAGAAACCTCAATCATGAGTTAGTAGGTTCATTTATAGTATGTGATTTCTTTTATTTTTGGTGATTTAAAGATTTAATTAAAGTAACGTTTATTCAAATTTAATATTACCCTTTTTAAAGGTGCCATTAAGATCACTGACTGAAATATGACTTCAAAATATGTTAGTAAGCTATTATAAAATTACTGTCATATTTTACGGAAGTGTCTTATCCAGATGAATATGTTTTTTATGGAGCAGGTATTTCCCTGGCATGATTTTTAACTTGTGAAATCTTACTTTTCATATTTACCAAAGAATTCTCTGAAATTGTATATTTTTAAGACATGACTCTTTTTTCCTAAATTTGGTAGATTATATAATTTAGCTCATTAAAAAAGCATTGGTCATTAGAAATTAACTTTATCAATTCTCTTTATGTATCTATCTAAAAGCCTATATAGGGCTTTATCCGAGTAGCCTCATCTCCATTTTAAGAGAACTATTTGACAGCTGTCCTGTAGTGGAAAGCACCCTGGTCTCAAGTTAATAAATCTGAGTGTAAGTTCAAATTTACCACTTAATAATGGTGAGGATTCTTTGTTGGTCAACTGTTTTTGTCTTTACATAGTTATTAAGAATTAAACATAATAAATATCTTTTCTCTGAATGTGATTGTCTTGCTGTAATTGTGTCTTTCCCTTAAGTGAAAATTGCCATGACACAAAGATCATGACAAATGCAAGTCTAAATGCAAGTTTGAGAGCAAGCCTTTTGAGCTTTTTCAAATTTTGCAACTAAAAACCAGAATGTTTATATAAGACATGGGAATAAAGGCTGAGGATAAGAAAAAAGGAACAAATTGTACTGATTTGGAATTGGAAAAATAGAAGTGTTTTGTGTTTTTGCCCTTCTTGTCTTCTAAATATTTTGGGAATGTAGGAATCAGAAATTGTATCAAAGTAACTCCCTATACTAAAACTAAGAGTCCATTCCAGATCCTATACTCAGCTTCTAGGTTGAATTCCTTGCTTGACAGATGCCTTGAGCCTTCATATAATATGATTTTGTGTTTCAGAAAGTAAATGATTGTGTTGTACAAGCAGTAGAACCCTATTTACTTTCATAGCCTCCCATCAACCTGTTATGTGGCCTGAAATGAACCTTTATGAATTCTGAGCCCATTTTCATATCTGTAAAATAGGAATAATAATTTCTAACAAAAGGAGTTACTGAGAAAATATCAGGCTAATAGAAGCCAACTTAAATATTAGTTTTTATTTTTATTTTTAAATATATCTTGACATTGTCTCTCTCAGAACCACTTGGAAGCTATGAGTGGAATTGAGGACCATGTGGCCTGGTTTGGGAGTCCCTTAGAAAGCTGCGCGCAGTAACTCCCACATGCTTCACAAACCGCACTGCAGTCACAGATAAGGAGGCACCTGTATCATTGCCCAGTGAGCCTCAGAACACCCCTGACTTCAAGACACCTGGTACCACAATAAAAGGCCTAAGGTTATTCAGTTTAAAGCCCTTCCTTCACCTGGGGAGGACTGAGTTACCTGACATGGTGGCCCATTATTTTTGGATATATAATGGACAGAGGTGACCCCTAGACCACACCTTAAGTTCTTCCAAGTATTGCTTTCTGGAACCTCCCATTTACCTTATATATGTCATTATATACTTCTTTTTATATATAAATATATTTCATATATGAAGACAAATAAGGCAAACATGGAAACTCAGCCCAGATTATATATATCCATATATACTTCCTTCCAATATGTGTATTATATATGTCCAATATATGTCAGTCAGTTGATACTTCTTTTTCCCATAGAAATTCCTTGTTATTTTTTCATGTTTACACAGTTTAGGCCCCAAATTGGGAGATGCTAACCTCCGTTCATTGAGCAGTTGAGTGTTCTCACATTCCTGCTGGCTGCTATTTCCTAATAACAAATAAGAAAATATTTAGTTTGCTTTCTTTGTCTAGGAGACCATCTCTATTTGATGTGTCAGCAAGAACTAGCCAGAGTAGTCCATTGTCTGGATGTAATTGCTGGATCCAGACCTTTACAGCTAGGACTCAATATCCCAGAGCAGGGTGACCCAGAGCTTCAGGACTGAGAATAAGACTAATGACCCAGGATCCTAGAAGCATGTAGATTCCATCACCTGTCCTATTAAGTTAGTCTTTCTTTGAATGACTGTTTATTGTTAAATAATAGTAAGCAAATATGCTTGAGGATTTTTAAAAGCTTGGCTATCTGGTTTATGAGATGAGATATCCAAGGGTAAGACTGGATATGGAGCATGTTGTAGAAATTAACTCCCATGAGAAAGAAACTCATCTCAACTGATTTGGGCTGTTGTTCTATGTTTGCCTAATTTATCTTACATACCAAATGCTGGGTGGATCATACCAAAGGGAAGGTGTGAGAACTGGCCTACATCTAGGATTGAAGTAGAAGAAAGTGCCTGAATAGAGTTGGTATTCTAAGTGTTTAATATTTCCTGCATTTAAATTTTGCCTCCTGTAACATTAAATATGGCCCTCATCTAATCACTAGGATTGCTCACTAGGATGCATGCCAAATGTAAAGAAATATTTGCTTTCTTAAAAATATTAAAGTTAATTTAAAACAATATTTATTTTATTAAAATATATTAATTAAAATAAGCAATTTATTGAAATAGGTTAAACTGAGAAGGTAATTTACAAGTGAATATAACATCGGGGTCTTCAAGTAATTTATGAAAAAAATTTTTTAAAATACGTTTTATTATTTTGAAATCTTTGATTAAATTTGTTTCTGACTTGTGTAAATATCTATTTGAGACTATGCAGATAAATTTGACTTTTTGTAATGGGGAGATAATGTGGTTTTTCCTGTGCTACAATTTTGGGTAATATAGAAAATATTCATATTCTTACCAAACTGAATTCCTATGTCTTTGAACAAAACACCAAACTTTTCAGATGTTAGGATTCCAGTAACAGACGTCTGTTTCAAGACACTAAATAGATGAAAGACAATTTGAGCAAATAATGGCCTTCGTTTTAAATTTTAAATAATCCCAATATAAGGCCTTAAAAATCTCTTCTAGTTTTTATAAGTACCATGCATATTTATTTTATGTTACTTAAAATATATATCAGCATATGAAATTTTTATAAGTAAAATTTCTATAAATAAAATCCCTGTAAATGAAACACTGGATATGGGATAAATTTTATCTTTGTTCACTCTGATTCTCAATTGCTAATGACCATTAGTCCTATTTCCATTGGACAAGTAGTTAATGATCCATAAAACAATTAACTGTAATAGTGTATGCCTCTATTTAGATGTACTCAGTGGTAAATTATTTTGTAACGTGTGAAGATAAGACTATCTTTAAATTCTGTAGAAGCAATCATAAACTACTTTGCGTTTTCAAATTTTCATATATATTGAGTTATATTTACATAGCTATAAATATAGATACACATCTTGGAGAGGGACACATCTGTATATTAAGCAAAGGCATCATAATCCCAGAAATATTTCTTTGTGTTTGTGTGTGTATGTGTGTATGTGTTTTTTCATAGTAAGTCAAATTCTGCCATATGGTGATCAACTCCATTTACAGAAATTACATGGATATAACTAAACATTAGCCATCATGATTATAATCAGATAAAGTAATTTCCATAATTGTATTTAGTATGGTCTTGCACCTGTTTTCTACTCCAGTGATTTTCCCCATCCATGAGCTGGCTGTTATCAGAATTTCCCTACCATGCCAAACATTTATTAAAAGCCTGCTTGTTTCAACGTTCTTTTTCAGGTGTGATGATGCATAGGAAGACATCTAAGTCATGTTTCCCTGTTATAGGAACTTTATATAATAGTTAATACTTAACTATTACACATGTAATCAATGTACTCTTAATGCAGCCACCATAATTTAACCAATAAAATCTGTGTAGAGACAGAAAAGTTATGAAAAATTATACGTTGACCAACAATTAAGAATTAGGGAAGAAAGCATGTTCCTCTCTGCAGTCTATGTCCATTGCATGTAGAAGGAACTTCAGCTGGACTGAAAGAAACCTACCCCGGCTTTTAACTCAGGTCCTTCTAGGCTTAGCCTCATGATGTCAAAGATTAATTGACTTGCTCGAAATAAGTAGACATGGAAAACTTTATTCAAGACTATTACAATAGAGGAAGGAAGGGCAGGAGAGTTTATAAACAGTGGGGTGAGCTAACAGGAAAGTGTAGGGGACTTCGGTGTGTTGGTCCATGTGACAAGCCATCTGTGTCTGCCAGTTGGTGCTTAGTGAAGTCAGGCTCCCACCCACTCACAACGGCTGAGAGACAGGAGCTCTATCTTCCTTGATTACATTTCAAATGACTCCCAGATTCTTGAGAAAGATGTATATCTCAAAGGGGCAGAAAAACTATTTATAATTGCAAATTTTCTAAGGAAGTTTACTTATAACATTTTTACAAGTGTTCTTATAATTGCAAGCTCTAAGAAAAGATTGGGAGGGGCCTATGTCAGGAAGAAACCTGTCAAAAGTTTAGTCATTCTGATGGAATCATTAAGGCTGTCTTGATCAATAACATACAGAAGACTTCTATAATATGAATATTGTATTTTTTTCATGTTTATTCTTAATTTAAAAACATTTTTAGAACTTCTTTTTCTATTATTTTGTTATCATTAATATACAATCACATGAGCAATATTGTGGTTACTGCATTCCCCCCATTATCAAGTCCCCACCACATACCCCATTACAGTCACTGTCCATCAGCATAGTAAGATGCTATAGAGTCACTACGTGTCTTCTCTGTGCTATACTGCCTTCCCCATGCTCCCTTTGTATTGTTTTATTACATTAATTTTATCTATCTATCTATATATATCCATCTGTCTACCTACCTACCTGCATGACCATTTCTGGGAATTAAAGGACACAACTTGAAAAAAAAATCAAGCAAAGAATTTATAAAAAGGATATAGATTATAATGTATATTTGAACTAATTATCCTCAGGGAGCATCTTTTTAATTCATTCAGAATATCAATCCTTTCTCCAAAGATCATGGAAAAAAAGAAGCAAAGTACAACTATTCACAAGCCTGATTCTTTTCCCACCTTAAAGCTCTGTACTTCAGAACTGATTGCCAGAGAGAAGAAACTTCTAATTGGTTGAGGAACAAAACTTAACTTTTTAATGTGGTACATGGGATGTGCTCTTTGGAAATAATACACCCATTCCCCAACAGGTCCAAGCTAATTGCAGTTCCTTGAAACTTTGAGGATCCTCGCCCTCGCACATTTTGGTCCACTTTGGCCTCTGCCTGTTTTTGGCGTATATGGCAAAAGCTTGTTTATATTTCATAATCTTACTTTAATGCTAATGCTTTCTCAAAAATATTGCCAAGGTACACTACTATATATGCTATCATTCTTCCTTCTGAGTTAGTATCCTACTCTGTACATAATTCTCTTATCAGATTGAGTAAGTTGTGCATTTGCAAAGCTACCACCTTTAGGGCAATGATCATCTATTATTTATCTTTCAATCCACAGTGACCAGTAGACTTCCAAACACATAACATTCAATAAATATTTGTTGAATACCTGAATGAATGAATAAATAATTAGTAGTAAATGTGAAGATCAAATGGAATAAAAGGTACGAAAATATTTGAAAAATAAATGTAATTTGTATCTTATGTGGTAATACATTTATAAAAACATAAGTAGTGATACAATTTCAGCCATAGTTCTGCTATATCTGTATGTATTTCCTTATAGACTGGATCTGGAAACATAATTATAGGGAAAGCTAATAGTCTAGGATTTGTTCTGATGAACGAGAGAGTGAAAATCATTCCCATTTCTCTCTAGATAAACATTTCCTTGAACAAAGCCTCAGAAACAAAAAACCTGGGAGATTTCTTCTTGGGAAGAATGATAACTGTGGGACATTATTTAGTGCAGTGTGTTGCAAGTAAATCTGGTCAATTCCACAAAACATATTTCATACACACCAAGACAGAACCATTGCAATGCAGAGAAGAAAGGGATGAACACCTGAACTTATCCTGTAATGTCTAGGAAATTACTAAGCAGAACACTTCTTACCACCCAATAGGAGATTAAAAGATAAAATCTTATTATTGAAAGAATGAACCAGGCATGTCCTTTTGGCTTCTGCCAATATCAGCCTCAGCCCCCAAACTTAGCCACAACTCATCCTTTCTCTCTGGCAATGCTATCCTTACTATATCTGCCAGTACTAGCAAACCAGGAAGAAAATTAATGCCAACCCCACAAGCCTATATCATATCTACTCAATTTCATTTCAGAGTCACAGCCACAGTCTGTAGCATGCCCATGCAGTACCTTCTAAAAGACTACTATGTTTAATTTCATGTCTAACTTCACTATTTGCTGTTTTCTAATTAGCATGCAAGTTGGTTCTTTAATCTATGATGTACTAAATTGTGACATCCTTTGTTCTTTTTCAGCTTCTCTCCTTTCACTCTACATTTCATGACTACATTCCTTTTCCAAGTTTCACTAATCTCTTGAAATGCCTGTTCGATCATCACTGAACACTGTATCCATTCCCCGTTCTCTGAACACTTCCTTCATCTTAATGCTTTAAATGAAATCTGACCATTCCAGAGGAGAGTTCTGTAATCATCAAAGATTTATTTATTAAAACCCTTAATAATTCAGAGCAAGAGTGATGATATTGTCTTGGATATTCACTACTGCTTCCATATCATTTCTCCTTTCTCCTTATTTTTTAGCACCGTATCACTATTGGATTAGTCAACTCTGCATCCTTTAACTCATTGACAGCTTCAATACGGATGACACATCAGACCCTGACAGCATTGCTCTGACAACATTGCCGGTGTATTTGATGCCCATCAATAATCCTTAAATATTTAGGGTCTGGGTTTTTGGACCCTAGAATTTTTTACCTCATATTTTCCTATGACTTTTTCCTTGCTTGTCCCCACTAACTGATTTCAGCATGACAATTTATGTTTTCTTTCAAAAATAGTGACACTATTCAATAATTTAAACATTGAATTATGCAGCCACACCTCTTTTTCCCCCTTTCCATGGTCTTAGTACTTCAAACGCAGTTTTCTTCTTCCTTATTATACTTAAAACCACTGACCTCACCCTGTCCAATTTTTTTCTTTAATATTTATTTCCAGTTCATTTAGCAAATATTGCATGGTTTATCTTTACTACTCCTGGGGATGACTTAATTTTATTGTATCTATGATGTCATATCACATGTATCTACCAAAATTCTAACCCTAGAAGAAACAGTGAAGGACCTCAGAGTCTTATGTTTGAAGAATTCAGGCTACCTGCATTTCTATCTTAGATTGAACATTATTTGGAGAATTATTCAAATCTTTGTAAGCTTCAGTTTCCTCAACCATCAAATGAGGTTAATAATAGATACTTCATACACTTATTTTTTCAAAGTGAAATAATAAAGTAAAAGTGTTATTAGAGTGCCAACAAAATATTTCATAGTTTTAGTTATCATCATAGCTGTCATTTTTATTTGTGTCCATTTTCTCTGTCTTTCCTTATGATAAATAGAGGCAGTTTTAAATTTGTGGTCATCAAATTTAACTGGATTTTCAAGAATGATTCACAATGTTACTGTATTTATTTTTTATAATCTTTGTCCTCTCAGGAAACTAATTAATTTTCCAATTCTCTCTACTATTCTCCAAGCCCTTATCTACTACTATGCCCCTCTTCATTCTCATAATTTTACCTTGTATTTAAAGATGTAAATATAAGCCAATACATAAGAACATCCTTTCACCCTACCCAGAAATCTCTAAACTTAAAGGAGTAAACACACATTTTATGATATCAATAGACCTGTTCAAAAATCTTTCCTACTAGTCTATTAGTTGCAAGATGTCGGTGAATGGTTCTGTCTTGCCCTCTACTCTACCTGACAGACTAGCACACTATGCGCTAACCAACAGAATTATCATATTTTATATAACAAATAAGTGGAGCTTTTATTTGTATTATTGTTATTTTATGGATTATCACAATCTTAGGGAACAAAAAAATTGTATATAGCTTTTATATACTGAACTGTGTCCCTCCAAAATTCATATGTTGAAGCTCAATTCACCATGTGACTGTACTTAGCGATAGAACTTAGGAGGAGGTAAAGTTAATTTAGGTTATTGAGGATAAATGAGTAAAAGGGTAAAAAAACTAATCTGATAGCACTTGTGTCCTTGTAAGAAGAGGGAAGAGACACCAAGGAGCTCTTTCTCTCCCCAGGTAAATACAGATAAAAGGCCACAGGGGGACACAGTGATAAGGAACCGAGCTGTAAGCCAAGAAGAGAGACTTCATCAGAAACCTACACTGCTAGCAACTTGATCTTGAACTTCCAATCTCCAGAACTGTGAGAAAATATATTTTGGTGTTTTTAAGTGATACAGTCTGTGGTATTTTGTTTTGGAAGACTGAGTAGATTAATACAATAACTTTTTACCAAAAAACAGTAATTTCCTTTGGAAATTTAAAGCTTATTTGAACTTTTTGCAGTTTTACATTACTTTATTTGATATTTTATGGCCTCTAAAAAAATAATCAAGAACCATGGAGGATTTATGCCATGTTATATTTGTTCCAAATTATTTTGCTGGTAAACAAATCATATGGAAAATGTATGCATTTTTACATTGTCCAAATGTACTTAGATTTAAAAACAGCTGACTTCTATTTTATACGGGAAAAAAAGAAAACATAGAAAAGTGACTCTTCTTTCCTTGATATTATATCAGAAAAATCTTTGGAAATTTGAGTTGAAGAAATGAGATTTTCTTTCCAATTAATTATTCTAGCACTTATATGACTAAATAAATGCTGATAATTAAAAAGTGAATTAAAACAAAACACAAGCAGACCAAAAAGAGAAAAACCCAAATCCCAAAACCTTAAAGAGATTATTTGAGGACTAGGATACTCCAGGGGCTATAGTGGTTTGCCTACTGGAATGCTGATACACTATTACCAGCAGCAGAAGACAAGGAAGATTATCATCTGAATCTTAGCCTCATAGCAAAAGCTCGTTAACAATTTCCTAATCTACTTAGGTTTGTGGAATCATATGCCTTTTCAGATAAACTATATCCTGTCATTCTCTCCTCTATGCAAAGCTCAGTTGCACTAACTTTTCCTTTTGTTATCTATTCATATGCATTACAAAAGTAGTGCTCTCCAGTTTTTAAAATTCTCTATATTTCTGTGTTCAACTCCTCTGTTCCATGTTTATTTTTCATTCTCTCAATATTAACTGAAAGTTCTGTTTAAAAATATAATAAAATAAGCATGCTAGCCAACAGTATGATAACTTTCTTTCATATGTTAGTGTAGGGATTCTCAGCTTCACAATCAGTGACCCTGAGGCAGGATCGTTTAGTGTGTGTGATGTTCCTGTGCATTATGGGAGCCTTAGCAGTGTCCTGCTCTCTACCCATTGGTTTCTAATAGATCATCTCCCCACATTTTATTGAAAACCAAAAATGTCTCTAGACATTACCAGATATCTGCTGAGGGCAAACTCATTCTTGCTTGAGCACAATTGTGTTCACTCCTTATTTGCTTTTAATATAAATTAATAATTATTAGATTTCCACATACACAAAAGGGGTCCATTCAAACTCAGGTACTATTTATTGTTTTAGAACAATATAACTAGGTAAAATAGTCTAGTTTTTTCTTTATTGGGCATACAGTCAGATAATACAGGTTAATGACAGACTGGTGAGGTTTCTCTTATGGTTATGTTTAGCAAACAAAATGAGATTTAAAAATTACTAATATCTACTATATCATGGCAAAATAACTGTTATCGATTTGCCCCAGAACAAAGAATGACTTTGGAGAAGTATGTCAATGAATGCCTATTGAAGATCTCAAATGCAAATCAGTATAATATTGTATATCAACTAAATTTCAGTAAAAAAATTATCAAATGCTAAAAAATATCTCTAGAAAAATGAAGACAAAATTGTTTTATACCTTTCTATCATTATATATTTTACTTCTTATTTTCTTACTTTATTGTACTCTAAGATCTCTGTTATTATGCACTGAAAGTGTTGATAGTGTCATCAGGTAACAGAAGTTCCCCTGAATGACTAAGTTTTTTCCCAGCAGTAATAGAGGCTGGATTATTTATGAAGTTTTTCTCCTGTTAATCACATGACTTTTCTTCTTTTTTTCCTGCTAATGTCACAAATTATGTAGCATATCTTAAAATGATAAATCACTCTTTTGCTCTCGGAATAAGCTTCTCATCATCATCATATGCTTTTCTTTTTTATATATTGTTGAATTTGTTATGTTAGTCTTTTGTTAAAGATTTTTGCATCCATGTTCATGAGAGATATTGATCAGATATTGTCTTTTTGAAGTTTAAAAAGTGAACTTTTCTTATAAGGATTATGTTGGTTACATAAATTTGTTCTTTCTTTGCTAAAATATGGAAAAATTTTACAACATTGGTGCTATTTCTTTTTCAAGAATATAGACAAAATCTGGGGAAACCATCTGGACCTTGTATTTTCCCTTTAACTTTTTAGATAATGGATTTACTTTTATAAATCATATAACAATTCAGATTTTCTACTATTTTTGAGTGATTCTTAAGGTTTTTAAGTATTTTGTATATAGTCAAATTTATTGGCAAAATAGCATAAATACTTTTATTATTTTCATGTCTAGGATCCTTTTTGATGATTATTTGGATTATTTTTCTTTTATTGAACATATTTTATAGGAATTTATCAATTTAATCTGTTAGCAATGTCATTGTTCTCAATTGTTCAATTGCATTTTATTTTCTATTTCATTAATTTCTTCTTTTATCTTCATTGTTGTTTTCCTCTATGCTTTCAGTTTGGTGGATTTTCTTCTTGGAGCTTTTTGAGATGGAAGCTTAAAGGTGTACATCATTCAAAACTATGGTAATTAAATATGCTAGGAAGTTGATTAGTCCAATTCTCTAGTTCATTAAAGATGGATAGTTTATAAAAAATATGTGAGTTGCTTCCCACAACTTCTGCAGATTACAATTAGCATAGCCACTACAAGAAGTACTTTATAAATTATTAAGGTTGTTCTTACTTCATTTAGGCAAACACATGAAAAGAAAGGACTTTCTCATTCCTTCTGAGAAATGTTAGTAAGATCACGGCAGACAGGACTTACCCAAGTGTCCATGGATTCTATGCCACTGATCCAAAGTGTAAAACAAATGCAGTGCTCAAGGACCTGTATGGAAAAACATCAAACATGTGGATTTGAGTTTGATAAATCAAGGCCTACATTACAAAAGTGTGAGTCATGGCTCAATTTAGAAAAAAAAAACATGCAGAAGTTTAAAAAAAAGGAATTATAGCTCTGTACATAATTCTGTATTGACTAGCTGATGAGATAGTGTGAAAATGGCATGAAAGCTCTGGGTGAAAATAACCAAGTATCTTTAAATAGAAAGAAACCATCATGCAAGTAGAAACTTCCTTTTCCTTGAAGTTTAAACACATTTTTCCTATTTGAAGGAAAAATAAGAGAAGAAAGAAATGTTGAATAGTCCAGCTTTCTTGAAGAAGCAAAGTGCATCTCTTAATTTTTACCTTAGGTCTTTTAAAAGATATATTTATACTTATATTTATATAAGTATATATGTATATATTTATATATAAATATATATTTTATGACATATGTATACTTTTTAAAAAGTATATATTTACAATTTTTATATATTTAAAAGGTATGTATTTATAACATGTATATATTTTTTAAAGTTACATAACACATACACACTATAAATATGATATGGACTGGGAGTAATTCCTCTGAATATTATTTTTGGAAAAGTTATAATTCTATATGATGATAGTTAATAAAATTATATTAACTATAATATTAATGATGCTAATTATAATTATTATGTTGTTACATTGATTATGTATTAATATATTACAGTTAATATAATTTTAACTTCAGTGCTTTACATCAATGAATATAACCACTAAAATACAGATAATAATCTGTATTGCTTATCAGTTTGTTATATTAGTTTAAAATAATATATTTATTGCTTATCACACATACAGTCTTGGTCTTATATTTTGTTATAAGAATACATATTGTTTCTTTACATTGTTATTAACTTAAAACGTGACATGGTGCTGTGACTTGTTTATCCATCACACCAATGCATAAGAACATGTATTTTTACAAGCTTCCATTTATAAAATAAAAGTTATGGAGGTATTATGTACAGCCTGATGACTATAGTTAATAATACTGTTGCATATTTGAAAGTGGCTAAGAGAGTAGATCTTTAAAGTTCTTACCATAATAAAAATAATATTGTAAGTATATATGATGGATGTTAAGTAGATTTCTTGTTGTGATCATTTTGCAGTTATAAAAATATCAAATCATATGCTGTACACATGACAAAAAAAAATCAATATCCCATCTGGATAACATATTGTCAAAAATCACAGACTAGACAAACGTTAGAGATGGCTAGGCACTAGAGAACACCTATTCAAAGTCTATTTTCTATAAGGAATGCTTGGTGCAGTAAATGATAAAAATAAGGATCCAAAGATACCTAAAGGTTGACTGTATATGATGGAAACACAGATAACCCCCCAAAAGTGCCCGTACTTACCTACTATGGGAATAAAAATGATTCCTAAGTTTATAAAAATAATTTAAATGGTTTTATAATCCAAGGCTATGTAAAATTCAATGCCAAGTTCGACTTCACTAGCTTTCTAATATTGGGCAAGTTCCCAACACTCTGGGAAAGTTATTTGTCAACTCTATCTTTTGGTTTCCTTGTCTGTAAAGATGAGGCTATTACAGAATCTCTTTTATAGGACTTTTGTAAGGATCAAATTAAATTGCTTGACAATTAATAACTGTTAATTTTTTTAAGGTGTACTTTAAGTGACTTTGTATATTCAAAAAGGCCAATATCACATAATACATAATAATTACTTATTATTTAGTAATGTTTAGTGGTTAAAACCAGGAGTTATTTAATGAGTCTATCTGACTTGGAATCTTGGATCTCCCAGTCTCTAGCTGGTTTCCTTGGTCAGAATCTATTATTTCTCAGGTTACTGTGAAGATTAAATTAGCTAATTATTTATAAAACCCTTAAGATAGTGCCTTGAATGTATATCAATACACAATAAATATTAATGTTTAATAATACTCAGACTATCAGAATAGTGATATCAATAATAATTATAATAACTTCAACTTGTACAGATTTACCACTTAGACTCAGGAAGACATTTCTCTGGATTGTTCATCTCCATCCTTGTGCTAAATGAGAGATGGGAGAAACATATTTCCTGGTAACTTAATGCTTAAAAATTCTGTGCTCTACTATATCTGCTTTATTGCACAGCACTGTATATTAAAGAAATTTGGCAGTGGGGGCATGGCCCATTAATATATCCCAATCAGTTATGACCTATGCCATATCAAATCTCTTACTAAAATAAGTTAAGTCAGCAAGATTTGTGAAAATTTATTGATAAAAATAAATCCTCAGGGAAAAGGTTATTCCCTACTATAACCTCAGTCTCCCTTACTTGACTTCACAGATGATTTCATGAGTGAAGTAGAGAAATACAGTTACAATGAGACTGAGGCAGAATTTACCCCCATTATTGATGCAAACCCATGGAAACAAGCGCTAAATGTGATATTCCTCGTTAACTACAATAGAAAAAATATGCAAGTTGCTATCATGATGATAAATTTTACCCTATCCAAACACATGCGTAATGTCCATATACCTGTTTAAGGTCCCAGTGGACTACTAGTTGCTTACCCCTTCAGCTCCCTGATGCAGGCTAACTGGAAGGCTGATCTTTCGGCAGCAGCTGCAGAAGTCAGGACATTAGATACACAATATACCCCTGTGAGAGGGAAACCAGGACCTGGGTGTTTTTGCTCATCGCTGTGTGCTAAGCCAGAGGGTATAGTTGCTAGGAGTATTTTGTATCCACAGAGAACCATTTTTATTTTTGTGTAGTCCTGGGGTATTCATAAATGCCCCCAAAGCTAGGTGATTTGGAGCCAGTTCTGCAAGTAGTAGCCATAACTACCAGAGGTGTGGACAAGCTCCTCCCAGGGAGAAGCCAAAAGTCTCTCCACTCAATGTGAGGGTGATTTGCATAAAATTGCAGTATTTCCAGAATCTCTCACCTAGCCTTGTTGCATCTCTATATCAACAGGTGTTTCCAAGGAGTGGAGAGAAGTAGTCCATCTCCATATTAATAGGTGACAACAAGGGAGAAAGAAGTGAGGGCATATCTGGAATGAAGAGGTTTGGTGGGGTTCCTTTTTGCAGCCGGGTTGTGAGAGACAGAAGTGAACAGAAGTGGATGACTGCTTGTAAACAATAAACAGGTTTCTCCCACTTTATTTCTACCTTTGACTGATTTTAGCTGCAAAGGTTATTTGCCCTGGGCTTAAAACATATTTTCCCCCCAGAGTTATACCTGGAACTGGTCAGCAGGACCTCTGAACCTGAAATCTGTTTTCATGTGTGCAACGCTTGGGTGGGCTTCCCCAAGAGGTGGTGGGGAGATACCAGGAAATCCACCTGTGGACAGTGGGGAGGCCCTGATGGCTGCTGCGGTGAAGAGTGTGGCTTCATCTGGGAGCCCCCTATCAGTGGGACTTACACTTGAGGGGGAGCTACAGGGAAATTTGTCTGGGGAACACAAGAAAATTGGAGAAACTCTACAGGAGTTGGAGAAGGTGGGCATCATAAAGCCCACTCATAGTCCTTTTAATTCCCCAGTGTGGCCAGTGAAAAACCCACATGGCTCCTGGCATATGATCATGGATTACAGGGAATTGAATAGAGTCACACCCCCTTTGCATGCTGCTGTCTCCTCTATAGCAGCCCTTATGGACACCCTCAGTCATGAACTAGGGATGTATCATTATGTTGTGGATCTTGCTAATGCTTTCTTCTCTATTCACATAGCACAGGAATGTCAGGAACAGTTTGCTTTCATATGGGAAGACCATCAGTGGACATTTGCTGTCCTTCACAGGAATACCCCCACAGTCCCACCATTTATCATGGACCTGTAGCCTAGGACTTGGCCACATGGAAGAAACTGCAATGGTGCAGCTATATCATTACATTGATGATATTATGCTCATGTTTGATTATCTTGCAGATTTAAAAGGGGCAGTTCCCATACTGCTGCAACATCTACAGGAGAAAGGATGGGCTGTGAACAGCACCAAGGTTCAGGGACCTGGTTTGTCAGTAAAGTTCTTGGGGGTTGTCTGGTTGGGTAAGACTAAAGTTATTCCTGAAGCAGTCGTAAACAAGGTCCAGGCTTTCCCTACCCCTACCACTGTGGCAGTATTACAAGAGTGTTTGGGTCTTTTGGGCTACTGGAGAGTGTTTATCCCACATTTGGCACAAATTCTGAAGCCCTTTTACTGGCTGGTATGAAAGGGCATCAGGTGGACCTGGGATGAAACATGTGTGTGTAACTGCTTTTACTGCTGCTAAGTGAGCAGTCAAGGGCCTTGAGTGTAATGGACTCATTGAGGCCCTGTGAGCTAGATGTTCATGTAACAGAAGATGGTTATGGATGGGGCCTTTGGCAGCAGCTTGAGTTGACATACCAACCTACTGGATTCTGGTCACAACTATGGAAAGGAGCAGAGGTCTGGTACATCTTGATAGAGAAGCAACTGGCTGCTGTTTACCACACCTTGCTGGCTATGGAGCCCATCACTGGAATAGCTCCGATTAAAGTAATAACCACCTATCCTTTCATGGTGTGGGTGCGAGACTGGATCCAAAGACCATGAAGGACATGGCACAAATGCTTACGTTGACTGTATGGAATGCTTATTTACAGCAGCATAGTGCCCTTTCCAATTGCTCCTTATGTGGAGAACTCCAGTGCTTAATGGGGCCAGTGATGTATACCCAGGCTGGGGCAAGTAACCCCCTGAAGTTACAATGGAGCAAGCCTGAACAATGAAAAAACTCTATCTGTTCCTCTCTATACATAAAAGGCTCTGCATTATTCCCTTGAGGCAACCCCCTCTGTGTCTGCCTGCACAGCCCAGCTCTGCAGTGTGTACTATTGCCTTTCTCTAAACTCTTTTGTTTTCCAAATAAACTTTTAAAGCTCAACTGTTTTTTGTGTCCATTCTTGCATTCTTACTTGTGAGAGCAAGGACCCATTTCCGGTAAAAAGCCCTTTCTAGCAAGAAGCTGGAAACTTGTTTTTATTGAAGAGAGCCTAAAGGAGAATTTGGGATAAGTGCCACCAGCTCTTTCAGGCTCCCTGGGGGACTGCAATCAGCATCTCAATGAAGGGTGATTAAAAGCATGACCCTCAGGCAGTAGCCAGGAAACCCTGTAGCCAAATGCCTACTGGGGAGAAAGGGAGATGGGGATTTTTGCTTTGTTTACTCTGCACCTGAGCTCAGGTGTTCAACCATGGTTCAAACATGGTTCAACCATGTGCAGGTTTAAACATTGCTTATTTCTTTGCTATAGTGCTTTAGAATTCATGAATGCAAACTCTTTCAGTTGATTTGGAGGCCTGTCCTACAGATGGTAGCCATAAATATGATACTAGATGTATGAAAGCAGAACTTAGTGACTTGGTTTTATTATTGGAGAAGCCGGAGGGAGTCGGGGAAGGAAGGAACCCCTGGCCCTTTTGCGCTTTGGAAGAAATCCCAGTCAGCCCCTAGATGTAAACTAAGTAGGAGCCAGAAGGTCAGGCAACAGCTGCGGAAAGAATGCTGTCAACTATTTCCAGGGATAAACAGAGGTGGTGATTTTTGTCTGTACCCTGTGCAGTGACCCTGAGGTGATAGTCACCATGAGTGTTCGCATACCCGTTTAACAGCTGCTCACTCATTTCTATAGTCTCATGGGACTTGTAAACACAAGCCCCATGGGCTCTCAGAGCTTGGTGATTTGGGGCTCTGTACGTCAGGTGGCAACATTGAAAGATGGGATTCTAGTCTGACCCCAAGTCTTTCCTCTGAGGAAGAAGCAGGGAGTTGAGGGTTCTCCCCCAGTTGTAAGGTGCTACCCCAGGGTTGGGGTTTGTGACAAGATTTATGATTCAACCTTTCCTACTTGTATTGATGTGGGTATTTTCTCAGTTAACCAATGTATAGGAGCCATTCAAGCAGTTTCTGGATTTCTGTGAGAGGAAATTGATGTGGGAGGAGGGATAATCAGTGTAAAGGAGGGCAGAGAGCATGGAGAGTCAGAAAAAAGGACTAATAACACTTAACCTGACTGCTTGGAGCAAGAGCCACCCAGTTTTTGTATAAACTACCCGAGGCTAAGTTAAAGAATCCGCCTGCCCTAAGTTAGAGAACCAGGAGTGGGCAACAGCCTGGGGACGTGATCCGTGATAAGTCAGGTAGTAGGTAAGCAAGAGATAATAACATCTGGAGCGGTCAGGCAGCTGACTCGCTCCCTAAAAGATTACAATGTTTTCCATTGGTTACAATATAGAATGTGTTTTAAAATTATTGGTTGTAGAAATGCACGGGCTTCGGTGTAACTGCTGTGAAAATCCTATATAAGCAATACCTAAAGTTGCTTGGGGGTCGGCAGCTCAGACTCAGCCTGCGTGTCAGGGGAGGTGCTGTCGGCCCCAGCTTGCTGGCTGAATAAGGACTTTGCTTGGATTTACATCTCCGAGTCCGTGTGGCTTGTTCTCTGGGGAAACCCCTGAGTCCTGGACCCTAACATCAGGAGCCTACTACATGGCCATCTGGTGATAATTATCCTTAATTTTTGTAAGATGGTTGATTTGGTTACAATTGTTTTGTTAGTAGGGGTAGAAATGAAATCACCATTCATATATAAATGTGTATTTTACCATCTTTCTAAAAATTATTCAATATCTGTATGAAAATAACATCTTTTGAAAGGTAACAAATAGAGTATATGTATCTACACAGATGTCCATTCTTTCTTGCCTTTCATTCCAAAGTGAATTTTAGATGAAAAAAAATTTTTTTCAGAAGCATAATTTAAATTATTGTGAAAAACAGAATAATGTATATTTAAATTGAGATAAAGAAAACTGAAAACCTAAACATCAAAGGACAATTATAAACCTTTATTAAAGTTTAATTACATAAAAGATCCATGTTGGAAATGTTTTTTATTCAATAAATATGTTTTAATTCTGTACTTACAAATTTTAAGACTAAATTTCCTTTCTCATGTTGGGTGTATGAGAAATAACAAAGTAATAAGACACTGTTTGAAGGAAAGTTAATTTAGGATATTAAATTATCCAATACAATAAAGTTCACACTAAGTGACATTTAAGCAATACAACATAGTGCTTAAGATGGAGTGTAGTTACTGTAAATTAATTTCCACTCTGATTATTTTGCTAATTTATTTTGTTGAGCAAAATTACAGCAACATATCAGAGAATTGCTAAGCCTTTGTTGTTGATTCATTGATATTTTAACTAAGTTGCGTTTTTACTTTAAAACATGGCTGTTTTAAGGATTGCTGTTAGACTTTGTACACATGTGGTGCTTCATAGTAATTTGTTAAATAAATAGTAACTTCAAATAGAAAAAGAGATTAATCATTTTGTCAGAATATATTCATTTCTATTCCTGTCTGTTTTTTCTATTTATTTTATCAACAGGTGACTTGATTGAAATATTAGGGAAAAAGCTAACAAAAAAGCAATGCATACATGCCTATGGAGGTGAAGAGGTCACACAATCTGCCCCCTGCAAGCTGGAGAACCAGGAGAGGTGGTGGTATATTTAGTTCAAACTCAAAGGCCTGAGAACCAGGAGAGGTGATGTCTCAGTGCAGCCTAAGATGCACACGTTAGCTCAAGCAAGACAGCAAATTCATTCTTCCTCCACCTTTTTGTTCTATTTACAACCCCAGTGGATTGGGTGATGCCCACCTGCACTGGTGAATGATCTTTACTCATTCTGCCAATTCAAATGTTAATCTGTCTTATAATCAGCTCCACAGACAAACCCAGAAATATGTTTTACCGTCTCTCTGGGCATCCTTCAGCTCAGTTGTTTACACATAAAATTAACTATCCCAACCACAGAGCTACAAAGAAAATTTGGTATTGCAAACTGGAATACAGTTGTAATAGCTCTATATAGAAGTTATTCAATTGACAAAAGGGTTATGAAAAAAGAGAGAAAAATGTAGAAAGTAAGATAAGATCTATATAAACTATAAAGGGCTGAGAGGACAAGAGTGGAACCTTATGAGGGGAGTCAGAATTCTTATTAAATACTATATATACATGTATCTTGGTGAAATAATATGTTAAATTAGGAGAGGTAGTTGGAGAATTAACTTTGCAAGAACCTTTAGAGTTGGAAAACAAGAAAAAGAAAGAGTAAGAAATGAGGGAAGGAGCATAGGGAAAGGGAATAAGGCAGGCAGCAAGGGGGAGAGGAAAGGAAGGAGGAAGGGAGGGAGAGAGGGAACAGTATGAAAGATAAGGAAAGCACCTCATTATATGAAACAACTTATGTATGAAAAGACTGCAAATATTGGGAGTCTAAGAATAGTGAAATACAAGTTAACTTTGTCTTCTGGGAATGAGTTTTAATTCAAATACTAGGCTAAATTAAAAGAGAATACCAAGTTGAACTTAGCAGTTTTCATATACTAGACAACTAATTTCTAATTTCACCATATCAGTGGGAAATAGCCTTAGTTCTTAATTTAGTTCAACATATATTTCTTGAATAACAACTATGTGCCAAATGATGTTTTGAACATTAAAGGTACACAATTTAATGAGCCATATTCTTCTCACTGTTGAAAGCTAACATTTATTAAAAGAAAAAGCATTTAAAATATAATTTTAATACAATATAAACTAAGAGTTTTGTGGAGTAATTCAGAGTACTCAGATGGTGAACAGTGAGGGCAGTATGCATGAATTTAAAGAGGCTGGAAATAATACAAGTGCAGAGGATGTGAATAGTCCCCTATTACTAGAGTTAGAACAAAGATAGCTGAATAGGTAGGTGGGATGGCAGAAGATATTTTTTAGAAAGTACTATTAACTAACATCAGTTATACAAGAGATTTAATAAAGGAGGTGAGAACAGAGACTTCTAATTCAGAAAAGTTATTTCTAATATATTTGTTGGAATAACCAAGTAGGAATGTTAGGAGGGTGGAGCTTATATTCCTTGGTTCTTGTCCCTGTCACAACAAAGAATTGAAGGGCAGAGATACAGTAGTGAAGCAGAGTAAAAGTTTTATTTAAAGTTATGCACTGAAAGAGAGAAAAGGTGTGGCATCCTCAGAGAGGAAGTGCCCTGAAAAGCTGGGAGTTCCTTCTTTTAAGGGTTTTCCAGGTAGGTGACAAAGGGCTAGGGGGTGTAGACTTGTTAAGTGGTCTCAAGATGTTTACCTTTGGTGAAAGACATTAAATCTATTCTCTTCTTTTATCAGTCCTCTAGGTAATTCTGCAAAATTAGCACAAGAAATTTACTGATCCTGCTCCTCCCCAGGATGGCAGCTTCCCTCTGGAAACATATCGATCAAGACCACCTGCCCTGCCCCCAAGGTAGGCTGAGTTATTGACTGTTTGCTAAAGAATAAGTTAGGAATCTTACTTCCTAACTTACTGGCTTTTAAAATGGAATCTTAGCTTTAAGAGGGAGTCTTTCTGTTCTTACAATACTGTTTATATCTGGGCTTTTTAGGAAAATTAATCATGATGCTTGTCTCCTGCCCAGGTTGCAGATCACATGATTAGGGGCTGGTGGAGAAGAAAAAAAACAGCCTATAGGTTAAGTTAAAGAATAAGCTGGGCCTTTTAGCAGACTAAAGTACATCTTACAACAGCATGATCTAATGGACACAAAGAAGACATGGGCTGTGCTCGGATACTTTTCTTTATTTGGGGAATATCTGGACATTCCGTTACTCCTGGCCCTTGGAGCTTCACCTGATTAACTCATTAAGTCGGTGAGTCCTTTCTGGCTCTTTAGTTTTATCTGGCCAACTCTTTGAGTCCCTTCTAGTGGGCTTTACTGGCCTTATTCTCTCTCCACCACACTCATACCTATTTTTCTGCCTAACAGTAAAGTTCAGCTGGAATTTCACTCTAGGCACTTGATGCTAAGGAGATTCATCTGGCCTAAAGAAATAGATATGGGTCATCAACATAGATCAACATAGAGAGCAGTTTCACATTTTTACTACTTAATTCTAAGGTGTCCCTACAAATTAGCACTAGCATCTTTGGCAGATGAAAACCTGTCTTTTAAATATGAAGTGATATTCATAAAGTCACACATGCTAGTAAGTATAGCACTGGGATTTCCCTCCAGATTCCTGATTCCAATCTCATATTCTCTTCACCAAGACTTCATCTACAGACAGATTTGGACAATGCATTATTTCATAAAGTTACTGTGGGAATTAAAATATTTATTGACCTTGAGAAAAACATTTTATGGCCTTTATGTAAATAGATTTACATTTAGAGACAACCCCAACTGTACTGCATCTCCACTCTGTAGTTGAAGGAATTCTATAATATTGATATACATTCAACTAATAACAGGTCATGGCATTATCTTAACTATGCATTTGAGTAAAGTATTTTCTTACTTTTGAATAAAAAATTATTAGTATATACTACTTCCCTCAGTATAAATCATATATAGTCAAGCCGTTGAAAACAAAGTAAAATGAAATCACCTGGATATATATGATCTGCGTTTTACTGAGGGCTTATGTACAGTTGCAGTTCTTTTATATCTGCTTACATTTGAGTTTCCTGTCTATGGTGAGTTGCAAAAATACAGGGCCAGGAGCATATGTAACCTGAAAGATACAGAGAAGTTGAAATTAGAAATAGCAAGCAGGTGGTCACCATTTAACAATATAATCATTTGGAAGAATTTACCACTGTATTCTGAATTGCATTTTCTTACATGAATATTATGTTAAAAGCTTATTCATTTTCTCAATATGGGTATTTATTACCACATAGTCGATTTTCTAATGATATAAATTTATTGGTAATGTGGAGTATAAAATTTTACTATGTTTTGTTCTATGCAATTTTTTGCAAACTTTGTTTTTATTTTTTTATACATTTAAAGGTTTAAGACCAGATTTAAACAATTACAAAAAGGAAGGATTCCAAGAAGTCAATTGACTGTTTTTTTCATGAAAAGATGAACTTGCTTCCTTCCTTCTAATTTCCATTCTTTAATTTTTTTTTCACTCCTAATGCCTCTTCAAAATTAATTCATGTCAGCTACTTCTGATCATTTGGCATATCATGCAAAATATATTGTTTATAAACACACTACTTCTTTTGGCTGAGTATACCTTCTGAGTATATTTCATCTTAACATACCTTCTGTCCTCTAATTACAATTAGAATTTTATCTTTAATCTGTTTCTGATAGTGATGCATTATTAGTATATCATCACAGAGATGGTATACCAGTGTAAGACATTATCAAATATAACTGAGTGCTGATATTTTCTTGGAAAAATGGACAGAACCATTTTTGAGTAGTTTGACGTTATTATTGACATGTGAGAAAGGGTAGGGACTTGCAAGGACAAAATGAAAACAGTGAAACTTTCTCTACTTAATTCTCAAGGACTACTATATTTTCCCAATCAGTCTAAAAGTAAAAGTCAAAAATTTTTAATTACAATTTGTCTTGGAAACTGAAGAGTAAAACAGGCTGACATTGAAAATGACCTACATTGTGTTTAAACTTCTTCACTTCTTAGGAGACTGAACCTTGTGACAAACAGCCAGACCTTAAGCACACAATGATCTTATCTTTCAAATTATAATTTTTTTTACTAATATTATCATTGATTTGACATGCTCTTGGTGACAATAGCTAATTTATTTTGAAACTCAAATGACATTAATGGAGAACAAAAGAGTTTGATGTTTACCAAAATGGATCATAGGTTAAAATAAAGTTAAGACAGGCTTGTTTGAATATACATTGGAACTTTAATTATGGAATGATTATCAAAATTTGAAAGCAGTAATATCTTTCTCAGCTGGCTCACTAAGAAAGATGCCTATGTGCTGTGCAAATGATTAGTTTATGGCATTGCACATATGTATATAGATACAAAAAAGGGGGAAAGGGAATACTGGGGTGCTATCCAAAATTCTCAGTGTATTGTGTTTGCTCATATTGATCTTTTTCAAAAGAAAGAGGTTGATTTTTTTCCTCATTTACGAATGAAAGTATAAGTAATTTTGTAATTTGTTCTTCAAAATTCCAGAATTTTGTTTGGTTTTCAGAATTTCCAGAATGGTGCTTGATTGGTTTGGTATATGGTTTTAATTGCATTCACGGAATGTTAAATTATAAACTAAAATGGACACCTTTACTTATAGTTGGATATTTTTTAGGTGTAAGTATTTTATTCTGAAGCACTATCTCAAGGTCAAAACAAGGACCTGAGTTCATCTTGTTGAATAAGCATAGCAAGGTACAACACAACTCAGTTTTAACAACTATCAATTATTTATTCCTTTCAGGAAGCTAATTAGGCAACCATGAACAATCAAGAAGAGTGTGGAAACTTCTTTTCCTACCTAGGCCACTATTCATTCCCAGCTGGTGCATCTACGGTGACATGTTCTATCAGCTAGAAAAAAGTATCCCCATCTGTACAAAGGACTGGAATTGCCTGACAGTTTGCATGGGACACAGTTCCCAGTCCAGTTTGGTGCAGTAGGAGAGATTAAATCTTCTATACATTTAGGAAATCTGTGTGTTTTGAGTCAACATTTTTTGATACACCGTTACATCAGCCCCATTCTAATTAGTTATACCCAAAATTGCATATAACAACATTACTTGTACTATTTGTTATCAATACATTTCTGGTCTTCTAGTACTTTCCAAAATGTTTCCAATTTTAGAGTAAAGAAGATGCTTACCTGGGGCTTAGTACTAAAGGTTCTCACAAGTGGCCCTTTTCATCTCTGTAGGTGACTATTGATCTTTTCATCAGTACCATCTTCACACCAAGGCCGCCGCCAGTTTCCCTGTGGTAGGAAGGAAGAGGCAACATGGTGAACTAACACACGTCACTTCTATTAATGTTGGGCCGAACTAGGCGCAGATCCCTGCCTGGATGTTACAAGGTTGAGAAATTCAGTGTTCTCTGACTAGAAGGGAGAGGAAAGTAGAGATTGGTGAACACTACTACTGTCTATCACATCATAATATTTGCAATCATGGCTTTGTAATACAAATTTCAAAATTTTAAAACCCAAGGATGTTTGTATTAAAAAATTCTGTGATTACAAGGGAAAGCCTTTAAAAACTACATTTGGGCATGGTAGACAAAACAAAAAATGCAATGCTATTATTACATTAATTTTATCTAATTTGGAGATTTTTAATCACATTACATTAAATTAAGTGCACTTTTTAAATTAAATCACTTAAATTGAATTAATAATATTTAATCAAATATATTAAATCATATTGATGAATGTGAAACTTTTAACATACTATATCAAGATCTTTAATTTTAGTATATTTAATTATCCTTTAAAAATGCATGATTATTTGAATACACATTAAAAAAAGTCACAATATTGTAAGTCCCATAGTTAAAATCTCAAGTTATATAAAATATTATATCTATGTTGATGGTGACTATTGGGTGGCTAATTTTTGTTGGTTTTCATAAACATTGAGAAATAGCACCAATAGATAAAAAGCATTATAGTATACATTAAAATAATGTTTTGAAGTGTTACTATATTAAAGCTATTTTTTAAAAACTTTAATACTTGCTTTGCTTATTTCAAATGATTAGAGTTGTACAGACCTTCCCCTGTACAACCCAACACTTTAAATTCCCCTATGTCTGTTCATTGTTTCTATTGATGGAATTTAAATTCTCAAAAAATAAGCTAATATATAAGCCCTTTCATATCAGTTTTTCTTTCTTTTTATGTGAGATCTATGTATCTTTATTATGTGATATATGTATTTATGAGATATATATTTTTATGTGAGATATGTATATATATCTATGTATATATATAGATATAATGTGGATATATCCATATATATGTACATAAAGAGAATACTTATACTACTATTCCAGTTATAGAAAACTTAAAGGACAGGCAAAATAAAACTACAGTACTTAGAGATACATACTTACATATTAGAATAAAAAAGAAAAACAGAGAATGAATAAAATAAAAGTCAAAATGGTCCTTGCCTCTAGAGACAAGTTAGAAGTGTTTGAACATTGAAAGACAATTGAGAGGCCCCTAGAATATAGGTAAGGCTCTATTTCTATATTTGAGAGTAAACTTCTCATTATTATTTGTTAAACTGTGCATTTATGGTGTATGTGTTTTATAGCCTATTATTTCACAATACAGAGAGAACAAAACCACATACTTCATAATGCTGTGATAATGAGAATTTATGTTCTGTGGCTCATGTTAATTTCTTTAGTACTTAATGTACTTCAAGAAAAAAAAGTTTAGGGGGGAGCCAACATAGTGGCGTGAGTAGAACAGTGGGAATCTCCTCCCAAAAAGATAAATATTTTTGAAAATACAACAAATACAACTAATCCTTAAAGAGAGACCAGAAGACACAGGACAACAGCCAGACAACATCCACACTTGTGAGAGCCCAGCGCCTGGTGAAAGGGGTAAGATACAACCCCCGGCCAGGCGGTACATGAGCATACCTCCCCCTAGCTCCCGGTGGGAGGGAGAGGGAGCCCAGGACTGCTAAACACCCAGCGCCAGCCACCCACACCAGAGCGCAGACACAGTGCATGCATGGAGGGCTGGAAACTAGGGAAATAGGGCAGCAAGACCTCTGAGCGGGTTCCGAAGCTGATGCCCCTGTGACAAAGAAAAGCGAGTGCTTTTTGAAAGTCTTAAAGGGACAGGGACATAACAGCTGGATGGATACAACACAGGTCCCAGCCCAGTGGCTGGAAATTACAGGAAAAACTGGGTGCACTAACCCCCTGGACAACAGCTCTGAGACCCCTCACGGAGGTAAACAGCCAAACAGCCCCCTGGTCCATTACTCCTCCGGGCGCTGTGAAAGCAGAGAAACAGCCTAAGGCAGACTACCCCCACTGAAAGGGAAATTCCTCCATATCGGCCGGTCAAGACACAAAGACCCAGTCTACACGCAATTACCCAACACAAGCCACTAGGGGTCGCAGTTGTCCCAGTAAAGAAAGGCCGGTAGCAAGTGAAAAGTTTGGCTCCCCCAGCTGACAGTCAATAGCACCTATCAACATGAAGAGGCAAAAAAATATGATCCAGACAAGACTAACCCAGACAGATTCGGCATCTGCTACATCGTGCCTGAGAAGGAAGCTGGGAAGATAGATTTAGTCAGTCTTCCTGAAAAAGAATTCAAAACAAAAGTCATAACCATGCTGATGGACTTGCAGAGAAATATGCAAGAACTAAGGAAGGAGAATACAGAAATAAAACAAGCTCTGGGAGGACTTCAAAACAGAATGGACGAGATGCAAGAGACCATTAATGGACTAGAAAACAGAGAACAGGAATGCAGAAAAGCTGATGCAGAGAGAGATAAAAGGATCTCCAGGAATGAAAGAATGCTAAGACAGCTGAGTGACCAATTGAAAAGGAACAATATCCACATAATAGGGGTACCAGAAGAAGAAGAGAGAGAAAAAGGGATAGAAAGTGTCTTTGAAGAAATAATTGCCGATGACTTCCCCAAACTAGGGGAGGAAATGACCTCTCATACCACAGAGGTACACAGAACTCCCATGACAAGGGATCCAAAGAGGGCAACACCAAGACACATAATAATTAAAATGGCAAAGATCAAAGACAAGGATAAAGTATTAAAGGCAGCGAGAGAAAAAAAAAGGTTACCTACAAAGGAAAACCCATCAGGCTATCATCAGACTTCTCAACAGAAACCCTACAGGCCAGAAGAGAATGGCATGATATACTTAATGCAATGAAACAGAAGGGCCTTGAACCAAGACTACTGTATCCAGCACGAATATTATTTAAATATGAAGGATAGATTGAACAATTCCCAGAGAAGCAAAAGTTGAGGGAATTAGCCTCCCACAAACTACCTCTACAGGGCATCCTACAGGGACTGCTCTAGATGGGAGCACTCCTAAAAAGAGCACAGAACAAAACACCCAACATATGAAGAAGGGAGGCATGGAATAAGAAGGGAGAAAAATAAAGAATCATCAGACTGCGTTTATAATAGCTCAACAAGTGAGTTAAGTTAGACAGTAAGATAGTAAAGAAGCTAACCCTGAACCTTTGGTAAACACAAACTTAAAGCCTGCAATGGCAATAAGTTCATACCTCTCAATATTCACCCTAAATGTAAATGGACTGAATGCACCAATCAAAAGACACAGAGTAACAGAATGGATAAAAAAGCAAGACCCATCCATATGCTGCTTACAAGAAACTCACCTCAAACCCAAAGACATGCACAGACTTAAAGTCAAGGGATGGAAAAAGATATTTCATGCAAACAACAGAGAGAAAAAAGCAGGTGTTGCAATTCTGGTATCAGACAAACAGACTTCAAAATAAAGAAAGTAACAAAAGACAAAGAAGGACATTACATAATAATAAAGGGCTCAGTCCAACAAGAGGATATAACCATTATAGATATATATGTACCCAATACAGGAGCACCAACATACCTGAAACTAATACTAACAGAACTAAAGGAAGAAATAGAATGCAATGCATTCATTCTAGGAGACTTCAACACACCACTCACTCCAAAGGACAGATCCACCAGACAGAAAATAAGTAAGGACACAGAGGCACTGAACAACACACTAGAACAGATGGACCTAATAGACATCTACAGAACTCTACATCCAAAAGCAACAGGATACACATTCTTCTCAAGTGCACATGGAACATTATCCAGAATAGACCACATACTAGGCCACAAAAAGAGCCTCAGTAAATTACAAAAGATTGAAATCCTACCAACCAACTTTTCAGACCACAAAGGCATAAAACTAGAAATAAACTGTACAAGGAAAGGAAAAAGGTGCACAAACACATGGAGGCTTAACAACATGCCCCTAAATAATCAATGAATCAATGACCAAATCAAAATGCAGATCCAGCAATATATGGAAACAAACGACAACAACAACACTAAGCTGCAACTACTGTGGGACACAGCAAAAGCAGTCTTAAGAGGAAAGTATATACCAATCCAGGCATATTTAAAAATGGAAGAACAAACCCAAATGAATGGTCTAATGTCACAATTATCGAAATTGGAAAAAGAAGAACAAATGAGGCCTAAGCTCAGCAGAAGGAGGGACATAATAAAGATCAGAGAAGAAATAAATAAAATTGAGAAGAATAAAACAATAGCAAAAATCAATGAAACCAAGAGCTGGTTCTTCAAGAAAATAAACAAAATAGATAAGCCTCTAGCCAGACATATTAAGAGGAAAAGAGAGTCAACACAAATCAACAGTATCAGAAACGAGAAAGGAAAAATCATGACGGACCCCACAGAAATACAAAGAATTATTAGAGAGTACTATGAAAACCTATATGCTAACAAGCTGGGAAACCTAGGAAAAATGGACAACTTCCTAGAAAAATACAACCTTCCAAGACTGATCCAGAAAGAAACAGAAAATCTAAACAGACCAATTACCAGCAACGAAACTGAAGCGGTAATTAAAAAACTACCAAAGAAAAAAACCCCTGGGCCAGATGGATTCACCTCGGAATTTTATCAGACATAAAGGGAAGATATGATACCCATTCTCCTTAAAGTTTTCCAAAAAATAGAAGAGGAGGGGATATTCCAAAACTCATTCTATGAAGCTAACACCACCCTAATACCAAAACCAAGCAAAGACCCCACCAAAAAAGAAAACTACAGACCAATATCCCTGATGAACGTAGATGCAAAAACACTCAACAAAATATTAGCAAACCGAATTCAAAAATACATAAAAAGGATCATACACCATGACCAAGTGGGATTCATCCCAGGGATGCAAGGATGGTACAACATTCAGAAGTCCATCAACATCGTCCACCACATCAACAAAAAGAAAGACAAAAATCACATGATCATCTCCATAGATGCTGAAAAAGCATTTGACAAAGTTCAACATCCATTCATGATAACAACTCTCAGCAAAATGGGAATAGAGGGCAAGTCCCTCAACATAATAAATGCCATATATCATAAACCCACAGCCAACATTATACTGAACAGCAAGAAGCTGAAAGCTTTTCCTCTGAGATCGGGAACTAGACAGGGATGCCCACTCTCCCCACTGTTATTTAACATAGTACTAGAGGTCCTAGCCACAGCAATTAGACAAAACAAAGAAATACAAGGAATCCAGATTGGTAAAGAAGAAGTTAAACTGCCACTATTTGCAGATGACATGATATTGTACATAAAAAACCCTAAAGACTCCACCCCAAAACTACTAGAACTGATATCGGAATACAGCAAAGTTGCAGGACACAAAATCAACACACAGAAATCTGTGGCTTTCCTATACACTAACAATGAACCAACAGAAAGAGAAATCAGGAAAATAACTCCATTCACAATTGCATCAGAAAAAATAAAATACCTAGGAATAAACCTAACCAAAGAAGTGAAAGACTTATACTCTGAAAACTACAAGTCACTCTTAAGAGAAATTAAAGGGGACACTAACAGATGGAACCTCATCCCATGCTCGTGGCTAGGAAGAATTAGTATCGTTAAAATGGCCATCCTGCCGAAAGCAATATACCAATTTGATGCAATCCCTATGAAACTACTAGCAACATTCTTCAATGAAATGGAACAAATAATTCAAAAATTCATATGAAAACACCAAAGACCCCGAATAGCCCAAGCAATCCTGAGAAAGAAGAATAAAGTAGGGGGGATCTCACTCCCCAACTTCAAGTACTACTATAAAGCCATAGTAATCAAGACAATTTGGTACTGTCACAAGAACAGAGCCACAGACCAGTGGAACAGATTAGAGACTCCAGAAATTAACCCAAACATATATGGTCAATTAAGATTTGATAAAGGAGCCATAGACATACAGTGGTGAAATGACAGTCTCTTCAACAGATAGTGCTGGCAAAACTGGACAGCTACATGTAGGAGAATGAAACTGGACCATTGTCTAACCCCATATACAAAAGTAAACTGAAAATGGATCAAAGACCTGAATGTAAGTCATGAAACCATTAAACTCTTGGAAAAAAACATAGGCAAAAACCTCTTAGAGATAAACATGAGTGACCTCTTCTTGAATATATCTCCCCAGGCAAGGAAAACAACAGCAAAAATGAACAAGTGGGACTATATTAAGCTGAAAAGCTTCTGTACAGCAAAAGACACCATGAATAGAACAAAAAGGAACCCTACAGTATGGGAGAATATATTTGAAAATGACACATCCGATAAAGGCTTGATGTCCAGAATATATAAAGAGCTCACATGCCTCAACAAACAAAAAACAAATAATCCTATTAAAAAATGGGCAGAGGAACTGAAAAGACAGTTCTCTAACAAAGAAATACAGATGGCCAACAGACATATGAAAAGATGCTCCACATCGCTAATTATCAGAGAAATGCAAATTAAAATTACAATGAGGTATCACCTCACACCAGTATGGATGGCTGCCATCCAAAAGACAAACAACAACAAATGTTAGCAAGACTGTGGAGAAAGTGGAACCCTCCTACACTGTTGGTGGGAATGTAAATTATTTCAACCATTGTGGAAAGCAGTATGGATGTACATCAAAATGCTCAAAACAGACTTACCATTTGACGCAGGAATTCCACTCCTAGGAATTTACCCTAAGAACGCAGCAATCAAGTTTGAGAAAGACCGATGCACCCCTATGTTTATCGCAGCACTATTTACAATAGCCAAGAAATGGATGCGACCTAAATGTCCATTGATAGATGAATGGATAAAGAAGATGTGGTACATATACACAATGGAATACTACTCAGCCATAAGAAAAGGGCAAATCCTACCATTTGCAGCAACATGGATGGAGCTGGAGGATATTATGCTCAGTGAAATAAGCCAAGCAGAGAAAGAGAAATACCAAATGATTTCACTCATCTCTGGAGTATAATAACAAAGGAAAAACTGAAGGAACAAAACAGCAGCAGAATCACAGAACTCAAGAATGGACTAACAGGTACCAAAGGGAAAGGGACTGGGGAGGATGGGTGGGTAGGGAGCGATAAGAGGGGGGAAGAAGAAGGGGGTATTAAGATTAGCATGCATGAGGGGGTGTGAGAAAGGGGAGGGTTGTACAACACAGAGAAGACAATAGTGACTCTACAACATTTTGCTATGCTGATCGACAGTGACTGTAAATGGGTTTATAGGGGGCACCTGGTTATACAGAGGATTAAAGCCTAAATTGGCACCCCAAAAATGAACTAAGATATGATATGAAAAAGAACTTCCAACATCAGCAATCTCTGGAGGACTCATGCCAGAAGATGATCATCAAAAAACCCCAACAAAGATCAATGCGCTGCTACAGGTGTAGATGCACTCATCCCACTGGTTCCCTGACTTGCCATGGGAATGAAGAAGGAGATATCTAAGCTGGCCTGTGCATACAGTAAAACAACAAATTTGACTAGATCTATACTGTTGGAACTCAACCAAGAATTAGGAGAAGTGCAAATTGTAGTGCTCCAAAATCTTACAACTACAGACTATTTACTGTTCAAAGAACATATGGGATGTGAACAGTCCCCAGGAATGGGCTGTTTTAATTTGTCTGATTTCTCTCAGACTGTTCAAGTTCAGTTGGACAATATCCACCATATCATAGATAAGTTTTCACAAATGCCTAAGGTGCCTAACTGGTTTTCTTGGTTTTACTGGAGATGGCTGGTAATTATAGGTATGCTTTGGTTATGTAACTGCACTCCTATTATGTTAATGTGTGTGCGCAATTTAATTAGTAGTTTAAAACCTATACATGCTTATGTTACTCTACAAGAAGATATGTCAAAGAAATCATCAATCTTCCCATGTTTTCTTCCGCCTGCTACTTCTATAGCTTCTCTTCTTCCTTCCTAATAACAACCCTTATATCGAATTTACCGTGTATCATAATTCTTCCAAATTGTAAAGATACCTCAAGAGAAATGCTGGGCATAAAAGCCACAGGGCATAAATATGCAAAGAAGTAAAAAACTAACCTTTTCAAACAATAAGGCTTCTCTCTCACTTACCAACTTTACATTTCCCTGTATGGCTCCAGAAGATGACTTGTTAGCCAGAGATGGGTAAGATTCCTCAAGGGAGGAACAACCTAAGACAGGCACAGTCGCAGGGGGCCATCAGGTGAGAAATTGGGGATCAACAGAGGTGAGGCTTAGAACCTCTCCCCCCCTGTTCTGAGAGAAATCTGCTGCATCTGTGGATGTCTTATTGCCCTTGTCTAGCTTGGATTAACACATAGTCTACAGGCACACACCTGATCATCTACATTTGCTCTCTTACAACACTAAACTATGTTTTCTACCTTTATCTTGCATCTACCTACCACTTCAGCATTTTATTAAAAATAATAATAAAGAGAGAAATGTGGTATCCACATATAAATCAAGTATAAAAATAAAAAATTTGGACTGATTGTTTATAATTCATAATGCATAATCAAAACCGAAAGTTTCTGTGATGACTGCCCTTGTACTGTTCACCATGTAAGAACTTGTTCGTTATGCTTCAGAAGATTGGAGACTGATGAAAATTAGTCTTGGGGTGGATTAATGATTGTGCATTGAGCATTGACTCCCCTATACAGGATTTTATTGTTGTTAACAACCATTTGATCAATAAATAGGAGAGATGCCCTCACAAAAAAAAAAAAAAAAAAAAAGTACACACTTCCAATTTTAAAATAAATAAGTAACCAGGATGTAATGTATCACATAAGGAATATAGTCAAAATATTGTAACAACTTGGTATGGTGATAGCTGGTACCTAGAATTATCATGTATATAAATGTTGAATCACTGTGTTGTATGCCTGAAACTAATGTAATACTGTGTGTCAACTACCCTTCAATAAAAAATAATTATCTACAAAAAAAAAATGTTTAAACCCCAATTTTTGTTATCAGTAACAGTTGAGATAGCTGAAGTTAGTTACATTTTGAAAAAAATGTCTGTGGGTAATAGTAACAGTGTGCCTATATGCTCTGGGCATTCATTGTGAAATTTCTATTCCTTACCTGCTTACTACATACAGTGTAAATTGTTACATTTGCCTTCAGGTTTAGTGTAGCAAAATTCATTCTGAGCTGTCTCTCCTGTCTTATTCTCTCTTCTGGAAATTCAAGCAGCCTTCGTTTTCCTTGAGTAACAGCACCATTTACTCAGGGCATCTTCCTGACTGCACGGGTCCTCATTGCCTGCACTGCAGCCTGGCAGCTCAAAGTAACGGGACACTAAATGAGCAGGGCTCGTTTCCCTGGCATCCCATATTTCAGGGGTCACTCTCCTTCAGTCCCTCAAGTCCCACGTTTTGCAAACCGTCGTTTCATATATCTCTGCTTTGTGATTGCTTCAAGTGGGGAAGTAAACCCAGTTTCTGTTAACTACAGCTTGTCAAGAAGTTTAAAAGAAAAGAACATGGGTTTCTTGGCACAGAATTTTATTGCCTATGAGAAGAATGTTGGTGAAACTGCTAGAAGTGGAGGATAATCCACAGTATCATATGATAGACTGTCATCCTTAATGAGGTAAAGATAAGCAAACAGACAAAATATTAATTCCCTGGACCTCGGAAGCTGTGGAACTCCTGGACAGTTGCCGGCTAACAGACCAGTAGTGGTGGGCAGGGGTGTTTGTTACCTGTGCCCTCAAGCCACATGGAAACTGGTTTTATCTTGTACAAACTGTGCTCTATATTTACAAAACAGGTTCCCAAATCATGAAGTTCATAATTCTTCTCTCTTTTATGACCATGCTGTTAGGTCACACTTTATTTTATTCCATCATCTTGTTGCTGTTGTTCATATTTTTATTTACTACAAGAAATTGTTAGATTGCTCATAGTTTGGGTTTTGCTTTACTTATCTTTCTATTTCCAAAGGCTTTGGGAATTCATTAAATTCCTTTTATTGAATTATATATAATATGTAATTGAATTGGAGCCTGTAAGGCTATTTTTTGAGGATTAAAAGACAATACGTACTGCAATGTAGTAAAATACTATTGAAATTTCCTTATCTTGGACTCAATACCTTTAAACAATTCTGAAAATATCCACTGTTGATGTTTTCTAGTTTAAAAGTAACTATATCATTTTGCTGATTTAATAAGGTGTAATATTAAATAAAATGCATTGAATGTTAAGAAAAAAGGTAAAATAACCAGAATACCTCAATAACCAAAGGGGAAATTATATAAGTAGCTGTGTTTGTGTTGTGTGTGTGTGTGTGTGTGTGTGTGTGTGTGTGTGTGTGTGTGTGTGTGTGTGAGTGCATCCACATGAATATATGAAATAACTCCTGAGAAAATCAGCTGTAAATGAATTGTAAATTAAATCTAGACTCTTGGCTATACAGAATACTTGTAAATGCCATATATATTTTACAAAAATTATTCTCTTTGTATCATGTGGTGTGGTGGATTTGACATTTTGAAATATTCATAAGAGAAATATTGAAATTATTTTACACTGCATATTAATAAATTAGAACAAAGTGAATATTTGTAAAATAATGGTTGATGCACAAAGGTGTATTTTGAATAGCTTTAATTTTTCATACTTAAAAGGGGATTCAAATAAATTGAGCCAACATTTATTGAGATATGATATAAAATAAGATGCAAAGCCGATTCCATCTGAAATGATAAAAACTTTGAAAGCTATTCAGAATAAGACTACGTAAAAATGAATTTATGATGTAGGTCCTGTGTTTGATCATGAACATTGGAAGAGCAAGTTAAAGTTGGCATTTCTTGATTTTGCTTTTCTTCCTTCTTTCCTTCATCCCCTTCCTCCCTCCTTCCTTCCTTCCTTTGTTCCTTCATTCTCTTTTCTCTTCTTCCCTTCTTACCTCTCTCCTTCCCTCTCTTCCTTCCTCCTTTCTTTTTGAAATATTATTTGAACTTTGTGAGATTGTATTTAACAGATAGCTTAGTACTTATCTCTACTAGATAATTAAAAATAACCCTTAATTCTCTTTTGCAATCCCTTTATTACTTCTATAAATAAATTTATAATGAAAATTTATACCATTTATTTTGAAGCAATGACAGAGTTGATTTCCAAACTGGAAAAAATGAATAAATATGCAGGGTTTTAGGATTTTACTCTAATGAAACTTTTGCTTATAATTTAGGCTTTTTTTCTTTCTGATGAGCAGCTTTCCATGTGTAAATGATTCTATATTACCTCATCATTTCCAACTATTTTCAGTACTGAATTCATTTTTTAATGATATTTAACTTTGCTCAATATGTTGAAATGATTATCATATCTTGAATGATTTTTAGCATTTCTAGGTGCAATATTTTTCTTAAAAGCTTTTTCTGAGGATTTTTTTTTCTTTTCTAATGTTCTGGTAAGGTAAATAATACTTTGCAATCAGCTTAGCATAAAATACACTTGGTGCTAAAATAATTGATGTGTATCAACATTATACATAAAACATCATGAATTCCCAAAGCAAGAGTCTGCATTTTAAGAGATTAAAAAACAAAAGACAAAGTAATGGACTATTCTTTTAAAGCAACACCTCTAACTTACACAAATGCTTTCCCTCTGACATATAAATAAAATATATCAGTATGTGGCTGATGATATTATCTCATACTAATTAAATAATTTGGAACGTGTGTGTGTTTGCTGTCTGGACTTTTGTTTTAGTTGGAATGTAAAAGGTCACATGACAATAATAATTGCAAAGCAGATGACCTACAAAATTATAGAATTTTAAAGCCCATCGTAGAATTGAGGGCTTGGAGAAACACATGCACTAAAATCCAGAGAGGTAACAACAAAACCCCCTAACATGTAAGAGACCTACACTGACTTCCATGTTTGCTAAACCAGCAGGAGAGGGAGAAGCTGCAATAATCACAAGGTAAGAAAAGAGCAGCCAAATTCCTCATGAATTTTTAAAGTTTGAATATGTTCCCGAATGATGGTTTAGAATCACTAGGAGCCCCAGATACAAGGAGTGTCTGTACTCACTCCCCAACTTTTCTATGCAGGCATTTACCAAGCATTTGTAAGAAAGTTCAGAGCTGAGGAGGACCCCTCACTTGGGGCTGGTAGTGCCTCCAGGAGCTCCAGATCTTATCCTGTTCATGACTGTGGGAGGCACAGGTCGTTTGAGATTGAAATGCCCCAAAGCGCAGGCATAATAAGCCCAAGAGCCCAGGGACCTGAGTACACCTTCCAGGCACTGGGGCTGACCACTGAATATCAGGCCAAAGCTAGCTGCCAATGAGCAAGGTGAAGGAATTCTGAGAAAGACCCCCTACCAGGAGCAGGTTCCAGGTTCTTGTAAATAAGGCCAGGCTAGGAGAACTGAGGCAAAAAGCTTCTGGTTTCTCAGATCAACTATAAATTGTTAAGCTCAAATTCTGTATCAAGCAAAATCATCATCTAAAAATAAAAGTGACATAAAGGCCATTTCAGATAGATTAAATGCTGAAAGATTCATTGCCAGCTAACCAGCACATTGCCACCAAACTTTCAAAGATGATTTTTGGACTGAAGTGACATTGTATGAGAAAGAAAGCTGTAGGAATAAGGAATGCCAGAAAGTAGAGTAAGTCGGTAAATATAAAATATTTTTAATATCAAGTTGTTAAATCTCTGTAAAAGACTATCAATTTCACAGTGTAAAAATAGTAACAATACAGTGTGGTTTCATAGCATACGTGAAAATAAAATAGTCAACAGCTAGAGTACAATATATGTCAGGAATAATTGGAAACTTATTTTTGTAAAATTCTTATATTATGTGTGAAGTAGTAGAATATTTTTGAAGAGAGTTATGCTAAGTTTAAGATGAATATTGTAATACTGAGAAAGCAGTGAAGCAACATGATTAGGCATATCTACATCAATGGAGGCAAAAGTGGAAATGAAACAAATGTTTGATGCATCCAAAAGGAGGAAGATGAAACAAGTAAAGAGCAAATGGGAAAAATATAACACATATACCGGGAAGGCAGATTCAAACTCAAATGTTTCAACAAAATATATTGAATCAAATTATACTAAGCACCCTAATCCAAAGGCAGATAATGTTAAAAGTAAGCATATAGGATTCAAAAGCAGCAATCTTTAAACTTAAAAACACAGCCATGGTGAAAAAAAAATGACAAAATGAATCATATATCCTGCAGACATGAATGATTAGAAAACTGGTATGACTATATTAACTCTACTTTAAGACAAGTAAGTTTAAGGAAGACATAAAGAAGGATGTATCATGATATCAAAATGGTAAATTCCAAAGGAGTAACATATTCATTCAGGTTAATGAAGTTCTCACAATTTTACTAAGAAAACTCAAACTCTGAGCTATATTGGCTATTAAATCAATTTGGACATTTTCCTAAATTGGACAAACAAATGTAAAAACAATATCTTTTGTCAAAAGTTAATGAACTCTCCATCTGTTAGCCTCAGAAATTGCAGATACTTTATCCAGAATCACCCTTCCTTCTTGTTTCTTTTTTGTGTATTTTCATAAACTAAGTTTTAACCACAGGGAAGGTATGTTGTTACATTTTCTACTTCTTTGCCTATTTCTGTCTAATATGTCATTGTTACCTTAATGTTTCTCACACCGTAGCGTGCATAATAATATCAGAATCTTAATAAATAATCTGAGACTCCTCCCCCAAATTCAGATCCATCAAGTTTGCAATAGAATTCAAAAATAGTGTATTTTAAAGTTTCCCCTTGTGATTTTGATGCAAGTGAGCCAAGAGCTATATTTGGAGAAACACTATTCTGATCTTCCCTGTAATGTTGTTTGCCAGACTGAGTTTTCTCCAAAATTTGGGCTCTTTCTTCATCTTTCATAATCAGTCCATTAGATTGTCACTCTGGATGGCTATATAATAATTGTAATTCCTTTTGATTGGTAGAAGGGGAACACCTCACACCCCAAATATGAACCACATGGTAGTTACCAGAAGAGAACACCATAAAATCTAGGAAGGAGAGATGTGATATGGTGACAAATATATATTAATATAGGCCACATAAAGATATAATTGTTATAGTTGGGGCATGCTTGAAGATATTAGAATGCTCTGTTTGAAGAAGCATGATGTGTTAAATTATGTGTAAGAGATATGTGAGGGACATATACAAGGAGGATGAGTAGAATGAGCCAGATACTGTACCTTATAGAGGGGTCTTATAAAGAACCACGGACTTGGAGATAACTGTTTGTTTTCCTGGTAATTTTGTGATGTTGTCCTTTCCTAAAAGTTGAGGTGGCTTGCTGATTGAGCATCTGATTCATGTGGACATGAGGGTCAAACCTGCGTAAGTGAGTAAAACAGGCCTAGCAGGGATCCAGCGGACCCGCCCATGAGATTTTTGAAACACAGAAGCAATGCATCTTCATCGCCCTACTCTGGGTGGATTTCAGAGAGCCAAAATCTGGGTATGTTCCCTGAGACAAAACACTAAATGTTCACTTTATATACATATTTTGAACAATGTAAAGCTAAATTTGTCCCTTTTAAGCATATTATATATGTATATGACAGTAACTCCCATAATTACTCTACACTTCTCTTTCCACACTTTAGTGTGAAGAGAACTCTGAAGCATGTGATATTCGCACACCAGATGAATTATAAATAATATCACCCAGAACTTGCCGCAGTGCCACATTTCTTCCTAGCCTTGAGGTGTCTGGAAGTTTTGCTAATGCTGGAAATATAAGCTGCGGTCCAGGAAATCATCCAGGCATGAGGCAGGTGCAGTCTTTCTAATCCAAGGAGGACCTGCTCTATTAATATAGGCCACATAAAGACATAATTGTTATAGTTGGGGCATACTTGAAGATATTTGAATGCTCTGTTTGAACAAGCAGTTTTTCCAGCAAACTGCACTTCTTTTGATTAATAATGTCCTAATTCTACTGTGTCTTGTGCTTTGTCATCATTCCAGTATGTGGTTCTTTTACTATCCTCCTGGAAGATATATCAACACTTTTCTTTAGTTTGATATCCCTTGTGAGTTTTTGGTATCCTCATGAAGAAGTGATATCAGGGAACAGATTAAAGACAAAAAGAGAAACACTATTTTTAACCGACAAAATAATTACTGAAATGTCTCCCTTAAAATGGAACTTTAAGAGCATCTTAGAGGATATCAAGAAACAAATGAGTACTTATTGGAGAAAAAAGAATGTACTTATGAAGTAGTAACAAATTCTATCAGCAAGTGCATTTTTGTTTTTTATAAATGCACCATTGGTTAGCAGAGAAAGGAAAAGGAACATTGATATTAAAATGCAAATGAACATCTAGCATAAAAATATTGATATTTCTCCAAATTTGCCTCAAGGTGATTTTTTGCCAATTCTAAGACTTACAATTACTTGATGAAACTTTCAAAATTAGTTATTATAAGTAATTTTAGTACTTAAAAGTAATTTTCCCAGCAAAACAGACATTTAAAAAACAGAGCACAGTGATGATTTTCCCAGTCTAACATTTTGTTATTTGAGATGTAAACAATGTTTATCTATTATATGCTGCTGCAGGAAAATAAAATGGAAGCCAAAGTTGTTTTCACTTATCTCAATATTTAAATGTAAAATATAAAAATCATAAAATGATACAGCAGACAGGCTAAATATACAGCATTCAAACATTACAAATAGTAAGTGCTGAACACAATTTATATTTGTATTTCTGATGGTACAACTTTCACGTAAATGGTAGCAACCAAATGGAATATGTCATGTTATGTCTATAGATCATATGTATTTTCACACAATTAAAGTAAATTAGTCAATGTGCTGCAGTTGTTAAATGGGTTAAAACAAATACAGGAAATTCATGTATGATGAAAATAACCAAGTACTATGATATTTAAATAAATTTTATAATAGTTAAAATAAGCTGGTAAAGTTGTTTTTATATTTATTATGGATTTTTTTGAAACATCCCATACAAAATTGATTAAATATCCCCAAGTGATCCACGATGTTATACATTTCTGTGAAGAGTGTTCACAGGTCAAAAATGGTTGGGAAAAAATCTAGATATGTTATCAGATCATGCTAACAAAATACTACTAGGTTATTACCAATGTCGAGTATTATGCTTTCATTTCCATCATTGAGGATTACTATTGACTCGCACAATATGTTTCCTGCCTTTAGGAAGGCAAGAATTGTAACAAATGGAACAATTGCCACTTGCTAGAGTTTTGACTGATGAGATATAAATAGTTTCTTGGAATCACAGATACTGAAATTGTTATATTGAGGCTATAATAAAAATTGATTCATTTATACCAGTTCTTATTTTAATTCTTTTATCCAACACATAAGTATGTGTTATATTTCAGTATTCTGCCTGTGTAACATTCTCACATTTCAAAACAAAACTTTGAACCATACTCCTGCTTTTTCATATTTTTTATTAATACAGAGTAGAACTGTTCTGCTATTTTGAGCCTTCCAAAATTTCTCATCGATAACTGAGAGGATTGAAAGCCAGTAAAAAGGGTTTAATGAATGTTGCAAAAGGGCAATTTGCATGAAATGATATTTTTTGGAAGCCTGAGAAATTTAACAAAAAAGAAAAAAGGAAACAACCTTCATCCTGATGACAATGTTTATAATGGGTCTGAAAAATATTGGAAATTTAACAAACTTCTGTAATACTATAATCTTTCAATTTCTGTGGGAGCTTTGCAAGTAAATCTAAGTGGGACTACAGAAATTCTATTTGAAACTCTTCGATTAAAGGACTGATAGAAAATTGATTGAAAATAATTAATTTATATAGAGTTAATTGTGTATATGACCATCATTAATGATGCAAATCTATTGATACCTACATATTTCATTCTCAAATTAAGACCAGTAAATTTAATATTACTTCAGATGATTCTCTCACATAATCTCATTGTGTGTATATATATATATATAGTTATATATGTATATATATAATATGTGTATATGTATATTGGCACTGATATACACGTGCTGGTAGATAGATATAATGTATCACTTTAGAATGAGACAGTAGTGTTGAGAGACTGGAGGAGCAAATTTATAAAAACTAACAGCCTAAAAGAAACATATAGAATATTTCAAGCATTTCTAAAAGTCAAAATCTTCCATTGGCATACATTCCAAAACATTATTAAGTATTAGTTGGGATCAGGAAACTTGTGATGTATTGAATTTTTAAATAAGTGTTTTTTATTCAACAAGAGGTTTTACTGAATTTCCTAAATTTCCAAACCTTTAATTTTGTCTCACTGTTGATTATTTTTGGCCATTTTTGTTTCTTTTTTTTGGCCATTAGTTCATATAAAAGATAAACTGAAGATGTTAAGTTGAACTCCAAATGAAAAGTCTCACTTGATATAATTGGATTCTTCGACTCATCATTAGATAGTACATAATTTATGTAGATGATAGATAGATGATAGATCGATAAAGAGATAGATAAATCTGTGTTTACAGGTATTCAAAGAAGGGAAAATATCCTTTATCTTTAAGCAAAGAAAAATATAAAAAGAGAAAGCAAAAGGTCTTTTTGTCATAAATGTCTATATCTCAATGTTTAAGGAACTCACTCATATGTTGTGCTAAACATCTATTATGAACTTTTACCTAGTGAAAGACTTGATAAGGTTTGAAAAGCTAAAGAAGAACGGCCATTGTGACATTTGGCCTTGCAATAAGCAGTATGCTAATGACACCCAGCCCAACATTGCCTTGATCTGACCTGAATGGTACTTTGCCAGTGTTCTGGTGAGTTTTGCTATTAGGGACATGGATTAAAATAAACTGACCATGAGGCAGTCCAAACCAGAAGGAATCCTGATAGGCTGGAGGCATCATCTGGAGCATGTATAAGGAGCAGTCTTTCTTAGCTCTTTGTCTGCCTTTGCTCCTGACACCTGTAGTCTAAGACTTCTTTGATCTGCAGTACTTACCAGTTAACCCAGTGGTTAAAACCCAGTTGCATGTGATTTGTAATTTTCATGTCTATTTGAAAGAAAACCCAAAGGAGAAAAGCTATGGATGCTGTGGTCTTACAATATGAAAAAAAATATGTATATATCCCTTAAAAGAAAATTAACAGCCTAAACATTTGATACGCAGGAGAACCATGGGGATATCTTGCTTCGTTTTACTATGAGAGCAAATTAAAAACAATAAAATGCAAACCTTTTGACTCAACATGCCATTTGATGATAGCGTGGACTCTGATATGAACTTTGTACTGGAATATTCTTGAATATCATGTTTATTACAATCTAATGCTCTCTTTTACCACCCCTAGTTTAATCACATGGTGTAAGGCATTACTTTTCTCCATTTTCTGTCATTCCTGACACATAAATATGATTACGACTCACCGATGAACGTAACAGCTAACTGAAAATTCAGATGAGTCTCTTTTGATTCCTTTGCCTCTACTAGTTAATTACAGGAGATTTAAGTAATGATTCCAACTCAGCTATTCCTGCAATTGTGACTTTGAGTAAACCAGTTAAGCTTTAAAACATACTTTAACCATGAAGAATGCTAAATTAGATAAGATGACACCAAAGGTTTCTTCACTCAACACTGTAGGACATTTATTCATTTCTGTTAAATTTTATATGATGTTCCACTGGGGGACTTTCACAAGGAAACTTCTAAAAAACTAAAAAGCCTATCTTAGTTTTTGACTTACTAGGCATAATTATTTCTAGCTTTTGATTTAAAGTGAGAAACATGTGACTCTTCCTTTCACTTGAACACTTAGAGGCCCTTGTAGAGTGCTTAATTGTATTGCTTGTGGTCTTTTATGTGTGTGTGGTCTAAGGCACCCCAAAACAATTACAGTAGTAACATCAAAGATCACTGATTGCAGATGGCCATAGCAAATATTATAATGATGCAAAAATTTGAAATTTTGCAAGAATTACCTAATTATCATAGAGACACAAAATGAGCAAATGTTGTTGGGGAAATGTAGCTGATAGCCTTGCTCGAAGCAGGGTTGCCACAAACCTTCAATTTGTAAATTACACTGTATCTGCAGAGCACAATAAAACCAAGCACAATAATACAAGGTATACCTGTACTGGACAAATCAGATTGTGAAAAAAATCATTTAAGCAAACAATACAAAAGTTAAGTGTTCTCTTAAGAATAAAAGTCTTTAATGGAGCTGAAGATCCTTATTTTGAAGAAGAGATCGTTTAGGGAAATGTCTTTTAAGACTTCTTGCTACAGAAAATTTAAGTCCCTATTTGAAGATATTCCTTGCAGACAAGAATTCTTATTATTTTGTTGTTTATAGAACATAATTAGAGGACAGAGGCAAATGTGTGGAAGCCGCAAATATTCAGACTTTACGACAACAGAAGAAATAATTTTCTAAAATCTCAGGATCCCTTCTAAGTCATAGAGTTGTCTATTAGTAGTAAGATGGCTAGAGTGTAATAATAGTATTATAGTGTAAAACATTCTAGAGTGAAACGGGCTTAGCAACTCTAATACAGTTCCCTCATATTTTTCTTTTTTAAGAACACTATATTTTCTGCATAATATTATCATTATGTTCTTTTACTATTTTATAAACTAGTTAGCTTCATTAATTCAATATAAATAATATATTTTATGAACTTTTAAAATTTTTTATACTTTTTTTTTCCATCTGTGGGATTCGATTTCTGGTTTCCATATTTCAGAAGCTTTATCTGAAATCCTTATTCATTCTTGCCTTTTTCTCATATTTGATAACTAATCATGAGAAAGCTGATAGGGAGCCTTATGCATATAGAAGGAGCTTGTCTTTGCTGATGGCTGATCGTGTCATGATGCTGTCTTTGAGGTCAAGAATGTTGGTATTTGTAGGCCTTCTCCTCCATGTGCTTCAGGTATCTCCAGAAGGCTCTTCCAGTCCTTAGCATGGTAAGTATAGGTCTATCTTATAGAATCCCCTCAGGTAAGTATCAGATACAAGCTAGAGTTTTCCATATTTAGTATTGAACTAAAGATTTAACAGCTGGCCTAGCTGTCCAGTAGCTGCAAGGACACCAGAGAATTTGGTTCTTAGTTGACCCTCCTGCAACATTAACTCAGGGGCAGTGTAAGTACACTAAATACAAGGTAATTTAATTTTGCTCAGTTGATATATACCACTCCAATCACCTGTGCCTGGTTACAAATAATGTTTATTGAAGAAAATGTAATTGATAGATAACTTGTAAGTGATGAATAACATCTAATTGATGAGATGCAGCTCCACCTGGGACTGGAACTCATCATGTACCTCTAAGGAAATGTATGACTAGCAGGGTATAAAAATGGAAAGAATGCTAATGCTGATGGCTTCGTTCTAAACACACAATCTCTGCCTTGTCTCCCCTGTGGGGCCCAGTGCAGTGTGATTAAGACGCTCAGCTAACATGTCTGGGTGGCTGAGCACTCCTTCCTGCTGGCACAATCCTGCTGTGGTGCTGCATATCCTGTATCCCTTCTCATCACTAAGGAGGTGTTTTGGTGATGCCTACGTTTTTAGGAGTTTGGCTGACAATTCAAACTCAGGAACCCTGCTGTTGGAGCAGTGTGAATATTGCTGGATGTAGATTGTCATTATTGCTCTCAATGACACTATTATAATGTTTTACTCCTGCTAAAATATAGCCATTTATTGTACTGTGCTAGTGTCCCTCTCTTTTTCCTTTTTCAGAAAATAAGTCCTCAGTCCAGATTTGCTATGAACACTTACCAGTTCCAGAGTGGAGAAGAGATAAGGAGGTCTAACCTCTACTTAATGGATGGCTTGACCAGTTCTATTTAACCCCACATTCACTTCACTTCCAGAAGCAGGTAACATTGCCAACTTCTGAATCTTTGGGGGAATTCACTATGTCATTTGGATTCTTCCTTGGCTTTACTTTCTGCTGTTTTAGCATTCAGCTTGATTGCCTCTTCTAACTTACCACTTGTCCATCAGCTTTATGACTTCCAATAAGGTGTCTTTGATCTCCTTTTTTTTCCATTTGTGTTGATTTTGAATTGATGTTTAAAAATTTATTTACTATCCTTTTGTAGATGTTCTTTATATATTTGCTCCATAAATCTCTTTCACAGGCTAGTAAAGCCCATGGAGTTCTCAAAATGATGATTTAAGTTCATGAAATAAAATATGTAGGTATACAACAGAAAGCAACTGCTTGAAAAACAGTCATAAAAATATTTTAAACAGCAGTTTGGTATGAGAATAAATATGCATCTCCACTCATGCAATCAATAAAAATACTGAGTTGCAGGTCTAATATCTATCATAATTTGTTAATACTTAGTATAATCTAAATTTCTAGATCTATAGTAGATGAAAATATGATATGAAATTATCTGTTATTTTTAATGATAACAATAAATACTGATAACCACAAATATTGCTAATACTACTGGGGTCTGTTGACTGCATATGTAACTGAAGGAAAGATAATTTTCAGTCAGAGGTTGCTGAAAATAACATATATCCAAGTTCAAATCCATTCGAGTTCAGATATCCTTCTTATATGTTCCTGATGTGGAAGATCTTTAAGGATATAGGAATTAAATTTGTGTTTCAGTGTTCTACCTTAAACTGAAAATATCATAACTTAAATCCATGAGAAAAAACACAATTTTCCACAATCTTATTTGTTGAAAACATGCTCTAAATGCTGGAGATAATTCACCATGACTGTATGTGATGTTTCATCACTCTTATTATGAAAAAAAAGCATAATGTAAGCATATTGAATAGGGTAATGTGAATTATTCTGAATGTATTCATGCAGGCAGAAGGCTACCAAAATAAAGATGCAGTGTTGATATTTAAACTGAATTAAAATACATCCTTGTTATTAAAAAAGGTCATGCTCTAGTTGTTGAGGTAAGTGGGATAAGCAAAGAAAACATTTTTTGTTGTCTTTACTCACATTGTGGGACTTCTAATGTAATACATTAGAAGGCATGAAGTATAATTTGCTAGTGCATGAGTATTCCCTAATATGTGGAAGAAGAAGCTTCTCTGAACATTTGCCCATATCTTTGGGGTTTTGGGGACAAAATCTTTCCAAGGTAACATAGTACCGTACTGCATCTTTTCTTTGTCTATTCCACTATGTGTATGTCAAGAATATATATATATCTAAACTAAATAAATGTATATTAAATTAAGTGTCTGAGATGCTTTATTAAAATCTATAATTTTTAGAAGCATAAAAATATATAAGGAGTTCTGGTTCAACCAGAAAGTAATAGATTGGTTTTTCACCGCTCCTTTCTGCAAAGTACAACTGAGACCCTGGAAATAACACAACAAGCAATGGACAACCAAAGGACAATTTTGAGGGTGATGTGAAGAACTGGTTTTGTATCCATAACTGAAGGAACAATACACAACAGAGTGTCTGGTATCTTCTTAGCAACAGAAGGAGACCCTGGCTCAGAGTTTTTACAGCCACCAATCCAGAAACAAAAGGCAGCCTAGATAAGCTCATTTAACTTCTGGATCAAATGAAAGTCCCTCCGACAACAGGTGAGTCTGATACAACTGGCCTGCTTAAAGTAAGTGACCAGATGAAATGTTCTCCTTGTCTGCTGAGCCTCACACTTCCCTACCTGACTAAGAAATATATATAATGGGGTAACTGGGTGTCACTGGTAAGAGGGACTCTGCCCTGACAAGTGTCCCTTAGTTCTCTAAATGCTTATTGAATAACATGAAATTGATAAATAATTCATAATTGATTAGAGGCAGCTCCAATTGGGAATGGGAACTCATTATGTTCCTTTCAAGTATCACATGACCATCATAGTCTTTCCAACCTGTGCTTTCCTTACAATTGATTTTTTATGTTAGCATCCTTTGAAATCCAGACGGGCTGAGAAGTTTCCAAGACATCAAATCCTAGTTACTCTTTGCTTTATGGTTTCCTCAATTTAATTAATTCCTCTCACATTGTACTAAAAACAGCAAGATGGACCCAGGCTGCATCTTGAACACTTTGCTTCGAAATATCTTCAATTAAATATTCTTGTTTATTAATTAAATTTCTGCTTTCCATATAACACTAAGGCACAATTCAACTTTGCTTTCTACCATTATTTAATAATGATATACTTTCCTCCTTTTCAATAACATATACCTTATTTCTTTCCAGTTTCTCACCGGCAACATCTTTTATGCCCACCTTTAATGGCTATCAACAGCTTCTCCATTTCAAGCTAATTATTTTCTAAGAAGATACATATTTTCTCTTCCATGTTTCTCACTTCTGAGCCCTTACCAGGAAGGTCTTCAATATCCATATTTTTTTCAATAGTCTATTTTAATGATTTAAATATTCTCTTAGACAATACACTTTTTACCTATCATGATTACACTTCCTACTGAGTCCTCAGTAGCATAGTGGTTAATATCCATGTTTCTATTAAAAATCTCTTCAAGGAAATGTAGGTGTTTTCTCTCATGCTCCTCTTTCAGTCTCTATCCATTACCTAATTCTAAAGTCCCTTCCACATTTTTAAATACTTGTGATAAGAACATCTCACTATCATGTAATAAAGTGTATTAATTATTCACTGTTGAAGTACCAAATTGCCAAACTGTAATGGCTTAGAACAAACCAAGTTTATTATCTTACCATTTTGGGGTTGGAAGTCTTAAATTCAAGATGTGGATGGGGCTACATTCCTTTTAAGGGTTCTAGGGAAGAGTTATTTCCTTGCCTTTTTCAGGTTCTAGAGGACATCTGGATTTCTTGGAATTTGGATTCTTCCTTCATTTCTAAGTTTACCACTCCAAATTCTACTTCTGTTCTGATATCTCCTCTGACCCTTCTATTTCCCTTTTCCATACTTTTAGGATCCTTATGATTACAATGAGCCACTCAGATCATCCAGAATATTCTTCTCATTTCAAGACCCATAATTTAGCCACATCTTCAAAGTCCCTTTACCATGTAATATAATGTATTCACAGGTTCCAGGGTTTAGGATATGAATATCTTTGAGGGACAATTATTCTGTGGGTATTCTGTCTTTCATACTTACCTAGAAACATTGGATAGCCCAGCCTGGAGAAAGCCCTTCTATACCCTAATACAAAAACAACAGGGGTCTTTAGATTCCCTAAAGAGCAGATAACTGAAGAAGATCAAAATAACCTGGCAAATACTCTGAAAATTAAATATCTTTGGAACCAAAGCATATAAGAATAGAGAAGGACATGCAGTTAAGCCTAAAGAGAGTGACTGCCTGCTGAAAGAAAATATTTAAACAAGACCCAAATCAAATGATATAATAGACAACATGTCTAGACTACCACAAAAAATTACTTATCTTACTAAGAAACTGGAAAAAAGTCACAAAATATGCCAAATACCAAAATGAATCAGAGTATTTGCCAGGTATTTTAAATAGTATGTAAAAGCAGTCTTTAAAGTAAAGCAGTCTAAAGTATTTAAAATAGTGACTAGTATTTTAAATTGGTCATCTTTAAAATGTTTCATCACTAAATTAAAAATTCTCATGGAACAAATAAAAATAAAACTCTCAGCAAATAAATATATTATAAAAAATCAAATGTAAATGACAGAATAAAAATGCAAGACAAAAATCTCAGTTGGTTCAGTAGTAGACTGGAGATGTCAGAGGATAGAATCAATAAATTTGTGGGAAGATAAATATAATTATCATAATTTGAACAATTATATCTGAAAAAAACATGAACAATGGAATAGGGACAATGGGATAATAACAAAAGATCCATTTGTATCATTAGAGTCACAGAGAAGAGAAAAAGGGGAATGGAAAGGAAAACAACCCAAACTGGAGAAATAAATAAGTCAAGGAAAAGAAATCCTGTCCATATATACCATAATGAAATTGTGAAAATTAAATAATAAATTAATGAAAATTAATTATGAAAACTAAATTGAGAAATAAATAAGCCATGGAAAATAATTCCTGTCCATACATACCATAATTAAATTGTGAAGTTAAATACAAAATAATTCTGAGAAACAGTCACAAAGAAATGATATACAACTTAAATGGAATATCAATTTGAATACGTGTAGATATCCTGTTTGAAACTATAGAGGCAGAAAAAAATAGCATGACCACTTTTAAATGCTAAGTGAAAAATACTGTCAACCATGAATTCTATATCCATCAAAACTATCCTTCAGGAATAACAGCAAAATAAAATTATGTGAAAATAAACTTCAAATATATGTTTATTTTTAAACATATTTTTAGAAATATTAGTTTATACTGACTGGTACAATCACTGAAAAATATGCCTATACAGACCTAGTCTTAAAGATTCACTAACTCAAAGGCTTCGGGATAAGAATCATGTTCTTCCCTTTAGGATGGGATAAAACCCTGCACTGTCTTTGGATTCTGTAGTTCTGTTTCCCCCTCTCATACCCTGCATGTCATATGGCCCATAATGTAACACTTACCTCAACAAATGTCACTCTCTTTAGTTGAACATAATTTTCAGATCTAGTCATACTGAAGGATAAGCCTAAACAGACTGAAATAAATTGAATAATCAATCAAAACATGCTGTAATTTTTCAGTGATTGTGCCAGTCAGTATAAACTAATATTTCTTTAATTTACCACAAAATTCCCTTGAAACCAAGGAAAATGAGATGGAATTCTGTTAGTCCTTATAATGCTTTTGATTAAGAATGAATCTGCTCAAGACTTTGAAATGGTTTTCATTTATGATATTTGAGTATACTAAAAGTATATTTTATACATTGGAATTAGAGAAGCAATGATCAGGTTACATCTAGCATATTGTTTTAATTACCACTTAACATGCTTTATAATTGTTTACAGGCTAACGAGAATCAAAAGGAGGTGCTTATTGATTGACCATCAAATAATAGCCTGTTTCCTTATGTACATAATTGGTATTTGAAGAGTACATGCCACAAATTTTAGCTAATAATTAGTATTATAACAACTAGTTAGGTAGTGCTTACTGTGTACCACTATCTGATCTATGTGGTCCACATATATGAATTAATTTAATTACTCAAAATCCTATTTAATAAATAATAAATCTGTGCCATCACAAGGATGAATAACTTGCAAAAGGTCGTACTTTAATCAGTACTGGTTAAATGCTATAACAAGAAAGTCCCAAATCTCCATTTAATAATAAATCAAAGTTTGGTTTTATTTAGATCAAATCCAGTGAAAATGTTTCTGGTTGGATAGCTCCCCTAACGACCGACCACACTGAAGGTCACTAGCAGATACCATGTTGTAATTCTGCCATCTTGTGGCTTCAGGTTGACCCTGCCACCATTGAGTCTGCAGTCAGGGAGAAGAGAGCATGAAGAAAGCATACAATACACTTAACACTGGGGCGTGGAATTGACAGTCACTGCATGAGAGACCTAAATTCATGGTTCCATCTGTGAGAGATGAGAATGAGAAGATATAGTTAAATATACTTGTTAGTATCGCAGCCCGTTTCCTAAAACGTTTCTTACTATAGAAGGGAAATAAATCTCTCGTAGTCATCCAGTCATCAATGCCACAGTGGGTGAACTAGAATATCTCAGGCGTCTGGCTTCTCAAGACTATGCTACATTATACTGTTGTATATAAAAATAGGCAGATGCATACCTCATATTTTAGAGTGCAATGTATACTATAATATAGTATATGTTTGTGTATTTATATATAATATTATACTACATATATGTATAATATAGTATACTACAATAGTGTTTAGAATATATTAGACATTCAGTAAAGGTAGGCTCTTATTGTATTATTAAATAAATAATTAGTAATAGAAGCCATCTCAACTAGCTTAAGAATAAAAGAATGATTCATTACAAGGATACAAGAACATCTTACAGAATATGAAAGTGTGGATGAAATGTACTTACGATAAATAGAAACATAGAAAAACTTAGAGAGGTAGAAATTATAAAAACGAAGTAGGAATTCAGAGACTGAATAAAATATACCTGGTTTTTAAAAATTTAATAATTCACTGGATAAGTTTAACAGCATAATATGAGAGCTAACAAAAATTGAATTATAAATCTATACAATGTCAGATTTCATAAATTTTAGCTAAAGAGTACTAAGTGGATTATTTAAAGAAAGTCATAGATATGATCAGTAGCTGATATTTAGTTGAAAAAATGTCTGGTAAGATCATCCTGTAAGCAGATATTTTAAATAATATGCATAAATATGTATATATATGCATATGTTTAATTTGTCCTTGTAAAGGCTTATGGCAATCTTTCCTCCATATTCTTGGAGGATGTCTTTTTTTTTAATATCTTTTCATACAAATGTAGAAAATGAAATTTTCTATTTACTCCCAAATTTGAATTGGTCAAAAAAAACAAACAAACCACAAGGTCAATTTTTTAAGACAGAAAGCCAAAAAAGTATTTTTTAAGAAAGAAAATACTGGATATAATACACAAAATACTCTTCAAGATATTCAGGGAACAACTTTTTTCAGTTGGATTTTTCATTGTGATATGCTTCACAGAGACAGTTTCATGCTGAAGGTTATAGCAAGAAGAAAGACAATGTGACCTGAAAATGGCTTGCCCTTTACAGAGCCCTGATGATATATATTTGCAGTTGTGTATTTAGTTTGTTGCAGGCTTCATAAAGGATGAATATATATAGATATGCACACACATATACAAATTAAGTATATAACACACAAGAAAATGACATGCACAGCAGTTTTTTTATAAAATCAAACCCATAATATAACTGCAAAATTCAACTGAAAATCTTGGTGTTCATACTAAAAATGTGAAATTAAATTTTCTACCTACATCTAGATACTTGGAAGACTTTAGTAAAACCTAGCTCTGGATTAAAACTTAGTAAATTTACAAGTATATATATATATATGTATTCCTCAAATTTTGGATTTAAAGAACTTAAAGAAAACTGAACATTATGGGGAATAGTGATGCATTATTATCATTATCAGATAAAACTGATATGTTGAGAAAATTGAGAAATGTGTATTCTCATCAATTTATATTAAAATTAAAATATTTACATTTAATTCTTATACAACATTATATAATTAGAGGAATCCCTAGCGAATGTAGACAGAATTTTTTGTATACTATTTCCCTAATCAAAAGTAAGATGAAAATCTAAATATTTAAGACTAAGAGCAAATAAGTAACTTCTTGGTAAACAAAGGAGGAGATTTATAAGAACAGAAGTATATATTTGAGATCCAGTTGGAAAACACATATCAAAATTATAAATTGCTTTATTGAAGTATGATTAACATACAAACATTGTATGTTATTGTTGTACATATTCAATGAGTACAATATGATGAATCTATGAATAAGAATATATCCACAAAACATATCCATCACCCCCCAAAATTTCCTCCTGCCTTCTTGTTATTTTATAATTTGTGTGTGACAAGAAAATGCTTCAGATAATATCAGTCCTCTTAGCCAATTTTTAAGCATATAATGCAGTATTGTTAAACTATAGGCACTAAGCTGTACAGTAGATATCTAGGACTCATTCATATACAACTAAAACTTTGTACCTTTTGACTAATACTTCTTTGTTTCCACCTTCCTCCAGACCCTGCCAAACAACATCCTACTATCTGCTTCTGTGAGTTTTACGATTTCAGATTCCTCATAAGTGATACCATGTCCTTTTTTGTCTGGCTTATTTACTTGTATAATGTCCTCCAGGCTCACCCATGTTGTCACAAATGGCAAAACTTACTTCTTTCTTAAGTTTGACTAATCCCATTGTGTGCATATACCACATTTTAAAAAATACATTTATTCATTAAAGTACATTTAAGTTGTTTCCATTGCTGTCCTGGGTATTGTGAATAGTGTGGCAATAAACATGGCGTGCAGACATCTCCTTGAGCTCCTGCTTTCAATTCCTTTGAATGTATACCCACAAGTGGGATTGCTGGATCAACTTTGTGGGTCTATTTTTAATTTTTTGAGGAACCTTCGTACTGTTTTCCATAGTGGCTGCCCCAAATTACATCTCGCCAACAGTGCATAAAAGTCCTCTCTCCTTCACACCTTTGCCAACACTTGTTCTTTTTTTTTTTAATAATGACCATCCTAAGAGGTGTGAAGTGATATCCCACTGTGGTTTTTACATTTCCCTGATGCTTAGTAATGTTGAGCACCTTTTTTATACCTGTTGGCCAGTTGTATGTCCTTTGGAAAATATCTTTTCAGGTCTTCTGCCTATTTTTTAATCTGGTTGTTTGGTTTTTTGCTATTGAGTTGTATGAGAGTCTTATATATTTTGGATATTAACTCTTTATTAGATATATAACTTGCAAATATTTTCTCCTGCTCTGTAGTTAACCTTTTCATCATGTTTGCTTCCTGAGCTGTTCGTTTGGTGTTTTCCCACTTGTCTATTTTTGTTTTGTTGGCTGTGCTTTTGGTATCGTGTCAAATTTTTAATTATTATAAATAGTCATAGCTAAAAATGGATGAAAAACATTAAGGAAATGAGAAAAGAAAGAAAAGGAGACTTTGATATGAAATACGTAGAAACAGGAGAAAAGAAGAGAAAAAAACGACAGCTGCAAAATAGGGATAACAGTAATAAACATTACTCTTCCAGAAGAAAAAATAGAAAAGGACACTCTAGACAGTGCTGCATGTAAGAGGATTTTTGTGGCCATTTGGTGGTAGGTAGCCAGAGTGGGCAGCACTCCAGGTTCCTCTGCTGTGGAGCCGTGAAGGTGAGATATTTTGGGAATCTGCGAGAAAACTCCCTTCTTAGCAAGACTGTTCATACTGCTAATCTTCTAAAGAAATCCAACTGTTATCTCTCTTACCGCCAACGTACTTAATTATTGTTGCACAGAGGAAAACAACGATAAGATTTGAACAAAGCAGATGGCTCAGCATTGCCAGAAAACTTATGTTTTAACCATGAATTTTTATAAGACACAGAAGAAAGTGCAATTTTGTTGGAAATGTCCAGGACAAATTAGTATTTTTTACAATACTTACATACACTGTAGTGATTAAAGTACTCGAACTTCATTTCATGTCTTCAATGGTGATTTTCTAAGTACTTTATAAGAACATAAGGGATGTACAAATCATTTCTAAAGGATGATATAATTAAGAATACTTGCTTGTTCACAGTTACAGCCAACTTAAATGGATAATGTTCCTTTGTATTGTTGCATGCTATCTTTGAAATTCAACTATAAGCTGGAGTTTTAATTAAATTAGTTTAGACTTCAAGATCACAGGGTTCTTTGGATCTATTTAATGTATTTGTCATGTTAATATCTAATATATTAATTAACTTTTTAAATGAAAATGATTGAACTCATGCTTCTTTCTAGGCAATATGTTATAACTAGTAATATACATATTGATGAGAAAAGGCCTTGTTCTTTGGAGAATTAGCACCATATAGGGGAGCTTGACATATAAATTGATAAGTACGAAGTTAGAGAGTAATACTGGGGAGCATAGAGGTTAGAACACTAATGTTGAAATAACAGGGCCAGGGAAGATTTTTTATAAATATGACATTTTTATGTTTTACAGAGAAATGAAAGTGTTATTAAGGCAAAGATAGATGAAAAATGAGTTCAAGTTGGTAATAAGAGCATAAAAAACAGTACCAATGCATTGTAACGTGTGGTATAAGTAGCCAGACACAAACATGCAATATTCTAGGAAAAGCATACTGAGAGATAAAGCAGAAGAGGTAAACAATCTTGAGTCTTGTCAGGGCCTTGTTTGACATGTAAAATATTAAATTCTATTCTGTTAATGACAGCAATAGACATATATAGATGAGTAAAATAAGCCCCTTTGTTATAATAAGAAGAGTTTCGAGGCATTCATTAGCACAGAAATCAGAACAGATGAAATGTGTGTCAGTATTGATATAAGTACTTGCAAGATCAGTAGATGAATAAAGGAATAACTGAATGCATATTATGTATAGACATGCTAAACAATTTTTGACCAAATGGAATTGTACATTTCAATTTTATTCTCTTAATTACTAATTTTTAAAAAAAGGTTTAAAGTGAAAATATTTGGTCTTCAGATGAAGAATTTGAAACTCAGAAAATTTAGATGATATTTCTAAGAATGCATGGAAAGTACAGTCAGATTTTTCCAAAACAATTGTGTTTTCCACTCTATTATTTTCTCATCAAATTATAAAATAATAACATAAAATTTATCCTTTTAAAAAATGAGTTTTCCTGTTAATACACTGTAGTCATTTCTGGTCTTTTTTATGTTTCTGATGTGGGGTTATAAATCATTTCGTCTGCTCAAACAGATCATTAGATTAATTAGATTGGTAGGACTTTTGCATTTAATAAAATAACCATCTATAGAATATCTTCTACTTGTTTGTAAAAGCATATGACAGATTAAGATTAATATTGGTAGTTTAACAATCAAATTGCTTCTTATTAAGCAAGTGCTGTTACCTGAATTTTTCTATGCTTATTTGAAAACCTTATAATCAAAGGAATATATGTACAAATTAAAACATGTGAGAGTGAGTCTGCTCCTAAAAAAAAAATACAGAAGGTGGGTTAATGAATTTAAATTTACTTTCTTCAATTTTTATTGATTTTTATTAGCTCTGTTTATATTCAAACAATAAAGAATGCCATGGGTGGAAATACATTTATTATTAATGATTTTAAATCTTGGAATAAAGCTTCCACACACATTTTTAATGAAGCCCCTGTGTGCTAATATTTTTCTAAGTAATGTTGAGTTCATCATACATCTCATTGCAAAACACTTTTTTCATCTATAAAAGGCACCATACTTATGTTTCATTAACATTTATTTCATTCTTTATTTTTTTTATTCCTCTTCTGTCACCCCTCCCATTAGAGAAATGTTCCACAGATGCCCACTCCAATGTGTTTATATGCCATTGAAAGCATAAGTAATGTGGTTTGTATATATCTGTTTTAATTTGTGTTAGTGTTCTTGTGATAGAAATTGCATTTAATTTTATACTTATTTTATACCACACAGATTTTAAGAGCTACCCATATTGCCAATTGTCTATTTCAGGACTTGTATTTACTTCACACTCCACTGTCATAGGCATTCAACATATTGCTTTTATCCATAACGATGGATATCTGCACTGCCACTATCTCACTGCTATCATACATAAAGTTTCAGTGAAGACTAAAGTATACATCTGTTTGGAGAAGTAGAAGAATTGCTATTTCATAGGGAATGAATATTTTAAAATTCACTGAGTACTGCCAGATTGGTTTCCAGATTGGCAGTATGAGTTCAAGGAAGGCATGAGGTTCTCTCCTCACAGACCTTGAAATAAACTTACTTTGTTTTTATTAAGATGTCATTGATATACACTCTTATGAAGGTTTCACAAGAAAAACAATGTGATTATTACATTCACCCTTATAATCGAATCCACCCCCATAATCGAGACCCCCTCATGCCCCATTGCAGTCACTGTCCGTCAGTGCAGTAAGATGCCAGAGTCACTATTTGTCTTATCTGAGCTACACTATCTTCCCCATGATGCCACACACACCATGTGTATCAATCATGATACCCCACAATCTCCTTCTCCCTCCCTTCCTCCCTACCCAACCTCCTACACCCCTCCCCTTTGGTAACCACTAGTTCCTTCTTGGAGTCTGGAGTCTGCTGTTATTTTGCTCCTTCAGTTTTGCCTCACTGTTATACTCCATAAATGAGGGAAATCATTTGTTATTTGTCTTTCTCTGCCTGACTTATATTACTGAGCATAGCACCCTCTAGCTCCATCCATGTTGTTGCAAATGGTAGGATTTGTTTTCTCCTTATGGCTGAATAATATTCCATTGTGTGTATGTACCACATCTTCTTTATCTATTCATCTACTGATGGACACTTAGGTTGCTTCCATATCTTGGCTATTGTAAGTAGTGCTGTGATAAACATAGGGGTGCATATATTTTTTTTGAATCTGAGAAGTTCTTTTCTTTGGGTAAATTCCTAGGAGTAGAGTTCCTGGGTCAAATGGTATTTCTATTTTTAGTTTTATGAAGAAACTCCATATTGCTTTCCATAATGGTTGGACTAGTTTACATTCCCAGCAGTGTAGGAGGGTTCCCCTTTCTCTGCATCCTCACCAACATTTGTTGTTCCTAGTCTTTTTTATGTTGGCCTAAATGGTGTGAGGTAATATCTCATTATGGTTTCACTTTGCATTTCTCTGATGATTAGCGATGTGAAGCATCTTTTCATGTGCCTGTTGGCCATCTGAATTTCTTCCTTGGAGAACTGTCTGTTCAGCTCCTGTGACTGTTTTTTAATTGGATTATTTGCTTTTTGTTTGTTGAGGTGTGTGAGCTCTTTACATATTTGGATGTCAATCCTTTATCGGATCTGTCATTTATGAATATATTCTCCCATACTGTAGGATGTCTTTTTGTTCTATTGATGGTGTCCTTTGCTGTACAGAAGCTTTTCAGTATAATATAGTCCCACTTGTTCATTTTTGCTTCTGTTTCCCTTGCCCAGGGAGATATGTTCATGAAGTAGTTGCTCATGTTTATGGCCAAGAGAATTTTGTCTATGTTTTTTCCTAAGAGTTTTATGGTTTCATGACTTCCATTCAGGTCTTTGATCCATTTCAAATTTATTTTTGTGTATGGGGTTAGACAGTGATCCAGTTTCATTCTCTTACATGTAGCTGTCTAGTTTTGCCAGTACCAGCTGTTGAAGAGGCTGTCATTTCCCCAATATATGTCCATCTATAGAATTTTAATTATTTCAAATCTATAGAAATTTACCTTTACTTGCCCTTTTGGATTTCTTTTGGAACTATTCCCTTTAATGTTACAAAGATATTTTCCTATAGTTCCTTCTTTTACTTTATAAATCTGTCTTTCTTCTGTAGACCTTCTTTTCACTTAGAGGACATGTTTGCATATGGTATAAATTCTTTTTTATTTTCATCCCTGTAGTGAGCTAGTTTTAAAGCAATAATGTCTACACTGATTTTATAATGTTTCTTTCATCATATACTCTGTTCTCATGTATAGACATGTGTCCTCCTGGACACTCAATTGTGCTCTGATGTCTACTTTTCCTATTCTTTTCCCAGTATCACCTCTTCACCTGTATTTGTTTATTTATATTCATTCATTGACTTGTTTATTTATTTACTTATCTATCTATTTATTTGTATTACATAATTTGGTAACATGTTTTAATATCTGGAGAACAAATGTTTATATATTTCGCATCTCCCTACTTCTCTTTTTATTTAAATTCCGACATTTAAGGTTTGTTAAAATGGATTTGGATTTCTAGATTGCTTTGAGAAGAAGCTTACCATGTTAATTCATCCCATGAAATGAAGACAATGTATGTCTTTATTTATGCTATCCTTTTAAAACTTTTAACCCCATTTTAAAATTGTCTTCAGATATATTTTCTTCATCATTAAATAATTACATATCCAGAAACACTGCATTTATAAATGCACAGGACAATTAATTAAAGTTCTCTTTCCACACATCAATGGTAAATAAGTTCAAGTTTGTAATTATATTAATCAAACATTAAAAATCTTGGCATATTCTGTGTGTTTGACCTATAAAATTTATTTTTTTTGGTTCATATATGACTAAAATATACTTTTTCCTATCCTATTGTTTTAAATTTTTAAAGAAATCCTCATATTTTACAGTGTGTCTTTGGAATAATTGACTATTTTTGGACTGGCAGAACTTTTTTAAGCAGTTATTTCCCCATCTCTTTTTTTTTGCCAAATCCTGATTTATTTTAAATATTTTAACAAGATTTTTTTTAAAAAAACCTATCTAAGAGTCTTTGTTCTTGATCCCTAGTTTACTCATGAATGTGAAAATAATTGTTATGTCAGAATTCATTTTTGCCATCTTCTATCATATTTTCCATTGATCAACTTTTATATGTTGTTTTTCTCTTCCCCATCTCTTCTTTATAGATCAAATTTTTATAGTGATTAACATATTATATATTATATTTTATCATTCTGGTGGCTAACCCTATAATATTACCATCCTTTAGACAAAACAAAGAAATACAAGGAATCCAGATTGGTAAAGAAGAAGTCAAACTGTCACTATGTGCAGATGACATGATATTGTACATTAAAAACCCTAAAGACTCCACTCCAAAACTACTAGAACTGATATCGGAATATAGCAAAGTTGCAGGATACAAAATTAACACACAGAAATCTGTAGCTTTCCTATAAACTAACAATGAACCAATAGAAAGATAAATCAGGAAAACAACTCCATTCACAATTGTATCGAAAAGAATAAAATACCTAGGAATAAACCTAACCAAAGAAGTGAAAGACCTATACCATGAAAACTACAAGACACTCTTAAGAACAATTAAAGAGGACACTAACAAATAGAAACTCATCCCATGCTCTTTGCTAGGAAGAATTAATATCATCAAAATGGCCATCCTGCCCAAAGCAATATACAGATTTGATGCAATCCCTATCCAATAACCAGCAACATTCTTCAATGAGCTGGAACAAATAGTTCAAAAATTCATATGGAAACCCAAAAACCACAAAAAGCCAAAGCAATCCTGAGAAAGAAGAATAAAGTGGGGAGGATCTCACTATCCAACTTCAACCTCTACTACAAAGCCATAGTAATCAAGAGAATTTGGTACTGGCACAAGAACAGAGCCACAGACCAGTGGAACAGATTAGAGACTCCAGACATTAACCCAAACATATATGGTTAATTAATATTTGAAAAAGGAGCCATGGACATATAATGGCAAAATGACAGTCTCTTCAACAGATGGTGCTGGCAAAACTGGACAGCTACATGTAAGAGAATGAAACTGGACCATTGTCTAACCCCATACACAAAAATAAATTTGAAATGGATCAAAGAACTGAATGTAAGTCATGAAACCATAAAACTCTTAGAAAAAACATAGACAAAAATCTCTTAGACATAAACATGAGTGACCTCTTCTTGAACGCATCTCCCTGGGCAAGTAAAACAAAAGCAAAAATGATCAGGTGGCACTATATTAAGTTGAAAAGCTTCTGTACAGCAAAAGACACCATCAATAGAACCAAAAGGTACCCTACAGTATGGGAGAATATATTCATAAATGACAGATCCGATAAAGGCTTGACATCCAAAATACATAAAGAGCTCACTCACCTAAACAAACAAAAAACAAATAATCCAATTAAAAAATGGGCAGAGGAACTGAACAGACAGTTCTCCAAAGAAGAGATTTGGGTGGCCAACAGACACATGAAAAGATGCTCCACATCACTAATTATCAGAGAAATGCAAGTTGAAACCATGATGAGATGTCACCTCACACCAATAAGGATGGCTACCATCCAAAAGACAAACAACAACAAATGTTGGCGAGGTTGTGGAGAAAGGGGAACCCTCCTACACTGCTGGTGGGAATGTAAATTAGTTCAACCATTGTGGAAAGCAGTATGTAGGTTCCTCAAAATGCTCAAAATAGACTTACCATTTGACCCAGGAATTCCACTCCTAGGAATTTACCCTAAGAATGCAGCACTCCAGTTTGAAAAAGACAGATGCACCCCTATGTTTATAGCAGCACTATTTACAATAGCCAAGAATCAGTAGCAACCCAAGTGTCCATCAGTAGATGAATGAATAAAGAAGATGTGGTACATATACACAATGGAATATTATTCAGCCATAAGAAGAAAACAAATCCTACCATTTGCAACAACATGGATGGAGCTAGAGGGTATTATGCTCAGTGAAATAAACCAGGTGGAGAAAGACAAGTACCAAATGATTTCACTCATCTGTGGAGTATAAGAACAAAGAAAAAACTGAAGAAACAAAACAGCAGCAGAATCACAGAACCCAAGAATGGACTAACAGGTACCAAAGGGAAATGGACTGGGAAGGATGGGCGGGTAGGGAGGGATAAGGGGGGGAAGAAGAAAGGGGGTATTATAATTAGCATACATAATGTGGGGGGTGGGAGAAAGGGGAGGGCTATGCAACACAGAGAAGACAATTAGTGATTCTACAACATTTTGCTATGCTGATGGACATTGATTTTAATGGGGTTTGTGGGGGGGACTTGTTATAGGGAAGAGCCTAGTAAACATAATATTCTTCATGTAATTGTAGATTAATGATAACAGAAAAAAAGAGAAAGAAAAGGGGGATTACTCCCTGATAGGATAAAACTAACTGCAAATCAACGATTAATGCATGCTTTACATATCCTTAATTTTTATCTTTTAAAGGGTGTCAGATGATCAGCTATGGAAGTACATTTTTCTGATAATATTCCTTTCTCTTAAAAAAAAAAGCAGTTCCTGTGTTGTTCTACACAATGGTATAAAGGGCATATCAAAGTGTGGGCATAGGGTTTGTTTGTGTTTATACAGAGGATCAAAGCCTAATTTGGCTACCCAGAAAATGAATTAAGATACAATATGAAGAAGAACTTCCAACATCAACATCCTCTGGAAGACTCATTCCAGAAGATGACCATCAAAAACTTCAACAAAGGTCCTGGCACTGTTGCAGTTGTAGCTGCATTCATCCCACCGATTCCTGGACTTGCCATTGGAATGAAGAAGGAGATATCTAAGCTGGCCTGTGCATACAGTAAAACAACAAATTTGACTGATCTATACTGTCGAAACTCAACCAAGAATTAGGAGAAGTGCAAGTTGCAGTGCTCCAAAATCATGCGACTATAGACTATCTACTGTTAAAAGAACATATGGATGTGAACAGTTCCCAGGAATGTGTTGTTTTAATTTGACTGATTTTTCTCAAACTATTCAAATTCAGTTGGACAATATCCACCATATCATAGATAAGTTTTCACAAATACTTAGGGTGCCTAACTGGTTTTCTTGGTTTCACTGGAGATGGCTGGTAATTATAGGTCTGCTTTGGTTATGTAAATTTATTTCTATTATGTTAATGTGTGTACACAATTTAATTAGTAGTTTAAAACCTATACATGCTTATGTTACTCTACAAGAAGATATGTCAAAGAAATAAAAAAATATTCTATCTACTCTTGCATTATCCCCTCTTTTTTCTTAAATACCTTCATCTTACCTTTTATTACATCCAGAAAGGCAAATTAAAATGCTTTTATTATTCTCTGATCTTTTCCTCTCCTTTCTCTTCCATTTTGGTATTTTTGTACAATATTAATTCTCAGGATATAAAGATGTAGATAATTCCCTTATCGCTTTCTTAGACAACAAGTAGTTACTATTCCTCTTTGCTTTATATACATCTGCTGAAACATTGTTTTATTAAGTGTCCAGTCATAAAATCAGTTGTTTAAACAAATGAATTTAAAACTCGAAATTCAGTACAAATGTGATCCAAATGTACTTGGGGAATAAGGAAGCACGTATCTTCCTGCAATAACTACTTGGGAAACTCATATTACTGAATTCCCTATTTGTCTATGCTTTTGAAGCTGCTGAAATGCTCAAGACTGTCAGTGTGTTTGGAACCAAGCTTCATGAGTGAACAACAAACAGAAGGCTGGAAATGAAATCTGGAAAATGTAATTGCTAATTTCTCATCCCAGCTGTACAGAGCAAACTACAAAAGAGCAAGTGTGGCCTTGAAAGAAAAGAATCACTATGTGGCTCAGGTACATTTTTCAACGGTGTTTTCCAAGATGATCTATGTGTGGTAAATATTCTGAACACTTAAATGTTTCAGATTATTTTTTTTCCAGTGCATTTTTTCATATTATTTTGCTGGATATAAAAATCTTATTCTAAGTATCTTTCCTTCACTATTCTGGAAACATTAACCCATTTCTTAACCTTTGCAATGTTGCTATTAACAAACTTGATTCCACTATACTTCTTATTGTTTTGTGGATGTCATTTCTCTGTGGAAACTCTAACATATTTTGGTTACATTTTGATGCAATATAATTTCTCTATGATGTGTTCAGATTTATTTTTACTTTCCTTTCTATCTTGTTTACCTTACGTTTTCTTTTAATTGGAGACATCACATTTTTAGTTACTTTTGGACAATCTAATCTGTCATATTGTTTTGGAACTCTTTTTTTTTCAAATTGTGTCAAGAAAACTTAACATGAGTTCTACCCTCAACAATTATTTCAGTGCAACAATAGTTTAACAGTTGTTAAGCACAGTCTTGTTAACATAGGCACAATATTGTCTAGGAGATCTCTAGAGCTAATTCATGCTGCATAACTGAAATTTCATACCCTTTGAACATCAGCTTCTTATTTCTCCCTCCTTCTAGCCCCTAGCAACCCTCATTCTGCTCTCTGTCCCTCTGAGTTTGACTATTTTATACTTCATATAAGTGGAATTATGAAGTGTTTTCCATTCTGTGATTTTCCTTTATTCTGTCCTCTGACTCTGGCACTATATTAATGTCTGGCCTTTTTGCTCTACATTCCAAATCTGCTTTTTTTTTCATTTTCTCCTCTTTACCTTTCTGATAATGTCTGGCTTAATTCCTTCCAGGTCAGTGATTTACTCTTTAGCAGAATCCATTTTATTACTGAACACATACTGGTGATTTTTGTGGTCATGGTGGTAGTTGTTATTTATCTACTCTAAGTATTACAACCCATATTTTCAGCTGTTTCTCCTTTACACCAGCTCATTCCAGCCTCATATTGCCAGTGTACTCTCCTATTCCCTTTAAGGTTATTTATTATTCTCATCAAAATTATTTTTCGGTTCAAGCTTCTTAATTCTGTTTCTCCCTGTGACTTTATCATGTTCGTACTGTATTCTTTCTTCTATTTTACAACAATTTTACAAATATTTTGCTGTTTCTTCTCATTCTATTCCACTCAGAGCATCAGCTTCTTTGATTCAGTGTTATTTGGCTGAGATGAAACCCCTGCTGAGTTAAGGAAAAGAAGGGAACTAGGAACAGATTTACCTTAGGGTCAAGAGCCACTGATGTTAAAATGAGGACTCACATGGACCCTGATTTCATGGTCTCAAATCCATCAGCCTAGCCTTTTGGGAACCATCCCTCTACCACTATTTTAACACCTTCTCTTTTCCAAGTGCTGCTTCTGGGAAAGGCTAGCAGGAGGACATTATAAGTGACTCCATGACTCCAACAGTCAGCAGCTCCCTCATTCAGCATCAGTGATGCTGCGATATCACTGTGTCCTGGCACGTTGGTTTCCTTGCCCCACAGTGGGCCCAGAGAATGCAGTGCTATCCTTTTATTTTCTGTGTGAGATTATCCCCATTACTAGATTGTATTTTCACCACTTGAATTATATTTGTTACTTTTCCTTCAATTTACTCATGTAACTGAGGTTTAGGAAGGCAAAGTTAAAAAGAAGTAACAAGGCAGCAAACAAACAAAAGACTGAACCAAGTATTTCACTGAGAGCTTGGTTAATGCCCAGTATTCTAAATGGGTTATCGAAGCTTTTAATGCCTGTTTTCATGGATCTGAGCCCTAAGATTTGTGAACATTTGATGAATTCCAATTATTTTTGAAATAAAATTCAAACTGGATAAATTAGTCAAACTGCCATAGAAGTCTGTTTAAACAAGTCAAAAGTAGTCTCTCTTAAAATGAAATCAGGCTGCATTTAGTTGGATATGAGTTTTATTATTATTACATTTAAATTTTTAGAGATTATTTTATCTTGGTCTTTACTTTTGTTTTCCTCAGGGAGTTATTAAAAACAAGCAACATGGTGCGGCACACAGGAAGCACATGCAAACACTAGCTCGTTGACAGTGTGTGTGAGGAATAACTGCTGTGATAGGTATTACCACATATTCATCCGAAGAGGGGAAGGAAAAGAAAGGATGCACAAGCAAACTGGCTCCTTTTTTCCATTCCTAGAGGGGAGCACACGTAAAGGAACTCCCTCCTTCCAGCTGGTGGGGTTCCTCAGTGTGATGGATGTCTCCAATTCCAAGTGATATTAGAGCAAGTAGCTCAGCACCCGCTCTGCTCAGCAGCGAGGCAATGTAATGTATTTTCAACTGGCACGCCAGGGAAGTTGAGATTTTTCTTTTTATATACCATTTATAAATTGATACTGTAACTCCACCATGCAGTAGCTTTTAAAACTTAATGAGGATGAAAAATTGCGTGTATGTTCAGTGTATACCTGTGTGAGTGAGCAAGTGTACGCTTAACGTTTGATTCTTCTAAGAAGTTGACAGGAGCAACAATTCAAGCACTTGAATATGTTTTTATGTTTTTCCCTTATTTCTTTATAAAAACAACTTTATCTGTAATATATTGATACTGAAAAATGCAGGATTTTTTTTTAATTTACTTGTTTAAAATTATAAGACACCCTTGCACTGTAAATATATGATATTTTAAGCACTCTGGCTATTGTCTAGGATTGCCAGATTTAGCAGAGAAAAATACAAGATTTCCAGTTAAATTTATATTTCAGATAAACAATGAATAAGTCTTATTATAAGTATGCCCTAAATATTGCATGGAAACATTTACACTAAGAAAATATTAATTGTTTATCTGAAATTCCAGTTTAACTGAGAATCATGTATTTTATCTAGTAACCTTAATATTATTTAACCCATATTTCACCTTCATGAAGAATAATTTTGAAGAAAATAAGAATTATTTTAGTGTTTATGTATGATTACAGAACAAATAATTAGGTGGATTAAATAGATCCTTGAGAATGGAAAAGCTGATTTTTTTTCCTGCCTCTTTATTTCAGTAAAGTCAAGCAGTGAACAATGTTCCATAAAGGTCAATTGGCAACTGTACCATCTGCTCTGGGTCCCTAGAATAAATCTCCTGCTGGGGCCCTGATACACATGAGCACATGTTGTTTTCACAAAGACCAAAATCTTATATTGTATTTTTGCTTGATCCCTGCTGTGGATGCCAGCTTAACAGCATCAGTAATGGTGTTTGGAGCTGAATTTTGGACCTTCATTAGGCTGATTGCTGCCAAGCCCAGGAATAAAGATTCCACTAGGTTAAAAGAACATGAAAGGCTGGACCCATGCGCTATGGCTAGCAGGAATGCACCCAGATTACCTTTCACAGACCTGTTTCCTCTTGGCCAAAGTCTTCCTAAAGTTCTTGTGAAAACTTCCCAGCTTCCCCCTTTTCTAGAGGATTGCCCTGGGGAGATGGAAATACCTAGCAGCTCAAGTGTCTCCTACTGCCCCCGGCCACCCACTTGAATGAATGATTGCAAAATATCTTAAAAGGTAGGAAAACTGTGTGATGTAATCAACACTCCTGAGCTCCCTGAGAAATCAGGCTGAGTCTAAATATCAGGTAAAACCATAAATTTTCTTGGCTCTTTCCTGCTGTGTTCTCACTGGTTTTACCACAGTACCTTCTCAGTAAGTAACTTGTACTTAAGTCTCCAACTCAGACTCTGCTTCTGGGGTTTTCAAACAAGACATAATCATTGTCCTAAAGGAAAGTATTTAGATAAAATAAAATGTGTTGAATATAAGAGCATGTGAGCAAAAGTGTACATAACTAATAATAACTAAATTCCTCACTCCTCATGGCACAACACAGCAGGTTTGCAGCCTAGAAAATAATTCCAGAACTACTCCCACTGTGACTGACCTGATAGCCAGGGTAGCTCAGTTAAGAATAAGCAGTTATAAGAAGGTTCAAATACACATCTGTCTACTTTACTACCTTAAGCCATTTTCTCCTTTGTAGTATTTTACTTAACAAAAGAGTATATTTTATTTAACCAAAATTTTCAACTACAGTTGGCATATGTAGGTTTCCATGTTGATAAAACCTTTTAAAATGAGTTATCAGTATAAGATAAACCATTATCACAGAGTTAACTATCTTTTTAGGAAATACTTGTTACACATTGTGGATAAACTGAAGGTTCCTATAGCCAAGATTCTCACCTGGCCCTGGTTGGCTAGCGCACTGCACACCTGTGGACAATACATGGCTGTTGACTCTGTATAAAGAGCTCCATCCAGTGCTCTGGGCGACACGGTGGCACAGCTGCAAGGCTGCAGGAGAGCAGAGCAGAGGCTGGAGTGGTGGCAGCACTGAGGATATAGGCCCAGACGACGGCTGTGCAGTCAGAGGGGCCCAGAGGCAGAGACCGGCTTGCTGCGTACAGACTCATTCTGAGTGGATGGGATTTTAGTGATTGACCTGCCACCCTGGAAATAAAGTTGGGTATAACCCTTTCCCCCCAAGAACGTACCACTGTCATTTCTTTGGTCACATTGAATCCATAGTGAGCTCACCCGGGGCTGAAACCCAATGGCAAGACACACATGAGTCTAGTTTACTGGAAAATTTTGTAGATATTTACAAGTATTAATTTCCCAACAGGTGGGAAAATGTTAACGCACAGCATATTCCAAGTTCATAGACAGGAACATCTCTTCTGTAATGTACATGGCAAACGAGCACTGAAAATACAAGAAGTCAGAGAAGGAAATCCTCTCTCATATTCTAAAGAGCAAGGAGGAACTGCTTCCCATGATGAGATGAACTTACAGCAAAGACATCGGAAGAATGTGCAACAATGTCCGTACACAGAGAGAGGCCAGGGAAGGAAATGCTGGGTGACTTCACATTAGAATTTAGGAGAATAATGGTCAACATCATCAGACTAATCTTAAACTCTCTTTCATGTACAAGACACTGATAAGTAAGTGTTGGAAGAGATCTGATAAGGGCTCAAATATATGCTTGTTTCATTTGTTAAAAACAAGTTGTCTCCTCATAACCCTTTTATAAAAAGTTATGAATGACAGTCTGTTGTGCTGACATTTTATATTGTTAAATGTCTGTTTGCATACAAATAAGCAAATCATATTTTTTTAGTGTTCATTTCTTAATAATTTAAACTGGCACCATCTGAGAAAAAGATTGAAACTATTACAAGCCACATGAACATATTTGAAGTATCTCTTTGCTGAAAAATAATGTGCTGCCTTATTAAGATATGCAAGATAGTGACATAATTTAAAGTTTAATTTGAGGATATCTTTTTGTCTCTGATAACATAACCCTATGGTAAAATATCATGTTAAAAACAGAAGGATTAGTTCATTTGGTTGTTTCATTTTGTTTTGTTTTTACAATTAGCTAAGCTCAAAGCATTTAGAACACAATCTTTCTCCAGACTTTTGTGTTCCTACACAGATATACAATATTTGAAATATAAAATTACTGACTTCTTAATTGGGAAAATATGACACATGACTGGGACTATAACTCAGTTCTGAAAACTTTTTTTAATCTATATTTTCTAACAAAACAATTTGGAACTAAATTAAATCATAAAAATAAAATGACATTTTTTCTTATCTATTTTTGTTAAAGGTACCAAATCTACCTAAAAGAATACTGCAATATATAAAGAAAATAAAAGCTAGGCAAGAACCTAGAAGGAAACAGTTATAAAATATAAAAATCACAGCAATACAACAAGAATGTATGCATTCTCAGTTACAAATAATTTAACTCTGAGTTGTGTCTCTGAGCTCATGGTGACATGCTGCATTGGTTTATATTTGTCTGGCCTTTCCTAACTTTTATTCTTAAGCAGAAAAACTGATGAACCTCTGGAAACTGGCAATTTAGCAAGACAATTAGCTTGTGCCAGTATAATTGAACACACTAAAGTGCCAGTATCTACTTTGGTCAATTCCTGAGGGCGAACCCACTTATAATGGCTGAACTTTCACAAATCTGGACTACTGAGACATACAGACCTCAGCACAGCCAAAGAATCAGTCTTTTCAGATGAATAACAAAGGTTGGGACACCATATGTTTTATTTTGCTCAGACAACTGTTAGCCATGAAGATCCCTGTCCCCCTACAAATACATTCCTGACCTCATCCAGTGTGCAGAAAAAACACAAACAGGTTTAGGACTGGGATTGTGTGTGGTCTGTTGAGTGTGCATGTCCTCTGTGTCATGAAAAACAATAACACAGGGCTACCAAAGCCCACACTTCCTAAGACTTTCCTCAGTCCAAGAGAGATGTGGTCTTTTAACTCCTAAAATTGTCTGAAATGTCCCAGGAGACCTTGATCAAGATCTATGGCTCTTCAAATGAGTTTCAAGCAGCTCTGGTCTAGTCTAACAGAGTAGTTTTCCCCTTAGTTTCTGTTGGTATCAACATTTGCTTAGAGTTTTCAGTTGTGTTAGGAAACTAAAATATATTTTTTTCTAATCATTGTCAATCATTTCTTCAGAAATATGGGAAGTCGTGATTTATTTTTTGTGAAATTGTTCTTTGGGGAAACAATTGCACATATTCAACCATATTTGTATCAATGAATCCCATAATACAAAATGCAAAAATACATAATATAAAAATTAATTGCATAACTATACAATATTCCAGCCCAAAGGAACATGAATTCCAAATCTCCTCCTTGGTTCAGACTACAGCTTCACTCTCCAAATAAGATTTATGACTCCACCTGGGATTTGCATTACTGGGCAGTGAGGGAACTTTCCTTAGGAATGGGAACATGTATCTAAGTCACAACAGAGTTCTGATAGATTTTCTCCTAGAAAGGATGGGAAGATTGAGAATAACCTTAAATCCCCTTAAGACTCTTTTGATGGGAGCCAGTGAAGCAAGTTTAAGGTAATGCCATTTTCTGCTGCTTTATCAGTACTATCTATGATAAATTTCACCTTCTAAGCTACAATATATCAGCATTTTTAGTGATAGTGTAACAAATCATCCTGAATAGAAAGTTGTTCAAACTGCTTTGCCAAAACTAACTGTTTTTCTGGTGTTATGAGATCTAGATAAACTGTAATTCTCTCAGTATGATTAAAATAATTTCATAATAAGACATAACCTCAAGGGGACCCAGGTCACCTGATTTTTAACACATTTGTAGATGAAAGGCTGGGCTGTTTAAATATTAGTTCTGCAGTATCCTTCACATATCAGATGCAGAAAACTACTTCAGGTGCTACTACTGAGTTCTCCCTGAATATGCTTCATGTTAATTACTTGCTTTAATAAAGTTTAGGAGTGGATGTCTTAGAAATAAAACCCAGCAGAAGAAACAATCCTCCTTTCCTTTTCTGTACTCTTTTTCTTTTATCATGTATCCTTACAGTTCTGTTCTTTGTGCTTTTTAACTGGCTAAGACAATGGTGCAGAATGTTAAAAAGGCATATCTTGCTTCAGAGTCAGGTAATAATAACCTTCTCTGGTAATGATCAACATAGAAGCTAAATATTAACCACTTTCAAATTTTCTTTTTGACTCTGCTGGCTGTAATGTAATAAAATGACAATGTAAAAGTCTCCTTTAATATTCATGCACACAAGTATATGAATATGCAATACTCCTCATGTCCCTAGTACAGAACAACAAATAATATAAAAAGAGTCTTGGATTTCACTCTTATCTATTCCTAAGTGTGTGGGTATTTCAAGGAGAGCATTCGTTTGTGTATGATATACTAGCTCTATGTCCAAATCTCTGACAATGGCTAAATGTAGTTGAATAAGTAATATGTAGTGCATTAACCTTCACAGTAAATGTTCTTGTTTTGTGAGTTTAGTAATAATGGGATTTCTTATACACTGAATATCTCTGCTTAACAATTATTTTCCTTTTGAGTCATTTAAATGTACGCTTTTGATTTCCTCTTTTGTTTAAACATGAAATGTTCACCATGAAATATTTTAACCATTCTTTCTACTCCACTTGTGTTTAATCTTTTTTAAAAAATTTTTTTAGCAATAATGTAACCGGTCAGGTATCACAATTTATGTTAATAATTATTTTTTCAAAGTAAAAGATTTGCTTCCCATACCTCATTTCCAAACTAATCTTTCCACTTTGTGGACGAATTTTACTAAAACTTCAGTGAGAGATACAGTGGATAGGGTTATATCACACTCAATAATGCAAAATGTGATTTAATATATACCTTAAATCATTTCCTTCTTCCCCATGTGTATCCTAAACACTCTTGGTAACCAGCTGCTCCATTTCCCTTATGTCTTTTTTTAACTTGGTCTCCCCAGACTGATTAATATTAGATTTCCCTCTTTTAGAACCACTCTTCCTACCAATTTTCAGTAGAATATTCACTGCTTGCCTTACTACTCAAGATTCTGTTGGTACCAGTGGCCAAAATTCAACTCCATGTAGGCAAAAGAAAAGTGAATAAGATTGACCTAAGTAATTTGGAAATCCTGGAAACAGACCTGTGTTCAGGCCCAGAAAGACCCTTCTATTCAAATGTGAGGATTGTCACCTGAAGTTCTGCTTCTGGGCTTCACTAGGCTGGTTGTTTCTCTCGATGGAGAGGATTTACTCCTGGTGTTCAGGAGCAGCGTCTCTGGCAAGACCAACAAGAGGCCAACGCACTCGCTATCATAACATTTAGTTGTGACAATAAATAAGTTTCCTGAAAGACATCAGTTTCATATTACATACTGAATTATATTTTATTTAAAAACATATTTTAGTTTGTTTTCACAACCTTGAAAAAAAAATCAGTTTAATACATTTTGAGAGGCAGTTTCCTTGATCATAAAGGAAATTATCCTCTTATTTCCTTCTTTTTCTCAGTATTTCCAATATTCATTAATTTGAAGACATGAGTACTTAATTTCATGAGTCTATATAATGATTATGGACATTAAAATATTCCCTCAGATGCGTGTGAGCATATATAAATGGCCTATTTTGTACGAGAAGAAAATAGAAGAGGCACCAGACAATTACATTCTCTCTGTTTGCTTCTTGTAATGACCATATTTTCCCTCAATGTCTATAGATGTTGTATAAAATTATTGATAGCCTTTTATTTTGTGCACACAATTATATGAATTTTAATTCATATAAATTACATAAATTACATGAATTTTATTTCATTTTGTCTTCCTTTCTGCCTTCCTTATTTTATTTTCCTTCTAATTAAAAGCAGAATATGACCTCTTTCTGAACCATAAAACCTTTAATAACTCCAACACAGGATATTATTAATAATAGTAAAATAAATAGTTAAAGAAAGTCATGATAAGATAAATAGATTTCCCAGCCTCAAATATGATCCTCCTATAAAGACAGGGTGACTACTTTCTTCTCTTTAATTACCATTTTTCCAAATAAACATGTGGTGTCACAAATATTTCAAATGGTGTTAAATGCTGTCTTTAAAATCTTTCTTTGGGTCTCACTATGGAATCATTGCTTTATGTGTTTACTATTTTACAATTAGCTAGAATCATTTAATGCTCTAATGAGGCCTTGGGAATACCATGAGGCTTGCCTCTGAGTCCTTTGCAGACCCCTATAGTTTCTCAGTAAACTTGTTCTCTGGCTCAGCAAGGTGTTGAAGACTTGCCTGGAACTTTGATGATCCCGAACTTGTCTAACCATTTATCTTCATAACCTTGAATCTTTTCTTAGTGGAATCACACTGTGAGCCAAGATCTGGGAGCTATATGTATTTATTGTTACTGGAATATTTTTGCTTCCAAGCCTGTAAATAAAAAAGTTAGAAAAAAAATATACACATTGTAAACTCATAGGTAAATAGACAAAATAATTCAAAAGTAAATGGGGTGTGCTTATTTGATTTGTTAATTTGCAGTCCTTTCACATAAGCCAAAATTTGTGATTATTAACATTAATAGACTTAATGTCACCCATCATCATTCATGAAGTAGTCTGAATTATACTTAATGTAATACAAATAGATTGTTGATAAATTTCATGATTTCTATGTAGTTTCTTTTTCTTTAGACTCTATTAAAGATGTACAGTAAGGATATATTGCTCTAAACACTTGAATAGATTTCGATGTTTCCTGTGTGGGGTTACCAATTTGAGTACATGAATCAGATGTCAGCTTTTATTGCAACACTAAACAGAATCCTTTCTTATGTCACTCTCTAGAGCATTTTAACCTAAAAAGAAATCTAATTATTAAAAATACGTTTTCTCAGAGGCTTGCTACTCTACAAAATTACAGAATCCAGTTAAAGGGACTATGATTTTCATTTATTGGCTAAAATTCTATTATGCTAATTAAATGATTTCTGATTTAATAGAAAATAAACTCAGAACTATTACATTAAATGCTACTGTCCTTTTATAATAGAGCTTTGCAGTCAAAGCAGTACAGATTCAGCCATCTTTTGTCCTGGTCAATGAAGAGTATGCTGTGTGCTCCCTTCTGTGTGGTGGGCTTGTGCCAATCCATTTTCTTTCTGTGTGTGGTTTCACTGCCATTAACATAGTTTTACTTCTTAGTAATGGATTCTAATTTAATATTTTTAAAACATTATTTTAACAGTTCAAATGGATATTAGGCATACATTTACAAATATACTGTCATTCTAGGTAGATGGCACAAAGGAGAATTAAGATCTGAATCAAGTACCTAAGCTTTTATCTGCTACCATTGGAAAAATTTGAGAGTGTGGAAAAGCTGAAAAGGTGAGCCAATAAACTGTTAATGATTTTAGTTTGAATCTGTTTAAAAAAAGTATACAACAAAGGTCTCTTCTAAAATACAGACATATATATACATTCTACATATTTTGGAAGATAACTGAAGAAAGAGTGTACAGATAATATGTTGGAAAGAAATAAAGCAAAATTTTACCACTGGAGAAATGCAGGTGGGGGATTTTCTTTTACTATTAATTCTACTTATGTTTCTTTTATTCCATAAACTTTGCAATGAATATATGTTACTTTATAATAAAGACGTGTTATGAATTGACTGTTTATGGATATGACAAAGACATTTTGCCAGCAATGTTAAAACACAAGGGTAATGAATGACCAAAAGGACAATGAAATCACCTACCCTAATGTCTCAAAGGCTATTGCAGTATTAATTTAGAAAAGAAAATGACAGTGTAGAGTGACCCAGTGTGATATAAAGAGGAAATTATAAAAAAACCAATAATTCATTTCTCTACCTAATATTTTTAGCTTTATTTTGTCATAAGTGTATGTTTCAAAGACAAGGACCAAATCAATTTTTTATAAATACATCATGGTATCTTTTTAAATGAACCTGGTTCATCTTTCCTGTTCTTTAATCACAGACTGAATACATTTATAGCATTTTGTTTTTCGACTAAAGAACATGAAAGTGTTACACATGTTTTCTCTTAATAATCATCTGAATGAAAAACTTCAAGTGTTAACTATAAAGCGAACTCTTCTTTTGGTCTTTGATATATGAAAGTATGACTTAAAAAGTTATCTAGAAGGAGGGATATAGAAGATAAAGGCTGGGTTCTACAGTGAGCTTGGAAAAAACTTTCTTTTAGACTATATAGGGAATAACACGTATGAGTAGTTAGGAGGCTTGCGTATTTTAATAGGTTAAAACAGTGGCATACTCAAAACCAGCCACACATATTTTACAACTCATGAAAAAGAAGAACATTTTTACCACTTTTTTTATAAATCAAGTGCTAGATAGGAAGATATGAAGTACCCCAGAGTGATTAGTTAATCTACATGGATTTTTAAACATAGATTAAAATCTTGGTATTTCTATACCTAAAATTTTTTGTATTTCTATAAAAAAAGGTAAGTACTCAAAGAGACTTTCATATTTTCTGTTTATCACACAAAGTTAGATTTAATCTTCCAGACTACGTCATCTTTAGACTTATTAATTGACTAAAATATGAATAAATAATCTCAACACTCCTAATAGTCTATGAGCCAAGAGAAGTTGCTTTATTGAGCTCCGTATGTTTGGGACATTACATTCATCTAGTGTTGTTCTGTAACTAGAGCAAATCATCTGTACAAAGATCAAAACTTTCATTAATTTTGCAATATGAAAGAACAGCCAATATCTCCATATGTTTCTGAGATAATACAAAATAATATACAGCTCAATCTTAGTATTTTGCTCTCAAACTTGTAATTTTCTCAGTTTTCATTGAAGTTATGTTAACTATGTCAATCTATCTTTCTATCATGTATCTATTATTATCATCTATTCAATATCTGTCTCTTCCCAATCCTTCCCCTTATATTTATTTTAATTATATTTTATTTTATCACATAACCACCATTACCTTTCCCAACATAATTGCAATTAGTGTTCTTTTTCTTAGCTTCAAGTAATTCACAAAACATACAATCAACCCATGTAAAGTGTTCAAGTCACTGGTTTTTAAATGTACTCGTAAAATTAATTCTAATTTAGAATTAGAATACACCCCAAGGAAACTCTGTACTTCTTAGCAGTTACTCCCCATTCTACCCCAATGCCAGCTCTAAGCATCCATTCATCTACCTTCCACTTCTATAAAATTGTCTATTCTAGACATTTCATATAAATGGAAACATACTATATTTTGAATGGTTTCTTTCACTTAGCATAATGATTTCAAAGTTTATCCATGTTGTACCATGTGTCCTTATGTATTTCCTCTCTCATAGGAAAGATCATAGACAGTTAAAGAAAGAAAGAAGGATGAATGCTCCATCCCTAAGTTTCCAAGGAAAACATATAGTATAGAGATGAATTGGCAGCAAACCAGGATACATGCAGAAGCATCTTTAAGCAACTGTGGCTACTGCTTTCTTTAGGCTTTCAAATTTCTTTTGGATTTTAGCCTTAGGATCATTTTTGTAGGAGTCTTCTGAACTTTACGTTATATACATTAAAAACATAGAAGATGATACAGTTTACATAATATGTGCTTCTCAAGCCCTTTGGTCTATGCTGCACAAGTTTCATTCTATTTCTATCCAATTACTTACTCATTTTCTGAAAAATCGTGTCTTCAGTGAGAATAATCCCAACTGCGCTGTTTTCCTGATCTGCCACCTTCCATGTATAGTCATGATGGGATGAACATGGAATATATATGTATATTCTATGTATATATAAAATATATATGTTCATTTTGTGTTTCTTCTCTCATAGGCCATAAATCTATGCTCATTGTGTGAAACAGAGTATACATTGGTTTTAAGTTCTGTCTCAGCCTCCACTAAGTTGTTTCCAAGTCTACTTTGTACAAGTCATTGAATATTTTTTCCTGATCATAAAGCAAGTCACATTTGCACTAATGGTAATATACAATTTCCTCTAAATATGTTGATAGTTCATAGCTTGTTAGGTTCTAAACAGATTGACTTGCACATTTTAAGCAATAAATGACAATGATAGTTTCCTTGAAATAGGTCTTTTTTTTTGAAGAATAACATGCCATGTAGAAAGATTGTGTGTGAATTAAAAAATTCTCATGACTTTAAACCAAATGAAGTCTCAGACAGTGTCTGACGGAGGTATTCTTTTATTGTGGCAATCAGTAAAAGCTGGTATCCGATTAGTAAAGACTGTTCTTTGTCAGACATTATATTCAGGTTCCTTTTGTATTGGTATTTACAAGGAAATTTATGTTTTGCATTGACACATAAAATATTCCTGATTTTAAAAGGCTTTATTAAAATTATAGATTTTCTATTGTTTATAGAAATGGAAACTTTATATTTAAAAGGATAATAATAACATTAATAGCACATATATAGAATATATTCTGTGTCAGGCATTGTTTTAAGCTCTTTATATATGTTTCTCTTTCTTCCCTCTAAATCAATCCCAGTGTAAAAGAAAGTGTCAAAGCTGCCAATCAATGGTTAACAGAAATTCCGCAATCTTTTATTTCATTTTATAATTGTGGTGAAAGAAGAGGAATGTCCTATGAAAATAAATAAAGACAGTCTAGTCAAATATTCATAAATATTTGTTAATGACAGAAGTCCTAGAAATATTCATATATATTTGTTAATGACAGAACTCCACATTGTTTTCTAGCTGGATTAAAAGAATATGTATGCTTAGTCTGTGCAGAATACTTTGTAAACAAACCTGGAATCACAGAATGTATAAGCATGCTTAACAAAAAATATCACTGAAATTATACAACTGAGTATAAAGTGGAGATGTTTCAGGGTTGAACATCTTTCCTTTAAGTCATGGTGATACATATAAAACTTAGAATAAAATACCTAGAAGAAGTTTAACCAAGGATGTGAATGACCTGTACTCCAAAAACTATAAGACATCAGTGAAGATGTCACAAATAACTGGAAAGAAATACCATGCTCATGGATTGGGAGATTTAATATGGTATTTTCTCCCAAAGAAAATGAAAACACAAATTTGAAAAGAAATGTGCACCCCTATGTTTACTTTAGCATTATTTACAGTAGTCAAGATATGGAAACAACCTGAATGCCCATCAGTAGATGAATGGATGAAGAAGATGTGGTACATATATATAATGAAATATTACTTAGTCATAAAAAGAATGAAATCTTGCCATTTGCAACAACATGGATGGACCTAGAGGAATTATGTCATGTGAAATAAGTCAGACAGAGAAATAAACACACCATATGATTTCACTTATATGTAGAAACTGAAAACAAAACAAATGAACAAATAAGCAAACAGAGAATCGAAACAAACTTATAAATACAAAGAACAAACTATGCTTACCAGAAGGGAGGAGAGTGGGAGGAAAGGCAAAATAGGTGAAGAGGACCAAGATGTACAAAATTCCAGTTATAAAATAAATAAGTCACAGAGTTGAAAGGTACAGCATAGGGAATATAGTCAATAATATTGTTAATATCTCTGTACAGTGACAGATAGTAACTAAACTTATTGTGGTGAGCATTTAGTAATGTTGAACCATTATGTTGTACACCAGAAACTAATATATGCCAAGCATACTTCAGTTAAAAATTTTAAAAAATAAATTAAATTACCTAAAAAAGGATTTTCAGTATATTAATTTTGGCCTGAGTGCATCCTGGACCTGAGGAGTTGTAAAGGTATTTCCAGACTTCACCACACTTCTCCTGATTATTGTCTTTAGTCATTATTTACAGTGAATACCAAAGCTTGATACTCAGTAAAATTTCTGGTTTGTGGTAATTAGATTTGATGTTATGGTACTTTGAGTTACCTTATGTATTAATGCTATGTTTTCGTTTTCATCTGTGTAATCCATATCCTTCTATCTCATTTTTTTGAGTAAATAGCCCTTTATCATTTTATTTAATTAGTTTAAATTTAAACTGAAAGGACTTTGATTACTGAAAATATTTACATCATATAAAAATGTATATATGAGATTTTGGGGGGAGCCAAAATGGTGGCATGAGTAAGGCAGTGGAACTCTCTTCCCAAAACCATATATACTTTTGAAAATATTACAAATACAACTATTCCTAAAAGGGAGACCAGAATATACAGTGCAACAGCCAGGCTACATCTACATCTGTGAGAATTCAGCACCTCACAAAGGGGATAAGATACAAGCCATGGCCTGGTGGGACCTGAGCTCACTCCCCACTGCAGCTCCCTGGTGGGAAGAAAGCAGTTGGAATGGGGAGGGAGTAGGAGCTCAGGAATGCTAAATACCCAGCCCTAGTCATCCACACCGGAAGCGTAGACACACAGTGTGTGGTGTGCTGGATATTAGGGAAATGGAACAGTAAAATTTGCTAGTGGGTCCCCGCAGCCGGCACCCCTGGGACAAAAGAAAAGTGAGGGCTTTTTGAAAGTCTTAAGCTGACAGGAGCCTCACAGCTGGATGGCAGCATTCCCAGCACACTCCAGCTTAGCAGCTGGGAATCCTGGGGACACCTTGGCACCCTAACCCTTTGGGAGGCAGTGCAACTCTGAGGCCCATCACAGGGATAAACAGCCTTCTGTCCATTCCCTATTTGGTGCAGCCTCGCCATAGCAGGGGAGCAGCATGAGAGTGGCCACACACACAGCAATCACCCAGAGCCTCTTCCGCCACCCTGGCCAGACTCAGAGGCCCCATTGGCATGCAGCTGCCCAACACAACCCACTAGGGGTTGCCACTCTTGCAGGAGAGAAAGGCAACCAGTAAGCAGGAAGGAACTTAGTTCTCCTAGTAACACACATGCCAACTGCCCATGACTACATCTATCACCATGAAAAGACAGAATAATTTGATACGGACCAGAATCAAACAGACAACACCTGAGAAGGAGCCTGGGGAGATAGATTTAACCAATCTTCCTGAAAAAGAATTCAAAATAAAGGTCATAACCATGCTGATGGACCTGCAGAGAAATATGCAAGAGTTAACAGATAAAGTTGGGAGGGAAAACACAGAAATAAAGCAATCTCTGGAAGGACTTAAGAGCTGACTGGATGAAGTACAAGAGACCAATAATGGAATAGAAATCAGAGAACAGGAACACAGAGAAGCTGAGGCAGAGAGAGATAAAAGGATCTCCAGGAATGAAAAAATATTAACAGAACTGTGTGACCAATCCAAATGGAACAATATCCGCATTGTATGGGTACCAGAAGAAGAAGAGAGAGAAAAAGGGATAGGAAGTGTTTTTGAAGAAATAATTGCTGAAAACTTCCCCAAACTGGGGGAGGAAATACTCTCTCAGACCACAGAAGCCCACAGAACTCCCAACAGAAGTGACCCAAGGAGGACAACACCAAGACACATAAAAACTAAAATGGCAAAGATCAAGGACAAGGACAGAGTATTAAAGGCAGCCAGAGAGAGAAAAAAGGTTACCTATAAAGGAAAACCCATCAGGCTATCATCAGACTTTTCAGCAAAAACCTTACATACCAGAAGAGAATGGCATGATATATTTAATGCAATGAAACAGAAGGACCTTGAACCAAGGATACTGTATCCAGCAGGATTATCTTTTAAATTTGAAGGAAGGATTAAACAATTCCCAGACAAGCGTAAGTTGAGGGAATTTGCCACTGAAAAACCAACTCTACAGGGTATTTTAGAGGGACTGCTTTAGATGGAAGCACTCCTAAGGCTGAATAGATGTCACCAGAGAAAATAAAACATAGCAAAGAAAGAAGACAAAACCAATACTAACTAAAGGCAAAAAATAAGATCAAGTATTCACAAAAGCAGTTAAAGGAAACACAAAAGAGCACAGAATAAAACACCTAACACATAAAGAATGGAGGAGGAATAATAAGAAGGGAGAGAAATAAAGAATCATCAGAATGTGTTTATAATAGCTTAATAAGAGAGTTAAATTAGACGGTTAGATAGTAAAGAAGCAACCCTTGAACCTTTGGTAATGATGAATCTAAAGCCTGCAATGGCAATAAGTACATATTTTTCAAAAATCACCCTAAATGTAAATGGACTGAATGCACCAATCAAAAGACATAGAGTAACAGAATGGATAAAAAAGCAAGACCCATCTACATGCTGTTTATAAGAGACATACCTCAAACCCAAAGACATACACAGACTAAAACTCAAGGGACAGAAAAAGATATTTCATGCAAACAACACAGAGGAAAAAGCAGGTGTTGCAGTCCTAGTATCAGACAAAATAGACTTCAAAACAAAGAAAGTAATAAGAGATAAAGAAGGACATTATATAATGATAAAGGAGTCAGTCCAACAAGAGGATATAACCATTATAAATATATATGAACCCAATATAAGAGTACCAACATATGTGAAACAAATACTAACAGAATTAAAGGAGGAAATAGAATGCAATACCTTCATTTTAGGAGACTTCAATACACCACTCACTCCAATGGACAGATCCACCAGACAGAAAATAAGTAAGGACACAGAGGCACTGAACAACACACTAAAACAGATGGACCTAATAGACATCTACAGAAATCTACACCCAAAAGCAGCAGGATACACATTCTTCTCAAGTGCACATGGAACATTTTCCAGAATAGACCACATACTAGGCCACAAAGAGAGCCTCAGTAAATTTAAGAAGATTGAAATTCTACCAACCAACTTCTCAGACCACAAAGGTATAAAACTAGAAATCAACTGTACAAAGAAAGCAAAAAGGCTCATAAACACATTGAGGCTTATTAACATGCTCCTAAATAATCAATGGATCAATGAACAAATTAGAATAGAGATCAAGCAATATATGGAGACAAATGACAACAACAAGATAAATCCCCTAACAACATAACGCAGCAAAGCAGTTTTAAGAAGAAAGTATATAGCACTCTAGGCATACATAAAGAAGTAAGAACAATCACAAATGAATAGTCTAAAGTCACTATTATTGAAATTGGAAAAAGAAGAACAAATTAGGCCTAATGTCTGCAGAAGGAGGGACATAATAAAGATCGGAGAAGAAATAAATAAAATTGAGAAGAATAAAACAAGAGAAAAAAATCAATGAAACCAAAAGCTGGTTCTTTGAGAAAATAAACAAAAGTAGATAAGACCCTAGCCAGGCTTATTAAGACAAAAAGAGAATCAACACACATCAACAGAATCAGAAATGAGAAATGAAAAATCACAACAGACCTCACAGAAATACAAAGAATTATTAGAGAATGCTATGAAAAACTATATGCTAATACGCTGGAAAATCTAGAAGAAATGGACAACTTCTTAGAAAAATACAACCTTACAAGACTGACCAAGGAAGAAACAGAAAATTTAAACAGACCAATTACCAGCAATGATATTGGAGCAGTAATAAAAAAAACTACCCAAGAACAGAATCCCAGAGCCAGATGGATTTACCACAGAACTTTATTAGACATACAGAGAAGACATAATACCCATTCTCCTTAAAGTATTCCAAAAAAATAGAAGAGGAGGGAATACTCCCAAACTCGTTCTATGAAGCCAGCATCACCCTAATACCAAAACCAGGCAAAGACCCCCCAAAAAAGAAAATTAGAGACCAATATCCCTGATGAACATAGATGCAAAAATATTCAACAAAATATCAGCAAAGCAAATTCAAAAATATATCAAGACGATCATACACCATGACCAGATAGGATTCATCTCAGGGATGCAAGGACAGTACAACATTCGAAAATCCATCAACATCATCCACCACATCAACAAAAAGAAGGACAAAAACCACATGATCATCTCCATAGACACTGAAAAAGCATTCAACAAAATTCAACATCCATTCATGATAAAAACTCAATAAAACGGGTACAGAGGACAAGTACCTCAACATAATAAAGGCCATATATGATAAACCCACAGCCAACATTATGCTGAACACCGAAAAGCTGAAAGCTTTTCCTCTATGATCGGGAACAAGACAGGGATGCCCACTCTCCCCCTTTATTCAACATAGTACTGGAGGTCCTAGCCACGGCAATTAGACAAAACAAAGAAATACAAGGAATCCAGATAGGTAAAGAAGAAGTCAAACTGTCACTATTTTCAGATGACATGATATTGTACATAAAAAACCTAAAGGGGGGCGGAGCCAGGATGGCCGCATGAGTAGAGCAGTGGAAATCTCCTCCCAAAAACACATAGACCTATGAAAATATAACAAAGAAAACTCTTCCTAAAATAGAGACCAGAGGACACAGGACAACATCCAGACCACATCCACACCTGCAAGAACCCAGCGCCTTGCGAAGGGGGTAAGATACAAGCCCTGGCACGGCGGGACCCGAGCGCCTCTACCCTCGGCTCCCGGCGGGTGGAAAGAAACCGGAGCAGTTTCTTTTCTGGCGAGTGCTTTTTGGAAGCCTTAAAGGGACAGGGACCTCGGTCCTAGGGAGGCAGGGCGGCGGGACCGGTGAGCGGGTGCCTGGGACTGGTGCCTGAGGACAAAGAATATCGCACATTTTTCCCTGCGGGACTGGTGGGCGGGTGCCTGAGACCGGCGCCTGAGGATGGAGGAAATTGCGTGTTTTTCCCATTTTTTTTTCTCTTTTTGGCGAGTGCTTTTTGGAAGCCTTAAAGGGACAGGGACCCCGGTGCTAGGGAGGCAGAGGAGCAGGACCGGTGAGCGGGTGCCTGGGACTGGCACCTGAGGACAAAAAATATCGCTTGTTTTTCCCTGCGGGACCGGTGGTCGGGTGCCTGAGAACAGAGCCTGAGGACGGAGGAAATCGCGTGTTTTTCCCCTTTTTTTTTCTTTTTGGCGAGTGCTTTTTGGAAGCCTTAAAGGGACAGGGACCCTGGTGCTAGGGAGGCAGGGCAGCAGGACCAGTGACTGGGTGCCTGGGACTGGCACCTGAGGACAAAAAAAATTGCGTGTTTTTTCCTTTTTTTTTTTTTTTTTCGCCGTTTCCTCTCTCATTGTTGCTGTTGTTGTTTGGGTTTGGAGAGTGCTTTTTGGAAGTCTTAAAGGGGCAGGAGAGGACACTTAGACAGAGGCAGGGAATCTGGGGATCTCTGCGCACTCTAACCCCTGGGCAACAGGGAGCACAGAGGCCCCTAATGGAGATAAATAGCCTCCCTGCCGCTCCCCCTCCAATGGGGCTCCACCACTTTGGAGGAGCAGCCCCAGCCAGGTCACACCCACAGCAACAGCGGAGATAAACTCCATAGCAAACGGGCAGGTAGCAGAAGCCCTGTCTGCACACAGCTGACAAGCATAAGCCACTAGAGGTGGCTATTCTCCCAGGAGAGGAAGGCCACAAACGAACAAGAAGGGAAGCTCTTCCAGCGGACACTCGTACCAGCTCTGCAAACTATCTCTATCACCATGAAAAGGCAAAACTACAGGCAGAAAAAGATCACAGAGACAACACCTGAGAAGGAGACAGACCTAACCAGTCCTCCGGAAAAAGATTTCAAAATAAAAATCATGAACATGCTGACAGAGATGCAGAGAAAAATGCAAGAGCAATGGGATGAGATGCAGAGAAAAATGCAAGAGCAATGGGATGAAGTCCGGAGGGAGATCACAGATGTCAGGAAGGAGATAACAGAAGTGAAACAATCCCTGGAAGGATTTATAACCAGAATGGTTAAGATGCAAGAGGCCATTGAAAGAATAGAAGCCAAAGAACAGGAACGTATAGAAGCTGACATAGAGAAAGATAAAAGGATCTCCAGGAATGAAACAACACTAAGAGAACTATGTGACCAATCCCAAAGGAATAATATTCGTATTATAGGGGTACCAGAAGAAGAAGAAAGAGGAAAAGGGATAGAAAGTATCTTTGAAGAAATAATTGCTGAAAACTTCCCCAAACTGGGGGAGGAAATAATTGAACAGACCATGGAATACACAGAACCCCCAACAGAAAGGATCAAAGGAGGACGACACCAAGACACATAGTAAGTAAAATGGCAAGGATCAAGGACAAGGAAAGAGTTTTAAAGGCAGCTAGAGAGAAAAAGGTCACCTATAAAGGAACACCCATCAGGCTAACATCAGACTTCTCGACAGTAACCCTACAGGCCAGAAGAGAATGGCATGATATACGTAATGCAATGAAACAGAAGGGCCTTGAACCAAGGATACTGTATCCAGCACGACTATCATTTAAATATGATGGCAGGATTAAACAATTCCCAGACAAGCAAAAGCTGAGGGAATTTGCTTCCCACAAACCACCTCTACAGGGCATCCTACAGGGACTGCTCTAGATGGGAGCACTCCTAAAAAGTGCACAGAACAAAACACACAACATATGAAGAATGGAGGAGGAGGAATAAGAAGGGAGAGAAGAAAAGAATCTCCAGACAGTGTATATAACAACTCAATAAGCAAGCTAAGTTAGGCAGTAAGATACTAAAGAAGCTAACCTTGAACCTTTGGTAACGACGAATCTAAAGCCTGCAATGGCAATAAGTACATATCTCTCAATAGTCACCCTAAATGTAAATGGACTGAATGCACCAATCAAAAGACACAGAGTAATAGAATGGATAAAAAAGCAAGACCCATCTATATGCTGCTTACAAGAAACTCACCTTAAACCCAAAGACAAGCATAGACTAAAAGTCAAGGGATGGAAAAACATATTTCAGGCAAACAACAGTGAGAAGAAAGCAGGGGCTGCAGTACTAATATCAGACAAAATAGACTTCAAAACAAAGAAAGTAACAAGAGATAAAGAAGGATACTACATAATGATAAAGGGATCAGTCCAACAAGAGGACATAACCATTCTAAATATATATGCACCCAATACAGGAGCACCAGCATATGTGAAGTAAATACTAACAGAACTAAAGATGGAAATAGACTGCAATGCATTCATTGTAGGAGACTTCAACACATCACTCACCCCAAAGGATAGATCCACCGGGCAGAAAATAAGTAAGGACACACAGGCACTGAACAACACACTAGAACAGATGGACCTAATAGACATCTATAGAACTCTACATCCAAAAGCAACAGGATATACATTCTTCTCAAGTGCACATGGAACATTCTCCAGAATAGACCACATACTAGCACACACAAGGAGCCTCAGTAAATTCCAAAATATTGAAATTCTACCAACCAATTTTTCAGACCACAAAGGTATAAAAGTAGAAATAAATTCTACAAAGAAAACAAAAAGGCCCACAAACACATGGAGGCTTAACAACATGCTACTAAATAATCAATGGTTCAATGAACAAATCAAAATAAAGATCAAGGATTATATAGAAACAAATGACAACAACAACACAAAGCCCCAACTTCTCTGGGACGCAGCGAAAGCAGTCTTAAGAGGAAAGTATATAGCAATCCAGGCACACTTGAAGAAGGAAGAACAATCCCAAATGAATAGTGTAACATCACAATTATCAAAACTGGAAAAAGAAGAACAAATGAGGCCTAAAGTCAGCAGAAGGAGGGACATAATAAAGATCAGAGAAGAAATAAACAAAATTGAGAAGAATAAAACAATAGCAAAAATCAATGAAACCAAGAGCTGGTTCTTTGAGAAAATAAACAAAATAGATAAGACTCTAGCCAAACTTATTAAGAGAAAAAGAGAATCAACACAAATCAATATAATCAGAAATGAGAATGGAAAAATCATGACAGACTCCACAGAAATACAAAGAATTATTAAAGACTACTATGAAAACCTATATGACAACAAGCTGGAAAACCTAGAAGAAATGGACAACTTCCTAGAAAAATACAACCTCCCAAGACTGACCAAGGAACAAACACAAAAGTTAAACAAACCAATTACAAGCAAAGAAATTGAAACGGTAATCAAAAAACTACCCAAGAACAAAACCTCGGGGCCGGACGGATTTACCTCGGAATGTTATCAGACACACAGAGAAGACATAATACCCATTCTCCTTAAAGTGTTCCAAAAAATAGAAGAAGAGGGAATACTCCCAAACTCATTCTATGAGGCCAACATCACCCTAATACCAAAACCAGGCAAAGACCCCAACAGAAAAGAAAATTACAGACCAATATCCCTGATGAATGTAGATGCAAAAATACTCAATAAAATATTAGCAAACAGAATTCAACAGTATATCAAAAGGATCATACACCATGACCAAGTGGGATTCATCCCAGGGATGCAAGGATGGTACAACATTCGAAAATCCATCAATATCATCCACTACATCAACGAAAAGAAAGACAAAAACCACATTATCATCTCCATAGGTGCTGAAAAAGCATTTCACAAAATTCAATATCCATTCATGATAAAAACTCTCAGCAAAATGGGAATAGAGGGCAAGTACCTCAACATAATAAAGGCCATATATGATAAACCCACAGCCAGCATTATACTGAACAGCGAAAAGCTGAAATCACTTCCTCTGAGATCGGGAACAAGACAGGGATGCCCACTCTCCCCACTGTTATTTAACATAGTACTGGAGGTTCTAGCCACGGCAATCAGACAAAACAAAGAAATACAAGGAATCCAGATTGGTAAAGAAGAAGTTAAACTGTCACTATTTGCAGATGATATGATACTGTACATAAAAAACCCTAAAGACTCCACTCCAAAACTACTAGAACTGATATCAGAATACAGCAAAGTTGCAGGATACAAAATTAACACACAGAAATCTGTAGCTTTCCTATACACTAACAATGAACCAATAGAAAGAGAAATCAGGAAAACAATTCCATTCACCATTGCATCAAAAAGGATAAAATACCTAGGAATAAACCTAACCAAAGAAGTGAAAGACTTATACTCTGAAAACTACAAGTCACTCTTAAGAGAAATTAAAGGGGACACTAATAAATGGAAACTCATCCCATGCTCATGGCTAGGAAGAATTAATATCGTCAAAATGGCCACCCTGCCCAAAGCAATATATAGATTTGATGCAATCCCTCTCAAATTACCAGCAACATTCTTCAATGAATTGGAACAAATAATTTAAAAATTCATATGGAAACACCAAAGACCCCGAATAGCCAAAGCAATCCTGAAAAAGAAGAATAAAGTAGGGGGGATCTCACTCCCCAACTTCAAGCTATACTACAAAGCCATAGTAATCGAGACAATTTGGTACTGGCACAGGAACAGAGCCACAAACCAGTGGAACACATTAGAGACTCCAGAAATTAACCCAAACATATATGGTCAATTAATATTTGATAAAGGAGCCATGGACATACAATGGCGAAATGACAGTCTCTTCAACAGATGGTGCTGGCAAAACTGAACAGCTACATGTAGGAGAATGAAACTGGACCTTTGTCTAACCCCATATACAAAGGTAAACTCAAAATGGATCAAAGAACTGAATGTAAGTCATGAAACCATTAAACTCTTGGAAAAAAACATAGGCAAAAACCTCTTAGACATAAACAAGAGTGACCTCTTCTTGAACATATCTCCCCGGGCATGGAAAACAACAGCAAAAATGAGCAAGTGGGACTACATTAAGCTGAAAAGTTTCTGTACAGCGAAAGACACCATCAATAGAACAAAAAGGAACCCTACAGTATGGGAGAATATATTTGAAAATGACAGATCCGATAAAGGCTTGATGTCCAGAATATATAAAGAGCTCACACGCCTCAACAAACAAAAAACAAATAACCCAATTAAAAAATGGGCAGAGGAACTGAACAGACAGTTCTCTAAAAAAGAAATACAGATGGCCAAGAGACACATGAAAAGATGCTCCACATCGCGAATTATCAGAGAAATGCAAATTAAAACTACAATGAGGTATCACCTCACACCAGTAAGAATGGCTGCCATCCAAAAGACAAACAACAACAAATGTTGGCGAGGCTGTGGAGAAAGGGGAACCCTCCTACACTGCTGGTGGGAATGTAAATTAGTTCAACCATTGTGGAAAGCAGTATGGAGGTTCATCAAAATGCTCAAAACAGACCTACCATTTGACCCAGCAATTCCACTCCTAAGAATTTACCCTAAGAACGCAGCAATCAAGTTTGAGAAAGACAGATGCCCCCCTACGTTTATTGCAGCACTATTTACAATAGCCAAGAATTGGAAGCAACCTAAATGTCCATCGGTAGATGAATGGGTAAAGAAGATGTGGTACATATACACAATGGAATACTACTGAGCCATAAGAAGTGGAAAAATTCAACCATTTGCAGCAACATGGATGGAGCTGGAGAGTATTATGCTCAGTGAAATAAGCCAAGTGGAGAAAGAGAAATACCAAATGATTTCACTCATCTGTGGAGTATAAGAACAAAGGAAAAACTGAAGGACAAAACAGCAGCGGAATTACAGAAACCAAAAATGAACTAACCGGTACCAAAGGGAAAGGAACTGGGGAGGATGGGTGGGCAGGGAGGGATAAGGGGGGTGAAGAAGAAAGGGGGTATTAAGATTAGCATGCATGGGGGGGAGGGAGAAAGGGGAGGGTGGGCTGCACAACACAGAGAGGACAAGTAGTGATTCTACAACATTTTGCTAAGCTGATGGACAGTAACCGTAATGTGGTTTTTAGGGGGGACCTGATATAGGGGAGAGCATAGTAAACATAGTATTCTTCATGTAAGTGTAGATTAAAGATTAAAAAAAAAAGAAAGAATGAAAGAAAGGGGGATTACTCCTTGATAGGATAAAACTATTGGTAAATCAAAGATCAACACATGCTTTAAATATCCTTAGTGTTGGTCACTTAAAGGGTGTCCGATGATCAGCTATGGAGGTACTCTTTTCTAATAATATTCCTTTCTTTTAATAAAAAAAAAAAAAAAGCAGTTCCTGTGTGCTGACCTCCATTGAGTTCTGCACCGTGGTATAGAGGGCATGTCAAAGTGTGGGCAAAGGGTCTGTTTGTTTCTATGTAGAAGATCAAGGCCTAGCTTGGCTACCCAGAAAATGAACTAAGATACGATATGAGGAGGAGCTTCCAGCATCAGCACACTCTGGAGGACTTGTGCCAGGGGGATGATCATCAAAAAGCCTCCACAGGGATCTGCGTTATGCTGCGGTTGTGGCTGCATCCAGCCCACCATCTCCTGGACTTGCCATTGGAATGAGGAGGGAGATGTCTAGGCTGGCATGTGCATACAGTGAGACAACGAATTTGACCAGATCTGTACTGTTGGAACTCAACCAGGAGTTGGGAGGGGTGCAAGTTGTAGCACTCCAAAATCTTATGACTACAGACTATCTATGGTTAAAAGAACATATGGGATGTGAACAGATCCCAGAAATGGGATGCTTTAATTTGTCTGATTTGTCTCAGACTGTTCAAGTACAGTTGGACAATATCCATCATATCATAGACAAATTTTCACAAATGCCTAGGGTGCCTAAATGGTTTTCTTGGCTTCACTGGAGATGGATGGTAATTATAGATTTGTTTTGTTTATGTCACTGTATTCCTATTATGTTAATATGTGAGTGCAAGTTAGTTGGTACTTTAAAACCTATACATGCTTAAGGTACTCTACAAGAAGATATGTCAAAGAAATAATCAATCCTCCCATGTTTTCTTCCATATGCTACCTCTATAGTTTTTCTTCTTCCTTCCTAATTACAACCCTTAAATAGAATTCGTGCCTCATATCGAATTTACTGATTATCATAATTCCTCCAGGTGGTAAAGATACCTCGAGACAAGTGCTGGGCATAGAAGCCACAGGGCATAAATCTGCAAAGAAGTAAAAAGCTAACCTTTTCAAACAATATTGCTTCTCTCTCACCAACTTTACATTTCCCTGTATGGCCCCGGAAGATGACTGGTTAGCCAGAGACGGGTAAGATTCCTCAAGGGAGGAACAACCTAAGACAGGCACAGTCCCAGGGGGGCCATCAGGTGAGAATTTGGGGATCAACAGAGGTGAGGCTCAGAACCTCACCCCCCCTGCTTTGAGAGAAATCTGCATCCGTGGATGTTTTGCTGCCCTTGTCTAGCTTGGATTAATATTTAGTCTATAGGCACACACCTGATCATCTACATTTGCCCTCTTACAGCACTAAACTATGTTTTCTACCTTTAACTTGCATCTACCTACTACTTCAACATTTAATTAAAAATAAAAATAATAATAATAAAGGGAGAAATGTGGGATCAACATATAAATCAAGTATAAACATCAAACAAATATTCATATTTGACCTGATTGTTTATAGTTCATAATGTGTGATCAAAACCAAAAGTTTCTGTGATGAATGCCCTTGTACTGTTCACCATGTAAGAATTTATTCACTATGTAAGAATTCGTTCACCATGTAAGAACTTGTTCGTTATGCTTCAGAAAACTGGAGACTGATGAGAATTAGGCTTGAGATGGAGTAATGATTCTACATTGAGCATTGACCCCGTTATACTGAATTTTATTGTTGTTATCAACCATTTGATCAATAAATATGGGAAATGTCCTCTCAAAAAAAACCCTAAAACCTAAAGGCTCCACTCCAGAACTACTAGAACTAATATTGGAATTTATCAAAGTTGCAGGACACAAAATTAACACATAGAAATCTGTGGCTTTCCTATACACCAACAATGAACTAACAGAAAGAGAAATCAGAGAAACAATTCCATTCACAGTTGCATCAAAAAGAATTAAATACATAGGAATAAACCTAACCAAGGATGTGAAAGACCTATACCCAAAAAACTACAAGACACTCTTAAGAGAAATTAAAGAGGTCACTAACAAATGGAAACTCATCTCACACTCTTGGCTAGGAAGAATTAATATCATCAAAATGGCCATCCTTCCCAAAGCAATCTACAGATTCAATGCAATCCCTATGAAATTACCAACAACATTCTTCAACGAACTGGAAAAAATAGTTCAAAAATTAATATGAAACTGCCAAAGACCCTGAATAGCCAAAGCAATCCTGAGAAAGAAGAATAAAGTTGTGGGGGTTTCAGTCCCTAACATCAAGCTCTACTACAAAGCCACAGTAATCAAGACAATTTGGTACTGGGACAAGAACAGAGCCACAGACCAGGGGAACAGAATAGAGGCTCCAGACATTAACACAAACATATATGGTCAATTAATATATGATAAAGGAGCTATGGACATACAATGGGGAAATGACAGCCTCTTCAACAGCTGGTGTTGGCAAAACTGGATAGTTACATGCAAGAGAATGAAACTGGATCAGTGTCTAACCCCATACACAAAAGTAAATTTGAAATGGATCAAAGACCTGAATGTAAGTCATGAAACCATAAAACTCTAGGAAAAAAAACACAAGCAAAAATCTCTTGGACATAAACATGAGTGACTTCTTCATGAACATATCTCCCTGGGCAAGGGAAACAAATGCAAAAATGAACAAGTGGGACTATATCAAGCTGAAAAGCTTCTGTACAGCAAAGGGCACCACCAATAGAACAAAAAGGCATCCTACACTATGGGAGAATATATTCATAAATGACATATCTGATAAAGGGTTGATATCCAAATATATAAAGAGCTCATGCACCTCAACAAACAAAAGCAAATAATCCAATTAAAAAATGGGCAGAAGAGCTGAACAGATAGTTGTCCAAAGAAGAAATTCAGATGGCCGACAGATACATGAAAAGATGCTCCACATTGCTAGTCATCAGAGAAATGCAAATTAAAACCACAATGAGATATCACCTCACACCAGTGAGGATCACCACCATCCAAAAGACAAACAACAGCAAATGTTGGTGAGGTTGTGGAGAAAGGGGAACCCTCCAATACTGCTGGTGGGAATGTAAATTAGTTCAACCATTGTGGAAAGCAGTAAGGAAGTTCCTCAAAAAACTGAAAATTGAAATACCATTTGACTTCTTCTTCTAGGAATTCCACTTCTAGGAATTTACCTTAAGAATGCAGCAGCCCAGTTTGAAAATGACATGCACCCCTATGTTTATCACAGCACTATTTACAATTACCAAGAAATGGAAGCAACCTAAGTGTCCATCAGTAGATGAATGGATAAAGAAGATGTGGTACATATACACAATGGAATATTATTCAGCCACAAGAGGAAAACAATTCCTACCATTTGCAACAACATGGATTGAGTTATAGAGTATTATGCTCAGTGAAATAAGCCAAGCGGAGAAGGACAAGTACCAAATGATTTCACTCATACGTGGAGTATAAGAACAAAGAAAAAAACTGAAGGAACAAAACAGCAGCAGAATCACAGAACCCAAGAATGGACTAACAGTTACCAAAGGGAAAGGTACTGGGGAGGATGGGTGGGAAGGGAGGCATAAGGGGGGCTGGAAGAAAGGCACCATTAAGATTAGCATGTATAATGTGAGGGGAGGCATGTGGAGCACTGTGCAACATAGAGAAGACAAATAGTGACTCTACAGTATCTTACTACGCTGATGGACACTGACTGTAATGGGGTTTGTCTGGGGAACTTGGTGATAGGGGAAGTCTAGTAAACATAATGTTCCTCATGTAATTGTAGATTAATGATACCAAAATAAAAAAAAATTAACTTTAAATGGATCATAGACCTATATTTAAGAGCTAAAAGTTCCAGATTAAAATTGAATAGAAAATCTTAGTAGGCTTGGGTTTAGCAAGATTTCATAATAAATTAGATTTTATCACAAAAAAATGTATATATACTTAGAACGAATGAGAGATAATTTAAAATTGATTTAGTTATTTTCTAGAGAGATAAGCAGGCTGCTCCTAACTCTGAATTTATATAATTAATTCACAAAACTCTATCTTGTAAACCAAGAACTATCTTATGCTTAAGTTTTAATTGCTTTAATAATAATTGGCACGCTTTATTCATTAATGAAACAGAAATTGCAAACTTTCTTTCCTGATTTACCCACTGTCTTAACAACCAGAGGGGCATTGTGGTGATCTCACCCTACTAAGTTCAGGGTATTAAAAAATGAATATTTAAAATTAAAATATAGCTTGTCACACAGAATAAGCACCTGATGCCATTTATGAGGAACAGGTGGATGTTTATTCAGGCATGTTTGATGTACCAGTAGGAATTATTTCAGTTAACTATCAATGTCATTGCCATTGGAGAAGACTGAAACGAGCAAAAGACACACACACGCAAACAGGAATTTAAGGCATCAGAACTGAATCAGATTTTCAGGAAGATGTTATCAGTCTTTCTGGATTACCTAAAGTAAGAGAAGTAGCCTCAGAAATAGATCAAGATTGTCTGACCTTTATTATTACACTGAAATGTGCAATTGCTACAGATGCCATTCTTCCTTGGCATTTTCCTGGGTGAGTGAAAGACAACATCTTTTTAAGGGGCTAGAGAATAAAAGTGACTAGTACATGTCTTTGCACCTAGTACATAGCATCTTGAACTAGTAAGTTACAGCAGGAAAAAAATACAAAAGATAAATAATTGGATTAATCACAAATGTAAATACTCCAAATTAGAGAGGGAATAGGAATGACCTATTTAAATATATTTTTGTTTTTAAAATACTCCAGGATATTTTGATCTGTAAACATCTATGTGTGTTTTCACAATTACGGCAATTTAATGTAGGCAAAATTAAGGCATATTTTAGTACAAAAATAGCACTCAACAACACAGTACATCAGCAACCATTCACACTGAATGATGTAGATAATTAATCTAATTTTCCCTCTGCTTCATTTTGTGTTCTATTAGTTTTCTTATTCAAACTTTCAAGTCACAAATCTAATTTAAAACCTTTTAACTAGTCTAACACATAATGTGTTCTATCTGCGTTCAGTGTCTAGCACTGAGGAGCAATGCTGGAATACTAATTTGCTTCAGAGTGTGCAAAACACTCAATAATCAAATAATAAAATCCTGGATCCAGCACTTCTTAATGACATGGCCAAATGAATCCAAGGCCTTGAAATGTGAGCACAAATTTGAAAAATAGACCAAAGAAGAATAAAATGGTGTAAATAAACAAGAAGGGAAAATCAAGCTAACCAGAAAAATATATTCAATATCTTGGGTCTCTATGCAAAATGGTCCCTGTTCAAGACAACAAGACTTTTAAATAAGCAGGACAAGTTTTGATTAACAACTTTACTTACTAGTGGTGCTATTTTATTTTGCCTGTTTTCTACATTTTCTCTTTTCCCTTTCTGTTTCTTTATCAATACACAAACACACAAGCACACACATATGTATACAATTACCATTATTTAGATTTAACAGTTGAAATGATTTTCCATAGTCTCTTTGTAAAAGTCTATATTGCTTTCTTTTTTTAATGGGGGGAAGGGATTTCTTTTTTCTTACCTTTCTTGTTATGTTCATATCACCTATCAAAATATGGTAAAATATTTCAGTATACTCTGTTGAATTCAAAGCAAATTTAAAAAAAAACACATTTTATAAAATGAATAAATAGGATGTGTCAGAAAAATTAACCATGTACTGAGTGATTAAACTATTTTGTGTAAGAATGTCATTTCTATTTTGTTTAAATGTAATGCAATTTACCAGACCATAAAGAACTTCTTAGATGAAATGGCTGTTTTCCAGGCAATGCTACTCTACTGCTGATTGCAATATATTGTGACGTCTATGACAGTTTTATAATTCTTCTATTCTGTGTTCTGAAGTTTCCTTACTTTGCTGAAGGCTTTCTCCTGGGAAAAGGTACTAAAGTTTTGTGGACTGAGAGGACGATAAACAGTTTGATGGGAAAAACAATAGAAAAACAATATCACCGTGTGATGCAATCTTGTCACTAATTTATTTTATGTTAATAAAGGAAAGTATTTCAAAAGACCTTTACATCAGGATTTAGAGGAGCTTTTGTTACATATGTGAATACTTTAGGTGAAATATAGGGAAGAAAAACATGACAAAGAAATAAGGACCCACCATATTTTAACAACCTCTTCTGTGCAATGCAAAATATGTTATGAACTGTTCAACATGTTACACGTCTACAAAAACTTGTACAGATGCTCATAACAGTTTTATTCACTTTAGTCAAAATATGGAAACAAAAGAAATGTCAATCAACTGATTAATGGATAAACAAAATATGGTACATCCATACAGTTGAATCTTGGGCAATAACTCAGTAGTGATAAACATAAGACCATAAATGTTTCTGAAATTCAAAAAAACATCATGCTGTATGAAAGAAGCCAGACACAAATTTTACATACTGCATGATCTCTTTACATGCAATTCTAGAAGAGGCAACTCTCACTTAAATAACAGAAAACAAATTAGTGGATGTCTAGGGCCAAGATTTGGGAGAACTGACTGAGAAGAGACAGAATGGAGTATTTTGGAAAATGTAAGTTTTCTATATCTTGATTTTGGTGATGATTATATGGGTGCGTACATTTGTCTGAATTTAAATAACAGACATTTAAGATACACACATCTTCTTGTATGTGAACCCATGTAAGTGAGTTTAGAAAGAAAAAACATACACGTCTGCACACTTTTGAACTTGAGTTAACCCACTTGGCAGAGGAGCATGCTAGAAGAGCCCAGGCTTTGATATCACATATAATGAGGTCAAATATATCCTCACATTTGTAACACTGGGCAAGTTAATCACTCTCTCTGTGTCTTACGTACCTCATCTATAAAATAAGAATGATGGCATACATCTCAGACTGACTCTGAATAATAATTCCATGTTGAGTACTTCTCATATAAGATATACTCACAAATATTAGACCTCTTCTCTCTCCCTTGATATACACTCTAATTCTGGGTTTGATTTAATAATACTGATCATCGAATCATGATATTGTGAATTAGTTAAAATGGTGTTCTCTATAACTATAGAAATACATTTAAAGTATGTCTTAAGTAATATACATAATCAATTACATACATCAGAGCCAAGGTACAAAGACTCCCCAATCTTAGTATGGTCTGTTTGATATTGACTTTTCCAATACAATTACATCTGGCCCAAAGAGTGGTCTGATTCCAGGGATTCAGTAGGTTAGTTAATGACTGAGACTCCACTGGCCAAAGTTACACTAGCTTCTCAGTATACTCATTCATTATTATAAATAAATTTGTAGTTCATATCTTTAAAATTATATATCCAAGTAATTTCTGAAGCATTATAGTCTTAACACATGAAAATAGGTAGAAACAGAAAATATAACAAACATTTAAGCAAAAAATGCACATTTGAGAGTGTATGTTGGAAGCTCACAGTGATGTATGCATTAACATCTACAGTTGCTATACCCTTTAACATTTGAACAAAGTTTAAAAAGTCACTTAACTATTCCACATAAATAGCATAGATTTATATTTTCATTTTCTTAGGCTATCCCATTTTCCAATAAAAATCATCACTGTGACCCATCTTGCATCATTAACTGACATCTAAAATTCATCTGCTGGTGCTATAATAAATAGCCTAGGGAAAGGCTATATGGGAGTGCATAGCACATTAAGTAAGCCTCTGAACACCGAAAATGAATAATTTTATACTTTCTTAGAGAACAAATTGTTTGAAAGAAATAAACAAGTTTAAAGGGAGGGAATGAAAACTATATTTAGAAAAGAAATATACTATTAAATACATTTCAACAACTTTACTGTGCAACATTCCTTTCTCCTTGTAATTCTTGAATTATTTCTAAGCACACTCTCTTAAAGATGCACAATAAAGAACCAGAAATGCTAAATAAAATAAGCACATTCATTTTCTTATTAGTCTTTCACAAATGTGCAGAAGTGTACTGAAAATTAAAAATGCATTTTTCATTTCATATTTTTTTAAGGAGTCTTACAAATATCCCCTGGACTAGGAGCAGAATAAATATAAATTATCTACAAGAGGTGAAATAAAAATGTACTATTTTATTTTACATGTGTATCAATCAATGAGGGAATACATTTGGAAACATGGAAGGCATTACTACCACAAATAAAAATAAAATATTTATACCACAAAACGACTAAAACTATATAATATATACTAAGGACATTCTGTGAATTGGTCAACACAATAAGCTCTTTGCATCTATTAAAATCTTTTATCTTCTTTAGTCTTGTGCAATTAGCAATAATATTCTATTTTACAGGTAATTTGCACAAGGTCATCAGAGAGTAAGTGGTGAAGTTATAAATAAAATTGAGGCAACATACCTCCAGAGTCTGCACTCTTCAGCCTAGGAAATATCAATTACCTTAATCACTAAAAAGAAGAATAGCTAAATGAGATGTACTATTAAAGTAAAATAATCAAATGATATTTCTTTATGAAGATTTTGGAAAAAAACTGAGTTTATTTGTATAAAACTGTTTATGGTGCATTATGTATCATGTATAGAATCAAAGAATATTAGTATAAAATATAAGCAAGACATAGTAATTTAACCAATTTTTCTAATATATAATCATTAAATATAAAAATTTAGAAAGCTTATTCCCTATCACTACTCTTGTGTATGTGTGTTCCTTGTTTGAAACCTTACAGTTGTTGAAATGTAATGTTGATTTGAGAATAGTAAAGAACGATATGGAATACTGACTGAAAATACTTGATAACAATGTTTAATGTTTGAGAGTACTTCCTAGTGCCATCTGACTATCTCCAGTTGTCTTCTTGATATACTCCTGTGTGATTTGACTGATGAATAATGTACTAGTTTGTAAATATTCAATCAATCACATTGCCCAGATACTTGGCATATTCCATGTCAATCTGTTTTACTTAGGGTAAAAGTATGTTAGGAAACAATGAAAGAAGTTCTTTGAACTTTGAAATAAGTTTCAAAATTGATTCTAATGAAAAAAATAAAATTAATATCGTAAGTTTAGTTATCAATTAATTTGATATTCAGTATTTTGAGATTATGAATAAAACACTTAAAAATAAGGAAGCATTGCTTAATCTTTCCTCCATGTTCAAGTATAACATTAAAAACAAAAAGTATTCAGTGTTCATGTAATAGAGACTTTGAATGTAAAATATTAAATAGAACAGAAGTAGTCTTTAAAGTAAGTACACCAGTGGATTGCCCACATTAATGTCCTTGGAAATAAATATATGTTAATGATTTAATTTCTGTTAATTTTGAGAACATTTGGAAATGATAATACACTGACAAAACTAGTTGAAATTTATTTACTTATTTTATACTTACTTATATTTTCTTTATTTAAAAAATTGGCTTACACAATTGAGTGGAGAAGGTGGGTAAACAATCCCCAGTGCACAGTGCAGGGCATCAGGAGGGGAGATCATGGGCACTCAGGAACCACACAATTGTAGGTGGAAACTTCTACCTACTGTGGAGATTCACTCTTTCTCCATGGAGAGCTTAAGCCCTCTTTTAAAGATTTCTAAATGATTTAGTCAGGTCTGCCAATAACAATCCCCCACCCTCACAACAGCTACATCAAACGATCTCAGGATATTTCCTGAGAGTTAACTAATTAGGGAATTTAATTATATTAGAATCCCTTTCCTCTTGTCATATAGCATAGCCTAGTCACAGAAGTAGAGTCTGTCATATCCTGCCCACACTTCGCTTGAGTTAATTATAAAGAGCTTATACATGAGGGTAAGTATTTAGAGTGTCATCATAGAAAGCAAAGATGGTTCGTTGTTAGAAAACCCACCAATGTAACTATATTATCAGCCTAAAAGAGAATAAGCCATAAAATGTTTCAAAGTATTTTTAGCATTTGATCATTTTTTTAAATAAGAGGAGACTTTCTTAACTTGGTAGATGATACCAATTCTTCCCTAGAATATCAGTGTTAAGTAAAGGAAAATGTATAACTTTGAAATCTCATTTCTATATGTGTGTTCTAGATGAATTCTCACATTATTTAAATCCATAATGGCATACAGACAATGTTGTTCACTGCAAAATAAAAAATTATGGCAGTACAGGGAGTTGAAAATATTTATTTATCCATGGCAGGAAAATTGGTAAGTCAAACTATATATAAATATAATTAGAAGTAATAAAACAAAAGATCATGTTAAAAATTATCAGTGATAAAAGTAAATAAAGGAATGATAAGTGTAGAAAATAACATTTATATGATTTAAAAATTCACTTACACATAACAACAGTACATATTTTATAGGAATGTATGTAAGAAAAATGAGACATCCTAATTGTCACAGACTGAGAAAGACCCTTAAGGAGACATGATCACTAATTGTGATATGGTAACTTCTATGAGATTCTGGAAAATACAAAATCGTATTAGGTAAAAATTTATTTAGATTATAAAATCGAAATAAAGAGTGGGTGTTAGTTATAAGTAATGCATCAATATTGGTACATTAACTATGAGAAATGTACTATACTAGTGAAAGATCTTAATGCTAAGTATTACTGGATATGGTGTATATGGGAACTCTATACCATTTTTTAGATTTTCTGGAAATCTACTTTGAAATAAAAAGCTGCTAATAAGTAAAAAATATATATACCTGTACTATACCTATTTTAAAGCCAATGCAGGCAATCTTAATAGAAGTTATAGTTCATAATATTAAATAACATTAACAATACTTAGCTACTTTATTTAAGTCTATAATAGCATTAAGTGCTTCAAATCCATATCTGCTTATTTTGACATTTATATATTTATATCCCTAAGATATAGATATACTTACACATTGTTAGTTCCATTTTATAAATAAGGAAAAAATAATCCCCAGAGATTAAGTGATTCACATAAAATAAATAGAGCTTTTCAAGTGAAATGCTGTGAATAGGACACAGGTGAGCCAAGATGTGGACTACCTTCAGGCATGGGGACATCAGGGCTAAATCTGAAGCATCAATGGTCAGCGTTGGGAAACAGCCTAATGTCATACCTTTATTTTATTTAGAATAACATTATTCTTGCCTCCATGTACAAGTGTAACATGAAAAACAAAAAATAAGCATACCTGCTCCTCTATGTATTGTTTATATAAAGCACACCTTTAATGTAATTGTTGTATAACTGTGTGCCAAAATATCTGTTGATGTAAAAGAAATACTTTTAAAATAGTTTATGACTCATATCCTTGATAGTTTTGTGATATCTGAATTCTCTGTCTAGGCTTCAGTAATTCCCTACCTTTGAAACAAATACTAAATTCCACTCTATGAACTAAATACAGTTTACTAAATTTCTCCGGTAGATATAGCTTAGGCATGAATTATATCTTAGATAATCAGATGCACCTGATAGCAAATAAGAAACTATTAGTGCAATGATAAAACCACATGCATTTCCAAAAAAAAACAACTATATTTGCATTGTCTAGGGTTCAGTATAAGAGGTGTCTATTGGGCAAGATGTAGCATTTGTTACAGCACAGAGGTTTTTACAGTATATGTAAGAAGGGCTTTCACCCTTGGTTTACTTTTTTTCCTGGGTTCTAGGCTTCAAGGGAAGGTTGGGAACAGAAATGACTGGAGATTGGAGAAGATAATATACAATGGAAGTCTTTACCTTAGTATGTTATGTTGGGAGTTAAGTAGTTAGTGGAATATGTTTCTCCCTTTCCGACTACCTAATAGTTTCTGTCTCTTCCATGCTACCTTTGAAGCCTAAAAAGCCACAGCAATTAGAGGTATCACACGAAATCTTTACAATACCATTTTTATTCTTCCATTATTAAAAAAATTTTTTTTATCTTTTATATGTAATCTGAATTTTGTAATGATGAAGACATGTTTTAATAATCGAATCTTTCAAGCTAGTGATGATTCAAATACTGACTATTTGATCTTGTCAGCTTTCCAGAATGTCTTAAAAAATGAACAGCACATTTTCAGATCATTATAGAAGTGATTTTAGGTTGATGGCATGATATTTTATCTTCAAATGGAGAAAATGCCCAAGAGTAAGCAATTTTCAAAATGTATAGCCCAACAAAGATAGGAACATATGAAAGAATTGTTACACTGAGCTATGATGAATAGTTTCTAGCTTTTCTGATTAATGGACTGTTCAGAAAGATGTGCACCTGGGAGCATTGAGTTTAAAATTAAATGTGAGGAATTCCTGAGTTCTAATTTCATATCTTCAAACAGTATGACTTTATAATTTATGCAAGCTGTGAAGGATTTTTTTAAGCACCATTAAAGATGAGCAGTGTCAATTTCACAGGAGAATAATAGTGAATTTACTCGGTGTTCATTACTTCATAGAGGCAACTGAAAAGGGAAAATCAAGTCAACTACTTATTTAGCATCCTATAAATACAGCATTTAAAAAATTTGAATGTTTTGTGAACTCTAAGTATTCCTCATATATGAGAATATTTCCACTAATACTACATTGACCACATGGTAAAATCCTTGCCAAAATATCTCAACATTTTGTGTAATTAATTATTCTTTAAAATTTATTGATTGACTTGTGTATTATTTGAATTTCACATTTAAAAAACAAAGGCACATAAATGTTAAGTCTCTGTGTTTATCTGTATTACAATAAAAACCAGTAAAGATGTTTATGGTTAGAATTGATGTCTTAGAAGTCTTAAAATGTTTTTTTTTTTAAAAACTAAGATAAATATATATATAATTTTTTAGGAAACCAGAAAAATATTAAAATAATATATAACCAATAGCTTTTGAAGTAAAGGTAAAATTAATGGAATGAAAATCAGTAGCAGAAACAAAAGGAACTTATCCTGGTGTATTTGAATGCAAGATTCATTCTTTGTAAAGAAATAAGAGATATCATATGATTGCACATGTTTGTGGAATACACATACAAAACTAAACAGCAGTAGACTCATAGTCACTGATAAGTGACTAATGGTTATAATGGAAAGGGGTTAGGGTATGGAAGGGGGACTGTGAGAGGAATAAAGGGGCACAAAAATTCTCAATCATAATATAAGTTGGTCATGGGGATAGTAGTACAGCATGGAGAATAGTGAATGACTGTAATATTTTTCTATGTTGACAGATGGTAACTGTACTAGTGGGGGGTAAGGAATTAATAATATGGGTAACTGTTAAGCCACTGTGTTGTATACTTGAAATATACAATATATGATTATATATCAATGGTACCTCAATAAATAAATAAACACATTTTAAAAAAAAGAATACTTAGTGCACTCTGGAGCCAACATTATTTTTGATTAAAAAGTTCTAGAAATGTCCTACTTAGAAGTTAGGACAAATAAAGGATGTTCCTATTAAAAAAAATAAGTTAATTTCTTGACTAAATTTTAATTAAGAGGCAAAAAATTAATTTATTATTCAAAAGACATCTCATAATATGGATGAAATTTCAAATAATGAGGTAGATATTAAGCTAGACGTAATTTATAAAAATTATTCAGAAATCTGAATAGACTCATAACCAAATTAAAAAAAACATGCTGAGAAATCATGCAGTCTTCCCTTACAAAACAAATAAACAGGTATATAAATAAATAACTGAATGTATATATACATATGTTAAAATTCTCAGATTAGTTAATATGTTTTTATGAAAAATCCTTTAAATTTCTTAAACACTGGAATTGATTTATCTAATACTTTAAAAAGCAAAACAATCTTATTCATAATTGCACTAAAAAAGCATAGTGTCTAGGAAGGTGGTAGCAATAGCTACAGCTTTTTAGTTTCTGTATATCTGGAATGAAAGTCAGGCACAGCATTTGAGTAGCAAAATCTGAGTTCATCAGTAGTGTTTACACTAAACTAAGTGACAAGTCATCAGAACTAACACCCCAAAAGAGCATGCTGGGAAAATCAACAGCTATGAGACACATATGCTTTCCTTGTTGGAACACAGAGAAGTAGCTGGAAGTCAGAGAACTGAGGAAGGAGTTCTAAACTAGCTAGGAAGGAGTGGTTTTGCCTATTCCAATTGCATCTGAGAACCAAGTTTGCAACAGGAACTAATGGAGCTGAAGCAATCTAACTCTTATCGTTTCTTGAAACTTAGTTGTCAGAGTTCTGTTCCAGCACAGGAACCCAGAGTAAGAAGAAAGTGTGGGCAGTAAAGAAAATTAAGTAAGCTGAGAAAACAGAAACAGAAAAACCAGAAAGAGTAGTAGAAGAGGGTAACTGAGCCAGAGAATCTGAAAAGCCAAGACACTCTCTTTTGGAACATTAGAGGAAAAACCTGAGACAATACAATATTCCCTGAAATCACAATAGCTGTCTTGAATATATTTCATTCTAAATGCTTAAGAAAACTAATTTCACAAAAAAGGAACACCATAAAATATTGAGGTAAAATTCCATGAAATAGTTCCATAACAAAAATAGAACAATTAATTCACTACAGAGTATGAAGACATACTGGAAAAAGATCTCACAGAAAAGTTTAAAAACTATTAGCTTCTATTGAAAATGAGTGAAGATGTTAAATAAAATGATGAAAAACATGAAATAACATTTAGAGGAAAACTCAGGAATGAGGTATTAGAATCCAGGAAAGAATTAAATCAAATATATATATAAGTCAAATATATATATATATATATATATATGTAGAAAAATATCTTGTCCAGCAGTTAATTTTATTCCTTATTACTGATGTACAAATTATAATTTATAATTGCATTTGTCTTTTACATGGTTTGCTCATACATGGTCTTTTCTGTCAGTTGAATTGAAGTGAAGCCAAGGACCATACTGAAATACTATGGACTAGATTGATATACATTTTTTACTGTTATACATGACTGGTTTCTTATCATCATTTCTTAATTTGTAAGTAGAAATGAAAAATAAAATGTGATCATATTCTTTTTTGTACAACCTAAATGATAAATCAGCAACATATCATTTTTGCCAGTTTTTACTAGCCTTTCAACGTGAGTATTGAGCTAAGTATATTGAATTCTATTAATGGTTTTATTTGAATTGCAAAAAATCACAAGCATCCATCTGTAGAGACCAAATACAAGGGATATTTTGATTCAATTTTATATTTAAAGTTTAATATTAAAATCTTAAATTTTGTGTTTAATTTGGACAGTTTGATCATATAACTATGATTTTTCTTAGATATTAAGGTAAAATTACATGAATAAACTTTTATAGGTTTTTATAGTATTTGCTGAGTCATGCTATGATGGAAATCAAAAGGAAAATGAATATTCTTTTAGCAGCCACTTAAACAGAATTGTGCATAAGCTTTCAAGTCATAACTTATCAAAAAGATGATATTGACCTATCAATAAGCTTACACACCACATTCCATTTCTTACTTGGATAATTGGTCAGGTATGATTCCAAGTAAAATATGAATAGAAATTATATTACCTCTCATGAGTATAATCTAAATACTTCACCCTTATACTAAATGAATTCCTATTATAAATATCTTCTGAAGAAGGTCAATAATACTAACTTTTGCTAAAACTTTTCTGTATAATTTAGGAAGTTGTGGTTTCCTTGTGTCTGTTCCTTTAGCCCAACTACAGTTTTTTTTCTAATCATTTATTTGTGAGTATATTTGTACTGAAAATTGGAAAACTACCGCATGGAAAATGTGGTTATTTTTAATATGCTAAATGAATGTTTGTTGCTATATTTTGTTTTTTCCCTGTTATGAAGGAAAAAACAGGGCATGTATTTGATATATGTATTTTGTTTTACATCTGATGTTTTGTGCAATTTTCTGGAGGAAATGAATATTTATTATAAAACAGTGAAGCTATTCTCAATTTATACAAACTGTATGTGCTGCTTATAACTGTACTACAAATCCCTTTCATTCAAGCTAAGCAGACATACATTATGGAGTAAACCATATATTTACATTATTAACTCCACCTTGTTATGTTCAAAATGCTATGAAGTTAAAGTGAAAAATATTTTAGCTGTTAATCACAGTTCTGTTATAATCAGCCAAAAAGACTTGGGAGATAAAATATATTTTTTGAAAAAATAAAGATTTAGAAAGCAAAATATTATGAATTATTCAACCACAGTTCTGGTAAAAGCTAAATGAAAAGGATTGTACATCATCTCTAGTCGATCACAAAGCATGAACTATTGTTTAGAATTATGTAGAGAGAAATGGCTACATAACTGATATACTGATTTTTGTTCTGTTTTGTTTACTATAGGCCCATTATAACCCTTGAAAAAACATAAGAATCCAAAAATATTTATACTTTTGTATATGTTGATTTTAGTCCTTATTATCAAAAATACCACAGAAACTCTCTAAAAGTAGAAATTTAGGGTATCTTGAATGATTTGAATATTGATGTTTTTACAAGTTAGGATTTATAGAGGAACTCATGGAATCACCTTTCACTTGGGACATTTATAATAAAAAGTAAAATGTTGGATTATATCCATTAACTACTGCGGTAGATGCTTCAATTAGCTCTCTCAATCTCTTTTACCAAGATAAAGCTAAAACTAGTTTTCCAAGAATCTCTTGAAGCTGAATGAAGTTATCCTAATTAGAGGTGGTTGTACAAGATTTGGAAGGCAGGACTAAAACAGAAAACACCTCCTTGTTCATGGAAGCTAACACACAAATCCCCACAATGACAGTGTTTGTAGCAGTTGGACAATCCATCATATATGTTGTAGGTGTGAGGCAGTTTTGACAGCAGCCGCTGAGGAAGCAATAACTGACCCTTAATTCCAGATAACAAGCCTAGAGATGGGATCTTGAAAACAAATGTCTGGTGTCCATCCTCTTCTTATCCAGCTCTTCTAAAGATTTTAGAGTCACCGTATTTAGTCCTCCCTAACTTAAAATACTGGGAATCTGTATTAAACCTTGACTAACGTAACTACCAGTTCTTAATATTGCATTTCTCAGGTGAAAATAACTTCATTCTACTTTCTTCCACTGGTATGTCGTTTACATTTTTGCATGAACTGTATTACATATTATATGAATAGTATTAAGTAAAATACAATTATTATTTGATAGTATTTGGCTTTGTTTTAGAGAAAACATAAATTTACCTATGTGGAAATTTGTCTCTGTGCTTCAGCTAGGTCCTGTCTGAATAATTTAAAATCAGCTTCCCGATTGCCTGGCTCAGGAAAAGTTATAATAATAACAAATAAATGTGTAACTCTTTACATTTCACAAGTAATTTTCCAAACTTAATTTTTCTAAACTTTGGACTATCAAAAACCGAAGATGAAAAATATTATTTATGGTCAACACTCAAGACTCTAAGTAACTGGTTCTGAGAATGTAAGAGACATGCCCAGTCATATATATGTTAGCCCAGAATCTATATATTCAAATCCTGGTGTGCAATGTGATAGTCTTGGAAGCTGGGCCTTTGTAACATGATTAGGTCATGAAGGTGAAGCCCTCAGGAGTAAGATTAGTTCTTTTCTAAAGAGACCCTCAGTGAGGACACAGTGAAAAGACAGCCATCTAGGAACCAGGAAGCGCACTCTCACTACGCACTAAATCTCCTTTATCTTGGACTTCCCAGCCTCTAGAACCTTGAGAAACAAATGTTTGTTGTTTAAGCCACCCAGCCCAGAAGACTAGTATATCTGGATATACTTGCATCAAACGAGTTCTCTTGGAAACCATTTTTTGCAACAGCATTTGCCTACTTCATAACTCTGTGTTGTATTTTGGTACTTCTCCCAATATTCTCAACTTTTTCATTATTATTATATTTGTTAAGGTTATCTATGATCAGTGATCCTTGATGTTAGAATTTTAATTGTTCTGCATCACCACCATCTTGTCCATGTAAACTGGTGAACTTAATTCATAAATGTGTGTGTTACGGCTGCTCTACCAACTGACCATTCCCCATTTCTCTCCCTCTCCTCAGGCCTCCCTCTTCCCTGAGACACAATCATATTGAAATTAGGCCAATTAATAACCTTTCAATGGTCTCTAAGTATTCAAGTGAAAGCAAGAGTTACATGTCTCACTTTAAATCAAAAGCTATAAATGATTAAGCTTAATGACAAAGGCATGTCAAAAGCCAAGAGAAGCTAAAAGCTAGGCCTCTTGCACCAAAAAGCTAGCAAAGTAGTGAATGCAAAGGGAAGATTCTTGAAGGAAATTAAATATGCTACTCCAATGAACACATGAATGATTAGAAAGTGAAACAGCCTATTGATGACATGGAGAAAGTTTTAGTGGTCTGGATAGAAGGTCAAACCAGCCACAACATTCTCTTAAACCAAAGCAAAGCCTTAACTCTGTAATTCTGTGAAGGCTGAGAGAGGTGAAAAATTAGAAGAAATGTTTGACTCTAGCAGAGACTGGTTCATAAGATTTGAAGGAAGAAGCATCTCCATAATACAAAAGTGGAAAGTGAATCAGTAAATGCTGATGTAGAAGAGGCAAGTTATGCAGAAGAGCTAAGATCATTAACTACCCAGATTATCAGCGTAGATGCAACAGCTTTCTATTTGAAGAAGATGCCATGTAGGACTTTCATAGTTACAGAGAAGTCAATGCTTGGCTTCAAAACTTGAAAGGACAGGCTGACTCTCTTGTTAGGGACTAATGCAGCTATTAGCTTTTAGTTGAAGCTGATGCTCATTTACCATTCAAAAATCCTAGTGCCCTTAAAAATTATGCTAAATCCACTTTGTCTGTGCTCTATGAATGGAACAAAACACCTGGATGACAGTACATCTATTTACAGCATTGTTTACTGACTATTTTAAGGCCACTGATAAGACCTACTGCTCAGAAAAAAAAGATGATTTTCAAAATATTACTGCTCATTGACAATGCACCCGGTCATCCAAGAGCTCTGAAGGAGATATACAATGAGATTCATATTGCTTTCATACCTGGTAACACAACATCCATTCTGCAGCCCATGGATCATGGAGAAAATTTGACTTTCAAGTCTTATTCTTTAAGAAATATTCTGTAAGGCTATGGCTGCAATATATAGTGATTCCTCAGATGATTCTGGGCAAAGTTAATTGGAAATCCTCTGGGAAGGATTCACATTAGAGATGCCATTAAGAACATTCATGATTCATGGGAAGATATAAAATGTCAACATTCACAAGAGTTTGGAAGAAGTCACTTCCAACCCTCGTGGATGACTTTGAGGGGTTCAAGTTTTCAGTCGAGGAAGTAACTGCAGATGTGGTAGAAATAACAAGAGAACTAAAATCAGAAGTAGAGGTTGAAGATGGACTGAATTACTGTAATCTCATGATAAATTCTAACAGATGAGGAGTTGCTTTGTATAAAATGGGAAGGAAAGTGGTTTCTTGAGATGGAATTTACTGCTGGTGAAGAAGCTGTGAACATTTGTTGAAATGAAAACAAAGGATTTAGAATATTATATAAACTTAGTCGATGAACCAGGAGCAAGGTTTGAGAGGACCTATTTCAATTTTGAGAGAAGTTCTGTAGATAAGGGCTGCCAAATAGCATCACATCCTACAGAGAAATTATTCATAAAAAGAAGAATCATTTGATGAGGGAAACTTCACTGTCTTATTTTAAGAAATTGCTACATCCACACCAACTCAGCAACCATCACCCTGATCATTCAGCAGCCATCAACACGGATGCAGGACCCTCCACCAGCAGAAAGTTAATAGTATACTGATAACACAGATAATGGTTAGCATTTTTTAACAATTACATATTTTTAAAGTAAGATATGTACATTTTGTAGGCATAATACTATTTAACACTTCATAGACCACAGTGTAATATAAACATAGCTTGTATATATACTGGGAAACCAAAAAATTCATTTGACTCATTTTATTGAGACATTTGTTTATTGGAGTACAGTAGAACTAACCCACAGTATCTCCAGTGTATGCCTATATAGTGGTTTCCTTTTACGTGTGTGACTGCAAGGGATTTATGGGTGTATTTGAAATACTATTAAAGTTCTTTTTTTATTCTCGTTGTAACAAACAGGTTCATTCTAAACGTGATAATTTATTGAGATGCCCAATTAAGATGTACTCTTTGTATGCTAAAATTCAATAAAACTTTATGGCAGCAATTTTATCATGGTGTACATTTTTTAAGGATATGAAATGTAGTGATATAAAAATACAAATAACATATATTTCCTTAATCTCCAATTTGCACAGTACTTAATGTGGCTATAATTTGTAAGCTAACTAGTATATCATATCTATTATTCATTTGTATACAAAATATATTTGTAAGAAATCCTCATATAGAAGCAGTAATAATTATAATAATAGGCATGTTAGAGAAAGGGAGAGTATAATAATGAACCTCTCTGCTACATATAATAAATCTTGGAAATAATGCAAGAGGCAACCAGAGAAAATCTCTGATAAGTGATGAGGAAGACAAACTGGAGAGGGGCTCCAGCCCAGGGGTAGAGAAACAATCAATATAGTGTCAGGGTATCTAACAAAAGAAGGCAAACCAGACCTGCTGTTCCCCTACCCTAACCTGGCATCAGAAGGCAGCTCAGGTAGGCTCATTCCTCCCTTCGATAAAACTGGAGGCCCCCAACAACATTAGAGAACCAGTACCTTAGGCAAGGGAGATCAATTGGAAGATGTTAGCAAGAGAAAGCATAATAAACAGCCCTGGAAAGTACAATACTTTCCCATTGGATTGAGATTCCCATTTCTCAACAACCCCTTCCCCATGGCAGACTGGTCTAAAGCAGTGGGTAGACACAGCGAGGATCGTTCAATAACAAGCGATCCATGCACACTGGGACGGCCAACAAGCAATAACAAGAGGAGCCTCAACACAACAATTGGCCCTACCTAGGAGCCTATTTGTGTCCATGCATATGAGATGGCCTTCCTTTACCAGGACACACAAGGGTAGGTGGGCAGCACTGGCAAAGAGAACCTGACACAATAAGTGACTTAGCCCAGAGTTCTTTGTTTTTATGGGCCTGATATATACCTGCACCCCATCCACCACTGGGAGACAATGAAGGTGACCAGGCCACATTAGCAAGGGAGAACTCAGCACATAAAGTGATACAGCTGGGGAAGCCCTTTTGTCCTGTTAAACTTGAGACATGACAGCCCACGCAGAGATATCTTTTCGCTTGGAGGCACCTATAAAGTGGATTTCTCCACAACAAATCCCAGGCCAGAAAAGCCTCTTCATTGCCATAAGCCTATGATTCTGGTTCCCCACCAAAAGAAACTCAATGGCCTTGCCTAGAGAAGCCTCTGACCCCACAGGCAGCACCTGAGGGGACCAACAGTCTCATCAGGACCAAGCCAAACAAAATAACACTGAAAGTCTCTGGAAATTAAAGTGTCATTAGAACAGCCTGCAATAATAGACCAAAACCTGCATACTAAACCTAAACACTGTGATTGCTTGCTAAAGTAAAATACTTAAATAAGACTCAAGTCTCTGAATAAATAGGCAAAATGTACAGGATACAATATAGTCACTCACTCATCATACCAAGAACCAAGAAAATTAAAATGTAAACAAGAAAAGAGTCAATTGACACAAAAGAGACAAATCAGATGTTAGAATTACCTGACAAGGATTTTCGAGCAAATATCATAAAATTGCTTGGACAACCAATTACAAAGTCTATTGCAGCAAATGACAACAAAAAGGAAGCTTAAAGGAAAAAAGTGGAGTTATGAAAATATAAAGCTGAAAAATATAATCACAGAAAAAATTCTCACTGGATGCACTCATTAGCCTAATGTAGACAGTGGAGGGTAGAACTGGTGAATTTGAGATCAATAGAATTTACACAGTCTGAACTACACAAAAAGATAGACTCATACAATAGACCAAAAAAGATAAACAGAATCTCAGGGGCTTTCCAACAATAATAAAAGACCAAATATGGTATCATTTTCATCCCAAGAGAGGAGAAAGAAGGTAGAACTGGAAAAGTATTAGAATCATGGCTGAAAATTTCTCAAATTTGGCAGAAGATACAATCCTACATGTACAAAAAGTGGAATGAACTCCAAACAGGATAAATGCAAAGAAATCCGTGCCATGACACATCATAATTACATATTTGAAAAGAGAAAAGAAATTATCTTAGAAGCAGCCAGAGAGAAATGATACATTATCTATAAGGTGAATACCAATTCAAATAACAGCAGATTTCTCATTTGAAGTCTTAGTGACAAGAGGAAGAGCCACATTTTTCACATGCTGAAAGAACACTTTGTCAATAGTGAATACTATATTTGGCAACGCTATCCTTTAGGAATGAAAGGGAAAAAGGACATTCTCAGAAAAAAGAGAACTAAAAGCATTTGTCACTAGCAGACCAACTTTTAAACATTGGAAGGCAGTTCCATGAAAGAATGAAATTGTTTAAACATAAATAATATGATAAAAAAGAAACGATTGTAGAGTATTGGAAAGAGGAAAGAACAGAAAGATGTGTAATACAGGTACATATAATAGATTTTATTTTTTATCATGTTTTTATAAATTATATTTATAAACTGAATAAATTAAAGCACCATTTGACACTTAAGACAAAGAGTTGTAACAGTTCTGATGGTAAATAGACTTAAATTATTACTAATTACTTGAATTAGTAAAATGTTGATACCAGTAAACAATGGTAAATCATGTATATTGTAATAATTACAGAAACCACTACAAAAAAGATACAATAAAAAACACTCCAAATAAGTCAATATGGAATTTTAAAAAATGGTTAAGTAAATCACAAGAAAGCAAGAGTAAACAGAAGAGAAACAGGAAACAAACCAGAAACAAATACCAAAATGGCAGATTAAATTCTGTTATATCAATAATTACCTTAAATGCAAATCAAACTAAAGAGAGTTTCACAGAGTGAATTTAAAAAGACAAAAAGCATGACCCAACTACATGCCAGTTGTAATAAGTGCATCTCAAACTCAACAACATAGATGATTGACGGGAAAAAACAATAAAGGACAAAGGGAAACTGTATGAACACTAATCAAGAAGCACTGGCTGTATTAATAATGAGTAATGAAAATGATTAGAGACAACCAATAATAATAAAATGATCAGTCTAGGAGAAAAATGTAGGACCATAAATGCATAATCACCAAACGACAGAACTTTAAACTACTTGAAGCAAAAACTGACAGAGCTGAAAGGAGAAATAGACAAATTTACAATTGTAGCTGGGGGTTTAGTCCACCCACTGCCAGCAACTGAAAAAAAAAATACAAATAGACAATCTACAAGAATATAAAAGGTCTGAACAAGGCAGTTAATCAACAGTACCTGACTGACGATATACAGAACACATCATAACAACACTTGCGGAACTTCACTAAAAGAGCCCTGCCTATCTGTAGATTACAGGAACATATTTTTAGAATGCCAATTTGATTTACCTAAAGTGATTTTTGGTGCATCTCTTCATATAAATTTTTTCATGATTGCTCCAGGTATTCCACTATGTATATATAATTTATTAGTCTACTGGTGTTCTCTTTTTATCATGCAAGTTAAGAATAGAAACCTTTTCTCCCTTACGTCCCTTCGCTCCCCTTCTTCTACATACACTTAGGACTCATTGGACAGTGTTATTAATTTTACTTTAACCATCACATATAACTTAGAAAACACAAGAGGAGAAGGAGTATGTTTTTATTTACCTGTATTTTGCTTACTCTGTTCTTTCTTCATTCCTGTGTTCCAAGATTCCTTCTTCCCGCACATTTCCTTTCTATTTAGAGAACTTTCTTTAGCCCTTATTTCATGGTAGTTGTGCCTGTAATATATTCTTTTTGTTTTCCCATATGAGAATGTCTTGGTTTCCCCTTCATTCCTGAAGGGTATTTTCAGTATCTGTGTAGATGGTGCCTTTCTTGGGGCACATGAAAAATATTTATCTATGATTTCTGGCATCCATGGCTTCTGATGTAGAGTATGCTGTTATTACTCTATAGGTATTTTCAAATTTGGTTTGAGATGTTCATGGTTCTAGGTATGATGATTGATTTTCAGTTGAAATCTGAATATGTTTGTATTATGTTAGACTGGATGGTGGGAAGAGAAGCAGAAAAATGAAGCACAGTGCATTTTAAAGCCTATATGTGTCAATATGGTTTAGGAAAAAATATCCTGTGCAACCTACTATCTTTTTCTGGATTCTGATCACCGAGCATTGGTTTAAAATTTTGCCAGCTGTCAGATTCCCTCCTTCCTCCCTCCCTCCCTCCCTCCCTCCCTCCCTTCATTCCCTTCCTTCCTTTCTTCCTTCCTTCCTTCCTTCCTTCCTTCCTTCCTGCCTTCCTTCCTTCCTTCCTTCCTTCCTTCCTTCCTTCCTTCTTTCCTTTCCCTCTCTTCCTCTTTCTCCATTTTTCTTTCTTTCTCATTATTTTTAGTCAGGGATCTTTATTAGTCAGATTCCCCAACATATAATTAGCAAGCAATTTATATAAAAAATGTTTCTTTGATTATTATGAAATGAAAAGATGGTCCAGTGCTGATTAAATATGTTGTTTTATTCTGCTTTACTTTTTAGGCCACCATCAGGTTCAAATTTGTTTTAGCCAAGACTCATGACTATCATGTTTTATCCTGAAATATACAAGGTTTAAATTTTTTAAAAAATTATCAAAATCTCATGTAAACTTTAGATGTTTATATTTAAGACACAGCTCTATAACATAGGTAACATTATCTTCATTAATTTATTAACTTTACTTATTTGATACAAAACTCTAAAAATGACTACTGATAGAAATAAAAATTCATTATTCAACCATTGTACAAATCTAAAAGTAGCCTAGTTTTGGATACATATATCATCAGAGATTATAATTTACAGGCTACAAATGCTAGATCAACTGATATTGTGGTTTTTAGCTCATGACTACTTTTATTTTAAGGAGGTCTACGTACATGTTCTTGCCGATAAGGCCATATTGTGTTTGTGAGTGAAACTCAAAATCAGATTCCCCTTGCTTATTTGTATCTTAATCACTTTTAGCCATAATCTATATCTGTCACTGCAGGATGTGGTAAAGATAAGTGTTGATTAGGATTTTTACAGTTTTTATTCATATGAGAAGATATCTGAGTTTAGGTACTATTAAATTCCTATCATGAAAACATTGTAGCATCCACAGGTGAACTATTGAAACACAGAATGCTACATGCATTCATATTAGATGGAGTTGTGACTTTATAGACAGCTCTGAGAAAATACATTTAATGGTCTTTGTCCATGTGACTAGATAACCTCTGATGTACTAAGTTTAAAAATGAATTAAATCAGATAAGTTTATATGTACTTGAACTCATCAGTAATTTAAATGATCTTTGCTATTTTTTAAAAAAACGTAGCTACTAATTCATGATTTTAACATTAAATTATTGCTTCTCATGTATGTCAGGCATTTGTTATTTCCTTTGTGGGTGGGGCACATTTTAAAAGCAAGCATTTTCAAGTGCATTATGATTTTATCATAATCCTTAAGAATAAAATTGTACCAGATTTGACAAGCATTTTCAAGTGCATTATGATTTTATCATAATCCTTAAGAATAAAATTGTACCAGATTTGATTTTAGGTTATCTCAAGGATAAAGACAGGAAGTCTGCTCCATGGACTCAAAAATATCACTTCCTTAACCATTCGCTGTTTTCTGTTTTACTTTGCAGAAATGTAAATTTTTCTTTCTGTACTTTACAAATCCTATATGAGTGTCTTTCTCACTACAGTGTAAACTACTGCATTTGATGTTACAGTAACACTGATAGAGGCTTGTTGGGATACCATCCAGATAAATTCTAGTAGGTTTCAACCAAAGGGACCTGCTGGGGATTTCAGGTTTAACCAATTTACTAAGTAAAAAGTTAGAGACATTGTCCAAGGACATTTCTAAATGTTATATTTCTGCTTTTCCATAAATGAAGAAAAAATGTTTCTAGTAAAAACTTTCATTAATGGCTACTATTCTTTTTCATTTGAAGTGTTTAGTGTTCAGTAATTATTTTTACCAAAATAAAAATAACACATAATCTTGCTTTTTTCATTAACTTTTCCCTTTCTTAAAAATGATTCAAGTTACCTAGTTTTCAATTACTGTTTAAATTATTCAGAACATACCAATAGTATATCTGTAATGATAACCAAAAATTTCTCAAACCTCCCTAGCTGCCTTTGATGTATCTTTAGATTGTTTCTAAAGGATGCCACTTCTTTTTTTAGCAAAAGGAAATAGGGACAGTAAAGTCTGCTATTTTATTTCACACTCGATAGAGTGCAGTGCAGTACAACACAGATCTCTAAACTAGGTGTTTGGAATTATGGGTTACCATTTCAATACTTTCACAACCTTCTCTTCCCCATATTAACTAGTCCAAAGTGAGGGGCCTAATTTGTTCCTTTATTTGACAAATAATTGCGTGTGTTGTCATATCTTAATATTATGTCTAATTGAGATCACAAAGAAAGGTACAAAGACAGAAAGACAGAGAATTGATTTAAGTCATTTTATTCTTATAAAATAGGGTTTTCTACATTTTCCATATTGTTAAAAGATCAGAATTTCACTTTGTTGAGAGTGTCACTGAAGTATCTGAATGTGCTGACCACAGTTCTCAAAACTTCTATCAGACATTTTAATCTATAGATATAAATCAATTTTCCTATCTAAATGGATAACATATAGTTCCCCGAGCCACTTGTGAGACCAGAAAGATAATGTTGATGCTGATGGTGTACACATTTGAAAAAAGGAAAATCTAAACACTTCATAAGTAAATTTCAAATAGTGACAGGACTTAAACATTGGATTAAAAACATGAGAAATGGAAAATATTTGAATATGGGTCAGTATAAAGTAGTTAAAAGCATAAAATATATTCAAGAATTTGGGTTATGGAAGTAGATTCCGTTAGAAATTGTATCTTAAAGGTTAATATATGCATGTCTATTATAAATATTATAGAAAGTGCTATTTTTGTTTGAAAGTTTGAGTATCTTATTGAATAAAGTCATATATTAAATATTTTAAGAAGTATTTAAAATGTGAACTCTATATCTGTATTAATTAGCATTGACAGTAAAGATGATTTTTAAAACATAGAATAGATTTTTTAGGGTTCCCTGAGCCCTATTCCAGCATAGAGGGTGGGTCCCCCACACACAACATCAGGCAATTCTTAGACACCAGCAGGGTGTCTAGAATTCAACTCAAATATGAGACTATGTACCTGGAAACAGCATCAGATTCTACAGGTTAATGACCAGCTATAGTTCGGAGGTTCCAACGACCTCCTCCTTACATTCAGTTAACTTGCTAGAGTGCTCACAGCACTCAGGGAAATACTTATGTTTACCAGTTTATTAAAGGATATGATAAGGATTTGACTGAACAGCCTGATGAAGAAATGCATAGGGCAAGCTTCTGTCCACATGGGACTTGGGGCCAGCTCTAAAGCATTATGATTCTCCAAGCATAGAAGCTCTCAAATAAAAAAAAAAGGACCAAAAGCTGTTGTGTTGGGTTTTTGTGAAGGCTTCATTACATCACCTTGATTGGCGAAGTCATTGGCCACTGGCAGATTCAACCATCAGCCTCCCCAGAGGTTGGAAAATAGGATCAAAAGTTGCAACCCTTTAATCACATGGTCAGCCCTCCTGGCAACCAGCCTTTACCCTTGGGTGAGGTCCAAAAGTCACCTTCATTAATAATAAGACATTCATTTCACCTTTATGGCTCTGAGGCATTTTTAGGAACTGTGGATAAACACCAAATATATGTGAGAAATCTAGTTTGGTCATCTGAGCGATCAAATATGTATTTCTTATAAATCAATAATTATATCAAAAAATCATTAAAATATCAACAATATACTATCATATTTATAGAACTTTGAGGTTAATAATTAAACCTCCTATCCAGAGACATATGCCTTCAAATAATCAGTATCCAATCTTCAAGATGAATCTAAGAATGTATAAGAAATTCCAATATTCTGAATTAATTTTCTGTTTACTATGTTTTGCACTGGTTAACTTAAAATGTTTCTTGAATTTATCCATGAACATTGACTACTGGGCTTCCTGTCTTAGTCACATTAGTGATAGCACTGTTTCTAATCTTAATTTAAGTTTACCTAATTCTAAATCATCTTTCCAGCATGACCTTTGTTCTGTCTCTGGTTACATGTTTCAGTCCTCTAACCATGCCTGGATTTTTTCATTTGTATTAATTCATTTATTCAGAAAATGTAAATAATCTGGAAGATATGTTTATGTTGATATTGATCCACATTAAGTAACCTTATTACTATTGATCTAAAATAAGTAACTGGAGACCAGGAAATAATTGGCCTCTAGTTTTCTACATTATAAATGAGTTTGCATTTTACAGATTTTCATATACATAGAATTGTACAGTATGTGTCCTTTTTCTGCGTGCCTTCTTTATTCAGCCTAATTATTTTATTTAATTCATGATTTACCATACTTTGATTATTCATTCCTTTATACTGCTATTCATTCATTATATGGATATACCAAATTTGTTTATCCATTCACCTGTTGATAAAAGTGATAGTTTCCAGTTTTATGTTATTACAAATAAAACTTCCATGAATACTCATGTACAGTCTTCATATGGATATATGTATTCTTTGGTCTTCTGTAAACAAATAAAAATAGAATGGTTGTATCATGGAGTACTCATATGTAAAAATTCCATTCATTCTTTCATTCATTCATTTATTCAACATTCATTACATGCAGGTTATTCAATGCCTGGCACTATAATAAAAAATATGGCTTTGCCTTCAAGAAACTTACAGTCCAATAAAGGAAATACACATTGTTAAATAAATATATGCAGAATTTGGTTGCACTTTAAGGTATTACTTTCTCCTAATTTAGTCTCAGATTCCAATGTGTATACCTTTTATAAAATAAGAAGAAGGGAAATTCTGGCATGGAAATTGAGGGTTCACTTCAAGGTTTACCAAGCAATAGAATTTGTCTCTTATATCCACAATGCCAGAGACTGTGCCTGGTACACAGTCTTTGCTTAGAAAGTAATTATTAATGGATTTAATAGTGATTTAAAAAAGTTCCCTGGTAAATTGGATAATAAAAAAATATAAAGGTAACGTCTAGTTGAGAGAATAGTACATGAGCCCACCAGGTTGAGATGAAAAAGAAGATAGGACAATACTAGAGACATAGAGACTTGTGTAAAGGTGATTTCACTGATGTGTCATACACATATGTTTATAGGATACATTAGTAGACTGAAAGAACTAGAACACTTACTGTATATATATGTATGAAGGGATACATTATTTTAAAAACTGGTCAAGTGACAGCAGAAGCATCATTTAATGAAACACTCATGTTTTCATCTTTAGAGTCACATAATGTTTATATTAGAAGCTATGTTAAAGAAAGCTATTGACTCCCAATTCTCTGATGCTTTATGTAACATTGACCAGGTAAAGGAATAACAAATCAAAATGATCACTTAAAGCAGGAAACTGTTTATGATATTTACTCAATCTCAGAGTTGTTTTCAAACTAATCAATGACATCCTATTTTTATGTACAATTTAAACTCTTCTAATATATAATACAAGGGTAAAACACCTAAATTTCTCTAGCCTAAAATACTCCTTCATTTTACATATTCAATTTTTCAATCCCTGTTTAAAAGTGGCCCAAGAAGTGTACAAAGATCTCATGTGACATAGCATATTTGCTCTTTTTACAGGTTTGCACAATAGAGAATTCTCTATTTCATCAACTTTTCTGCACAAGCATGGTGGAATTTGCTTGACCTCTAAATGCAGTTAACACTTTAAGAAATGATATTTTGAGTGGATAAGAAGCAATGACACAGAAAGACAAGTGTATCACATAGACTGGCAAAGTAGTCAATTTTGCTGTGTGTTTTATGCAAAGTGTCCTTTAAGGGAATAAAGATTGAGCTTGTAAACTTGAAAGACACAGCAACTGAAGACTTTCTCTCTCCTATCCACAGAGAATTCACATAGCCTTTTTAATCAACTTCTCTTTGATGAAAGTAAAATATCTTAAAGTTTCCCTATCATGAATTCTTAGAAATATCTTTCACAAAGTGCTTAATAAAGAATACTTTTAAGATAGAATGTGCAAATATACATCTCAGGTTGTCTTCACCCTATATTTATCTGTATCAAATATATTCTTTCTTAAAAAAGGTTATTATTTAGATAGCATATTAAAAATGTTACATAGATTGGAGACTGGAGACGCTACTCTCAGAAATCTAAGTATAACAGAATGCAATTGAAAGTTTCACTTTTCTAAAAATTATTTTAATTGGCAAATTTCCTCCCCATCTCAGAGCAGTGAAAAGATCCGCTTGGGTTTTTCTAGGCTTTTTTATTTTTATTTTTTAAGTAGGAAATCCTCTCTCAGGATATCTGTCTCAATTTCTCTTTTACAGTCTGACAAGCCAGAATTGATGGCTGAATAACTCAATTAAAACTTTTTTTGGATTTCTCTCCCATTGCCTGAATATTATATAAATGATTCCTATTAAATATATGAGCAAAGTGAAATGACTTTGCAAAAGATGAACCTTTGATAGCTAGGGATTAACTTTTCTGTGTTTGCACATGGAGGTCCCTTTTTATTCTTTATAAGTGGGTTCTAATGATACAGAAACTCCATTTATCATGGTACATTAATTAGATGTGCTATACTCCCTGAGATAAAATGCATAATAAAAATGTAAAGCCAGATGAAACAACCTTTCCTCTTAAGAATGTCAGGAACCAGGTTATTCAAACACAGATTGCACATTTTTCTATCTTTCCTTAACTTTAATAAGCTATTGTTACCTTTTAAGCAGAACAATACTTATTTATGCAGTAAATTTATCCTACCCACCTGATTTTTCATATTCCTCAGTCAAATGCCATTCAGTTCATTAACTGACATATAAGTACTCTGCATTCTCAGATTTTTCACCTCTTTTCTTTTTGTCCATCTTGTATTTAGACAAAGGACCAACCTGACCACCTATGAAAGCCTTGCCAGAGAGCCAATTTTATTACTTTACTCTTCACAACCAATTCACTCACTCTACCTTATCTCAGACAATTTCTCTGTATTCAGAGTCACTCTCTGTCTTTCCTCTAACATTTTCTCATTCAGACAGCATGGCTGTAAGAACAGGTTCATGGGTTTCATGCATTTCTTATGTTTTCACCTGTCTCCTTTATTTCATTTATCTATTTGGAGAAAAAAGCTGTGAGTTAGGCTCAGGATAAGTAGGTTTCAAGTGTAGTTTTGTTGTAAATGAAGTGTTATATGTAGATAGGCTTACATTTTCTGAAACTCATCATAAGTGTGTTAGATTAGAGAGTCTCAAAATCTCAAATAAGTTTTGACATTTTATTTTATTATATGAATGAAATTTCTTCCTGGAAGAAATAACATTTATTCATGCTTATTAATGGAGGAGACTTCCAGTTTCCTGTCGAACATATAAAGAGTTTGGAGGTCATCTGTTGCATCCTCATAAGAAGAAAAAAGCTGAACCAGTTGAAATTTACCAGCTTTTCTTAGATCTTTCAGAAAATGGAGGACAAAAAGCAAATGGTTTCTCCCAAACTAAAGAGACAGATGAATACAGGGAATCACAGCTTCTGGAAGGAAAAGTCAAGGAATAGAGGTCTGCAACTCAAGCCAGTAAAAATAGAATACTTTAAACTATGTCAGACAGATTGCTAGAGGCTCCATGTAGACTAGCTTGAGAATTAAAATCTCTATGGGGGCCACTCTTAGAGGGGCATCTGCACTTCCTTGAGTTTTTTCTCCAGGAGCCCTACCAGTTTCTCATGATGAAAACCAAAGAAACATCCTCTTTTGCTTCAGGCAGGGGAAGATCAAGGTAATAATTTTGTAATGTGCCTGAGCTATCTGTTCTTAGCAGGGCCTGCCCTCAAGGGAAACTATTTTATCAAAGCCTAACTCACTGGGGTTTTACTAAAGGATCACAAACATGGGTAAAGGGAAATATCCAAATCCAGCCCCCTAGCCATGGGGAAAGGAAAATACTGGTTCAGTAAAAGACTAATACCTAATCATAAGACTATAAAACACTTCTTCTCTCCACAAAAACTTTCCACAATTTCAATAAGCCTCCTGTATAGTAACTGAAAGAATTTTGTCTCAGAGCTGTTTAAGGAGTCTCTAGGTATGCCCAAGGACAACAGGAGAGACTACAACAAAAAGACTCTAGGAAATTTTTGCCTTTTACAGCACAGCTACAGCAACCACCAGGCACCACCTAACTCCAAGCCAGACTTTTCACACTGAAAGTCTATATATCAGTTTCTTTTACCTGATATAACATGTCCAGCTTTCAAACAAATTTATAAGGCATGCTAAAATGCAAAAAGCACAGTCAAGAGAGACAGAGTCTTAGAACCAAACTCAGATATTGCAGAGATTTTTGGAATTATCACTCTATAAATTTGAAGTAAATATGATTAATATGCTAAGGGCTTTAATACAAAAAGTGGACAGCATTCAGAACAGATGGGTAATATAAACTGAGATGGGAGTTCTAACAAAGAAAATTCTAGAAATGGAAAACTCTGTAAAAGACATGGATAATGCCTTTGATTTGTTCATTAACAGACTGTACATGGCCAAGTAAAGAATCAGTGAACTTGAAGATATGTCAATGGGAACTTCAAAAACTGAAATTCAAGGATAAAAACATTAAAAGTTGGCATGGAAACTAAGAGCTGTGAGACAATTACAAAATGTGTAAAATACATGTAATGAGAATACAAGAGAAAGGAACAGAAGAGTATTTGAAGTAATAATGGCTGAGAATTTTCAAAAATTAATAACAAACAACTAACACTGGGAGCTCAGAAAATTCCAAGCAGGATAAATACCCAAAACAAACAAACAAACAAAAAAACATATTTAACCGTATCATATTCCAACTTCAGAAAATAAAGGCAAGGAAAAATCTTAAAAGAACCAGAGAAAGTAAATACCTTATGTGCAAAAAAAACAAGATAAGAATTATGTCAAATTACACCTTTACTAATCATGTAATCAAGAACAGAATGGAATGAAATACTTAAAGCTTTGAAAGAAAGCAAAACCCTAGAATTCTCTATCCAGTAAGATTATCTTTCATAAATGAAGAAGAAATAAATGCTCCTTCAGACAAAATCTGGGGGAATTTTTTTTCCACTAGATCTGCCTTGCAAGAAATGTAAAAAGATTTTCAGACAGTAGGAAAAATTATAATGAATGGACATAAAGAAAGGGAAAACATTGGATAAGTAATATATGAAAGTAAAACAAAA